>NC_140589.1:1645689756-1646889756 GCF_964204655.1 Triturus cristatus | reverse complement strand
ATAATGTTCCATAGCCATATCGACTTTTGTACATAATAGTAGTTTTGTAATGCACAAATCAAAGTTCTTACTTTGGTGGCATCTCATGGCTGCTATTATTCAGTCTCTTCCATTGTTTATTTCACCAATAGCGCCGAGCATAGTCCCCTCGCCAAGCCTCTGTTTTCAATCAGGATGAATCCGACGGTGTCAGCAGAATTACTGTGAACCTTGGATTTGAGTGCCAATCATGAGAGATTGCATGTGTTTTAAATCACGCGCCCTGCATTTTAACACTGACACACTCTTTATGAGCACTGATGAAAGCCACTGCTGAAACGCGTCTGCTATGAAATAAAGGTGTTTCTAACAGTCCCCGAGAGTGCCTGTGCCTGCATAATCATTGCAAGCGTCGGAGCTAGTATATATACCACCAACAAATCACTCAAGGATATTTTTAAGACCTTGGAAAAGAAGAATAAAAGCGAGCAAGCGAAATGGTGGGAAGCTAAATCTTTACAAGGCTATATAGAAGTTAATCGCATACCGAGGGGTCTACGAATAATGATAGCGTCTAGTTACGAGGACCCGAATCCGGATTTAATGAGGGAATGGGCTGAAAGCAATCTTGACGCTTCTCGCCGACTAGTGCTCATCCTTATAAAATATGCTGAGATCGACAGAGCCAAACTACTTACGGAGATAGCTTCCCTTCAAGAACAAATTGAAACTATGGGTACTAAGGAAGAGAAGGATCAATTAACCAGCGAAATGAATGCACGCTTAAAGAAGGAGGAGGCTAGGATCATGGAAAGGAAAGCCTATAAATTTCAACGAGATAGGAATGACTATGACCTAGGCCAAATTTTTACTTTCTCGAAAAAGTTTGACACGTTGAGAAAAGCTAACAATGCAGGCCAAACAAAACTGAGGAATACCCGGAAAGCCAATGAAGCTGAAACATCAGTATCAGAATTAAGTTCAGGGACAGGCACGGAGTCTGAATCTGAAATGCGTGATGAGGCACAATTAGGGCAGAGCAACAAGCCGTCCCCTGGGAGAGAAATTGGTTTTTTAAACCGGGAGAGACTCCAGACGCTCAGACCTCGGACCCAAAAACAACACGCAGGAAACACGCCAATTACAAATGCAGGCGCAGGCAGAGGACGAGGAAGAGGCGCTGCCTATCCAAACAGAAGGAGGGGCAGGGGTCAATGGATGCCCAAGGAATAAACATGAACACGACAGATAAGACCATCATCAATCTTAGCTCATGTACTTTAACCAAAACTGAAGAAGATATTCTCAAACTGGGTCTCTCCTTTGTTCCCCAAAGTAACATGAACTACACCAAAACTAGGTGTGACATCTATAAGGCGGTAAGAAAACTGAAACTTCCCAAGTACTTTGCTCTCAACAAAAACATTGACAACACGAAATCCAGTGGTCAGACTCAGGGCAACATTGATTCTTGTGATATGTCGCAAACAGCCGAGCTTCTAGAACTATGGGAAACGGATGGGATTGGCTATCAATTCAACACAACGGAAAGCAAACAAGCAACAACACCTTTCAAGCCTCCATCTGTATTTAATCCCATTATGCCACGTGATGCCATAGACATTTTCCATGAGAACACGGTCTGTCAAATAAAAAAACTTTATAAAAAGACAGTAACTCAGAGAAAAAAATATGACCGACAATCCTTTGAATATAACAACCTAATAAAGAAACTAGGGGAAAATAAGAACATTGTGATTCGTCAGAGTGACAAGGGTGGCAATGTGGTACTTTTGGAGCGATCACTCTATGAGAAGGAAGCCTACACTCAACTGAATGACAGAGAGTGCTATATGAGATCTAATGCGAGTGACCTTAAAATCATGGTACAGGACTATCATTTGAAACTTACAAAGTGGAGGAACAAAAAACTAATCACAGAAGCAGAGTTTAAGTATCTTAAAGTTGATAATCCATTAACTCCAATCATTTATTTTATCCCAAAGGTACACAAGGATATAAATAAACCCCCGGGCAGACCTATAATTTCAGCCAGAGGGGGGCTTTTGGAGAAAACTTCTGTGTACATTGATTATTTCCTTCAGCCTTTTGTCAAACAACTACCCTCTTATATCCAGGACACAGGAGATTTTTTGTGCACGATACAACAAATTAAATGGATAGATGGCTACTGGATGCTTGCACTGGACGTCACAGCCCTTTATACCAGCATTAAACACGAGATTGGTCTTAAAGCATTTTCCCATTATTTGAACCAAAGGGGTGACCAAGACAATGAACATAACACCATGTTATTGCAGATGCTACAATATTGTTTAATTAACAACTTGTTCATGTTTAACAATTTGCTTTACCGCCAACTCCAGGGTGTTGCTATGGGGGCCAGTTTTTCACCAAGCTATGCCTGTTTAGTGATGGGAGCTTGGGAGGAACTGGTCCACAGATCACAGTTTAAAGATGTGATGGATAACTTTGTGGTAGCATGGTATCGTTTTATCGATGACTTATTTATTGTTTGGCGAGGAGATGAGAGCTCAGCTCTAAGGTTTATTAGTGATATTAACAGCAATGACTATAATCTTAGCTTCACTGCAACTATGAGCCAGACATCAGTGACATTCTTAGACACTGAGGTTTATGTCCTTAAAGAAGTATTGGAAACTAGACTATACCGTAAAAAGACAGCAGGTAACACACTGTTACATGCCAGGAGTTCACATCCGGCCCATCTGATAGCTAGCATCCCCTACGGGGAAATGCTGCGCATCAGAAGAGTATGCAGTAATATCACTGACTTGACCTCGGCACAACTGTCTAGTAGCATTAGATTTTTTGAGAGAGGCTAGTCTAAAAAAGCTATAGATAGTGCTATTAGCAAATCTATGCAACACACTAGGGAGGAACTTCTGAGCACCTATACTCCTAGTCAGAGTGTTGTTAATGATATCCTAGCTCTCACTCCCCTTGCAAAAATCAACACTTTTAGAATCATTACAGGATATAGCAAGCAACATAAGGATATCTATAAAATCATCAATCATAATTTGCCCATTGTCCTTAATGATCCAGTTATAGGCACAACATTACCAACACGTGCCTCGCTTACCTTCAGTAGAGCTCCCTCGATGAGGGACTCCCTTGTGGATACTAATCCTGAAACTATCGAGAGAGCAACTTGGCTACAATCCAACACGGGTTTTTATAAATGCAAAACATGCAAATCATGTCTCCAAGGTGTGAACACTAGATCCTATCAGGATGGTTTTAGTAACTTGGATCATCAGATCAATAAGTTACTTACCTGTAAAACGGAATTCGCAGTTTACATCCTGATTTGCCCGTGTCCATTGAGGTATGTGGGCAGCACCAAATTGCCGGTGCACAAACGAATTCTTCAACACCTTAGGGCAATATCTAATCAAGACAACACATACCCAGTGGCCAGACATTTCAGGGAGTCCCACCACAGTGATAGTCATCTACTCAAATTCTATGTCATTGATGCCATAAATGCGAGCAGACGAGGTGGCAATAGAGAAGCGAAGCTCCGCAAGTTGGAAACTCAATACATATTACGCTTAGATACTAAGCACCCGAAAGGGCTCAATACAACTGAAGATATGAATACATGTTTACCTTAAATGAACCATACAATTAGGTATGAAATGAACAATGTGAATGACTATAACTTCTGATCAACATAATTTGGCTTATGCCATGAGGTGATGTCTCTTTATACATTTGTTGTATTTTTACTCCTATATCACAGTATCTTAATGGGATACAATATTTCTTTGTTCAAATATTGTTGAAATTCAGTAGGTAATTATCCAATGAGGTCCCGTTACATGCCAGCGTTGAATATGTTATGTTTTGATCTTTTTTCCTTCCATAACTCATGCACTTTAATCTTTTGGCACCTATTTGTGGATCCGTTTTTAGCCTAGATACAAATCATGAGCTCTATATTGGATCACTTTTTGCACATGACCGATATTGTTGACATATGTTTTTTAGATATAGACTATATTTATTTAAAGCCCCCTCTATGATTACCCTAATCAATATAACCATTCTAATATGTAGATGATGGATGCTACAGGCATTTATGCCATTAATTTTTGCACCCAACATATATTATCTGTGCATCATCCTATATTCTGTTTTTTAGGGCTATAGGTATCGTTTATCTGGCATTTACGCCATGATTACCTGATAAGTTTATACCATGAAGGGCGACAATTATATTTGAAATGGATTGTGTGTTTTTACTGACTTATTTATCTATTTATTGTCTTAAACTAAATATTTTGAATAACAGCAACAATTTGCACAATTCGAATAACTTCATCCTGTTTTATTTTAGTATCAAGTCGTTTTTTGCATTTTGCACAACACTAAGTGAATGAAGTAGTGTTTTCTCTATGTCAATGATACCAAAGGTCACATGTTTGTAATTTTGCACTTTGAACTCTTTGTTCAGGCTATTTAATGGATCTTGTATTGCACTGACGTTGTCATGTGATCAAGGCTCTGCTGAGCCGAAACGTTATGACGACAACCTTACGAAATAAATAAGCACTTTAACGAAGGTCCGTGTCCGCGAGTGTTTCTGGAGCAACTGATGTCGATTACGTCTTCTATGCACCAGCGGCAATTGGATATATATATATATATATATATATATATATATATATATATATATATATATTTATATGTATATATATATATATATATATATATATTACCTACTGGCGGTCGCCAGTAGGTAGTTATAGTTAGGACCTATTTTCCATAGGAAATCCGCAACATTCTATTCCTAATAAGTCTGGCGCCGGTTGACGAATCCTCGCGAAATTTTCCAAACTTTTGCCCAGCTCCGCTCCGCTCCTACCCTGAAAGTTTCGTGGTGATTCGTCAAGCGGGGGCCGAGAAAAAAGGGGGGTCCCAAAACTCATTTTCCCCATGCAATTTCCCATAGGATCTGTTGTCGCAGCTACAGCCCGAACCGCTGAACGGAATGCCACCAAATTTGGCAAAGAGGTAGTCCTCATTTCAGACTCGTGCCTATTGCATAAATGGTGTGAATCCGTTCAGTAGTTCCTGAGAAAATTAGAATTAAAAGTACATAAATATCTATGGCCTGGGAGGATTCGCGGACCCTACCCGCACCGTAAGCGCACCCTCCCCAAACCGAGCGCGCACCCTCCCGATCGCGCGCTGAATGCTAATTGGCTGTCGAGTGTCTGTCTACATTCGAAACCAGGAACTGTTGGTGGCCATTTTCTGCCTCGGTAGAAGCGAGGCTGAAGAAGCAAGGGGAATAAGTGTGTAAAACATATAAAGTGGGCAGAGTGGAAATACTCTGACCCTCTAGAGGTGCCATTTATTTTTATTTTTTTAAACGGCGGAATGCGCTCACGGTGCGCGCATTCTATCGCGTTGGGTGCACGGATTCTCTTGTGTTGGGTGTGCGGATCCACGGATTTTTTTTTTTAAAAAGGACAAGAAATCATTGGTTGTATGACTACTTTCTACACTGAAAGGTAGGGTGTATGTTTCTGTTTTTTAAAGGTATGATTCTTATTGGTTGACAAAAACAGATTGTAAGGAACATTATATATGATAAGCTGATATGTTGAAAAGTCAAGCACACTTCCTGTCTTGTTTAGCAACATTGTGTGCTGAACTTGTGACCTGTGTACTCAGTGCAGTGTTCCATGAGCTGTTTCTATGGTAACCGGTAGAAGGCAGATTGGGGGAAGGGTTGAAATGTATTTCAGTTGGAAAGGGTTGAAAAGTTTAACCAATAGAAATGTGTGTTTGCTTTTGAGTTTATGTGTGAAGGATTGTGATTTGATGTTTACATGTATATGTGTGGAAAATGAAAGGGAAACTTTCCCATTCTTTGTTTTTGCTGAGAGGTGCACAGTGCAGAGATTCTGTAAAAGAAAATATGGTGAGTGACTGATATACTTTTTAATCTACAAAACAACTTGAAAGGTGAGTTATTTAATTGTGAGGGGATGTATGTAGACTATTTTCATTTTAATCAGACTAATGTATTTCTCCTGCTAAAGTGTAGGGAGTACTTTTTTTCTCTACAATTTTGTTGACAGTGTGTGTGCATGTAGAAACCATTCTGTGATAAGCATTTGTGTTTTTCATGTATTTGTAGACAGAAAACTGTGCTCTTTTCATATTTTGGTAGAATTAGAAACCAGTCATTGTTTATGAATTTGTGAAATGAGGTATATTATGTATCTATACTGAAATGTAGTATTTCTTCTAAATGAAGAAATGTGTTTTGGTATAGTGCAAGGGATAGTGTTGTTTGTCTAGAATCACACAGTGAGTATGTGTGCATTCGGGAACCACTGTGAGAGAAGCATTTGGTAACATTGTGTATTTGCTGACAGATAACTGTTTTAAAACCTGTCATGTTGTCAAGTTTTAGTAGCATTAGAAGCCAGTCATTGCTTATGCGTTGATTAAATGAGTTAGGTTTTGACACAAAAGTGCAGTCCTGAAATATGTAGATTGTGTGCAGTTCCCTTACCACTTCCACAGTAGTGAATGATTTTTGGTAAACTCCTAGGGATAGTGTTGCTTGTCTAGAATCACACTGGGAGTCTGTGTGCATTTGGGAACCACTGTGAGAGAAGTATGTGGTAATATTGTGTATTTGCTGACAGATAACTGTTTTAAAACCTGTCTTGTTGTCAAGTTTTAGTAGCATTAGAAGGCAGTTTTTGCTTATGCTTTGATTCAATGAGTCAGGCTTTGACACAAAAGTGCAGTCCTGAAATACGTAGATTGTGTGCAGTTCCCTTACCTCTTGCACTGTAGTGAATGAGTTTTGGTAAACTCCTAGGGATAGTGGTGCTTGTCTAGAATCACACTGTGAGTTAGTGTGCATTTGGGAATCACTGTGAGAGAAGCATTTGGTAAGATCGTGTATTTTCTGACAGATAACTTTATTAAAACCTGTCATGTTGTCAAGTTTTAGTAGAATTAGAAGCCAGTTTTTGATTATGCTTTTATTAAATGAGTCAGGCTTTGACAGAAAGGTGCAGTCCTGAAATATGTAGATTGTGTGCAGTTCCCTTATCAGTTCCACAGTAGTGAATGATTTTTGGTAAAGTGCTAGGTATAGGGGTTGTTGTCTAGAATCACACTGTGAGTCTGTGTGCATTTGGAAACCACTGTGAGAGAAGCATTTGGTAACATCGTGTATTTTTTAGCAGATAACTCTTTTAAAACCTGTCATGTTGTCAAGTTTTAGTAGCATTAGAAGCCAGTCTTTGCTTATGTGTTGATTAAATGAGTCATGCTTTGACACTAATGTGCTGTACTTAAATATGTAGATTGTGTGCAGTACCATTACCTCTTCTAGACTAGTGAATGAGTTTTGGAAAACTGCTAGGGATAGTGTTGCTTGTCTAAAATCACACTGTGAGTCTGTGTACATTTGGGTAAGGATTGTGAGAGTAGCATTTGGTAACATAGTGTATTTGATGACAGATAACTGTTTTAAAATCGGTGATGTTGTCAAGTTTGAGTAGCTTTAGAAGGTATTCTTTGCTTATGCATTGATAAAATGAGTCAGGGTTTGACACTAAAGTGCAGTACCATGTACTATTCTCTTCACTGTGCCAGAACTGAAAATTTAAAAGTTTTACCCAGGCACTAAGCTAGCAGTAGTCTGATGATTTAGTCAGTTTCCAAGTACTCATGTTGTGAACCATACATTACCACATCGATTGTTTCAAACTATACTATACACTTGTCTTTCACATTTTCAATTCGCTAGTCAGTATCCATACACTTCCAGGAAACACCCTGTAACTCCCTTTGCAGACCTCTAGTGACCCATTCAGCATCATGTACTAATCCATTCACTGTGCCAAAACCCAAACACTTATAAATTCACCAAGATACTATCTTTGGAGTACTCTAATCATTCAGTCAGTGCCTAAGTATTCATGCACTGAGCCAGGCCTTAGCACATGGACTGCTTCAAACCCCTATCC
Organism: Triturus cristatus; assembly: GCF_964204655.1. Lineage (NCBI taxonomy): Eukaryota > Metazoa > Chordata > Amphibia > Caudata > Salamandridae > Triturus > Triturus cristatus. Next base: position 1,646,881,723 of record NC_140589.1, on the reverse strand, counting down.
ACTATGCATGCAGTCTTCTAACCACCTAGACACTTGTCTTTCACACTTTAAATTCCCTAGTCAGTATCCATACAGTCCAGCAAACATCATGTCACTCCCTTTGCACTCCTCTAGTGACCCATTCAGTACCAAGTACTAATCCATTCTCTGTGCGAAAAGCCTACCACTTATAAATTCACCTAGGCACTCTCCTTGCTGTACTCTAATCTTTCAGTCAGTACCCAAGTAGTCATGCAGTGAGCCAGGCCTTAGCACATGGACTGCTTTAAATGCCTATGCAGTATGGATGCAGTCCTCTAATCACCTACACAGTTGTTTTTCACACCTTCAATTCCCTAGTTAGTATTCATACACTTCTAGCAAACACCCTGTCACTCACCCAGTGTGTCTCCTTATAGTACTGTAATCCTTTAGTCAGTTAGCATGTAGTCTTTTAGTGAGGTAGGCTTTAGGGCATGAACTGCTTCAAAGTAGTATGCACTATGCATGTAGTGTTTTAACCATCGTCACACTTGTGGTTCAGGGCTATAGTTTCTTAGTCAGTTTTTATATAAAATGTGTTTGTACAGTAATGGAATATTATAAATTTGAAAGTTATTAATATACATTTATTTGTGATTCTTTTTTACAGATACAGAACAGGAGTGTTTCTCATCTGTTTGCACTCTTCTTGTGCAAGATTTTTTGGATGAAGGGTCCTTAGGCGTTTCATCATACTTGCGGTCATCAGTGATGTCATGAGTGATGTCACTGACCATGTCATGAGTGATGTAATATGTTACGTCATCAGCAGTGCATTGCGGGGGCGCGAGTTATAGTTAGCTGAACTAACTATAACAGGGGAATTTCTAGGGTTTTGTACGAGGGAAATGTCCAGCTAACTATAACACCCCTGAAACCTATGGTTTTTTAGTGAATTTCTAAGGTTTTTTAAAGGCCAATTCCTAACTATAACGCCCCTGAAACCTTTGTTTTTTTCAGTGAATATATATATATGTAAGGGTGGGGGCTGCCCAGAATGGGAATTCATATACCCCCACCCCAACAAAAAAATGCTACAGTCTTTCTGGCCCTCCTGGAAGGCAGATGGGGTAATAGCCTCTTATCTGCCCCCCTACGATTAATTTAGGGGTGGGGGCTGCCAAAGATGGGCATGCCGATGCCCCCACACTTCCCCCCAAAAAAATTCCAGTCTTTTACCCCCAATATGACCCCCGAGGGGCAGAAAGCCCACTAGAAACCAGGGATTAATTTTTTTATGTAAATTAGGGGTGGGGCTGCCCAATATGGGCACGGCAAAGCCCCCAACCCCCCTGCACAATAAGTCTTTCTGCCCCTCCTGGGTGCAGATGGGGCGGTAGCCCCCAATCTGCCCCCCCAGGGGGGCTTAAAGCCCACTAGATGCCAGTGTTTTTTTATGATTAATTTAAGGATGGGGGTGCCAAAGATGGGCATTCCAATGCCCCCACCCCTCCCCACAAAAGTCCAGCAGAAAGCACCCTAGAGGGCAGGGATTTTTTTTTTATGCGCCAGCGGTGGAGGCTGTCTAGAATGGGCATTCCAAAGCCCCCCCCCCAACCCCAAAGTAAGAATAAGACTTTCTGTCCTCCCAGGAGGCAGATGGGGGCAATAGCCCCTGATCTGCCCCCTGGGGGGGGGCAGAAAGCCCACTAGGCCCCAGGGATTTTTTCATATATATATGTTGGGGTGGGGGCTGCCCAGAATGGGCATTCAAATACCCCCAGCCAGAATAAAAAGTAATCTACAGCCTTTCTGCCCCAGATGAGGGCAGTAGCCCCCAGACTTCCCCCGGGGGGTGGGGGGGGGCGTAAAGCACCATAGATGCCAGGGATTTTTTTTCTGCTCCAGGGGTGGGGGATGCCCAGAATGGGCATGCCTAAGCTCCCACCCTACCCCCAAAGAAAGAATAGGACTTTCTGCCCTCCCCAGGAAGCAGATGGGGGCAATAGCCCCTGATCTGCCACCCGGGAGAGGGCAGAAACCACACTAGGCCCCAGGGATTTATATATATATATATATATATATATATATATATATATATATATATATATATATATATATATATATATATATATATATATATATATATATATATATATATAAAAATTACCTACTGGCGGTCGCCAGTAGGTAGTTATAGTTAGGACCTATTTTCCATAGGAAATCCGCAACATTCTATTCCCAATAAGTCTGGCGCCGGTTGACGAATCCTCGCGAAATTTTCCAAACTTTTGGCCAGCTCTGCTCCGCTCCTACCCTGAAAGTTTCGTGGTGATTCCCCCCCACCCCCGGGGGGAGGACAGAAATCTCACTAGACCCCAGGGATTTTTTTATATATATCTATATCTATATTCACTGAAAAAACCATAGGTTTCACACATGTTATAGTTAGCAGGACATTTCACTCGTGAAAAACCATTGAAATTCACCCGTTATAGTTAGTGCAGGCAACTATAACTCACGCGACCGCAATCCTCTGCTGATGACGTCAGATATTACATCACTGTATTTAGACACTTATTTAGCCAGGTCTTCTTCCATTAATTTTTAGCTATACATATATTACAAATATTTTTTTTTCAGAAAGACACATATGTCATCAGTGACGTAATATTTGACATCATCAGCAGAGGATTGCGGTCGCGTGAGTTATAGTTGCCTGCACTAACTATAACGGGGGAATTTCATTGGTTTTTCACGAGTGAAATGTCCTGCTAACTATAACATGTGTGAAACCTATGGTTTTTTCAGTGAATTTGCAAGGTTTTTTAAATGCTAATTCCTAACTATAACGTGTGTGAAACCTATGGTTTTTTCAGTGAATTTGTACGGTTTTTTAAATGCAAATTTGTTTTGGAGATTTTTGGTAAAAAATAATATCCAACCTATGTATAAAATAATATATGTACTATATCCTGCATTATGGAATGGTAAATTTTTTGAAAATTATTGTTTACATACAGTTGTACATCACAGTTATTATCTTCTACAACTCTTGAAACTTGTATTTTTTTTTTTTATGCATTTTTTGCCGTGCGCGTACGGTAAGCTGACGCTACGCGCTCCGTACGTCATAAGTACGGTGCGCTTACGTGATACGATGCGCGTACGGTAAGCTGACGCTACGCGCTCCGTACGTCATAAGTACGGTGCGCTTACGTGATACGTACGTGACGTACGCGTACACGCATGCGCGTTGCGCGGAAGCAACGTCGCGGTTAAGCAGGTGCGTGTAATGCGCATGCGCGAGTGCGTCCTACGTACGCGCTCCGTAAGCGCTCCGTAAGCGTCACGTTTGCGCATGCGTACTTGTTTACGAGCGCGTACCGTAAGCTTACGGAGCGCGCATGGTAGGTCATGTGATCCACAAAGAACACTTTTCATTGGTTGAAACTACTTTCAGTTCCAGAAACTTCCCACACCACACCCATTCACCTCATTACTGCTTGAGATCCCCTAGGAGAAGGAGCTGAATTGACATTGAGATACAATGGCAGAGCAGCAGTCCTCTTCTGAGAGTGAGCCTAGCAGCACCATCATCAGACAGAGAAGGAGGAAACAAAAGGATTCTTTTGTGTGGGAGTATTTTACTTTTCCAGAGGGGCAGAAAAAGGTCAATGCTCCATTGGTCACTTGCAGACTTTGTGAGCGTGTTTTATCTAGAGGAGATCCAAGGAAGAAGTATTCCTTTGGAAATCACTCTATGATGAGACAAATTAGGGATAAACATCCCAGGACCTTTGCTCGACATACTGAAGAAAACTCTTCAGTAAGTCACCGGAGCCCAACCTCAGAAGCTCAGCCGAGTACATCATCGGCAGCTCAGCTGAGCCCTTCCTCTGAGGTGGGAGCATCACCTTCTTCAGCTCCTCTGGACATTAACCCTCGATTTCGGAGGGTTTCAATGAGGTGTACAACGTGTTGTGGTCTTATTGTTTTTGGGGAGACCAGTGTTTCCCGTATTAACAATAAGATAGACCAGCACGTTTGTAGACGTTCCCATTCTTTCTTTCCTCTATCCCTGTATTAACCCAACGGCTCTTTTAAGAGCCAACCTTACCTCACAATTTTTTTTATTTTTTTTTTAAGCTTTCCTTTTTGAAAAAATATTTTTGCCGTGCGCGTACGGTACGCGTAATCGCGGAATAGTTACGCGAAGTTCGTGGAATTTTTCTCGCAGAATTTTTCCGTTTATGCCGTGTGCGTACGCTACGCGCATTCCGCGATTTTTCGTAAAAAAATTAAAATTAATTTTTGCCCTTGGGGGTCCTTCTGGGACCCCCTGACCAAGGCTAGGGGGTCAGGAACTGTCCACTCTGCCCCCTTTTCACGTTCTCCACCTTTGTTTTTCACCCCCTCAGACAGCGAGAGACAAAATGGCGGCTGACACTTCCTGGTTTCGACCGATTCGAATGTTTACTAAGATCTAACAACCAATCAGAATCGCGCTCGTGCACGGCGGCGTGCGCGTAAGGTAAGCTTACGGTACGCGCTCGGAGCGCGCCTATAGATATATATATTGATTTAAATGCTATTTTCTCAGGAAATACTGAACAGATTTACACCTTCAAAAGGCACATCCCTGACCTGAGGGCTACCTCTCTGCCAAATTTCAAGTAATTCTGTTCAGCCGTTCGGGCTGTAGCTCGGACTAAAGGTCCTATGGAAAAATGCATGGGGAAAACGCGTTTTGGGACCCCCCTTTTTCTCAGCCCCCGCTTGACGAATCCCCCCGAGACTTTCAGGGAAGGAGCGGAGCGGAGCGCCCCACCTATTTTGAGAATTTCGCAAGGATTCGTCAATCGGCGCCAAAGTTATTCCAAATAGAATGTTGCGGATTTCCTATGGAAACACGGTCCTAACTATATCTATCTACTGGCGACCGCCAGTAGATAATATATATATATATATATATATATATATATATATATATATATATATATATATATATATATATATATATATATATATATATATATATATATATTCAAACCAGTCCCACTACTCCAGAAATAGAGGGCGCCGACACTTGCTCGGTGAGAGAAAGGAAGCTTTAATGTGCGAGTTCCATCAGCGCACAACATGAACAATCACAACAGTGAAACGCTGGGCAGACGCGTTTCAGGCATTCGCCTTTCTTCAGTGCCTGTTTCACTTCCGCGTTGTCATCTCTCCTGGGGGCCAGATTAAATACATGGCAGTCCACTCTGATAGGAGTTTGATGTTACGCCCATTCTTCCATTGCAGAAGGCGCAGGTCCCAATTGCTGTTCACTCCGGGTTTTGCAAAAGCCGCTGCAGGACCTACATACAGTGATTAGGTTCCCGCACACCAAGTGGTGTCCCAACAGTGCTGGCCACGGACACAAAACTTGCAGGACAGTCTATTTGGGAGGCATTGATGGTAAGTTTCCTTTACAGACACCTTTCCCACAGTCAATGCTGGTACCTCTCTCCCCAACGAAAATGACGATCACAGTGGATGTTTTATCTCGCTGGGGGGGCGTTGCGCTGTATTTTCAATACTTCACCACACTTTAGCAAGCAGGCGCGAAGCTCCAGAACGAGAGGGCGTGCCGGTACTCAGGGCTTGCAAACCTGAGAATAACATTCAAACCAGTCCCACTACTCCAGAAATAGAGGGGGCCGACACTTGCTCGGTGAGAGAAAGGAAGCTTTAATGTGCCAGTTCCATCAGCGCACAACATGAACAATCACAACAGTGAAACGTTGGGCAGACGCGTTTCAGGCATTCGCCTTTCTTCAGTGCCTGTTTCACTTCTGCGTTGTCATCTCTCATGGGGGCCAGATTAAATACATGGCTGTCCACTCCGATAGGAGTTTGAGGTTTCGCCCATTCTCCTACATATAGGGGTGGGGGCTGCCCAGAATGGGCATTTATATACCGCCACCCAAAAGAAAAATTGCTACAGTCTTTCTGCCCCTCCTGGAAGGCAGATGGGGCAATAGCCTCTTATCTGCCCCCTCGCGGGGGGGGAGAAAGCCCACTAGGCACCAGGGATTTACATTTTTCCAAAGTTTCGGGTGGGGGCTGCCCAGAATGGGTATGCCAATGCCCCGACCCCCGCAAAAAGTTCCACAGTCTTTCTGCCCCCCTTCAGGAGGCAGATAGGGGCAGCAGCCTCTGATCTGCCCCCCGGGGGGCAGAGAGCCCACGAGGCGGCAGCGATTATGCTGGCTTTTTTCATATGTAGGGGTGAGGGCTGCCCAGAATGGGCATCCCAATGTCCCCACCCACTCAAACAAAATAGCCAGTCTTTCTGCCCCTCTTGAGGGCATATCGGGGCAATAGCCCCCGGTTTCCCCCCTCCCCAGGGCGGCACAAAGTCCACTAGGCACAGACCTTTTTGGGGAATGTACCTACTTCTGGATTTTGTGTCCTAGCGCTGGTACTTGGGCCTCCCACACAAGTGAGGTACCATTTTTATTGGGAGATCTGGGGGAACGCTGGGTGGTAGTAAATTTATGTCAGCCCAGTGATGCCACAACATTCCCACACAAAAATGTGTGAAAAAAGTGATTTCAGCTAAATTTCAGGTTTGCAGGGGATTCTGTGTAAGAAAACGTTAGGGGATCCACGCAAGCCATACCTCCCTGGAACCCCCGGGTGTCTAGTTTTCAGAAATGTGTGGGTTTGATAGGTTTCCCTAGGTGGCCACCGAGCACGGGCCCAAAAACCCAGGTGACCCCCCCTTGCAAAACCAGATCGTTTTGTGATCGGCAATTTTGATGTCGCCTCAATCCGTTTTGCGCTCTTGCCTGTCGCGGGTACTTGGGCCTCCCACACGGTTTAGGCACCATTTTTATTGGAAGACCTGGGGGAACACTGGGTGGTAGGAAATTTGTGTCAGCCCCGTGATACCAAAACTTTCCCACACAAAAATATGTAAAAAAAGTGATTTTTTCAGCTAAATTTCAGGTTTGCAAGGGATTCTGAGTAAGAAAACGTTGGGGGATCCATACAAGCCATACCTCCCTAGAATCCCCTGGGTGTCTCGTTTTCAGAAATGAGTGGGTTTGGTAGTTTTCCCTAGGTGACTGCCAAGCCCCAGGCCAAAACGTCATGGGACCCCCTTTGCAAAACTAGGTTGGTTTGTGATAGGTGATTTTGATGTCGCCTCAATAGGTTTTGGGCCCTTGCCTGTAGCGGGTACTTGACCCACCCACACAAGTAAGATACCAACTTTCTCAAAAGACTTTGGGGAACGCGTGGTGGGTGGAATTTTGTGAATCCACGCAGGCTCCAGAACTTGCCACCACAGAAATGTGAGGAAAATTTGGTTTTTGGGCAATTTTTTAGGTTCACTGGGTGTCTAGTTTTCAAAAATGTATAGGTTTGCTAGGTTTCCCTCGGTGCCGGCAGAGTTAGGGTTCAAAAACTACAACTAGGCACTTTGCAAAAAAAGGATAATTTTTCACAGTGAGAATGTGGTGTGTCCACGTTGCATTTTGCGCCGTTTCCTGTCGCGGGCACTAGGCCTACCCACGCAAGTGAGGTACAGTTTTTCTTGGAAGACTTTGGGGAACGCGGGGTTGGTGGAATCTTTTGAATCCACGCAGATTCCAGAACTTACCACCACAGAAATGTGAGGAAAATGTGTTTTTTTTTTACAATTCTTTAGGTTTGCAAGGGATTCTGGGTAACAGAACCTGGTGAAAGCCAGTCAAGTCACCCCATCCTGGATTCCCCTGAGTGTCTAGTTTTCAAAAATGTATTGGTTTGCTAGGTTACCCCAGGTGCCGACAGAGCTAGCGTTCAAAAACTACAGCTAGGCACTTTGCAAAAAAAGGGTCATTTTTCACTGTGAAAATGTGTTGAGTCCACGTTGCGTTTTGGGCTGTTTCCTGTCACGGGCACTAGGCCTACCCACACAAGTGAGGTACCGTTTTCCTTGGAAGACTTTGGGGAATGCTGGGTGGGTAGAATTTTGAGGATCCACGCAGATTCCAGAACTTTCCACCACAAAAATGTGAAATAAATATGTTTTTTTAAACAATTTATTAGGTTTGCAAGGGATTCTGGGTGACAGAACCTGGTGAGAGCCAGTCAAGTCACCCTATCCTTCATTCCCCTGGGTGTCTAGTTTTAACAAATGTATAGGTTTGCTAGGTTTCCCTAGGTGCTGGCAGAGCCAGGGTTCAAAAACTACAGCTAGGCACTTTGCAAAAAAAGGGTCATTTTTCACTGTAAAAATGTGGTGTTTCCACGTTGCGTTTTGGGCCGTTTCCTGTTGCTGGCACTATGCCTACCCACACAAGTGAGGTACCATTTTCTTCGGAAGACTTTGGGGAATGCGGGGTGGGTGAAATTGTGTAGATCCACACAGATTCCAGAATTTTCCACCACAGAAATGTGAGGAAAATGTGTTTTGTTAAAAAAGATTTTTGGTTTGCAAGGGATTCTGGGTAACAGAACCTAGGGAGAGCCAGTCAAGTCACTGCATCCTGGATTCCGCTGGGTGTCTAGTTTTCAAAAATGTATAGGTTTACTAGGTTTCCCTCGGTGCCGGCAGAGCTAGGGTTCAAAAACTACAGCTAGGCACTTTGCAAAAAAAGGGTAATTTTTCACTGTGAAAATGTGGTGTGTCCACATTGCGTTTTGGGTCATTTCCTGTCGTGGGCACTAGGCCTACCCACAAAAGTGAGGTACCGTTTTTCTCAAAAGACTTTGGGGAATGCGAGGTGGGTGGAATTTTGTAGACCCACGCAGATTTCAGAACTTTCCAACACAGAAATGTGAGGCAAATGTGTTATTTTGACAATTTTTTAGGTTTGCAAGGGATTCTGGGTAACAGAATCTGGTGAGAGCCAGTCAAGTCACCACATCTTAGATTCCCCTGGGTGTCTAGTTTTCAAAAATATATAGGTTTGCTAGGTTTCCCTAGGTGCCGGCAGAGCTAGGGTTAAAAAACTACAGCTAGGCACTTTGCAAGAGTAATACAGAACTGAAGAGCAACTGTTATTACCTATTGACTTTCGTTGCATTTCTACCTTCCAAATGAAAGACAATGTGTAAAAAAGAAGTCATTTTGAATAATGACCTATAATTATCATGCTAGTATGGGTACTCCCAATTTCGGAAATGTGCAAATATCTACTGTTTCTAAACTCTATATTTTGTTTCCATTTCAGAAATACATAGGTGTCTTTCATACCGATTTTTCCATGTATACATTTTCCCAGAATAATTTGCTATACACCCGGTACATAATAAAAAACCATTGCAAGATGCTGCTCAGTTAATGGCTCTGGGTTCGTCGGGGTTCTTGGTGAACCTACAAGTCCTATATATCGCCAAAACCAGAAAGGTCCAGCGGATGTAACAGTATATTGCTTTCAAATAGCTGTCATAATTAGAAGAAGTTAGAGGTGAAAACATTGACACAAATGCCTGTTTTTGTCAACTAATGTTCAATTTTTCCTATATTTAACTGTTAGTTTCTATAATGAAAACTTTTAGGATCTACACAAATGACCCCTTGCTGAATTCAGAATTTTGTCTACTTTTCAGAAATGCATAGCTTTCCAGGATCCATTATTGCTTTCATACCCATTTCTACCATTAACTGGAAGGAGGTTGAAAGCACAAAATATAGCAAAAATAGGCTTTGGCCCAGAAAAATGCCAAAACTGTGTAAATATTTTTGATTTTCTGACAAAAGTCTGCTCGTACCTGAAAGCTGGGAAGATGGGGATTTCTGCACCACAATCCCTTTTTTGATACCATTTGCAGGGAAAAAAACAGACACTTTCATCTGTAGCCCTTTTTTCGCATTTTCCCCCAAAAAACAAAATGTAGCTGTATTTTGGCTGATTTCTGGGTCCCCTCTAGGGGAATCCACAAACCCTGGGTACCTTTAGAATCCCCATGATGTTGTAAAAAAAGGACGCAAATGTTATGTGGATCCCTTATGTGGTCAAAATGTTACAGGGGCCTAAGTGCGAACTACCCCAAAAAGCCTAAAAAATGGCTTAACACAGGGGGAAAAGGTCTAGCAGAGAAGGGGTTAAATTAAATGCTACTAGTGGGCCTGCAGCACTTATTGTGCAACTGCTTCAGTAGCCCTTTTAAACCTGTCTCAGGCCTACCACTGGAGCCTGTGTGTGCAGTTTTACACTTCCATTTTATAATGACAAGGTAGACCTCTTTCCAGACTCAAGCCTCCCTTTTGAAGACATACAACTCACCCCTAGGGTAGACCCTACACAGCCCATTGGGCAGGGTGCAGTGTATTTAGGAAGTTGGATCTGTAGCTTACGTTTTACATGTCCTGATAGTGATAGTGAAAAACTCTTAAATTCATTTTTCACTACTGTAAAGCTTACCGCTCCCATAGGATAACACTGGTTTCTCTTATTATATCTAGTAAGTGATAACTTACAATTAAGAGCAAGTAGGAATGTCAAGTTTGATGTCTAACAAACGGTAATGTAAAACCCTTGTTAATCATAAATTCAGATTTTATGACACAATTCTAAAAAGCCACTTTTCAAAATTGGCCATTTCCATGTCCAATCCATTTGGTGCCTGCTGCTTGTATCTTGGATCACATGACTAGGTGTAGACGACAGTTGGTCTTTGTGTATTGCTCCCAGACAGTGAGACAAAGAGGGGGTATGTGTTGGCAGGATTGGCCATCTCTGACTTGATAGGAGGGAGGAATTGTTAACTAACCCACGTGCACATTAAAAAACCTCTGCCTGAACACACTAACAAAGGGCTTAACACTGACCATTTGTGCCCCCAGACAAGCTGGGGCCAGGGTAGGAGGTAGGAAATTCCAAGCAACTCTAGGGGTGGAAACTTCCAGAACCTTCTCCTAGTTCAAAGTTTGCACCTGGCATAAATATTGGACCCTCAGTCCCAACTCTTCAGTACACCTCAGGACCTGTAGAATACTCAGATGGACTGCTGTGTTGCTCTGCAATAAGCACTGTTACTCTGCTGCACTGATGCCCTGCTGCCTGAGTAAAAAGTAATGGACCTGAATCTTGAGCCCGGGCCACCAGGAGTGATTCCAAGGGCTAGTTGGCTGGCTTCCTGAACAGAGCCTCAGGGGCAGAAAAGGCTCCATACACCTTAAAATCTAGCACCTGTACTCTGTCGGCCGCAAGACCTACCTCCCACGTGGTGCCACACCACTCCTGGACCCTTGGAAATGGACCTGAAGGTGCTCTACCAGACCAGCTGTGGTCCTGTGAGCAGAATCAATGCAGCAGGATGCATCTCTGTGCAGCCTCATGGGAACTGCTGCTGCACAATGTATCCCCAATGAAGGATCTTGCCTTACGGCCTGCAGCTACCTCGGATCCGCTGCTGCATGACACATCTTCGATGCAGGCCTTTTTGTACATTCACTCTTTTTCTATCTGACTGTCAATTACCATACCTGCAGAAATGAAATTCAAGCTCATCAACCTGGAAAGGTACACTTTGGCTGAGCACAAGGAGTTTTGTAAGTAAAGGGGCCTGCCGACCAAAAAAGGCACCAAATGTTTTAGCTTCAGAAAGCTCAGAGGACCTTGGTGGAAGCTTACCAGTTGCTGACAGGAACACATGATCAGGATGAGGAAAATGTGTAGGGGAGGAAGTAGGGGACTTAGATGCAGGTCCTAGCATGCAGCACACAAGGAAGGGGATGCCTTGCCTCCAGAGTTGGAGAACCCTCCCAGAGCAGAAAACAGTGTGTCCTTCCAAGGTCTGTCACCAGAGAAGCTGATTGACAGAAAAGCTGATCGGGGGTTTTTGGATGCAGATGGACAAATTTAAGATGGAGGAAAAGATGATGGTAATTAAGGCTAAGGCAGAGATAGCCTTGCAGGTGAGGAACACTTTGTTGGGTAAAGGAGGAGGACTTGAAGGTCAAACAGCTGTCAGAGTCCTGCAGAAATGGTGGCAGCGATACCGCTATGAGCAAAGGAGATAAAGGAGTCCACATGCCCAGCTTTGAGGTGAGGGATGATATTGACAGGTGGTTTGAAGCCTACGAGGTAGCCCTTAGAATACAAAGTGTCCCAGAGGAGTTTTAGGGGGCCAGTGTGTGGAGGCACTCACCAGATATAGGGATGGATATTCTGTACGCTTTGAAGGTGGCTGAACAGATAACCTACACTCCCAAGAAATCAGCCCTTATTGCTAAGTTTAGCTCACTTCAGAGGGAAACCGCTTAAAGTTTTGGAGTTCTGTAAGGAAACAACAGAAGTGGCCCTGAAGGCGCAGAACCGACGCAGTGTGATACATATCCTTGCAGCGGCATTGGAACCGCCACTGTGTAACTTATCCCAGATGCAGGCCTTCACATTGCAAGCCTCTCATAGACAGCCTCCTCGACAACTACACAGGACTCTGCATCGCATCCTCGTAGCTTCCTCGCTGCTGCTGCGACATCCTCGACGTGGGATCTCACAATGCGGTGCAAACATGATTTAAAGCACTTTATTAAGCAGGCTTAACTTTGTCCCTGCATTTGCCCCTTATTCCATCACGGTCTGTCTGAACCTGTGACTTTGTCCCAGTCCGGAGTGGGCAGATAACCACAGTTGGTGCTTTGCGTTTCTAGGCACTATTTTCACCGAAATCTTTCAAATTGAATATCTATGGTTGTACTGACTTGATGTTTGTTGTTTTGGTCTCAAATCATTCATTAAATTTTACTCTATTTGAACTACTGCTTAAATACTTTACACATTGCCTCTCAGTTAAGCATGACTGCTTTGTGCCAAGCTACCAGAGGGTCAAGTACATGTTAATTTGGGTGGTTCTTGTGTTTCACCCTGACAGGAATCATGGTTGTTGTTTGAGTACGTTTTCACCCCTCCTCAACCAGTACCCCAATTTCTAACAATACATTACACGTTTGGGAACTTGTGTGTCGAGAAAAATCATTGAAAAAAAACATATTTCACAGGAAACTGAAATATTTTTCATATTTGGCAGAAATTACTATATGATAACAACTTCTGCAGGACTTCACCACTACTCAGTGTTTAATTAGTAGACTCTTCGAGAAAGGTAAGCCAAAACCAGAACATTCACATTACAATCAGGGTCCATTGTTAGTTGAACATTTTATGAGAAGCTTCAAGGAACTTTGAGCTTTTTCTTGCTATTTATAATTAGTAGTCTATTTCTGAAGGTTAATTAAAACCTCAACGTTAAAAGTGCTGTGGTGGCATTTACAATACACTTGGGTTTCGGACTTTTGGTTGATGAAGTCACCGAAGTCCCTTGATTGTAAGATAGGACCGTATTATATGGCTACCTGTTACACAACACACTTAATTGGGTTGCTACACATATCTTATTCAAGTATTTGCCAAAAGAATTAGTGATGAACGTATTTGGAGACGTTTTAAACACTTGCACTGTCCCTAAATGGCCACCATCTACCCCAGTGTAACAGACACAATAGTAATAATGTCCATGGATATAACTAGGTTATTTATTTTATGTATAGCAACTATAAAGCGCACAATGATCCCCAAAGGGATATCCTGGCACCAGACAACCGTCCTATACAAACTTTCCCCAAACAACCAAATACAGAGAAAATCAAAGAGGAAACAACCATGTTTCCAGCAACTTACGAAATGTCAGAATATCAGAAGTAGAGCGCAGATAAAGACAAAGGGCTTTTCACTGGAAAGCAGGCAACTAGGTGGAGTGAACATCCATTCAAGACTTCCTGACTCGCCTACAGTGGATGATAGACTGACCAGCGAATCGAAGAGCACTGACTGGCTTGTGGAGGGTAATTCTTCCAGTTAGGGCAACAGGCCCAGTGCAAAAAAACACTTGGTTTACATGGCAGAGTAGCTTGAAGACAGCTCTTTTGTGGACTAGCAGCCAATTAGGAGAATTGAGGCTACCTAAAACCAAAGTCCTAGTGAGAAGATTACTGATCAATTGTGCCACGATGTTAATTAATTGTTTGTATAGTGTCTCATAAGGACAACCATCTATGCCCACGGGGACTAGGGTCAGAATACGTTATATGAACAGAGTCCATGGTGGGCCTGTTTGTGTCAAGCTGGAATCCTCAGGTATAAAAAAGGGAAGCAAACAGCAAATGTATTATTTCAGCAACCTAATGGTTAATTATCATTTGGGTTGCATAAAAGTGACAACAAGACTGAAAAAGTTTCTGTTGATGTTTTATATTTTTCTTCAATACAAATGCAAATGACAGTAATAATAATAATCATAACCGGGTGTTCACCCGTGAGGGTCTTAAGGCGCTGGAGGCTGTTGTGGAGATTAAGTGAGTTATTGTCCAGAGTCACACGATGCTGAGCTGATCTGCCTATGGCACTGGGGATTGAACCGTGAGCCACACACTCTGTAGTCAGCCACACTGGCTGCTGCGCCTCACCTCATCCAACAGTGTGACTCATAAAAAGTGCAGACGAATCAGTGTGTACCTAATATCTAGACCTTTTCGGCATGACTTAATAATTCCTACCACCATGTTTGCATGCCACCAGACAATTGGAATTACATTCTGTGATCTTGTTATGTGGCCATGTACTTCTACCAGATGGCCAATGTTGGACTGGGATTCGGATTTGGGTCAAGGCAGTAACCTGTGAGCTTCTATGAACTGGCCACACCCAGAAAACTCGATCAAGGGCATGTCTAAAGATCATATCCAGCACTCAGTCCTTCATTTAGAACTTGGTGGAGGCATTGCCTCTGTTAATGCTTAACTACGCTTCCTGCCCAACATTCTCAGTGGCAGAACGTCAGGGCAGTGGCAGACATCAGTATGGTAGGCCTAGCATCACCTTGCTGATTTTCCCTTTCCACCAAATTACTGTGTAGTTCTGCTGGGCACAAGCAACAGTTGATGGTGGACACCGGCCCTTGAGGCATCCCTAGACGGCTATCCAGGCACAGTGAATTTGCAGAGATTTCTGAGGGTTCCAAAGATACAATAGCCATCCATATGATTGAATTTCCCATGGTGTACAAGCACCCCACAAGAAAAGGTCCCCTATATAGGGATCTCTACAGACCCCTCAGTACCTGGAAGGTATTGCCTGAGTAAGGATTAACCCTAATACGATTATAACAGAACTTGAGTGATAAAGCGCATTTTGATAAATTGTATGCAAGTAACCAGTTTTAATTGGTGTGGTTTAAGAATATGAACCTGACAAAGTTAATTAATTAACTGTCTCTTATCAATTTGATAGAGGTGATCATTACTATTAGAAGTAGTTGAGTCTATGGAACCAACTGGCTCGCAAATGTGGATTTCTTGACTGTTTGGGCACTGCTATCAAATCTTATCTTTATGCTAGGCACAGAAGTTCACATCAGATGAAAATCTTTATATATGTTTTTTACGACCTCCATGAGAAGTTTGATTCCGTTGCCCAATGCACACTTTGGCAGTCAAGGGAACCCTGTCTAATAAGACTGACTTCTTTATGGCTCTAAGGCAGGGCTGCGTCCTTGCCACTCTTTTAGTTGTAAACTATTTGTTGGATTTTTCAACATTACTCGCAAAAGCCCCTGGCTTCAGGCCAAAACTGAGTGATACACCTATTACTATGTTATTATATGCAGGCAATTTCTGTCCTTAGATCATACTCATGTTGTCTTGTTACTGTTAATGCCCACTGAGGGATTAATGGTCTAAACCGGTTTGGTGGCATGTTGTTTAGACCGCTTATATCCAAAATATAGCCCCAATGGTACTGTACAGAATACAGACTTTCAAACTAGAAGTGAATGAATTTTAAGATCTTAGAAAAATCTTTAAATCAAGAAATTATGGCCTTTCTAGAAACCATCGACTACCTTGATTCATCACAGCATGGGCTTAGACTCAATCACTATACAGATTCAGCTCTTGTGGAAGCTATGGAAGAAATTAGAGCCATTGTGGATAATAGTGGCAAAGCAGTCATGACCCTGTTTGATCTTCCAGCTGCATTCAATACAGTCAATCGCTCTCTTCTGATAACCTGCCATGACTGTATCGGAATTAAGGGTTCAGATCTAGAACTCCTCACCTCCTTTTTTCAAATCAAGAGGAAGTTGTAGTCTTGGAAAACTTTACCTCAGATCCACTTTACACTTCCTTGTGAGGTCCCTCAGGGATCCTCATTTAGACCTACCCTTTTTAATGTGTACATTAACCCTTTAATTGAACTTATTTGATCACACAGCTTCTCAGTAATTTCCTATGCTGATTACACCCTGATAGTGGTGTCAGTGCTGTTAATCCAGATAAGGTGGCCAAACAATTTAACATCTGTATGCAGAACATTGTTTACTGGATGCAGAATTTTTTTTTAAATTAAACTCCGAAAAGACTGAGGTGCTGTTTTTTGGCAAAACACCTCTTACTGGAATGCTGCTTGGTGGCCTCCCAATTTAGGATCACTTCCATTGCCGGTTCATTTAGCAAATAATCTAGGGGTTAAGTTTGATGTTAAACTCGTATTTACCAATCACATTCATCAGGTAACAAATTCTTGCATTATGACACAAAAATTCTTCAAGAAGATTTTTCCATTTGTGCCCAGAGAGATGCTGAAAACAGTGGTACTGGCTTTAGTAATCTCAAAATTAGATTACTGCAACGCCTTGTACGTAGGCCTCCAGCAGTACCTACAACACAAATTATTGTCTCTTCAAAATGCAGCAGCCCGAGTGTTGATGAAACTTCCCAACTTCTGTTCAGTTTCACAAACTATATTTGATTTACATTGGCTACCAATCAGGGAACGCATAAAGCTCAAAGCCTTGTGCTTGGCCCACAATCCCTTACACAAGATTGGCCCTCTTTCTTTCCCAAAATGTTTTAAAAGGTACGTACCCACTCGTAACCTGTGGTCTACCGTGGCAAGATGGGTAGTTATTCCCAGAATAAAGAAGGCTCCTTGGGGAGGAAGAAGTTTCTCTTACGCCACATGCAAATGATGAAATTCATTACCTGACCATCTCAGATTTCATTTAAACCTTTTAATATTTAGGAAACAACTAACAACCTGACTTTTCCCTTCCACTTATAATTAGGTCTCATTATACATTTTTTTCTAGTATCCTGTTTGGACATTTAGTGCCGCCAAGATGCAAATTGACATTTGCGCGCTGTATAAGTTATTAACATAACATAACATAAGTGAAATCAAATTATTTGCATATGGCACACAGCTATTCATGTGTGAATCATTAGAAAATGTGTTTATGGATCATTACCCAGGCAATCCAGATGGAGGCTTGTGCTTAGTTATTTTGTGGTGTTGTTTAGGGCTGGTTTTGTTCAGCCTTGCATACCAATAAAGTACTACATAGGTGCTCTGAATTAAGGCTATGTGGACCTTCTCCTGGATGGTCCAGGCCTTCCCTCCATTTTTTCACAACTCATTCTCACCCTAGTATCTTGAATCTGACATGTTTCTCTCTAAATATATGTCATATTATTTCTTCATATCTCTAGTGCCAGTATGCACATTGAGGCTGTCCTTCCAAGGGCAGAGGAGGATGCACCAAAAGAGAGGATTACCTAAAGAGAGTGCACTCATCTGTTAGAGTAATGGCATTTCCTTGTTGTTTATGAACCTACCTCTAACTGTCAGCTGTAGCAAGGGAATATGTATTCCAAAAGGGGTTCTAATAATAATGATTTTCAATTTATGTTATTATTTGGAATGTTGTCCCACCATACCCTGCTCCAATTTTTGATACATAGTATTCACATTACTGCCCAACTTCAGCTTCCTCAAGATGTAAATCATTATCAAAGTTGTTAGGAGCAAGATGTCACAAAATATGTGTTAGAAATGGGATTTCTGGTTGGCTAAGGCTTGCGCCAAAGTCAGGCAGAAACCACTACTCTAGTCAGGGCAAGGGAGTTACATGCTGAAGATAACCCCTGCTCACCCCTTAGTAGCTTGGCAAGAGCAGTCAGGCTTATCCCAGATGCAATGTGTAAAGCGTTTGCGCAACACAAACACAGCAGCAACACACTAGGCACAATCACAAAAGAAACTCCACACAAGGTTTTATATGAAAATAGCCTTTGTATTATCCAAAACAGCATTGTATCCTGCAACATAAATCACATTATGCAATAAGCATCACATGAGGCGTAAAAGACATTTTGCGCCAACCTCATAAGTATAAATCACATTAGGTAATAACCATCACCAGCATAAACACAGTATGCAATAATCATGGTGCATACATCACCGTATAAACTGATTCCAGGCCAACTGGCCTTTCACTGGGGCTCAAATGCCCTATGTCCCAAGTGTCAGGGTGTAGTTTCAAATGCAACAAAGCAAATTGCGCAAGGCGCTGGGGCAGAGGAGTGTATCTCACTCCTTTACTTCAAGAAACAAAATGCCCCCAAACGTGGCAGCTACCCACTGTCAGGCGGGGCAGCTTTTGCAATTAGCACCGACAATGTGCCTCGAGGAAAATGAGCACAGGCACCACCGTGCCACCTTGAAGCTCCACTCTGGGACTCCTAAAAATGATATGGCCTAAACGGTGCAGCTGCCGCTAACTGCGGTGCAGCTGTGAAGAAAACTAGGCACTGGCACTAAAAATGCTTCGTGTGAGCCCCACTCTGGGACTGAGCCAGCACCCAATGGCCCCTCCGGTGCAGCTGCCCACGCTGTCGCTGTGCAGCTGGAGAAACCCCTGAACTGACATTAACTGTGCCTGATTGGCTCCATGCACTGGGGGCATATCACCCCCTCCTTTCTCATCTCACCCAGCCCTCAAATCCAGCCTCGCAACACGGACGGTGGAGTGCGGAGCTCAGGGCTTACTCACCCACTCTGAGCTGTCTATGGCTCCTCTTTGGCTGGCTCCAGGCACCGACACTGTGTCTTGGCCAGCTGCTCTTCCTGGGGCTCTCGGGACCCCTGGGGACTCCAGCGAAGGCGCAGGGCTCTCCCTCTCCTCATTGGAGAAAATATAGCGTTCACGAAGCGCTAAAGTCCTGGAAAGGTCAAGGGCACAGCTGGGCCCAGGCAGGCCAGCACACAGGGCAGTCCAGCAGGGAGGCAGTCCCTCGTGGCCGACCCTCCGGAGGCCCAGCAGCAGCAAGCTCCTAAACACAGGAACAGCATAACATTTCATGGAGTCACAGCCCCTATATTTATATTCCATCTTTGCTTTGTCTGCCATGGCACAGGGCTTGGGGGAACCAGCTAAAACTGGTTCGGGGGGGAATTAGGGTACTTTGTTTACAAGGCTCCTCTTTCCCTTTGTCAGGTGGGGGCTCGCCATCAGGCACACCATAGGGGGGCAGAGCCAGCATTGTACAGGCTAGGCACAGACCTATTCAGGGACCAGGGACTTCTCCTCCCACTACTCCAAATGCAGATGTCCCATTCAGCCTAGTGCTGACTCATCCTGCCCCTCCTGGAGCCACACACACCTCACCAGCCCCTGTCACTCAACAGCCAGACTTGCAATCCACATCAGGCAGGCAGACACAGAGCACACAGAAAAGCCCAATGCTTCTAAAAGTGGCATTAATAAAATAGTTATAATAAATCTGCGCACACCATTGTGCAGCATTTATTATCACTATTCCAAATATACCAAACTTGACCACGCTGTGCCTCTCATATCAGGAATTACCACTGAAAGATTTATCAGGGAATCCCCAATGCATTCCTATGGTAGGGCAGCCGCACAGTAGTGAGAAACCAAAATGGCTGTGTCACTACCAGGACATGCCACACACTTAAGGAACATGTCCTATCTTTTACCTACAATGCACCCTGCCCATAGGGCCTACCTTAGGGGTGACTGACATGTCGTAAAAGGGGGGTCGCAGACATGGCACACACATTAGGTGCCACGTCACAGCGGCAGTAACACTGCGCACACAGGCCCTGCAAAGTCAGAGGCCTGAGACAGGTTTGAAAGGCTACGTTGGTGGGTGGCGCAATCAGCGCTGCAAGTCCACCAGTAGCATTTAATTTACAAGCCCTGTGTATATGAGATACCACTTTCCAAGAGACTGACAGGTAAATTAAATAGGCCAAACAGGTGTAGACCAATCTTACCATATTAAACACAGAGAGCACACGCACTTTACACTGGACAGCAGTGCTGAAATGCCCAGAGTCCTAAAACCATCAACACCATGTCAGAAAAAAGGCTAGGAGAAAGGCAAAAAGTTTAGGGATGACCCTGCAAAAGAGGACAAGTCCAACAATATGTCTTACCTGTGCCCTGAAGAACCGTAAGATGGAACTTTAAGGCTTACAAGCTTTTGAGTATGACTAGGCCCTGTCATTATAGCTGGGGTCACAAACATTTGCTGGCATGCATGGATTTGAGGTCCACATTTGATAGAAAGGCATCTTTATATCTTGGAAAATGAGCATGAACTTTGGCCTAGTATTTACTTTTATTGGGGCCTTTTATAGGTTTTAAATTGATTGAAAGTGGTACAAGAAATATTTGTTCTCTTTTAACCAAAGGAATCTACAGTGGTGCTGTTTTGGAGTAATATGTTTTATTTTATATATTGGCTACAAGAAATTGGGCCATATATACAAAACCTCTTTTGAGGTTGGAAGCGGCTCGATTTGCAGAATCAGGCCATTTGAGATGGGAAAAAGGTTTTTAAAATATACAAAAGCCAAATTGCAATTCAGTAACCTGTGTATTTGGAAGGGGCGTGTTTAGGGAGTCCCTTTCTCATAACGAATTTCAGTTGTATGTATGAATGTTTTGCGACCAAATTACGGTTGCAAAACATTCATTTTTTACCAATACCTCAAGGGTGGTGCTAACCATTCTCAAATGTTAATGCAAAAATACTTTTTAACAGCTGTCAGTGGTCCTTTGGAACAATACCTGCTCTTAAAAAAATGGCACTTCAAAGTTACTTTTTAAACACATGCCATTTTCCTTTAAGGAAAACAGCCTGTATAAAAAAAAGGTTGCTATATTAAAAAGCAATCACACACATGGTGTCCTCCTGAACCCAGCAGGACACCATCCCTTTGTATTAGCTGCAATACCTAATGAGTCACAAATTATAACCTGCCACATTAATATTCATGAGGTAGCATGGACATCCTTTAGGGGTTCTCAGGGGATACAGTTGTGATCCCTACCTTGCCTCTTGTTAACCCTGGTACTGCCTTTGCGGCTCTCGTCCTCAGAGGTGGCAAAATTAGTTCTAGGAGCACAAGGGTATCTCACATTATCAGAGTCAGGCTCTAACCTTGTTTTCTGTTCATTTTTATTTAATTAATAGTGAATAATAGTTTATTATTCACTATTAGTGTAGTAAAAAGTGGAGCAGTAAGGTCTAGACCTTTACTAGTATCTTAGGTTAAAAAAAAATCTTTAAATGAATGATGTGTGCATGAATGGGTGAGAGTTAGTTTTTGTGAGAGTGTGTATATGTGTGAGCATGTATGTGTGCATGTGAGATCGTGGGTGTGTACGAGTCAAAATGAGTAAGTATAAGTCAGTCAGAGTAAGAGTAAGTGAGAAAGTGCGAATGAGTGATTCAGGGTGAGAGTGAATGCAAGACACTAGGTGAAAACAAATGAATGCAATTGAGTGCTAATGAGAGAATGAGTGTGAGTAAATGAATGTAAGTGAACCTGTGTTGTTATGCTTGTAAATCCACTGTTGGACCTGGCATGCGTCTTGGCATATAGAAGCACCCTTGGCAAAATGTTGGCACTGGCATACTGGAGACAATACTTACATGTGGGATACCCTAAGCAAAATTTTAGTTGTGGCACACTGTAGGTACATTTTGGCCTGGGGCACCCATGAAAAAATGCCATTGATGGCCTACTGGAGAAAATCCTTGGCATAGGTTGCACCTGTGGCAAATTGCTGGTGAAAGCACATTGGAGGAAATTATTGACGTATGGGAAGACAACTGTGGCAATGCCATGGGGATGTCCATGACAAAATGTGGTCCACGACATATTAGACATAACCTTTGACATAGGGGACGTCAATAGTGCAAGACAAACAGTATTAGGAAAATTCTGGCACTGGCATATTGCATGTAATGTTTGGACAAAAGGATCCACCACCGCAAAAAGCTGGTCCTAGCAATGGAGGTAATTATTTTACATAAGGGGGCACATATAAGACATCTTTAAAACATAATTGGGTGAACTCACGGGGACTGTCAGGTTTCACTAGCTAGACACGCCATGAACGGATTTGAATATTTATTGAGTGTTTTTTTAGAGCTTATGGCTGTTTAGCAAATTTATGTGAAAATTGTGCATTAAAACCCACTAGTAAAGCTATTTTTTTTCAAACTTTTCTCAGGGGAGAGAAAACCCCACCCCTCTGTTCTCCCCTAGAAGACTACAGTATATTAATTGTACAATTATTATGTAACTTCAGTAATGCTAATTTTTGTGATATCATCAGTATTAGGGTTGCGTGACATCACTTTCTGGGATGACGCAGGGTCAAACGTCATATTATGTTACTTCCTGTGATATCAATAAGGTCAAAAGGTATATGATGTCACTTCCACTACCCGTGGGATTTTGGTGAATCAACGTCCATGTGAAGTAGGTCTATTCCGACCCCATTAGGAATCACTATCACTAACTTGTACATTTTTGTATATTAGGAATTGCAATTTCAAAATTGAAATTCACAAAGAATAGCAATTAGGAACACACAGTCCTTAAATTCTGTACATATGACCCATTGTCATTAATTTGAGTCAAAAAGAAAGGCAGACCCAAATCAATACATGCTCAATAGCCTCAAGAGTTTAGGGCCCCTTCCAAGCACTACCAATAAGAACATAAAAAGACCGGTTGGAGGCTTCAAAAGATTTTTCTATTAAAAGTTTTGTATTTAGGCATTGGTTGGAAGAGGTGATAAGAGCTTTGTTTATTTATAAATCCCAATCTGCTAGCTGATGTATGCTTCTTGACAAATATACTAATATTTAGCCAATGCATGGCTGAGGTTTAAAAGATGGTTATGCTTGGTGAATATCTTGTAAATCTGTTCGTTTCTTGCCTGTAATTTGTAATAAACCTTCTATTGTTGTCAGCGGAACTCTTCCTGTTTTATTGCACTTTGATCATGGATTAGATCATGCCTCGATTACCCTGAGCTGCTATCTGTAACACTTGAGTACTAACCTGTTTCTTTTCTTTTAGGCCTTGCAATCTTGTAGGAGTGAGACACAACCCCATACGATGAATATATATATATATATGCCAGACAATGGTAGTTCCGATTGAGCAGCACACATAGGGTAACAAGGTTACGAGCCTTCCTCTAGGGTACAGACACTATTCAGACGGCAGGTTTGCTTGCGCAGCCTGTTCGTAGCCTGACGCGTTTCGATTACCATCTTTCTCAAAGGTGATTACAAAACAGGAACGTGCCGCACCAATCCCCATGCTTCATTTCTACTATTGACACGCCTTCAAATAAGGCTGCCCCAATGAGACAATGTCCAGATGCACATTGGGTAATGTAGTGCCATTTATTTAAAAAACAAAATCTCGCTGCACTTATGACTGCGATGATAAAGCCCAGCCTTGGGCCCCCGCTGACGAAAGTGTCCTAAATCCCGGTTACTCCACCGCAGCCGGGTAGGTGAATCCATTCTCGCGGCCCCCTTTAGATCTGGGGTGGTGCTTTCTCGACGGCCGGAATGCCGCCATTATGATGCCAGACAATGGTAGTTCCGATTAAGCAGCACACGTAGGGTAACAAGGTTACCAGCCTTCCTCTAGGGTACAAACACTATTCAGACGTCAGGTTTGCTTGCGCAGCCTGTTCGTAGCCTGACGCGTTTCGATTACCATCTTTCTCAAAGGCTATTACAAAACAGGAACGTGCCGTATCAATCCCAATGCTTCATTTCTACTATTGACATGCCTTCAAATAAGGCTGCTCCAATGAGACAATGTCCAGATGCACATTGGGGAATGTAGTGCCATTTATTTAAAAAACAAAATCTCGCTGCACTTATGACTGCGATGATAAAGCCCAGTCTTGGGCCCCCGCTGACGAAAGTGTCCTAAGTCCCGGTTACTCCACCGCAGCAGGGTAGGTGAATTCATTCTCGCGGCCCCCTTTAGATCTGAGGTGGTGCTTTCTCGACGGCCGGAATGCCGCCATCATCATAATGGCGGCATTTCGGCCGTCGAGAAAGCACCACCTTTGGGCAACTTGGAGCATGATATTTAACGGCAGCCTACGCCGTGGGGAGTGCACCATCGCAATCACAGCGAGCACGGACGCCGTGAGGCCACAACACCGAGGATTGTTACTCTCCTTGCCTTGGAGTCCATTGGAGGACAAATAAAGTTTTAGAGATGGCTGCAAAAAGGAAAATACATTTCCCAGCAGGCAATATGCCTATGACTCTTTTGAAAGTGCCTATCCGGAGGCAAGAGACAGATCACTAGCCTATCAGGAGGCAGAGCCTATCAGGAGGCAAGAGACAGATCACGACAGCCTATCAGAAGGCTTGATTTAAATAAAGCCGTGATGTACAGCAGCAAACTTTGTGCCGAAAGCCTATGAAGAAGGAACACATTTCCGAAACGCGTCGGCAAGGCAGTCCAAGTGTAATGGAGGGCAGGATGTTAATTGTCGCCTGAGTGCATCCCCGACCTTTGGGCAACTTGGAGCATGATATTTAACGGCAGCCTACGCCGTGGGGAGTGCACCATCGCAATCACAGCGAGCACGGACGCCGTGAGGCCACAACACCGAGGATTGTTACTCTCCTTGCCTTGGAGTCCATTGGAGGACAAATAAAGTTTTAGAGATGGCAGCAAAAAGGAAAATACATTTCCCAGCAGGCAATATGCCTATGACTCTTTTGAAAGTGCCTATCAGGAGGCAAGAGACAGATCACTAGCCTATCAGGAGGCAGAGCCTATCAGGAGGCAAGAGACAGATCACGACAGCCTATCAGAAGGCTTGATTTAAATAAAGCCGTGATGTACAGCAGCAAACTTTGTGCCGAAAGCCTATGAAGAAGGAACACATTTCCGAAACGCGTCGGCAAGGCAGTCCAAGTGTAATGGAGGGCAGGATGTTAATTGTCGCCTGAGTGCATCCCCGACCTTTGGGCAACTTGGAGCATGATATTTAACGGCAGCCTACGCCGTGGGGAGTGCACCATCGCAATCACAGCGAGCACGGACGCCATGAGGCCACAACACCGAGGATTGTTACTCTCCTTGCCTTGGAGTCCATTGGAGGACAAATAAAGTTTTAGAGATGGCTGCAAAAAGGAAAATACATTTCCCAGCAGGCAATATGCCTATGACTCTTTTGAAAGTGCCTATCAGGAGGCAAGAGACAGATCACTAGCCTATCAGGAGGCAGAGCCTATCAGGAGGCAAGAGACAGATCACGACAGCCTATCAGAAGGCTTGATTTAAATAAAGCCGTGATGTACAGCAGCAAACTTTGTGCCGAAAGCCTATGAAGAAGGAACACATTTCCGAAACGCGTCGGCAAGGCAGTCCAAGTGTAATGGAGGGCAGGATGTTAATTGTCGCCTGAGTGCATCCCCGACCTTTGGGCAACTTGGAGCATGATATTTAATGGCAGCCTACGCCGTGGGGAGTGCACCATCGCAATCACAGCGAGCACGGACGCCGTGAGGCCACAACACCGAGGATTGTTACTCTCCTTGCCTTGGAGTCCATTGGAGGACAAATAAAGTTTTAGAGATGGCTGCAAAAAGGAAAATACATTTCCCAGCTGGCAATATGCCTATGACTCTTTTGAAAGTGCCTATCAGGAGGCAAGAGACAGATCACTAGCCTATCAGGAGGCAGAGCCTATCAGGAGGCAAGAGACAGATCACGACAGACTATCAGAAGGCTTGATTTAAATAAAGCCGTGATGTACAGCAGCAAACTTTGTGCCGAAAACCTATGAAGAAGGAACACATTTCCGAAACGCGTCGGCAAGGCAGTCCAAGTGTAATGGAGGGCAGGATGTTAATTGTCGCCTGAGTGCATCCCCGACCTTTGGGCAACTTGGAGCATGATATTTAACGGCAGCCTACGCCGTGGGGAGTGCACCATCGCAATCACAGCGAGCACGGACGCCGTGAGGCCACAACACCGAGGATTGTTACTCTCCTTGCCTTGGAGTCCTTTGGAGGACAAATAAAGTTTTAGAGATGGCTGCAAAAAGGAAAATACATTTCCCAGCAGGCAATATGCCTATGACTCTTTTGAAAGTGCCTATCAGGAGGCAAGAGACATATCACTAGCCTATCAGGAGGCAGAGCCTATCAGGAGGCAAGAGACAGATCACGACAGCCTATCAGAAGGCTTGATTTAAATAAAGCCGTGATGTACAGCAGCAAACTTTGTGCCGAAAGCCTATGAAGAAGGAACACATTTCCGAAACGCGTCGGCAAGGCAGTCCAAGTGTAATGGAGGGCAGGATGTTAATTGTCGCCTGAGTGCATCCCCGACCTTTGGGCAACTTGGAGCATGATATTTAACGGCAGCCTACGCCGTGGGGAGTGCACCATCGCAATCACAGCGAGCACGGACGCCGTGAGGCCACAACACCGAGGATTGTTACTCTCCTTGCCTTGGAGTCCATTGGAGGACAAATAAAGTTTTAGAGATGGCTGCAAAAAGGAAAATACATTTCCCAGCAGGCAATATGCCTATGACTCTTTTGAAAGTGCCTATCAGGAGGCAAGAGACAGATCACTAGCCTATCAGGAGGCAGAGCCTATCAGGAGGCAAGAGACAGATCACGACAGCCTATCAGAAGGCTTGATTTAAATAAAGCCGTGATGTACAGCAGCAAACTTTGTGCCGAAAGCCTATGAAGAAGGAACACATTTCCGAAACGCGTCGGCAAGGCAGTCCAAGTGTAATGGAGGGCAGGATGTTAATTGTCGCCTGAGTGCATCCCCGACCTTTGGGCAACTTGGAGCATGATATTTAACGGCAGCCTACGCCGTGGGGAGTGCACCATCGCAATCACAGTGAGCAAGGACGCCATGAGGCCACAACACCGAGGATTGTTACTCTCCTTGCCTTGGAGTCCATTGGAGGACAAATAAAGTTTTAGAGATGGCTGCAAAAAGGAAAATACATTTCCCAGCAGGCAATATGCCTATGACTCTTTTGAAAGTGCCTATCAGGAGGCAAGAGACAGATCACTAGCCTATCAGGAGGCAGAGCCTATCAGGAGGCAAGAGACAGATCACGACAGCCTATCAGAAGGCTTGATTTAAATAAAGCCGTGATGTACAGCAGCAAACTTTGTGCCGAAAGCCTATGAAGAAGGAACACATTTCCGAAACGCGTCGGCAAGGCAGTCCAAGTGTAATGGAGGGCAGGATGTTAATTGTCGCCTGAGTGCATCCCCGACCTTTGGGCAACTTGGAGCATGATATTTAACGGCAGCCTACGCCGTGGGGAGTGCACCATCGCAATCACAGCGAGCACGGACGCCGTGAGGCCACAACACCGAGGATTGTTACTCTCCTTGCCTTGGAGTCCATTGGAGGACAAATAAAGTTTTAGAGATGGCTGCAAAAAGGAAAATACATTTCCCAGCAGGCAATATGCCTATGACTCTTTTGAAAGTGCCTATCAGGAGGCAAGAGACAGATCACTAGCCTATCAGGAGGCAGACCCTATCAGGAGGCAAGGGACAGATCACGACAGCCTATCAGAAGGCTTGATTTAAATAAAGCCGTGATGTACAGCAGCAAACTTTGTGCCAAAAGCCTATGAAGAAGGAACACATTTCCGAAACGCGTCGGCAAGGCAGTCCAAGTGTAATGGAGGGCAGGATGTTAATTGTCGCCTGAGTGCATCCCCGACCTTTGGGCAACTTGGAGCATGATATTTAACGGCAGCCTACGCCGTGGGGAGTGCACCATCGCAATCACAGCGAGCACGGACGCCGTGAGGCCACAACACCGAGGATTGTTACTCTCCTTGCCTTGGAGTCCATTGGAGGACAAATAAAGTTTTAGAGATGGTTGCAAAAAGGAAAATACATTTCCCAGCAGGCAATATGCCTATGACTCTTTTGAAAGTGCCTATCAGGAGGCAAGAGACAGATCACTAGCCTATCAGGAGGCAGAGCCTATCAGGAGGCAAGAGACAGATCACGACAGCCTATCAGAAGGCTTGATTTAAATAAAGCCGTGATGTACAGCAGCAAACTTTGTGCCGAAAGCCTATGAAGAAGGAACACATTTCCGAAACGCGTCGGCAAGGCAGTCCAAGTGTAATGGAGGGCAGGATGTTAATTGTCGCCTGAGTGCATCCCCGACCTTTGGGCAACTTGGAGCATGATATTTAATGGCAGCCCACGCCGTGGGGAGTGCACCATCGCAATCACAGCGAGCACGGACGCCGTGAGGCCACAACACCGAGGATTGTTACTCTCCTTGCCTTGGAGTCCGTTGGAGGACAAATAAAGTTTTATAGATGGCTGCAAAAAGGAAAATACATTTCCCAGCAGGCAATATGCCTATGACTCTTTTGAAAGTGCCTATCAGGAGGCAAGAGACAGATCACTAGCCTATCAGGAGGCAGAGCCTATCAGGAGGCAAGAGACAGATCACGACAGCCTATCAGAAGGCTTGATTTAAATAAAGCCGTGATGTACAGCAGCAAACTTTGTGCCGAAAGCCTATGAAGAAGGAACACATTTCCGAAACGCGTCGGCAAGGCAGTCCAAGTGTAATGGAGGGCAGGATGTTAATTGTCGCCTGAGTGCATCCCCGACCTTTGGGCAACTTGGAGCATGATATTTAACGGCAGCCTACGCCGTGGGGAGTGCACCATCGCAATCACAGCGAGCACGGCCGCCGTGAGGCCACAACACCGAGGATTGTTACTCTCCTTGCCTTGGAGTCCATTGGAGGACGAATAAAGTTTTAGAGATGGCTGCAAAAAGGAAAATACATTTCCCAGCAGGCAATATGCCTATGACTCTTTTGAAAGTGCCTATCAGGAGGCAAGAGACAGATCACTAGCCTATCAGGAGGCAGAGCCTATCAGGAGGCAAGAGACAGATCACGACAGCCTATCAGAAGGCTTGATTTAAATAAAGCCGTGATGTACAGCAGCAAACTTTGTGCCGAAAGCCTATGAAGAAGGAACACATTTCCGAAACGCGTCGGCAAGGCAGTCCAAGTGTAATGGAGGGCAGGATGTTAATTGTCGCCTGAGTGCATCCCCGACCTTTGGGCAACTTGGAGCATGATATTTAACGGCAGCCTACGCCGTGGGGAGTGCACCATCGCAATCACAGCGAGCACGGACGCCGTGAGGCCACAACACCGAGGATTGTTACTCTCCTTGCCTTGGAGTCCATTGGAGGACAAATAAAGTTTTAGAGATGGCTGCAAAAAGGAAAATACATTTCCCAGCAGGCAAAATGCCTATGACTCCTTTGAAAGTGCCTATCAGGAGGCAAGAGACAGATCACTAGCCTATCAGGAGGCAGAGCCTATCAGGAGGCAAGAGACAGATCACGACAGCCTATCAGAAGGCTTGATTTAAATAAAGCCGTGATGTACAGCAGCAAACTTTGTGCCGAAAGCCTATGAAGAAGGAACACATTTCCGAAACGCGTCGGCAAGGCAGTCCAAGTGTAATGGAGGGCAGGATGTTAATTGTCGCCTGAGTGCATCCCCGACCTTTGGGCAACTTGGAGCATGATATTTAACGGCAGCCTACGCCGTGGGGAGTGCACCATCGCAATCACAGCGAGCACGGACGCCGTGAGGCCACAACACCGAGGATTGTTACTCTCCTTGCCTTGGAGTCCATTGGAGGACAAATAAAGTTTTAGAGATGGCTGCAAAAAGGAAAATACATTTCCCAGCAGGCAATATGCCTATGACTCTTTTGAAAGTGCCTATCAGGAGGCAAGAGACAGATCACTAGCCTATCAGGAGGCAGAGCCTATCAGGAGGCAAGAGACAGATCACGACAGCCTATCAGAAGGCTTGATTTAAATAAAGCTGTGATGTACAGCAGCAAACTTTGTGCCGAAAGCCTATGAAGAAGGAACACATTTCCGAAACGCGTCGGCAAGGCAGTCCAAGTGTAATGGAGGGCAGGATGTTAATTGTCGCCTGAGTGCATCCCCGACCTTTGGGCAACTTGGAGCATGATATTTAACGGCAGCCTACGCCGTGGGGAGTGCACCATCGCAATCACAGTGAGCAAGGACGCCATGAGGCCACAACACCGAGGATTGTTACTCTCCTTGCCTTGGAGTCCATTGGAGGACAAATAAAGTTTTAGAGATGGCTGCAAAAAGGAAAATACATTTCCCAGCAGGCAATATGCCTATGACTCTTTTGAAAGTGCCTATCAGGAGGCAAGAGACAGATCACTAGCCTATCAGGAGGCAGAGCCTATCAGGAGGCAAGAGACAGATCACGACAGCCTATCAGAAGGCTTGATTTAAATAAAGCCGTGATGTACAGCAGCAAACTCTGTGCCGAAAGCCTATGAAGAAGGAACACATTTCCGAAACGCGTCGGCAAGGCAGTCCAAGTGTAATGGAGGGCAGGATGTTAATTGTCGCCTGAGTGCATCCCCGACCTTTGGGCAACTTGGAGCATGATATTTAACGGCAGCCTACGCCGTGGGGAGTGCACCATCGCAATCACAGCGAGCACGGACGCCGTGAGGCCACAACACCGAGGATTGTTACTCTCCTTGCCTTGGAGTCCATTGGAGGACAAATAAAGTTTTAGAGATGGCTGCAAAAAGGAAAATACATTTCCCAGCAGGCAATATGCCTATGACTCTTTTGAAAGTGCCTATCAGGAGGCAAGAGACAGATCACTAGCCTATCAGGAGGCAGAGCCTATCAGGAGGCAAGAGACAGATCACGACAGCCTATCAGAAGGCTTGATTTAAATAAAGCCGTGATGTACAGCAGCAAACTTTGTGCCGAAAGCCTATGAAGAAGGAACACATTTCCGAAACGCGTCGGCAAGGCAGTCCAAGTGTAATGGAGGGCAGGATGTTAATTGTCGCCTGAGTGCATCCCCGACCTTTGGGCAACTTGGAGCATGATATTTAACGGCAGCCTACGCCGTGGGGAGTGCACCATCGCAATCACAGCGAGCACGGACGCCGTGAGGCCACAACACCGAGGATTGTTACTCTCCTTGCCTTGGAGTCCATTGGAGGACAAATAAAGTTTTAGAGATGGCTGCAAAAAGGAAAATACATTTCCCAGCAGGCAATATGCCTATGACTCTTTTGAAAGTGCCTATCAGGAGGCAAGAGACAGATCACTAGCCTATCAGGAGGCAGACCCTATCAGGAGGCAAGGGACAGATCACGACAGCCTATCAGAAGGCTTGATTTAAATAAAGCCGTGATGTACAGCAGCAAACTTTGTGCCGAAAGCCTATGAAGAAGGAACACATTTCCGAAACGCGTCGGCAAGGCAGTCCAAGTGTAATGGAGGGCAGGATGTTAATTGTCGCCTGAGTGCATCCCCGACCTTTGGGCAACTTGGAGCATGATATTTAACGGCAGCCTACGCCGTGGGGAGTGCACCATCGCAATCACAGCGAGCACGGACGCCGTGAGGCCACAACACCGAGGATTGTTACTCTCCTTGCCTTGGAGTCCATTGGAGGACAAATAAAGTTTTAGAGATGGTTGCAAAAAGGAAAATACATTTCCCAGCAGGCAATATGCCTATGACTCTTTTGAAAGTGCCTATCAGGAGGCAAGAGACAGATCACTAGCCTATCAGGAGGCAGAGCCTATCAGGAGGCAAGAGACAGATCACGACAGCCTATCAGAAGGCTTGATTTAAATAAAGCCGTGATGTACAGCAGCAAACTTTGTGCCGAAAGCCTATGAAGAAGGAACACATTTCCGAAACGCGTCGGCAAGGCAGTCCAAGTGTAATGGAGGGCAGGATGTTAATTGTCGCCTGAGTGCATCCCCGACCTTTGGGCAACTTGGAGCATGATATTTAACGGCAGCCTACGCCGTGGGGAGTGCACCATCGCAATCACAGCGAGCACGGACGCCGTGAGGCCACAACACCGAGGATTGTTACTCTCCTTGCCTTGGAGTCCGTTGGAGGACAAATAAAGTTTTAGAGATGGCTGCAAAAAGGAAAATACATTTCCCAGCAGGCAATATGCCTATGACTCTTTTGAAAGTGCCTATCAGGAGGCAAGAGACAGATCACTAGCCTATCAGGAGGCAGAGCCTATCAGGAGGCAAGAGACAGATCACGACAGCCTATCAGAAGGCTTGATTTAAATAAAGCCGTGATGTACAGCAGCAAACTTTGTGCCGAAAGCCTATGAAGAAGGAACACATTTCCGAAACGCGTCGGCAAGGCAGTCCAAGTGTAATGGAGGGCAGGATGTTAATTGTCGCCTGAGTGCATCCCCGACCTTTGGGCAACTTGGAGCATGATATTTAACGGCAGCCTACGCCGTGGGGAGTGCACCATCGCAATCACAGCGAGCACGGCCGCCGTGAGGCCACAACACCGAGGATTGTTACTCTCCTTGCCTTGGAGTCCATTGGAGGACAAATAAAGTTTTAGAGATGGCTGCAAAAAGGAAAATACATTTCCCAGCAGGCAATATGCCTATGACTCTTTTGAAAGTGTGTAGGAAGGTGGATATCTGACTATGGTTACCCCCAAATTTTTGCCTAGTGTCTAGCTGGTTTTTCGACTTAGTTGGCCTGAGATCCTGCTATTCAGGATCTCAGCCTGGCTGTTCTCTCTTTAAAATGGACTCCATGTACCCTAGGTACATACCCAATTGGTTGGATCACCCTGTCAGCCCCTGTACCAGTGTACACTAGGTACCCAGGGCATTGGTGTACCCAAGGCCTGCCAAGGGCTGAAGCATGTATTATGCCACCCCAGGCTTGGCCTAACAATTTGACACAACTGGCTGATCACTCAGCTGGGGTAAGTTGGTGTAATCACCTCTTACTTAGGTGTAGTATACCTATACCTAACCTTAAATGGGACACCTGGTAACCTATAAGTCACTCCTATGGCAGGCCTTAACAATCCTGAAGGCAGAGTGCTTGGTTCCATGTGAGATGGTGCTCTGGCATGAGCTGAGCCTGTCTGCAGTGGTCGGAACAACTTCCTTCTACTGTTTCCAGATATCGTCATACCATATACTCTTAAGTGCATTATGAACCTCGCGGTTAAATGCTATCTTTGGTTTGGCTTTATCAAAACATGTCGAGTAAGGTGTCATACGAATTGGAATACTAACCCCTCGCCAATTCTGGCGACGGGGTTAGCATTCCACCCTTCTAGAGGGACACGACATGTACAGTACCTGAAACCCGGGTAAAATCAGACATAGCCTCAGCTCCACAAAATGGATGCTGCCACCACAGACACAAGTCTGCCCTCCTGCTGCTGGGAGTCCTTCCAGCTTGGGAGGTGTGGACAAAGGGTTTCCTGCCAGGGGAGGTGCGTGCACCACCCCAGACAGGATTTTGTGTATTGGTCAGGTAGGGCTTGAAAGAAACCAGACATGCCTGTGGCTCACAAGGAGCCTCGGTGCATATGCCAGTTCAAACCGGTCCTGGGGCACACCAGTCCCGGGCCTGGGGCGAGCTGGACAAAGGATTGGGGGTGTAACCACCCCCCTTCCTGGTCCCACCCATAGGGAGGGACCTAGCAGGTAGTCCGGCCCCTAGAATCCGCTTAAAGGTAGGAGCTGTGTCCTAAGACTTCAGACATCCTGGAATCAACTTAAAACTAAGAAGAAGACGGGAACTTCGACGCTCTGCTGCACAGAGGACTGAAGCCAATCTCCCCTGTGGTCAGGGAGTGACCACCTTGCTAACGCAAGCACCATCCAGCGAATCAACGTCTGCTTTGCCGCCGCCTCCCGCCGGAGCCCGAGCCCAGAGACTGACAAGACCTGGACCTCCAGACCTCTCACCGCCCGATCCACAGTCCCTGCAAAGAGGAGACCCGTGGAGGCACCAAGACACGTGGAGCCAGCCATCTTGAAACGACTATGACAAGCTGACCAGTGCAACAACCGAGGCTCCCTCCAAGTTGTGCTTTGGGTCCTGAGAAGCCCAACCCTCGAGCAGCATCTGCACCAAAGGTGAGCCCTCCAGCATCTCCACGATCTGCGTGGGGCCCTTCTGCATTTTGCCACTCGACGCGCCTAACCGGTTGCTGGCCCGCTGGCTAGTGGCCATCTTGGCGACGAAATCTACGACAAACACCGCTGGTCTGGTTGCTCCAGACTGGCCCTTGCTCCCCTCCAAAGGAGCAGTTCCTCTGACCTTGCTGGTCAGAACCATCAGCTTAAACTCCTTGCCTACAACAATTGCTTTTGCCAAGGCTTGTTTGCTTCGATCAAGTCACCGACACCGCCGACAGCGAGAGCCTGTGTGGGACAGCTCGTGACTCGACTCCTGGATGTCGTCGACCTTCAGGGACCACGTGGCTGCAGAGTCAAGCTACACCTTCCTTCCTGTTTGCACCCGACATCGCCTGGTACCCACCTGGTGCCACGCTGGTCACGGGCTAGTGACTGTGAACACTGTCCCCTCTGCTTACAGGTCTTCAACATCTCCGATCCACTCTTGGATCCACTGCATCTCTTCCCGACCGACCGCCTGCAGCACTTTTGTCTACAGGCCCCACGGAACCGATAGAAGAAACCCGACGCACTTCGAGGCCTATGCACCCGCTTCCTGTGGGTGAGGTAAAGCTGGCACTCCTGTGCCCAAGTGTAGTATTACATCTCTAGTGCCTGTGTTCCAAATCTTAAGTTCCTAGGTCATCCGGAAGATTCCTTTTGCAGTAACTTTGTACTTTTTACGCACCCATTGAAACCTATGGGAGCACGCGTGTGACTATTTGCTCTGCATACGCCACCCGTGGACCTCCTGGTCACTAACTGACGTTAGCTCCTTGTAGGCCCAGCGATTCTAGAGGCCCTAGGCCTTTTCCCTTTTCTGTTCGTGGTACTTATACCACTATTTTAGTATATGGTTCGAGTGGCCACCAGGGCCTATCCATATAAAGTGCAACTTCTGTGTATTCTGTGATAATCTTGTTTGACGATTTGTGCTCCTGTGCTCATAAAGAGACTAGGGGTTACTTTGAGAAATAAATACATATATATTTTGAATATATATCTGTGTGGTGTCCTTTCATTGGTATAAAAGGGGGTTACTATTGGTAAAACAGCTTGCTTAACACGCATCACGAGTTTAGCCTCAAAGACTGCTTAGCCTACGCTACCACTAGGGCAGCTAGTCCAAAAAGGTTGACTTACAACCACACCATAAGGGTTGCTTGGCATGGTACAAGGTGGTCACTAGAACTAGTGAACAGCATATACCAGGCCAACTTCTCACATTGGTGAGCAGCGGTTGGATTTGAGCTTGCTGTGTTTTACCATTGTAATCTCTTGGTTACCAATTGAAAGATCACATAGGTACCTGTAGGTACATATAAAACAAGATTAGATATACTTAAGTTCTACTGAACTTAGTTGTTGTAGAGCAAAGGGAGTAGCACACCCTGACTACAACTACTAGATAGGTTTAGTAGGTAAACCCAAGTGTAGGTAGATTGCAACACATCCACCCACACTTAAGAGCAATGGCTGGGGCAGAGGGGTCCACTGTACCCATCTCTGTTGAGAGTGACCCCCCGAGGGCACCATCCATCTTTGCTACCCTTAATCAGAATGAGCTCAGGCAGTTGGCAACTCTTAGAGGCCTTAAACAGCCCAAGAACCCTACCTCTGCTGTGCTCAGAGCACTCTTGCAAGAAGATGAGAATCAAAGAGAGCTCAAGAGAGCTTCCCAGTTAGCCCCCTTAGGGACAGGAACAGGAGGCCCCCCTTCTGAAGATGCCACTGAGGTACCCCTTTCCAATAGCCATCCCTTAGATGAAAACCATACTACAGAGGAGGAAAGTGAGGGGGATACAGACAGTGGTGAGGATGAAGGGAGAACTAGCCCAGTGCCAAGTGTTATACTTGGCCCAGCTAAACCAAGGCTATTGGGGACTGACAGTGGGTTCACCCCACTGGATCTCCCCAGTGGACTTAACACAGGGCTTGGA
Source organism: Triturus cristatus (assembly GCF_964204655.1). Classification (NCBI taxonomy): domain Eukaryota; kingdom Metazoa; phylum Chordata; class Amphibia; order Caudata; family Salamandridae; genus Triturus; species Triturus cristatus. The sequence goes on along the minus strand of NC_140589.1, from coordinate 1,646,845,591 downwards.
AGGCAAAGGAATCGCTCAGGTGACTCCAATGCTTCCCATGGCTCTAGAGGCTCTCAAGGTCACTCCAGGAGAAGGATGACCACCCCTCAGAGGAGGGAACATGAGGCCAAGATGCAAGAAGCCCAGCTGAGGATCAGGAAGCAGGAGCTAGAAGTAGCCCTGATGGAAGAGAAACTGAGCAAGGCTAGACAGCATAAAGAGAGTGGGTCTATACCCACTGGTGGCAGCATTGTCCCTAAGGACAAAGATAGGGTTTTCGATAATAGAAACCTGTCTAAGGTTGTGCCCCCCTACAAAAGTGGGGATGACATCCACAAATGGATGACTGCTCTTGAGAGAGCCTGCAAAGTGCAGCAGGTTCCTGAAGACCAGTGGGCAGCAATCTTATGGCTCTCCTTTGAGGGGAGAGGCAGAGATAGACTCCTCACTGTTAGAGAAGAGGATGTCAGAAATTACAGAGTCCTGAAGAGTGTCCTAGTTGATGGGTTAGGCTTAACCACTGAACAGTACAGGTTAATGTTCAGAGACACCCAGAAGACACAGACTCAGGACTGGTCTGAATATGTTGAATGTGCCACTAAGGCTTTGGAGGGTTGGTTGCTGGGAAGTAAGGTATCTGATTATACAGGATTGTACAATTTGATGATGAGAGAACAGATTTTAAGTAACTGTCAAAACCAGCTCCTCCATCAACACCTGGTAGACTCAGATTTGACCTCTCCCCAAGAATTGGGAAAGAGGGCAGATAAATGGGTCAGGACCAGGATCAGGCCTAAGAATCAGGGTGGTGACCAAAAGAAAGATACCACCAAACCTCAAGAGAAGGGTGGGGATAAAACAAAAGAGAAATCTTCCTCAGGGCCCCAAAACTCCACACAGGGTGGTGGGTCCCAAGCTCCCTCCTCTACCACAGGTAAAAAGCCCTACTGCCATGAGTGTAAAACTCCTGGGCATTGGAAAACTGACAGCAGTTGCCCAAGGGCTACAAACAAAACTGTTCCTCCAATTACTCCTGTCACACCACCTATTACTGTCAGCAGTAATCCCCCAGGTGGTGGGAGTGCCCCCAAAAATGTGGGTGGGTTTACTTGGGGAACACAGGGGGACCCTGGCTTAGCCAATTCCCCTGCAGCAGATACTCTTGTCTGTGATGGTGGCATGGGGTTTGCCAACTTCACTGCCTGTCCCAACACTTTGGGTAGGTACAGACAGGAGCCCTACATCAATGGTACCAAAGCTGAGGCCTACAGAGACACTGGAGCTAGCATCACAATGGTGGCCCATTGGCTAGTTCCCTCTGAGCAGCTTTTGCCTGGTTTCTCCTACCAGGTGACTAACATTGATGGCAAACAAAACAGTCATCCCATGGCAGAGGTATGTCTCAGCTGGGGAGGTGTCACTGGCCCTAAAAGGGTGGCAGTGTCCCCAACCTTGCCTGTAGACTGCTTACTGGGGAATGACTTAGAACTCTCAGCTTGGGCTGGAGTTGAACAAGACACCCATTCTAAAATGGTAGGCCTGTCACAAAAGGGTAGGGGGGTTGTGCCATTCACAACCCCTGTCCAAATAGATTTCCTCCCTGAAAAGGTTGGAAGGGCAGTGGTAGCCACAGCCCAGGCACAGACAGACTTCCCTGTAGAGACTGGCAGAGCTGTGACAGTCACAGCTCAAACACAAACTGAGTGCCCCCCTGAAAAGGTTGGCAAGGCTGTAATGGTCTCAGCCTATACTCAGACTGACATAGGTGTAGTGAAGCCTGAAACTATGGATCACTCCACACAAACAGAGAGTAGTGGGGAGGAAGAAAAGTCTCCCTCTCCCCAGACATTAGGAAAAAGTCAGCCTCCTCAGGGAGCTGACCTCACCCCTTGTGAAGGAACTGTCCCAGAGGTAGCCAGGCCTGGCCTGGCAGGGCCTCTGATGTCAGTGGCCCCTTCCAAGGTGGGACCCAGTCTGGTGCAGATAGCCTGCCTCTCTCTACCCTGCCTCAGTCAGCCCAGGGCTGCAGAGGTCAGGGAGGCCAGTGGACCCCAAGAGGGCCCCTGTCCACAAGAACCCCCCCATCAAAAGAATGAGGATTGCCTGGCTAGTAGCCCTAGTCAGGTGATGGGTAAACACATTCCTGAGGGATCTCCTTTACAGGTAGTTAGGGACCTCCCCCAGAGGGATTCTGTTGGGTACAGGCAAACATGGGACCTTAGGGCCCCAGACCTGACCTGTCCCTCCAGTAAGCCCACAAAAGGGACCCAGCCTCCAGCTTTAGGTAGCCAGAGGCTGACCCTGAGAGCACAGTGCAACTCAGTTAAGGAAAGAAAGGCATCCATGGTGGAGGGGGATTGGAGGAAGCTGAGGCCTCACTTTGAGGACACTCACTTCAGTACTCCATCTCAACACCAGCCTTTTACTTTGCCAAGACACACCAAAGGTAGAGATTCCCTATGGTGGAGACCCTCTGATACCCTTAGGGTGAGGGATTGCTTAGTGGACCATGAGACAGGGGGTAACCATGCCAGTGCTGGTTCCTCCTTATATGGCCACTTGGGCAATATAGGCTTACCTGGTCAAGGTCAGCCTTATCTCCCTTCGTTTGGGGGGGGGGTTGTGTAGGAAGGTGGATATCTGACTATGGTTACCCCCAAATTTTTGCCTAGTGTCTAGCTGGTTTTTCGACTTAGTTGGCCTGAGATCCTGCTATTCAGGATCTCAGCCTGGCTGTTCTCTCTTTAAAATGGACTCCATGTACCCTAGGTACATACCCAATTGGTTGGATCACCCTGTCAGCCCCTGTACCAGTGTACACTAGGTACCCAGGGCATTGGTGTACCCAAGGCCTGCCAAGGGCTGAAGCATGTATTATGCCACCCCAGGCTTGGCCTAACAATTTAACACAACTGGCTGATCACTCAGCTGGGGTAAGTTGGTGTAATCACCTCTTACTTAGGTGTAGTATACCTATACCTAACCTTAAATGGGACACCTGGTAACCTATAAGTCACTCCTATGGCAGGCCTTAACAATCCTGAAGGCAGAGTGCTTGGTTCCATGTGAGATGGTGCTCTGGCATGAGCTGAGCCTCTCTGCAGTGGTCGGAACAACTTCCTTCTACTGTTTCCAGATATCGTCATACCATATACTCTTAAGTGCATTATGAACCTCGCGGTTAAATGCTATCTTTGGTTTGGCTTTATCAAAACATGTCGAGTAAGGTGTCATACGAATTGGAATACTAACCCCTCGCCAATTCTGGCGACGGGGTTAGCATTCCACCCTTCTAGAGGGACACGACATGTACAGTACCTGAAACCCGGGTAAAATCAGACATAGCCTCAGCTCCACAAAATGGATGCTGCCACCACAGACACAAGTCTGCCCTCCTGCTGCTGGGAGTCCTTCCAGCTTGGGAGGTGTGGACAAAGGGTTTCCTGCCAGGGGAGGTGCGTGCACCACCCCAGACAGGATTTTGTGTATTGGTCAGGTAGGGCTTGAAAGAAACCAGACATGCCTGTGGCTCACAAGGAGCCTCGGTGCATATGCCAGTTCAAACCGGTCCTGGGGCACACCAGTCCCGGGCCTGGGGCGAGCTGGACAAAGGATTGGGGGTGTAACCACCCCCCTTCCTGGTCCCACCCATAGGGAGGGACCTAGCAGGTAGTCCGGCCCCTAGAATCCGCTTAAAGGTAGGAGCTGTGTCCTAAGACTTCAGACATCCTGGAATCAACTTAAAACTAAGAAGAAGACGGGAACTTCGACGCTCTGCTGCACAGAGGACTGAAGCCAATCTCCCCTGTGGTCAGGGAGTGACCACCTTGCTAACGCAAGCACCATCCAGCGAATCAACGTCTGCTTTGCTGCCGCCTCCCGCCGGAGCCCGAGCCCAGAGACTGACAAGACCTGGACCTCCAGACCTCTCACCGCCCGATCCACAGTCCCTGCAAAGAGGAGACCCGTGGAGGCACCGAGACACGTGGAGCCAGCCATCTTGAAACGACTACGACAAGCTGACCAGTGCAACAACCGAGGCTCCCTCCAAGTTGTGCTTTGGGTCCTGAGAAGCCCAACCCTCGAGCAGCATCTGCACCAAAGGTGAGCCCTCCAGCATCTCCACGATCTGCGTGGGGCCCTTCTGCATTTTGCCACTCGACGCACCTAACCGGTTGCTGGCCCGCTGGCTAGTGGCCATCTTGGCGACGAAATCTACGACAAACACCGCTGGTCTGGTTGCTCCAGACTGGCCCTTGCTCCCCTCCAAAGGAGCAGTTCCTCTGACCTTGCTGGTCAGAACCATCAGCTTAAACTCCTTGCCTACAACAATTGCTTTTGCCAAGGCTTGTTTGCTTCGATCAAGTCGCCGACACCGCCGACAGCGAGAGCCTGCGTGGGACAGCTCGTGACTTGACTCCTGGACGTCGTCGACCTTCAGGGACCACGTGGCTGCAGAGTCAAGCTACACCTTCCTTCCTGTTTGCACCCGACATCGCCTGGTACCCACCTGGTGCCACGCTGGTCACGGGCTAGTGACTGTGAACACTGTCCCCTCTGCTTACAGGTCTTCAACATCTCCGATCCACTCTTGGATCCACTGCATCTCTTCCCGACCGACCGCCTGCAGCACTTTTGTCTACAGGCCCCACGGAACCGATAGAAGAAACCCGACGCACTTCGAGGCCTATGCACCCGCTTCCTGTGGGTGAGGTAAAGCTGGCACTCCTGTGCCCAAGTGTAGTATTACATCTCTAGTGCCTGTGTTCCAAATCTTAAGTTCCTAGGTCATCCGGAAGATTCCTTTTGCAGTAACTTTGTACTTTTTACGCACCCATTGAAACCTATGGGAGCACGCGTGTGACTATTTGCTCTGCACACGCCACCCGTGGACCTCCTGGTCACTAACTGACGTTAGCTCCTTGTAGGCCCAGCGATTCTAGAGGCCCTAGGCCTTTTCCCTTTTCTGTTCGTGGTACTTATACCACTATTTTAGTATATGGTTCGAGTGGCCACCAGGGCCTATCCATATAAAGTGCAACTTCTGTGTATTCTGTGATAATCTTGTTTGACGATTTGTGCTCCTGTGCTCATAAAGAGACTAGGGGTTACTTTGAGAAATAAATACATATATATTTTGAATATATATCTGTGTGGTGTCCTTTCATTGGTATAAAAGGGGGTTACTATTGGTAAAACAGCTTGCTTAACACGCATCACGAGTTTAGCCTCAAAGACTGCTTAGCCTACGCTACCACTAGGGCAGCTAGTCCAAAAAGGTTGACTTACAACCACACCATAAGGGTTGCTTGGCATGGTACAAGGTGGTCACTAGAACTAGTGAACAGCATATACCAGGCCAACTTCTCACAAAGTGCCTATCAGGAGGCAAGAGACAGATCACTAGCCTATCAGGAGGCAGAGCCTATCAGGAGGCAAGAGACAGATCACGACAGCCTATCAGAAGGCTTGATTTAAATAAAGCCGTCATGTACAGCAGCAAACTTTGTGCCGAAAGCCTATGAAGAAGGAACACATTTCCGAAACGCGTCGGGAAGGCAGTCCAAGTGTAATGGAGGGCAGGATGTTAATTGTCACCTGAGTGCATCCCCGACCTTTGGGCAACTTGGAGCATGATATTTAACGGCAGCCTACGCCGTTGGGAGTGCACCATCGCAATCACAGCGAGCACGGACGCCGTGAGGCCACAACACCGAGGATTGTTACTCTCCTTGCCTTGGAGTCCATTGGATGACAAATAAAGTTTTAGAGATGGCTGCAAAAAGGAAAATACATTTCCCAGCAGGCAATATGCCTATGACTCTTTTGAAAGTGCCTATCAGGAGGCAAGAGACAGATCACTAGCCTATCAGGAGGCAGAGCCTATCAGGAGGCAAGAGACAGATCACGACAGCCTATCAGAAGGCTTGATTTAAATAAAGCCGTGATGTACAGCAGCAAACTTTGTGCCGAAAGCCTATGAAGAAGGAACACATTTCCGAAACGCGTCGGCAAGGCAGTCCAAGTGTAATGGAGGGCAGGATGTTAATTGTCGCCTGAGTGCATCCCCGACCTTTGGGCAACTTGGAGCATGATATTTAACGGCAGCCTACGCCGTGGGGAGTGCACCATCGCAATCACAGCGAGCACGGACGCCGTGAGGCCACAACACCGAGGATTGTTACTCTCCTTGCCTTGGAGTCCATTGGAGGACAAATAAAGTTTTAGAGATGGCTGCAAAAAGGAAAATACATTTCCCAGCAGGCAAAATGCCTATGACTCCTTTGAAAGTGCCTATCAGGAGGCAAGAGACAGATCACTAGCCTATCAGGAGGCAGAGCCTATCAGGAGGCAAGAGACAGATCACGACAGCCTATCAGAAGGCTTGATTTAAATAAAGCCGTGATGTACAGCAGCAAACTTTGTGCCGAAAGCCTATGAAGAAGGAACACATTTCCGAAACGCGTCGGCAAGGCAGTCCAAGTGTAATGGAGGGCAGGATGTTAATTGTCGCCTGAGTGCATCCCCGACCTTTGGGCAACTTGGAGCATGATATTTAACGGCAGCCTACGCCGTGGGGAGTGCACCATCGCAATCACAGCGAGCACGGACGCCGTGAGGCCACAACACCGAGGATTGTTACTCTCCTTGCCTTGGAGTCCATTGGAGGACAAATAAAGTTTTAGAGATGGCTGCAAAAAGGAAAATACATTTCCCAGCAGGCAATATGCCTATGACTCTTTTGAAAGTGCCTATCAGGAGGCAAGAGACAGATCACTAGCCTATCAGGAGGCAGAGCCTATCAGGAGGCAAGAGACAGATCACGACAGCCTATCAGAAGGCTTGATTTAAATAAAGCTGTGATGTACAGCAGCAAACTTTGTGCCGAAAGCCTATGAAGAAGGAACACATTTCCGAAACGCGTCGGCAAGGCAGTCCAAGTGTAATGGAGGGCAGGATATTAATTGTCGCCTGAGTGCATCCCCGACCTTTGGGCAACTTGGAGCATGATAATATATATATATATATATATATATACATACATATATATATATGAATTCAGCTTTTCCCGTGGGGAAGTTTTTTCCTCGTGCACTCCCGTGTAACGAAATCAAAGAAACCAACACCGGGTTTAAGATCGAATTACCATGTGTTTATTTCAGCATCCAGCAAAATCTGACGCGTTTCGGTCTCTACGGAGACCTTGCTCACAGGTAATATGTTAAGCAGAAATTGTGCTTTTTAAATAAAAAAACAAGCGGAAAAACCATTAGGGTTACATCACTTCCTGTAAGTTATACAGGTATTATGGGACATGTAGTTTGTTCAACAAATTGCGAAAACGTTGATTTTATATCTTTTTACACAAAAAGGAATACTTTCAAACTTGGCAGTTTTTGCATTTAACTCATGCCTTAGTTGTCAACCTCGTTAACATCAAAAGTTAAATTCACAGACCCACGAAGTTATTTCAAGGCCCTCCAGTGGGCGAACCTATTTTGCATTGCAATTTTTATCGTCAATTTAAATGCTAGTGCAAGAGTTCACCAATATTTTTTGAAAATGTTATCATACATTTCAAATAGTTTGTTGTTTAAACGACTTAATTAAATAAAATAAAGCCCTCTAGTGGGCGAACCATTCCACCTCAAAATACCTATTTCAACGTTTCACTGTGCCAAATAAATGATTATTCAAACATGTCCCAAATGAAAAAAAAAAATTGTGAAAAAAGTTATAAGAATTTGTAAAGAGTAAGCAAAAGTCACATATATATATATATCCACCAATAATCCTCTCAAAACAAAAGGATGACGACGCCTTGTGTAGCTGGTCCAAAATTACTTTATTTTCTGCCCCATCAAACGCATTTCAGCTGTCCAGCAGCCTTGCTCATCCACAATATAAATAGTTCAACCAGTACAATCAGCTTCCCCAGAAAAATTGCAAAAACACATATGTTTTCAAAAAATGTTTATATAATACACTCATAAAAACCCATGAATCACATGCACCTAGACTATAATATCTATTGCCTAGAAAAGATGTGTGATTTCAATGTTGTCATCTCACAGGGTTTCTATACAAAGTATAACAGAATAATAACACTTATTAAATCCTAATTCAATTAATCATATATCAGTACCTGCCATGAGATTCATCTGATTTTAATGTATACTGAAGGATCTTATTCTTTCAGTTTGACATTTGTAATATCATTATTAACCGCAGAATACCTCACATACCAAGTCTCTCTTAATGGTCTCCGTCCATCAAAAAATGTCATGCATATCCATCATGAGTTCTGTGTAGCACTGTCCTTTTAGTAAAGGTTTGCATGCCAAGTTTGTTTTTTTACAATATCAATATTATTTCTTTAATATTTCTTAGCACACCTAGCTGATAGCACTGGCTTCTTTCAGAAACTCTTAACAATTTTAAAATGATTTTAGAGCAAGATCTAACTCTATATTGCTTCTCACAACTCGCTATCAAGCAGCAGGCTAAAGTGAAAGCTTAACACAGATTAGTTATTGGTGACCGTTTGTACACCAAATAGAGTATTGTGCTCAATTGAATTGCGTGCTTGTGTGCTTGAACAACTCCGCATTTATCATGGCTTTTGAACAGGGACTTGCTTTTGATGAAGAGCTAGTCCAAGGAATCTTAGATGGTCCTTCACATTTAGGAAAGACAACTATTAATCAGGTCTTGACCCAAGGAGAGGGTTGGGATACGTTAATAGAACTGAGGAAAACACATGTTAAAGCGATCTTACATGGAGCTATCCTCACTGAATATTTAATGGCTAACGCTGCACCTGGGGCCTATTAGTAACTAATGAACCCCTCATCTTCCTGGAAGATCCGTCTTTCAGGAAAGATTGGGCATTAATTGCATGGAAATGCACAAGAGATTGGTTAGTTCTTATAATAACCACAGCAAAAAGAATTGCAGACGCACTGCTCATACAGATACAAAATAGCGAGCAGGGACTCAGGGCGAGTGTCGTGTTAGCTACCTACAAGAGGAAACTTGAGGAAACTAACACAGAAATAGGAGATTATAAGGACTATTTAATGTAATCAAAGATCTCAAAATTACAGAAAGATCTTAAGAAATTCTCTAAAGAGAAGATCTATCCATACATCACAGAAGAATATGCCCAGAAGAAGCTGGAAGAAGCTAAGAAGGTGCCACAATTAGGTCGTAGAAGTTCAGACTCCATGAGCTCGAACAGTGATGGGAGTGATTTTGATAATAGACCCAGGAGGAGGGGCAGGGGTAGAGGGAGAGGACAGTACCAAGGTCCGGGTTTCAATTATAACCCTATGTACCAGAACTACCCAGGCCAGGGTTTTGGGTGGCCACAATTGTATCAACCATATCCTACAATGCAAGGCCCTAACAACATCCAGCATTTCCCACTGACACCTGGTTCCCCTTTTTAGGCAGAGGCAGGGGCCGGGAAAGGGGTAAACAAAGAGGCACTTTGGGGGTGCAGTGGGAGGACCTCAACCAGAGGGTGACTCGGAGTATGGCACGAGACCTCATGCCGGGGACCAGCAGGGAGGGAACCTAGTGATGAACCTCACGAATCACCCACTAACGGAAGCCCAAATATTAGTATTAAACAAAGGGTTGGGCTTTGTTCCTACCAACACAATGGATAATTTCAGAGTGCAACACAAGCTCTCTGTTTTCTTCAGATTAGTGAGATTGAAGGTCTTTTTCCATGATCAGGAGGATAGAGAGGTGAGCAGGGTAGACACTGATTTCTGTCTGAAATCTACTTTTACCCCCATGAACTCTATACTGCCACAGGAAGTGATAACTTTTGAAAAAGCAGTGGTACACGATGTTGAGGTACTGGGAAGAAACCAGAAAAATCCCTTTAGAAATATTACAAGAGAGGTAAGGGAAGCTCTAGAGGAACTGAAAAATAACCAAGATTTGGTTATAAAGCCCGCCGATAAGGGTGGTGCTATAGTTGTCCTCACTAATCTAGTATATGAACAAGAGTGCCAGAGACTGATGAGTGATGACAGGAATTATAAGATCCTTCTTATGGACCCTACACAAGGACTAAGAAGAGAAATCGCTACAGCTGTAGAGGAAGCTCTCAATAATGACTGGATAACGGAACGTGACGCCAGTTTTTCACAAAAGAAAGATCCCATTACACCTGCATTTTACATTTTACCTAAAGTGCATGAGGTTGCTAGACCATCTCCAGGTAGACCCATTGTGGCTGCAATTGGTTCTATACTTGAGCCGTTGTCACAATTTTGTGACCTTTTCTTCAAACCATTGGTTCAGAGTAGGAGGGCATACCTAAAAGATACCACTGAGGTCCTCAATCTCCTTACTGATATGGATTTCAACCTGGAGGAGGAATATTTGGTGGGGTTAGACATAGAATCCCTGTACACCAATATTCCCCAAATTGAGACTCTTAGGGTGATAGAGAAACTCTTATTTGAACAAGATTGGCAATATCAGACCCCTAGACCATTTATTTTACATCTAGCCGAATTAGCACTGACAAAAATCTTTTTTGAGTACAAAGGTGTATTTTATTTACAGACTCATGGAACATCAATGGGGAGTGCATTCGTGCCGATACTAGCGGGTCTGTATGTATCTTTTTTTGAGCAGAAATACATTTTTGATGCAGGCAATCTTTGGACACAGACTATCCGTGTTTGGAAACGGTTTATAGATGATGTCCTCCTCATTTGGAGAGGCAATGAAGCGTTTATAAAGGAGTTTATGCAATAGTTGAATAGACAAAATCTGTTTCTTCACTTTACCACTACCATTACCAAAGATGATCTTCCATTTTTGGATTTAGTTATCTTTCCATATGAAGGGAAATTGTCTACCAGAGTACATCATAAAGCCACAGATAAAAATGGCCCACTTCACTTTGGGAGCTTTCATCCTAAATCCCTGAGGAAGAATCTTCCGGTGGGGCAGTTCCTGCGGCTTCGCAGAAACTGTTCGGAACTTGTCAACTTCAGGGAAGAGGCTACCCTATTGACGGGTAAACTTAAGGATAGAGGCTATCCTAATCAAGTGGTGAGGAGGGAACATAAGCGATCTTTTAGTTGTCCGAGAGATGCACTGTTGGAAAAATCAGAAAGACCAGTTAAGAATAATACGATCTGTGTTACTACATTCAACACATCCTCCACGGCGATCAAACGTATTATTTTGAAACATTGGCGTATATTGAACTCGAGTGGTTTGAGACTGGAGAAACCTTTATTCTCATTCAGACAAGGCCAGAATATCAAGGATCAACTGGTACATTACCATACATATAGCAACGCTCAAGGGGCTCCTCGTGTAATGGGAAATCTTACACCAGTAGCGGGCCACACGCGATGTGGGTCATGTGATGTTTGTAAGTTAACAAAAAACGCTAAAGAGGTGGATGTTGGGCTGCGCCATCCGTGGCAACAAAGAGTGCATACGAACTGTAATTCCTCTCACGTCATTTACATTATCAAGTGTCCTTGTAATTTAATCTATGTGGGGATGACCTGTAGGAAGGTGAAAGTGAGGATAATGGAGCACAGGAGCAACATCCGTTGTGCCAGAACCAATACTCGCCTCACATCACATTATTTGGAAAAAAGACATACGGTGGAGGATATATTTTGGACGGTGCTGGATAAACCCTTTCTCGCACCTTCTATGAGGGAGCCATCACATGCCCTCTTTATACGGGAACAGAAATGGGTGTACCGCATCAAAAGCCATGAAACAGGGCTCGATGACGATATACCCTGGGCAGCCTTAGGAAACAAATAAATAATTTTATTCCCTATTAGCGACATTTAACATTCGCTCCACTCCGCGCAGCTGATACAATAGAAAGGCGTAACACCTGGGGTGGCAGAGAGGATGGCAATTCTTCTCCCTGGTATCTGAGAACTGGCACTGATATAACTAACAAATTAATAACAATTATTGCTAGTGCAAACCATTAGTAGATCTCAGGGGTGGTGCTTGAACTTAGTAGTCCCTATTAAATACACTGATGGGACTGTGTGTGTGTGATATCTCGCCAATGTGAGAGAAAACTTTGCATTAAGATTTTCATTGTTAGCAAACTGGGCGGTAATTGGGTGGTCGTGAGGGGCTCCACATCGGCTACAGTTGTCCCTGTGTGAGTCAGCACGCTCGTGTAACTAGAGTTAGCGGTCTAGTTTTTTATGCTAACGGAGCGTGTGCTATGTCACACGCGGATACCACGTGATGGGAAGTGAATACATGAAATGAGCGGAACAGAAATAAATACTGTTCCTACGCGGCACTGAGAGAGACTTACTATAGTGGCAGCGGACCACTCTTGACGAAGTAAGGAGCAGGGGGTACCATCTTTGGTTGTGTGACAGCATCATGTTAATTTAGTTTATCCCACGAGTACTATATGAGAAGCGTCACGGACTTTGATTGGGGTGGCGTTATATTTTGAGGATTGGGTAATCGTATTTTTGATTAAGCGACTATGATGAAGACTGTGGTATATACAGTAGGACCTCGATCTAGAGCACAGCGGTGTAATATTTGGGTCTTATGCTGTGCTCTGATTAGTGAGGTGTAACTGTAAGAGTGACACTGTGTAACGAATCTCCAATTGTATGATGCATGTAGTGTGAGATCGGATGTTCGTCAGAATGCTCTTGATTTCACTGAGCAGTAGAGGATGCAATTGACGTATATGGATTTCCTCAACAGTGTGTGACTACAGAGGATCGCCCTCTTCTCCAGCGTTCGATAAAATAAACTCTGTAAGATGGAAAACAGTGTGTAACCGAGTGAGACAATGTTATATCACACTTCACTGATATAACTAAATCTATGAATACAAGAGTGGGTAATGGTACCCCTATATCATTTTTACTTGACTGATTACATGCGGAGAGTTGTTCACTTACATCGGCACGTTCTTTTTCTTGGTTTGCACAGCATGCAATTAGCACCTAACGTATGATTCACAGAAATTGTACGACACATATTATCAGAAGAGCCATTGTTGCACTATATCGCGTTGAAATGGGTGCGAGATTTATGATTATAAAGCACCTGAATCGCACCAAATGGGTTGTTTGTGAACGTAGTTAAGTATATGAGAGCACACTATTAAAACCAAAACTTTTATTTGTATTTGTGTTATATTGGTACATCTTTGACAGTTGTTTTTCACTGTTTTTATGTTCTTCACAGTTTCCAATGGAAGGGGTTTAGTTAGGAAAAACAGCATAGGGATCCAACCTGTCCTGATGAAGGCTGGATAAAGAACCTATAACCGGCTGAAATATGTCGACCTCTATGCAGACGGAGGGGTGGTGAGTACTTAATCCACTCACACCACCATCATCCGGGGTGTATTTTATTATACCATTTTTTAGCTCTGACTAGGGAATCAAGGAATAAAAATATTATACTGATATCCCTAAGCCAGTTTTAAATCAACATTCTTCTGCACTTTCATAGGATCCTGTCTTTTTCCTTGGTTTCACTATCACTGTTGTATTGTCTACCCCTCACTATTGCTCCGCCTCTAGCGCTGGTTTGCGCAGAGGCATCAGTAGCAGCCCTATGATGAAGCATGCCACAGCTTGTTGTGGGTGAGGGCAGTTTTAACAAACCAGTTGTGCTCCCCTGGCTAACTACGTTCATGCAAACAGAATAAGGACAACTATTATTTGCTCTACCTCTTTGTGTGTGTTTGTAAAGTGAAAGCTTGCCTCAGGCTGCTATTTTTTATTTTACTAAAGAGATACTATATGGCCCAATCAGAGACCTTCTAGCTATATGTCAGGCTCCAAGCTTCTTGTAGATCATTTCCTGTGGTTTCCAACACTCACAAGACTACCTCTCCCATTATGCATTGTGATGGCTATCGCCCTGTATGCTTTCCTCTAATCCGCTAAATAAATAACAAGGAAAACCCGTCATCAGTGCTTGGCTTCCTTTTCAAGTAGAACCACGCCCCCTTGCCTTGGAGACCTGCCTGAGTCCGGAGAAACGTATCGTCATCAGGAGAGACCACAGAGGAGTCTTCGAATTAGCGTTTCAGCCTGTTTGAGGAATCCTGCTTCAGCCTCGTTACAGCGCGAGGTCGCGCTGTCTTTTGCCCTTCCTACATCAGCATATTGCCGAAAGTCAGCCCATTCTGCAAGGACGCTTTGCGGGTTACTTCCCCTTCAAACTCCCGCCCGCATCCGGTCCTACAAGTTGTCAAACAAGACTGCCTGCATTCCTATCTCCCTCTCCCGGTTTCGCGAGTGCGCGTTACCGGTAACTGCTCCGCAGCTTGTAGGAGGTTGGGGTGATTACATATAGAAGCGCGACGGTGCGCTGACTATTGAACTTTATTATTTCTTTATTCACGAACACTTTGTCAAGACTTGGGAAATCACTGTGACTTTTGTCAGTTGTGAATAAACTCGGCAACCCTTTTTGAGTTTCTTAGTGGGAAATCAGTCTTGGACACATACGAGTTGAACACGCAAAATCCGGTCCGCTTTTTGGATTTAGCCTTAGTACGTTGTACTCAAAAAACCCCCGAGGAGATATATCGGTGGAGACTTTGGATCCTTTTTTTTGTAAGGAATATTACTTTTTGCAAGCACTACTTACACACATTGTAGTCAGGACAGACTACCTTAGGAGGAGAGACATTTGATTTTACTTTTGTGAAGAACTTCATCGCACATCCCTGCGTATTATACTCGTAGAACAGCTGGATATCTACTTGCCTGTCGAGGAGTTAAGAGCACCCCTGAATCTCTTGGAATACTGCCTTCCTGAAATTTCAGTCTTGTGCGAGACCTACATTTTTGCCTTTTGGTGAGTTCGGGGAAAGCATACTTTCTGGCACTTAAGTCTTTTCTTTACCTATATACATTTATTGTTATGTGCAATTCTTGATATTTATATAGCCTTTCTTTCTGTTCTTGTTTACACAGCTTATCCCTCCTTTGTCCTGACTGCAACAGCATCCCTGGTGGTTCTTTTTGGTCTCTCCTCTCCCTCTGGATATCTATCCACTTGATGTTGTTTAATTACCATAGGTGGATTTATCCTATAGGGAGGGGACTGATCTTCGCTTCTGTGGATACTTGTCTGACTGACCCGGATCATCGAATCCCGACACTATACACACTAACATGCACATGGAGCTTTCAATACTGCGCCTAGTATAAATACATCTGCACCTTGCATGGCTAAACTGTACCTACTCCTTAAAACCTGGGGTCTATCCAATTGTAAGCTTTCTAACTTAACATTTGGCACCTAATACCTGATAACCTAGCAAATATGTTTCTTTCACGAATAGAATTTTTAAAATACAGTTTGTGTTTTTATCTTGTCTCTTTGTTTTCAAAAACTAAACCGACTTTATACATGGGTTGTCAGATGTTAGAATTTGAATTGGTAGGAGGACCCCTTGCTTTAAAAACTATGTGCACCACCATTGCTATTTAAAGTGCTGTATATTGGATTACTAAATATCTAACAGGAGCCAACCTGAATTATCTTCCAGAATTTGCAATAAATAAGGATGTCAGCGAGCAGCTGTCTAAAAGTTAAAAAATCATATTTCCTTCGCTACACAAACATTTTCCATGCAATTTGCACACAGCAAAGATAAAACTCCTCTTTATATGGTTATTTAATTTAGACTTTTACACACTTAATGTCCCCATTCATTCACTTAGAAATCTCTCAAATTATGGGCAGGATCGCCATGAAACGAATCCATCGTTTCTTCATCAAAACTCAGAACATGATATTTAAGGCGTGTATCGGAATAATAAATATAACCAGATTTATTTAATATCTATTCACTTCTTAAGATTTAGAACATGACTGGATATGAACCATGCAGCTTCTAACATCCAGTTGTTTTCTATTTTTCAATCTGCCTATTAGATTTTGTCTTAAAAAGACCAGGTCGAATATAATATGTAACACAATTAATCTGCTTTTTAATTCAACTTGTTTACATGTTATGAATACTTGATTTATCTGGTGAATTTAATTTACAATAACTTTACTGACACTCACTTAATTAGTACATTGCCTCGTATATTATTGCTTAATATTTTCTAAATAACTGCTCGGTAGACTATAAAGAATCATGCATTTTGACAACTCAAGTCTTAATACTATAAAAATGGTTCGCTCTTTTCTTCCTTCACCACTTTTTTTCCCATTGTTTATTCACCTGGTTTAATTGCTCTCCTTTCTTTCACTTATTTCATTTGTTTAAGGTTCATTATTTTGCTCCATAGCTGATATTTAATATAAATGTATCCCAGATGAAGTAACACTATTAATATATTTGCCATGAAACAAGTGTTGGCTAGCAGTTTGAAAACTGCAATTAAACTCAACTCATATCACCTCTTCATATTTGTTGTTTAATTAAAAAAAAAAAATAAGTTTAATAGAAAAATCTTTTGAAGCTTCCAACCTGTCTTTATATTGTCTCAAGAATGATGAGGATATATTCAGTGAAGAAGGAATCTCAATTCAAATGATTGTGGTGGATTATGAAATATGAACAAAACATCAAATACATATTAAAGATTGTTAGTCATTTTGGTGGGATTATGTTTAGAGCAAGAGATCTTCTGGTAAATTCCATCCGCTCAAAAAAATTCGTAAAATGACAGGCTGGCAGTTACTAAGGAAAGGTGTTATGAAAATAGTGGTCTTAAGTTTCATCCAGCATAACCTTGGCATATTGATAAAATGCAGAATCCGTTGCTAAAACAATGGGTACCGTTTTGAAATTTCTATATGAAATTAAGGGATTATTCAATTTGGTGTTCCTCTAAGAATGTGCCAGGCTACATCCAGGTCACAATAAATCATGTGTTGATCCCATGACTTTAAAGTATGTATAGTAAGTATTTTCGAGTACTTCCAGCACCAGAAAACACTGGGAGTTGGGGGTCCAAATTTGATGGAAGCCAATGTATGATGCACATTCTCAAAAGAGTGAATTTGGTGTAGTGGGTGAGTAACCCATTTTTATCTCTAATTCTTTACATTTGCATTTCTAGAAATGCTAATAAGATATCCAGGGTGTGTTTGTGAACAAAATCCATTTCAAACCTTTGCTCAGACAAATGGTTAGGTGGATGGAAACAACTATGATTAAGGCAAGTACGACTCTGGTAGACAAATAACATGAGTTTAGGACCAATGAAATGAAATGTTATTGAAAAATGTACCAATGGGATTTTAGTTTTGAAAGCATGTCTCTCCTAATTGGCATTCGGGAAGTTAGTCATGAGGAGTTTATTATTATTTAATCTTATAAGGCGCACAGCTACCAAAAAGGTTTCCCGGCACTGCTCAAGAAGAAAAAGAGGTTTATTAGTTAAACAACCAAGTTATTAAGTGTTTACCAGCAATTTATTGGTTAAACAACCAGGTTTTTAAGTGTTTGCGAAAATTGCTGAAAACAGTTTCGTTCCTGAGAGGTGGAGGAAGGGAGTTCCACAGATGAGGACCCAGGTAAGAAAAGGACCGGCCGCCCATTCGTGACAGTCTGATCCTTGGAATTGAGAATTTAGCCTGGGTGGAAGAGCGAAGAGAGCGTGATGGTATATAAGGATGGACGATGGCCTTTATGTATTGAGGGGCACTACCAGACTTGACTTTAAACATATAGCTCAAGGCTTAGAATTTCACACGATTCTCAACCCTGAGCCAAAGAAGGTCACGGGGAGAGCTTGAAACAGAGGCCCTTCTAGCTGTCTGACAGAGCAATCTGGCCGCTGCATTGTGCACCACTTGCAATCTGCGTATCACATCCATATTGGCGCCTAGATACAGGATGTTGCCGTAATCCAGTCTAGATGTAATAAGAGCCTGGACTACAGTTCTTTGAGTGGAACTTGGCAACATCCAAAGGATTTTTCCAAGCCATTTAAGGATGGCGAAGCAGGTAGATGCCACCTTCAATGCTTGCTGCTTCATTGACAGTTGGTCGTCAATGATAATACCCAGATTGCGAACTTGAGTAGTGGGTTGAGGGAGAATTCCCATTTCAGGAGGCTTTAATTCTAAAACTAGTTATATAGTGGTCTGACCACGTCACAGGGAGAGCTGGGGAACAAACAATCTTTAAGAGATTGGAAAAAATAGGATCTAGTAAATGCCCAGCCATGGGGGTGGCACCAGAGTTGTGAAGTGAAATATTCATGGCAGCTAAATCCGAGATCAAAGTGGTGCCTATCCCACAGGTCGGGTCCTTGAAATGGAGATTTAGATTGCCCAAGATGGTAAAATTGGCGGTATACAAAAGGTAGGGAGCAATCAAATCGGGAAGGGCGGAAGCCCAAGGGCCAGCAGGCCAGTGGGCCGATAAAGCAAAAGCCCTGAGAAAGTAAACTGGGGAATCAAGGTCAATTTAAATAGGAGTTTGTACCAGAAATGTCAGTTATTGGACTTTTGAATATTATGTATGCTAACTCATTAGCTGTTATTTTCATCATTGGCCCACCGGTAGCGTTTGCACAAAGATCACTTTGAAACAGCATTTCTTGTGATCGCTTGGTGTCCCATATCAATGCGCCGCTGAATGATGAAAACACGTCTTTGTTTTCAGAGCAGGACTGCCATCCTGCCTTTAATGATTAACTGCTTGGAAGCAACTGTCAGCAATTAAATTACACTGATGCAAATATATGAACCTGGTGAAACAATTAAAAATAACTGTTGTAGGAGTTGCAGATGGCATAATCATTAAGTTCAGGAGAACATTAAACTATCATAAACACAATGTGCATGTTCAGCACAGTTACAAAAACTCTGATGAATGTATAACTTTTTTGGCAGTTTTAGATTAAGTTAAGATATATTCACTTTGAAGTAAGAAATACGAAAACAATATAGTTTTAGCTAGCTTGCCCTGTGAATGCTGGAATTCATGTTCTTGGTGCTGTGGTTTCATATAACAAACCAGTGCATTCTGAGAGTCGTAGTATGTATTTCGTGCAATTAACTAAAGCATGTTATGACAACAATTTGTATAAAGGAAAAGTTGAGGATGGGACACAGCATAGTAAGAGGGTGATCTGGTGACCATACAGGTGTGTCATATGTTAGTATTAGAGATTATGTCACAAAATTGAAGTGCTACACATGGTTTTTATAGTGAAGAGGAAAAGGCTGGAATCTGCATGTGTGCTTACTGTTGGACATGCAGCTTTTTGCAGGGTTATCCCCAAACGTTTGGCCTTGCTCCTGTATTTTTTCTGACCTGTTTTTGTTGGCTTTAGGACTCTATGTTATTGAGTTCTGTATAGCGTTCGAATACCCAAAGGTGGCTCGGCGCTGCATTGAGAAAGGGGCAATTAACTGAGAAGACTAAGGCCCAACTATTGGTTAAAGAGCATTGTTTTTAATGCTTTCCTGAAATGCAGAAGGTTATGAACATTTTTCAGATCAAGGGAAGAAAATTCCACAATGTTGCAGTACATACTACAGCGCTTTTTCTGCCCCAGCGCATCAATCTAAATTTGGGAACAACAATGTTTTTCATAAACGAGGAGTGTAAAGGTCTACAAGGAATATACAAGAGAAATAGGTGAGTTAGGAAGGCAGGTCTAATGTTGTGTAAAGCCTTGAAGGTGATGCATAGGCCCTCAAAAGCAATTCTCTTTTTCATAGGCAGCCAATGAAGTTGGCTCAGGGCCGTAGAGACAGTGTAGTACTTGGGAAGACCAAAGTTGAGATGTGCTGCACTTTACCACTGCTGATTAGTGCTAAAGTGCATCTGCTCTCTCCTTTACACTTGGTATGATTTGTCTACACCTGTTTGACATATTCAATTTACCTATAAGTACCTTGTACAGTGGTATCCTATATACCCAGGGACCCTAAATTATATGCTACCAGTGGGCCTGCAGTGCTGTTTTCCTCACACACAGAAGACTCTGCCACTGCAGGGACTGTGTACCACAGTGACTTGGCATTTAAAGTTACTTGCCAAGTCTGGAACTACCCTTTTACTAAATAGGTCACCCCAAAGGTAGGCCCTAAGTAGCCCTATGGGAAGGGTGCTGTGTAGGCAAAAGATAGGGCATGTGCCTTTGTTGTGTGGCATATCCTGGTAATGACAAATAGCCTATTTGGTTTCTCACTGCTTTGAAGCCTGCTCATAGGTTTGCATTGGGAATTCCCTGATATGTATTTCAGTGGTAATGTCTGATCTAAAAGGAGTAGCGTTGCCATGTTTTATGTGTTTGGAATAGTGGTGATAAATCCTTCTTTTTGTTGGAAGCAGATTGCTTCTGACTCTTTGTGCTTTGCATCCTGACTCCAAACAACATTTGGTTTAGACTGACAGAGGCCTGTTTGTGCATTCACTCTAGACAGTTGTAAAGGAAGCTGAGATGTGCCCTGCATATGCTGGTGTATCTTTCTGAGCTAGAGTGGTGGGAGGAGTTATCACTGACACCTGAATAGGGCTGTGCCTGTCCTCTCACAATGCTATCTCCACCCCCTGTAGTGTGCCTGGAGCCAAGGTTTGGGATTGAATGGGGGTGTTGTGCATTTCTAAAGTTTGTTTGAAGTTACCTTCACATCAAAGACATTTTGGGTATAAGTACAGGAGCTCGAACCCCATGTTTGCAGACACTGCATGGGACTTGTGACCAGATGTTGCTGGCTCTGCATACTGCATCAGAGGAATACTGCGAAGTCAGGAGAAACCATCACTTGGACTTTGCTCTGTTGTACTGGCCTACTAACAAGGACTGCCTCTCCACCTACAAAGGACCCTGTGTGCTGGACTGCTGCCTACACTCCTGCTTTGGTGCCCTCAGTAATCTTCCGGGCCTTGGTTGCCTGCCCTGTGTTATTGAAAACACAGCGCATGGTGTGCGCTTTATTTTTCACTTCAAGTGCAGGCTAACTTGTTCCTGGCAGTGCATGGCTAGCGCTGGTGTGTGCTTCTGGTCTCTACCAGTATAGTGCCTGGGAAGTACTTCAATCTCCTCTATTTGGATACTCGGTGCAGGGAGAGTAACTCATTGCTCTTTTCTTTCTGGCCCGTAGTGCGTGGTGAGCGCCTATCAACTCTAAAGCACGGAGCATTCGCTGAGAGTGCCCTTGCCTGGGACTGCAGTGTGAGGGCACTTTCCCCCTGTTGAACACCGCTGAAACACAGAGTACAGTAACGAGTGCTCCTGTCTCACTGTGCCACCCAATTCAAGCTGGCTTGGCTGATGAGAGGTGATATCCCAAAACCTGTCCCAGGATGCTTGTTTCTAGTCTAGGGAGGACCTGGCATGGCAGTTCAGGCTGAACTGTTACCATGAGGAGAAGGTGATTGCTGATTTGCTTATGGCTGGGTCTAAACTGGGGTGTCATTGTGAGCAAAAGATCAATTAATTTAACCCACATCTTTTGACTGGGGGTGGATGTTTGATTTGTTCTGCATTCTGTCTATCATCTGTGTGCATTTTGCTTTCTCGCCCAAGATGTGGGTCCCAGGCTCACTGTGCCACAGGATTCAGGCTAGCCTGGCTGATGAGGGTGATACCTGAAACAGGTCCCAGTAAGCTTGTTTCTGGTCCAGGGAGGACCTGGCTTGTCTGTTCAGGCAGAACTGTTCCCATGAGGAGCATGGTCAAAACTGATTTGCATATGACTAGGCTTAAACTGGGGTGCTATGGTGAGCAAAAGAACAATGGATTCAATCCAGATCTCTTGACTTGGGTAAATGCTTGATTTGTTCCATATTCTGTCCATCCCATGTGTGTCTTTAGCTTTTCAGCTCTAAAAGGAGCAGCATGCTGTGTTCCCTATTGTCTTCACGATCGATGTTGTAACTCTAAATCGACTCAACATTTCTGCACCCTGGGCGGACATCTCCATGTGGTGCACAGCCCCACCATGTTGCCCTGATGACCAAAGACACACCAAGCCATACTTCCCAAAACGAGGCGAGACCTTGACGGAGGACCTGATCAGCAGCTGTCGACTTGCCATGTTTGATAAAATGCTAAAATGACTGTATTCATGGCCATAGGCACGCAGGTGCGTCTGTATTTCGCATTCTGGTGCTTGTGTACCATATAACATCTAACCAATCAATCAAATGCCATTTGTAAAGCACCTGGTTACACCAACGGTGTGTCCCCGTGCTAGGATCAGACCTATGAAAGAGAGAACAAGAGCATAGGTTGCAGAGAGCAGGTGCGCTGTGCCTCCACTGCAACACGTGTTTTACTGGTATTCATGTGTTATTATTTCATTCGTAGTGACTTATGTTGATTATCTAACTTGAACTGCATTTTATGCCCTGATGTGTTAGGTTTGTTGTTATGCTTGCACTGCAAGGATAATGAGTACCGCTCAGTATTGGCATAAGGTACACTGTGACTATTATTTATGTGCCTTACTCATGTTGCCTTTCATGACCTGAATGTAATGATGACTAGTGCTGCAGGGGTCAGAAAATTGGCGGCCGAGCGTTCGGGAGAGGATGCTCTCCCTGCGCTTCTGCCTGATGCTGGAAGACACGGAGTGAGCAGTGAGAGGCACGAACAGTGTAGCGGCTCCCGATCCCGAACTGCCGATCCAGAGTGAGCCCCCCAAACCCATCCCCGTGTGGAGAGGTGAGGAACCAGGAGGGGCGGAGGCAGAGGGAAGACAGCAGAGCTAGCATTGCGGGAGGACTGAGGGGAGACTCTGGAGGCCCCATCTCCTGCACCAAGTTATTTTTTGATACAGAGGAGACGGGGGGTGCGGCCCCTGCCCCGTCGCTGAAGTATTGTCTGAGGAGCGGGGCCGTCCATGCCATGTGGAAGTTCCTCCGGAGTGCGGATGCGATGTGGGCCTGCTGACCATACCAACAAGGCTGATAGATAACACGCCACGGCACTAGATGCACCAGGCAGTGCTAGATGCTCCAGGCATAAAATACAAGGCTGAAATCAGGGACCAGTGGTTGGAATATTGCTCTCCCCCTCCTGAAGAGGAGGTAACAGCCCTGGCTTAGAGAGCTTCATACGAATGCTACATATAACTGCTGTAGGGGAGCCCGTCATCGTAAACAGCATCAGGCACCAGGAAATCTTGCTGGGGACTACATTTCCCACCCTGCATTGAGGCAGGAGCCGAAAACAGCTGTGACCCCTCACCCCAGGAGGTGCTTAAGAACTGCTCGGGGCTCCCACAGCACGAGAGCCCATCAACTCAAACAACACCAGGAAATCTTGCTGGGGACTACATTCCCCACCCTGCATTGCGGCAGGAGCCGCCAACAGCCCTGACCCCAGGAGGCACTTAAGAACTGCTTGGGGGCTCCTGCAGAGTGGGAGCCAGTCATCGCAAACAGCACCAGGCACCAGGATATCTTGCTGGGGACTACATTCCCCACTCTGCATTGCGGCAGGAGCCGCCAACAGCCGTGACCCCTGACTGGCTGGGCCTACCGTTTTGGTTTCTCTCACCTTTACACCAGGATAGAGGTGTCAAGTTCTAGTCTGGAGGAGCTGTGTGAAGGTAAAAGCTTTAATCTTCCCTAGTTGCGTACATATAAGGCACTTTTCACTATGGGAAAACGAAAAGCCACGCCTGCTGTTAAAACCACTGACGCTACCTTAGATGGCTTCCTTCAAAAGGTGGTAGGGGCAATAAATAAGGAAATAGAACTGGCAGAGCGAAGACTTTCACTAGCCCCACTTCCTGATCTATCTGCCCCCGCCACCGGGACTCCCACTCAGTTACGGCTGAAATAGATCCTGAACAGAGTCCGCAAGCCCCACTTTCGCCCATTGTTATAATTCTGAGTCAGGGTGACTTATGTGCTATACATGAGGGTGATGAGCTCACCTCTCAACCAACTGCTGAAAAAACTGGGTCTAAGAGCTCAACAGGAGGGAAGAGGAAGCGCACTGAACTGGCAGGGGCTGACCACCGACTGAAGCGTCAATGACCAAGGGTCAAGAGAACTAAACAAACCCACACTCTAGGAAATGCCTGTAGATCCCATAATGGTGTAGGAAGAGCTACTGCACAGATGGAAATGGACACATTGACTGATAAAGTCAGCAAAGTAGTGCAAGAGGCCTTGCAACCTATTTTATCTCGCTTAGTTTGTATAGAAGAGCACTTGCCCGACTATTGCATGCTTCAGAGAAATTAATGGCACCCATAAAGCAAAATGATATGACCACCTTACCTAGCTGCATAGATAAAAGGGTAGACTACGCTCTCTTTAGTGCCCCTAGGGGATGTTTGCCACCACAAGTGGATCATCTATCATAAATAATCGGGCCACATCTCAAGAGCTCCCCTTTACTAATGCCAATGATAATTTAATGGTCCCGACAGCATGGGAATCTGGGTCGGATGGGACTTCCAATGGGGATAACCGAAAGTTGGGGCATGGGGCCACATATCAATTAAGATCTGGCCCTCGTAGTGGGGGGAGACTGTCACAAGAAAACATACATACAATTGGCCCAGTGCATGGTCTCCTAACTGGGTGGGGGGCAAATAACACCCTAAACGTACCCCCTGATTGCACACCGTATACACTGATCTTGACAGTGGTTCCTCATCTCCCCCCCAGCCAATAAGAAAGTTGTCAGAGCCTCATAAATAAATCAGCACATTGGTGCTCTAGGAACATTCCATCACAGATAAACTGGCCTTAACATATCATCATGGCAAGGCGGGTGAGCTGGTTGGGTTACACAGTTAAATGTGCAGAAGGGGATTGTGTAATGCTCAATTTTAATAATGCTCGATGCACGCATTTGGCTTTGAAGAATTTCAGAGATTCACCTACTGAACTGATAAAGGCTCGCGATTGGGTTTTTTTCTATCCCCCCACCAGGGATCCATTAAGAGACAACAGCCCTCATGGCTAGGTCTGAATAGATACCTCCCGCTCCAGCCCACTCCAATTATTCCCCCTAACCGCTTTGATGCTCTCTCTGGCTTGACAGAAATCTACTGACTACCTGTGTGATCTGGTAGACCAGCTGATTTGAAAAGAACAAGTCCACAACGTTTCAACCTAGGGAGAGACTCATATGCAGTTGACATTGGTAGGAGGCAGCTTGCAAATTGATCTGGTCCAATTTTGCAAAACTCCATCAGTACTAATAACAATATAGATACATTTGAAACCTGTTTTCAGTCCCCAATTTCAATCCTCAATCATAATCATGGAGGGGAGGGATTTGGCCTAGTAACCCTGTTCACCATGCCTGCCACACCACTCTTCCATTTAAAATGATTTTCTAGAACATTGCAGGTATCCGTCCAAAACTGTTTAATGAGGTATGGCTAGAGTATATTAGGGGCTTTGATATTATCTGTCTCCAGGAAACATGGCATAAGGTCGACATTGTGTTGGACAGTTACTGTTCCTTCACTGTCCATGCAACACCTTCACCGGCACGGAGGACAAAGGCGGGCTTGTGACACTAATTTCAGTTAAATATGGGTCCATTCATTCCCTTGTTGTAAACACAGTACCCTGGTACCAACTAATCCTGATTCCCAACCTGATCGGGTTAAGTTACTACTGGTTAATTGGTACTATAACATCTTTTACCAAATAGCTGTCATTTTATTGAAGCCCTACAGGCGGAGATCAATAATTTTGCGGGGAAGTGGCAGCCCCTATGCGTTCACTGGGTGGGGGGATTTTAACTGTGCCACCTTATTGTATAGAACCAAATGAGTCTGTGGGCTGCTGGACTTAGAGGGTCAATCCCAACTGCATTTTATCCACACACCACAGGGCGAGACCCTAAACTCCATTATTATTGAAAATGACCTGGGCCTTATTAATAATTTGGTCAGTAGCCTCTTACCACACTGTCCTACTTATGTTGGAGGAGGTAGGGAAAGTTTTATTGATTTTATGTTCATCTCGAGAAAGTTTTTGCGACTTGTTGGCGACTTCGAGGTAGAACCAAACAATGCCAGTGACCATAATCCCCTCACCGTTTCCTTCAGTATAATAGTCCAGGAAGGGAAAGGTGATGTTTGCCCTATTTACTATAAAGCAATATAGGGATCAAGGCAATTTTAAACCCTATTATGAGATGCCTCCAACATGACTCTCCCCCGGCGAGGTTGTTCAGGATTTTGAATTGATCTGTGGAGATCTAGCTAAAAGTCTAACCAGATCAGTACAGAGAAGAAAACCCCAGGAGATACAGTGGTTTAACACTGAGTGCTCTAGAGCTCAAAAGAGCCTTAAAATGGCCCTCCATGCTAACCCCCGTGACAGAATCCAAATTAAAAGTACAAGACAGGCTTATAAAAGCACTATCAATCAAAAGAAAGAAAAACTGAGGAGATTAGCCTGGGAAGATCTGCAGAGAGCTTTGCACTCAAAGACACTAAAGGTTTCTGGGATGTCATTAATCGCCCTCTATTCTCGGATGAGGTTAGGTGCGTGGATTCACTGATTCTGGGGGAGGCTTGGGAATCCAATTTTTTGGCCATATTTAACCCAAACTCTGTCCCATTAAACAAAAAAGGTAGGGGGTAGGGATTCACCACTAGATTAAACTTCAGCCTCCAATTAAGTGAATTCCTTACAGTGGTCGAGGTTGAGGAGGCGTTAGCAAGGGGAATCTGTTTGAACACCCCAGGCCTCGAAGGGGTCCCACTTGACCTGTTTAAAAGCAATCCCAACCTTTGGGCACCCCTGCTGACCAATATTTTTAAAGCAGTGGTGATCGGCCCCATCCCAACAACCTGGAAGGAGGCCATCGTGGTTCTAGTGTATAAAAAGGCAACAGGAGCGGCCCCTCCGGTTACAGGCCAATTTCCCTTATTGACACTACTGTAAAGGTATTGGGAAGGGTCATCCTTGCACGTCTTGAGACCTGGGCGAGCAACACAGGGATCATCTCAAAAATGCAATATGGATTTAGGAGGGGGATGGGCACCACAGAACAGTGCCTCAATTTGTCTCCGATTATGGGCAAGTACATGAAGGCCAGGAGGGGTTCTGTCCACTTGGCCTTCATGGACTTGTCCAGTGCTTTTGATACCGTCAATCGGGAGAAAATGTGGGGACAAATGGGGAAAATGGGTATTGAAGAAGCTCTCATCTCCCTTCTGCGTAGGCTTCATGCTTCCACCACTGTTGCCATAAGATATGGCCCTCAGGGAGAAAAGACAAGGCCTATTGTCTCCACAGAAGGTGTCCGGAAGGGGTGCATTTTAGCTCCTTTTCTCTTTTTATTGTACACTAATGGCCTAAAGGCATTTTTAATAGAGAAGTAATTTGATATTCCCAGAATTGGAGACAATCCGGTCCCATTGTTATCATATGTGGACGACACAGTGCTAATGGCTTTGACAGCTAACAGCCTCCAAAATTCACTCCATGCTTTTACAGATTTTATGTCAGCACTGGACCTCAAAGTCAATTTTATTTAATCGTACATTATGGTGTGTGGGCCCAAATCAACTAAAACAAGAAATGTTGTCGTAAGGGGTAAGACTATTGATAAGTTGTTCAATTTTACATATTTAGGGAACATTTTTAATAACACTATGAATTGGTTTTCTCTTATCACTGCAAGAGTACAACATACTTGCTGGGTTGTGGAGGGGTTATTCCGCTTTGCCTGTAAGCTAGCCCACAAGCCGGTGACAGAGCTGGTTACCCTTTACAAAGCTAAATACTTATCTTATGGGGCAGGAGCGTGGGCTTACAGCAAAAGAACCACTTACAGGTCCTGGAAACCAAAATTTATAAAAAGGCTATTGATGACTCCAAAAGTGCCCCTACACTTTTTTGCCATCATGAGCTGGGGCTGGATCATCTAGATGATCAAATAGATATTGCTCCTTAGCTCCTTTGGGCAAAGATCTTTGCTGTCTGAGGACTTAATGATCTCAAGGGAAGTCATTAAGGATTGTACCAATCTTGATAGGGCATTGTCGATCCTTTGGCTCCGATTTGTGAGAGACAAACTCCATAAGATAGGCCTGGGGCACTACTATGGCTATCCTGCTAGTATCCACACAAATGTGAGAGCCATTAAAAAAAAGTTGCATTATTCTGGGGCAAATATGCGCTGCTTTCAACTGGCAGTGACAGGTCCCTCAGGTTTATTCCCCGTACAACAGCAATTTTATCTAACTTTTACCACCAATGTACAGACAGAATTTCTTTTTACCAGACTCCATCTATGCACTTGTCACTTTTTAGTAGTGTTGCCCAAACAATCAGCACTATACACTTTATGCTGTTCTGCCCTCTTTATAAAGAGCAGAGGGGACAATTTGTAGCCTCACTTTTGAGGGAAATTCATCCCTGTACTTACATCAACGATTTTAATTTTTTGCACTCTGTCTACTTTTCCTATTTGCACTGCTGTCTCCAATTACATTAAAGTTGTAATGTCCATAAGAAACCGCTATGAGTCACAATAGACGAGCAGGACTTTTTTATTTTTTTTTACTTTCCAAATAACAATTACTCATACTAATGAAACTTCATGGTTGGCATTATAGTCTGTGGCATTGGGTATTTAGTGCTAGGGATTTTATCAGTTTTTTAATTGTCTGAAAGCTAAGAATTTTTCATTTTTATTGATTTTATCTATGCTATGGCACAAACATAAAAAAACAACAGTTGATGGACAGAATGCAGAACAATGTCATACATTCACCCCAGTACAGAGATCTGGGCCTAAATCCATCGTTTTTTGCTCACCATGCCGTTCCAGTTTGAACCCAGCCATGTGCAAATCAGTCTTGACCCTGTGCCTCATGGGAACAGTCCAGCCCGAACTGCAAAGCCAGGTCCTCCCTGGACTGGGACCAAACATCCTAGGACCGGTTTTGGCGTTTCACCCCTCTTCAGCCAGGATAGCTTGATTCCAGTGGCATGGAGAGCACGGGACTCACGTCTTAGCATACCCGTCCCACTCGGGGTGACAAATGCAAAAGCAACAGTTGATGGACAGAATACAGAACAATGTCATACATTCACCCCAGTACAGAGATCTGGGCCTAAATCCCTCATTTTTTTGTCCACCATGCCGTTCCAGTTTGAACCCAGCCATATGCAACTCAGTCTTGACCCTGTGCCTCATCAGAACAGGCCAGCCCGAACTGCCAAGCAAGGTCCTCCCTGGACTGGGACCAAGCATCCTAGGACTGGTTTCGGGGTTTCACCCCTCTTCAGCCAGGATAGCTTTATTTCAGTGGCATGGAGACCACGGGACTCCCGTCTGAGCATACCAGTCCCACTCGGGGTGACAAATGAAAAAACAACAGTTGATGAACAGAATGCAGAACAATGTCATACATTCACCCCAGTACAGAGATCTGGGCCTAAATCCATCGTTTTTTTTGCTCACCATGCCGTTCCAGTTTGAACCCAGCCATATGCAAATTAGTCTTGACCCTGTGCCTCATGGGAACAGTCCAGCCCGAACTGCCAAGCCAGGTCCTCCCTGGACTGGGACCAAGCATCCTAGGACCGGTTTCAGGGTTTCACCCCTCTTCAGCCAGAATAGCTTGATTCCAGTGGCATGAAGAGCCTGGCTGAAGAAGGGTGACATACCCTGAAATCGGTCCCAGGATGCTTGTTTCTGGTCCAGGGAGGACCTGGCCTGGCAGTTCGGTCTGGACTGTTCCCATGGGGCACAGAGTCAAGACTGATTTGCATATGGCTGGGTCCAAACTGGGGTGGCGTAGTGGGCAAAAGAACGATGGATTTAACCCAGAGCTCTTGACTGGGGGAGAATGTTTGCATTGTCAGCATTCCGTCCATCATTTGTTTGCTGTAACACTTTTCACCCTAAGTGGGATGGGTATGCCCAGACGTGGGTCCCTTGCTCACTGTGCCACTGGATTCAAGCTAGCCTGGCTGAAGAAGGGTGACATACCCTGAAATCGGTCCCAGGATGCTTGTTTCCGGTCCAGGGAGGACCTGGCCTGGCAGTTCGGTCTGGACTGTTCCCATGGGGCACAGGGTCAAGACTGATTTGCATATGGCTGGGTCCAAACTGGGGTGGCGTAGTGGGCAAAAGAACGATGGATTTAACCCAGATCTCTTGACTGGGGAAGAATGTTTGCATTGTCAGCATTCCGTCCATCATTTCTTTGCTGTAACACTTTTCACCCTAAGTGGGATGGGTATGCCCAGACGTGGGTCCCTTGCTCACTGTGCCACTGGATTCAAGCTAGCCTGGCTGAAGAAGGGTGACATACCCTGAAACCGGTCCCAAGATGCTTGGTTCCGGTCCAGGGAGGACCTGGCCTGGCAGTTCGGTCTGGACTGTTCCCATGTGGCACAGGGTCAAGACTGATTTGCATATGGCTGGGTCCAAACTGGGGTAGCGTAGTGGGCAAATGAACGATGGATTTAACCCAGATCTCTTGACTGGGGGAGAATGTTTGCATTGTCAGCATTCCGTCCATCATTTGTTTGCTGTAACATTTATGGTACAAACATGACATGAAAATTGTAAAGTGTAATGTATGTCCGTCACACTTTTATGGTCTCTGGAACAGAATAAAGTTACTTTGATTTGACTTGTATTGATATATGTCATTTTGCCTTGCACTGCCAGGGTAATGCGTATTATTTCAGGATTACATTTACGTGACATGTGCAACAGATAATTCTATTGCACGCGTTGTAATGTTCTGTAATGTTCTGACTATTGCGTAGTTTGAAAAGTGATTTATGGTTTATATGGTTTTGGTCTATGTGTTATATACAATATATGAGATATTTTTATATAATATTGTGCAGAGTCTTTTTTGTGGTGTATTTATTGTGTCACTGGTGTGTCTTGCAGAAATGCTTTACACATTGCCTCTGGGATAAGCCTGACTGCTCTACCAAGCTACTAAAGGGTGAGCCGGGGTTACCACAGAGTTGTCTTTTTTGGTCTAGTGTTAATCAGAAGGTCTTTTAGATTTGCTGTGCGTTTGAATGCAAATCTTAGTGTATTGCTATGAATTACTTTTAATGCATCCCATACCAAACTTATACCTTGCATTGGACATGACTCCCTTATATCACCATATATAATCATACGTTCGATAACAATTTCTTTCATGATTGTAGCTATTGCTAGAACTGTTTATGCTAGGTTTGAAATACCACCACCAACACAATCACTGGTGGTAAACGGATGAATTGTAGCCCCGGTTGCACTACCATCACAACTGGTGCTTTCACCTAATTTTAAACTCCAGTCACGTGTAGCATAATGACTGCATGCTGTGTCATGGCTTTTTAACAAGACCTTGGTCCTCTTTGTTCTCTTTTTATTTCCTTTCCCATTTCCCCTAGGTCTTTCACCACTGGATCACTCAACCCGGGGCGTCTAACTGCTTCTGGTTACTACTTTGAAACCCACTCAACCAGACTTGCTATAGTGCTAAAAATTACCCAATTTTTAATTTTTTTGGTCCTGATGAAGTGCCACAAGACCCGTTAGGGGCTAATCTGGCATGAAAAATGTCGACCGTATGCACCACTCTAGCCCTATAGGAATATTATATCCAGTTAGGGCAGATTACTTTTAACTAGGCTAGTGGCCCCTGGGAATAAATACATTTAGTTAGGACGCCCTAGAACTATTTTACTCACTCACTCACTCACCTCACTACCAAGCCCACTCACCCTACGGCTTTATCCAAAAAGATCTCCGCCAAAGAGCCACTTCGTAGGTGCCCGTCGGGCCTTGCAGCGCTGGCCCGACGAGGAGCAAGGCCCAATGATGAAGCATGACATCCTTCGGGGTGTGTGAGGGCACTTTTTAGAAAAGACCTTTCTTCCCAACCCTTAGGAACTGCACACCCCTTGTATTTCTTACTACTGTCCTGGAGCACGTGTGCAGGACCTGCTTAAATATAGCTCCTGGTTCCCCTTGTTCTAAACAACCCCAATATTGATACTCAGTTTCTCTTTGTGCTTTTGGGCAGAGAGTGTCTGTGCCCAGCTCAAACCAGTTCCATCCTCTATGGCCAGCTTCCTGGCAGGAGGTGGAGACAGCATTGCCCAAGGCAGACCAGGCCCATTCAGGTGCAAGAAAACCGCCTCCCACTACTCTAAATACAGCCCAGGTCAATTCAGCCCAGCCCTGACTCATCCAGGAAAAGCAGGACACACCTTGACACCCCCGCCCCCAGTGGCTGTCTGATGAGAATGAACATCCCTAGACCTGGTCACTACAAAGACAGACAGTCAATCCACAAACCTAGCAGAGGCACACAGGATGGCTAAGGAAGAAGATACCTACTTTCTAAAAGTGGTATTTTCAAACACACAACATAAAAATCATCTATACTAAAAGATGCATTTTTATATTCTGAGTTCAGACATACTAAACTGCATTTCTTTATCTTGTCCCAATGGGAAGATATGCTCATAAGCTGATATAAGTAAACTCCCATTATATCCAATAGTACAGATAGCCTTTCCATAGTGAATAATGAAACACACTGTAATTCACTACCAGCACATGTCACACACACCAGTACAAGTTCTACCTTTAATATATATGGCACTCTGCCCACATGGGTACCTTGGGCCTAACTTAGGGGTGACTTACATGTAAGAAAAGGGAAGATTAGGGCCTGGCAAGTGGGTGCACTTACCAGGTCGACATGGCAGTTACAAACAGCGCGCATACACTGCAGTGGCAGGTCTGATAACCCTTTTCAGGGCTGTTTGGGTGATTGTCACAATCAGTACTGCAGGCCCACCAGCAGCATTTGATTGACAGACCCTGGCACCCTCAGTGCACTTTACTAGGGACCTACTGGTAAGCCAAACATGGCAATCATGGAAACACCAATCCATAATACAATTTACAATAGGAGCACTTGCACTTTAACAAGGAACAGCAGTGAGAAAGTGCACAGAGACACTAAACCAGCAAAAACAGAGTCAAAACTAGGAGGTCAGAAAGCAAAAAGACACAGGAAACATGCCAAAAGAAGCCAGGTCTAAAAGGGGCATTTATGGTTGCCGATTGGTGTCGGTGAGGTGTACCAGTTTCTAGAAAACGTTTTCAGAAGGGGGTACTTACGCCTAAAAAGGTTTGACATGGGGTCTCGGCATCAAAAAGTTTCAAGACCTCTGGCTTAGAGTGACATTTTCTACCAGCAAAATCAAGCAATGAAGTCCATGGTAACATAAACATAAGAAAGTACATCCATTTGAGCTATAAGATGCCCTAAAAATGATCTTGAAATGGCAGCAAAGCACCTGAAATGGAAAGGCACTCTTCTAGTGCGACTTTTTAAGCTGATCCTGCTGTAAAACAATTGTATAACCACACTCTAGTCATATCCTACATGATTTTACACCTGTTCTGACCACTGCAATTGCTCTCAGAACCACAGACAAATTACATCGTTGTAAATTTGCCAGACCATCTTTGGCTACGGAACACCTTATTGGAACTTAGATTGGCAAACCATCTCTTTTTTTATTTTAAACAGTACCATATTATGTGATCTCTCTTCTAACACAAAAATTACTGAACTCTGTAGTGCTTGCCCTACCTGCAACAGGCATTTCCCAACTCTGCTAGGAAAATGCTGCCTCGGGCTGATGCTGTTCTAGTAGCTTTTAAGCTGCTGTGGGGAATGAACATTGCTGATAGCTGCTCTGCTCAGGGCTGCTCATATAGTGCTGTGCTCTAGTCAATTGGACAGCCCAGAGACCTCAGAGGGCAGATCAGGCATATGTTCTCGGAAGTAGAAGTTATGGGTAGTGAGCTAGTCTGTGACATGGTTTGTCGGACTGAGCTTTACTTTTAAAGACAGTGCTCACTAAGATGAGTTGTTGATCTCAATCCGAGTCCTGTCTGGGCCACACGATGTCTTCCGAGGGACCCGGCAGAACGTGCTAAAAAACATCCTGCCTGATGCAAGTTGCATATGCCGACCTCCGAGCACTAGACCAGCACTGTCAATCAATTAATCACTCAGGTGGCTTGTAAAGCATGATCACTCATTCGTAAGGGTTTCAAGGAACTGGGTCGGAGTTGCTGGTCCGTTGGAGACACTGTGATTCAGTTGAATAGCCAGGTCTTCAGGTCCTTCCTGAATTGAGGCATTAACGCTGATTGCCTGAGGTGGAGAGGCAGTGTGATTCAGATCTTTGCTGTGAAGGAGGAGAAGGATCTATCACCGGCTGTGGTCTTGAGGATACATGGGACAGTAGACAGGGCCCGTTGGGCAGACCAAAGGTCTCTAGTGGGCACATGGAATGCGAGGTGGTGGTTGAGGTACACAGGTCCCGTGTCTTGTAGGGCTTTATAGGCAAGTTTGAGGAGCTTGAAGGTGATTCTTTTGTTGACTGTGAGTCAGTGGAGGTCTCTCATGTGGATGATGTTGTGGTTGCAAGGGGGATGTTGAGGATGAGTCTGGAGGAGGCATTCTCAATGTTCTGCAATTTCTTGAGGCATTTCTGGGTGACCTCGACCTAGAGTGTGTTGCCGTGGTCAATTCTGCTACTGATGAGTGCATGGGTGACCATCTTTCGGGACTTGGTGGGGGTCCACTTGTATATCTTTGGGAGCAGGTGTAGTGTGTGGAAGCATGATGATGAGACAGCATTGATCTAGTGGCTCATGGTGAGTGAGGCGTCCAGGATGACGAGGATAGGTGCGTGGTCTTTGGGTGTGGGGGGTTCCAAGTGCTGCGGGCCTCCATGAATCGTCCCAAGTGGAGGGGGTGGAGACCATGATGAGGACTTTGGTCTTTTTTGATTTGAGATTGAGGCAGCTGTTCTTCATCCAGGTGGTGGCAGACTTCATGCCATCATGAAAGTTGTTTTTGGCAACTGTGGGTTTGTTGGTGAGGGAGAGAATCAGCTGGGTGTCATCGGTATAGGAAATTATGTTGAGTCTGTGGTTCCTGATGTTGGCTACGAGCGGAGCCATGTAGATGTTGAAAAGAGTGGGGCTCAGAGAGGAGCCCTGAGGCTCTCTGCAGCTGATCTCTCTGGGTTCCAAGAGGATCAAAGGTAGTCAGACTCTCTGTGTTCAGCTGGTGAGGAAGGCAGAATTTGAGGCTGAGTCACGCTATGCCACATGGACCAGAGGGACGCTCTGGTGGTGAGCAGCACAACAAGGAAAAACAAAGGTGCGACCTGTTGCCTCTGTTACTCTAATAGGATGTTGTTTTTTTACTATGGTGATGCACCGCTGTGACTGGGCACATGATAACTAAAGCTGCTCAGTTGAATGGTGGCTTGATTCAATGCAGCCTCCAGGCTGCTATGGTACCATCATTGTAGTAGAGTTGTACCAGCCATGTGCATCAAATTTGCGGGTAAACTCAGAGGCCAGTGTATGCAGCATCAGTCTAAGGCAGCTGAAGCACAGTGTGCAGCACCTCTCATCAGTAAGGCTTGATCAGCGCCGTTGGTATCAGGGAGGCGCTATAAATGAGTGACTAACATATTTTAGTGCAGTGATGTGGATGCCACATTAAAATACACTAGTTTAATGCCTGATGCATGGAACTTGGCAGGTCTGATCATGGATGTCTGTCTGCATCATCTATGTAATTGTGTGTTTTTGTTGTGTGTGAACACAAAAGTCAAATCTGTTGCCATTGTCAGTTCTTGTTTGTAAATTTGTGGAGCACTTTAAAACGGGATTCTAGTGCCTACATTAAGGGTAGGTGGTCAAAAATTTCCAAACGTGCAATGCTTTGTTTACTTATTTCTTATTAGCCAGATACTTAATGAAGAGTGTAATTCTTATTAACTGTGCTTCGAAATCTGAAAACGAACTCTGCTTTTGTAAGGGATCATTGTTGGTTAGGACAATGTATGAATGGCAACAGAAGGTTAAATGACTCATATGTATACTTAACTCAGGTTTATGGCAAATGTGTTTACTAGTTATGGATTCATCATGTTTTTGTAGCTAATTTAAATTAACGTATGTTGATTGTCAAGTAATATATGATCTGTCTTACAAAATTGTTTGTTATCGTTTAAAGAAATATGTATGGTCTAAATAAATTTGTACTTGACGTGATTGTGCTTTACTGAGAAGAATTTAAAATCATTAAATATTATATTATCCCTAAACATTGTTAAAGCACATTTAATCTAAAATGAACTATAAAATCGAGGCTCTGCGGCTAAATAGCTCACCAAAGCAGACTGTGCTGTTCAAATACTGACTTAGAATGCAACATCCAGAATTGCCAATAACATTTTAGGAAAGATGCTGGTGATGGAGCAGAGTACAGAAGATTTTGTGTGTACCCCGTTCAGACCAATCACCCCCCCCCATAACAAAGTAACATATTAATTTTGTTTGCTGTGTATTAACCAAACACACACATTACATGTGGGAAATGCTCTGCATTAACAGGTTTGATTAACATATTAATTAATGGTGTAGGACGCACGTTTAATCTATTTTGCGCATTTAAATAGTGTAATAGTGCATGTCTATGTTGTAGTGTACATTGTGCATTGCATGCTGCTTTTGCTTCATTTTAATGGCTTGCAGAGTGATGCTTTTCCGCTAGGTAACAGTTTTTAGGGGATAAATATTAGCCCTGGTGGGTGGGGGGACAGAACACACTTATTTTCTGTGTATTCACATTTTCTTTGTGTGTGTTTATCGTAGTTTGGCTGGTGGCCAGTTTCAAGATGACTTCGTTTTTCCCGGTTCTGCGCAGTAGAGAATGCTTGCATCATCTGGCTGAAGGAACCTCGTGCATGCACTGTGCTCCACTGAACTTTGCAACTCCAGCTGACTATGTTCGAGGCCATTTGATGTGAATGCCGGTGAAATTCTGAGAGCCAGAATGATAGCACGAGAACAGCTGAATGCCTGCCAAGGAAGAACAGTTGAATGCCTGCCAAAGAATGACCACGTAGAAACAGCTGAATCCCTGACACTGAACAGTTGAATCCCTGCCAATGAACCTTTGAATGCCTGCCAATGAACCTTTGAATGCCTGCTAATGAACTGTAGGACAGTCGAATTTGTATCTATCAGCTTGTCAAACAAAGTTATTCACAGATATCCTGGAAGCTGAGAATTACATTGTTATGAACGGACATCCTGAGAGCTGAGAACTGCATTGTCATGACCAATCAGAGCAAGGGAAACGACATGAGTTGAAACATTTGAGGGTAGAGAGCCAGCAAACACAGTATAAATATCAGACCAAAATTGGGGTTTGTTGTTAGAGAAGGCGGAGGAGAAAGCTGCTTTGGAGAGATGCTGGGAGCTTGGAATTATGTCAGACTGTGCACTGATGACCCCTGCAGGTTCGAGATCGTTGCTGGACACTAGCCTGGGTGAGAGAAGTCATCGAGGAGGTCAAGGGTTAATTAAGGAAGTTGGAGTTTTAGTGCTGGGTAGGAAGGTTTTAGTGTAGGAAATCTTTAGAATTAAATGCATGTTTTTAACTATGGTTCACTGATCCTTCATTTTGGAACCCTCTGTCAGTTACATGACCAAGGACTGATTTTTAACCATTTTGAGAATAATGAAATGAATGCAAACCTACATTTTCTCTTCATGACTTTTATTAAACAGCTTCTTGATGTATGTCCTGAATAAATGGCAATGCTCAAGTGAAAATTAATAGTGAGAGAAGAAATGATAATTTCCTTTATGCAAATTAATTACATAAAATCTTTTAAATGATTTTCAGGTGTTCGTGATTCTTTTAGAGTCAATTAATTATGCAATTCAATATATTGTTGTAGTGAGGTTAAGCTGGTCTTGACAATCACCATCAACCAATCCAACTAATTGGTCCGTCGACCAAGTGGGTGGAGTGCCTTGATGTTAAAGCTAGGATTCTACAGATGCAGATGTACATAATGTATTTAATGTAAATATTTTCCTATAGGTAATAAGGTACCCCCCACATGTCCAGCGCTTGAAAGAGACGTGTGAGTTTTTTGTGTTATGGGCCCCATCAATGACTGCGTGTGTGAATGAGCTAGTGTGACGTCGGGTTTGCGACGCAGGGAGGGTATTGGTAAATGTTATTCCCCATTCTTCCCGGTCTCGCGCTGGATCACTGGTATTCCACACAATCTGCTTTGATGCAGAAACCCCAGCTCGCAAAACTTCTGAATCCTTGCAGAGTTCAGAGACTTCCAGAATAATTAAAATATGTATAACTCTAGGGGCAAGAACAACATAAAGTCATATAGAATGCCCCCAGGCACGGCCCGTGTAGGGCGTGCTACCGGGGCGGTGATGTGGGGCGGGCAGGGTGGGGCCTTGTAAAATGCGGCATACGGCCGATTTCAGGTAAATAACGAGAAAAAAAAATGTTGTTGCGCGCGCTGCATCGCATTTGGCAATGCAGCGCACGCAACGAAATTTGTTTTATTTTATTTTTTCGTTACTTACCTGGAATCGGCCGTATGCCGCATTTTACAACCCCCGCCCCACGTCACCGCCCCGGTAGCACGCCCTACACGGGCCATGCCTGAATGCCCCATCTTGTCGGCTACAGGCCACAGTCACCTTTCATTAGATTCTGAGGAGACATCAAATGGTTAAGGTAATCCAAAAACATATGACTACATATGTTGAAAAATAGTGTGTGTAAGGCCACAAAAGTAGATTGGCTTTTTGTGACCAGTAAATATATCCTGTTCGGGGAGAGCTTCTCAATGGATCAAGTAGTGCACTTCTTGGGTGAACATGAATTAGAACAAAAAACAGAAGCAGACAATGATACTGTTAGACCCGAGATCCCTGGTTGGCTGAGGTAGGTACCTTAGGCCAAGTAGGGACCCGCGTTCCAACGTCAGGGAAAGGAAGGTCACCTTCTTTGATAGCACCGCTCACCCCCTCGGTATCTTAACACGAGCAGCCAGGCTTATCTTCAAGGCAAATGTGTAAAGTATTTGCAACCACGCTCACAACAACCCAATTATGACAACACAAATAGACTCCACACGAGTTTTATAAAAACGAGTATAAACTTTATATAAAAAGATATACGATAAGACTACACGATATAAATCCAACATATGAGGCTGTGTACTATTTCTCCTGGCCGGTTGTTAGGCCCGCCAGCCCTTGTAAATTCTGGCGGAATTAATGGGCACTTCTAAACATTCTCCTGTAATCCTAATATCATGCTATACAGTTTGTAATGCTAGAATCAGGCACATTTGCAATGTAAAAATACTGTAAGACGTAAAGAAGCAATCAGACACTCTGCAATGTAAAAAGAATGCAATGCATAACGCAACAATCAGGCACTTTGCAAGGTAAAATAATGCAATGTGTAAACCAACAATAAGGCACTTTGCAAAGTAAAATAATGATATGCGTACTACAACCACCAGGTACATCGTTATGCAGAAATAAGGCAATGCGTAATACACTAATCAGGTAACTCGTTATGCAGGAATAATGCAATGTGCAATACGCTAATCAGGTAGTTTGTTATGCAGAAACAATGCAATGCGTCATACGACAATCAGGTTGTTCGTCATGCAGATGTGATGCCATGGGTCATACACTAATCAGGTAGTTCGTTATGCAGGAATAATGCAATGTGTAATACTCTAATCAGGTACTCCGTTATGCAGAAATGGTCCAATGTGTAATACGACAGTCAGGTACTCTGTTATGCAGAAATGAAATATTGCGTACTACACTAAGGCCCCGATCAATGGGCCTTAGACGGTCTCTCCGCCTCTCCTTCTGACTTGCAGTCAGCCTCTCAACAGTTGCCCCCAACACAGGTACGATGTAATCCAAAAGTGCAGCTCTGCACTCCGGCCCCTGTACTTCCACTCCCTTGGCAATACGGGCCACGACACGAGCCGAAGCAAAGGCTCGCACTGCCAACACGAGAGAGAGGCCGAGAGCATCTCCCTCCGAGCCCGCGCCCCACCCCAGGAGTCGACACACGTTACCTGTGGGGCACAAACTCACTCTCCTCTCCTCCTCCAGCGGCTAGGCCTCCAATGCAACTTTGTAAATTGGCAACGGCGGGCTCGGGTTGGCAACTCAGCTCCTCCGGGACTGCCGGTCCGGGCCGCTACAGATACGAAGATCTCAGGCTGCCACAGAGCACACGCACACAGCGTTGCTGAGTCTTCCTCAAGCTTCGGGTGCACACTCACTGGGCACTCCACACACAGGTCTCAGGCTGCATGAAGATCATGCGCACAGTGTTGCCGAGGCTCACTTTAACTCCGGTGCAGACGATACAAGGAAAATCCTCATGAAGGTCTCATGGTGCCCAACACACCCGCACACAGCGTTGAGGAGACTCACTTTGATTTGCGGTGCACACGATAACAAGGCAAATCCTCACAAAGGTCTCACGGTGCCCAACGCACCTGCACACAGCGTTGATGAGATTCAATTGGATTCCGGTGCACATGATCACTAGACAATCCTCAAAAATCGGTTCAAGGCTGCACAAAGCACACGCCACTGCATCGCTGATCCTTGCTTGGACTCCAGGTGCCCACGATCACAGGGCATGCCTTACGAGGGTCTCAGGCTGCAACAGGCAATCACACACAGCGCCGCTGAGACCCTCATGGAAACTTTTGTGTTCCTGTGTTTCCACAACAGGGAGCCAGCTCACCTCGGGCCCTTGGGGATAAGTTACTACAGGACACAGCCCACAGCAAAGTCCTTTCAAGCAGGGGGACATAGCACACAACAAAGTCCCTTTAGCCTTTCCTTGGTTAAAACAGCAAACTGCAGGCCAGCCCCAGAACACACAGCAAGGGTCAGTCCTATCCTTCAGTCTCTTCAGTTGTTTCTTCCTTGGCAAAGGTCCTCTTGACTACGAAGTCTTGTTCAA
Organism: Triturus cristatus; assembly: GCF_964204655.1. Classification (NCBI taxonomy): domain Eukaryota; kingdom Metazoa; phylum Chordata; class Amphibia; order Caudata; family Salamandridae; genus Triturus; species Triturus cristatus. The sequence continues at coordinate 1,646,804,764 of NC_140589.1, read as the reverse complement.
ACTTGATCAAGCCATTCTCCAAAGTTCAGGGGCTTCAGCTCTCATAGTAATGCCCCTCAATGGCTTTAACATTTTTATGTTTCAGGGGGCGCTGACCCCTGTTCATACCAGTTCTGCGTGCCTCCCTGCGAGTGACACCTTTCTTCCTTTGATTAGTGGGAGTCTGGATTCTCAATCACTCAGCAGGAGACGGGCCAATTATTTTATAGCAGCAGCCCAGGCCTCTTCACCTCTAGGGGCTTCTCCTCCCCCTACACTCCAGATGCAGGTCAGCCTGTTGCTGTCTCACCTCCTCCCCTGGGTAAAGACATTCCCCAGGTCCTATTGCTTTCAAATCCGGACAGTCAATCCACAGCCAGGCAGAGACACACAGAAATGTTAAAGCACAAAAACTCAGCCACTTCTAAAAGAGTGGCTTCTAAACACACAAAGCCAAAACCACCTTCATAAAAAGATGTGTTATTACATTATGAGTTCAGGCATACTAAACTTCACCTTTCCATCTTAAGCCTTTGGGAAGATAGGCTGGAAAAAGTATTACACAGCCTCTCCATTCTGTCCTATGGGCAAGATGGCCTTTCAACAGTGAAAACGAAATGGAGATTATTTCACTGTCAGGACATGGCACACACCTTAGTACATGTCCTACCTTTCACATGCACTGCACCCTGTCCAGGGGGTACCCAAGACCTACCATAGGGGTGTCTTATGTGCATAGAAAGGGAAGGGTAAGGTCTGGCAAGTCAGTACACTTGACAGAACAACATGGCAGTTTAACAAACTGCACGCAGGTCCTGCAATAACAGGCCTGAGTTCCCTTTTTAAAGCTACTTGTGTGGGTGGCACAAATAGTGCTGCAGGCCCACTAGTAGCATTTTCATTACCAGCCCTGGCACACATAGTGTACTTTACTAGGGACTTTACTAGTAAGGCAATCATATCAATCATGGACAACCAATTACCATTAAACTTTATACAGGGAGCACTTGCACTTTGGAACTGATAAGCAATGGCAAAGTGTCCAAATCATCTAAGTTGGCAACACCATGTCAGGAAAAAAGTCTAGGGGGAAAGCAAAAAGTTTAGGGACTGTTGCAGGACAATGGCGAAGCATTCTTCTAGCTCTCCTTTTCAGATGTAGGCAAGGGCCAGGAGGGTATTTTGCCACTGTTGAGGTGTGTGGCCTTTATGCTATCTCCTACCACCTACCACTTCTCCCACATACTGGTAAATTCATACCAATTTCTACATAAATATGTAAGGTAGTGGGTGGCTGCAGGACCGAGGCAGAACTGCTACCACCAAAGCGCTGAATTTACCAGATTCCAGATTGGGCAGATAAACAACCTGTCCGCTCTAAGACTGATACAAATGAGGCCCTTGGTTTCCCTGGAACATACTCAGTCGGAGTGGGTATTAACTTTACACTGGTCTTCCCTCACTATGTGCAGGCCTCTAGTTGAGTGTGTTATGCAAGGTTCTCAAGAACAGAAATGCCAGAGACATAATCAGAAATCAACACATCATTGATTATCTTCTAAATGTGTATCAGATGGCAGGCATTTTGTGGACTCAAAGAAATTCCCAGGGGTATTTATCATAAGCTCTTCGGCCGCTGCTTTGGCCTCCTTAAAACATTAAGGAGCTTTCTCCCTCTCCTCCCCAGGCCGGCTAAAGAACCGGTCATGCGTGACTTAATCCTTTCCCGATTGGACTACGCCAACGCTTTGTATGTTGGCATTCCTGGATACTCTTTGAATAGACTCCAGGTCATTCAGAATGCGGCTGCCAGGCTTCTGCTAGGAATTTCCAAGAGGAGTAGTGTGCGCAAATGTCTCCGCACACTTCACTGGCTTCCTGTGGCTGATCAGGTCAAATTTAAATCCCTGGTGATTGCCCATCGAGCCCTCCATGGTCATGGTCATGGTCCCGCTTATTTGCAGAAGCAGTTCTACTTCTACATCCCACGGAGACAACTACGCTCATCAGCTCTTCTCCTAGCTACAGTGCCCTGCTTCATTCAACACAAGATGGGCAGCTGCTCCCTGGCCGTCAAGGCTGCCCAGGCATGGAATACTTTTCCGTTTCCTTTGCGCAATACTCAAGACCCGTTAGCCTTCAAGAAACTTTTAAAAACCTACCTCTTCCCCTAGTGACAGTTAGGTGACCCCTCTTGGACCCGCGCAAGAGACTCCTCAGAGTAGCTGTGCGCGTTATAAGAGTATGTAACATAACATAACAATCTACACAAGTTGCAGATTTCTCTCGGTACTTCTCAATCCCCACACTTACTATGAATTGTCAGCAGGTCGAAAAATCTGTGTAAGTAGGTTTGGTTGAAACATGCATTAAGACTTTAAAATGTTTATGTCCACCAATAAAATATTTATCCTTGTAGAGAATTCCCTCTCCACAACACCTCGCAAATATAGGGCCGTTTGGGTATTTTACAGTCAATTTATACACCTACTGCTGCACTTTTTGGTACTTAACTTAAACGTGAAAATTTAGGGGCCAATTAGGATGGCGGGCAGTCTTTAGTCTGCCCGCCACCCTAGCAGTGCTGGGATCGGCCGCCCGTGGTGCGGCAGTCCCGCACCTGCAATTAGGATGCCACCGCCACCGTGGCATCCTCCATTCCCAGCATTGTGGCAGGTGGTGCTCACAGCACCGCCTGCCACAATGCTGGGAATGCACGTTGTGCATTGTCATGCACAAGGTGACAGGCACCATGAGGTGCCTGCCACCATGTCCATGACAATGCAGGGGGGTACCATAGGTACCCCCCATGTGCACCTCCCATCCCCCCAATACTCTAGGGCTCGCCACGAGCCCCGACAGCAAACCCCGCATGCCTTTCCGTGGCGGCATCGCCACCATGGAAAGGCACGTCTCCGCCGGCATCCTAATATGGATGGCGGTGTCATGCAGACACCGCCACCATATTTAGCACCTTTTCCGCCGGGTCGACTGGTTGACCGGCGGAAAACCGGCGGACGGTCTTTCTGTCCGCCGGGGTCCCCCGCGCCATACTAATATGGCGGGGAGAAATAGGTGGCGGGCGGGGATGGATGTAGGGTGGATCGCCACGGCCATGAGGGCAGTGGCGATCCGCCCTACATACTATGGACCCCATAGTGTGAGAAACATTGGCCACGTTTGTGAATAACCATAGAGTTCTAACCTCCTAATGGCCACCCAGCTGCTCCTCTCCTAGGAACACCCATGTTACTATAACTAAACCTAAACTTAGTGTAATGAAAAATCCATCACAATGGTAGAATTTGATACCGTAGTAAACTTGGCTAAACAAAATTCTCAAGTTTTGATTCTGTAATGAAGTTTTGGCTCTGCGAACTTAAATACTAGAATATCCCATTGTAAATTAGAATAATCTCAATAAGTTACAGAATATGCACCTAATTTACCCTTGAAATGTTCCTTTAACGCCTTTCGATACAAGATAATGTTGTGAAGACTGAAAGTGAGCACATAAATCTAAAACCCAATACACAGTTCTCTTAATTTGTTTTTGGGCTGAGGGGGTGGGGCGGGGTGATTATGTTGTTTTCTTGAAGTTCCTGTTTTTATTTTCAACAGATCTGTTTCAATCATTCTTTATCGTAAATAGGTGACCTGAGTTCGCATGATCTGCAAACAAAAGACTCATCGAACATGCATGTTAAAACGCTAAATCACAGGTTGACTTTTGACCTGCCAGAATATGAAGTGCTAGGCAGGAGTGCAGAGTAATATTTAGCTTTTTTGTTTATCTAGATATTCAGGGGCAGATTTACTACTTCTGGCATCAGCAGGGATGCGCCAGAAGAGTTGCGACGCATCTGCACACCCGTGTGCCACCACTTATGCGCCGCATTTATAATGCGGCACACCGTGGCGCACGGATGGGCAGATGCGTGTCGCATCCCCCGGCGGAAAGGCGGCGCATTGATGGAGCTGCGTCGCAAGTGCGACGCAGCTTCAGCAAGGCTCGGGGTGCCCCTATTCCCAACATGCTGCGTCAATCCTTACCCCTGCTTCAAGCAGGTGCATGGTTTTGACGCAGCAAGGCCGTAAAAGTGACTGAGTGAAATCTTGTAGATTTCACTCAGCCACTTTTAGGAGGCGTTCATGCGCCGGAACGCCCGCCCCTGTGCTGGAACGCCCACATGTGGCGCAGGGCTTTACAACGTGACACATCTCCCTAGATGCGTCACGTTATAAATACCCCACAGCATGACGCTGGCTTTGCGCCGCCGCTGCGTCACAAAAGTGCCGTACGGGGCTTGTAAATCTGCCCCTCAGTGTTTAAAGCACTTTGCATCATCCGCAGAGCCTCTCAAAGAAAAGGTACACTACACCAACAAATTAAACATAAAGGGGCAGATTTACAAGACCCTTGCGCCACTTTTGCGTCACTTTTAACATGGGAAAAGTGACGCAAAAGTGGCGCAAGACGCTTGTAAATCTGCCCCAAAGAATACAAACAAAGTATGACGTTATGCTCCAAACATAGCAGGAAACTGCACTCAGGTCTAGCACCACAAATCATGTATTTGGCAGAGAGTACACGTCGGAAAACCACTTTATGTTGCATTTCTCAGAGTTCATTATTTAATAATTTTTTACTGTGTTTGTCAGATCGTTTACAAAGTCAAACCCTTCCTGTAGTACTTATCAGAGTTCATAATGTAAAATGCCTTCGAATTGAAGGTTTACATTGTAAAACCCTTTCCTATTACATTTTCTAGCGCTGCCAACCCCCTCCTTATTGCATTTGCCTGAGTAAGCAATGTAAAACCTCTTCCTAAGAAATGTGTCATAAAGTTCACAATTTAAAAGTACTTCGTATGATGTTTGGCAAGGAGTTCACAAAGTAAAATCCCTTCCTATTGTTTCTCAAAGTTCATAATGTAAAAACGCTTCCTATTGTATTTGAGAGTGTCAGGGTGGAGGAGTGTGGCTCAATGGTTAGAGCGGCAGACCCTGAAGCAGAGTTCTGGCCAGGGACCAGGGTTCGATTCCTGCCTCGGTGGGGCTCGGGCTCAATTTCCTCGGACCTGTCTATTCTTGCCTCGGTGCCTATTCTAATCACGGGCCCCATGCTGCAACTCTGGGCAATAGCTTGCTTAGCCTCCACAGCAGCCCCAACAGTGCTAAGGATGCCTGGCTTCACCCTGGGGGTGCCCTGGAGTGGACACTTCACAGGGAAAGCCAGGAGGGGTTCCACGGCGGTATGAGTATCAGCGCCAGGAAACTGCAAAAGGCGACACTGCAAGGTGGCCGTCTGGTGACAGTGCGCTCTATAAGTACCTTGACATTTACATTACATTTACAGGGTTTACAAGATTGCAGACTGACAGGAGGGGAAAACAGCACTGATTGAACCCCTATAGCTTTGAGAGGTCAAGAGCGGAGAATATGGATGGTCAGTCAGTGCACCTTTATTTTGGCAAGTTGCCATAAAAAGCATATAACATGAATACATTTCAATATAAAAGACAGTAGTGGTCATTAAAACAAATAAAATATTACATTAAATGACATCTCTAAAATTCAGAAGAGAGTATAATTCTCATTTCAAACAAGGCCTTAGTAAAAATTTACAAACTCATAGTGGTTTCGAATCCGGATCGCACTCCTGATAAAATTAAGCACTGAGTGGCACGTCTATCGTGATTAGTTTTTGTAAAAATTCCAAAGCTGACCGGTAAATGTATTGTTTTTTATATAGCGCCGATCACCACTACGGGTATCTCAGCGCTGGCTTTCCATGTGAGGTGTCCACTCCTGGGCACCCCCATGGTGAAGGCCAGGCATCCCAGTGCTGTTGGGGCCGTTGTGGAGATTAAGCAAGCTATTGCCCAGAGTTGCAGCGTGGGACCCATGATTAGAATAGGCACTGAGGCAAGAATATCCGGTCCGCGAAATTTATAGCCCAAGACCCTGCCGCAAGGGGAATCGAACCCTGGTCCCAGACCAGTGCTCTGCATCGAGGTCTGCTGCGCTAACCATTGAGCCACACTTCTCCACGGTATTGCTTAATCTCTACCTGGTGCAACAAAGGAATCAGAACGGTACTTCTTAGACGTGATTAAAGTGGACAAAATAAGATAATGTGATGTGCTTTGTTTGGTGGCATTATCACAATGACATGGGGGTAATTCCCGCTGCCAGGCGCTTTGTCACGGAAAAGCAACTTTAAAGTGAGTTAAGTTATTCTGAAGTAAGATGAAAAGAGCAGACGATTTACATTCTCAATCCATCACAAATATGGTTCAATTAATTTAACTGTAGAGATTTACTAGTAATATTCAACTGTTTTCATATCCAAAGTGCCTCGTAACCTTTCCTTCAAGCAATGGTTGACATACTTGGATTTCACGATCATGGCATTCGGAGGAAGATGATTAAGGGAGTTAAACATTTCTATTAGGCCAATCTGTGACGGCCTGATTTACATACGTCAAACAAGGTATCTCATTCACATTCTCTAAGGCTAGATAGTCCAACATGCAAGCTCGAAATAAATCTGCCTCTGGGTTTTGCCAACACTTAACAAAAGGAGTGGTGCCATTTTTATCTGGGCATCTGTATAGGGAAGGCCCAACTCCTCATGACATATAAAATGTGCAGTATTTGTTGGTACTGCAAGCATTCTGTGTTGGAAACCATTTGCAATATATTGAAGTTTGTCTGTTTTTTGATAACCCCATCCCAATATGGTGGAGGTGAAGCATTTTGATTTATACGGGACTATTATCACTGCCAAAGGTTTATGTCTGAATGACCTTGCAAAGTGAGAAATATCCTCCATATTCCTTCCATTGGTAGTGATTTCATAAGAAGGTGTGATTTCCAACCTAAGGATGAGCTAAAAACAATACCTAAGAAGCTAAAATCTTTTGTTCGTTTGTGGCAAGTGCCCCCCAATTTTAAAGTGCATGAATTTCGGGCTTAGCGGCCCGCATGTCATGGAATTCACTATCAGGTCCAGGCCTTCCATACACTCAGTGGAAAGATCTAACAACTTCTGCAGTGCATTCAAGGTGTGAGCAATGAGGACAGCATCATCTGCATATAAAAGTATGGGCACAGATTGATCTCCTATCTTTGGAAAGTCCACACCGGCCTGTGATGAATGCTCTGTAATACCATTGCTATAGACCAAAAACAAAAAAGGTGCTAAAATACATCCTTGTCTAACGCCTTTCAAATACTTTATTTGAGACGATAATTCCCCTTGTGGGCCATATCAGACTGAAACTTCAAGGTCATTGTGTATGCATTTTATTAGGGTGAGCAGATTCGGTTCCACATCCATTTTCTGCATAACCTACCATAATTTGTCCCTATTGCCTACATCAAAAGCGCTTGACAGGTCGATGAACGCCATGTTAATGGTGCACCTTTTGCCCTCACGTATTTGCTGGTAATCAGATTTAAATTTTATGTTTGTTCAACAGTTCCTATACCAGGCCTGTACCCATACTGGACAGGCATTAAAACCTTTTTCTCTTCTGTCAATGTCTCAATTCAGGTGAGGTTTACCAGCCCTAGGAATGTTGCACCAATTAAGGAAATTGGCCTATAACAGGTGGGCATAGTTTGTCTCCTTTTTGAAAATGGGGACAAGCGTGGCCGATCTCCATGACTCAGGGATTTACCTCTCCATTGCGCTTCATAAGACATTTGTTAGTACAGGACCCCATAAATCAGTATTTGATTTGAAAATGTCAACTGGGACCTCACTCCGGCCTGGTGCTTTTCCAGGGGCATATTTGTCTATCGAGGAAAGTACCTTGGTAATCTCAATAAGGATTTCAAGGGGTGTTGGGGTTGGATCTGGCCAAAGGAAGCTATTTAAAAACCCATTTTGAAGCAGCTCACTTTCAGTAGGTTGAAATACACACGTGAAATGGGTCACCCACTCGGCGTCCAGCATTGTAACTTCCAACCTAGGCATGTCATGATCAGAGATGAAAGGATGATATATAACGTCCCAGAACCTAGCACTATCCCTTAATGATGAGGCATGGGCCAACTCTTCCCAGGCCTTATTCATTCTTGCCCTCTTCCTTTCCTCCACAGCAGTCTAGTACTCTCGCCTATCCTTTTTGACATCCAAGGGATTACATGGTGAAGTTTTAAGTACTGCCTTTAAATCTGTTTGTGAGCCAAAGAACAGGTGGCATTAAACCTAGGGGTGGGCGGAACTTGTGGAGTCGTACTGTGTGGAATTCCATGGAGTTGCATAAAAACTCTGTGGAATTCCGTGGATTTCTGCTCTGACCTAGTGCAAATGTTTATTGGAGGTCAGAGTCATACTACCATTTAGCGACATATCATAAATTCATGGAAAAAACAAGTTAACAGTTTAAGGATGGTTGTATAATTTGTACATCACTAAAATGGCATAGAGATAGGAGAAGGACAAGTATGATGCCTTAACATTCAGTCCTCTGTGAGCACAACGGTACTACTTTTCTGCAAAGTCATTTTCTTGTTCCATGTTTTTTTCTGGCAATTTCTTACTCTCTTTTTTGCCAGTGGGGCACCTCCCCATGTGCAAATGCCTGCTGCTTTTACCAAGTCGACACACCCACACTCGCCCTTCATCTGCGTATTCTGCATACCGGGTCCTTCTTCTACGTCGTTGGCTCTGTCACATGATGCTTATTATATAATGAGGTAGCACTAGTGGGAGAGAAACACTGGGAGGGCCCCAACTACCAAAATACAAGAAGGGGGAGAGAGAGGAACTCTGCATACTTGATGTTGTGAGCACCAGCTCGCCGTTTGTTCTTCTGCCAGAAAGAGTTGCTTCCTTGTTGGAGAGATGCACCAAAAAAGTAACAGTAAACCCATACGACAAAACAATTAAGCCTGCATGTGCACAGAGGCTGGCACCAAGTATAGTGTTCAACAGGTTGCAATGGAAACAGTACCTTTTTCCAGAAGGGCCAATATAGGTGGCCCAGACCAGCCTCAACCAGACTCGGACGGATGCTGACAGGCCCACTTTTGACCTGAGTCTTCACTTAGGCCATGCTTGGGCATTTCCCACGGGGCACAGTAGTGGCACGCACTATAAGTGCCTCCTCTCTAGGGGCCCCTCTTGCAGGACCAAAGGCAGCCTGAGGATTGCTGGCCCCCTTCTTCCGACGAGGCACAAAGCAGTACTGACACCCACGGGGCACGGATTTGACACGCCCTATAGGTACATCCCTCCTGAAGGAACAAAGGCAGTCTGGGGGTTGTAGTCCCCCTCCAGGGGCAATGCTACAACCCCCAGGCTGCCTTTGTTCCTGAGCCTTACTCTCTTTCAGTGATTCTTTCTCACCAATGCTGCCTCATTATACTTTTTTATTAAAGGGTCCTTTTTCCACATCAGAAATCCTTTTGTCCTGAAGATGATCTTGTAGCTGGACAACGTAATAAGACCGAAACGTCAACCACCAAACCCATTTTTTTCAATGAAATCATTTCAATGTATAAGAGATGTCGACCTAATGCATAGGAGAATTTCAGATTAAAAAGGTACTACAAAAGGGGTAAACGACACAAGTGACAATTAGACATTTGGTTTAGTTGTTAGTCTTTGTCACTCATGTTTGTGAGAATATTGTTTTGTAACCTTCAAAGTGTATTTATTGGATTATAAACTGCAACTAAAGAATACACCCATTCCTTCTCTTTTTTTGATTAAATTTATTTGAGATTATGTAAATAGATTTTCAAAATTTATGTTTTTGAGGCCACTGTTTGGGTATTCATAAGTGACATTGAAAAAGAAAATAATTTTTGAATATTTAAAAAACTCCCTTGTAGGCATTCTCATTATATAATATACTTTGTTACTCAAGCGCACAAGGGTTTATCGGGTTGCCCAATCAAGATAAATAGTCATTATATCATAGGCATCATGTGACAGAGCCAATGACATAGAAGAAGGACCTGCTATGCAGTATACGTAGATGAAGGGTGAGTGTGGGATGGGCCCTGGGTCGGCGAAGGAATACTCCACTCCACTACGCGGGATGCAAAGCTTTTTCCTGAACTCTGCATTCCAAGCGAAGTGTGGAGTACAAAATCTTCACAAGCTCTGCCAGCGGAGCAGCGTTCACTGCCTACCCCTAATTAAACCATTGATGTGGAACGATCCCAGAAACTGGTCAATGAGTAACCAAACTGTCTAAAATTGCCTCACATAAACTTTTAAATTCTTGTAGAACGGAGTGGGGTTTTCATCCAGGCATGCAATAATAAACTCCATATTATCATGGACATTTTTCCGGGTGAAGCAAAGAGGATGCACTATCGCCATTTAATCCAAAGTCCTTTATTCTCAGTGAGATCCATAATACCGTCCTTAAGTGCAGGATTTGTATCGATTTTTAACTCCAAGGTAAAGCAGACAGACCAACGTTTTATGATTCGAGACTAGAGGCACAGCAACTGCAGATATTCGAACTTAAGAAATAGGAATTCCACTCACAAAGAACAGTTAATACATTCCAAAGCGTTTAAGTCAAAGTCATTATTGATAATCTGAAGAAATCCTTCAAGACCATGCACTCTCGTTTTGTTTTGAAAAATGATTCTTTATTGAAAGCGACGAATAAATCAAGCAGATAAAATCCAGTATTCACATTCCATTAGCAAACGTGTTTCGTCCCTAAAATGGACTTCTTTAAGGCTCTAAAGTTAAATCAGGATGTACATTCACAATCAAAATATGAGTGTCAGCAATTGGTTCTTGTGACAAAAAGGGACCATTTCTGTATAGTCACCCAAAGTCAAGGCACGGTGGCCGATATCAAGCGTCTCAGCGTCTGATTCAAATGCGTCAAGAATAGGTCCTCAACTTAAATGCTTTTGGAATGTATTAAGTGTTCTTTGTGTGCGGAATTCCTATTTCTCAAGTTATTGTAATTTTGGGTTTCCCAAATAAGGAGTGGAGAGGGGTGCACTCCCAGGTTTTCCTGCACCACTATTACTTGCCCTAATATTCATTTGACACGTGCGGCTCTTGTGAATTGCCTCAACCCTCTTTTTGTTCTTTCTTTATACACTGCAGATATTAGGTTGAAATCTATTATACTCCCTGTGCCCCCCCCCCCTATAAATGTTGGAATCTGCTCAATGTTATTTAACTGGACCTCACTCAAAATTATTACATCTTGTTTCAGAACTCGCTTGTTCAGAGTGTCCCCCAACCTAGTGTGTCTAAAATGTACCCTGTCCTCACATTCATCCGCTAAATGGTCAAATACACGATTTTCTTCTATGGGACACATTGTAATAGTAAACCATCCCAGCTATATTAGGATTACATTTTTAGTCAACTGAGCGAAAAAAAACATCTAGGTAGTCATCTAAATCACTAATTCCTTTATAGGCTTCATGATTAGGAAAGTTGTTGTAGAAATGTATCAACAAAATATCACATTCTTCTGTCAGTGAGATCAGTGATACCAAAAACTGTGGTGAAGACCATTTGGGCACAACATGTGCATTATGGATTTTAACGGAAACAGAAATGGCAATACCCCTTGTACCCTTCCTGCTGGAGAAGCAAGTTCTGGTTGGAATGAGGAGGTAAAACCATCTATGTGAGAGAGGTCAAGCATCCAGGTTTCTTGCGCACAGAAGCTTTCAAAGGACACAACCAACTTTTGCCAGTCTGGATTCATTAGCTTGCACCTGCAATGTTCTAAGTAACCACTGTCACCTCCTCTCGATTGGATTTTAGCTTTCTTGTTGACTCAGCCTCCAATTCTCATCTCGCCATACTGTGAGCATCTGAGGCCTTGCCCTTCATGGTTTGTGAGACTGACAGTTGTGTGGGGCCATTATGACCGAAATGTGGCGAGAATGGACTTCCCTCAGATTGCAAGGTAACCCCTTGATTCCATGAGTCTACAAAATAGGGAGTGTTTGCGTCAGGGCTATTACAGACCTCAAAAGTAGCCCTACAGTCCACAGCACCCGAGATGTGATCAAATTCCCTTGGCGAGGGAAGGTCTGACCAACTCTTGATCCCCCATTTTTAGAAGGGAGGTCTGACCGACTCTGATCTCCAATTTTTGGATGTCCACTTTTAGAACAGCCATCTATGTCATTCTTAATACAGTTTGGTTGCTTTGAGGCCTCTTTGTTAGCAAGTCAATCTACCTAGTCGAGAACATCAACCGGTTGGACAAAGAGACACTGTATGGGCCAACAGACCTGTACTGTTCCATTTTCAGATGCAGAAGGGCGTGTGAGATGTTGTGACGGGAGATGAGTAAGAGCAACTCAGCTTGACACATATGGTGGCTTGTAAAAATACCCCAGAGGAAGAAGACCAATGCTAGTTTGCCCCTCTTGCATGTGCTCCACATCAGATAGCAGTTTTCGAACCAGATTGGGGTATTTGAAGTTGACTATAACACAGTCCCCTGGGCAATCCTTCCTCTTCCTCCCGATCCACCGTGCTCTATGAGTCAAAATGGTCCTCTCTTCTACCCTTTTACCTCAGCTTGGTTCTCTGTCTTATGGACTTATGCTTAACACTGCTCCTGCCTGTGATTGCTTCAAACTTGGTTACCCTCTCTTGGCATGCTGGGGCTTTGGTCTTGTTTCCCAGTCAGAGACTGAGCTCATAATTCCTCATCTGTGCAGAGAATGGGGTAAGTTTAATATTTAACCAAATATATGTATATAACCATTAATTTACGAAAGTGATGATTTTACCTGACCTTACTGTGTAAGAGAACCCAGCAATGGTTCTTTGAAAGTTCTCAACCGATATCTCATGCTTATCTTTAAACAGTGTGTTGGTGTTGCTCTCCCCAAAGTTTCTTACAGTTCCTAATTTAGATATATTTTGTGACATATTTCACTATGACTGGGTGGACATGTGGGATTGTAGGCGTGCATAATTTTCTGAATATCCAAACCATGCCCTAATCCCAAAAGAGAAATCCAAATCAGCATGCCCCAGGGCAGTCAGTAGTTAATGAGTCCCAAATGTGTCAATGGGGGTCTTTTTCCTGTGGGGACCGGAAGCCACTATATCGCTGACCCTCAAACTGTAGACCAATTACCCCTTTTAGCACTTGAATAACAGATAATAAGACAAAGCAGTTTCATGCAGACTAAGGGAGGCGTGGGGGCTAGAAAATAAAGACTTCAAATGCATGGCTTGATAATATGCTCAAAGTTACAAATATTCACAACATTTACAGTGGAGTTACAAACTGAAACCCCTTTCAACGATGTCTCTCAAAATTGCACTGTGAAAATTAAGTATCCCAAAGAAATATCACAGGATGCAACCAACCCAGTACCTCTAGGCTGTTCTCTTGACCTGTGTGGTACTAGGTGACAATTTGCGCACCAATAGGTTCTAAAATAAAACGAACAAGGCCTAGTGTATGGGCTAATTGCAACACATAAAGCTACTCATAATCAGAAAGATTAGGTCTACAGGCCTTGTGAAGTCATTCACAATGTAAAATGAGAGTGCCTGCTAGCTGTGTCACCACATTAAAACAATACATTAAGCTTATTGGCTTTAATATAAACATGACCGTGTGGTCTCTTCTTACACAGACCCATCAAAGGTTTTAGGCAGAGCCAAAGTATACATTGACATGAACATCTGCTACACCAAGCATTGACTGTGACAGGACCTAAAAGGGAATCTCTGTACTAAACACTTTTCTTATCTCATGTGTCAAGGAGTTCACAGTTTATCCGTGATGATATTCACAGTGTAAAATCTGATGCTATTGCTTTTGACAGAGTTCTCAATGTAAAACCCCCACCTATTGTAGTTGTCAAAAGGTTCATAAAGAAAAAGAAAACCCTTCCTACAGTGTTAGACAAGGGGACTGCAATGTAAAACACCTTGCTATTGTAATAGAGAAAACTGGTTTAGGAGGTCCCAGGACAGTCAGAAGTTACTAGCCTCAATTATCTCACTGAGGCTTTTAACTTTTACCCCAAACCCTGTTGATGCCTGGCTGTAAAGGAAACTAGTCAGCGCAGTCAAGGTTGACTCAGAGAGGTGTTGTGGCCTAGAAATTCTGAACACAGCGAAGCACAACATTAACACTCAAAAATCAATGTCCAGCTAGTACTTTTTTTTAAAACGTGAAACATTATTTATTGAACACAAACTCTATAATGAAACTGACAAACATTTATAAGATTTCAGGTGGACTCACACATTGGAATCCCTCCAATAGTGCTTTGGGAGATTAATAAAGATGCAAATCATTTACAATAAATAACTATTGCACCGTCTGTGACGTTACAGGTGACAATTAGCTCACCGGCAGGCTCTAATTGTAAAACATCAGCAATGGTCCTTAATGAGCTTCTAGGAAAACATCAGGCTTTTCAAGTTCAAATAGGTTAAGTCTAAAGCCTTTTGCTAAGTTGTTAACAATGTAAAATAAGAGGTTTACTCTGTTTGTCACAACATTTAAAAATAGTCAATTCATTAGCTTTAATGTGACCATACACATGACCTTGAGGTCTCTGCCCAGAATTACCCATCAAGTATTTTAGGCAGTGCCCCAAAGCATATATTGATAAAAATAGGCCTGATTCAGAGTTTGGCAGACTGGTTACTCCATCACAAAAAAGTTCCCAATGTAAAACTCCTTCCTATAATATTTGTCAGTGAGTTCCCAAGGTAAAGGCACTTCTATGGTTTTCGTCAATCCAGCTAGTGTAAAACTACTTCTTAAAATATTTGTCAATGTGAAACTCCCTTCCAGTAGATTGGTCACCGGGTAAAACCAGCAAAGCTACTGCTTAAATTATGTAACATAGGCCATAACACAGTATAATCACAATCTACCTGAATAAAGTCTACTGGCAAACGTATTTCACAATATACAATTTGGGCCAACTGCCTTTGTCATAGCTATTCATAACAACAATATCAGACCTAAGCTAAGGCATCTGACAAACCTTTTCCCAACTACACAATAAGGCCTGCAGCTTTGTTGATTGACTTGATACTCAACTCAATCCTTCTGCTCTGCAACACAATCACTCCTTTTCAGCAGAAGCCCACACCTCTGCCCAATCATCTACAGTAAAGAAAGGTCAACAGGAATGTGGAGCCAACGTCCCTCTCTCAGTTAAGCTTTTTTGACCATAAAAGGTATGAGAACAGCTGCACTGACAAGCCAGATCTAAAAATAAAATTCTATATCTCTGAATGTTTTATTTCTAATAAATAAAAAACACAGGACGATATATCAGCTTTAAATATTCCCTTAAAACTGTGGAGCATAGCAATCGCTATAATGAGTGTAGTAATCTCTCCATCATGCCTAGTCCTTAGCCTTTCAACACTTGTATGTGCTGCTATTCTTCTACACTCCACTTGCACTCCACTTGTATAGCTAAGTGCAACAAATGTGTTTTAAAATGTTCATGCTAACTTGAAAAATGCCAACTTATGCTACCTTTTATAGCACTTCATTTACACTGGACTCACAATATAGGTATTCATTTTATCTGGAAGTGGTATTTCGCGATCTTTGCTTCACCTATCTTTTCACTCGAGCCGTCTTTTCAGTATGTCATAATATAGTCTTATAGCCCATTGCCAAGGGCTGTTCTGGTTGTTAAATGCTCTGTACCTGAATTATAGGTCTTATAAAGGCCTATAATGAGGGCTAGGACCTTTAATAAGCAGTGTAGCCGGAGGCAGAGCAGATATATGGTAATTAAAACATTTCACACACTGTGGTAGAATGTTCTAAATGAAACGGGGAGAAACAGAAAAACTAACATGACATGTTTGAGAAGAAGGCCTATGCCAGCCATTATTGGCAAAGAGCCACTCTATTGTCTTCAATTGGGCTACCAACATTGCAATGTTCTAATGACATGTAGTGTAATATTTTCCTTGGATAGATACTGTATTAAACTGTAAAAATAAAGTGAGCAGCTTGAACACCTAGAGGGTCCAGTTTATCAACTGTAATGAACTGAACTCTTTTCAGCTTGGTGTGAGAACTTACATTCCAGCACTTTTATTTAGAGCCTGGCAGTAGAAAAAGATACCCATTGCATAACTTTGATATTTTTCTTGTTTATGAAGGCTGTTAATCAAAATTATATTTAAAACACAGCATTCTGAAGGCAGACATAGGAGCTGTACATTTTAAATATCACTTGTAAATGAAAATGTACAATGTGCAATAAAACAAGCAAATACCTCTCCTTCTCGAATGTGGATATTCTTGTGTTTTCCATTTTCAATTATCTTCAGGCACATATCCCCATGCATTTGGAAAAATAGCTGTAAAAATAACATTTATTTCAATTAATCATACTGCCAAAAAAGGTTTGTTTCATCTGTAAACTCTGCAGCACTTTTGTGCATACACACCCTATAACTCTGCAGTCTCAAGTGCCTCTCCTCTTCGAGATATACCCGCACCCGCATAAAGTGCTTGGAATTCAACCTATAAAACTTTCTTTATGCAACAAACTTTCAGCTTTTGCTGAACTGAATATTACAAGTGTTCTGTTCACGTGGTCTCCGAGAGCAGAACTAGTTGGCCTTTCGACTTTTGAGCTCCAATGCACTCTGTTGTGGCTCAATCAGTTTCTGTGGCATCTTGCTCTTGCACTGAAACCCTTCCTTTAACTCAATCCACGCGCACCTTTGCTAATATTTTTATTTGCACCCTATGTTTCAATAGTTTATGTTCATTAGTTCTTCGCAATTATTTAGGGTGCACCCCCCTCCCTTGAGAAGTTGAGGACATTTTTCATCCTCCGCCACACAACCACTGTATATATAACTATTGACCATACAGATTTGAGCAAAACACATCGTAGATTGGAAAAAAGGATTCATTGCATTTTGGTTGGCATTTCAAAAACATCTGGATCTCATTATCATGCAGGCGAACAGTGAGTGCATGCTTTAAGTGACTTTGTAAAAGTAAAATGTCTGCATCGTGTTGTTCCCAAAGGTGAAGTATTTGAAAAGTCTCTGTTGACTACATCATTAACATTTTAACGTGGTTTCCGTCCTTATGCTTGAAAATAGTACTGTTCAGTGTTTCTATTTGCATGTTTCAGTCTAGCTGCTTTGTCTTGCATTTCCACAGCCAGAACATTCTTCTGTTGTTTATTGTATGCTCCTTAAATGTATAAAGGCTTCCATGGCATAGATTAGTGGGTCCTCGCAGCACATACAGTTCTGCCACTGTAGTGCCTTCTACAGCCCTGGAGCAGGCAGATGAATTACGCCACACGAGACCTGTCGTTAAACATGTCTTTATTCTTCTGCATACACGCACACACAGTGTGCTTCATCTAGGCCGGAGCGGAGTTCGTGGAGTGGCGCTACTCTGAGATCCGTGAGCAGCAGAGTACAGTCCATAGTTTTGTTCGAGCAGATTTTTTGCGAAGAGTTTCTTCCGCACTGAAAAAGCAGTTTCCTCAATGGAAGGAGCATCTCCCTCAACACAAGGATCAACTTTCTCAATGCAAGCAGTAGCAGCCTGTTGTCACCGCCCAAGTTCAGAAATCTTGCAGGGAGGTGGTATAATGTGAGATTTCTCTTGTCTGCGCTGAGTTTTTAGGAACTCCATGCGGAGTGGGCAAATCTCCGTGAACACTGTCGCCAGAGCGGAATTTTTCACCTACCCCTGGCATTATCTCATACTCAACATTAACCACACTGTAACACCTTGAGACGATGTTCCTGTTCAGAATTCGCCCCTAAACCACAAAGGTCCCAGTGCTTACAACATCCATATGCTACATCTACCCCTTTGTTAAATAAAAAGTGTGAACATTTTGAAAATCACATTTCTACAATCAGTTGGTAATACGATCACACTTATCGAACGGACTGGGTGCTCCGAGATGATCGAGGTCCACCTTAATTGGACAACGGTGTCATTGGCTCAGGTGCTGGAGTGGAATCTACAGGCAGGGCTGCCTCAAGCATTGTTTCAGGACTCAACAAGTGTCACAGTAGGTGTTTGACATGTGACGTGTCCCAAGAGATGGATTGACCAGGGCAATATGCTGTTCTCATGCTGTTATCACATGTCTTTTGCACGCCATAAACTGTAGAGGATTAGCGGCAAAAGGAGTGCCCGTTTTCCATCTTCATTTCTGTTTAACCAGTACCCAGGTTTCTTTGTCCTGGGCATGACAACACTGATCGGCATATGTTTTCATTTTCCTTTTTCGAGTCGTGTCAGTGTCTCAAACCTGGTCAATATTCACTGATCGATCCGAGGTCCATTGAGGTAGTTTTGTTCTGATGGCTCTCCCAAATAGCAAGGTGCTGGACTCCTACCAGTTGTGGAGTGAAGAGTTGATCAATAGGCTCGTAGGACCTGGCACATGGCTTGGCTGAGATCAATTCCTTCCATGGATGCTTGCTGATAACTCAGTTGAGGGGTGCCCATGAATTGTTCTACTACACCATTTGCTTGGGGCCAGAGAGGAGTACTCCTTTTGTCATTGATGTTGAGTCAGACAAGAAACTCTTTGGACTCTTTACTGCTAAAGAGTGGGCCATTGTCAGATTTCAGGATTTCAGGAACGCCTCATGTTGCAAAGATGTCATCAAGTCGTTCTATGACCTTGTCATGGGTTGTCGAAGATAGTTCTTCCACCAAAGGAAAATGTGAATATTCATCCAAGACTACCATGAGATGGTGTCTATTTCGCAAAAGTTCAAAAAAGTCACCTGCAACTCTCTCCCATGCAAGAGCAGGAAGGTCAGACATTGTCATTGGGTGTTGAGTCACCTTGGGAGACTAGCAATTACAAATGTGGCACATTTTCAGCTCCTTCTCAACTTGCTCATCTGGTCGTGGGAACCACACTAAATCTCGTAGGGCTCTTTTGGTGGCTACGATACAGCGGTGTTCTTCATGAGCCAGTACGATGACCCGTTGTCTTAAGCTTTGAGGCATGATGATTCTCAAGCCGCTCAGTATAACGCCTTCTTGAGGAACAGCTAACTTATCCTACACATTTCAAAAAATTTCAAAGTCAGATACAAATATTTATTATAATTTAAAACTCAAAAAAGTCCACATTAAGTAAAATAATTTTTCATAAAAGACAATTCATACAGGGTAAACTATACAGAATTATAAAATACAAGAAGAAACCATTCGGCGCACAACTATACAATAGATAAAAAAGGCCTCACAGACAGAAAAGGTGCAAATGCGCAATTGAATCAATGAAACATTATAAAACAATACTTGAAGAATGCAGAATATTATACAAGCTTAATAAATGCGGCAAAAAAATGGTGCAAAATGTTTTTAAATGCAACACTAATACAGTACTTCTATTTGTGCAATGCTCCCAGCTTTACAGAGCAGTACTAATGCAGTAATTCAATTTATACTGTACAAAATATTTAGAGCCTAAAATGCCATATTCCACACATTCAAAGCCAAATATACAGTTACTATACAATTTCAACATTCAAACATATCTAAAATATGTTTAAACATTGTTTAAAATATTTAATAGTTTTTGCACAAACTATTTCTGATGGAGGTGCAAAGAGACAATACCCTGGCCTCCCCTGCCGAAGTTATGTTGTACTTTAAGAAAAATGGTCTTAACAATTGACGTCGCATTGAATCTAGGAGAGGACAAACAAATATCAAATGATATAAATCTTGAACACAATTCCCACAAAACTCAGAAAGCCTCTCCTCCCTAGGTAATCCTTCCCAGGAAACAGTGATAATTTGTAACAGAAGCAAATTCAACCTTCAAAACAAAATAGTTCTGTGCACACCATGGGGGACGTTCTATAATACATATCGTTGTGGTAAATGCTACTCGCCACTATTATTTCATTCTGGGCATGCTGAGCACACAGTACAATGTCCCTCTTCCGGCTCACTTCATAAATTGATTTTTGATCAGATTTTTCAAGATAAGCTTTGGAAGTGGTACCACTCTGACCAAATTCAAACATAGCGAAAGTTTTCATATAATTTGAAAAGATGGCACTTCTGCCCTTTAAGCAATAACAAATGTCATATTTTAATGCAGTCCGGATGGAACCTGAGTCACTATTCAGTATGTTATTCCCCCACCTTATAACAGCAGCCATAGCTAGCACATTCGTAGAGAGGAGCCCAAATTTGGGCAATCCAGAACGCTGAGAAGCTCCAATTCACTCCTTCTTATTCCTCCGAAACTGAAAAAGAAAACCACACAATACCAATCGTTCTCTGGCAACGCTCCCGGGATGTGGATAGCTCTCCCTAGAGTCCTGAGATGCAACGCCTCCTTCTCCTGTTTCAAAAGGGACCTGAAAATCCATCTCCTTAACAAATACTTTTCTGACCAACGTCAACTAACCTAGACTACAATATCCGAGTTTACTCCTCTCTCTTGACATTCAAGGATAGTTGGTGACCGGACTGTGTTAACCACCTTATCTTCCACGCTGTATTTTTTTTATCCCTGGTTTTGCTTCCTTACTGCCTGCCTACTATGCAATGCAATTTCCGTCTGTTTTTCTTTACAGTATGTATGTAAAGCGCTCTGATACCTACGGGTCAAGCTAGCTCTCCTCCAGTTCAAGTTGATGGTATTATTTATTTAAGTCAAGACGAGAAGACGCTTTAGCTCCATTCAATTACATGATCATGTTCGCTAGCTATGGACCAGGGAGTCTCTCTTTGCCTGGCGCAAATCAACGCAGATGCGCACTGCTCCACTATTGTCCTTTTTTGGTACTACTACTACTATGGGTGAAACCCTTGGCGTGGTGCCTGTGGAACATTCAATGATGTCATGCTTTGTAAGTGCTTCTAACTCTTTCTCCACAGCTTCTTGTAAATGGTAAGCAACTCCATGGTGTCATTGAGCAACATGGTGAATGTCTTTATTGATATGAAACTTTAGTTAAATTTTTTTGAGTTTTCCAAGGCCATGAAACATCAATGGGAATCGGCTAGTGATCCCAGACTGAGCACACAGATTGTAGTTAAGGCATTTTGACACCATATCAGTAGCGCTGGCAAAACTGAGCAAACAGGCACTCAACAAAATCCCTCGTAGAACATAAATGATGGCTGGCATCAATGTCTTTTTGTGTCGCATTGTCGTAGTGAATGACCCTTAGCTTTGCAGTGGCTTAGAAGCGGCCCGGGTGTATATCTTCTTGTCTGATGGTGTGAGGTGAGGCACAGGGGATAAGCATTGAACTTTTCCATGGGCGTAATATCAATCGAAGCACCACTGTCTATGATAAAAGTCATTAGGTGATCATTTATTTTCAGCGTGACATTGGGACAGTGTCCAAATTAAGTTTGAGGCTTTGTTTGGTGAGTTTTCTTTGAGCTGGGATCTTCTTTCCAGGCAGCAAACTCCACATGTGCACGCTGTCATTCGGTAGACATCTTCAGAGAACACCCATCTTCTTCACTGGTAGTCGATAGTGATGTTGAAGACCACTTGTACAGTGAGCTTGATGTCAATTGATTTTGCCTGGCCCGATTTGTCGTAGCTGATGTTGCTTTTGGTTTTGTGGCAGTGACGAGGGTGCTTCCGGAACATTTTTGCTTCAATATTTACTTTCAATCATGACGCACTTAATTTTTCTTTAGCTTTGGACACAGTTATGAAATGATTCTTTTTTTCCACAACCTTTGCAGACCTGCCCGATGGCAGGACATTCAAATTCATGGTTAGATTCCTGTAATTCTTTGTGGATAATTTGAAGGGTGCCAGTGGGTATCGCCTTCTGATCAAGTGGCATGAAATAGCCAAAGTTATGCGTTATCCTCCAGAGGACAAAACATCCTATCTGGCACTCACAAAGTTTTTATTGTAAATGTTTTAGCTTTCGTCAATATGATTTAACAACTCGTATTCAAAAACCGTATAACTTCAAATGTAGATAATTTGCTCATACAACCTTCCTTTTATTCTTGTCATTAGTGGAAGCTTCATCAATATAATAGTGTTAGGAGATCACACTATATACCCATCATGGTCTTCAATTATCCATGAATACAAAACACCCAATGCATCATCAGGGTATAGGTCCTAAAACATAATGTTTCACATGAAAGAAGATAGTACTAGACAAGCAGAAACATGTAGACTTCAGAAGGAATGTGAATTCAGAAAAATGTGCTC
Organism: Triturus cristatus; assembly: GCF_964204655.1. NCBI lineage: Eukaryota > Metazoa > Chordata > Amphibia > Caudata > Salamandridae > Triturus > Triturus cristatus. Next base: position 1,646,782,591 of record NC_140589.1, on the reverse strand, counting down.
GTAAACATTCTAAAGGCAGATGGGTGAAAATAAACAGAATAGTGTTCGCAACCAATATGTGCTGCTCGTTTTTACAGTCGAATCAAAACGGTTAGAAGAAGAATGTGTACTAAGGGCCACTGTAAGGAATCATGGACAAAATAAAAACTGGTGTGTTATATGAAGGAAGTGTGACATAGAAGATCGTATGATCTGATATATGTGGGCAGTTCCCCGTAACAAGACTAATAATAACGATGGCTGCTTAGGTAACGAAAGACCCAGTGCTCTACCGATTAAATACGTTCCTTGGAGCATGCGTGAACCATAGTATGTCAAGCCAATTGTGCCGGCTCTTTCTTTTAAAAAAACGTCTGTTACACTGTTATATATAATGTCACATCACAGCATGTAGAATCTTATCTCAACATGTATACATTCCATGCAGCAAGTCCAACAAAAAAAAGTTCAGCAAAAATGGAGGAGATAAGGCAAAAAGTTTGAGGGAAAAGCACCCTAAGACTGACAGTTCTAACAGTACACAAAAGAACAATTGTTTAGAGTGCTACCCCAAGCAATAGCTAGTGTTTGATGTACCACCCTAAGTGGCAAAGTTATGTCCAGACATTTGTCCCGTGCTCACTGAGCCACTCGAACCAACCTACAACGAGCTCGAATCAGTGCGAAAGTGGTCTTAGGTTGCTTGTTTTCCAGGTCAGGGAGAACCTAGCTTAGCAGTTTGGATTGGACTGATTTGCATATTTTTGGGTACAAACTGATGTGAAATGGTGGGATAAAGAAAAATGGGTTGGAATGTTACACCAAGCAATTTCCAGTGGTTAAAGTGATATTGCAAGTGTACATCACATCACCTTTTGTGTGTTTGATGTACTGCCCTAAGTGGCAAGGATAAGCCTAGACGTCGGTATCATGCTTACTGTGCTATTGGAGCCAAGCTACACATGACTGTCAAATAGGCCTGGGCGAAGCACTACGCTACGCTCGCGTAGTTTGCGAAGTTCGCGCTACTTCGCACTACGCAAACTGCACGTAGCACAGTGCGAACACGCGTAGCGTAGTGTTGCGTAGTGCTGCGGTCATTTTTTGCTTGCTCGCGGTCCTCAACGTCAAGTTGGCGACCGCGAGCAAGCAAAATGACATCCTGGCTAGACTTTTTCCTTGTTCGCGATCGCGAGCATGGAAAATAAACCTCCCGGCGAGATTCCCAACGCGAGAAGGTCAGGTTTCTCATTGCGAGGGGTCGCGTATGCTCGCGACCGCTCGCGATGAGAAACTACCAGTTCGCGTTGAGAAAGCTGCAGCTCGAGTAAAAATCTACTCGAGCAGCAGAAAACTACAGCTCGCACTGTGCAAGATGCCATTTTCAATGATTGCACAGTGCCGGTTGCTTGTCCGCACTGTGCAATCATTGAAAACAACATCTTGCACAGTGCGAACATGTTACTTCGCAGTTCGCGAAGTGCTACGCGTAGCTCGCGTAGTGCGAACTTCACTTTGCGTAGCTTCGCGAAGTGCTACTTCGCGAACTACGCCCACCCTTACTGTCAAACCACATTCAGGAAGAACCTGGTATTGGGTTGCTTGTGTTATGGTTCTGGGAGGGTCTGGCTTAGCATTTAGGGCTGGACTGTTCCTAATGGAGCAGAGTCAAGACTGATTTGCATATACCGGGTCCAAACTGACATGGCATTTTGGGCAAACAAACAATGGGCTAGAATGCTACCCCGAGCGATTGCCAGTGGTTATTGCAAGCATTCCTTTCATCAGCTTTTGTGTGTTCAAAATATCAGCTCCACAGGGAGAGAAAAGCCTGGGTTCTAAATTCAACTCAAGACTTTGAAAGAATTGTGATTACTAATTAGCATTTGTAATGGATTCAGTTTAGTAGCTTAAATTATACCACTGTACAGAGCGATATATTTAAATTAATAATTAATATATAAATGGGCAATGTCATTATTATTCGATACTATATGACATTCAATTCTGTTATCAGTATATACTGTTACGATGCTCTCCCCTACTCGGCTTCAAACCCCCTTACTGCTGCTTCCTCTCCTCAGTGTACTGCTGTAGACATCTTGCCTGGTGTGTGACTGCACCTGCTGCTATCCCAGAGCTCCTTCACTGAGTATGCTAGCCAGCTAGCAGGCCTTCTCACTTCTGCATTTCATGTGCCCGATTGTGTTGATGTGAATGACTGCATAATGAATGATTGGTTGAGCGGGTCTGAGTGGGCACTTGGTGAGACAGTAAGTGAAGGCATGAGCATGTTGCTGTGAGGGAGTGAATAAGGGTTGTGCTAGAGCTACTTTGAGCACATGCATATTTAAAAAGGGAGCAAATGCAAGAGTGCATTGGTGTCAACGAGTACAAGTATGAGTGTGAAGGTAAAAGGGTGTGAGTGGATTCCCGGTGAGACTATGCATGACTGATGGTCCAGGTTGAGTTAGTATGCGGGGAGGAGGGTCTTGAGTGAGCTGGTTTAAGTGGGTACCTGGTGTGGCAGTGAATGAGTGCATCGGTGAGTTGACCTGAGTGAGTGGATGTGGCCAGCAGAACAGAGTGTTAAAAAAGGGAGCAAATGCAAGAGTGCATTGGTATCAACAAATGCAAGTATGAGTGTGAAGGTGAATGGTGTGCGTGGATTTCTGGCAGGACCAGACTGGGAACAGAAACCAGCCTTGGCAAACTGCTCTGCTGGCAGCCGGGTGGTGGGTGCGGCCGAGCTGTTTTCTATGGCCGTTTTCAGCCGATTTTGTTACAGGGGGCCGATTTGCCGGCCCATGATAACAAACACGCCCCCCCCCCCGGCCCAAAACCAGCCCCCACCCTGGCAGCCCACCGGGGGAACGCTCTGTGCCTGCTACAGCCAGTGTGGCCTTGATTCCTGGTAAGACAATCCATGACTGATTGTTCAGGTTGAGTTTGTATGTGAGGCATGGGGGTCTTGAGTGAGCTAATTCAAATGGGTACTTGGTGGGGCAGTGAATGATTGCATCATTGAGTTGATCTGAGTGAGTGGACATGGCCAGCAGCACAGAGTCTTCAAAAACGCTGTATCCTTACATATACTAGTGGCAACATGGTTGTTTATTTTGGTGGTTACTCATTGCCAGTTTAAATACAATACTGCTACAGCACATGCATCCTTTGCTATTTTGGTAAATCAAGTATATTTTGCAAAGCCAGGAGGTCTGGCTGAAATGAACTGAAACTCTAAGCCAGCCCTTTTGGCTTTGGCTTTGTCATTGAATAGTTAATCTGTGTAATGGCTGTGATACATTATTAAGGCCCTTAGCTTCATGTGCATTTGCCACGAGAACATCATTTGTGATGTTATCATTGGAACATAGTGCATGCTCCACATTGAAAATGATGACAACCTGCTGTGCAGGGGCATAGAAAGACTGGTGGCTGAGCTGACTTTGACCTATCATTGGTGACAGAGGTACACGTTTTGGGCATTCTGGTTTCAAGACAATCAAGGTGTGTTTTGCACAGTAGTTCAATAATGCTCGGATTTTACTTGTGAAACCCCAAAGGCTAATACCCTGTGCTATAGCTTTATGAGCATTGCTCATGTGTTTAGAAGTATGGTGGATAGGGTGGATAAGTAATGGCTATTGGTCACTTCAATGCTATGCACTGCATGCATCCATCACAGATCTATATTGGTGCTAATGACTCTATCCTCTATGACTCTATCCTAATGAGTCAATCCTCCTTGATCAATTATTTTCCCATGTAACAGATTGCTGGTGACTGATTTATTTGCGACAGCACTGAGCTCTGCTTTTTGTTTCTGTATTTATTTAGGAGTTATTAAATGTTCTGCTTTCGCGATATTGGTGTTGATGTGCTAGCATATCCCCAACAAGCCTTTTGTGGACAGAATGATAAGAAACCGCAATTGAACATTGTTTTGTATAGATTTGCATTGGATTATGACTGAAGGGATGCTCTTCTGATTGTTAGTATTGTAACTTGAGAGAGCCTGCAGGGTGATCATTGTGATGAAGAGGTCTAATATTGTCATATCATGTGTTAAGACTAGATCCGAGGAATGATCATCCTTTTAGGTGGGCAGAATCATATGCTGTTTATACCTTGCATTGCCACATTTTCAACTGCTCCAGTGTGATGTTTCTTGTGTTTTGTTGTTCCACCTAGTGACATCATTGTGCCTAAAGGTCGATTGCCTGGTGTGATATTCAGAGCTTTGGCACAATACTGTGATGAGCATCAGGCTAATAGGTATTTCACCCATTGGCCTGGAGGTCCTATGAAAGTAATGCATGCTAATTATTTGGAGTATGTTTAGGCCAATTATCCATTTTAATTAAATTCCCTATTTTTCTTTGTACTTTTATAATCTGGGGGAAGACTTTATCAATTAATCGCATTAGAGAGGCAAGTTTTTCTTTAAACCAGCCTTTGCCAGTGGTTTTCAGGCCTTCCACAGTTACATGGTTGCATGGAGCAGGCATGGGTACCTCGATAAAGCTCTAAGAAAGTTAATAAGATCTCAGATAGTTAAAGGCCCCCCGGGGACCACAAACATATAAAACGGTAACTATTCAAATGATGCCCCTTACAATTGTAATACTTCATCAGCTAATCTTTGTATGTTTTCTCCAAATAAATGTTAATTCTGGCTAGTAAAAACTAACTTTCCTCACTATGCAGAAACTTGTGGCAATTCTATTGCTCTCAGTTTTCACAGAATATGAATTAAACCAACTATAATACTGAAAAAGTACACCAATCCTACATCAGTGGTCTGTGACCTACTGTGTCCAGATATAGTTCCATGGTAGGGTCTGTAACCCAAAAGGTCAGAGTGATTATAAAAGAGGTTGTCCCAAAACAACGAAGTATGGAACTAGTTGCTAATGAATACCAACACCGCTGAAATCGGGGATACTATATAATTGTGGTATTTTAATAGGGTTAAGAAAAATGTGGTTCATTATAAGGTTTGTGCCACATGCATATTTGAAGAATTGTATTCTTCATGAGTATCAATTAACATATTATGCAGTGGTGGATTATTTTATAAGAGGGTAACTTTTCCTCTGCTTAGAAATGCCGAGATCGTTGAAGTTCAGAACCATGTCTCAAAGTAAGTCCAAACTAACCAAACGCTTTTATAAATCTTGGGTGGCGGAATGTAATAATAAAGCTGCAGAACTCTGCGAGAGAAAACATTTTATAAAATCACCTCAGAATAGTTAATTTCTCGAAGAAGACTGAAAAGCACGGTAGGTTCTTGAGAACGGTTGTCCCATATACCAGCTGAATATTAGCAAGGGTGCAGCCCTGAGGTTTCTGGTACAAAGGTTTATATCAATGCAACCTTCATTACTGGCATCCCAAAATAGATCTATTACTCATATTAATCATAGATCTAGCTATCATAGCTATCTTGTCTCACATATCCAGAAGGTGGTAGCATGGAAATAGATTGGGAAAAAAACTGCATAGTACATTATTTAACTGAAATGTCTGATACAGATAGATGCTTAGCCATATTACATTCAAACAATGACAACTGGGACCATTGAAGTAAGGCAGGTGGTCTAGCAGGTCAAGGGTAGGTGGAGCACCATGCACACACCTGACAAGCATGGTATCACCATCATACTTCAGAGATCCCCATCTTTCTAGCAGGGATCTCTGTGTCTTCAGTGTAGCCACTGGTGAAGGTACTTTGCCTAAGGCATTACTGAACAGCAAGCAAACCCCAGGTTTGCTTTACCTAGATGTTATTCTTAATTTGTTTTCTGAAAGCAAACTCTCAAAAGTGGGAATTTACTTTAGAAAAACACAAAATCTATGGCTTGATGCACAGGGAGTTTTATCACAGCGTGTGGTGATCACTAATTGATTATCCAACGTGGATCCTACAAGCATTGGATGGCAGTCCTGGAAAGGAAATCAAGTTATGATTGCCCCATACTAAACAGGAAAAGGGGAGAGTCACCATGGCTTGTCTTTAGTGAGTGGGACGTTGTGTCAAGGGTTTCTGACAAGCAGTGAGCTCAAGCTCCATAGTCAGAAACCCTGGGTTCACCCACATGCAAATGGGTGGGGGAGCAGTATGTTTGGTAAGCAAGGCCATTTTTTGTTGTTAGATATCTTGCATCCACCAAGCACTGAACTTACAAGTGTTTCATTCTTGAATGAAAAGGCATGACCTGGGACCAGTAACAGCTACTACTGGACCTGGGTGGTGAGGCGGGGGCAGAGTTTTGGGGAGCGGTGGCTGGAAAAAACACCTACTTGTGACAGCCGGCCGGCCACTGACTCTTCACTGTCGTCTTCTTCCTGGCTCCGGTCCCGCAGCAAGATGCAGGAAGCACGCCGCTCCCAGCCTCCTGATAGCCAATTACAGTAATGCAGTGTGTGATTGGACTAAGCGCCATGGATCTGTGCTCAGCCACGGAATAGAGGCCAGGGGCATGTTCTCTACGCAGGCTGTAATGCAGCACGCATGGAGAAGATATGAAGTGCGCATTAATGTTTGGCCGGCCCAAGAGGGCCGGCCAAACAGTCATGTGCACTTAGGAGTGGGCAAACTCCTCCTCCCCTGTCGTCGGAGAAGTCCCGCCCACCCCAAATGCAAAACTGCAGCAGTAGGAAACTTAGAATGATAATAACACGAGTTATTATCATTTTATGTTTCGTTTACTTCACAACTGTGAAGCAGTGGGGCGACGCTCCTCCACCTTAGGGGAGGAGCTGCCGCTGCGTGGGACACATTCCTGAGTAGCACAAGTGATTTCGTTTTTTCCTTCACATGAAATATTTTGACCTTTGAGGTAAAGCCAGTAGCGGCTAGTGCTGGAGAGGTTTGGGGCTCCACCCATATCCTCTGTGGCACCTGTACTTTAAAGCCTTTTACCATAAATAAAAATATAAATTTTAAACAAAACTCATTCCTGACTGCCTTGCTCTGAGACAAAATGACAGGCAGCCAGGCACCTTCAGTAGCTGCACTGCACGTCTTGGTACGTGTTTTACTATGTGCTAATAGCGTAAAACGAGGCTTGTGTATTTACAGCCCTCATTTTGCCTCTGATCCCAGGTGACATTGCTTCCCAGTGCCAACCTCTTTTTGGCAGCGCTATAGAAATTAGACTCAGGCGTTTCACTCTTCAGCTCAGGCTGAAGGAGACTGAACGTCAGTTAAAAACAATTCCCCCACCCTTTTCCATTTTGCCTGAAGGTGGGGTGGAAACAGGAAGCATCATTAACCAGAATCCACCCTGTACGAAATGGGAAGAGTTAAGTTGAGTACTCCATGTTCTGTAATGCCCGGCTGTATTCACTCTCAGGGGCAGATTTACAAGCCCCTTGCGCCTCTTTTACGCCACTGTTGCGTCACTCTAATTTTTTTAATTAGTCACCGATGGGACATAATACTGGATCCTAGCAGTTGTAAAGGAGCTTAGGAAGACCCTTTGCCGATGGCTGCTTAAAACTGATATGATCGTTTACATCCTGCTGTAAAAGCAAGTGAATTGGCACAGCTGCGACACAGGTATGAAAGTAACATCCAGATATGACTAGATCAGCGAACCTTGTGATATAACAAAAAAGTAAGTTAAAATCTGAGACTTCTGAGTACCTGTATGGTAAAGATTAACGCTTATGACGGAACGGTTCCGTCATGCACGTCGGTTGGGCTGTGCTTATGACGGAACCGTTCCGTCATGGCCCCGCCCGCGCTCAGAACCTTCAGCACTGCGCGGAAATCCGCGCAGCGCTGAAGGGGTTAAAAGCCTGTTCAAATATTTGTTTTCCTTTTACTTCCCCGTCTAGCTAATGAATATGGTCACTGGAAGTATTTGTGTTTGACTCCACCGTACAGGTAACTCCTGTTAAACTTGGTCAACATTTCATCCTGTTTGAATAAAATGAGTTCCCCAAAACCTTTTGGTTTTATAGTATGAGATCATACAATTCCTCATTCCTTCTCCACTCAACTGAGTTGGCGTGTTTACTTGCACAGAGAAATCGTATAGTGCTTTATCTTTCATTTAGAGTATGGCGCAATCACAGTCTCGCGGAGCACTGTTTCAATGTCAATAATAACTATGAAATAGCTATCCCAAAACGAGCTATCCCTTCTCACTAAACAAAAATAGAACACAAACAGGCCCACATAAAAACAAAAAAGTATTAGCACAAAAACAGGCATCCAGACACATACACACCACCCGCCCTGATACAGACACATGGGTACACAAGAACAGAAAAATGGCAGAGAGCAACTGCACAGGCAAACACTTTTAAACCAGAGAAACAAAAATATGATTTCAAATTGTTTAATTCTTAGATTTTATATAGGGCCTGAGAAATGCCATGTATTGTGAGTAGAGAAGACCAAACAGAGCTCTAAGCTTGTCAGGATACATTGTTGGAAATGCAAGGAGGAAGTGAAATGGTTATTTTCTATGATGGTTTGCATTGAGTGAAACTAGTTCTCAAGTGGTGCTTGATGAGAAGAAACTCACAAGGATTGCAGATTGCTTTATGGAAAATTGACACATCTGCAAGAGGAATTTCTGATGATCAGACAAGACCTCTTGCCAAGTCCGAGCTCCCCTCTGAAGGGTCATGCTGATTTTGTTAACCAGAAATTCTTTCAAATATTTAGTGAAGTTATTTCAGAAATGTCTATTACAATTGTGGTCTTCTGTCAATTTCGTAGATAGGGTCGGCAGTAAAGTTCATTATTTTTGCCACATTTTTTCGAAGGATAGACTCCGCAAACCCTCCTTAGGAGAATCAGTCATTCGCATGGTACAGTTTCACATATGGACCTAAACCCCCCCACTTTTTTGCAATTAGCAGCTGCCACTGGGTAAAGCCAGGCCCCATACCTCTTTTTGGAGAAAATTGAAAGGAGGCAGGTGTTGTTTCTGAGTTGGAATAACATAAGATTTGTTGCCGGTTGTGATAAAACTGTGTCACTGTACTAGCCTGCTCTCTTAATTTTGTTAGGGAAGAAATGGTTTATGTCACATACTGTTCACACTTCTAAAAGCTCCTTTGAGGATGCAACATCTACCATCATTAAGTCTCATCAAGAAAATGGATTGTCTAGCCTTTGATCATTCCACCCACCATATCTTGTCTTTCTGGATTGAAAGAGATAACAGTTGATTTGACAAGTGGCTCCTATATTGACCAGGCCTCCCAAGTACAGCGGAGTAAAAATATTTTCTGCAACTTTTTTAAGTTAGCCAGCCCATTGATTTTTACCTGGGACACTGGGTCTGCTTTTCTAAGACCCACTTTTAAAAAGAAACTTCCCTACCTCACCAAATGTCCCTTTGGCCATAAACTTTCAGGATTTGTGATCTGTTTAACCCTGATGCCTTGGATAGAAATGTCATCTCTATACCGTTCAGCTATGTCTCTTTTAAGTCTAGGAGTTTCCCTTGCCAAGTGTTAGAAATTGGGGTTCTGGTTGGCAAAGATATGCACCCTGTCCAACCAGAAGCCACAATCCTAGTTAGGTTAAGCTAAGTACACACTAAAGGATAGCCTGTGATCACCCACTAATAGCTTGTCAAAGAGCAGTCAGGCTTATCGAAAGAGGCAATGTGTAAAGTATGTATGCAACACACTCACATAGTAACACAATGAATACACCACAAAAAGACTCCAAGCAGGTTTATGAAAATAAAATGTTATATTCTGAACAAAATAAGACCAAACGACAAAAATCCAATACATAGAAGTTGAGATATTGAATTTTAAAAGAATAAATGCAGTAAAGCACTTAGAAGCAAGCAGCGCTAAAAGGTTGCTTTAGGTTGTGCTGGACCGGGGCAAAGTCAAAGTTCATGCCCACTGCAATAGAACGCCAGCCGGCAACAGGACCCACACAGGCCGCAGTGGACAAAGTATCTTTCCTGGTGGCAAGCAATGAGATGTGCTGATCTTCTCCATGCATCGAAGGTGATGCGTCAGTTCGGAAGACGGGTGCCGGATTCAAGAGGTGTTGAGCGATGCACCGGATTCTGCAATGCAGTTGAGGGGATGCGCCGATCTCACCAAGCTACAGCGGTGGCGATTTGCTGTTCAATGCATCTATCTCAGGAAGCAAAGCGATGGTTCCGATGCGATGCAAGCGGGTCGATGCACCGGTTCTGCTACACACAGACAGTAGATGTTTTGAAATCTGTGTTGCAATTATCTGGGCCAATTCCAGTTAGCCAGGCAAAGGGCAGGGGTAGTGACTTTGATATCCCTGAGTCTCAAGCAACAGGAGGCAAGCCAACAAGCCCTTGGGAGATCACGTGGAGGGAAGGCAGAGTACAGCTCTTTCAGATCAGCAGTACAGTTGAGTTCTTTACAGAGGATCAGTTCAAGGTCCAGAAGTGTCTGATTTTAAGGGATCAGAGACCCAATACGTATACCCAGAAGTGCCTTTGATGCGGGAGGTGACTTCAACACAGCTCTCAGAAGTGCACAGTTTCCCCTTTCAGCCCAGTCCTGTCTGCCTATCTATGGGTGGTAAATCAGCCCTTTGTGTGAGGACAGGATGTTACCTATTCAATTAAAGTGTTAGTCCCTCCCTCCTATCCTGTCCAGGCAAGGACATCAGAATGCAGAAGTACGTAGATGGGTACTCAGACACACCTATCCTTCCTGTGTTGCGGCTGTCTACTGAGAAAGCACAAAGTGTAGCTGTCACCCACCCCAGATGTGTATTGGAGGCAGGCTGTCAGGCACTCAGAGAACTAAGGGCTTGATTATGAGTGCGGCGGTATTCCACGAGTTCAATTCATTATAAGGCGTAATAAGACAGGCGGTCCTTACGCGGCTTGGGTGCAGCTGGGTCAGCGGAGAGCCAATGTCGTAATTAGGACCCAAGTGCAGAGAAATGTCCCCTTTCTTAAAGTAGCATTTCTAAAATAGAAATGTTAAATTCAACTTCACTAGTAAGTAGGATTTATCAATACCATTCCAAACATTTGAAACATTAAATAGCTACTCGTCTTCGATCTGGAATTACAGCTTAAAAGTGTATTAAGGAGTAGGCCTCACCGTAGTGAAAAACGAACCAGGCTGTTTGTAACTACAAGGACAAGCAAGACATAAAGGTACATGTCCTAGCTTTTACTTACATAGCACCATGTCCTTAGGACTACCTAGGGCCTACCTTAGGGGTGACAAGTGTAATAAAAGGGGAGTTTAAGACTTTAAAAGTAGTTTTCAATGGCAAGTTGAAGTGGCAGTAAGCTGCACACAGGCACTGCAGTTGCAGACCTGAGACAGGTTAGACAGGCTACTTTTGTGGGTGGCCTAATCAATTCTTCAGTCCACTAGTAGTATTTAACTTACAGGCCCTGGGTATATGGTATCCGACTTTACAAGGGACATACAAGTAAATTAAATAGGTCAATCCGGTATACAGCAATTACACATATATTTAGGGAAGAAGCACATGCACTTTAGCACTGATTAGAAGTGGTAAAGTGCTGAGAGTCCCTAGAGCCAACAAAATGTTTCAGCAAAACATGGAGGAAAAAAGCAAAAACTGTGTGGGAAGACCACTCTAAGGCTGACAGGTCTCACAACAAGCATTAAACAACTCTTCTGACCTTTAAGGTCGTTGGCATATTTGCTCATAGTTGCTAGCACATTTGACCCATTCTGTGACGCACTTATATCCTTCCACTTGTTTGTCAATGAAAGGTTTCCCACCTGCAGACGGTGCCATATCTCTTTCAGAAATTGTTTCCATGGTCTATGATGAATGTATGCCACTACTTTAGCATTGCCGATCAATTTTGATGACCTTAGGTGCAACCACCACCAATTTGAACAAAGGAGAGTTTAGGATGCTCCAGGAGCAAAATTCCATCTGAAGTTTGGGAACACCCACAAAAGTACTTGATTGCGGGTAGTCAGAAACTTTTGTCAGACCATTCCCAGCCAGGATATGGTCATAGATTTACTCCTGTCATGAGCAGGAATTAATCCCTCTCTCGGTGGTGAATCGGCAAAGACCATGGGATTGTGAGGAACATGTTTTTCCACGGCAAAAAACATTTTTATAAAGGGGAAAAAAAGGAAAAGTGCAATTGCAAATGTGGAAAACCCTATACACGCTCCTAACCAAAAATTTACAAAACATTTCAAGGAGTTCTCCTGGAAACTGCGATTTTTGTAGGTTTCTGTAGCATTAAAATATGTGTGAATTCATACATTTCAGAAATCTATGCATGTGCAAAGTAGTAAGCCTTCCTGGTACAGATTTCTGATTTGTTTTGAGAATTGAGACCCATATTTGCATTTAGCTTTTCCCTCACCACCAATCCATTTCTCTTTTGAGCACTACACACTAGTCAAATTTAGGTTTTGATCGACTAAGAGTAATGTATATATGTGTTTTGTACACTATTCACACATGGATGTGAATGTTTCACACTTAATGCACACAAGTGCACAATAAGCATTTTTTTCAGGCTTAAGCTGCGCTTATACCTTGAAATTTACCTACGAAATGTGCCCTTAAATTTAATTTTGAGAGATTTTATTGTGCTTTTTTTGTTTCACAAAAAAGAATGTTGCCTCAGTTTTGCATACGTTTTCTCAAACTGGCCTACACAATTGAGTAAACCAGTCAATTCCAGCTTTATGCTAAATATTTTCTCCCATCATTCCTTTTCAAATGCTGTCATTTTAAGTGCAACATTGCATACCATGACAGATGCTAAGGCGAAGAATAAAATTCATGTACATTTTAAGGATCATAGTTGAGATTAGGAGCAAAAGAAAATAAGTGAATTAGGTCAAATCTGTTTTCTTTGTCTTGTTACAGACCAAAATCTTGCATTCACAAAATTCGAAAATCCAGTGAGCTAGATAAATAATAGATTTCTTGTTAGAACACGAAAAAAATGGCCTTTCTCTGTTTTACCTTTGTCCTGAGCAGGAAACCACAGTGGTTTGGGCTGCCAAAGGTAATTCTGACTGGCGGCCAGCTGTCAATCAAAATGATCACAGCACACGCACTTATTCTGAATTGTTGAAAGCTTAGCCATTTCAACCAATTAGAATAAGGGATCAGTATTAGGACCATTCTTAGCCTATAGGCGAACTTCCTGTACGGGCTACTACTCAAATGTGGATCGATAATTACCTAGCATTTCATAATTTGCTGCAAAATTGCCACATGCAGTTCACTTCCTTTTCCTGTCCATTATAGGTGCACTGTGTCCCATGAGAAAGACCGTAACAAAATAATACGAGTGTTCTTATACAAAACACTTGAAGATTATCCGAACAAGATTGATTTGATATTTCGGATAATGTATTGTTAATTGCTCTAAAAACCTGGGTCCGATAATATTCAATTTTAGAGCATGCACTTAATATGTGTATTGTATCATCTTACATAGTTGTACAGCAGAACCACTGAGTAGATTCCTACAGTCCCAAAGCATGCAACCTCTGGGTTGTAATAATGGTTTTGGAGCATCTTGTATTGATGCTGTTTGAAGCGTGAGATTTTCAAAATGTTATGACTCTTTATAATGCTTTGGCTGATTTCACCATCATGCAGTTTGTTCCTTTTTTGTTGCTCCATTTATCTGCCAATTGGTTTGAATTAGCAAACAAATGTATGTGAGGCTAAATTCAATTATTGAGAAGTGTAGAAAAAGAATATCTAATTTGAAGATATGTGAAAAATCTTGAGGCTGCAATATTGAATTCCATGGAGATCTGTTCCGAAGTAAGAAGAGATACCTTTTCAGGTATCATGTGTAGGGGAGTATTGTCCTAGTTTGCAACGTATGCATCATGCGAGGAATTAGAGTGATTTGATGTAGTTGATTTAGATGTACATTTTGTAATAATTGAGATATTGTGTCTGTGTGTAAGGTCTTGCTGTATTATGGTAAAATACAATGAGAGTTTTGAAACTAGTGTTTAAAAATATGCATTATCATAGAAACCTAAATAATGAAAAAAATTTAATGAAGTTATGCAATTGCAATGATTTATAGATATAGCCCAGCAACTGAGGAACTCTGTTAACAAATGAAGCCTAATAATACAGAATGGCGGGTGGAAGAGCCCACCCTCCCCTATCTACGGGTAGTGTGATGTAATTAAGGGCCCCACAAGGTTTTTTGTATTACTATAGAAATTGTGACCATGAAGATTTTACCTTGTGCAAATAATTAAGAGGGAGCCAAAGAGGTATAGCTCAAAATAAATACTAGAAGAGAGGAAGAATTACCATTTTGATCAGATAGCATCAGCCAGTTATCCCTCGAAGAGCTCTAAGCTATTTCTGTCTACAAGTTATTGTACCTGATAGAAGAGAGTCTTTAATGGTGATTTGTAATCTAAGGTATGTTGCTGATTAAACATATTGTGTGTTGCTATCTGTAATTGATTGATTATATACAATCTGGGTCTTATTTGAGTAAGGAAATAGCCAGATACCGGCCCAAACTTTTTGACAAACTTTTTAATTGTGCCAATAGCTTTAGGAGGACCTAAGGAAAACATATCAATATCGGCCATATAAGCAGTGACTTTAAAGTCAGCTCTACAGTCCTCAAGAGAAGTCGTTTCCTGTGAGCTTTCTAGAAGCTTTAAAAATGTTCCAAAGAGGGTGCAAATAGCTGCAGAGAAATCGGGCATCATTTTCACATCCCTCTGGTAAATACTAAGTTAGCCGATAACTGACCCATGCAAGATATTTATGCTTTAAGACTACAATAGAGGACTTGGACTCACCAAAAAGAGAGAGACCAAATCCTAGCTTTTCTTATAGTGAGCCAGATCTAAGGCCAGGAGACTCTAGTGAATGCCTTTTTGGCATCCAATAGGATTATATCTGCTGGCAATTAAACTTATTCAGGAACACTGAACAAGGCATTTGCTAGGTTTGTACGTTCTGTGGTATTGCTAGCCAGGATAAATCAATGGGGTATAGGCTCTACTACATCGGAAATCATGGGTAAGACACTGGTAGCAAGGATCCTGGTGTATTTTCGAATCACAGTTCATTAGTGATACAGGTCTATATGACATGATTTAGGATCCTTCTCTTTCTGATGAAAGTTGCAGACTTCCTTTCAGGATCTAAGAATATTTAGATCTTGCTTAACGGAATTCAATAGTTGTATAAGTAATGGGATGAGGACATGTGAACAATTTCTATAAACATCTGAAGGAAGGGAATCAGGTCTAGAGAGTTTCCATACTCAGTGGCGTAGCATAAGCCCCCGTGGTGTGCGGGGGCCCAGAGCTCCAGGGGGCCCCCTTAGC
Source organism: Triturus cristatus (assembly GCF_964204655.1). Classification (NCBI taxonomy): domain Eukaryota; kingdom Metazoa; phylum Chordata; class Amphibia; order Caudata; family Salamandridae; genus Triturus; species Triturus cristatus. The sequence goes on along the minus strand of NC_140589.1, from coordinate 1,646,767,279 downwards.
AAAAGTGGCAAGTAGTAGGCCGGGAAGGAGGGTCCCATTGTGCACTTTTTAAGGGGGCCCCCTCACGTTTTGTTACGCCACTGCCCCGACTGGAAGATGGGAGACCACATTACTGAGCTCTGAAATTGTCCAATAAATGTAAAATGTGCCATCCCTCTTTTGGGAGGAAAGATATTTAGCCTCACCCGCCAGTGGTCTCAATACACTTACCTCGGGTTGTTTGTATTAAAATGGTTCTGCTCTGAAAATTGTTTTATTCATGTTTTTTTACACAGGAAAAATGAGCCTTGTTCATTAACTCCTTTTAAATATAATTAACATTGTTTCCTGTTTAGACTCTTCTTATTTATTTTAAAAAGAAGATCAATACCAAGTCCAAAACTCCGACTTCCCTCAAGAACTAACTCTCATATCGTGGAATATCGCAGGGTTAAATAAAAAAGCGGGGACTAAGGAAGTACAGGACTACCTCGCTAAAGGGGACATTATCTGCTGTCAAGAAACCTGGTCAATGACATCAACACCCATAGTGGGCTTCCATGAACATAGGATAAATGCAAAAAAAAAAAGATCTTCGGACGTCCCTCTGGGGTCTTTCAATCTTCATAAGCCATGCGCATAAACTCAGACCCCCAGAAATAAGAGTTAAGTCCCCAGACCTGCAAGTAATGACAACTGCCGGGCTAAGGAGGGCCACTGGCCGTTCTACTTGCTGCTCATAAACTGCTATATCAACCCAGCAATGACTGCTTCCAGCATTGAATCATTTACCAACACGCTGGAAGATATAATACTTAAATATGAACATTACCACGTAATTATTGCAGGAGATTTTAATTTGAGAAGTTTGGAAGATGCCCCTGGCAAACAAAATAAAGGGCACAAGACGGGCCCACTGCTTTCTCTTCTCAAAAATGTCAAAGTTAACTCAACTCACCACATGATGAAACTACGTTCACCCTCGTGGTGTCCCAAACCATCATTTCGGAACATATCGACTACATTTTAATCAACGAGAAAATGTCTGATAGGTTAAAAGCATTTCAGGTCGACAGAGGAGAAAGAGATCACAGGCCTCTATGTGCAACATTCTACCTAAGAACTGAATCAGCAGACCTCCAGAAAATGATGGGAGAAACCACAGGGGAGGAACACTTCAGAGCCATTAAAAGAATAAAATGGACAACCAATCTAGAAGGGAAAATGCAGGAGTGGGCACCAAGGTGGGATGCTCGAGGACCATGGGAGACCAAGCCCGATGTGATTGGTTACTGGGAAGCACTGACAGAAGATCTATGGCAGAAGTTGGGCAAAGAACAATGCAAAAAATAATTAAGGCACTCAGAAGAAGGAAAAACAGAGGCTCATCGGAAGAGTGGGCCTCCATAAGTGCATTGAGAGCTGCCTACAGGAGGAAAGTATGCGAGCACAAGAGGAAAGACACGGAACAAAAATGGCTCACAGTTTTCGCCTTTTTAAAGGAAAAGAACAATGCCAAGTTATGGAGGTACATAAACCGCCTGAACTCTCAGTCCAGAGGCAAGGTGAACAACATTGCAAGCAATGAATGGGAAGTGTATGTAAGGGGCTTATATACCAGGGGAACATCAACCACAGAGCACGCCCCTCCCAAGAACACCCGGGAAACAAGCAACCATATAGACACTCTCCCCAAGCACACAGACGAAGTAGGAACAATGATGTCTGAGGGCAATGGCTGCACAGAAACTGAAATAACAAGGGAGATAAGGAAAATGAGGAATGATGGGGCACCAGGCCCAAATGGCATTCCAGCCCTGGCATTTAAAACAGTCCAACCATTCTTTGCCTCAATCCTTACCCCTTTATACAACTTTGCATATTTAACTGCAATAATCTCACAAACATGGAAAGGATCAATTCTTTTTCCTATTCACAAGAAAGGCGACCACTCCAACCCCGCCAAATACAGGCTAGTGGCCCTGCTGGACGTAGAAGCCAAAGCCTACGCCAAACTACTATCAAGAGAATTAGAGGACTGGCCTAATAACAACGAAATATTACCATTCTATCAGACCGGCTTCAGGACAAACAGCGCAACAACGGACAACATCATGGCCCTGGCCTCTCTCTCAAAACGAGCGGTGAAAGACAGGCACCTGCCGCTGTTTTATCGACTACAGCACAGCTTTTGATAGAGTCGACAGAGGCAAACTTTGGGGAAAACTGACAGCCTGGGGAGTTCCATCAAACCTACTGAAAGCCATCATATCCCTTCATGAGGGGACCTGGGTACAAGTCAAGATAAGCGCTACAGCGTTATTAGCAAGAGCCGAAACCAACACCATACTGAAGCAGGGCTGTGACTTGGCCCCCCTATTATTCAACATCTACACAGCTGACATGGGGGGTGCTTTAAAAGAGGCAAGCCTAGTTCCACCCAAATTGGGCACGGCGAGGCTGGCAATTCTTCAGTACGTAGACGATACTGTAGCGATGGATCACACAAGGGTGGGCCTCCAAAGAGCATTAAAAGAGCTGGGGAAGTATAATAAGGAAAATCACCTGACTGTCAACCAGAGTAAAACAAAGATAATGATATTCGGCAGATATCCCCACAAGAAACAAGCATGCTGGAATTTAGGAGATCTCCAAATTGGTACCACCACAGCCTACAATTATCTTGGGGTTTGGCTACATGAGAGGGCAACATCGGCAACTCATACAAAACACCTAAATGCCAAAACCAAGAGTGTAATCCTATCAGAGAGACGTCTAAGCCAACGCATGACTAGCCCAACAGCTGATCCCATGCTGAAGGTCCTCAGGGAAAAATTAATCCCGGCCATCAACTACGGTCACTTGGCATTTCCAGGAGCCTTAGACAAACTCATATCAGCAGCGCAGGTCAAAGCCCACAAAAACACCAGGCTACGGCTGGAATTAGGGCTCGGCAGACCTGAACTGGTCCTCCAGGGGGACCTAATTAAGAATTATATGAAAGTCCTTAAAGCACCTCATAATTCTCTCAAACACCACATGGTAACAATCTTTAGAGAAGAGAACTCCCCCTGGTACATCAAGCTGGGCAAAGCAATAGAGACCCTCTACATCGAACCCCAAATCTTGTCCCTAACATACATCCCGCACAAGACCTGGTCATTCATCATGAGACGGCAGGTCCACTCCATTTCGTATGAATTGGACCTAATCGCACTTCGCCATAATACCCTCATTAAGGCATTGGATGAATCTTACATTATGGGGAAAGCTCAACCATAGCTAAATGAAGCACTAGGGGCCCAGGCCCGCAGGAAAATCCTTTTTATGAGGCTAACGGCCCTCAGAACTGTGGACTTCAATCCAGAATGAGCACGTGCAGATGGTGCCATCTCTTGCCGCCTATGCAATTACAAAAAGGAATCCTGGCTCCACCTATTATGTTGCTGCCCCAAATTGACCAGTGAGCGACAAAGGATGCTGCGTCCGATCTTAAGAGACCTTGGCATCAGAACATGCAGGGAGGCATCAGATTGGTGCTTCTCGGAAATAAAAACCTACTTCCTCGCAAGAGCGGCAACATTTACTCACCATATTAGACAGGCCTTAGACATAAGCGCATAAATGTCTGACCATAAGCACTTGGAATACAGAGACTTATTAATGGGCAAACAAGGTACTTCAGCAACATTCATGGGCAAAGAAGAGCTTGCCCGTCAATCCACATACTTTGATTGGAACTTTGCCGAAATACAATTAACTCTCCGGAGTTAATGGCAAAAGGGACTTTGCAATACAAGATTGACTGTCGGAATTAGGGATTTTAAAGTTCGCAGGTCGTCGGGGGAGGGGGGTGGCAGGGGTGGGTGGGCAATGGGGGATGGGCTTTAATTTTAGTTTTTTTACTGTAATGATTTTAAATAATTGAACGGTTAACAACAAAATCAAATTATTTTAAAAAAACACTTTAAAGTTACTGACATGTTAAACATCGTATAAGACATTTTATTGATTCATTTATGGTCTTGATATACTGAATAAAAAACGTCTCAAGTTTCAATCTGAACATTTTGCAGCATGCCAAACTGGCACTGTGGCATGCTCCATTGAGCTGAGCTTTACTTTGATGATAATTGTATGTCATTATCTTGTCAAACCCCACAATTTCTATCACAAATGCTGTGATATTGAAATGTTCTCAAATGTCCCGCAGCGCGGAAAGAGAAACAAATAAACTAGCGCCGGCTTGTGAGACAGGTCCCTTTCCGCAGAAGTCAGGCTCCATTCGAACAATAAAGCAAAGTGCCACAGAAAACACATCATTGGGAAACCAGCGAGGATGGCTGTTTAAAAGACGACAACAAAGGACACCAATGTGATTACAAGTTGTTTTGAAAGCGCCCGACTCAATCAGAGCCAAAGCGCATGTTAAAGGGGCTAATAACAATGTCCCCAATTCAGAAAATCCAAATCCGGCATTTCAAATATACAGCGGTGTTGCTTCAAATAAAGCAGACGCACAAATTATTCAAAACAGCAAACTAACACATGGGGGCTTGTCCATGAAACTAAACGTAAAAATACGGCCAGAGAGATTTTGTACGTGTATTCACTATTCAATTACTTGTAATGTGAAAGGAAAGTAGGTGACTCCTGCCGCTTTTCAGAATTGTTCATAGCAGACAGATGTGCACAGGAGGAATGAGGCGTCTGATGCAGATGATGCGAATGCACATTTCGTTTCTGTGTTGGTGAAATATGTTTCCCCTCTGGAGACAGCACTTTCGATGCACCACCACCAAACGGGGGTGATCGATGCCCCCGTCCACTCTAGGAGGGGAGTTACACTAGACCTCAGTTGCTGTAAACCTCAGGCCCTTTCCAGGGTGAGAAGAGGTCGGCGAGGAATGCCCATAAACACGTATTTGTGGGCATTCCCAAGGCAAACAATTCCTTGGGACACACGCGTCATACCCCTTTCAAAGTTGGCGATCTCTACACCCATGTGGAGAACTATGATTTCATGAAACACAGTAAATTTGGTCATAAACTTGCATTTCGGACAACATTTGCCTATGTGAATAAAACCCAGAGAAACAGGCAGACATAATTGGTGCAGCAGAAACTGCAACATTGACCCTTTTGTACCATATCAACATCAACGCAAAAGGAATCCTAGCTCATTATAATAAATAATGAGTACAATAGAAGTTGTTTGCAAAGAAATTATACAGCCAATTATTTCACATGACAAACATCTCTAAACCTGGAAGATATAATTTGTGCAGAATGGAAAAAGAAATTTACCATAAAAAGGCTTATGCACACTGGCCAGTATTTGTTACCAAAGATCCCTACAAGAGATTATCCCCACTGCAGGACATCAGCTGACTCATAGGAAAACGTTATTTCCAGAAACTGTCACAGAATAAATAGGTATGTGTCTTCTACCTCCGTTATAACACTCCATCCTAACATTCAAGGGTCAATGGACATTTGAATCAAATGACATAGGGCCTCAGTTTGACTCTGGAGCAAAGTCCACAGGTCCACCAGAGGCGCAGAAGTCATTACATCCGCCACCCTGGTTGTGGGTTGTCCAACCTATTTTCAGATCCGGACCTGTGTGGCGGGGAGCTCCATGCTGTATATGGAACTGTCATCACTGGGACTCCGTAGCCAGTAAAGAAGGTTTGCCAAATGAGCACAAGGTTTAAATTATCAATGTCAATTAAAAATAAATACCCCAACATGCAGGGGAATATCTTGGTGTACATTCTGCATTTTCTCTGCCCAGGTCTGCTATGACCTGCAAGGCAGGCATGGGCAGGGAACATGAGTGGCAGGCTGGCTGTAACAGTGATCTGGTAACTCCCTTGAAAGAGGCTGACAGTTCAAAGTTTTACACAGGTGGAGTCAGATCCTGATCCACGGAACCGGTGAGTTTGGAGGAGCAGATGTACCACAGAATTACAGTGGTACTGCAACTTTAAACAAAGCCCATGCATTGGTCAAAATACCATATATATGTTACTATGGATGGTAATAAATGGTAACCAGACAAAAGTAAGTCAACATGTTTTGAGTACATGTTCAGCCATTCATTATTTACACTATTACCAATCCGCAACGCCATTTCAGATGGTGAAATTCTGATAATTTTTTCAATATGTCATTGTCATCCGTGTTCATATACAGGGTAATGCAATGGGGGAAATGTTTTCTCCCTCCTATGCCAAACTTTCAGGGGATGTGAGACAGAAGATATGATTCCAACAGTATTGTGTGTAAACAGATATCATACAAACTGTTTCACAAATATATTGCACATGAATATCTACTCCATCAAAGGTGTACAGAAGTTGAAAGTTCATTTAGCAGACATTCAGAACTGGATGTCTTCTCAGAAAAGATCACATGTATTTTACTATCTGGGTACCACAAATCATACTTCATCAAAATAAGAATCCACACATTGATGATTCTACCCTTTGAGGTGTAATCGTTGGCCTTTATCCATGGGTTTGCATTTTGAACACTAACTAGAAAGTGCTAAAGCCTAACACTTTATTCCTAAACCACAAAGACGTCTGCTTATTTGTACAAACTTTAGTGATAGTGTGCATCCATTATGGAACACTATGCTGATCAGTGCTCAAAAACTATCTTCCAATGCCTCAAATGTATGCTGGATTTCCCCAGAAGAAAATCACCAGGAAAGAAAAGGTTTGATCTAATTTCCCATGAGCTTAACAATGTTTACTCCACGTTGGAATCCAGAATTAAATTAAAACTGAACTGCAACCCCCTCACACCACTTCATGTTCAACCTTCTACATAGCTCTCCACATTCAAATCTTAGAAAACGTGGAAAAAACTCAGGATTAAAAACAATTTACGGCTTAAAACAAGGTAATTCAACTCTAAAATGTCTCTGTCACAGTCTTTTACATGGGAGAATCTATAAACTCTCAGGTGCTAGAAGATCTTCAGTTTAAAAACAAACTAAACTAGACAGCTGCTTCTTATGTAATGAATTATTTGCATTTACCCGTCTCTTTGCCCTTGCCTTTTCCCTCTCTATACTTTTTTGGCATCTCACTTACTCCATATAAACTACCATCCAAAAGCTCACTGACCACACGATTGTCATCCAGTCACCTAAAATCAGACACCTCATTGTATTGTATTGTAGCATTTATATAGAGCTTACTACTCCTAGGCCGGGACCGCAGAATCGCCCGTCTAAGATTTTTGGCAAATGAAAACCCATTTGCTGGTTGGCTTGTTTCCAATTTCTTAGTGGCATGCTAACAATTGTACCTGAGGATGTGACTGTTATCTGGGTTCTGTTGCCGGAATGTGGGGTGGTCTAGTTATCTTGCCATGTTTTCTTTCAATTGTCTTCTGAAGTGAATATGCTCCTGGATGCTTCTAATGCTGTTTGGTAGTGAGTTCCAGAGCTTGGCGGCTTGTACTGAGAAAGCAGTGCCTCCTACTGTCAAAAGCATTTATTGGTCAAAATGCAACCAAGGTTAATTACCTGAGTTACTATACCTAACTTGACCAAACACACAATACCTTCAGATGGTGTTATGAGCCCCGATGTACCCCAATAAAGGGCAAGGTACCTGCACAACCTTTTACCTACATTTGTCCTACCTTGCTCTACGTAACAATCCTGGCACTGACCTTTTACCTAGTTATGTACCGAATAAATGTCATGTGATTTTTCTTTGAAAACTCGCCTCATTTATTATGCATGAGGATTCTTAGTATCATATCTTAATCCCCTGCCTAGGACATGCACAGCAGGATTACCATCTTCTGTATAACTCTGTACAAAAGTCACCTACATCGTCATCCTTGGACAACAGGCCCACAGTACCATTACACATCTAGTTAGAAACCCCTGTGGGCACCTTTCGGGTATAAAAGAACCGCATCTTCACTGGGCAACCAGAGGAGATGCTTCCAATGCTGACACAAGATGCTGATATTCCTGCAAGCAGGAACTCCAGCATGCAGGGGTATGACATCCCGTGTGGGGTGTCAAACTCGAGACCAAGACAGGGCCCTTCATTCTCTCCCAACAGGTAATGGGGTGGGCTCTTTCCTAGAGGATTCATGGCTTTACACCAATATACATGCTAGGTACACTTAGGTACATTTAGACTAGATTTGCATTTTAGGAGTACACATGATTACTGCAATGTATCTATATGCCTGCATTTATTTACTGTTTTAGCACCACAGTAGAATTCCACCTTTTATTCACTCAGTTGGTGCTCGTAATCTTTTATATCTGTTTCGGTCTAATGATTGTCGCAGCAAACATGATTTATACTAGAATAACGCTGGGTCAATAAATACTTATTGAAAACCTCCCCATCGTTTATTCAGTGTATCTCTCTGAGACCAAGTGGGCATGAGTGACTGAGTGAAAAGTGCTGTACTGTTTCCACGATCCCTGAAGGATCAAGGGTTGTTATGTTCGATAGTTGCCAGCAACGATTCGCTCCTTGGTAAAGTTAGGGAGCTTATAATGGCACTGCGAGCTAGCTGGTCTAAAGGTTAACATATCCTTTGGAGGTGTCTGGAATCAGTCTGGACACCAATCCCTTAGTTTATGTTATCTAAAAGCTAAAATCCTATATAGATTTATAGGGAGTACACAACATGGCACAGCTAACGTTGGTTTGGTTCTTATTTAATAGTCAAATCTGAGTAATTCAGTTGTGCTGTCTCAGAGACCCTTACTCACATTTACCCAAAGATGTCTGGAGTGGGGAAGGAAAATCATCAGCCACAGCTGAGTAGGTGTACTCTATGTATTGGCTGTAGGTTTATTCAAGCTTGAAGGAATATAGTTCCCCACATTGTGCAAAACCTTACCTCTTTCTCTATAAAACTTCCACCCATAATGTCTCAGACCGTAGACGCTTATACAAGTGGTGTTGGTGGTGGTAGTAGAGAGGAAGCTGAGCAGGAAGGTGCTCTAAACATTTCACAAAATGGCAGAATGCACTTGCTTTAAAATTAGAAAATTATGGTCTGTCAGCATTAGGTGGGACCTTTACCTTTGAGATTGAGGGACAGAGGTGGTCTATTCTTGGGTTAAATTCCCACCTGCAGATGCATGCATACATGTTTTTCACAGTTACATTCCAGATGAAATACCAGATGAATACGCTCCATACGAGGACTTAGAAGACCCTTTAACTTACCAAGAGCAAATAAATTGGTTTAAAGGTGCCCTCCCTCATGCCACAGAAAAAGTAAGACTCGGTCCGCTCAGCAGAGGTGGAGCGACATGGTGGGTCCTAGCTGCTCACACACCGCATCCAGAAATTGATACATTGCCAGCAGCAGTCTTACGTCCACTTTACAAAAAATAATAAAGCAATACATAAATCTTACACAGTTCGCAATGTGGACACTTACAATTCAACCTACAAGGGTCACTCAAGCTGGTCAACTACAAGGGACCGCAACAAATATCACACCACAAACGCTGAACGCGATTATGGGAAGAATGCCCACTAAACGTGAGCACATGCAATTCTGGATAGCACAGAAAATAGCACAGCTTGAGGCAGTTTTTCCAAACACAGGCCCACAAGAAAACCACAGAATACTGACTATTTGCTGGCCAATGGGGACAGCTCCCGGATAGATGATTGCACCACTTGGGGTAAGTTTTCACAGCCGTTTATACCAGAACGCATGGTACCCCCTCAACAGGAGTCATACCAGAAGTATAGAAATAAATACAGAATGAGTATGGGCCAGAACCTGCCCTGAAATTAATAGGAACTTTTGCCCAGGTATCCACAATTATGTTCGCTAACATAAAAGGGAAGGCAGCAGCGGTGGCTATACGCCAACACTTGAGGAAATGCAGTCCTATACAACAGGAGTGGGAATTACCTAAAATTATCGAATGTACCTATGCTTTGCTGGGTAGAGATAATTTGAGAGCTAAACCTGTGAAACCACAATTAACGAGTAATCCTGAAAGGACAACTCGAAGCAGGCACCCAATTCTTCTCAAAAGAAATGGGATAATAAACAATCAAAAAATAAGCAGAATGCATCACAATCACGGCGTGGGTCTCCTCAACAGGAGCCTTTTGAAAAACAATATAACCTTAGAAACCATGACAACATTAAGAAACCTGACAGGTATTAGGATACTGATACACATTCCTCTCGTTCATTTTAGGGTTCATCCAAAAAAACTCCAAGAGGGAAAGATGGTCAGAACGCAGATCAGAAGAGCGAGTCAAGCCAAGTGACTCACACCACACTTCAGACTACATTATCAAACAAAAAAATAAACCAAAATCTAAACCTCAATTTTAAAAAAAAGAAGGTAGCTGACCTTCAAGAAGGAAATGCCCAGGACACTGAGGACTCAATTACTGAACGAGGAATGGGCTCTGACTATGCTAGACAGCACAGCAGAAGTAACAATTGCTCACTAGAACCTGATGGAATTTCTCGTGACAGCATCGTTGAATGAACATATCATGGTTGAAGCACCTGATACAAGGGTTAGTTTCCCACATCGTTTGTACAAACTAACCATCCAAATGGAGGGGGACATACCCAGAAACGTGAAAGGTCTCTTTTGGGACTTGGTCCTGAAACCGCATGCATCATCACACCATGAACAAAGAGACCAGTCCCTAGTGAACATTAAAGCAGTTCCTGTCCCAGAAGGAATAGTTTGGGGCAGGGTTTCATATAATTAAAAAATTCCACACTTGTTTAAAAGAAAATTAAGTGAATATCATCACTTGTAGTACTTTGTCAGATGATTGGGACTTTAAAACTGCAAATACTATGCTGTCTGATTTAGAACAATCTGCTGCATCTGATTTTGACACCATGCATTGTTACCAACACCATGGCCATCCTTTCTTGCACAAAGCAACCATCCAACGTAATGTTTACACTTACCATCAATGAGAACATTGCCCAACACCACCGAAAGGTAGTTCACAAATGTTGGCACAAACGTTTGCTTATTTTTCTGGGTTTAACACATCAGACCTGACATCTTATTATTATAAGCTTACACCTACAACTGAAAACACAAATATGCTCACCAACACAAAACAGATATACTCCGCTTTCTTTATTTCCCAGCTGTCTTTATAGTGTTTTGACTTTTTGAGGGACACCATAGATACAAAATCTGTCTGTGGGACTAAAGATTGGCACGTTCAGGGAATTGAGGCCTTATTTAGAGCATGCCTCATACCACAGCAAGATCAAGGACTTGAACATAGCTCAGATTCCCTCACTTTCACACTTTGAGGGTTGGCAAAACAATACACAACATATTGAGGATACATTAGATGACATTCAACATGATGGCTCGTACAATTCATCTGATTCCAATTGGAAGGGTTGGTTGGTTTGTCCTATTGACACAAATAGGTGTCAGTCAAGATTTAGGGGTACCACCGAAGGGTTTAGTATCCATAGGCCTGACCAGCGCTATGTACGGGAACACTCGGGGATGGTGACATCTTACAGTGTAGGGAAGTTATGCCTAGAGTGGCTAAACACCTCAACACTGTCCCATGTGAAACAACACTTGTACTTACTCTCAGATTACATGGATCTTAAGAATGTTTTGTTAGGTTACCAGATGCCACGTCGGAAGCACTGCCTTTATGCTATTCACAACGAGGTATGGAAACTCTCCCAGCAGGAGGCTGCTGAGAGATTGCATGAGATTGACAAGGTTAAGCAAGAAACGGCTTTGGCAGGGGTCGACAATCGCATGACAACACTGACATCCAGGATTTATTCACTGGGCAACATTGTGTCTGCTGCAATAGATATAATGGAACAGGATTTGTCTATTCTTCAACATGAGCAATCACAATTGCAATCCATTCTATTATTGAGCTGGACAGTACAATCACTGTGCTCTGGTCACGTGCCCTGGTGGTATATCAACAGTACCTCTGTTTTCTGCATACAATCTAACAGAAAGACAGACAACAACGTCACGAAGATATGTAAAATATACAATGCTGCACATTGAAAAATTGGACCAATTACCTGTTACCGTGGCTGAATCACCTTCCACAGGATGGTTAATCCATGGCCACATTACACTGCCAGTCACGACATTCCAATTTCAATACTGTCTACAGTATCACAAGGTAGGCAGGTATGAAGCGATGGGAGAGGGCTACATATATGAATCATGGGAAATTACTGTACAGATTTTGAATGGGGACACTGAAGCATTTCTCAGTGGTTCAGACTGTGATGTGAGAGTTCTTTAAGTGGGTCCCTAATTTGTCAGGATATTTTACTTCACGTAGCCTGTAATGCTTTGGTTGCACACCTATTGTGTCACTTTAAAGGATCCCCAGCTGCTGTGATTCACCCAGTGTTCGAAATACTCTCGAATGGGAGCTATTTGATGTTAAATGATCAAGGTTGTTTTGGGATGGTAGCAGGCATCGCATATCTGGTCACAGTAAGTTCCAGGGTTACTTGTTGTATGCAAGTATTGTTTCCACTGACCCACACAGTTAAAGAGGCAACCCTATGGCCTTAGGTAGATGTTTTCCTTATACGGTTTGATTCTCTGACCCGACTTAAAGCCATGCTTTTACAGAAAGATGTGGCCATAACCTCAGCCCAAGAGACTTTTGATCTCCAGGTTTCAAGATATTAGCCAGCAAGAAACCCCCTTGTAGTGGGCCGAGACAGTATGGCACGGCGCGGAGGGCTCTGCATAGAGTTACACCTGAGATGTTAAGTCAGGCGGCCGAGGACCATCCGTGCCCTATATCAGGCAACTTGGAGCAGGACGTTGAGTCCCTACAGGGGTGGTTGACGGAGAGGTTGGATGATCTTGCCCCAGTTATGGCCCCGAGAAATATGATTAAGAGAGTCTCGGCCCCCTGGTTCACTGAGGCACTGCTGGCCACTCGTCGCCAATGTAAGGTGGCAGAAAGGGCGTGGCGCCTCCATTATGATCTGGAGGCCAGAGCGGCCTATAGGTCAAGGGTTAAAGCCTACCACTGTGACATTCTTCGTGAAAAAAAGGTTTTCTTGGCCAGGAGGATTGAGGCTGCCTCAAACTCATGCAAGGAGATCTTTGCGGTAGTTAGGGAGTTTATGGCCCCCAGATCCAACCTGCCCCAAGGGGTTCCATCTGAGTTGTGGGTCTGTAACCTGGCCAGATTTTTCACGGATAAGATTAAGTCCATTCAGGACTCTTTCGAAGTGGGCTCAGCCGTGGTGCATGCGAGCGTGGTGGTGGGACCGGTGTGGCGGCCTTCACAGGCTGTGGTCCTCGCAGAGTTTCCACCTATTTCCACCGATGCTTCCTTGGCGCTTCTGGCCAATCTTAAGTCGGGTTCGCCATTAGATCCTTGCCCGGCCAAATTTTTGGCTAAGATGGCGACTGTGGTCAACCCTGTGGTTAACCCACTTGTGAATTTGTCTCTGAGGGAGGGGCAGGTTCCATCGCCCTGGAAAAGGGCAATGGTGATCCCCCTCCTCAAGAAGCCTGGGCTGGACTCGGAGGTTTTGGCCAATTACAGGCCGATCTCCCTCATTCAGGCGCTGGCCAAGATCACGGAGAAGCATGTGCACGGCGTTCTTTCCAGCTTTCTTGAGTCCAGTGATCTGCTACACCCTTCACAGCCCGGTTTCCGTCCTAATTTAAGTACGGAGACGGCACTGTTGGAGGTGTCTGAGATCATTAGGGAGACACTGGACTCTGGAGGTCGCGCGATGCTTGTCATGCTCGATCTCTCGGCGGCCTTTGACACCGTCCCCCACGAGATGCTTCTCACCAGACTTTATGACATCGGTCTGAGGGGGACGGAGTTGGATTGGTTTTCATCTTTCCTGGAGGGCCGCCGACAAACGGTCTGGGCCTCTCCGAGCTCCGCCGAGATGCCGCCATTGGGAGTCGGTGTTCCGCAGGGATCTGTGTTGAGCCCGACTCTCTTTAACATCTTTATGACACCTCTGGCGGCACTGGGGGAGTCTTCTGGGGCCCAGATCGTTTCCTACGCCGATGACACGCAGTTGCTTTTCACGTGTGGGAAGGATCAGGCTTTTGATGGAGAGAACATCCGGGGCTGCTTGGAGTCGGTCTTTAGCTGGTTCCAGTCGAATGGCCTTAAGGCCAATTCAGATAAATCGGAGGTGTTGTTTTTTGGCTGCTCCCTCGACCCTGATTGGCGGGCCTGGTGGCCGACGGATATGTGTCCCCCTGCCCTGGCTTCGCTGGTGGCAAAGAATCTGGGTGTAAAGATGGATATTAGCCTGAAACTGGTGCCACATGTTCGTGGTCTAACGGGCACTTGCTTCGGGCTACTCAAGATGCTCCAGAAGTTTTTGCCTCTGCTCTCGGAAGAGCACAGAAAGATCACTGTGCAGGCCTTGGTTGGTTCCAGATTGGACTACGCTAATGTCCTGTACAGTGGTCTCCCGGACTATCTTGTTCAGCGGCTGCAGGTTGTGAAGAACGCTGCAGCTCGCGCTATTTTTGGCCTCCACAGGCGAGTTGGAGCTTCCGGTTTGTTGCAGTCGCTTCATTGGCTGCCCATCCGGAAGCGGATCATGTTTAAAGTTCTGACGCTGGCGCATAAAGCGCTTTTTGGCGTGGGCGCGAAATACCTCCAACGCAGGCTCGCCTTCTACCGCCCTGCCAGATCTTTGCGATCCGAATCTCTGTTCTTGGCTGTGGTTCCTCGAATTAGGAAGGCACGCTTTGGAGGGCGCTCCTTCAGTCTGAGGGCCCCTCAGTTGTGGAACACCCTCCCTTTGGCCCTACGGTCCTCTACTAATTTGCTTCACTTTAGGAAGAGCTTGAAGACCTGGCTTTTTAACCTTTAGTATTTCTGTTGTTCTTTTTTCAGTTGTTCGCTGTATGGTGTTATGTTTTTTATTCTGAGCTGCCTCGATAAAGCGCCGGGACACTCCTTTGGAGTAGCCGTGCGCTATAAAAATAAATGTATAACATAACATAACATAACATAACATAACAAGGTCTTCAGCTGCGATACAGGCGCTAGCCCAAAGAAACTTCCCGCTTCATTTCAGAGAAATGGTACATCGTATCTTTAATGTGTCTGATACGAATTTGATTGTGCACCTATTTAGGAACATAGGTTCTCGACTATTGAGCACCTTTTAAACTATTTTTCGGAGTTATTCCATCATTTATACACTCCATATTGGGAAGTGTTTTTAGAGGCCTTTCACTGGTCTTACTACTGGTAGTGGGTATCCTTGTTTACATTTTCCTGCTACACAATGGATGGCCCAGTTTCCAAAGAAATGGAAATAGCACTCCTAGTGCAACGTTGCCATGAACGCATGGTACTCCCTCTGGGTTCACCTCGGCCTCGAGAGCTAAGTGAGCATTGGTTCCTTTCGTTCAGATCAGTCTGGGTCGACTGCATAGTGCCTGTGCTCCCCTGCCTATTCTGCAGATAAAAATGCGTGTTGGACATATGTCTGACCCTTCCATCAGTTGCGCCACCGGACGGTGATGTACTACTAGACCCTTTGAAGGCCACGTGTTACAGTATCCTCAGCGTATTCCAATGTTGATGACAGAATTCTTAGAGCTTCTACTGTATGCTTCAACTCCTGTCGGCTCTACAACAGCACACAAGCTTTAAGTGTTTCCAGGGCGGCTGCTGCATGAACTGAAGATGATCACCTTTGCACCATTGACCTGATACAAGAGGTCTTACAGGGACTGTCTTCTGAGAATGCAAGTGACAGTGATGTTGCGTCTCACACAAAGGACATATAAACATTTGTCTCTCCATGTGATAGGAACAATTCGACCTTTTTGCAAAACGAGCCAAAGTGGAATTCAAAAACACTGTTTTGTTCTATTTTTTCTCACCTGCTCTCACTGAGCGACATGGCTTTCGATGTGCTCAGTTGATCTAACAAGTATATTGACTATTTGGAGGACTTATAGAGCTTTTTTAACTTTTATATCGTTTTTACTTCATCAGGACCCATATGCGTTGTGTTCAAAGGGATTCACATCTCATAATAAGAGAATAAACTCATGAGTTAGTACAATAAATGAAAAGATTTTTTTTCAAGGTTCAATTCCTCCTAGATGTGGATCATATTGAATCCAAATGTGATCTCCAAAGTCTTATCCGTCAGTGCGGAAACAGGAATCAATAACCTGTGTATTATACCTTGATAGGTATCATGTCCATCCCCAAGCACCTCACCGCCATCGTCAGCAAGTTTCCCGCCCGCCATATTACAATGGCGGGTGGTTTGTTGTCGGTCAGAAAGAACGTCTGCCACACATCCAACTGGCTCCTTGAGCCCGCCAGTGTGTCGGAGGGAGTTTTATTCCCTACAATGGCATCGCCGTAGGGATTACAATGTCCATTTCTGCCCGCGTTTTCATGGCAGGTAACCCACCATGAAGAGGCAGATGGAAAGGGGCTTTGAGGCCTGTAGCGGGCTCCCCTCCCCCTTGCCCTAAGCTGTGGGTTGTGGGGGGCACCTATGGTGTCCCCCTACATATCCCTGCACCAAGTGGCAGGCACCGCATGGTGACTTCCACGTAGTGCACAGATATGTGATGTATCCTATTTTTGCATTCCGGGGTGTGCTGCAGCCAGCAGCACCCGCAGCAATGCAGAATATAGGCATTGCAACTGCCTTGGTGGCGGTCGCAATGGAATGCCTCTGTTGAGACCGCCAAAAGCCTGTCGGGTGGTCCTGTTTACGATTGGGAGACCGTGCATCAGCCCCAGAGTTTCTGAACATAAAAATCATGCTGAGGATCTTGATAAAGGAGACAGGTGAAACAACATGAGAATTTTTGGTGCTATGAAGAAGCAAACCATTTGACCCAGTTCCTGAGGCGGAAGCCGGGAACTGGAGGTACTCTGTAATTTTAACATTTAACTGTGTGGTGTCACAAATTCGATCTTTTGTATTTTTAAAGGACCTAAGCCTCATACCTTTCTTAGCGCTCGCGCACAGCTGATGGATTAGCTGCTTCGCGCCCTTCCTGGTTCTTCCAGCCTGCCGCCGCCATCACCACCGGCGTGCACGCTGACTCCGCCCCTTTCTGAGGCCACGCCCCCCGCCCAGTGTACATAAACAGCCGATTCTCGAGCTGCAACGGAAACCATTTGACCCAGTTCCTGAGGCGGAAGCCGGGAACTGGAGGTACTCTGTAATTTTAACATTTAACTGTGTGGTGTCACAAATTCGATCTTTTGTATTTTTAAAGGACCTAAGCCTCATACCTTTCTTAGCGCTCGCGCACAGCTGATGGATTAGCTGCTTCGCGCCCTTCCTGGTTCTTCCAGCCTGCCGCCGCCATCACCACCGGCGTGCACGCTGACTCCGCCCCTTTCTGAGGCCACACCCCCCTTGATCTCCCATAAATGTGCCTATACAAGACGCGCAGCGGACGAGCGCAGCGGGAGCGCCGTTTGCGCGCCGAAGGCGCGCCTAAGGCAAGCCCGTCTGCGCCCGTCCGCGATAAGACCGCGACAGGCGCAGGAAACTCTGCCCATTTTACCTCCCGCATTTCCTACCATTCTAACGACCTCCTGCAACTACAGGTCACTAAGCAGTGTCCATGTATACTCGACCCAGCCACACTTTCTGGCCCAGTCAGTTGCAAACAATGCCACTGGACCACCGGGCTCATCTTAGCGGTCCCACCGGCCAACATGCCTCTGGCCCCTCGGCCCCCCTTCAAAGGCGGCCTGATCAACGCGCGCTCCATGTGCAAACACAACCAAGATATACACGACCTTATCTTGGAGTCTGACCTCGACTGCCTCATGATAACTGAGACATGGCTAACAGCAGACAGTAACCCTGATATTGCTGTCGCTCTTCCCCTGGGCTACTCACTCTTCAGGGAAGACAGAGCCAAGGGCCGTGGCGGAGGTGTTGCAATCATTCTCAAAGACACCTTCTCTTGCCACACCTTTAGTCTTGAGTCCCTAAAAAAGACTGAAGGATTAGGTTTCTCCATTAAACTTAACGACCACACTTCATTCTCAGGCGGACTCATTTATCGCCCACCCGGCAACACTTCTGAATTCCTCGACTCACTGCATGACTCGCTAGGACAACTTTTACTCAGATACCCTTTCTTCACCCTCCTTGGAGATTTTAACCTCCATTTAGAATCAACTACAGACATTCATACCATCAATTTCGTACACACCCTCGATATATTCGATCTTAAACAACTTGTTACCTCACCCACCCACTCCATAGGTCATACCCTCGATGGAGTCTGCACAAACTTCTCTCTCTTGACCACACTATCGCCCTTGCCCCTGATCTGGTCTGATCACCTCTTGATCCCATTCCACATCCTTAACGAAAACCTTTCCAACCGCAACAAATCTGCTTCCCTGCCCGCCAATCACATCAATTGGAAAAAGGTCCAGGATAACATTACTCTCAATCCGTTAATACAAATTCAAGCACCTACCCTCTCAGGTAATATTGATACCGATGCCGATCTTTTTCACAACTGGATCACCCAAGAAATAAATTCCAGAATCCCGCCCCCACGTCCCCGCACCTCCCGGGGCAAAACTAAACCCAACGCCCCCTGGTTTACACCAGAACTCGCTAATGCTCATCTGCTTTGTAAAAAAGCAGAAAGAAAATGGCGGAAGGCCTACGAGGTTACTTATCGTTCCTCCTATATCGCAACTAGGAAAAAATACCTTTCGGAAATTAAACTGGCAAAGAAAAACTACTACACCAACGCCATAAAAAACGCAGGCCAAAAACAAAAGACGCTGTTTGCGATAGTCAAATCATTTACTCAACCCAAGGCTCTGTTGCCTGAAATCCCACCCTCTCAGAAACTCTGCGATCAAATTTCTGACTTCTTCGAGGAAAAAATTGCCTCGATCCAAATCAACTTTCCCCCCCCTGCCACTCTCCCAATCCCCCCCCCACTGGTCTCCCAAAACTGTACGCTAAGCCGCTTCTCCCTTGTCACGCTTGAGCAGTCGAAAAAAGCCATCCTGGCCTGTAAATCGGGCTCCCCGTCCGATCCTTGTCCTCCCAAGATACTTCACCAACTAATCAACGAGGTTAACCCGACCATCAACAACCTAATCAACTCCTCGCTTAGCTCAGGCACCGTTCCTAGCCGCTGGAAAAAAGGAATCGTCAAACCCCTTATGAAGAAGGCGAATAAACCCCCGACGGATCTCACCAACCTCCGCCCAATCTCGTTACTCCCGGCCTTGGGAAAAATCACGGAACATCTAGTCCACAATGAACTGAAACACTATCTAGATGAAAACAACCTTCTCCATCCTCAACAATCTGGATTCCGCCCCAAGCACTCGACAGAAACCGCCCTCATTGAACTGTCTGACACTATAAAAACCCTGCATGATCAGAGAAAAAACTCCATCCTCATCCTTCTCGATCTAACGGCGGCGTTTGACACTGTCTCCCACACTATCCTTATCAGCAGACTCAGGGACATCGGCATCTCTGACTCTGCCCTTTCCTGGATCTCCTCTTTCCTCTCCGACCGTTCCCAAGCCGTTTCTTTGGGCCCATTTCACTCCAAAGACAAACCTGTCTCCTCAGGTGTCCCGCAGGGCTCCATCCTGAGCCCTCTCCTTTTCAACGTTTACCTCATTCCCCTCCTTAATCTAATAGAATCTTTCGGCATACCTGTTACCTCCTATGCCGATGACACACAGCTCATTGTGCCATTAGACAAACTATCCACCAAAGCTGAACTCAACCTAAAACACTGCCTGACTGAAGTATTTCGTTGGATGGACAATAACCACCTGAAATGCAATTCGAGCAAAACGGAAATCCTTCCGATCGGTACTAACATCTCCTTTTGTCCATCACTTTGGTGGCCTGACAATTCTGTTGCCCCCCCCCAGACAGTTTCGTCAGCCAGGAACCTCGGCGTTACCTTTGACTCCGACCTCTCCTTCGATCAGCATGCCAGAACCGTCGCAGGCAAATGCTTTGGAATGATCAGATCCATGAGAAAGTTTTTTGACTTTCTTCCCATCGATGCCAGAAAGACGGTGACAGTAGCACTCATTATCTCGCGACTGGACTACTGCAACGGCTTGCTCGCAGGAGCTAAAAAGAAAACCATCCAAAAACTGCAGAGCGTACTACACACAGCCGCCCGTCTTGTCCTGGGCCTTCCCCGCAGATCCTCTATTTCTGCAGCACTTCGCTCACTTCACTGGCTCCCCCTTCACAAAAGGATTCTCTTCAAGATCCTGATTATAGCCTTCCGTGCCTACAACAAAACTGGCCCTAAATACCTCACCAAACGCTTCCCCCACTACCTGCCCAGCCGTCACCTTCGCTCAACCAACGACAACCTCATTCTTCTCCCCAAATACAATCTGAAAACGAAGGGCGAGAAGACCCTCAGCTTCCTTGCAACCAAAGCCTGGAACAAACTACCCAAATCCCTCAGACAACAAACCCAGGAAAAACCGTTTCGAAAACTGCTAAAGACCTGGATCTTTAATCTCCCGGACGATCACTCCAAAGCTTCCATCTAATCCTCTTGCACTGGCTCACTTAGGTTCCCTAGCGCCAAGATGCTCCCTCCGGAGCGAACGTCGCGCTCTATAAATACCCCACAAATATATACAAATATATACAAATATATACAAAGGGAAACCATAAGACTGAGTGCCCAAATTAATTGTTAGCAGAGAGGGAACTCCCTCACATTGGCAATAGAGTTTCTTCCCCACTAACTATATGGTCCACCCATCCGATTTAGAAGTGAGCGGACCATGGTTTGACAGTAGCAGAGAATATTCCTTCTCCGCAATGGTCAAACCCCTCCAACAGCCCAATGGAGTAAGGGCCATCGGAGGTTTGGCTATGTGTCAAACCACCTAATTTAGAAGGGACATACAGCCAATTTTTAATAACTGACATGGCCAAGAGGAAACTCCCATTGCAATGGGGGCATTATTTTCTTTTTCTTCAAAAAGAAAATCCTGGTTTGAGAAAAAACATTGTAAGTTTGACATATGGGAAACTTACAATACATTGACAGGAACCCATCAGGGCGTCAGAGTAATTTACTCTATTACCCTGGTGGAAAAAAGGGCCATCTGCAAAATATAAATCAGCAGAGATTTGGAAAGCCTTTATTATATTCAGAGAATTCCTAGATGTGAAAGAGAAACATTTAACTTCAGAGAAATATTCTTAAGTAATAATAATTTTTCTTAATTTGATAGAATGTACAGACCTTCTAACAGTAATTCATTCACCTATGAACAAAAACAATATCAGTTTATGCAAGCAGCAGCCCATTGTAATTCTTGATCCTATGTATGTTTACTTACTCCTCGTGTAACCCTGCACTAATGTATCTATGCATTGTTAAAACATTATATATACATGTATGCTATTTCTACCTCAATAATGTATCAGCTACTGAACCTAATGCCTTCATATATTTCACTCTTGCACTGCCATTATGTGTGCACTGTCATTATGTATTTATCTCTAACCCAATTTGTACAGTATTATGCGTTGCTAAAACAGTTTATATATTGATAAGCTGAAAGATATAGTGCCCTTTAGAGGTATCTCAAGCATTCACTAAGAAGAGGAAATCACAACTGGCGGCAGGCCCCACCCAGGGCACCCAGTATCTTTTGTTTGAGGCCAGTGATAAGCCCCAATGCCCCCACATTCCCTGCCTCCAGCGGGAGCCAGCATTGTTTCCTCATGCAGGGGGGCAGCAAAAAATGCTGCTCCATGCGTGTGGGAGCAATTTTTTCATCTGTTTTCTTGCCGGCTCCACAGCGGACAGTGAAACAGATAAAAAGTCAACAGGAAAAATGTTCCCCCCCACTGGGTGCCGACTTACTGTTTGCTCTTGCTTGGGGGAGTTTTAAATTGCTTGTGGCAAGCGAGAGCAAACAGAGGGTTCCCTGACCGCACTATTCGGGGGCAGGGAAAATGCTATTTCCCAGAGTAGGCAACCCAGGACATAGCAGGAGACTGGCCCTAGCGGATAGGGTACCCAGGGCCATTATTGGCTTAGGGAAGGGGGCGGCATGGCCATCCTCCTATTCCATTGCACATCCGGGCCCTAGGTGAAGGGGTCCCTGGGGCCTCCCTCCCTATAATATATATTGATCCCGGCAAACTAGCTTTGAAAGTGTTGTGAAGATTCGTCAAATGACGCCAAAGTTATTAGCAAAACAAAAAACGCTTTGTCTATGTAAACTAGTTCTAACTATAACTACCCAGCAGTAGGTAATATATTACCAGGTGTCAGTTACCACTAAGCAATTATAGTTAGGTCAACTTTTCCACAGAAAGAGCATATTTGAGTTGGCCAATAACTTTGGTCCCATTTGAGGAATCTTCTCAAAAAAATTCTAAAACAAAAGTTCTTGCACCTCAGCTCCTTCCTGGAAAGTTTCGGGGTTATCTTGTCATGTAGTTCCTAACAATGCACAGGCTGTGCACGTTTAGACAACATAAACTAAGGGATTGGTGTCCGGACTGATTCCAGACACCCCCAAAGGATATGTTAGCCTTTGGACCAGTTAGCTCACAGTGCCACCAGAAGCCCCCTAACCTTATCAAGGAGCAAATAGTTTCTGGCAACTATCGAACATGACAACCCTTGATCCTTCAGGGATGGTGGAAACAGTACAGTACTTTTTGCTCAGTCAATCTTGCTCACTTAGTGTCAGAGAGATACACAGAATAAATGATGGGGACAATTTCAATAAGCATTTATTGAACCAGCATCATTTTAGTATAAAACATGTTTGCTGTGACAATCCTTAGACAGAACCAAATGTAAAAGATTACAAGCACCAACAGAATAAATAAAAGGTAGAATTCTATCATGGTGCTAAATAAACAGGACAGTAATCAAGCGTACTCCTAAGATGCAAATCATACCTAAGTGTACCTAAGTGTGCCTAGCATGTATGTAGGTGCAAAGCCAAGAATCCCCTAGGAAAGAGACAAATCCATTACCTGATAGGAGTGAATGTCAGACCACTATGTGCTGGAACTTCTGCATTCAGGGACATCAGTGTTTTGTGTCAGCATGGAAGCTTTTCCTCTGTCTATCTAGTGAAGGTATGGTTCGTTTATACCATAAAGATAGCCCGGGGTTCCTAACACAATCGATATGTAGTGAGTACTTTTATGTAAATGAAGCTACATCAATACCTGCGATTGTGCAAAGTAGTTCTTTTGCCCTAGGATGAAGATGACCATGACTTTTATACAGAGTACGTTAATCCTGTTATGTAACTCATGTGCAGGAGACTTTTATAAGAATCCTCATGCATGATAAATGAGGCTAGTTTCAAGGAACCTGATTGACATTTATTCAGCACATAACTGGGTAAAAGGTCAGTGCCCGAACCGTTGTGCAGAGCAAAATAGGACAAATTTAGGTGAAATGTCGTGTAGGTACTTAGGCCTAGATTATACATAACACCAACTCCTCATTCGAAGGTTGGTAAGGTCAACTAATCCTAAAATATACCTATTTAAAAAAGCATAAAAATATTGTCATAAAACCTTTGTCTAAAAACATGGTATATGTAAAAATTATGCTATTAAAATTTAAGAAAAAGCTCTATAAGTCCGATAAATAGTCAATATTCTGTTAGACCAACTGATCAAATAGAAAGCCATGGTGCTCAGTAAGAGAAGAAAAAAATAAAACAAAGCGATGTTTCGCATTCCAATTTGGCTTGTTTTGGGAAAAGGGCCGAATTGTTCTCATCCCACGCAGAGCCAAATGTTCATGTGTCCTGTGTGGGAGACGCAACATCGCTGTCGCTCGAATTTGCAGACAACGGTCCCTGTAACACCTCTTGTATCAGTTCAATGGGACAAAGGTGATTCTCTTCAGTTCTCACAGCAGCCACTGAGGAAACACTCGATACCTGTGAACTTGTTGAAGAGCCGGTTTCCATTACGCCAGGAGCTTAAGCATCCCATGGGGGCTCTAAGAATGCTGTCATCAACATGGGAATATGCTGAGGACACTGATACATGTGGGCCTTTAAGGGTTCTAGTAGTACATCTATGTCCAGTGTCGCAACCGATAAAAGAGTCAGACATACGTCCAACACGCATTCGTATCCGCAGAATAGGCAGTGGGGCATAGGTAAGAGGCAGTCAACCCAGACTGGTCTAAACAATAGGAACCAATGCTAGCTTAGCTCCCGAAGCCGAGGTGCGCCCAGATGGAGTACCATATGTTCATGACAATGCCACACCAGGAGTGCTTTTTCCATCTCTGGTGGAACTGGGCCGTTCAATGCGTAGACGGCTACCCACTATCAGTAGTAGGAGCAGCGGAAACCCTCCGAAAACACTTCCCTATAAGGAGTGTATGAATGCTGGAATAACTCCAAAGATTGTCTGAAAGCTGCTTAATAGTCCAGAACGAATGCTTTTAAATAAGTGCACGATCACCCTCGCATCAGACATGTTAAAAAGACGATGAACCATTTCCCCAAAATGGAGCGGGAAGTTTGTACGACTAGTGCCTGTATCTCAAATGAAGACCTTGCAACCTGGAGATCAAAAGTCTCTCAGGCTGAGGTTAAGGCCACATATTTCTGCAAAAGAATGGCTTTCAGTCTGCTTAGAGAATCAAACCGTATAAAGGAAACATTCAATAAAGGTCATAGCTTTCCCTCCATAACTGTGTGGGTCGGTGGATGCAATACTTGCATACAACAAGTAAGCCTGGAACTTACTGTAACTAGATATGCTATCCCTGGTAGCATCTCACAACAGCCTTGATAATTCACCATTAAATAGCTCCCATTCGAAGGCAACTCGAACACCAATGGATCATAACAGCTGAGGAACCCTTCAAGTGATGTGACAATTTAGCAACTGAAGCATTACAGGCTCCATGAAGAGAAATATCTATGCAAACTAGAGATCCACTTAAAACACATTCACAGTTTGAACCGCAGAGAAAAACTTCAGTGTCCCCATTCCTGCATCTAAATCTGTACCGTAATTCCCACTGCTCATGCATGTATCCATCTCCCAGCGCTTCATATCTGCCTACCTGGTGATACTGTAGACCGTATTGAAATTGGAATGTCGTGACTGGCAGAGTTAATATAACCCTATCAATCTCAGGTAGTCTCTCAGCAGCCTACTGTTGAGAGATTTTCCATAGCTGGTTGTAAATAGCATACAAAAACCACTTCTGACGTGGCTCCTGGGGACCTAACAAAAAATCTCTAAGATCCATGTAATCTGAGAGAAGAGATAAGTGTTGTTTCACTTGTGACAGTGTCGAGGTCTTTGGTCACTCTAGGCATAACTTTCCAACACTGTAAGATGTCATCACCCTGTGTGTTCTGAGTGTACATAGCGCTGGTCAGGCCTATGGATACTAAAACCTTCGGTGGTACCCCTGAATCGTGATGGACGCCTATTTGTGTCGATAGGCCAAACCAACCATCCCTTCCAGTAGGAGCAGATGTATTTTGTGAACCAGTGTGTAGCTTGACATCTAATGTATCCTCATTGTGTTTTGTGTAAGTGTGCCATCCCTCAACCCTCAGACAAGGGGGGCAACGTGGTGCTGTGTGACATTAATAAGTACAGAAATGAGGCCAGGAGAAACTGAATCCTGTCCAACAGCTACATTAACCCGTTTACCGCTGCGGTAATTTCGCCGCGGTGCGTTTCATTGAGTGGGCGGGGCCGCGTTGGCCAACGGACGTGTGCAGCACTACCGAGGTAGTTCTTGCGACGGCCGTTGTCCGACGGGCGCAACGAAAGGGTTAAAACCAATGCCACCATGTATGTTCATGTTATGACACTGTACCACAGTATGCTTTCCAGTTGGCATGAGAGGGGCTTGTTAAGTGTTGATGAGATACAATTCTTGTTTGACAAAAAAACAATTTCTCCATGTTTTTATATATTGCCCAAAATACATAAACATGAGACGGACCCACCTGGTAGGTCTATCATTTTTGGCTAACAATAGCCTACTGGAGAACACATCCATTTATTTAGATTATTTTTTGTGTCTCTATGTCCTTAACTTACCTTCCTATTTTAGGGACAGTATGGATTTCATCTCAAAAATACAAAATATTCTCTGGAAGTCAGGTTACATTCTTGCCACTATTGATATAGTATCCCTATATACCTTCATGGACCATGAACGTGGTTAGAGGCATGTAAATTCTTTTTTAGGGACAAACCTTTAGCTATTTATGACCACACTGTGCTATTTCTTGGAATGTTACATTTTTGCTTGAAACATAACATCTTCTTCTAGGAGGAATAGTGATGGAGACAGTTTACCGGAAGTGCTATGAAAAGTTGTTTTTCTCCATGCTATGCCTCTATGTTCATGGGATAGTGGGAATCAGAGCATAATTGGTCAGAGGCAAATGATGAGTATACTAAACGTCTGGTACTGTGGACCGTAACATAGATGACATCTTTGTGATTTGGGATCGCCCACAGGAGACTCTCAATGCTTTCCTTGGGAGGCTATCTGTTAATGACTTGAATCTTAAATTTACAAACAGGACAGTAACCAGTAATATTGATTTCTTGGATGTTAGGATAGAAATAGTAGGTGAAAACATCCACACCAGTCTGTTCAGGAAAAGCATGGCGTGCAACAGCATCTTGCATGCACAGAACCATCACCCTACTAAATTGAAAGGGAGTATCCCCTATGGGGAACTCCTGAGGGCAAGGAGAAACTGCAGTATGGATGAAGCATTTGGGGCTGAGGCTGACAGGATTGAGGGTCGTTTCAGACTACGTGGTTACCCAGAAAAGGTTATCAGGACAGCCAAAGAGAAAGCAACTGGCTCCAACAGAGACAGTCTTCCCAGACCATGAAAAAGGGAAGGAGGGAAGAATGAAGTTTGATTTATTACAATGTACAACTGTGAATCTAATGCTGTGAGTAAAATTATTGGTAAACAGTGGCATTTAGTTAAATCTGACTTGGGATTGGAAAGTTGGTGAGACCTCGGCCACCAATAATGTACCGTATGAGTGACTCCCTTAGGGACATGCTCGTACACAGCTATCCAAGGAGGCAAAAAGTTTCAACTGGATCCTGTTTGAGAGAATCACCAGGTTTTTACAAATGCAGGAGATGCAAGGCATGTGCCCATAGTCCCAGTGTTAAAACGTACTCTTTAGCCATGGGAAGAAAGGGTAAGATCAAGAAGGTCTTAAACTGCAGCAGTGATTTTGGAGTGTATGTACTGGTCTGTGTATGCGGTTTGCGTTATGGTGGAAGTACAATCTTTCCAGTCAAGAAAAGGGTTGTGGAGCATTTTCTTGCTATTAAGAACCATGACAGTAGTTACCCAGTGGCAAGACACTGTAATCAGGTATATGGGCCCAACAGTGATCAGATCATTCTTTGATGTTGACAGGTTCCAGTTAATCCCAGATGAGGTGACCAGGAACGGGCACTGAGAAAGTTAAAATCGGAATACATATTCTGTCTCAACAGAAAGCACCCCTATGGTCTTAATCAGGATGAGAGACTTCACGTACATCTAGGCTGATATTTCTCTTCTTTTCTTTTCTCTTTTTCCCAGATCATCTGATTTGACAGCTCTAATGGGATTAGTCCCTCTCATTTCATTCCTTTCTTATTCTTGGTATCCCCCGTGTGTCACACACTTTCCTCCCCCTCCTTACACCTAAGTCCCCACCCCCGTTTTGTAATGAGATTCCAAAATCACTATTGTGTCCAGGTTCCAACACCTCTTCCGATACGTACAAGACACTAGTTACATTTATGGAGGTGTGAACTTCAAGGGTTGTATGTATCTAAAGCTAATTAGTTGATCTGATATAATTATGGGTCAGTTTTGGTGTGTCTTTTTCTTTGTATTAAATGTCATGAATATTCCACTTTTTGCTCCAACACTACATTGCTTATAGTTTTGAATTTTATTATTTATTATTATAATTTTCTGTCAGTGATGTGGGAATTCCCTTACTTACTTTGCACTTGCATAGTTCTTGGATATTTATGTATTCTTGCCTCTAGTGTACTAGAGCTTATTAGACATTTAATGCTTATGCATGGGGCACCTTTTGGAAGATGGATTCATTAACTGCCAGGTTTTGTATTCATGGCTTTGTGCAAATTTCATTTATTTGTAGTGCATCTGTTTCTAATGCATGCATTTAAAACACACTTGTGTTCAATTGCAGCATATACTTGTTCTTGATGTTTAAACTTGTAGACACTAGTTTGATTTCTCTAGGAACCTGATGCCGGGACCCACAAGTCATTTTCACTATGTTTACTGTTTGAGAGATTGTGTTTAAAGGTGATAGAGCACCACCACTGTATATGGCTTCAAGAAAGACCAAGTCGGTTGAAACACATTAGCAAATAAAATATATATTTGATTATCTATCTGGAGTGCAGGATTTTACTTGCGCTGCAGCACGGGTGCTGCTTTTTCATATTTAAGAGGGTTCTGTGCCCCGTTGTCTTGCACCGATCTCATCAGGTGGACATGGCTGGATGATTGACAAGAGGCAAGGTATGCAGATATCTTTTGCCCAGCTCCACCACCATTGACAATGAAGCCCAGCTGGGTGCACATAGCAGGTCGGTCAGCTTTTTCCCAGGTCAGAAGACGGAACTTGTGTTCTGCCGAACACAGTCTTGGTCTTTCCCACTGAGAATAGTGCTGACAGACCTTATCCACTGAAAAATACAGAAGGAATGGCAGAGGTCTCATAACGTTAACTTAGATCAGTAGGAGGCGGCTGAGATTTCCATTGGTATTTGTGCTTTGGTTTGGATCAGCTAAAGATAATGCATTATGAGCAAATCATTTTGAAAGAGGTTGGTAGCGGCCAAAAACCTATTTAATGAGAACATGGGACATATGACTGAAGCAGTGGAGGGAAAAGTAACGGGTGAATCTAACAGTAACAGAGATGAAACAAGATCTTTTTCACTATGAAAAACTATGCAAGAGTTGGAAGGTGATCTCTCTGGATAGTTACATTGAAGTGGGAAGGGTGCCGAGAGGATTGCGCATCCTCATAACCCCTACTTACTAGAATCCCCACCTCAAACATTTGGAGGAGTGGTCATTTCTGATGACTGCAACATGAAAGAACATGATTCGATTATTATCAAAGTATGCAGCTATTGAGTTAGCTCAAGTGGAGGAGGAGTTTAAACGATTGAGAGAGACAGTGAACAAACATCCCTCACAAGAAGAAATATAGAGCTTAGTGAAGGAGCTGGAGACCAGATTGACCTGAGCTGAGCTAACTATAACTTGCGCCCATCGCAATGCACAGCTTATGACCTCACATATTACATCACTAATGACATGGTCAGTGACATCACTCATGATATCACTGATAACATCTCAAATTACATCACTGATGACATCATGAGGGACTGTGAGTGTTTTAAAATAAGTTTATGAGTGTTAATTATATATACACCAAGGTGTATTGGTGAATCAGTGGGTGTATGCGTGCCTGTATGTATGAATCAGTGGGTACATGACTGATTGTATAAGTGAGTGATTTGTGTCTCAGTGAATGTATGGGTGAGTGACTGGCTGTGTGAATGTCTGTATCAGTCTGTCAGTTGGTGTCTAAGTGGCTGTATGAGTGTGTGAGTGGGTACTTGAGTGGCTGTATGGGTGAGTGATTGGTTGTCTGAGTACCTATATGGGTATCTGAGTGGGTGGGTGAAGGGGAGTATGACTGCCTGTATGGATGAGTGAGCGAGTGAGTCAGTGTCTGTATGGGTTAGTGAGTGCATGTGTGTGGGCCTGTATGGGTGAGTGTGTATGTGTATGGCTGTGTGGGTGAGCAAGTGGATGTGTCAGTGGTATAGGGGTCCATAACTGGGAATGTGAAAGGCAGTATAGGTTGAGTGATGGGGTATATGAGTAACTGTATGGGTGAACAAGTAAATGTGAGAGTGGCTGTATGGGTGTTTGTGTTTTTGTGTCAGTGACTATATAAGGAATTGAGCATGGTTTAGTATCTGTACGAGTAAGCGAGTGGGTCTGTGTGTGTATCTGTATAAGTGAATAAGTGGCTTTGTGATTCACTGCATGAGAGAGTGACTAGGTATGTGAGTAGCTCTATGGGTGACTGACTCAGTGTGTCAGTGGATGTATGGGTGTATGAGTGACTGTATGAGTGGATGTGTCTGTGTAGATCTATGAATCAGTTAGTGGGTGTGTAAGTACTGGTATGGGTCTGTGAATGGGTTTGTGAATGATTGTGTGGGAGTGAGATTGGGATTGGGTGTGTGAAAGGTTCTATGGGGGTGTGAGTGGGTGCATCAGAGGTTCTGTGGATTATGTCATCAGTGATGTAATCAGTAATGTCATTTGAGATGCCATTTGAGATGTAATCAGTGATGTCACTGACCATGTCATGAGTATTGTAAGATATGAGGTAATAAGCAGTGCTTTGCAGGGGTGCACGTTAAAGTTGAATTTCACTGGTTTTGTAGCACTGAAACTTGAGCCTAACTATAGCGATCCTGTAACCTTTTGTTTTTTCAATGAATTTCGTTTTTTTTATTCCATTTCTGAACTATAACATCCCTGTAATCTTAGTTTTTTTCAGTGAATTTCTGAGGTATTTTAAATGCTAATTCCTAACTATAACGTCCCTGTAACCTTTGTTTTTTTCAGTGAATTTCTGTGTTTTTTTATTACTAGTTGCATTTGCAGAGTGGTGGAGAAATTGAGCTTGCCCTCTGACCAGCTCTCATGAATCTGGCTGTGTAGGACATACAGGAGGTACCAGGAGGGCTTCTGGGTCAGGAGTAAGGAGGACTTCATCCCCCAATCAGTAGTGTGCCTCAGTAGTGTGCCAGGAGGTACGTTTGCAGAGTGGTGGAGTAAGGGGGCGTGGCCTCCAAAGACCTCTTAACAATTCCGCTGTGAGGGACTTACTGGAGTAACACGAGAGGAAGGAAGAGGAAAACGTGGCAAAGGAAGAAAAAGAATGTAACATCAAAAGGCCTGACATCATTGGAAGACAATATTGTTATAAATCTCTCAAACAAAGAACTAGCAGAAAAACATAAGCAACTTCTAAATAAAGGTTTATTGTTCTGTCCAAGTGCTGGTATTAACTTAGCATCAGCAAGGATTGATCTATATTTGATTGATCTATATTTGTAGGAAGTTACAATTGAAAAAACCCTTCACATCAAGAAGACACAACCCAAAAACTACTGGGCCTTCAACTCTATCTAACCTAATGGATGAAGATCTACCACACTTTGGACCCTTGTGCCCCTAGAGGAGGATTCAGACATAAGAGAAGGAAAATTGAATCATGAGACACTAACAGACCAAGAACCTTGTACTAGATTGGGGATTGATATGGTTAAAACAATGACAAGTGACTACAGAAAAAAAATCAAGATTTTGTCCACAATTACCAGCAGGCAATAGAGGGGATTTCTTTCAGGAGTTGGTTACCGAGAGTTTAAGGAATGTAGCTGTGAAGTAACACAAATCATATCACCATCATCTGAGAGGGAATATGACCACAAAAGACTGGTTGGCTCTGAAAGAACTGCAAGAAGACAAAGAGCTGATTATGACAGCATCAGATAAAGGAGGGAATATTGATGTAATGGACCACAGCAAAAACATACAGGAAGACAAGGGACAATTAAACAGTCAGCAATATTATGAAAAACTGGCCAAAAATCCAATGATTGATATAATGAAAGTTTTTCATGAAAAAATTGAAATTGTGGCATGATTGAAATCTTTAGGGTGATGAAGAATAGGAGTATCTATAAAGGAATCATCCAATATCACCAACTATATATTTCCTTCCAAAAGTTCATAAAAACATAGACAACCCTCCTGGAAGCATGAGGATGGCCTGGAAGCCACCAAATACTATTTAAGATCAAGATCTCTTAACTTAATGAAACCCTCGGAAATGCTACTAGATATGATGGAATTCTGCTTAAAAGCTTAAAAAATAAAATACATTTTTTATCTTTGATGGAAAGTATTTTATTCAGTGATAAGGAACTGCCATGGCCACGTGATTCACCCTAACATATGCAAATTTGACTATGGAATTGTGGGTGGAATTTGGGGAAGCTGAAACAGTTTGGAGAGATGCCAATGCAGAAATTTGAAAAAAAGTGATTTTATTGCTATGTTTTATCGACAACCTGTTTTTAATCTGGGAAGGAGAAAAAAGCGACCTTGATTTTTTTAAAATCACTTAATAAGAATCCCCAAGACTTAAAATTTACATATGAAATTAGCACCACTAATATCAATTTCTTGGACATTAGCCTATATATTTAAGATGAGAAGATCTGCACCGAAATATTCAGGAAACCTACAAGCTGTAACAGTATACATTTTGCAAACAGTGCTCACCCAAATGCTTTGAAATGGAGTATACCCTAAATACAATTATTTAGAGTAAAAAGGAACTGTTCAGATGTAGAGGACTTTGAAAATCAAGCAAATGAAATTTTACAGAGGGTTTGAAAAATAGGTTATCCTGTATCAATACTTGAAGATGCATTAGAGAGAGCAAAAATGAGAGACAGGCAGGACTTATTAATCCCTAAAAACACAAAAGAATTTCAGGAACATACAAGAATAAGATACATTACGGATTTTAACATCTCTGAGAAGGAGATAAAAGTATTGATCTGAAACAGTTGGGGTATTTTAGAAAGAAATGAGAAATTAAAACCTTTAATAATGAATCACCCAAATATTATATACAGAAAAACTTCATCACTGGGTGACATCTTGGTACTCAGTTTCTTGACCAGCTCAAGTAATACAACAAACTGGCTTACGTCCAATAGAAGACAAGGCTTTCACAAATGTCAAAGGTGCAGGGCAGGCTCCCAAGTTGAAAACACAACTACATATAGCCTATCGGATGGATACACCAGAGACATGAAAGAATATATTCATTGTGAGAGCACATTTGTAGTACGTGCTTGAATGTTTCTGTGGCAAAAAAATACATAGGAAGCACGATAAACAAGTTGAAGCTCCAAATACTCCAACATCTATGAGCAATATCAAATAAAGATTTCTCATATGCTATTTCCAAACATATATGGGAAATACATGGAGGGGACAGAAGGGGTCTCTGTTTTTATAGAATCCAACAAATACTGGCAAACCCCAGTGGAGGTGATCGCGAACTGCTTTTCAGTAGACCGGAATCGAAATCAGTAATCATGATTGGGAGTGAAATCCCATGGGCTTTAAATACAGATGCCGAACTCTATGTCTATCGATAAAAGATGAAAAGATTAAATGTTTTGATAAATGTCTAGACATGGGATAAGGATTGTGCTTTTAGAAAATTATTGTAGAAGTTTGATTATAAACCTGCTTGTGAGTTTGTTTAGAAATCTGTAGTTTCTCCAGAAGTCCGCTCGCAAAAATCTCTTCTGTATCTCCAAAAGAATCTCTTCTGTACCATCAAAAATCTCCCCATGTCTCTCTATATCCTTCCCTGAGATCTTACCCTGAACTTTCTTTCGATATGTCTTACAAGAGTCCACCTTGGTGACCTTCCATAGAAAAGGTATTGCTTTCCTATAGATGGTCTGCAAAAGTTAGAAAAGGTACAATGTTATACATAATTTGGTTTCTCTGTCTCGTAGGTCTATGTTGATTTTTAACTTAAATACAACATGATGCTTTAGTAGGTCAAATCTCTTTATTTCTTGAGACAAATTGATAATTGCCTTTTCTATTTTTAAATGTGAAATAATTGCTCATTGCCGTTTTAGTGATCACGATTTGATACCAGACTGTGAATTTGCTCATCACTGGACACAGATGCACTTTATTATCAATGTTTACATAATTTATGCACTTTAAGATCTTGTCAGTTATTGAAATTATGAACTGTTAATTTACACACAATGCAGGAAATTATTGTTTCATTAGAATTGTGTACTTGGCTTGCACGTCAAAAATCATGCGGCTGAAGAGAACTTGCATACTTTTCCATTTTCTTTTTTTTTAGATCTTCTAAATAACATGAAAAGAAATTGTACGTCCAAAATAACATTAAGGTGTCTTATTTGGTAATTGACTCTGAGAATTGTTGACTTCATCATGCCTCAGATCATATTCAAACCCCGGATAAATCAAAAGTCAAATGAAAAATATACAAGAAAACTTGAATGAAAATTGAAAATAGATTTATTTGGAGTTGTTCATATGTAAACTATTGACAAAAATAATGTGCTCATGTGAAACATGTTGCAATTTTGAGAGAGACCAGCTGTTAACTGGACAATACAGGAAGTTAATGCGAGTTAAATGTTTGTACTGGATCAGTATATGAATATATGGAAATAATTGTGCTGAAAAATGATAAAAATGTTTAGATAACAGGAAAGGATATGGTACTTAACCAATATTTGTAATTAGAGAACCAGCAGTGGTCTTGAAAGAACTTGAGTACTTTACTCAGTGTACAGACTCTGTTATGACTTGGTATGTCATTGTGTCAAAAAATGATATATTTTTTAGGGGCGTGGCTTCGCGCTGAAGCGAGATGGTGGCGTAAAGGAGTAGCTCCGTCTCACCTGACCCTAAACCACATCATCCGCCACACATATCCCCCCTGAACACGGGGACAGTTGCCCGCTGTGTACCGGACTTGACTGGGCCGGTTGCTGAGTCCGCTGGGATGGCACGGAGCGAGTGAGGGGCTCCAAGTTTCTGCGGCCTACCCAAAATGAGAGAATGGGCTCTGTATTGCTGGTGGAGCCCAAGAAGAGTGGGTGTGCGTGCAGCAGGGACATTCTGCAAAGTCGGGGACTGAGGCCTGGTCCTGGAGGAGTGGCACTGGGAGTGTCACAGGGCGGCGCTTTCCCCATCGGAGATCCTAAGGGCCCTGGGAACACCCCCCCCCTGTGCCGGATTACAACTGTGGGGCCCATCGCATAACCCGGCTGGCGGCGTGGCCCGCCCTGCCTGACAGCCCCGTGCTGGACAGAGGGTCCCATCCCTGGGGCCTGCTCTGCGGTGAGTCCACTAGCCCTGAAGTACTGCTGGTGGCGGTGGGTGTGGACCTTTGGCGGTGCAAACAGATCTCCATGTCTGGTGGGGGTCTCGGACCATGTGCGCAGTGCTGCCTGTGACAGTGCCTGACTAGCATACAGTGAGTGAACAAGATCTAGCCCGGTGAAGCACCCGACTCTCCGCTACTGTTTGGCGTCCATATGGGTGCAGGCTCCTGAGTGGCTGACGTGCTGAGGGTAAAGCCTGGTGTCCCTGGGCCCTTCACAACGGCGACCCGCATCTGCATCATCAGAGACACCGCTGCGAGACTTCGCGCTACAGTTGCTGTGGGTTGGGGGTGGAAGCCCCACGCACCTCCACATTGAGGATTGTTGTCCCCCTCGTTGGGCGAAGGACGACAGCGGTGGTGCAGGTCTTAGCTCCTGGTGGCCGCTGGGCCTGCTGCAATATAGAGGCGAGAGGCAGTGTGCCGTGTCTTCGGGCTACCGCCCTGGGAGTGACGGGCGATTAGGTGCCACCCAAGGTAACAAAAGCATGAGTCTTGACCAGTGTGATCCAGGAACGGATAAGGGGGCGAGGAGTTCTGGACTCATAAGCATAATGAGTGGAAAAGGCACCAAGCAGATGCAGCAGAGCAGGTTGGACAAATACGCCTTCCCAAAGGTGGCTGTTCCCAAGCTCCTCTCTCGAGAAGTGCTGACTGGTGGACCTGAGAGTGGCCCCTCTGAGCTCTCCTTGAAGGACGTCATTGAGGCGATAGCCGGAGTGAGAATGTCTATGGAACAGAGAACAGACGAGATCATGGTGGAAATGACTCTCATTAGGGCAGACCTCACCAAAATGAGTGAGAAGGTCCAACAACTTCAGGTGACCTGTACTAGCCTGGTTGAAGACATCTCACAGCTCCAAACTGAAATCAAAGACTTGAAAACCTTTAGAAAATACACTGAGGACAGGCTACATGATTATGAGGGACGTACTAGGCGTAACAAAGTGCAGATTATCGGAGTGCCGGAGGAAGTGGAAGGGCAGGCGCCTGAACTATTTGTTGAGGACCTCATAGTTTAATTATCTATGCCCCAAGGGACTGTTGAAGTTTTTTGTGGTGGAGCGGGCCCACAGGGTCCCAGGGGGCAACCCAAAACCCGGTGCCCCTCCCCATCCCTTTCTGGCCAGGCTGCTTAATTTCCGGGACCGGGATGTAATCCTACAGAGTGCCAAGGTGGCACCACCACTCAAATATGAAAACGCAACTATCTCTTTCTTCCGAGACTTTACTCAGGCCGTGCAGAAACAGAGGCAATCCTTCCTTGCTGTTAAAAGAAGGCTCAGAGAAAAAGGCCTGAAGTATGTCATGCTCTTCCCGGTTTGGTTGCGGGTTGAGGCAGATGGAAAGACCTGGTTTTTCGATTGCTCTGAGGATGTGGCAGACTGGCTGGAGGGATGGAGAGATGTGAAGGATCATAATGCCCGCTGACCCTACACTGATATGGAACTTTGACCTTGGGGCAGACCTTACCGGATGACCATGTGTACCAGCTGCCCTGTGTCCGGGGCTGACTCGGGAGAGACATGTGGGTGGCCCGACTGCCCGGAGGTACATTGGCTGGCCGAGGCATAGCATCTTTTCCTGACTTCAGAAACAAGGGCGACTGTATCGCATGGGAACTAACTCTGGTTTGTTTCGAGAACAGTGGTTGGGAGGGGGGATGGAAGGCCTTTCCCCTCATTTAGTTACCTTTAGTTTTTGGGTTGGGCGACAGGCACTCTGCAAAGTTGATCTCATGGGTAGTTTTAGACCCAGTGTGCAGGTGAGCAGGGAGGGGGGTGGTTGGAGTTGGTGTTGGGGGGTTTCATTTGTTAAGATTCAATCAGCAGCACAGAACATGAGGGCGTTCACAGGCATGACCTCTCTTGACAGTTTTTATGGCAACGCAGTGGGATAAGAGTTTTGCACTATTGAGCTGGAACGTTAATGGGCTTGGTGATTATGGTGAAGCGCACCTTAGTCCTCTAGTACCTCAGACGACATTCCCCAGAGGGGGTCTTCCTCCATGGCACACACCTGGTTGGTAATACATGTAAAGCACTAAATAGATGGGGATATAGGCTGGTAGCCTACTCTGGTTTCACTTCAGGGTCCAGGGGGGTGGGTATCCTGATTAAAAACTCCTTTCCCTTCTCCATGCAATCAACACGTGCTGATGACTGGGGCAGATATGCCGCAGTTACGGGGCAGTGGGAGGGTAACACACTTACCTTGATGTCGGTTTATGTCCCACCCGGACTGCAGAACCACACCTTCACTGACCTGGGGACCCAGCTGCTCTCACTTCCTGAGGGTCTGTTACTATTGGGAGGGGATTTCAACGCGGTTGCCTCTGGCTCCCTGGATCGTCACCACCACGCAACATCGACCCCTCATCCCACTGGCTCCCAGACTTCCTGGAGGCCCTTGGCCTCTCGGATGTGTGGAGGTCGCTTCACCCCAGTAGCATCCAACAAACTTATTTCTAGGGGGCGCATCACAGCTTCTCTTGCATTGATTACCTCCTAACCCCAGCGTCTCAAACACAGCACATTCGTGAGATTTGACACTTGGTGCGGGTTATATCTGACCACTCCCCGATATGGGCCCAATTGGTCCTGGGAAACGCACGGGTGGGTACGATTGCGCCCATCAGCCCCTGGTTCCTCTGCAACCCCTTGGTCCGCCAAGGGCTCCTGCTCGCCAGAGATCACTATTTTCAGGAGAATCAGGGCTCGGTCGACTCCCCCAAATATTGTGGGAGGTGTTCAAATAGGTAATTAGAGGACAGGCTCTCACGCTGATCGCAGGAGTTAAAAAGGAGAAACAAAAAGATCTTGAAGATATAGAGGACAAGATCCTACATCTCGAGGACTGTCCCATTGAGGACATGTGTCCAGAAACAGCTCACCTTCTACAATTGAAAAGAGACAAATATAGAAGTATTGCCACTGACAGGGCTGGGACCTGGGGGAGCGAGAGAGACGGTAGGGTGTATGAATGGGGTGATAAAGCTGGTAAACTTCTGGCCTGGCTGGACAAGAAGAAACTGGCCAGTAGGCTAATCCCGGAGTTGACGGATGAGACGGGCGGAGTGATCACGGACCCCCTTGAAATCGTCCATGAGTTCACCACGCACTATAAAATGATATACCAATCGGGCTCGTCCTTCCTCGAGGAGGACTCTATAGACCTCCTTCGAGATATTCATATCCCCACCCTCTCAGACGAAGATAAAAGCTTCTTAGATAGCTTCAACTGTAAAACATAACCACAAGTTGCCCAGCAAGATGAGGACGCGCTCCACTGTAAGATCAGTATCCACTTTATTTCATAAGGCCATCGTAAGTGAACAGAAGTTTCCAGCACTGTCTCCTCCCCTGCATGCTTCCGTGTTAAAGGTGGCCTCAGGTGTGCCTATTAGACAGCGCTGAAAACTTCTATTCACTAATGATGGCCTCTGAGAAAGGAGATCAAAGCACTCCGAAAGGACTCTGAAAGGGGATGTGAAATTGACAGTTTTGTTATGAAATAAAGTGGATACTGATCTTACAGTGGAGCGCGTCCTCATCTTGCTGGGCAACTTGTGGTTATGTTTTACGCGGCTGCTCCAGGCCGCGGAGGATCGCTGCCGCCCCAGATTGCAACAGGGGTTCATGTGAGGAGAAGATCTCTCCTCACCTTATGGCGCCGTAAGCAACGGATTAAAAACTGCCAAGGTCTCATCCAAGCTCAATAGTGGGCCGGAAAAGTTGTCCCGTGCATTATCGTGAGTGAGTAAACCCACTGGAGGGATTAAAGTTGCGCGATAATACTACAACTCCCAGCATGCCCGGTGTAAGAATGTATAGTAGGCATACCTGAGGCCACCTCTAACACGGAAGCATGCAGGGGAGGAGACAGCGCTGGAAACTTCTATTCACTAACGATGGCCTCTGAGGAAGGAGATCAAAGCATTCCGAAACGCGTCAGGCCAAGGACTCTGAAAGGGGATGTGAAATTGACAGTTTTGTTATGAAATGAAGTGGATACTGATCTTACAGTGGAGCGCGTCCTCATCTTGCTGGGCAACTTGTGGTTATGTTTTACGCGGCTGCTCCAGGCCGCAGAGGATCGCTGCCGCCCCAGATTGCAACAGGGGCTCATCTGAGGAGAAGATCTCTCCTCACCTTATGGCGCTGTAAGCAACGGATTAAAAACTGCCAAGGTCTCATCCAGGCTCAATAGCGGGCCGGAAAAGTTGTCCTGTACATTATCGTGAGTGAGTAAACCCACTGGAGGGATTAAAGTTGCGCGATATTACTACAACTCCCAGCATCCCGATGTAAGAATGTATAATAGGCACACCTGAGGCCTCCTTTAACACGGAAGTACGCAGGGGAGGAGACAGCGCTGGAAACTTCTATTCACCAACAATGGCCTCTGAGGAAGGAGATCAAAGCACTCTGAAACGCGTCAGGCCAAGGACTCTGAAAGGGGATGTGAAATTGACAGTTTTGTTATGAAATAAAGTGGATACTAATCTTACAGTGGAGCGCATCCTCATCTTGCTGGGAAACTTGTGGTTATACATATATATAAAATTCACTGAAAAAACCATAGGTTTCACACACGTTATAGTTAGCGGACATTTCACTCATAAAAAACCAATGAAATTCCCCCGTTATAGTTAGTGCAGGCAACTATAACTCACGCAACCGCAATCCTCTGCTGATGACATATGTGTCTTTATGAAAAAAATATATTTGCAATATATGTATAGCTAAAATTTAATGGAAGAAGACATGGGCAAATAAGTGTCTAAATACAGTATTAGCATCAGCAGAGGATTGCGGTCGCGTGAGTTATAGTTGCCTGCACTAACTATAACGGGGGAATTCCATTGGTTTTTTTATGAGTGAAATGTCCGCTAACTATAACGTGTGTGAAACCTATGGTTTTTTCAGTGAATTTGCAAGGTTTTTTAAATGCTAATTCCTAACTATAACGTGTGTGAAACCTATGGTTTTTTCAGTGAATTTGTACGTTTTTTTAAATGCTAAGTTACTTTACGCCGTTCGTGGCGTGCGCGCCCACTTCACGCAGTTCGTTCCGTGAGCACGCGGTGCGCTTCGCGCACCGCGCGCCCACTTTACGCAGTTAGTGCCGTGCACGCACGGTGGGCACGCAGTGCGCTACGCGCACCGCGTGCCCACGTTACGCTGGATGGGCCATGTACGCACGATGCGCTTTGCGCACCGTCCGCACACGGAGGACATATTATGCGCTTCGTTGTGAAAGGTTATCTATTAAATGTTCAAAAGCTAAATATGCCATGCACAAAAGGTGCCTTGCGGGCACCTTATGCACACGGGGGGGGGGAAATGGAGGATATATATTTTTTTTTAACTATTTTTTACCGTACGCGTACGGTAAGCGCAATCGGCGTTTTAAAAAAAAAATAAAAAATGAATTTTTGCCCTTGAGGGTTCGTTTGGGACACCCTAACCAAGGCTAGGTGGTTAGGAGCTGTCTAGCCTGCCCCTTTTCCTGATATCCAACTTTGTTTTTCCTCCCCCCCTCAGAGTGCGAGAGAGAAAATGCCGGCCACCATTTCCTGGTTTCGACCGATTCGAATGTTTACTAAGATCTAACAGCCAATCAGAATCGCGCTCGTGCACGGCACCGTACGCGTACGGTAAGCTTACCGTAAGCGCACGGTAAGCGCACGGTAAGCTGCCACAGATATATATATTGATTTAAATGCTATTTTCTCAGGAACTACTGAACAGATTTACACCAGACCTACAAAAGGCACTTCCTTCACCTGTAGACTACCTCTCTGCCAAATTTCAAGTAACTCTGTTCAGCCGTTCGGGCTGTAGCTGTGTCTAAAGGTCCTATGGAAAAATGCATGGGGAAAACGCGTTTTGGGACCCCCCTTTTTTCTCAGCCCCCGCTTGACGAATCCCCCCGAGACTTTCAGGGTAGGAGCGGAGCGTAGCGCCCCATTAGTTTTGAAAATTTCGCGAGGATTCGTCGACCGGCGCCAAAGTTATTCCAAATAGAATGTTGCGGATTTCCTATGGAAACAGGGTCCTAACTATAACTATCTACTGGCGACCGCCAGTAGATAATATATATATATATATATATATATAAGTATATATATTACCTACTGGCAGTCGCCAGTAGGTAGTTATAGTTAGGACCTTGTTTCAATTCAAAAAGCGTTTTTTTTGTTTTCCCAATAACTTTGGTGTCATTTGATGAATCTTTGCAAAATTTTCAAAACTAGTGGGGCGATCTGGTCAGCTCCTGTCTTGAAGTTTAGGGGTGATTCGTTAAGCGGTGCCGAGAAAAAAGGAGGGGTCCAAAAACGCGTTTTTCCTATGTTAATTTCCATAGGAAACTTTAGACAAAGCTACAGGCCGAACTGCTGAACGGAATTACACCAAATTTGGCAAAAAGGTAGCCCTTGGTTCAGAAAGAGCCCTTTTTGTTAGAGCATCACTCTGATTGGCTCCCAACACTCCAAACCAGGAAGTGTTGGCAGCCATCTTGTTACTCGGTAGAACCGAGTCACAAGAAAACACTGAAACAAAGTGAAAAATGAAGAAAAGTTGTATGGGTCGGGTGGGCCAGGTCCCGGGGGCATTGTCAAAAAATAATAGCCGGGGCCTGCTGGGGACCCCGTAGCCCCGGGGACTGGCACCCTCCCCGGGGTATGCTGATTATGTGTGGGGGCATGCAGCCCCCGGGGCTTTTAAAAAACAAGAATGTGTGGGGGTCCCACCCCCCACTCTGCCCTGGGGACCGCCACCTCCCCGGGGATTTTTCAATTGTATGCGGGGGGCACAAGGCCCCTCACAGCCCGAGGGACCACCACCTCCCAGGGGCTGTGTTAATTTAAAAAGAAGTGTGGGGGCAAGAGCCCCCCACATACCCCGGGGACAACCACCTCCCCGGGCAGTCTTTATCTGAATGCGGGGGTCTGTTACATCATCTTCCCTGGCTTTACATTATTTGGGGCCGCATTTGCAGAGTGGTGTAAAAAGGGGCGTGGTCTCGGACCACCTCTCTGCAAAGCAGCTCTGTGGCGCTTAATGGAGGCACCTGGTGGGCTAGTTGCCCCCAGGGATGCTTGGGATTCAAGGGGACTTAATCCCTTAACTTACAACGTGCCAGGGGGTGCGTTTGCATAGTGGTGCAGAGAGGGGGCGGGCCTGATATAACAAGTTAGCAATCTTGCTGTGTGGGACTTACTGGAGGTAATAAAAGGGGTAGTTGCCCCCCAAGGTTGACATTGGGGACTAACCACCCCTCCTGTTACTTCCAGTAAATCCCACACAGTGGGATTGCTAAAACGAGACTGCTATGTTATAGTTAGAAATTAGCATTTAAAAAACCTTTGAAATTCACAGAAAAAACCATAGGTTTCAGGGACGTTATAGTTAGAAATTAGCATTTAAAAAACCATTGAAATTCACTGCGGTGTTTACCTGAAAATGCAAGCACCAGCCCGTCCTTGACACCGACACCCACTTTCCAGAGAGCGTTTCCTTGGGGATGTCTGGTGTTAGACATATATATATATAAATAAATATAGGTAGGTAGTTATAGTTAGGACCTAGTTTCCATAGGAAAAGTTTTTTTTGTTTTCCCAATAACTTTAGTGCCGGTTGACCAATCTTCACGAAGATTTCAAAACTAGTGATCAGCTCCAGTCAGCTCCTGTCTTGAAAAGTTTCTGGGTGATTCACCAAGTGGGGGTCGAGATAAAAGGGGGGGTCCCCATGTTATTTTCCATAGGACATTTTGGACAAAGCTATAGCCTGAACTGCTGAACAGAATTACACCAAATTCGGCAAAAAGGTAGCCCTTGGTTCAGAAAGAGCCCTTTTTGTTAAATGGTGTAAATCCATTCAGTAGTTCCTGAGAAGTTAAAAAAAGAAAAAGTTTCGATATCTGGGTGAAGACTAACCCCCCGAGCACTAGGTTGGCTCTAATTGGCTGCCAACACTTCAAACCAGGAAGTGTTGGCAGCCATCTTGTGCCTGAGATGGAGGGAGAAATAAAAAGGTAAAAGAAAGATAAAAAAACAAGAAAAGGGGGCAGGGTAAAAACACCCTGACCCCCCCAGGCCTGCTCAGGGGGTCCCACAGGGACACCCAGGCCGAAGAAAAGCATTTTGTTTTTAAATTTTTGTGCGGGGTCGCGCCGGGTGCGTGAATCCATCTGAAATTTAACAAAAACGAAGCGCGGTCTCCAGCGCTTCGTTTTCAAAGCCCCTGGGGGCAATTTATTTATGTAGCGGGGCCCACAGGGTCCCAGCAGCCCCAGGGACCGCCACCCCCTGGGGCTATGCAAATTATATGCGGGAACAGTCTCTCTCTTTAAATTGCGCACCCGGGTCTCTCTGAGCCATTTCCTGGCTCTAAGAATAGTGAGCGGCATGCACAAAGGACGGTGCTCTGTGCACACAGCCTGCTGCTCCCTGCCATAGGCGGCAGGAGGCCGAGCATTCACCTCTACCGGGTGGGGCTCTGCTTCTCGCTGCTCCCTCAGCGACCTGCCCATGGACAAGGTTTTTTTCAGGACTGCACAGAACCGCAGCACTCTGCATTTACATTCCCAGAGATCTGGTTTTGGATACTTGAAATTTGGTATTTTTGGAGGTACTTTGGTGCTGTCCCTCCGTAAGAGTTGCACGTTGTGTGGCAGTGCCCTCCCTGCGGACCTCGCACCCCCCGGAGGTGGATTTTTCTGAGTGGCCTCACCCTGAGCAGTTGGACCTTGTTCCGGGGTCACCGAGGATGGAGTGCCGGGCGCTGGGCAGCCTCCTGCTCTTTCCCCTGCACATGCTTTACCTAGTGCTGAAGGTGGTGGTGCGCCTGGTGCAGCCACCCAGGACCTGAGTGGGGAGACGGTCCTCATTACGGGCAGGGGCTGTGGCATCAGGCGCTACCTGGCCCAAGAGTTCGCTAAGCAGAGGGCTAAGAAGGTAAGAGGTCAAGGAAGGGGCACTGGGTCTCACAACATCCTTGTATTCGGACCCCACACAGTGCCAGACTCAGCAGACTTGGCGCTACCAACCTTGCAGACACCACCCACACAGACCAGCCTGTCAAGTAACCATCCACAATACCTCCCCGCAAGAGCCACCCACACAGCTCTCCAAGGTGCGGACTTAGTTCTATATGTAATGTCCCTCACACACATCATTCACACAGAACAATCTGCCCCATGCCATCCACAAGCAGCACCCACACAGCAGCCAGCACTGCATGTGCCATTCCCAACCCCCGGAGCTCCCAGCAGAGACCTCCACTAGAGTCACGGACACAGCGCTAAACAGAACTGACTTGGCTATATATCACATCACGCACAGCTCTGCACAGAACAGCCTGCTGTGTAGCTGTCTGCAAACAACAACGCTGGGCAAGGATGTAAGCCACCTAGAACCACATTCACCCTAATCACCTATTCAGCCCATACACAGTGCCACATGGACCAGCCTAGGCAGCATTCCCACCTCAGACAGCACCCACATATGGCGGCACATGCAAGACTCCTACCACGCTTCACCCGCACACAGTAAACACAGTTCCATCTACTTCACACAGAGAATCCACCAGAGCTGGGCTTGCGCTGTACATCCAAGGCATGGAGAGTACCCAACAGAGCAGCATGCATTGCACACCCACCTGACAGAGTACATCTCCAGCGCCCCAACAACCATACAGAGCAACCACCCTGCATTCTTCCCCAATGCTCGCACTACCACTTCCCCGCACCCTGCCATG
Source organism: Triturus cristatus (assembly GCF_964204655.1). NCBI lineage: Eukaryota > Metazoa > Chordata > Amphibia > Caudata > Salamandridae > Triturus > Triturus cristatus. The sequence continues at coordinate 1,646,722,370 of NC_140589.1, read as the reverse complement.
TACTCCCAAAGAGCGCCAACGGTAGTGGAGGTCTGACTGTACACCACCCGCATTGCACTGTCTATAGTGGGGCATGCGTTGCTGTCACATGCCTCGCAGTGCTCCCACACAGAGCAGCCTCCCACAACACACACCACCAGAGAGTTTCCTCCATTGTAGTCACACCTCACACAGATCCATCAGAGAGGATGCACTGCACCCCTACCCCTCACACAGCACCTCCGGAGAGGAGCATGTAATGCACTCCCACTTCACGCACAACACACCCACAAACCTCCTGCATGGCACCCGACCACACTGAGTACTTTTTTCCTTCTCACATGTGGATTTCACGCATTCCATAAGCACATGGTTTACTGTTGTTGGTTTCTACCGCTTCGGTGACAAACAGACAGGGGGAGAGGCTTCTGTGACATACGGAAACGAGGAGAGGGGCGCATTGGGGATTCAGAGGAAAAGCCAGCAAAGGCTATTATTATGCATTGTTGTACTCCAGCTTACCCACTGCCTTACTGCAACCTGTCTTGTTGTAATGATCTAGAATGTTAAGGGTTGCCTAGTAATGATGTGTGGACTTTCTCGCTGGAGCTGTTGGCAGAGCTAGTCCTGTTGTCTCTGCTGTCCATGTAGCTAATAAACTACCAGTTTACCTCTATTTGGATCTGCCTAATTACTACAAAATTCTGGCGACGAGGATGGGATCAATACATGTGGAAGGATCCCCAGTAACAGCCTTAGAAGAGGAACCAGGATTGACAGAGTTCGATTAAATAGTAATTTCCAAATCTGCCTCTTCTCAGCACCAGACCCCCCGCCAGGAAGTGCTGGGCTCGTGAACTTTTTGGATTTAAAGCAACCGTGTTCTTTTTCTTTTTTTCTTTTTCTGACAGGGTTAAAGCAGTTCGCTCGCTGGTTGCTTCTGTAGGGGGTGCTGGGTGATATGCATCCCAGACACGGTTCACAGTTCACTACTTCCCACCCAACATCCACTCACTACTTGTTGTGCCTCCGATTTCTTCAGGGTTGAGGCACTGAGGCTCCAAGTTAAAGTGTTTTCTTACCACTTGTTAGCCGGCTGAAGACGGCTGAAATGCCAGAAACCGGTCCTAGGAAGCTTGTTTCCGGTCCAGGGAAGGCATGGCTTGGCAGTTCGGGCTGGACTGTTCCCATGAGGCACAGGGTCAGACTGATTTGCATATGGCCATGTCTGAACTGGGGTGGCAGAGTGGGCTAAAGAACGGTGATGGATCAAACCCAGATCTGTTGACTGGGTGTGAGTGTTTGATTGGTTCTGATGCTCCGTCCATCACCACCCCCTTTTGTACCGCTTTGTTCGCCATAAATTGGCAGGGTATGCTCAGACGTGAGTCCCTTGCTCACTTTGCCACTGGATTCAAGCAAGCCTGGCTGAAGACTGCTGAAATGCCAGAAACCGGTCCTAGGAAGCTTGTTTCCGGTACAGGGAAGGCATGGCTTGGCAGTTCGGGCTGGACTGTTCCCATGAGGCACAGGGTCAGACTAATTTGCATATGGCCATGTCTGAACTGGGGTGGCAGAGTGGGCTAAAGAACGGTGAAGGATCAAACCCAGATCTGTTGACTGGGTGTGAGTGTTTGATTGGTTCTGATGCTCTGTCCATCACCACCCCCTTTTGTACCGCTTTGTTCGCCATAAGTTGGCAGGGTATGCTCAGACGTGAGTCCCTTGCTCACTTTGCCACTGGATTCAAGCAAGCCTGCCTGAAGACGGCTGAAATGCCAGAAACCGGTCCTAGGAAGCTTGTTTCCGGTCCAGGGAAGGCATGGCTTGGCAGTTCAGGCTGGACTGTTCCCATGAGGCACAGGGTCAGACTGATTTGCATATGGCCATCTCTGAACTGGGGTGGCAGAGTGGGCTAAAGAACGGTGATGGATCAAACCCAGATCTGTTGACTGGGTGTGAGTGTTTGATTGGTTCTGATGCTCCGTCCATCACCACCCCCTTTTGTACCGCTTTGTTCGCCATAAGCTGGCAGGGTATGCTCAGACGTGAGTCCCTTGCTCACTTTGCCACTTGATTCAAGCATGCCTGGCTGAAGACGGCTGAAATGCCAGAAACCGGTCCTAGGAAGCTTGTTTCCGGTCCAGGGAAGGCATGGCTTGGCAGTTCGGGCTGGACTGTTCCCATGAGGCACAGGGTCAGACTGATTTGCATATGGCCATGTCTGAACTGGGGTGGCAGAGTGGGCTAAAGAACGGTGATGGATCAAACCCAGATCTGTTGACTGGGTGTGAGTGTTTGACTGGTTCTGATGATCCGTCCATCACCACCCCCTTTTGTATTGTTTTGTTCGCCATAAGTTGGCAGGGTATGCTCAGGCGTGAGTCCCTTGCTCACTTTGCCACTGGATTCAAGCAAGCCTGGCTGAAGACGGCTGAAATGCCTGAAACCGGTCCTAGGAAGCTTGTTTCCGGTCCAGGGAAGGCATGGCTTGGCAGTTCGGGCTGGACTGTTCCCATGAGGCACAGGGTCAGACTGATTTGCATATGGCCATGTCTGATCTGGAGCGGCAGAGTGGGCTAAAGAACGGTGATGGATCAAACCCAGATCTGTTGACTTGGTGTGAGTGTTTTATTGGTTCTGATGCTCCGTCCATCACCACCCCCTTTTGTACCGCTTTGTTCGCCATAAGTTGGCAGGGTATGCTCAGACGTGAGTCCCTTGCTCACTTTGCCACTGGATTCAAGCAAGCCTGGCTGAAGACGGCTGAAATGCCAGAAACCGGTCCTAGGAAGCTTGTTTCCGGTCCAGGGAAGGCATGGCTTGGCAGTTCGGGCTGGACTGTTCCCATGAGGCACAGGGTCAGACTGATTTGCATATGGCCATGTCTGAACTGGGGTGGCAGAGTGGGCTAAAGAACGGTGATGGATCAAACCCAGATATGTTGACTGGTTGTGAGTGTTTGATTGGTTCTGATGCTCCGTCCATCACCACCCCCTTTTGTACCGCTTTGTTCGCCATAAGTTGGCAGGGTATGCTCAGACGTGAGTCCCTTGCTCACTTTGCCACTGGATTCAAGCAAGCCTGGCTGAAGACGGCTGAAATGCCAGAAACCGGTCCTAGGAAGCTTGTTTCCGGTCCAGAGAAGGCATGGCTTGGCAGTTCGGGCTGGACTGTTCTCATGAGGCACAGAGTCAGACTGATTTGTATATGGCCATGTCTGAACTGGGGTGGCAGAGTGGGCTAAAGAACGGTGATGGATCAAACCCAGATCTGTTGACTGGGTGTGAGTGTTTGATTGGTTCTGATGATCCGTCCATCACCACCCCCTTTTGTATTGTTTTGTTCGCCATAAGTTGGCAGGGTATGCTCAGGCGTGAGTCCCTTGCTCACTTTGCCACTGGATTCAAGCAAGCCTGGCTGAAGACGGCTGAAATGCCTGAAACCGGTCCTAGGAAGCTTGTTTCCGGTCCAGGGAAGGCATGGCTTGGCAGTTCGGGCTGGACTGTTCCCATGAGGCACAGGGTCAGACTGATTTGCATATGGCCATGTCTGATCTGGAGCGGCAGAGTGGGCTAAAGAACGGTGATGGATCAAACCCAGATCTGTTGACTTGGTGTGAGTGTTTTATTGGTTCTGATGCTCCGTCCATCACCACCCCCTTTTGTACCGCTTTGTTCGCCATAAGTTGGCAGGGTATGCTCAGACGTGAGTCCCTTGCTCACTTTGCCACTGGATTCAAGCAAGCCTGGCTGAAGACGGCTGAAATGCCAGAAACCGGTCCTAGGAAGCTTGTTTCCGGTCCAGGGAAGGCATGGCTTGGCAGTTCGGGCTGGACTGTTCCCATGAGGCACAGGGTCAGACTGATTTGCATATGGCCATGTCTGAACTGGGGTGGCAGAGTGGGCTAAAGAACGGTGATGGATCAAACCCAGATATGTTGACTGGTTGTGAGTGTTTGATTGGTTCTGATGCTCCGTCCATCACCACCCCCTTTTGTACCGCTTTGTTCGCCATAAGTTGGCAGGGTATGCTCAGACGTGAGTCCCTTGCTCACTTTGCCACTGGATTCAAGCAAGCCTGGCTGAAGACGGCTGAAATGCCAGAAACCGGTCCTAGGAAGCTTGTTTCCGGTCCAGAGAAGGCATGGCTTGGCAGTTCGGGCTGGACTGTTCTCATGAGGCACAGAGTCAGACTGATTTGTATATGGCCATGTCTGAACTGGGGTGGCAGAGTGGGCTAAAGAACGGTGATGGATCAAACCCAGATCTGTTGACTGGGTGTGAGTGTTTGATTGGTTCTGATGCTCCGTCCATCACCACTCCCTTTTGTACCCCAGTGGAATACATAGCAGTGAAATTGATGGGAATGTTGGTAATAAGAGGCATGCGCCAAGATAAGCAAAACATGTTCGTTAGGCGTTCATTCTTCCCTAGCATGATCTGCCTGATCACAGACTGCCTGTTCCTGCCCAAGAAACAAGATAAATACTTGGGAGTTGGACAACTGTGCATGTTATTTTAACTCGGTCATAATACAATGTCTTCACTCAGTAAATAAATTAAATGATAGCGCTGGCTGGCATCAATGGTTTAAAAAAACAGCAGATGCCCAGGGTCTAGTTGCCCCTGAGCACTTTCCTCCATCACCCCTCAACCCCTGTACTTTTGCTTATGGACTTTTAACAGTCACACTCTTCATGAGCGACAAGCCCTTATGACACATTCCTTCTACAGGTTCTGAGTGGCTTTTCTGGTGCAAGAGTTAAATCCATGTGGCTGTGATCCCTTATTGAGCTAACCAAAAATGTATGGATTGGACCAAACAGGCCCATTCAACAGATCACTTCCATAGGTGAAATGATCATTGGAAGTAAAGGACTATCACTTTACTTAGCTTAGGAAGGAGGTAGATAAATAGATGGGCCATAGTCCTAAAGGGAACAGATCCTCTGGAAAAGAGGTATCTCCAAAAGAGAAAGATCCCTAAAATGAGCCGATCTGTAGAAGGCATGGCTCCCAAGAAGGGATGGATCCCTAAAATAGACTCATACCTAGAAGGGGTGGATCTGCAGAAAGAAGAGATCCACAGAAAGGACACGCTGAGATGTTAGAAGAGAAGGTCTACAGAAAGTGCAGCTCTCTAGATGAGGTGGATCCATGTAGTGGACAGATTGGTAGTAACTACAGTCCGATAAAAGGGTCAAATCCGTCGAAGATCCATTGAAGGAGCACATGAGACAGGTCCATAAAAGCAACAGATCTGTAGATGGATGAATCTGTAGTGGGTATGGATGTGGAGAGAGTGGGGCATTTCACTTAATGGATTGATACATTGATTTGTGGCTCCTCAGTAGGAATGGATCTGTAAAAGGGGGGGGGGGGAATAAATCGAGGAAAGTGTTGTTTGGTGGGTAGATCCATAGGCTGATATATGAGTAAAAGTCAGATATCCATAGAAGCATAGAATCTGTAAATGGAACAGGGCTCTGTAGATTAATGAGTCTGTCACTTTATAGATCTGTAAATTGATGGATCAATAAACTGAAATGTCCATAGAAAGGATTTGTCTTTGGGATGATGGATCTATGTAAGGTGAGATCTGACAAATGGAGCGGAGTGTTCCTAAAAGCAGAGGTGGACATTCAACTTTGTATGTTGTTAGTCCAACATCATAACACTGCTTTTGAGAGTGTGGTTGCAGCACAGTGTAAACTGGAGGATCCACATTTATTTGTCTCTAATTTAGTAGCGAAGGCTTCCTTGGTACCACCTATACTGGATTGCTAATATTGTTCTACCCTCAATCTTACTTTGCCTCGCAGCTGCCTACCTTTGGCAGTATTCAAATACTCCAGACTAGATTAATTCATTTTGGTATTTCCATCTGGGGCCCTTGCATTGTGAAAACACGTGATTTACAATATTTTAGTGACATTTTGATTCAAATTCAAATAAACTCATCATTAAATCACACATTTGAGGAAATTAGCTCCTCTGACAAATCTTTACAAAGGTTGACCTGGAACACTTCATGGGGATGGCCAAATAATTGAAAACTTGTTTTTCCTATACTGACCAGTGGAGGGTGTGCAAGAATTTCTCTGTTTTGCCAGCCGAAGCCATGTATGCTTATTTATCTTGGGGATTTTTTAAAATAAAGTTTGGTGTGACATTACCTCTGTTGGTTCTTTCTGCACTGCCCTTGATTCTTTCTACATCTTACTTGCCTCTATCTGCATTTTTCTTGCTTCTTTCTGCACCTCATTTGCTTCTTTCTCCACCTCTGTTGTCTCTTTCTGCACTCGTCTTTCCTCTTTCTGTATCTTTCCTGCCTGTTTTTGCATCTCACTTGCCTCTTTCTGCACTTTTCTTGCTTCTTTCTATACCTCTGTTGCTCCTTTCAGCAATTCTCTTGCCTCTTTGGGCTCTTCACTTGCCTGTTTATGCACCTCTCTTGCCTCTTTTTGAACCTCTGCTGGCTCTTTCTACACCTCACTTGCTCCTTTCTACACTTCTCTTGTCTCTTTCTGCACCCCTGTTGCTTCATTCTGCACTTACCATGCTTCTTTCTGCACTTGTCTTGCTTCTTTCTGCACCCCTGTTGTCTCTTTATGTACCTCTTTTTCCTCTTTCTGCACTTTTCTTGCTATTTTCTGCACCTCTCTTCCCTCTTTCTGCACGTCTGTTGCCTCTTTCTGTACCTCATTTGCTTCTTTCTGCATCCCTGTTGTCTCTTTCTGCACTCGTCTTCCCAATTTCTGTACCTTTTCTGCCTGTTTTTGAATCTCACTTGCCTCTTTCTGCACTTTTATTGCTTCTTTCAACACCTCTGTTGCTTCTTTCAGCAATTCTCTTGCCTCTTTGTGCACTTCTCTTGCCTGTTTCTGCACCTCTCATGCCTCTTTTGCCTTTTTCTGCACTTTTCCTGCCTTTTTCTTCACCTCTCATCCCTCTTTCTGCATGTCTGCTGCCTTTTTCTGCACCTCATTTGCTTCTTTCTGCACAAATTATCTCTTTCTGCGCTTGTCTTCCCTCTTTCTGTACCTTTCCTACCTGTTTTTGAATCTCGCTTGCCTCTTTCGGCACTTTTCTTGCTTCTTTCTACATCTTTTCTGCTTCTTTCAGCAATTCTCTTGCCTCTTTGTGCACTTCTCTTGCCTGTTTCTGCACCTCTTTTGCCTCTTTTTGCACCTATGTTGGCTCTTTCTGCACCTCACTTGCTCCTTTCTACACTTCTCTTGCCTCTTTAAGCACCCCTGTTGCTTCATTCTGCACTTTCCATGCTTCTTTCTGCACCTGTCTTGCTTCTTTCTGCACTTGTCGTGGTTCTTTCTGCACTCCTGTTGTCTCTTTATGTACCTCTTTTGCCTCTTTCTGCACTTTTCTTGCCTTTTTCTGCACCTCATTTGCTTCTTTCTGCACACCTGCTGTCTCTTTCTGCACTCGTCTTCCCTCTTTCTGTACCTTTCCTGGCTGTTTTTGCCTCTCACTTGCCTCTTTCTGCACTTTTCTTGCTTTTTTCTACACTTCTGTTGCTTCTTTCAACAATTCCCTTGCCTCTTTGGTCACTTCTTTTGCCTGTTTCAGCACCTCTCGCCTCTTTTTGCAACTCTGTTGGCTCTTTTTGCACCTCACTTGCTCCTTTCTACACTTTTTTGCCTCTTTCTGCACCCCTGTTGCTTCATTCTGTACCTCTCTTGCCTCTTTATGCACCCATCCTACCTTTTTCTGCACCCCTCTTGCCTCTCTACCCATCCCTCTTCCCTCTTTCTGCACCTCTGTTGGTTCTTTCTGCACTGCTCTTGTGTCTATCTGCACTGTACTTGCCTCTTTCTGCACTTCTCTTGCTTCTTTCTACACCTCTGTTGCTTCTTTCAGCAATTCTCTTGCCTCTTTCTGTACTTCTCTTCCTTATTTCTGGACCCCTCCTGCCTCTTTCTGTAGCTCTCTTGCCTCTTTGCTCACCTCTCCTTCCCCTTTCTGCACCCCTTTTGCCTCTTTTTACACCTCTGTTGGTTCTCTATTCACTGCTCTTGCCTCTTTCTGCACTTCACTTGCTTTTTTCTGCACCTCTCTTGCCTCTTTCAGCTCCTGTGTTACTTCTTTCTGCACTTCTTTTGCCTCCTTCTGCACCTCTTAGTTAGAGGTAGTTTTAATCTCCTTGCCCTATTATGTACTAGGGCCATACAATGGTGGTTATGCCAATCACAGGGGTACCCCAACCCATAGTGTACCCTAGTGTATGTAGGCGTTTTCACTGTTTTTTAAGTGTCTTTCACCGTTTCACTGGTTCCAGGCCTGGTTAGTCAGAGTCAGTTACCACCAGTACTGGTCAGAAAAAAGTTAGGGGCACAGGATGACTTTGCAACAAGCCTCTTTCTGCTCCTCTGTTGGTTCTTTGTGTACATCTATTGGTTCTTTCTGCACCTTGCTTTGTCTTTCTGGACTTCTGTTGCCTCTTTCTGCATTTCTCTTGCTTCTTTCTGCGCCTTTCTTCCTCTTTCTGCACATGTCCTACCTTTGTAGGCAGTTAGAAATTAGCATTTAAAAAACCTTGGAAATTCATTTAAAAAACCACAGGTTTCAAGGACGTTATAGTTAGAAATTAGCATTTAAAAAGCCTTTGAATTTCACAGAAAAAAAACATAGGTTTCAGAGACATTAGAGTTAGAAATTAGCATTTAAAAAACCTTAGAAATTCACTGTCGTCAATCGGTGGAAGCAAGATGGCGACAGGCTAGGTTTGGCTGTCGCAGCTGCAGGCAACACCATGGCCATGCACACCTCATATGTTTCCAGATGGTTTAACTGAAGGATGACTCCGGCGCTACTGAACTCGGTGTCGAAAACCCTTCGAGAAAGATACTTTGTGGCTCGAATGTTTTGTCATCAATTTTGGAGGAGAACGATATACAGAAAGAATTAGCTCTCACCTGCCAGAGGATCTGTCGGCTACTGCTAAATCTGGGGGGCTGCCATTTGGATCGGCCGCGATCGTGTGAGCAGGCTGGTTTGAGCTGGGAGGGAATGCCCCCGAAAGCCTCCCCATCAACGCGGGCCAAGTTGACAAGAAATGTCACTGCAGCCGGCCCATCTCCAGGGAACGCGGCAGTGGCGGCTCAGGCGGTGGAACTAGGTATGGGAGCTGCGGGAGCTGGAGTGGCTCGAGTGCACGGAAGCCGAGGCCAGAATGCTACCAGGAAGGATATCACAGGCGAAACGGGGAACCAGAGGAGGAGGTCCGGGTCAACTATTGTGCAGCTGTTTGCAGAAACAAAGAGGTCAGATAAGCACACCGAGAAGGTGGCCTTCAACGACAAAGCAACTGCGGTGGATACAACACCAGAGGGCGAGAAGCGGCTGGTGGGCACTCTCTCGGACATTCAGCAGCATGGTGAGGCAATAAACAATAGTATAATATTACAGGCACAAGAGAAAAATTTGAGTGATGCCCTGAATTACCCCATAGAGCCTATTATACATGAGATGCCCGAAATAGCTAAGCCAGACTTGATGGGACCCTCTGAGCTGGAGTCTTGGGGGGACCAAATTGAAGCAAATATGGTTGGGGGGGCCAAGTATCGGTGTCAAGATCCTTAATGAGATGAAGGCAGGGAGGATGCAATGGATAAGGGGCAGCAGGATGAAAATATGTGCACCCAGGCAAAGGATAAAGAGGTTTTTATAGAAAACATACAACCTAAACAGGCTAGCTAGCTAGAAACCCCCACAAGACAGCAGCTTGGCACTAGGAAAATTCTGGTGGGTCTCATACAAAGTAGGGAAGATGCAAACACGGGGCCCATCCCAGGCACGGGCCAAACACTGGGCGCAGAAGATTTATGGAGAAAAGGAGACTGATATCGAATCAACTGACTATTTTTACTCACTGTCTGATGGCACAGAATCAGTGGATGGCTCCCTCTCCATGACCAGCACCAGCGAGGCAGAAAACGAGAATCTACAAGACGCTAATGGAGGGGATTCCGCTACAACGCTACGGATGGGTAAAAGGGGGGCTAAGCCCTCAATACAAGCTAATTTGGGTGGACAAGAACTAAACTGGGATTACTCGCCAGTAAATCAATTAGTGGGGGACAGAGGCAAGCAGGCCCCGGATGGGTAAGAAGCCCCTACCACAAAACTGGACGCGATACTACAGTCAGTCATGGCACATCGAGAAGAGGCCCGACAAGACAGCAGGCACTCTCAAGCAGCCATATGGAAGGTACAAGGCTCAGTCCGGAAAATAGCGAAAGTGTGCTCCGAAATTTCGGATCGTATAACGGAACTGGAAACACGAACGGGGAATATGGAGGCAGATATGGTATCAATACAGGTGCAGTCCGCATCACATGAGGCCAGGTTCACAGATGTTCAGTGGAAACTTGAAGAACAGGAAAACCGCCAACGGAGAAATAATCTCAGATTTTCAGGTATCTCGGAGGATAAAGGGGGTACAGATATCCGCCTCTATATGTTTGACCTTTTAGCTAAAGCTTTTCCTGAGGTAGAGGGTTGGAATTGGGCACACGAAATCCAAAGAGCGCATCGGGTGCCCATGACTGCTAAACAACCGTCAGTTGTAACCGGAGATGGTAAACCCAGAGTGGTACTTGTTTATTTGGGGAACTTTCTTCTCCAGCAGACTATTTTTGAGAAGGCTAGACCAGATCGTAAGCGTAAGCTGGAAGATGTAGAGTTTTTTACACACCCTTACTTCTGTCATGTAACTGTCAAGCAGTGCTGGAGGTTAAGACAGATGATAAGCCTGTTTCAAGCAATAGGCGCGCAGGCATATTTTATGAACCCAGTAAAGCTAAAAATTGAAATTGGGGATAGCGCTTGCTATTTCTCATCAGAGGTCAAGGCAAAATAATTTTTGGAGGAATTAAAGGGGAAGAAGTAGGATGATTCAGAGTAGGAGATAATATCAGTATATATGGCTTAGTGGGGCATGTAATCTAATGTTATGATCTAATAATGTTGGACAATGTGCTAACCTAATGTTATGATGTAATAATGTTACATACTATGACAAAGAGGTTACGGGGGGGTGTATAATGGATCATGGTGTAATGCTGCCACATCGCCATCTAGACCATTGGTCTAGCTGCTTCCAGGGGGTGGAGATGGGGGGAAGGGAGGTGTGGGGCAGTGAGCAGCAGGGAGGCTGGGGGAGGAGGAGGCGGAGGGGGGGGAGAAAAACCCAAACAAGGTACATAGAGAATGAGAGTGTGAAAAGGAAACAAAGAATTAGTAAAATGAGTTTAGAGCAGGCAACGTGAGCACTTCGAGGTGTAGGGCATGGATAAATTAAAGATTTGCACAGTTAATGTGGCAGGGCTTAACAATAGGGCTAAAAGAGATAAGATTTTCTGCGATATATTAATCCTGAAAATATTTGCTTGCAAGAAACACATATTCCCTGGGGTAATCGGGTGGTACTTCAGATAAATGGCTATGACTTGGCAGTCTGCTCCTCACAGACATCCATGATTAGGGGAGTAGCGATCTTTATTAAACACAACGTGGGAATAAGTAAGCGTACCCTGGCAGATAAAAGGGGCCGATGGGCAATTGTCTCACTAAGCATAAGGTTGACAACTGGGACTATCTATGCCTCAAATCAGGATGATCCTGAAATTTGGGAAGAGCTGGAGATAGAGTTAGCTACATGGCCAACCCCACTAATTCTATGTGGAGATTTTAATATTCAGCTTGGGATTTCACGGGAGATAGGCTTGGGGTACACTGGAAGGAAACCAAAGATTAATCGGCAATAAATACGCTCAAGGCTAGCCATTGATTAGAGGATGTGTGGATGGCCAAGAATGATAAAGATCCAGGATTTACGTACTTCTCATGTCCACATCAAAAAAGCGGACATTTGGACTATTTTTGGGTTTCAGCTCAGATTCTTGGGGAGGCGGAAAGCACTAAAATGCCACAAATCTTCTCAGATTATAATCCTCTCTTCTTGGGAATTACTAACCAGGGTAGGGAAAGGAAGCCTCATCCATGGACTTTCGATACGAAATTATTAGCAGATGAAGACTTTTTAAAGTTTATTAAAGACTGGACAAAGGAGTTTTTTGATACCAACTGCTATAGTACCTCCCGGGCGATGGTATGGGATGCATTTAAAGCTAGCCTTAGGGACAAGTAATAAGCTTTGCTGGCCAGTGGCGTAAACATTGTAAAGACCAAATTACTGCTTTTATGACTAAATTGGCACAATTAGAGACAGAACATATTAATTTGCTTGGACAGGGGAAACTGGAGAGATTGGGTGAGATCACAGTAACTAAGGCGGAAATTAATAGTCTGTTTCGAGTACAAGTGGCTCAGGCATATCAGACATACCAAAGAGAGAGGTATTAATATTGGGAGATGACGGGTAGATTATTGACTCTCTGGATCAGGCAGCGGGCTACATATAATGATATTGCTGAAATTAAGAACTTTGATGGGCGATTGCAAAACACTCCGATAAAAATCATGGAAGTGTTTGAACAATTTTATAGCAAATTATATCAACTGGATCCTAATGATTCAGGACAGATTAGAAGTATGAGGAATTATTTAGGATCTGGTAGATTGGATCCAGAGATATATTCTGAACTGGAAGAGGAAATCTCATTCGAAGAAACGAAGATAGCTCTGAATGCCCTATCTTCGGGGAAAGCATCTGGCCTGATAAAATTCCAGTAGAAATATATAAAGTACTGCAACCAATTTTGGTTCCAATATTACAAGATTTGTTTTTAGATGTGCAATATCGTGGGATACCTCCTAGATCATGGCAGGAGGCCGATATAGTAATATTTCCAAAAAAGGGAAAACCACCTGAGCTGCCAGGATCATACCGGCCTATATCGTTAATAAACTCTATGCCAAAATGTACTCTAAGGTCTTAGCCAATCGGCTCCAGGGGATCATAGCTAAATTAGATTCGCCATGGCAGCATGGCTTTATACCTGGCAGGGGTACTACAGATCATATTCGACTGGTGATCTCTTTGATAGACATAGCAGAAGTTACAGGAGATTGTTTGGCTGTGATCCTTTTGAATGCCGAAAAGGCTTTTGATCGGGTGACGTGGCAATATCTTTGGGAGATTTGGGTAGAGAGAGGGTTTGGACCACGGTTGATTACTGCTATCCAGGCGATGTATTCTAAACCTACTGCAAGGCTGCAAATGATGGGGAATGCTTCTGATCCAATTATGATAGCACGGGGCCCCAGGCAGGGTTGCCCGTGTTCCCCAATCCTTTTTGCTTATATATAGATCCCTTTGTTAATCAGTTGATTTTAAATCCTGCAATTGTACCGTATCAAGCTAATGGCTATGAAACCAAAGTGCTTGCTTATGCGGATGATATCGCCGTAGTCACATCTAGGCCAGGAGTGGCAATAACGGAGATTGAAAATATGGCAGAGGAATCTGGGAACAGGTCAGGCTACCAATTTAACAAGGGTAAGACTCAGGTAATCTGTTCAAGACAGTGCGTATTACAAGATCAATGACAGACTGACTCTGCCATGTACCTGGGGGTAAGGATAGGATTTAAATTAGATTTGTTATGGGCAAATAACCTCGATCCTATACTTAAGGATATTAACGAGTAACTTCAGAGAATTGACAAATTACATTTAACTGTAGTTGGTAGGATAAATGTGTTAAAAATTAAAATCTTTCCTAGAATTCTGTACCTGTTTCGTTCCATCCCCTCGAACTGCAGCCTAATATAATCCAGAAAATGAATGCTATTTTCTCGAATTTCATTCGGAACGATCATAAAATAAGACGGGCTTTGAGAATACTAACTCTCCCTCGGGAGAAAGGCGGTTGGGCTGCCCCGAACATACTTTTTTACTACTGGGCAGCTTTTTTGCAGCAGATGGGTACTCTCTTGGTGGAGGAGAGGACGGGTAGAGAGGATGACCTGCCTTCTATATATCAGCTTGCTATAGGAAAGGAAGCAGAAGGGTTGTTTCTTTGACAATGGGAGTCAAGCTACTATAAGAACATTTGCTATAAATGCATCAAAGCAGCTAAGTTGGTTTGGATAAAAGTCCGTAAGATTTTGAAAATTCCCAAACTTAATAGATATACACCGCTATGGGTGTCATCACTGTTTCCAGCAGAAATAATGGATGGTATGGATAAGGACTGGGAACGGACAGGTATAATTCGGGCTTTGTGTTTATATAATGATAAAACACTCGGACTTAGTAGACGAGTTTGAAATCAACAAAGGGACTCTGTTCAAGTAAATCCAAATGAAGGGGTGTTTAAAAAACTTGGAAAGGGGATCATTTAGCCTAGGAGCAATAACTATATTGGAAAAATACACCGGAAGGCGCCTGAATCGAGGGTCTCTATAACCTACTCCTGGAAACTGTACCAGATGATCTAGATAAAACAGAGACACGATGGGCAGAGAAACTCGGGAATGCAGAGGTAGATTTAGACATGTCCTTGGAACTGGGGAGAAATACTATCTTGGCGGCCAATTAAAGACACAACATTACAAAACTATCTTTGATTTATACCGCAGCCAAGCTGTATTAATGGGGAAAACGAGAATCGGATAAATGTCCTAGATGTTGCCAGGGCCCCGCTGATACTATCCATATGTTTTTTTCATCTAACTCCCTCAGCTCATTAAAAAAGTGAATCGAGAACTTTTGGCAAGAAACAACCAATCATATGATTACTATCACCCCCGACTACGATGCTATTTGGGTATGATAACCGAGCTGAACTATCTGTAACTCATAGAGATTTTGTGATTATTACAATTACGGTAGCCAGACTTTTGATAGCCTCAGTATGGAAGGATGCAGAACCCCCGTCATATACTGCCTGGCTATATTGAGTATTAAATATTCATGTTCAGGAAATGGCATTATATAATCACAAGGGTTGGCGTGCAAGAGAGAAGAGACTTAGGATATGGGGACCTATGACCAACTGGTTTAAAAAAGGATCTGTTGAGCCAGTAAATAGGACAGGAATCGGTTAAGCCCGGACGATTTAGATATATATGTATATAATATATGTAATGTAATAGGCTTTATGTCATTGATTTGTGTTTTGTGTACTGGCCCTGCTATTATATTAGAGATAAGTGATTCAACTTAAAGGACCGTCAGAAAGGAATGTTAATAATGAATTTAAGTTATATGTGATCAAAATGTACCTAGTGGCAAAACTTAATAAAAAACATTAAAAAAAAAAAAAGAAATTCACTGAAAAAAACACAGGTTTCAGGGATGTTATAGTTAGTTGGACATTTTACTTGTACAAAACCAGAGAAATTCGGTTGTTATAGCTAGTTCAGCTAACTAGAACTCGCACCCCCGCAATGCACTGCTGATGACGTCATATATTACATCATTCATGACATGGTCAGTGACATCACTAATGACATATATTTAAGTGATTAATTGAATAATTGGTGAAATAAAATTACCTTCTGGTGGTCTTTTGTGAACTTCTCTTGGAGCATTAATTGCACAGGTTATTTAACCTACAGAATTGATGATTCCTTTTGATTAAATGATACCGATGAGAACCAGTGTTGCAAATATAGAATATTTAAGAAGAGGAAAGTGGGAAATGTTAAAAAACAGCCAGGAGAATGTATTTAACCCATTGACATCTATTGAAAGACAGGTAACTTAAGACTGGAGACATCCAAAATAAAGTACATTTTGGCTTTAATATACCTTTTTGTGGTGCACAGTCAGCGTGCCTTTTTAATGCCTCTCTACGTATGTGCTACATCTATTTTAAGGCGCAGATGCAATTTGTTTGCTTCATTTGTTTGGGGGATCATGCTCCCATGGAAACGATTGAATGAACTCTAAATAAAGCGGCAGCGCTTTATGTCCGCCTGCATTATCTGTATTATAGAAGATGTCTCACAAGCATCTACGGACCATTCTGTAATACTACAGTGCCCATAGGGGTACAGACAATGGGCACACATGGCTGTTACGCCCCCGATGCACTGTTTGTAATACAGCTCCAGATGAGCTTTGAAGAAAATAGGTTAATCGTAAAAAAGTCAAATCTCACCCACACTGCGTAGATATGATGGAGTAAACAACTTAAAAAAATATCAATATCAAAACACAAGAAGTAATGTACTTTGACCCAGCATTTTAAATTTCGTTAACACACATAAGGCATAGCATTACACCTCTGGATGAGACTGCACCATACACTAAAGCATTAGCCGTTAAAAGCTGTATATCACAGCCAAGTACATGATATTTAATTTTAACCCGCCTGTACTTAATATGCTAATGTGTATACACGCTGTGGGTCACAGGTGTCGGAAATAAAATCCGTATTAAACTGCTTTAACTAATGAGGCTTCCCATGTTTAGCATTTATTGTGATTGAAAAGAGCAGCTTTAGATAGATCATCACTCTAAGACTGAAAGTGAGAATGGAGGTGGCTCTGAAAACAACATTAAGGGTAGCAGCTAAACAGGAGGCTGGTGGATATTATCTGAGTGTCCGGGGAGCCTTGCTCTTAAACGCAGTTCATAACAAATTGAAAAGGCTGTATATAAATAGAAAATCAACATTTTCCACGCACTGCCCAGAGATTTTCGAGATGCCATAAAAGCACAATAGGCCTGCACCTAAAAAATTTTAAATAAATGTTTATATAAATTTAGATATTGCCTCACGCATTAGCATCATATTGTACTAATGTAATACACAGAAAAGAAAATGAATGTAAAGAAAGCCATAGCTTTAAACATAGCACATTCCTATACTAATTACTTTACAAAAATGTAAACACAACAGTCGTAATAGAAAACTAGAAAATAGAAAATTACAAAGATGTAAATACTCTCCACACAATCACACAACGATACACCATACCATATTGCATGTACTACTAAACTAACACACACAGAGAAACAAATATAAAGACATGCAAACGTACAGACATATGTACATGCGTTGATACACAACACAAGTGGATCAGATGCCTGCATCCACAACGTCTTCCATTACACGATGATGAGGGTTGTATTGATATACTTTAACTTGCGATGTTTGTCATGTGTGTAATATTTTCCTCATGTAATACCTCTTTCCACATTCTTTTCAGTTCGTACCTCTACGTATTGTAGGCAGAGAATTTGGACTACATTGTAAAGATCTACATTTGGTGGATTTTGGTCTAAAACGCACATGTTAAGTCACTAGCAATAACTTTACCATCATATTTAGAGTTGCATGTGTTTACACCCTCTCACATATGGGGTTGGAGACATGCATGTATAGAGATTTATACATATTGCATTTGGTAGTAGTGTATGCCTAGGTGTAGATAAAAATGGATGTGCACAGAAATTTTCAATCATAAATTTAACTTTGTGAATCAGGCCCAGAATGCTCCCAGATCTTTTAAGTTTCTGGAATGCCAGTATTTTTGAAGGTGCTTTGAATGTCACACAGGTGTATTATATAGCACATAAGTCAAGTGAATGCCTGACCATGGAACAGAAGACAGCTTTCACTGGTTCCTGGTGCGGACCATGTGTTAAAAAGCTAAGTGCTCTGTGCATGGAATCTTACCCCCTACACTGCCTGAAGGTAAGGTTATGCTAGCTATGACAGTGAGCCATATTCGTTTGGGTGTTCTGGCCTTCTGTTTCATTTCAGTTCACTGTTTATTGAATCTTATCTTCCACACTGACTGGGAGCAAAGCTGTTGGCAACAATTGGTCTTAGTCTTTGGGAGATCAGTGTCTGCGTTTCTGGCCTTCTACTTTAACAGCTCAGTTCACCATGCACTGAATCTCAGCTAGGAGGGGGGTGAGGGGCAAGATGGCGGTCACCTGAGACCGTAGCACCGCACAGTCCGATAGAGAGCCCTTAACAGTTTTTACATGCTGAAGTAAGGAGATACGCCAAGATGACCCCCGAAATGCAAAGGGAAGAGACACAAGGTCCCCCAAGAGTTTTTGGGAGCTATGTGTACCTGATTGGAACAATAATTGGGCTGGCGGTTCTGAAGCATATTAACAGGCTGATTAGAGTGGTGCCGGAACGACAGTTTGGCAAATCCTACCTGTTTGGTACATCGGCTTCCACAATAGTAGAAGATATGGGACCAAAGCCAGCCGGAGGAGCAATAAAATCAAGGGCTACTCGTCTCCCACCTAAGGGCCATCTGGAAGCAGGAGAAATGAATGGTGAAGCTGCGGCTGCTTCGCCTGCACAGACGCCTCGGCAGGGGCGCCGAGGTCAGCAAGCGGAGCTACGCGAGCAATGTGAACAAGCCCTGGAGAAGAGAGGAAGAAGCGGGCCACAGGGAAACTACACCCGGCCAGCCCTACAGTGGTTGAGCTGTTGAGAGCCCCCACGGGGAAGACGGCTCAGACTCTCGGCAATACAGGTCAACGCAGCGGCAGCCCTGAGCAAGGTGCAGAGAAGTTGCGAGAGGTAGTCGGCTCTCCTACAATGTATGAAGGCAGGCAGGATCTGAACCCTGCAGGGAAGGAAGGTAGGCCAGGAGTGGATAACGCCCCTCTCCCACTGACAGCTAACGCGGAAAGGGGGAAAGCGGCACAGACATATTAAACACAGATAATCAGGAAGCTAGCCTATTTGAGGCAAATCTAGGTGGGGTGAGGGTGCTTTTCTTCAGGCTGATTCAAATCCCCCATCTCAGGCATTGGCAGATTACAGGCCAGAAGACCTACTACGTTCCGCATGTTTAACTGTGACAGAGGGATCTCAGGG
The DNA here is from genome assembly GCF_964204655.1 of Triturus cristatus. NCBI lineage: Eukaryota > Metazoa > Chordata > Amphibia > Caudata > Salamandridae > Triturus > Triturus cristatus. The sequence goes on along the minus strand of NC_140589.1, from coordinate 1,646,703,605 downwards.
GGTTGGCATGGCGGACAAGACAAACATGGTGAAGGACCTGGATAAGGATCTGAGTAAGGAGCCAAGTGACTATTTATTTTCAGTGTCAGATAAGGGTGAGTGGTTAGAAGATGGCTCAGCCACCTCTACTGATATTAGCAATAGTGATATGGGTGAGGTTGATGGAGCCAAGACCAAAACTGTACAGAAGAAAAAAAAAAGTAAGCGGGGTGATAGAGATCTTACCTGGGATTACAATCCTATAAACCAATTTACCGGTCCCCCGCCTAGTGGGCAACCAGTCTCAGATCTGAATGGACCAACTCCTCCAATGCTCAAAGCCATCTTTCAGGCCATATTGATGCATCGTGATGAGACACGTCAAGATGGACGAAAGGCCTAGTCAGCTATGCGAAAGGTGCAGGGGGTGGTAAGGAAGCTGACCAAAACCTGTAGTGTCATCGAGGAGTGGCTGACTGATCTTGAGTCTAGGATTGTTACCACAGAATCCGATCTTACAACTACCCAAGCGCTAACTAAGTCTCATGAGGCCCAGTTAGTTGACATACAATGGAAACTGGAGGAACACGAGAACCACCAGAGGCGTAAGAACATGCGGGTGCTTGGGGTTCCCGAGGGGCTCAAGGGGACAGATGTCCACTTGTATGTCGTGGATTTGTTAAGAGATGCGTTTCTGGAGTTAACAGACTGTAACTGGGCCCAAGAGGTGCAACATGCCCATCGAATCCCGTTTTTGCAAAAAAAGCCGGTGAGGGAAGGTGCATTGCCACGGGCCATTCTAGTATACTTTGGTAACTTTCTGCTGCGCCAAGCTATTTTTGAAAAGGCTAGACCCAAAGCAAGGAGGACTAGGGGTGGAGTCTCCTTTTCCGTTTGACCGGATTTTTGCCACACTACCGTCGTAAGGCGATGGCGGCTGTGGCAATTGATCAAACCGCTCCAGGACAAAAACGCACAAGAATTCTTGAATAATCCAGCTTGGCTAAAAGTGACTTGGGGGGGGCAAACACGTTTTTTGTGTCAGAAATCAAAGCTAAAGAATATCTGGATGGCCTTACAGGATGGAACGGATTAGTTTAAGCTAACTCAGAAAGAAAGGAATTGAACACAGGAGACTTTATTAAAGTGAAAAAAAAAAGAAAAAAGAGTGAGAAAATGTGTGGGATGAATAAGTGGGGCTTTTGCTTTGGTTTTAAGGTAGCATGTGTTTGGGAACACAAGGGTAAGAATTTTAGGGCTCTCGGTTCTGTGCGTCGCATCCATCGTGCACAGACCACAGTCTGAGTGCCTCTCGAGGGTGGTGTTGGGCTGGGGGAGGGAAGAGGGGAGGATGGGAGGGGTGGGGGGAACCCAAGAAAAAACATACCCAGAGATGAGAAAGAAATGTGTATACGTTAAAAAAGGAGAAAAACAGATCATTGTACTAATGGAGGGGACAGGAATAAACAGAGGAACTCCAGGTGGGCATAGATTTAAACTCAGATGAGGAGACTAACTATCTGCTCATTGAAGGTAGCGAGATTGACTGATAGAGGAAAAAGGTTAAGGCTGGCTGAGTTTGTGAGGACGAATGCCTTTGACGTAGTGTGTCTGCAGGAGACCCATATCCCTTGGGAGAAAAATGGTTTGATGAGTATTGGAGGATATAATATGCTGGTATGTACGTCTCAAAGCTCAAATATCCGAGGAGTGGCAATCTTAGCAAAGACTGCCTTAGGACAGGCTAAACGCAAAGCCGCGGACACATTGGGGAGGTGGGCAATGGTAGAGTTAGAGGCAGAGCTTACAGTGTGTGAGATTTATGGATCGAACCAGGATGATCCACAGATCTTTGAAGATCTTGAGCTGGAACTTCCGGCATGGCCTTGTCCATTAATTTTGTGAGGAGATTTTAATATCTCTCTAGATCCTCCTCATGGGCAGCTAATTCAAGGGGCATATCATGGATGAAAGCCAAGAGTATGTAGGGCTTTATAATCTCTCATGGGCAGTCATGGTTTGGTTGATATTTGGGCTATGAAAATCCTAATAACCTGGGGTATACGTATTGTTTCTGCCCCCATAGGAAATATGTTAGGATTGATTATTTTCTAGGTACGAGGGATTTGCTTAACGGATCTGGTATTAGGAAATTTCCTACGGTGATCTCTGATCACAATCCATTAATTTTGGAGTCAAAAGATTCTAAAGAACTTGAAGCAAATGGTCCTTTGATAGGAAACTTCTTGTAAATAATGAATATATTGAGCATATCAAGAAATGGTCACCAGAATTCTTTGACATAAATAGATATAGTGCCAGTAGGGGAGTTGTGTGACATTCTTTTAAGGCTAGCCTTAGGGGTGAAAAAATGAGTTTTGTAGCTAGGGCAAGGAAACAGCGGGAGGTCAAGAATGAACAATTGATGCATAGTCTAGGGGAGGCAGAAGAAGAGCGTGTTCTACTAGTAAAAAAAATCCAGCATCAGATAATTGCCCTTAAGGCGGAAATAAATAGCTGGCTAACGCAGAGATCGGCAGAATAATATCAGTCCCAGCGGAATAATTCTTACGAAAATGGTGAGCTAGTTGGGAGGGGACTAGCCCTTTGCACCCGGCAGAAAAACGCTCTGAATTTAATATCTTCTATTTAAAAAAATGGTCAAACTTATACCGATACAGATGATATATTAAGAGTGTTTCAGGATTATTATTAACTGCTATACCAGGATGATAGGGGTACAACTGGAACACTACAGGATATATCGCGTATGGTAACCAATGCTGACATTTATGATGTGTTGGATAGTTTAACTAAAGACGATCTAGAAAAGGATATCTCACTAGAGGAGGTTCAAGTAGCACTGCAAGAAATGCCTACTGGGAAGGCTGCTGGCCCCGATAAGATACCCCTGGAAGTATATAGGATATTGAGAACTTTGATATTCCCTCTTTTACTTGATCTTCTTAGGGGTGTTCAATATAGTGGAAACCCCTCAGAATCCTGGAAAGAGACGGATATCATCATCTTTCCAAAGAAAGGAAAACCAATAGATAATCCAGTCTCATATGGGTCGATATCTTTAATTAATTCGGATACGAAAATCTATTCTAAGATATTGGCTAATCAGTTAGGGAGGGTTATAAGACATCTGGTCTCCCCCTGGCAACATGGGTTTATCCCAGAAAAAGAAACAACAGATCATATTTGGAGGGTTATATCGCTATTTGACATCACGGCCGGAACAGGGAGCCAGGTGGCTATGATCATCCTCGATGCCGAGAAGGCATTTGATCGGGTATCCTGGAGGTGTCTGTGGGGGATACTGGAGTTAAAAGGTTTTGGACCACAAATTATAAAGGCAATTAAAGCTATGTATTCCGACCCAAGAGCCCGACTACAATTGATGGGGAAAGAATCGGGTAACATACTAATATCTTGGGGAACCAGGCAGGGGTTCCCCTGTTCCTCCATTTTATTTGCTCAATATATAAACCCCTTGATGGTAAAGTTACTGCAGAGTCAGGAGATCAAACCTGTGATAACCAGGGGGCACGAGACCAAGGTATTGGCTTATGCCGATGATGTTGCAGGGTTAACCACAGATCTAACAGAGGCAATTACAGAGATTATCCATATAGCTGAGGGATACGAGCTTCTATCAAGGTATGCATTAAATAAAGAGAAGATAGTTGTTATTTACACAGATAATATCGCTTTTAATGATTCTCGACGAGCAGAATCGGCAATTTACCTCGGGTCCGCATTAGTTCGAAAGTGGACGAGATTGTGAAAATTAACTTTGAACCCCCAGTAAAGACTATAGCCATGGATTTAAAAAGATTAAATGGGCTGCATCTATCTATAATCGGGAGAGGGAACTTTTTCAAAATGACTATGCTGCCTAAAAGTTTGTATTTATTTTGCTCAATTCCGCTCGCGGTGGATGATCACTTATTAAAGACCTTGAAATATATTTTCTCCAATTTTATCTGGCAATACGGGAAAGTGAGAAGGTCATTAAAGTATTTAACTCTCCCACAAGATAGAGGGGGGATTTCAATTCCTAATATTACATTATATTACTGGGCGGCCCTTCACCATCAGATGATCTCTTTGTTTTTAGTAGATCGAGACAAGGAGACTGAACGGGTTGTGAGAATACCTACAGTATATGAGCCTGCCATAGGGAAGGAAGCTCCTGGGTTGCTGCTGAGACAAATGGAGCAGAGTAATTCTAAAAAGGTTCACTTCGAGGTAATATATAGGTCGTGGAGGATATGGAAAAAAGTGTCAAAATTCATGCCAATACCTAAGATTTGTCGCTATACTCCCATGTGGCATTCTTCTCTCTTCCCACCCCTGTTTTACGATGCTATGGGGAAAGTATGGGAAGAGCTAGGCGTGGTTACAATTGAAGAACTCTATGGTGGAGAGCAAGTTTTCCATTTTTACATGCTGCAGCAGGAGTTCGGAATTCCAAATAATCATTATTTTAAATATGTGCAGATTAGGAGTATCCTTACTACATGTAGACCGGTGATAAAACTAGATAGGATACCAATGATGGAAGTTATTATTAGGAAAACAAGTAAAATTAGGAATATTTATAGGTTATTTTAGATGAATGACTTAGAAAAGACTGAGACAGCCTGGGCAAGGAAGCTAAACAACCCTGATGTGGATATTTATATGACTTTATATTTAACTGCAAAAATACTTTTATCCACTAGCTTAAAGGCACAATTGTATAAAACTATATTTAATTTACATTTTACACCATCCAAATTATTTAATTGGGGAAAAAGGGCAGATGATAAATGCCCTAGATGTGGGGTAGGACCGGCTACACAGACCCATATGTTTTACGATTGTGATAAATTTTCCCTTTTAAAGAATGGGTTGCTTGACTTCTGGGAAAGTCTGTTCGGCTCTAGGATTAAACTGCCCCCTTCCCTGATGCTTCTGGGATATGATAGCTCCTTGGGGCTTAATACCGCACAGGATATTGTATATTTGTGGGAACAGCAATATTTAGGATAATGCTAGCTGCTAGGTGGAGAGATGCAGAGCCACCTACCTTACAGATGTGACTAGCTAGGCCTCTTGGATATAATCAAGAGATGGCTCTGTATGCATGTAGGGGCAGGCAGGTCAGAATCTGTGGGGGGGGGGGATCTGGGCATATGTTTCAGAATGGAACAGAAAAGCCAGGGGATATTAATAAGGGGGTAGGGGACCAAGAGTGGCGATGGCAGGCTTCTCCATCTATATGCTCCCGCTATGCGGGAAGAATAGGGTCGCAAGGGTCTTATGCCCTATAACATTGAACTGTAATGTTTTCTTGCCTGGTTATAACTTTCTAATTTCAAACTGTATATGCCACGTTTTAGTAGTCGCTTTTATACTGGTTCAGTTCATTGGTGATGCTTCTCCTCCTAAGCGAGGTATTTGTATTAAAAAAAAAAAAAAAGAGAATCTCAGCTGGGAGAAAGCAAGACCGGGAAAATGGGCCCTAATTCTTTAAAACTGTACTGTTTGGGACTTTGACCTTCCATTGCAGTCCTATGCATCCCAATACATTTACTTATGATTAAGTTGAGGCATTTCAGGCAATTAGCATCCTAATGACCAATATGAATATAATATACAGAATTATACATAACTAGCCAACAGCAGCAAAACATCAAATGCAAGAGCGCAAAACTAGAGTTATCTATGATGTTACTTAACCTGAGCTCAATCTCCCCCATAGCTATAGCACAGAACAGACCTTCTTAGTTTAGAGGTAATGTGTAAAGTATTTATGAAGTACTTAAACAGTAATAAAGACAAAACCCAACAAAAGAAACATTTGAAACCAATTTAGAAAAAGTGATTATTGCAAATTCATCCTGTGTGAATTGTGCACCCCCATTTTTGCTGACTGGTACTGGTAGTAACCGACTCTGACTATCCCTGGGTTCAGCCTAACCAGGCCTAAGGCCAGTGCTATATTGAAAATACAGTGCGAACACACACATACATGAGGGTACACTATATATTAAGGTACATTTATAATTGGCATGACCTAACCTATAAAGTCCCCAGTACATAATAGGGCATAGCAGTTTAGCGGCCAGCAACCCTTTCTGCACTTGTATGTGTGCAGTGCTGAAAGCCTGAGGTGTTTTTAAAGGAGCCCTGTGTTGCAGCACTGCTTTTAAATTAAAATGTTGCACATACTCGACCACTCCGGATACCCGTCCAACCCATGCCCACACCACATCTTCAACAAAGCCAGCACAGCCATCGCACCCTATCTCCGGAAAGTCATCAACATCTCCTTGGAGACAGCAACCTTCCCAGAGAGCTGGAAGCACGCCGAGATCAACGCCCTACTCAAGAAACCCAAGGCGAACCCCAAGGACCTCAAGAAATTCCGGCCCATCTCCCTTCTCCCGTTCCCGGCGAAGACCGTCAACAAACAACTGACCCGCTACCTCAAGGAGAACAGCATCCTGGACCCTTCCCAGTCTGGGTTCCGCAGCAACCACAGCACCGAAACTGCCCTCATCGCCGCCACCGATGACATCAGGATCCTGCAAGACAATGAAGAAACAGCAGCCCTCATCCTTCTGGACCTGTCAGCCACCTTCTACACGGTCTGCCACCGCACACTACGAACACGCCTCCATGACGCCGGGATTCAAGAGAAGGCCCTGGACTGGACCACCTCCTTCCTCTCCGGCAGAACACAGAGCGTCCTCCTTGCCCCCATCTGCTCCGAAGCCACCGAGATCATCTCCGGCGTACCCCAGGGCTCATCCCTCAGCCCAACGCTGTTCAACATCTACTTGTCACCTCTCGTCCACATCGCCCGAATGCACGACCTCAACATCATCTCCTATGCCGATGACACCCAGCTGATCCTCTCCCTCACCAAGGACCCCCACACCGCCAAAACCAACCTCCACGAAGGAATGAAGGCTGTCGCCGAATGGCTGAGGAACAGCCGGCTGAAGCTGACCTCGACAAGACGGAGGTCCTCATACTCGGATCCACTCCCTCTGCCTGGGACAACTCCTGGTGGCCGACTGCACTGGGAACAGCTCCAACACCCACCGACAACACTCGCAACCTAGGGGTCATCACCGACTCCACCCTCTCCATGACTAAGCAGGTCAATGCCGTCTCTTCCTCCTGCTTCAACACCCTCCACATGCTCCGCAGGATCTACAAGTGGATCCCCACCGAAACGAGAAGAATGGTCACCCAGGCCCTCGTCAACAGCAGATTGGACTACGGAAACGCCCTCTACACAGGAGCCCCGGCCAAACTCCTGAGATGGCTGCAACGCATCCAGAACTCCTCTGCATGCCTGATCCTCGACATCCCTCGCCGCAGCCACATCACTCCCCACCTGAGAGGCCTGCACTGGCTCCCTGTCAACAAGAGGATAACCTTCAAGCTCCTCACCCACGCACACAAGGCACTCCACAACACCGGACCAACATACCCCAACAGACGACTCAGCTTCTACACTGCCACCCGCCAGCTCCGATCCGCCTACCTCGCCCTTGACACAGTCCCCCGCATCCGAAGAGCGACCTCCGGTGGCAGATCGTTATCCCACATCACCGCCGAGACCTGGAACACCCTCCCCAGCCACCTACGGCAGACCCAAGACCTATTGACCTTCACAAGACTCCTCAAGACCTGGCTTTTCGAGCAGTAGCAGCATTCCCCACCCCCTAGCGCCTTGAGACCCTCACGGGTAAGTATTGTGCTTTACAAATTATATGATTGATTGATTGATTGATTGATTGATATTAGGTACCACAAGAGTTTCCCCTAGGTGTCCCAGGGGTGGGGGGTTATGTACTTATAAGGAGGGCCCTTATATAAGAGATTTTACATGCTCTGGGGATACATAAATTGAACATTTTACTTCCCCATTGTAGTAAAGTGATCCCCAAAATCGACTTTTGTTCAAAGAGAATTCTGGAGTGAGGATCTACATTATTCCCTAGGTGTCCCAGGGGTAGGGGGAAATTGCACATTTCCTTTGTGTCATTGTAGATACACATTACAACAAACAAATGATGGACGGAATGCTGACAATACAGACATTCTCCCCCAGTCAAGAGATCTGGGTTAAACCCATCGTTCTTTTGCCCACTACGCCACCCCAGTTCAGACGTGGCCATATGCAAATCAGTCTTGACCCTGTGCCTCATGGGAACAGTCCAGCCCGAACTGCCAAGCCATGTCTTCCCTGGACCGGAATCAAGCATCCTAGGACCGGTTTCTGGCTATCAGCCGTCATCAGCCAGGATAGCTTGACTCCAGTGGCGTAGTGAGCACGGGTCCCACGTCTGGGAATACCCATCCCACTTAGGGCGAAAAGCGTTACAACAAACAAATGATGGACGGAATGCTGACAATGCAGACATTCTCCCCCAGTCAAGAGATCTGGGTTAAATCCATCGTTCTTTTGCCCACTACGCCACCCCAGTTCAGACGTGGCCATATGCAAATCAGTCTTGACCCTGTGCCTCATGGGAACAGTCCAGCCCGAACTGCCAAGCCATGTCTTCCCTGGACCGGAATCAAGCATCCTAGGACCGGTTTCTGGCTATCAGCCGTCATCAGCCAGGATAGCTTGACTCCAGTGGCGTAGTGAGCACGGGTCCCACGTCTGGGAATACCCATCCCACTTAGGGCGAAAAGCGTTACAACAAACAAATGATGGACGGAATGCTGACAATGCAGACATTCTCCCCCAGTCAAGAGATCTGGGTTAAATCCATCGTTCTTTTGCCCACTACGCCACCCCAGTTCAGACGTGGCCATATGCAAATCAGTCTTGACCCTGTGCCTCATGGGAACAGTCCAGCCCGAACTGCCAAGCCATGTCTTCCCTGGACCGGAATCAAGCATCCTAGGACCGGTTTCTGGCTATCAGCCGTCATCAGCCAGGATAGCTTGACTCCAGTGGCGTAGTGAGCACGGGTCCCACGTCTGGGAATACCCATCCCACTTAGGGCGAAAAGCGTTACAACAAACAAATGATGGACGGAATGCTGACAATGCAGACATTCTCCCCCAGTCAAGAGATCTGGGTTAAATCCATCGTTCTTTTGCCCACTACGCCACCCCAGTTCAGACGTGGCCATATGCAAATCAGTCTTGACCCTGTGCCTCATGGGAACAGTCCAGCCCGAACTGCCAAGCCATGTCTTCCCTGGACCGGAATCAAGCATCCTAGGACCGGTTTCTGGCTATCAGCCGTCATCAGCCAGGATAGCTTGACTCCAGTGGCGTAGTGAGCACGGATCCCACGTCTGGGAATACCCATCCCACTTAGGGCGAAAAGTGTTACAACAAACAAATGATGGACGGAATGCTGACAATGCAGACATTCTCCCCCAGTCAAGAGATCTGGGTTGAATCCATCGTTCTTTTGCCCACTACGCCACCCCAGTTCAGACGTGGCCATATGCAAATCAGTCTTGACCCTGTGCCTCATGGGAACAGTCCAGCCCGAACTGCCAAGCCATGTCTTCCCTGGACCGGAATCAAGCTTCCTAGGACCGGTTTCTGGCTATCAGCCGTCATCAGCCAGGATAGCTTGACTCCAGTGGCGTAGTGAGCACGGGTTCCCAGACGTGGGACCCGTGCTCACTACGCCACTGGAGTCAAGCTATCCTGGCTGATGACGGCTGATAGCCAGAAACCGGTCCTAGGATGCTTGATTCCGGTCCAGTGAAGACATGGCTTGGCAATTCGGGCTGGACTGTTCCCATGAGGCACAGGGTCAAGACTGATTTGCATATGGCCATGTCTAAACTTGGGTGGTGTAGTGGGCAAAAGAACGATGGATTTAACCCAGATCTCTTGACTGGGAGAGAATGTATGCATTGTCAGCATTCCGTCCATCATTTGTTTGTTGTAACGCTTTTCGCCCTAAGTGGGATGGGTATTCCCAGACGTGGGACCCGTGCTCACTACGCCACTGGAGTCAAGCTATCCTGGCTGATGACGGCTGATAGCCAGAAACCGGTCCTAGGATGCTTGATTCCGGTCCAGTGAAGACATGGCTTGGCAATTCGGGCTGGACTGTTCCCATGAGGCACAGGGTCAAGACTGATTTGCATATGGCCATGTCTAAACTGGGGTGGTGTAGTGGGCAAAAGAACGATGGATTTAACCCAGATCTCTTGACTGGGGGAGAATGTATGCATTGTCAGCATTCCGTCCATCATTTGTTTGTTGTAACGCTTTTCGCCCTAAGTGGGATGGGTATTCCCAGACGTGGGACCCGTGCTCACTACGCCACTGGAGTCAAGCTATCCTGGCTGATGACGGCTGATAGCCAGAAACCGGTCCTAGGATGCTTGATTCTGGTCCAGTGAAGACATGGCTTGGCAATTCGGGCTGGACTGTTCCCATGAGGCACAGGGTCAAGACTGATTTGCATATGGCCATGTCTAAACTGGGGTGGTGTAGTGGGCAAAAGAACTATGGATTTAACCCAGATCCCTTGACTGGGGGAGAATGTATGCATTGTCAGCATTCAGTCCATCATTTGTTTGTTGTAACGCTTTTCGCCCTAAGTGGGATGGGTATTCCCAGACGTGGGACCCGTGCTCACTACGCCACTGGAGTCAAGCTATCCGGGCTGTTGACGGCTGATAGCCAGAAACCGGTCCTAGGATGCTTGATTCCGGTCCAGTGAAGACATGGCTTGGCAATTCGGGCTGGATTGTTCCCATGAGGCACAGGGTCAAGACTGATTTGCATATGGCCATGTCTAAACTGGGGTGGTGTAGTAGGCAAAAGAACGATGGATTTAACCCAGATCTCTTGACTGGGGGAGAATGTATGTATTGTCAGCATTCCGTCCATCATTTGTTTATTGTAGATACACAGCCACATAGGTTAACATGGCAATAGTTAATTAATGCATAGCCATTGCTAGGAATTCATGAAAATATCATTCAAGGACTTAGGAGAATGGTATTGATAATTCCAACAATGTGCTATTGTTGAATGTATTCTAAATATACAGAAAATAAGTTATATGTATTTCTTGTCTGTAAATCCAAATCCAGCCTTCCTGTGGTCTCCCCTGATTGGTCATGGTTAAGAGGATTAGATAGGCTGCTGCTGTAGCGTTACGCACTGGGCCCTAGAACTATGATGTGTATTTCAAATATTTTGATCTAACCTCTGGCTACCATCATACTCTGTTGGTCCTCTTATCGATCTTGTTATGTGCTGAAAGGGACTGGCTATTCCGAGGATGAGCAATTACCAAATGAGGACCAAGTATAAGATAACTGCTATATTCAAACGTTTTTTCTTAACCTTTAGGAACATCTATGCACAGACTTTAAAGTATATTAATCAAATGATCTATCCACGAGTAAATAATGAGTCAGAATCAGCAAAGTTTAGTTGAAATCTCACCTTATAGTATTTAAATCAAGGGGAAAGAATCACTAAAATAAATAGCATACAATCCTAAATTAAACTAAGGTATAGGTTTAATAAGGCAATATAAACTCTGCAAGATCCAAGGATGAAGGGGAAAATGTTCCTCAGCCAAGGGAGATGTTGGATAACTATAACATATGGATTAATAGGAAATCAGTTGAGCCTCATACAAACCCGTAGGAAAGTTCAGAAAGTTCCAAGTGACCTGTTCTAGTTTGTTAAAGACAGAAATCTGTCTCCGCCCATCACTGCAACATCAAATTCACAGAAGCATGACGCAAACTTTTCAGCCGAAAAGGTTCCACTATGCTAGCATACCAGCCGACAGCAGATCGCAGTATCACATCACAGTTCATGTTAGTCCTCAGATGTCCAAACCATCAGCCTCACTGCTGTAAAGCTGATCACATTTCAGGTGCTCAGGTTGTGTCCCTCTGTTGTTCCAAAATCTGAAAATTATACTCCAAAGCTTTCCAGGGTGACACCCCTTGACATCGTCAGAATTGCCAGACCACTCTGTCCCATTGGTCGTCTTTGATAGGATGAGGATGTAGGTAAAAAGTATTCAATCCGGAAGAATTAAGTAATTCAAATTACGCATTTCCTCAAACGATTGTAAGTTTTAGTCGTAGGAACAATGAGATACTCTAAGAGTAAGCGAAAATGTGCTCTGGAAGTGTTGGCAGTCCGTTCTCAGGCATTTGTACTAATATGTATCATATTTTTTGCAAATACAGTTAACCTGTGCTGAAATGTCAGAGGAAATGATTGAGAGTTAGAACAAAAGTGGCAACCTGGCTAAACGTTCCCACAGATTTCAGACTCTTCAGTTCATGAATTCACGTTTGGAAAAAGGAAACAAGATTTAAGGCCTACATGGAATACGGATCATTCACAATGTATTATGCTAAAATATGAATCTCGCATAGCATAAGGTATTAATCGCTCAAATAAATGCACTAATAAACCATACAGTCAAATCATAACTGTTTCATGTAAGTATAGGGTACTTATTAAAAAAAATTCTATTGTCAAGGTTACACATATATAGAAAGGCACATATCAATCTTCTTCGCATATATGCTATTAAGGCACACAAAATTATAAGTATGTTTGATGAAAGATTGAACAAAAACAACTTTCACTAATCCTGTGTAGCACTTACTTTTCTTTTGTGATTTTCAGTGTACATGTTACACTTGAAATACTATTTATTTCTAACACATGGACCATTAATTTTACATGCTAAATGTCTAAGGTATTTTATTATAACATTATCTAACCATAGGATCCATGTCATTAAATTGCTAATAAATTCACATCTATTTAGTGAACATGAAATAGAACATAAGCTCATTCTAGCATTCTGCATGCTTTTATGATGCAGTATCTAAATTAGAGTTGCATTTTGATTTTTTTTTTTAAACTTGAAACCTAGCACAAGTTTTTTTTATATAGAGTAGTATCACAATCGTTTCTTTCCTAATTGATGCAAATTTTGTAAGGGAAATCTCTACTCCACCACTGCTTTGATGAAGTGATAAGTGGCTCACCTAGGGAGAGGTCATCTCTGAGAGCTCTGCTACACAGGAATGCCAGAGCAGGGGGTGGAGGGGCTGTAAACCATGGAGCTTCAAAGGGGGATAGGAGAGACAAGGAATGACATGCCCATCTACGCACCAGTGCCCCTGACCCAGCCAGATGACAGGCTTAAGGCAGGAATATGCCGATGGTAGAAGGAGGCGAGCTTTGGAAATGAGCCATACTGGAGGTTCATTTAACCATTCTTGCTCCTCTGCTGCAAGTTCAGCCATATTGAATTTTGGAAAAATAGTTCTTTCTAGGAGAAGATTATGCCACACTTTGGAGGAAGTGGTAATGCTCTGGGGTGTTGCCTTGCACCCCTTTGGACAGAAGTGATATCCTGCTTGACCCCAGAGAACACTGAAAACATATGTGAGAGGTGCAGAGCCTCTCAGATCTGCTGCTTAAAACTAAGATAATCAGAAGGCTTGCCAAACTGCAAACTTGATTTGCACCATCAGGCCCTGCATTCTGACTATGTCTGCTGCAGTATCTGAAACTACAGCCCTTTGGATGTACCTTGTTTCAAGAGGAATAAAGAGTAGACTGCCTGCAAGCTACAGATTAACAGAGCTCACCTGGACCATCACCGCCAAGGATCCCCAACCTGCAGTGCATCCAGAGGATTTGTACGGTTTTTGTCCAAGTGGATTGTGGGAACTGAAGTCCAAAACTTTCAAGAACCATCTTGGAGATTACAGACCCTTTTATTGTGTGTTGACCGCAAGCTCCTTGGAAATCATGCTGGCGAACCCTAACCAAACCCAGAATGGTGAAGAGCTTCGAGGAACCTAGGCAGAAAAAGCTACAGAAGGGTTTCTAATTTCGAAGGTAACCTCTCGACCAATGCCGAATGCGAGGCATATCTGAGCAGGGCTCCATCACAGTCAGCCTGAAACTTTGACTTTGTCTAGTTCAAGCGAGACCTGATGTCCCAAAGTAATGTTATCAGGTTCTAAGTGCTATATTGTGCTAAATTTTTCAAAATTCATATCTCCGGTTCCCTACATTGGACTTTATTCATATTATTATTATTTTAATTTTTATGGAGTTTTATATAGCGCAGACTTGACCTGAAGGTATCAGAGGGCTTTACAGGGCACCAGTTGCGTTACATGAGGACACATTAATTTGTGTTAGGCACAGGGAGATTAAGTGATTTGCCCAGAATCACAGGATGTTCAGCGTCATTGCTAAGACTCGATTCAAGGTCGACCGCCCTAGCCGTTAGGCCAACTCCTCTCCTTTGGTGTCATTTGAAAGAAGCAAATATTTCCTATTTTTAAAAATTGTTACTGAGTATTTATTATGTGTTGTGTCATAATTATGTACTGAAATTGGTGTTTTTAAATGGTTTAAAAACCTGCCTCCTACGTTAAGCCTGCCTGCTCGAAGCCAAGCATGGGAATAATTTATTGAGACCTCTACTGAGCCCTAGACTGAGTAACTGGCCTTATTGCCAGTGGTAGATGTACATTTACCACTACTAATAACCTACTTTCCAACATGGAATACATTTATTTAAATAAAATAAAAATAAAACTACAAAAATCAAATTAGAAAAACTAGAGTTATGAATCTTTTAAGTTTATATATGAAAATAACACCAAAAAGTGTTATGCACCAAATGCAGTAATCTTGTGCTTTACCAGTACTTAGGCACAAGTAAAAGCGGACTGCGATGGAGTACAGAATGAGCACAAAAACTAGGTTCGACCCTGTTTCAAGTTTTAACTTCAAACTTCAAAAATTCTCAGTGAGGCAAAGCAGCAGGCTGGGCCCGAAGAGGATTCTATGACGCCAGATAGTCGTTGTTGACTTCTGGTTTGAAAGCTAAGAGTGGGAGGAATTTGAATTCTGTGCCCAAAGAATGTCCCTCGCTACTTTTGGTGCCTTTGACCGGTGACTCGGACTTAGCCACTTTTTTTGATCTTGGATTCTTCCACTGGAGCAAGGCTGCAGGCTGTAGCTAAAGAGCGCTCCACAAGGCCAGACACCTTCTCTGCAAGGTCCACTGATTCAGATTTAATGCTGCAGAAAAGCTCCGAATGGGAGCAACTTGCCAACCTAAATCTTCTGCCTGGCGGCAACGTCCAATAGGCTTGTCTGGTTGGTTCGAGTCCTTCAGAGGTTCTTGACGTCAAAACATTGCTAAATCCTAAATGTAAGTGGACAAAATTCTTGATCACTCACTAATCAATGGGATAAAGGTTCCTAGGGGTAATCAAAACCCACTTTTACAGCATTTCCTGTATTTTCTACAGTAAACAATCCCAGAGTGCCCCAAAAAACGAAATTGCCCATCCCAGAGGTGTAGTCATAGAAATGAGCATCCCCTTATCTATGGTCACTCTAAACCAGTAGTGGGGTCAGCTCCCCTCCTATGGGGATTGGTGCCTGCCTGACTGGATGAAAAAAGGAAAAGGGCAGGTCCAGTGGTTAGCTACATCTGCCTGTGACAGGGTAGATGTCTTAGAAGATAATCGTAATTCAACAGTGAATTTGGGCATTTACTAAATATTTGAAAAAGTCCAATAATTAAATCTGTAGCGGTTTTCTAACCAGAGATTACAATATTAAATGTCATATTACACCTCAATGTTTTCCTATGGAACAGCCAGCCTTGCTTCAGTGAAATTAGCTTTTGAAGCTTACTCACTATACGGACATGTGCAGTATTAAACTTTGTCATGCCCTACTTTTAAATACTATCTCCCTTGCCTTGTGGACAATAGGGCCTACTTAGCGCTGATGTATTATTATTTAAACAGAACGTTTAGACCTGTCAAAAGAAGTTAATTTTGATAGGTCAAATTTGGGGTTTAAAAACTGCAGAGCCAGGCACCAAATGGTAGGCCTAAAGTCATGTTTGCACTTTAACAGGAGTAGGTAGCAAAATGGGTGCTGCAGTCCACTACTGTCCTTTAATTTACACGTCCAGGGTACACTCTTTATGTTTTACCATGGACTTATAGGTGCGTTAAATATACCATTCAAGGGTTTGCCACATTTATTATGTTCAAATGGGAGAACAGGCACTTTACCATTGGTTAGCATGGATAAAGGGCACAGAGTTCTACAGCAATCAAAATCAGTCAAAGCCAACATCTGGGAGTACACCACACAAAAGAGGGTCATTTACAACATCCAACTTGAATATCTCCCAGTAAAGAGATTACATGGAACAGAAAGGTGACAGGAATCATAGGAGGCCGGGCAAAAATACCCTGCTTCATCCTCATCCCGTTGCCTTTCTTCTCTCTCTCCGTGTACCCCTTCCTATCACCCTCAGACTGCCCCTAAATATTTTAAATAATATAACACTTAACATCCTGACACTCTCCTGCACCCAAATAGGAACAAAATGCACGCAGCCACACTCATTAGCACGCCCTACCCACCCAAACATAATAAAACTGCCATGCCTCTTTTTTCACCCTACTTGCGTAGCCCAGAAGCACCTTGTCCAAATATGTTTTGGAAAACACTTTCGGCCATCCTCCCAGTATTCCCCACCACCGTCTGAGCCTTATGTTTCCCTTCCCACCCAAATGCTCTGTTCTCAATGCACTACCTACACCTTTCTGACAGTGGCTCTGACTGAGCCTCGCTAACAGAAGTGACATTTCCTTAGTTAATTAGACTTTCAAAAGAGAGAGTGGTGGGCAACCAGTGTAATTTACCTGTACCCTGAGCTTTGCAGGGCCGCTCTCAAGCTCAAAACAGCTCAGCTGAGCAGAACATGAATAGATCTTTAAAAAAGCAAGAGGAAGGTGGCAATAACAAACTCCGACTTGTTATTTCAGCATTATGGCGGAAAAATGAAGACAGAGAGGAAAGCTAAAAGCAGGTAGAAAGATTAGGAAATAGGAAATATGAATTAGGGCTGACGCAAGGATTCTTTGACATTTAAATATTATGTATCTGATCAAAATTAATGTGCATTGGCTGAGAGTCACTGTCTAGGCCACAATATCCACATATCTAAGATATGAGACGTCTAAAATCATGATATCGATTGTATATATTGGAACTGGATGTTCTGTGAGCAGAAGCTCGTGATATTACCCATGTGCTTTTAGCTGCTGTTGCTCAGATGTTCTGAATTGTAATATTCTTCAGCTCCATCTGCTCAGTATACTTCTCATTGCAAGTCGTTCTTCCTACACCGAGCTATGCGCCAGTCTCCATTGTGGCATATGCGGGGGAGTTGCTAGTAGAGTTGGAT
This sequence comes from Triturus cristatus, assembly GCF_964204655.1. Lineage (NCBI taxonomy): Eukaryota > Metazoa > Chordata > Amphibia > Caudata > Salamandridae > Triturus > Triturus cristatus. The sequence goes on along the minus strand of NC_140589.1, from coordinate 1,646,686,333 downwards.
TTGTACCAACAGAGCTCTGTGTTGATGGCAAAAATGAAAAATCAGGGGTGCCACAGGTGAACAATGAGCATGGCAGTACACTGGCAGACAGTGGTGGTTATCCTAGCAAGGCAATGCCATCAGAGGGGAACATCCTTTACATCGCGGTTAGTACACCGCGATGCAGTTACATCGCAATCGTTACAACGACTGCGATGTTACCACGCCATGCCATTACAACGCAAGTCTTTACATCGACTTGCGATAGATGGCGTGCTAACATTACAAATAGTGTAGTTTACTATCCCAACACCTTCCCTACTGTTAAGTGGACTGGAGTTGGAATAGTAAATTATGCTTTTCTAATGTTAGCCCGCCATCTAGTGCAAGTCGATGTAAAGACTTGCATTGTAAAGGCATGGCGTGGTAACATCGCAGTCGTTGTAACGACCGCGATGTAACGGTACGCGTTGTAAAAACTCGCGTTGTAACATCGTACATCCCCATCAGATGCTGCAGGTCAAAATTGAGGTTCATTGAAAAAGCTCAAGGGAGACTAAAAGATAGGGCAAGAAGAGCAAGTAAAGTTTCAGTTCCAATGATGCAATAACATTGACAAAACACTGCTGGAATGTAATGGAATATCAGGTTTTGAAATAAAATCATGTTGAAGGTATAGTGCTAAAGCTGGGTAGTGGGTACCAGTACTGGAGTAGCAGGGTGTTTTTTAGTACAGCTTTTAAGGATCAGATGCTGAATGGTATTTTGGTTTCAATACAGAGCAGTATGGGGCACCAGGGGCGGCTGGTGACATGTGATAGTGGTAGGCATAAAACAATTGTCGTACTTCACTGCGGCGAGCGAATCAAAATTTTGAAAAAAGAGTGGCAAATGGTGCATTTTCAAGCAAACCAGAAGGTGTGAAGAACAGCCCTGGAATGCTTTTTTTCTAGCCCTCTACAAAACTCACAGGATGCCTCCCATCGCATGCAAGGAAAAAACTGAAAACCTGCCTCTTCAAGGAGGCTTTTCTAGCCCTCTACAAAACTCACAGAATGCCTCCCATCCCATGCAAGGAGAAAGTCCCTGAAAAATGTTAAAGTGCCGCAGAGGAGCTCTGTGAACTGAGTAAAGAACAAGTGACCTGAGCCTGTCATATTTTGCTCATCCTGTGCGTATGTACGGGTTTTGGTTACACGTGAATTACACCTAGACTCAATATCCAAAACAGCATTACAAAGTGGCCACCAGCCAAAAGTCAGTGCACAACAATTCAATTAAATACATAAATAAATGAAGTGAGAGAGATCCCGCTTAAGCGCAGCAACTGATGTAAGGATAAGAACACCACTCTGATCATCTGCCCTCAGTACCCCTCTTCCATCTCATGTGCACAGGGCTCTCTGCCCTCAGTACCCCTCTTCCATCTCAGGTGCACAGGACTCTCTGCCCTCAGTACCCCTCTTCCATCTCTCCCGTGCACATTGCTAGCTGCCCTCAGAACCCCTATTCCATCCCTCCTGTGCACAGGGCTCACTGCCCTCAGTACTCCTCTTCCACCTCTCCCATGCACAGGGCTCTCTGCCCTCAGTACCCCTCTTCCATCCCTCCTGTGCACAGGACTCTCTGCCCTCAGTACCTCTATTCCATCCTTCCTGTGCACAGGGCTCGCTGCCCTCAGAACCCCTCTTCCATCCTTCCTGTGCACAGGGCTCTCTGCCCTCAGTACCCCTCGTCCATCCCTGCTGTGCACAGGGCTCTCTGCCCTCAGTACCCCTCTTCCATCCCTCCTGTGCACAGGGTTCGCTGCCCTCAGTACCCCTCTTCCATCTCTCCCATGCACAGGGCTCTCTGCCTTCAGTACCCCTCTTCCATCCCTGCTGTGCACAGGGCTCTCTGCCCTCAGTACCCCTCATCCATCTCTCCCATGCACAGGGCTCTCTGCCCTCAGTACCCCTCTTCCATCCCTCCTGTGCACAGGGCTCTCTGGCCTCAGTGCCCCTCTTCCATCCCTCCTGTGCACAGGGCTCACTGCCCTCAGTACCCCTCTTCCATCCCTCCTGTGCACACGGCTCGCTGCCCTCAGTACCCCTCTTCCATCTCTCCTGTGCACAGGGCTCTCTGCCCTCAGTACCCCTATTCCATCCCTCCTGTGCACAGGGCTCTCTTCCCTCAGTACCCCTCTTCCATCCCTCCTGTGCACAGGGTTAGCTGCCCTCAGTACCCCTCTTCCATCTCTCCCATGCACAGGGCTCTCTGCCCTCAGTACCCCTCTTCCATCCCTCCTGTGCACAGGGCTCTCTTCCCTCAGTACCCCTCTTCCATCTCTCCTGTGCACATTGCTCGCGGCCCTCAGTACCCCTCTTCCATCTCTCCCGTGCACATTGCTAGCTGCCCTCAGAACCCCTCTTCCATCCTTCCTGTGCACAGGGCTCTCTGCCCTCAGTACCCCTCTTCCATCCCTGCTGTGCACAGGGCTCTCTGCCCTCAGTACCCCTCTTCCATCTCTCCCATGCACAGGGCTCTCTGCCCTCAGTACCCCTCTTCCATCTCTCCTGTGCACAGGGCTCTCTGTCCTCAGTACCCCTCTTCCATCCCTCCTGTGCACAGGGCTCTCTGCCCTCAGAACCCCTATTCCATCCCTCCTGTGCACAGGGCTCTCTGCCCTCAGTACCTCTATTCCATCCTTCCTGTGCACAGGGCTCGCTGCCCTCAGAACCCCTCTTCCATCCTTCCTGTGCACAGGGCTCTCTGCCCTCAGTACCCCTCGTCCATCCCTGCTGTGCACAGGGCTCTCTGCCCTCAGTACCCCTCTTCCATCCCTCCTGTGCACAGGGTTCGCTGCCCTCAGTACCCCTCTTCCATCTCTCCCATGCACAGGGCTCTCTGCCTTCAGTACCCCTCTTCCATCCCTCCTGTGCACAGGGCTCTCTGCCCTCAGTACCCCTCTTCCATCCCTCCTGTGCACAGGGCTCTCTGCCCTCAGTACCCCTCTTCCATCCCTCCTGTGCACCGGGCTCTCTGCCCTGAGTACCCCTCTTCCATCTCTCCTGTGCACAGGGCTCTCTGCCCTCAGTACCCCTCTTCCATCCCTCCTGTGCACATTGTTCGTGGCCCTCAGTACCCCTCTTCCATCTCTCCCATGCACATTGCTAGCTGCCCTCAGAACCCCTCTTCCATCCCTCCTGTGCACAGAGCTCTCTGCCCTCAGTACCCCTCTTCCATCCCTCCTGTGCACAGGGCTCTCTTCCCTCAGCACCCTTCTTCCATCTCTCTGCTGTAAGGGTGACCAGTTGACTCCCTGTCAACGGGACACCAATTTTCCAGTCCTGGGATTTAATTTAAGAAATAGGTGTGTTCTGGAAAGGAGAAGATAGTGCTATTGGCTTAATGGAGTCAAACCTAACACCCAATTAAATTAATTACGGATTAAAGGACAGCAGAAGATTCGAAAACGTGACATGGAGCCATATGTACATTCTAACTGGAGGGATGCAAAAACATAGAAGGGTCTTCATGTCGGCTCACTTTCTATTCGGTATGTGTCAAACGTGTACTATGTTATCAACAAGTGTACAGCGCTGCAAAGTCTTCAGAGAATCGAGCAGATTCAAGTGTATATTTATGCCAGCTGCAGGCTGTGTTTACGGGACGGAATAAAGAAGCGATATTTGTGTAATAAATGGCATGAAATCCATAATATGGCTGCACACGAGCAACGCACATAGTCCTCACTTACTAGGAAAGAGCAGAGACAATGCACAGAACAGCTTAAAAAACAGGGACCGGCACAGATGAAAACAGAAGTTTGAAAATGCTCCCCTGGAAATCGAAAGAGTCATTACTTTCCACTCCTCACAGACCACTCACAAGTTACTCACCCAGCAGCAGGACCCTCCCAGGAGTTATGTAACAGTGCTCAGAAGCCTGCCACTAAACCACGAGGCTACAGGGAAGACAATACATAAAGGCAAGGATAGGCACAGTCATCTTAAGCCCAAACACATTTAAAGCGCTCAGCTCCTAGGACTGCATGGGATACAGCGCTTTATGGAGACCTTCACTGATGTCTTAACGGCGCTTCTGTGAAATGAGAACTCTCGTCACTTAAAGCGCCTACGGCTGCACAGATTGTTAATTAAACCATCCCAGCCAGTCTGGGCCCTTAGCAGTCAAAATGTTTAATTAACCCCTTCCATGCTGCGCAGATTCCGCCGCTGTGCTGACGGAATCTTGCGCGGGCGTGGTCATGACGGAACGGTTCCGTCATGAGCACAGCTCAACCGTGGCTCATGACGGAACCGTTCCGTCATGAGCACCGAAGGGGTTAAGCACCGCCTCTTCATTCTGCCGTCTCTCTTGCCACGGTCTGCCTCTTCATTCTGCCGCCTCTCTTGCCGCTGTGACGGAGAGCACTAAAGTGTGAGCCCGCTAGGGTCCTCTGTGCCCTTCAGCGCCACTGGCTGCTCCTTTATTGGCCCGCCCTTCAAAGACCCTTCTCTAAATGTTAGTCTCCCCAGCCCATCTGACTTCGAGAGCCTTCCACATTTTAGGGTCTTCACCAAAACACGCAATTACAGCAAGGAACACGTTTGTGGTAGCCTCGTAAACTGTGGTGTTTCATTTAATGGCGCTGCAAGAAGCCACAAACGAAACAGCACGAGTTCCGTAAAAAGATACTACACAGCAAGGGTTGCCACCATTACAGTGACAGGATCCTAGCATTAGAGAGGTTACTATTTATGACACGCAGGAGTCCTTTATATTTTTGAGCCTCAGGATATACTGTTCAGCGGTTCCCTGTTCCCTTAATTGGGGGCAGCTGATCCGGGCCTTGTCATGCCCCCTCAGGAGTAGGGTGACCAGATTCTCAAAACAAAAAACGGGGACAGGTCATAGACATAGAAGTAGGACTACGGTTTGCAGTAACCATCGACATAAAGGTAGGACTATTTGACAGCTGCCATGGACATAGAAAAAGGACTATAATGACAGCTCCCTCCACAGACCGAGATGAAGCATTACAGACGACAAATCAGAGGTCTTTTATTGGCTGTAACCATTAGTTCCATTTAAACAGACTTTGCCTCAACATTTGCTATAGTTGGTGACCACGGCTTTAGTGCTGGTGGCGCCCTGTGCGACAGTGTTTGTTGGCGCCCCCCCAAGACCACCTCCACCACGGATTCTCTCACTAGCACCCTTTAACAGTGACCAAGTCTCCATAACCACACTCTCTCAGATGCATTGAATTAGTTATATAGCGCCACTCATACCAGTGTAGGGTGTCCGAGCACTTCGCATCACACACACATTACACAGAGACAATCAATCATGCATGTGTAATCAGTGTATAGGAAATGTTACATAAGCCAAAGGACTAAAAGTGTAGGGAGTCACATGTCATCCATACTGGTAGGCAGTATAGTTTAAGAGTGCTTTGTGTGGAGAAGCACAAACGCAGAGTCGAAAAAGAAACAGCATAGTTGGGAGTTTTCTTTAATAATAAGAATCGATTTCTAGCCAAATTATCCCTTTTTGCAACATTAATCAATGCTCTAATAATGTATACTTTGCAGTGTGTATGCAGTTCTAGGATGAAAGTTAATAGCTCACTATTCTATATCAGGACTTTAAGTTATAAATTGCAAGTAACAAAAGGATATCTCTTTTGAAAGCAGTAATCTGCTGATCTGTTTACATCATACGCACTCTGTAATCTACTTGGTACAGGTTCTTTGCAGCAGGCATGTTAACCCTCTACACTAACTTCACCGAAGTCAAAACCTCAACTATACAAAATGCTGATCTCTCTCCAGGAAGATTATTAATCACACAAGTTATCTTGACATTTATGTGAGGCCTGGTAATTGCTGGGGGTAAAGAAACGCTGCAGCAGGTGCTTCAAAAGCATAATAAACTTTAAAACACAGCGCCCCCAGGAAGCCAGCACCCGGTGCGGTGGCACTCGCACCGCCCTAAAGCCGGCCCTGGACACGAAGTACAAACAGGTTACTGTTTCTAAACAAGGATATAAGCAGGTCCTGCAAGTAGGCTTTTACAAAATAAAGACATTCAAAGACGCACTGCCATCAGTAGCTGTTGGAGCAGGAGCGCTGCATTAACAAAACAAAGGTATCTCTGGAAGCACCCTAAGTGACCGGCATTCAGGTGTGAATGTATGCAGATTGCATCCTTTGACTTCTCGGCCTGGAGACAGAGGTCACATTCAAAGCGCTGAACCTCGCGCTGTGGAATGAAAGGAGCACCTCTCCCCACCCCCATCCCATTCAAAGCCCGATTTCCCTTCCTGCTACAACGCTCACCTAAACGTCACGCTTTAATCAGTGCAAAGAGAGCATGCACGCGCATGCTCAAACAACCGAAACAAATGAAAAACCGGGACATTTGTATGTTTAACCCGGACACTGTTTAAAAACCCGGACATTTCATTGAATTGGAGAAAAGTGTCGGGACACGGGGACACTTCTCCAAAAACGGGGACCGTCCGGGGAAAACCGGGACGTCTGGTCACCCTACTCAGGAGCTAAGCCTTCCCATGGACTACTTACGGACGGCCTTCGCACCGCCGGTGCCCCCTCCGCAGCCCAGTCTCCTGCCTGGCCCGGGGAGCCCCCTGGAGAGGCGCCTGAAGTGCGTGCTGCTGGGGGGCGGGGCAGTGGGTAAGACGAGCCTGCTGGTCAGCTACACAGCCAACGGCTACCCCACCCGCTAGGAGGCCTCTGTAATGCCTTCAGAGACCATAAGCACTTTTAGCCAGGCATTCCCTTTTGTATTTTAACATGGGTGGTGGGGGAATATGTCAGCAAGGCTCTCTTGTCAAACGAGTCAAAACAAGCCGATAGAGCGAAAAACGGGTCCCTTCCATCTATAATTAATAGGGTAAGGGGGAAACTACAAACTTGCATCAAATGTACAAATCCTTCAGCTACTGAGAACTTTTCTTTAGATGTTTTTCATGACCCCCGACACTAAGCAAACATAAAAAAGTTTCCAAAAATGTAGTGGTCCGTGCCGCCTCGGGTCTGTTGGTGCCTACAGCCCCTCAGTCTCAGCCAATCCTGGCGCTGCCAGCAGCGCCAGGATTGGCTTAGGGCACGGTTACTACTCGCCTGCCTGCCCGTTAGGAGACCGAGGTTTGAGCCTTTGCTCAACCCTCGCTCTCCTAATGGGCATGCGCCAGCCAGAGCAGACACTAGTGCGCATGACTGGGCACAGCACGAAAATTAGCTCACCTTCCCCACTCATGCGCACTTATGCTGCTGCCTGTTGCCCCTGGTCCGTCTGACAATTATGTCAGTCAACATGACGCCGGTCGCTGGACCGCCCACTCCCTTCACTCTGAAGTGGGTGGGCGGGCCGACGTCATGCTGACTGACATGATTGTCAGTTCTCCCTCGCCGTCTTTGAACTTAAGTAAACTGATTCAGTTTACTTAAGCCTCAGTGGACACACCGCGCCTGTGGGGCACTGCAGGTCAGGATTGGGGTGCTTCGATAAAGCTTTGTGTGGATTTTAATAGAGGAATAGGAAAGACTACACGCTAGGATTAAAGTCCAATCATGTGTTGAGCAAAGTATTTATGGAGCTTGGACCCTGTGTGATAGATCTACTAAGTTTTCATACAATGCTGAATTGTGTGAAATGGAGAGAGCAGGACAGCACCATACCTACTAAGACATGGCACTGTTTCCTTCTTCGTCAACACTGGCGCACCTTTGGCAGCCTTGCACCATAGCGCAAGGGAGTATGTGTCATGTCGAACAAGAGTTTTGTACTGGTAGGATACCCTTCCAGTTGAAAATACCATGCCAAGACATTTGTATGTGTGCTGTGCAGTTCAGCAGACATAAAAAGTTGGAAAAGTTTTGAAAAAAGAAAACCTCTCTCAAACCTCACGCCAGCCTCTAGGAGGCATTAATATTTGATGCAAAGTCCGGTTGTCTATTATTAGTAGACATGGCTTTGGATCAAAATCCATGGGTGGTTGCATGGATAGCCCATGTAAAAATCATGGAGAGCCCCTTGAGTGAAATTACTGTATAGTAGAACAAAACCCTACCTTGGGTTACTTTAAGAGGCAACTTTTTAATGAAAACACCCTTTGCCGGTCTGCCACATAGTGCAGGTCAAAGTAGAGGTGTAGTAGTATCTGTTATGTATAGTACACTTGTACCTGTCTTCTGGAACAAGCTTTAGTAAGTATTCTTGTTTAGAATCTTGTGATGTTAGTGGTCACAGAATGTTGGATTATGTGTTTTGACAGTTGAATAGTAGTTGGCAGTGGAGGAGGTCCTGTGTGTCCATCCTCCACTACTGAGTAGCTCTGTGTATGAAAGAAATGAACTACTTTTATTTCTACTGTGACTCAACTCAGTCACTACAAAAATACTGGTGATGACTACAGCTACTGCAGTAGGACCTGGGTATTTGGCTGCCTCAGAAAGTACTGTTTTCATTTCCCAGCTGCATGTCGAAGAATGATCCATACCTGATTATCCCGTTTTGGTGACTGAAGTCTGAACTAACGTTTTCCAGGTTCATCATTTGCATGTTCTGGCCCATTAACTTCCAGCTGAGTAGCTCGTGCCTAGTTGTGGTCCAGTTGACAATTTTTTTAGTTCCAGCAGAGAAGTTTACGAACAGTTCTAGTCCGGTTACCGAATGAATGTGCTGACTCAGACTGTCTTCTGTGTGAGCGGAGATAGAATCCGATGGCTCTCTGTCTGTCCTGTCACTGCTAGAGTTGAGGGTTCTCCCCATGTTAGCCTAATTGTAGGTTGTAGGCCGTGTTGCATATGTTATGAAATAACACATTTGCTTTTGTGCCACACTATTATTATAGAAATAGGCTACACATGTTTTGTTATTTAGCTCGTCTGCTGGGATTCAGCCTAAACATTTTGTACAAGGTCGAACAACATTGTGCCCTGTTTTTCTCTGTGGTCGTTCACTAACACATTCTAACACTTAGACATAATAGAGATGTCCAGCAGTTTTTTCAAGCATGGCATTTCTTATCATGTAAGCCAAGACTAGCTGCTTTGAAAATATAGAGGAGGATTTCTAGCAGAGGAAAGGTCCTAGGAAGAGCAAGCCAGCTCAGCGCAATCTGAGATGCAGACCAGCTAACAGCAAATTCCAGAGATGGGGCCCAGCTCTAATCCCAGAGAACACTGATATATCACCGAGCTCATGTAGTGAGTTCAGGCTTAGGCAAAATATATCCCCTTGTGTTCTGAAAATATATCATTAGCCATGATAGGTCTTTACATTGTGTACAGTTTATTAATAATGTTAACTATTCTGCTCAGTTGCATATATTTTCTAATTGTAGCACAGTTGCTACATGAAAGAGCATGAAAGTTTCAATAAATATTGTAAACTTTCCACATGACTTTCATTGGTTTATAATGGACATGCATAAATTAGAGAACAAAAGGTGATGATCCATTACTACGGTTCTCTGAGAGGACTAGAGTGTTGTGTTCTGGGGTGCTAACTTAACTATTACTCTGGGAAGGTTAGGTGTGCACTGTGGGCTAGTCAGGACTTGGACCCACAGGTACTGATGTGGTATGGTGACTCAGTTCCTAAATACTGACATTCTGTGATCCTGGACATAGTTTTGTTTCTAAACAGAATCCCTACAACATTTTCAAGCATTTATTGGAATTGCCACAGAATGAAAATGAAGACAATTATGAATATACTGAAGCAGTCAAGAAACTCAATTTGTCTTTCGAGAAACAGCTTAGGGAAATGGTACTGCTGGACAAATGTTTTATACATAAACAGGGGGCTGAAGAAGATGTTGATACTTATATTTCTGTGCTGGGCAGATTTGCTGAATGTCAATTTGAAAATGTTACTGGTCAGCTTATTAGGGATCGGTTTGTGTGTCATTGTAAAGACAAACAAATCAGACAGAACCTTCTGGTATTAGGGAATCCCTTACTTGATGAGACTATCTAGGTGGCCCAAAGTATTGAAATCGCACAAACTTCTGTAAGAGAACTGGATGCAGCTACAGTAAAAGTTGTAAAAGCTCATCTGACAACTACCTATAGTAAGAAAATCGGAACACCTAGAGGTATGAGAGATAATAGTTTGCCTCCAATGAAGGCAAAGTTTTGTTTAAGGTAAGGAAATTCTCCACATGTTTAGGAAAATAGATCTTCTGTGGTGAATGTAACATGTAACTTTTGCAAAAAAGTGAATAATTTTACCAAGCTTTGCATAAAGAAAAAAAAAAGAAAAAGGTCAGTTGCTTGTGTAGTGGATTCTGATCCTGATTCTGATGCAGATTTAGTGGGAATGTCAGATTTTGTACTAGCCATCGGTGATGAGGTATTCAACTCTGCTGAACATACCATGGAGGAGAAAGAACCCCAAGTAGGTGATCCTTGCATGTGTGCTGATCCGGTGGCTGACATGCTCCTAGGTGTTGAAACTCCTAGTTGATTCGGGAGCTAGGATCACCATGATTACACATTGCTTGTTCACAGAAATGTGGGGCGAAAGGTCTTTACTCCCTCCTGACCTTTCTTCTGTTTCGTATGAAGTAGAGAGGATTGAGTTATTGGGCTATATTGAAGCCAATATTGAATACAAAGGGAAGAGGATCAAAGGCAAAGTATATGTGGCGGTAAAGGGTCTTAACATTTTAGGCTGGTTCCATCAAGCTGGTATGACCCTCAGACCAGGTGCCAAAGAACAAGTTCTGGTGGTTGATTGTGAGGATGTGGCAGATGAATGGAGAAGGGTATTTCCCATTGTGTTTGGTGAGGTGCTTGGCAAAATACATGGCTTCAAGCACAATATCAGAAAGAAGGAATGGGTTGTTCCAGTTAAATACAAACTTAGGAAGGTCCCTTTCACAGTTATCAATGATCTTGAAGAAGAACTTAGAAGTTTTTGTGAAAAGGGGACCATTGAGCCAGCTGAATCTTCACTCTGGCTTTCTCCTTTAGTTGCGACACATAAAAGGTGTGGCCAATTGCATGTTTGTGTGGATCTTCGATCCCAAAATAAAGAAATTTGGATAGATTCCCATCCGTTACCTAAACTTTCTGATTTATTCGCTTGAACTGTAGGTGTCACCATTATTCCTAACCTTGATCCAACTAGCGCTTATCATTAAGTGGAACTTCATACATCTTCCAGGATTTTGACAGCACTAATTTCTCACATTGGCACTTTGCAATAACAAAGATTGCCTTTTGGTCTGGCCTCTGTGTTTCAGAAGGTCATGTACAACCTGTTGAATAATGTTGGTTTTCACTGAGACTGTTGAACACCATGCTATTCTTAAACATGTTTTGCAGATTTTAAAGATCAAGGTGAGGTATTGAAGAAGGAAAAATTCAAATTTCTGGAAAATGAGGTGGGGTATCAAGGCAGTGTCAATTATTATAACGACCTGAGTCCTAGATCGGGTTTAATTGATTCCATAATTAGAGCTCCACCTCTCTCTGACAAATCCTGTGCGAGTTCTATTCATATTTTATTTCTAATTTTGCCACCAAAGTAAGGCTTATTAATGTTCTACTAAAAAAAGTTGTGTGGTGTGAGAAGTGTGATCTGGTATTACAATAGATTAAGACTTTATTGAGTCAAAGTGATGCTCTCAAACCTTATGACCCAAGGTTTCCTTGTTGCATCACTGTTGATGCCAGCCAAGTTTGGCCAGGGGCTATGCTTACACAGATTGATGGAAACAAGGAACTCACTATAGCTTCTGCTTCAACGGTTCTTAGGGAGGCAGAATTGCAATTTTCCATGATCGAGAGAGGGTTTCTGGAATGTTGCTGAAAAATACGCACCTATGTGTGGGGAAGTCACTTTAAATGTACACAATATTATTTTGTTGTTAACCACATTTCTGTGGGAAGGAACAGAACAGCAGATTTTCTTTCCCATTTTCCTTGTAGAAGAGGATAGTGATGTAGAAGTGAAATTGTCTGATTTATTGGATGAAGATGCTGAGGACTATCTAGTAGCTTCACTTGAAACTCCTGAGTTGAAGGTCTGCTCTGAGGAAGCATGGAAGGAAGCCAAGTCTGGAGTCCAGGCTTTGCAGCACATCTTAGACCACGTCAAGGGAGGTTGGCTTAGAGAGAAAGTTCTCTCACTGTTGTTACAACTATATTGTAAAGTAAGTGATGAAATTTCTGTTGAAGGTGGTCTTCTATTAAGGTCTGAAAGGTTGATTTCCCCACACACCATGAGAGGGATTAATATTGCAGATGCTCATGAGGGTTATCTGAAATCTTCACTTACCAATAGACTGATTTCTGAGTCGTTTTGGTGGCCAAGGATGAACACCAAGGTAGATGAAATTGTGTAAAATTGTCTGATATGCAAGTCTGCTGTTAAAAGTATGATGGTGTCTCTACCTCTACACTTATGCCTATTGATTATCCAGATGGACCATGGATTAAGCTGGGCATAGATATTATGGAACCATATGATTACTTACCTGGATTTATAGTGTTTTTGATAGGCTACTGTTCAAAGTGGCCTGAGTTAAAATGGTCTGAGGTGCTAATGCTGGTACTATTGTTGATTTTCTTAGAGAAATATTTGTAAGGGAGGGGTTTCCTAAGTGCACTGTATCAGAGAATGATACACAATTTTTGTGCAAGGAAATGGAGTGATTTCTTCGGCAATGTGGAGTCAAACATCTTAAAACTTCCTTGTATCACCCTCAAACCAATGGGCTTGCAGAGAGGATGAACTGGATCGTGGGAGAGTGCATCAGGTGGGCCAAACGCTCAAATATTGAAGTGGTGAAAGCTGTGAGCAGTATGTTAGGGTTTTATAGGACCACACCTCACTCCTCCATCAGAATATCTCTATTTGAACTACTGATGGGCAGCAAGGCTAATACTAGTTTCAGTCCTGCATGGATGTCACGATGGATCAAAAGTAAATCTGATGCGGAACAGTTGATGGAGTTGGTAAAGAGAAATGTGGAGCTCACTTAAGAGAGCAGAAAATATGGTATGACAATAGGAAGAGTGCCAAATTGGTTCAGGTCAAAATTGGTGACTTCATCCGAATAAACCTTTCTGTTCATGTCCAGAAAGGAAATGTAAATTCAGCAATCCTGTCAGGGTGGAGAAAATGTGTGGCAATGCCATTAAAATTAGTGGTGGATATTGGTGGAATCTGGCAAAGGTGGTTAAGGTTGAAAAGGTTCCAGAGGAATGTGATGGGGGTGGATATAATTCTGCTAAATTGGTACAAAGAAAATGCGCCAACCACTCATCAGTGGTATAAATGTAGTTGATTCATGTTTGATTCCCACTAAGAGAAAGACAGTTCAAAATGTTGCATCAAGTTAGCAATAGATGAAAATGGGCTAGAACAACTGTTAAGTAAAGCAGGTTTGGCACCTGGTAAATGTGTTTATGTATTTATTTTCTAAGTCTTATTTGTTTGTGTTATGTGGTTGTGTATTCTTGTTACTGGGGTTTTATGCTGTCATTTGTGTTAGTCTGGGGGAAAGGAATATGTGTAATGCCTGCTAAGTAGAGTATGCTTGTACGTGTCTTCTGACACAACCTTAAGTAAGTATTCTTGTTTAGAATCTTGTGATGTATGTTATAGTATGTTGGAATATGTGTTTTGACAGTTGAACAGTGCATGTTAGTCCTCCACTACCAAGTAGCTCAATGAATGATAAACGACTTTAATTTCTACTGTGACTCGACTTAGTCACTACAGGTGTTTTAGCAGATAATAGTTAGGCCTGGGTGGTAAATTCCGTTCCACTGGCGGAATTTGCGGAATTTGGGTAATTTCGCGTTCCACGGAGAACGCAGAATTGCCAAAAATTCCGTGATCCACGGCTCCGTGGACTTTTTTTCTTGTTCGGGCTTTCCAAATGCGTGTTCGCGAGATATTTCTACCCGAGCATGCAAACAGCGTTCGCGAACAGGAAAAAAGCATCGCAAACGGGCAGAACAAACAATTCCGCGTGTTCACGGAACTCTGCGCGCTCGCGGAGATTTTTTACCGTTTCGCAGAGTTTTGCAAAGCGCGACTACGCAAATTCCACCCATCCCTAATAATAGTAGTGAAGGCAATAAAAGTACCTGCATAACTTTTTAGTAAATATACCCCAAAGTTCTGTGTCATACTATAGGAATAGTCTGGAATGTTGTGGGTAGGAAATTAAGTTCAGCTTTGTCCACAATCTTGCACGTTCTGTACAACATACTTTATGACTAAAAAATCTTTTTTTTTTTTTAAGCAAGTTATTTCCAGTAGGAAAACTCTCATATCTTTCGCTGATTAATGTTTTAGAAGTACACATACTCTAGCAAGGGCACATTGTTAATTATTAATGATAGATCGATAAATGTCAAACTCACCTGGACTTTACATCGATCCTAAACTTGAGTAACCCCAGCCTTGCTGTGAAGAGACGGTATCCAGTCACGTTGTTCATATGTTATGTTGCTTTGAGGATTTCAAAAACTGGGCCAAAGAGAGTGGGTAATGAAGCTCTCTCAGAAGTGGACTCACAAAAGCAGGTAGAATAAACAGATGCTTTCTTTGCTGGTATAAAATTATAAGGAAAATACTAAAAGTAAATGTGACAGATCAAGAGCAATCCTAGATTTGCTCTAACACAAACAAGGAACATCAATGGCTGTTTGCCCTTATTGGATGTGAATGATGGATGATGTGTATTAAAGTGTATTACTTGACTTTACTTCCTCCAAGGGTTGTTTCACACTGTGGACGGGAAAGTGAGGCTAATGCAATTTTGAATCAGGGTTGTTTCAGTAGAGCGTTACAATACCTAATCTTTCCAATGGATCAAATAATGTTTTGATAGACATACTGAGTTCAGCTTACATGTACAAATGGCCTTTACAGGTCTCGTCCACTGACTGCTTTAGCTTTCTTTTGTTGAAACACCTTTTTGGATCATACCAAAAGCTTACAATGGGTTTAGAGCCGGCCCATTGTTTAACATGTGTTGGCTTTCTTGTTACTTTTATTTGCTTGCTGCTTATTTTATAGCCTTTCTATCCTTTTCTTGTATTTGCTACTCCCCTAGCGAACATACACTTCACCAACCTTTTGTTGGGATGATTTCTATTCCTCCACTGCCCACATTCAGGGAACTTTTTTCTTTTTCTTTCAGAACTTCAGAAGAGTGCATGAATATTCCATCTCTCTCCTTTATGTACTGCTTTGTTTCCTCAAATGCCCCTGTGTGCAGATCTTTCTGGCTTTTTACAAATGTTTTTTTTTAACTCATTTATTTTTACCCTCCACCTCCTTGCCTATAGCACCTCTGTTGCTCCACCCCACCCTCCCCCGATATCCCATATTGTCACCATTTGCTGACTTTTCCGCCACTCAAGCCATGGTTGTTGCTCTCACACCTTTCGATGGTGGTCTTTTTAAAAATATATATTTTCTTTTTACATTAATTTGTATGGCCTGGCAGCTGCTATATGCTGCCATGCCACTTCTATTTTTAACAAAATGAGGATCACGCATCCCATACGTGCTTGCATACATGGTGATGCATATGTACGGATAAATCATCACACAGGGTTGCCGTTGCATTACGACACTTGGGGGCATATTATCAACGGCCAGCGATAATTATCGCTGGCCGTTCATAGCGATAGAAAAATTATCGCCAGTTATCGCTGAATATTATCGCCATGATAACGCTATATTTACAACGCATAGCGCTATGGCGATATTATTTCAGCGATAGCGGTGTTTTCAATGGAACATCGCTGGTTTTCCAGCGATGTTCCATTGAAAACAGCGATAACATTGCTGATAGGACCCTGTGGTCCTATCAGCATAATCCATAGCCCATTAAAAGTATGCCTTAGTCAGGAATTTAACAGGTGTTAAATTCCTGAGTTAAGGCTGAGGTAGCGCGATTTTTTTTATCGCTGCACCTCCTTGTTAATATCGCGAAGCTGCCTTCACGATATAAACATGTGTTGTTTTCACAACCACGCCTCTTTTGCATCTCATTAGCGATGCGAGGCGAGGCTGTGAAAAAACGGGCTCTACATCAAGGAAACACGCGCTAGCGTGTCCTTAAGGATATTGCGATATAATTATCGCCGCTTTTCGCCTAAAAACGGACGCTAAAGCGGCGATAATTATATCGCCAGCCCTTGCTAATATGCCCCATAGTTGCATGCATAATGCAGTCACACTTTCAATTCATCCCTCTATTTTCTTCTTCTTTCCAGTGCGGCAAAGGCAAGATTTTACCAATGCTGAAATTAATCTGCAATTAGAATTAGCAAAGCTGATAGGTCAAAAAGCCACTTTTGTGATTCACACGTAGTACCCTTGTGAAAACATGTACTTAGTTTTTGTGAATAAAGCTTCTCCCAGGTGAAGCGAGTGGTGTTTTTAGGGTAGGGAGTGTGCACTTCCAAGTACAATGTTTTCTGCAGACCCAGAAATCTCTGACTTGTTGTTATTTACAAACATTTTTAGGTGTTTTCTTGCAAAATGATTTACTCCTGCTCCATGCAGGAGTAAGCCAGTTTTCATAGTGGACTTGGAAAAAAAACAGCCCCCATTGGGGGGATTCCTACAGAGGGAAAAATATTTTCCCTCTGCAGAACAAAAAAA
This sequence comes from Triturus cristatus, assembly GCF_964204655.1. Classification (NCBI taxonomy): domain Eukaryota; kingdom Metazoa; phylum Chordata; class Amphibia; order Caudata; family Salamandridae; genus Triturus; species Triturus cristatus. The sequence goes on along the minus strand of NC_140589.1, from coordinate 1,646,669,695 downwards.
GTAAGTGCATTTTTACAACAACAAATATACATAGGTTTATTTGCTCATTCTGAACTTTAATGTGTAAAAGAATTTCAGGAGTACATATCAGGAAACTGTAACAATCCGAAATACCTTGGACAACATCTGTAAACATTTGTAAATTCCCAAACATCATAAGTCTAGTCCAGGGGGGGCGTGGCCACGACGCCAACCAAGATGGCCGCCTGACGCGGGACCTCCGACGCACCGGAGCCTGTCATTCATCCCGTTTCCCCTCCGGAGAGCATTTTTCCACCGCAGTCACTGGATTATTGTGTCAGAATGCGGCGCGCTTCCGGTGAGCGCTTTGTGACACATTTTTAGGGCCGGGGTGCCCCTTTTCTCACCACATTCGTTCTCTCCTCAGAGAGCGGCCGCCATTTTGTCTGTGGCGCGATGCTCGTCTTTCTGCCGGCTTGGATGCCTTTGCCCCACATTGCTCTTTTTGTGGGATTCTACGCCTTCTGATTGCTGTGTCATCCTTTCTGGGCGCTGTCATGCCACTTGGATGTCTCCTAACCCGGGCTGCCCCACGTGGATGGAATGAGGTAGTTTCTGATTAATGACTTTTTCTTTGCTATGTTCCTGTCGCCCTTTTTGATTGCGCTCATCACTGCTTCTGACAGGGGACGTCCATGACCTGGTTGGTTATTGACCCTCCACTCTTAATTTTTGCTTAGTTTGACACTGGCTTGTCTCTGCTTACTCTGGAACACTTCTTTATATACTCCACAAGCTCTCCTAGGATTACTGCTCCACTTCTAAGCGACTGAACCCCTTCACTTTTTTGACTTCTCCTCACAGTCGCCTCTTGTTTGCTACTTGTTACTTCTGGCTGGCTTCTATGGGCAAGCTACGCAATCCAAAGTTCGTCTTTACCCCTTCGAGGAACTCTCCTGCGGTAACCTCTTCACCTCCTATACCGACGGACTCTCCTACCAAGGTAGCACCAATGGCGGGAGTAACCCTCCCCCGCTCCTCCTCAACACAGTCTCCTTCAAGCAAATCCTCTCCCCCATCAGCTTCATCTTCTAAGCGCCTTAAACAGGATGCGTCTTCGTCGGAGAAGCCAACATCCCCCATTTCCATGGAGATGCTCTTTGAGGAAATTCGTGCTCTTCGGCCTTTTGTTGAGGAGACCAATAGTAAGATGCAGTTTCTTGAGGAGAAATGGTCATCTATCGAAAACAGAGTTACAGTTGTGGAGCAACAGGTTTCGGACCTTCATTCTACCTCCCTGAGAGTTTCCTCATTAGAAAAATCTGTCCTGGCGCTTCAGCAACACACGGAGGAGTTGGAAAATAGGAACAGGAGGAACAACCTCCGTATTTATGGTTTGCCGGAAGCTTTAGAAGGGGACGACCCTGTGCTCTTTTTCTCCTCCTTTCTCCCGAAGCTTCTGGACATGCCATCCACCACCTCCCTCAATATTCAGAGAGCGCATAGACTTGGTCCTCGTTCATCCACGTCAACCAGGCCAAGGGGAGTCATTATCCTTTTTCTGAAATTCACAGATCTTCTCTCTGTCCTTTCAGTGTCCAGAGCCAAACGTCAGATTTCCTGGTTGGGTCAGAGAGTATATCTTTCCCAAGATGTTTCAAATGCTACTGCCTCTCGTCGGAAGGAATTTTTGTCCCTACGTGCTCCGCTGAGGTCCCTTGGTGCCAGATTTGGTTTATTTCACCCGTGCACTTTCAAAGTTACGCTACAGAATCAGACTTGGACCTTTCAGGATCCTGCTGAACTCAAAAATTTCATTCACACCCGTTCTAATTCTGTTATGGAGACCTCCTCATCTTCTTGTGGCTGATTGTTTAATTGTTTTACACTTTTTGATTACTTGATATGTCTAACTTTTGCTTCCCTTACAGGTTATGTATTTCTGTCCCCTGCCTCTATCTCTGTTTATTAATTCTACGTTTAGATTATAAATATGTTTTTCTTACTCACATGTTTCTAACTTCAAACTCCCTCATACCTCTATATAAGAATTGTGTCCAGTTTTTGTCCTTCAACATTTGCACTTTCATCCTTGGTTCGTCATAGTATGTTTTCATATTCTCAAATGTTGCTTTTTCCTTTATTCATTTATCTAGATGGACCGACCTCCCTTCAACTTGGCTCTTCGGTTATGTTCTATGTTCCGGTGCGGTCCGGCCTGGTCTCCCGTCTTGGGGGATCTGTCTCGTTGAGTGTCGCCATTTCCCCGTTGTCCTATTTCGTATTCCCCTCAGGTATGTTCTCCTCAGTCGTCCCTTTGGGATATGTGCTGTCTCTCCTTGTATTTATTTTCCTTTCCCGTTTCCTTTATCCTTTTCTCTTCCCTGTACGGGTTGATCAATTCCGTTTTTCCTTTGTTTCCATTCACCTCTTTCCCTTTCTTCTCAACCTTTTTCATCGATATTTCTCAAAGTTTTCTCCTTTTCGACTTGTCTTTTGCGTATGCCTCTTCTTCTTTACTTCTTCTGTCCTACTTGATTCTATGTTATTTGTTAATTCAAAGTTATTACATGGAATGTAAAAGGTTTTATTAACCCCATTAAGCGGCAGAGAGTTTTGTCCCATTTGGCCTCCTACAACCCAGATATTGCTCTCTTGCAAGAGACTCACCTTAATGATGTTGAATCCCTGAAGTTAAAAAGAAGTTGGGTGGGTACAGTCTTATTTTCGCCCTCTGACAACAAAAAGAATGGAGTTGCTATCCTTTGTCACAAGAGGCTTAAATGTACGGTTGTGTCCCAGGAGACGGACTCTGAAGGCCGTTGGGTACTGGCTAAATTATTGATAAATTCGATTCCTTTGACTGTCTTTAATGTCTATAGGCCCGTACAAGCAGACTGTTCTTTTTGGCCTTTGATTACAGAGAAATGTGTTCAATATAAGGATGTATCATTTGTTTTTGGTGGTGACTGCAACCAGATTGTTGACCCGTTCCTTGACCGCAAATCCACAGTCCGTTTCACACCACATAAACCCCACAAACAATTTCTTAATACTATTTCACAATCACATCTTATTGACTCTTGGCGCCTTTCACACCCTGACACGCTGGACTATTCCTTTTTCTCTCCTCCTCACTCATCCTTCTCTCGTCTTGACTATATTTTCCTTTCTAATTCTTTATCTCAGAACGTTCTGTCTTCTTCCATTGAACCTATTGTCATTTCGGACCACGCTCCCATCGTGACAGATTTTGACCTACTCCCACCACAGCCTAAACCTTCCCGTTGGCGCTTCAACAGTGCACTCCTCACTGATCCCAATTTTTCTTCTTCTTTTCGCTCTTTCGTAGAGGACTTCTTCTCTCTCAACTCAGACCCTAGTATTTCTCTTCACACTCTGTGGGATTCCTTTAAAGCCTCCGCGAGGGATTTCATTATTGACTTTGTCTCTCGGAAGAAGAAACGGTTTATTCAAAAGCGGAAATCCTCCCTGGCTCATATTAAAACTCTAGAGCACCAGTTTTACACTTCTTCTGATAAATTTATGTCACCGGATCTCCTGCGAGCTAAGTTAGAGTTCAACAAATTAACTACAGACAACGCTTCTTCGATTCTTCTTCGCAGTAGTGCACGGTATTACGGAGGTCGCAATAAATCTGGTAAGCTCTTGGCCAATTATCTCAAGTCCCGTAAGGAGCGCATTCTTATAGACTCAATATATTCTTCTGCTGGCACCCTTCTCCACAAAGACAAAGAAATCCTTGAGCAATTTCAATTGTTCTATCAGAATCTCTATACCCCAGAGTGTCCTCCCACTCCGTCCCTTATTCAGAGTTATTTTGAGAAGCTCCCTGTACCGTCTAACTCTCACCTGAATTTTCCAGATCTTGATCTCGATCTCTCTCTTCAGGAACTCTCTGCAGCCTTGTCAGCCCTTACTAAAGGGAAGACCCCTGGCCCTGACGGTTTTCCTGTGGAATTTTATTTGCATTTCTCAGACATCCTACTACCTAAACTTTTAGCCCTCTTTCAATCATTTTCCTCTTCTGGCAAGGCTGAAGGCACTTTTCAAGATGCCTCCATCTGTTTGATCCCCAAAGAAGGTCGTGACCACCAATTTTGCAAAAACTACCGACCGATTTCGTTAGTCAATGTAGACTACAAAATCTTTGCCAAATTACTTGCAATGCGCCTAGACCCCCTTATGCCTCACCTCATTGGCAAAGAGCAATGCGGATTCGTTAAGGGCAGGCTTACCTCGGACAACTCTCGCCTTCTTCTTAACGTTCTAAATAAAGCTCCCTCACTTTCAACCCCTCTTGCTGCTATCTCTGTTGACGCGGAGAAGGCCTTTGACAGGGTTGACTGGTCTTTCTTGTTCGCTTCATTGCGGTGGCATGGTTTTGGTCCCAAATTTATATCCCTTGTCTCTCTCCTATATTCTGCCCCCAAGGCCTCGGTGCTTGTGAATGGACAACTCTCTCCATCTTTTAATCTTCAGAGAGGCGTTCGCCAAGGTTGCCCTCTTTCCCCACTCCTTTTTGTTTTATCTCTCGAACCCTTCTTATCCTCCATTCGCAATAACACTTCCATTTCTGGTTTCCCATATGGCTCTAATCAATTGAAACTTTCTGCCTATGCGGATGACATCTTACTATTTATTTCTGACCCTGAATCCTCTGTCCCCCCCCTATTATCCGAGTTTCATTCCTTTTCTTTGGTTTCCGGTTATAAGATCAACTCGGACAAAACCGAGATTCTTCCTCTCACCTCATCCTGTCTTCCCCATCTTTTCTCTGCTACTGGTTTTGCCTGGAGTAGCTCCAAGATTAAGTACCTTGGTATCCTGTTTTCCAATTCCATCTCATCCTCAGTTAAATTGAATCTGTCGGCAGTTATTTCCAGGATTGATCAGTCGCTCTCAGCCTGGAATCCCCTTTATCTCTCTTGGTGGGGTCCTTTGGATTCAATCAAAATGATGATCGCCCCTATTTTAATTTACACCCTCTCTATGCTACCGGTTCACATTCCTGCATCTTACTTTAAAAAAATTGATTCTCTTCTTTCTCGTTTTCTCTGGAAAGGTAAGAAATCCAGAATTTCCATTGCCTCCCTCCGTAAGCCTAAATCCAATGGTGGGGTTAACTTTCCTGATTTCCGTCTTTATCATAGATCCTTTTCTCTACGTCAGGCCTCGAGATGGATCTCATCAACTCTCTCTCCCTTCACGCCCCTCTGGCTCCTTATTGAACAATCTTTACTATTGCCCTTCTCCTTTGCCGAGGTGATGCGATTCTCTTCCAGGAATCCTTTTTCTCTTTGCCCCCTATTTAAATATACCTCTTCTCTTTTAAGTCCTTTGGTTCTCCCCTCTGAGGTCACACGTACATCCTTCTTAAATTCTACTATTTGGTATAACTCTCTTATCCTTTTTAGAAATAGACCTATTTTTTGGAAAGCATGGAGGGTAAAGGGCATAATGTGGGTCAACCAACTCTTTGACGGTGTATCCCCTTGCTCTTTTCCCCAATTTCAACTTTTATTTCGGTGCCCTCGTTCCTTTCTGCGGAAATTCACAACCCTCATGGCAATTATCCTTGATCGTTATTATTCTCTTCCCTCCTCATCATCATCGTCTCCTCCTCCTCCTCTTCTTAATACTCTTGCTACACTCCCTAAAGCATCTCTCATCTATAAATCTTTTGTATCTCCTAATCCTAATCGTGTCAAATCTAAAGTGGAGCTTTCTTGGGAATCGGATTTTTGTTGTACCTGGCCGATTGCTCTGTGGGATAAGTTGTGGTCCAGATCTTTAAAAATTTCCCGCTCTGCTTCTCTTACTCAATCCTTATTTTATCTGTATCACAGGCTTTACCTTTCTCCTCTCTCTTTATCCCGCTTTTCTCCCTCCTCCGACTCTAAATGCTGGACTTGTTCTTCTTCTGATGCTGACCTTTTCCACATGTTTTTTCTATGCCCTGTTGTCTCTACCTTTTGGGGGAAAGTGTGGTCATGCCTCTCCCGCATTTTCCCTCTTCCTTCCTCTTTTATACACTCATTTCTCTTTTTGGGTAGCCTTTCTGACTCCTTGAATCTCCCTGCTCATCTACACGGCCTCTTTGACCTCACGCTTGCGCTTGCCTTCCAACATATTTCTTCCAACTGGAAATCTCTAGCTTCCATCTCCTTACAAGGTTGGTGGAATTCATTATGCCACTTTCACAGATTGGACGTTTCCTTTGCCTCCATTTGTAAACCTGTTCGTAATGTTGATTTTTTCTGGTTGCCTCTCACCACGTATTTGGACTGCTTGGCCCTAAAGAAACCTATATGTCTCAGTGCAGAAAATTTTAAACCTCCTTGAACGTCTCAAACTCTCTCCTTTTGCTATTCACTATAAGTTTTGTTTAATATTACTGCTTGTTTTATGATGGTAACTTCGCATCGCTGATTTTCTACGACTTTTACAATTTGAATATGTGTCGTAATTTTTAGATATGGTATGATCTATTTTATTATCTTTATATTTTCCTTTCCCTCTCCCTCCCCCTTCCTCCCTTATCCTTCCCTCCCATTACCTCCCTCAATGTTAAAAATTCTCTTAACCCCTTCAGTGCCCATGACGAGCTGGACTCGTCATGGGCCGCGGTGGCGCTGTGCCCATGACGAGTCCAGCTCGTCATAGACCCCGCCCGCTAATGCAACGGCCGGCACTGGGCGGGGAAAGGGGCGGGCACTGAAGGGGTTAAAAATGCTTTGTGGTCTCTAATACTGATATTAGCAATGTTAAGTTTCTCAATGTTTCCGTATTGTAATTTATGCTGATATCTCTCTTTTATTATCAACTTTTTAATAAAGCTTTCAAACACAAAAATAAGTCTAGTCCAGTGTGAAACCAGAGAGGCTACTTGCAATTAACAAGCATTTGCAATGCAATCGGTCTCGCCTTTGGGACCTTCTAAGGACAGCAGACCTTGGCTGAAAATAATTTAATTGACATACATTATTGATTGTGCACATCTGTAGATGCAAAATTATACTCCTACCTCTACGTTTGTTGAATGTCCCATTTTCTGGTTTTAGAAATCGGCTCACCTTATTGGAAATGCACTCATTCATTTTACATCTGGTGGGTTTATTTTTAAATTTTATGCCTATAGTTTTTTGTTTCATGCATTGTCTCTTTTATAATTTATGGTATTTTAAATTACCGAAATAAAGAGTATTTATCTGATTATTGCATGGTTCCATGAAGTTAACAATCGTGTTCCGCAGCTTGGTAATCTTGTAATGTTTTAAAATGTGTCAATCCGTGACTATCACAAGTTCAATACAATTTCACAAGACTTCACAAAGTACATCCAGAATGTCGACCTGAGAAACTGAGGATTTCCAATCAGGTATTAGATGGTGCTCCTGAGTCTTTATCCAACACCTGGTAACATGAGAACACAAACACAGACTGAGAGCATCAAAGAGGGAAAAGTTGCCAGATTAATGACAGAAGAAATTTGTCTCTATAGCAAAGAAAATATAAAATGCATATGACTGCATTTAAAAAGATAAAGATATGCCCTGCCCGAACAGGGACTTGAACCCTGGACCCTCAGATTAAAACTCTGATGCTCTATCGACCGAAATGTATTGATGTATGGAAGAAGACTGCACGAGATGACAATTTATTGAAAGAGTGTTTACACCCATGGTCGCCCACGCCCCGTTACATTGAGAACTCCACCATTAATTGGTTCGCTGGCGCAGAGAGCCGGGCGGGTTTCTCTTCTCTTCCAATTTCTCCCGTATCTGGATTCACTTGGGCGCCACGCACTATGGGGCAGATTTACAAGGCCCTTGCGTCATTTTTGCGCCGCAGTTGCGTCACTTTTTGTGACACAGCAGCAGCGTAAAAATGCGGCCCATTTACAACGTGACGCATCTAGGGAGATGCGTCACGTTGTAAAGCCCTGTGTCACATTATACCTGCGTCAGGTATAATGTATGCAGGGTTCCTGTTCCAATGCAAAAAAGCCTCGTAGAAGTGATGCAGTTAAATCTACAAGATTTCTCTGCGCCACTTCTAGAACGCCACTGAGTCAAATTCTTACGCCTGCTTGAAGCAGGCATAAGGAGTGACGCAGCACAATGAGGGTAGGCATCCCCCTGCATTGCTGGAGTTGCGTTGTGCTTGCGACACGACTCCAGCAATGCGTGACTTTTGCGTCAACAGATGTGTCAGAATTTCTGACGCATCTGTCAATCCTTGTGCCATGGTGCGCCGTATTGTAAATAGGGTGCATCCATAGTGGCGCAACGGTTTCTCAAAGTGGCGCAGAGAAAGTGACGCATCTTCATAGATGCATCACTTTCTTGTAAATCTGCCCCTATGTTTTCAGCACAGCCCTGACACAAGGAACAAAGCAGCGATTATGCCCCCTCCCTGGCTCGTGACATATGAGTTTGCGTCCTACTCATTTCAGGGTGAAGGCCCTCACAGTTCCATCCACTCCCCCACCCTTCAGCTGTGTCCCTGATTCCCTATTCTGCATCCCCTTGTCACTGGTGAGCAGTGTAATTACACTGGTGAGAAGCCATTGATAGTGCAGCAGGTGCAGTGGCACCCACCACTTCACTCCAAGACATGGCTGCTTTCTAGGCAGGGGAACGGGGCATTTCTGCCACGTGCATGAGGGGTACCCATGGCGCCTTTGCCAGGCACTGTATTTACAAACTCATCTTCCACCACATAGTTCGGTAAAGTGCTCAATGATCGAGGCCCTGGGCAGGCATATAGGTGGCCCTTAAGCTGCCATACCTGGGCCATCTGGGGGAGAGGGGTCATTAGTCACCTCCTGCGAGCATTCCATATGTAACCTGCATGGTAAGGAGTACTAATTGCTAACTAATATTTGCAGAGGGGGGTGATAATTGCTAAACTCTCCACTAAATCAAGCTGTCTTATCATAGGGAATACGTTCATGTCTCTACTACTGGCTTCTTCGGAGGTTGACAAACCTGGAACCTAAATATTGTTAACAGTTGCCAGCAAGTAAAATGGTGGTCTAAGCGCTATTTACCAGACTGGACGCGGCATGTTTCATGTCACTCGGGTGTGATTCCGGATACTTTCTACAGTCTGCTCGATCAGCTGCTCTCGGGTCCCTATGGTTTAATAATGCACAGCTCTTAAGTGACTGCTCCCACCGTTGCCAAGAGATGGCGCTGACCTGATTTCATCACGAGGAACGTGTCTACATGTGTTTTAGTTCCTCATTAATGGAAGCGGGAATTTAATTCTAAGTTTCTGTGCCAAACCTCAGCATCATCTACATCAGCAACATTTAAAAGCGCTTGTGAAAGGGAAAGCACTTGTTCAATTGCAGGCAGCGGGCGTAAGCCATTTTAGACAACCTGCTTTGTTTGTGCCCTGCCTGCTGGGGAGTTTTGCAGTGGCGATTCAAAAACCTGGGCTGCGGGGAGGGACCTTGAATGTCAAAGGTGCAAGAAGCTGCGAGCGCCATGCCGAAAAATTAAAGGCGCGTGGCTGCCATGGTGGGAGATGTAGCGCTGGACGTGAAGCACAGAGCATGAGTACAAACATCGTTATGCCTGTAGTAGGAGAAACTCAATAGAGAAAATAGTGCTTACAAGAGTAAATAACATGTAACTTGTAACAACTGGGGCCAGTAGCCATGGGAGGTTACAAATGAAGACAAGGCAGTAGTAAGGAGGGACTAACAAGTTATTAAGGAATCAGAAGCCAGCATTTAGGAAGGAAAAAGTCACAAGCCAATTAAAAATATGGGCGGGGGAGTGGGCGGGCTTCTCTCCCATACTCAACTACAACAGATCACCAGAGCAGCGCCTGCGTGGTGACGCAGGCTTGACCTAAAAAGGAGGCTAATTATGTAGAACTCAGCCAAAAATATTCCTAAATCCCAATATGCTGCTTTGGTGCAGATCAGTTTCCAAACTGCCTACTTAACACATAGGTTTTAAACACAATGGACCCATAAAATACAGGTGCATATTCTGTGCCTCCTGATTTGTGTTAGCAAGCACTGCACTAATTAGTATGTGTGCAATTTACGCCTGATTCTGAAACTGACACCTTGAAATGGGAAATAAAACACCAAAATGCACAGTTAATTTTCCATTCTAAGATATGCAAACAGTGCATGTGCGCATCTTGCTTGGGCTATTCACCTGCCTCAAATTCTAGGAGCAAACACCCTCGAATTGCACAGAATTTTAAATCTTGTTTTGGGAGCAAATATGACTTTCTATTCAAAGATGAATATGTTGACTACCGGGAAGGTGTGGCAGAGTTTGCAGAGCTGCGGAGCTGCGATACAGCGGTGGGAGCAGAGGGAGGCAGGCGGCTAGTGGCCGGCAGAAAGCTGTGACTACCGTTACACAGCATACAGGAGGCCAGGCAGCGGAGCACTGTGAGGCCCGGCAGATGTGATACTGTGGCGGAAAAAGGGAGGTAGGCAGCTGGTGCCGGCTGGCAAAGAGGCTGGAGGTGATTGCGAAGAAGGTCGTCCTTCTCCCTCTACTTTGACATCCAGGCATTGAGCACTGCGAGCCGCAAGCTGAGCCAAGATCCTTAGCGCACCCGTGCAGGCAGTTCGCGCCAGCCTGTCAGTCTGTGAAACGGGCGTTAAAGGTTGTTACACAGGGAGCTAGGCCCGCAGGTTCCTCTCGTGGTGCAGAGCAGCCGGCGCTAGGCCAAAGCAGCTTGCGTCCCTGTAGGAGCCTGCTCCTCCAAGGAAAATTTGTCTGCTCCTTTTATGCCCTGCAGCTGCTAGGTGTCCTGATCAATTATTGCATTGATAAACAGCCTTCATTGACCACTGCCTAACGGCCACCTGTCTGCTGCTCTGGTGTTACTGCCTGTGCACTACTGTCTAGACCTCTGTAGCCGCGTATCCCTTCTGGCAGCACAGCCAGGGTCTCCTGTACTGCACACCAAATACCTGCAACAGCTGCTGTCCAGACTTCAGACCCCTCTTACCAGAGATCAAAACAAGGTGGTAAGGGAAGATCAGGAATTAAACAAAGGACAATCAAATACACTCGACCCAAACTCATGTCAAGTAGGAGTCCTGGGACAACCAACGGTGTACGAGTGGAAAGGAGCAGAGAGGAAGACTCTTTGGCAAGAGCGGAGGGGAGCAGGGCTAGGTCAGCACTGGATAGCACTATCTCCCGGCCAGCTCGGCTCTTAATGTCTCATCATCCCAGGACTCTAACAGTCAGCCTCTTGCCCTAGAGTGTTTCAGGAACCTCAGTCTCCACCAGTCTGCCTACACAACAAACCGAGAAGAATCCTCCAGCCAGGCTCCTGATATTTTATATATAAAATAACAAGAATAAGCTGCTCCGTGAAGGCCAGGATACTTTCTCCAGTCGCAAGATTAAAAAAAGAATCCCCCATGCGGCCTGAATCAGATTCTGAGGGCAAAACCCCCTTGAGACTAGAGGCGTCCCGAAATCTTAGAAGTGCACGGAAATGGCCCAGACAAGCCCCAGCCTCAAAGTCACCTGAAAAGGTCCCAATCGCAGGACGCATTACTCACTGCCTATAAAAACAGGCTCTGAATGGTGTGAAACCTCTTGTATCATTTGGATATAACTACATCTCAGTGTACTTAATTTCTTGATTCCACAACGAGCATGTGACACTGACAGCATGGAGATGGACCCCCTCACAGGCAATCTTACTACCAGTAAATTACCCGTCTCACATGACCTACAAGCACCCATAGGGAAACGCAGATCTCAATCCTGACTAAGGCTGTGCAGTTCCCCAGGAAACGTACAAACAATCCTGCGGGATTCTCATGCCTACATCAACCCTCAATCCTTTTAAAGATGGGAGCGGGTAGTTACTGCCCAAGTACATCACCCTCAACAACTTTCTCTGCAGAATTCCAGTTTAGATCCCCAAGCAACGAGTCACCAGCTCGATTAGGATGGGCGCTCCAAGCTTTATCCAATAACTGGGGAATCTCTTAGCATAATTTTTACAAAATTTGAAGACCAAAATTGAAAGAACATTGGAGCTCACACCAAAGGTATTCAGAACGGCTGAAGAATCCAGGCAATACCCTCCTCGCTGCCAAAATATCCAAAACAGCAACATGACGGGTGACCCTCAACTTACAACAACAAAATAACCACACTACACCATGACAAGAGTATTACTTTGGCAATCCACCAAAATGAATTTACAAATAGATCTCTGACAATCAATAGCACAACATCTAGCGGTCCCAACCACTAAGGTGGACCTTATTGAGAACAAACTTTGTAGATTCCAAGAAACCTGGTCTTGCACTTGCTCAGGCGCATCCATCATAGACAAATGGGTAACCCTCCCCGAAAGTCTAACTGACCTGGCAGTTACAATCAAGGGCAAGAAACTGAACAACACATGGTAATTTAAGTTTAGTGGTAAAGCTAACGGACCCCCCACACAATGCAAACACAAACACAATTGAAAGTCCCTTAACAAATCTTGGCATTCAAGAATCAACCTCCAGTGAAATCTCTCCCTCTAGCCCATTTGGGCTAAGTACCAGGACTAAAATGCCACCCATAGTAATGAAACTAAGGTCAACCTACCCAGTCATAATCAGCAAGATGAGCCGCTCTACAAGAGGGCTAAGAAACAACTAAGGAAACAACACAAAAGGGCCACGACATCTAAAAGAGTTACATCCTTACTAAAAACCAAGAATCAGCCACCTCAAGTAGCAAACGACAAAGCCCAGACTTATTCGAACCTTGCCGCAAAGCCTTTAGAAAACAATTCAACTACAACAGTGGTAAAGGAACAACTGACCACACCTCGCCCTGCTCAGACATTAAAGTGGGGTAACCGGACAAGAGGAAAAGCCTGGCACTAGAGAATCGACGAGTTCCTCTGTTAAAAACAATGAAGACAGATTCAATAACACAAACCCCCCCTATGTAGAGAGAATGGCCAACAAACTGGGGCATGGTCCATCCAGAGCTCCACAAACCTGTTCACTTTACTCTGCAAGTCTAATCCCCCTTCACTCTCAAGTCTCACTCCAAATGCCATACACCAAGAGATAGGGGTGGGCTCCGAGCCAACCAATCCTCAGCCAGTCATCTACGGAGCAAAACAACCCAAATGTTATCGAGGAGGTAGTGCTAAACCCCAGATATCATATCAAGGGACATTAAGACATCTTAAATAGGAGCATTATACTTTGTTTATTCAAGCACCTCTCCACACTGGCCCACATACAATCTGACAATCTTGTTTGGTTCAAGTTCTTGAGTCTACCAGGGGACACATATGGCGAGTCCACTTCGATATGGCTTCGTCGCCAATCACACCAGGCAGCATTGATCAAGGAATCAACCCTCTTGGCTGAATAGGGATAGATATCAAAGCCCAAGTACCAGAGAAATATCCACACATGCTCAAAGAAACTATGCCAAAGAAGGAAGTCTACTCTTTCCTGAGGGTTGTTGAGGATAAACGACAGGGTAATAATCACATAGCAATGCCCAAGACCCAAAATTCATACAGAATAATTTGAACACACGATCAAAGGACAGTACTCCCCAGTGAGCCTGTGATAAACTAAGAACCCGGAAACAGGGATCAACTGGACAGCCGCCCCTTAAGACGGTGCCATTAACACCTTAAAGATCGACACACAAGGGAACTTCATCAGGGCGTCTGGACTTAGTACGCAAATACCAATCATATCCTGGACTGTGGCAGGCCTTACAAAACTGGGAACATTTCAGCTACAGATTATCTTCATAAAGGTGACATTCTCTGCTTTCAGGAAAACTGGGCCACAGAAACAACAACACTCCCAGGATATTACGAAGTTCATACTTCAGCCACAAAATACAACATCTTTGGGTGGCCAACTGGCGGTCTCTCCATTTTTATCAATCACGCCCGCAAAGTAGAGACCACAGTAATACCTACCAAAATGCCAGAACAGCATGCCCTATTCCTCAAAGGTCTAAAAATTAATCATCATTCAATTTGAGTTTTGCTAATCAACTGCTACCTCAATCAACTGGAAAAAACAGGCTTTAAATTAATTGATAGTCACAATCGAAGATCTTTTAAACAAACCCCTCGGCATCCCAGGCACCCCCCTGGAGCACTTTGAGGCTCTACCTGCAGAACTTCAACGGGCACTGTGGGGGAGGATCCATGAACCCCACGAGGTGTGACCCACACGCTGGTTCTTTTCCATTATACATTAAATCTAAGGAGCTACTTATAAGCATACAGCACCTTTTAAAGGCCCTGACGGCAAGAAGTAGAGGGGACAAAACTCTCCAAGGCCAAACAATCTCCGCACTCAGAGCGGCACACAGAATGAAAGTCGGGCAGCAGAGAACAAAGATGACAGAAGCTGAATGGCTGAAAATCTTTACCCTCCTTAAGGAAAGGGGCCATACTGAGCTCTGGAAGTACATCAACAACCTTAGCCACAATGGCCAGACAAAGGAGAACGGAGTGTCGTACCAAGAGTGGGTAAACTGTGTCAAGCAATTGTACTCCAATAACCAGGGCACTGTAAATATTCTGCCACACCCATGACTAACCACATCCGACTACTTGCAAACTACTCTCATCTCAGTGGCCACATATAACTGGCACAATCAAAAAATGAGGAATGATGGAGCACCAGGGCCCAACTAGGTCCCAGCCGCTGAATTCAAATCATCACAATTATTTTGGACAGGATTGCTTACACCACTTTTCCCACTTCAATGAACCTACTGTAATAGAGCGAATCAATACATTTCCCAATTCACAAAAAAGGGACCGCACACAACTGGATACCTACCAGCTCATCGCCTTATTAGATCTTGAAGCAAAAGCTTATGCCCAAATATTAATGGAAGAACTGGAAGCCTGGGCTTCAGACAAAAGCATTCTACCCTTTTTCCAATCTCGATTTAAGCCTGAAAGCTCCACCAAAGATAATATTCTCGCATTGGGATACTTGTCACGCCATGCCACACGGCCAAATCACCCCCCTTTATTCTGCTGTTTTGTAGACTACAGCACAGCTTTCAGCTGGGTGGACCGGGCGAAGAATTATGGGAGAAATGAGCTATCTGGGAGATCCACCATCAGCTCCTTAAGGCAATATTAGCTTTGTACCAGGGGACGTGGTTAGACTAAAAACCAGCCCAACGACTACAACTGCTAAAGTGCCTACCAATAATGGACACAAACAAGGCTGTGTGCTGGCCCCCTCCTTTTCAACCTCTACACAGTGATCTGGGCAAAGCCTTGGATGGTGCCAGCATAATAACAGCGAGGCTGGGAAAAGTGCGGCTTCAAATCCTTCAGTGTGCTAATGACATTGCAATAATAGACCACTCCCAAATTGGCTTACAGAGAGCCCTGAACGCACTCCATAGGTACAACCAAAACAATAAACCTTTTGGTGAACCAGGGGAAGACCAAGATAGTCATCTTTAGGAAATACCCACGAAAGATAACAGCTCAATGGCAACTTGGTGACCTGCAAATAAATTTATGCACAAGCTAAAATCACTTAGGTGTCTGGCTCTTTGAAGGCCCCAAACCAGAGGCCCAATTAAAACATCTTAGAAGCAAGGGAGCTTGGATCATTCATAGCCTGAAACGCATAAGTCAGCAGTTACACAGTCCAACCGCAGAACCCATACTAAAAGTCTTGAGAACCAAACTGGTCTCCTCCTTTAACTATGGTCACCTAGCTTTCCCCGGAGCACTGGACACGTATTTCATGAACTCTCAAATCACTGCATATAAGACATTTCTTACTTTACCTCGGCAGGCCTGGAGAGCCAGGGTGAGGTTGGAGCTGGGATTCGTGTGCACGAATCTTATATGTCTAGAGGACCTAATAAAATACTACATCAGAAAGCTGCGGGCCCCAGCGTCCTCACTAAAAACACAAATCAAAACCATCTTTGAAGAGGGAGGTTTGCCAGGGCAGTCATAACTGGCCGGGGCCATAAGTCTTCTGGAAATCGAAACTTGCAATCTGCATAACTGGAACCTACCGATTATAGACTGGAAAAAATCAGTGAACAGGCAGGCCAAGAACGTTTTATTCGAACAAGACATAAAGAGGCTATGCCATAAATTCAACATTACAGTATTGGATACCACCTATACCCTGGAGAAAGCTCAGCCGTACCTTGAGTGATCATTGATGGCCCAGGCACGAAGGAAAATTACTTACATGAGGCTGCATGCACTGCCCATTGTAGATTTTAACCCATCCTGGGCATGGCAGGACAATACAGTTACTTGTCGTCTATGCAATTATCACAGAGAATCTTGGCTCCACTTCCTGTGTTGTCCAAAAATGGCAAGCGAACAGCGCCACTTGATAACCTCGTTAGGCAAGACTAATGGCCTCAGACATTGCAGAGAAGCTTCGGATCTGTATTTGTCTTCCAATACTACACAGACCCTAGCCAGGCTGGGCAAATTCATCGATCAAATTTGCACCACTCTCACAAAGACAACAAAAGGTACCAACACTAATAATCAAGGAGTAAATCCCGGTTTGCTGTAGTAGCCCCAAATGTAAGCCCCACAAACTAAAAATCTAATTAGTATGGAGACAAAGGACAAGTTACAAGATAACCCTAAAAAACAGTAACACCGAGATCAGTACGTGTCCCTAAAAGGTCCAAAAGTTACAAGAGGTTCAAGGGTCTAAGTCCAGCAAAGTAGGAGATCACAGTTTTCTTAAGATAGAAACTAAGTAGGCTTCATATTAATGCTTAATGCCTAATCGTCACAGCAAAAAGCATACAGACAGCAACTAGTGATGATATAAAAACATTCTTCCCCCAGGAAGGTAGAAGGGCCCTCGTTGTTCCACAGCAAACTAGCAATTTGACAAGGGTCCAAATCACAAGATATCTCACACACCAGAACACACCTGTCTGGCCCCAGTCATCCAACCACGCTGATGTCCAATTTTGAAAACAAAAATTAGTACCAAAGTTCACACCGGCAATGTTGGAAGGGACAGTAAAGAACCATATCAACTCTGCTTTACCACACAATGTTAGCATTGTAAGTGATTTTATTAATGTGTTTTAAAATGATATATAGCTAAGTCTGATTTTAGGTGTATACATGTAAAAAATGTAAGTAATCGATCAAAAATAAATCAATGACTTTGCACATAAAATAGAATTTGCAGCCACATCATGTTTGGGACATCGCTTTTAACAGAACTAAGGTGTATTTAATCTAGAATTCTATTGGAATTATCCCAAACCAACAAATGGTTTGGGGCTTTGACCTACATCCCAAGACACCATAGAATATTTAGATTTTGTGATGCTAAGGCAAGAGAATGAGAATTGCAAATTGTTTTAAATTGTGCATCTTTTAGGACTAAACATGCTGTGTTTACTAAGGAAGGTGTTAATCACAAGAATCCTCAGACTGTACTATTTTTAAAAAAGTCTGCTGAAAGGAACCTGGTATGAAGATGCTGGGAGCGTTTTCATTTCATAATTGTAAATTCTCATTTTAATGAATTGTAATTTGTGGCTACTTTTGCTAATAATTTTATTTGTTTAAATGGGAACACTCAATAAACTATAAATAAACAAAACATGGAAATAGAGGTATGACATTTTTGTGTGAATTGGGACGACACAGATACTCATACAGACACTCACACTGTTGATATCTCCAAGACTGCCAGTGGCAAGTACGCCGTTTTAAACTGCCAGGGCAACCAGGCAAATCAAACCTATTGCTAGGCGAAACCTTTCATTTTAATAGGACAAGTACACTATAGTGCAGGGAGCATGATATCTAAAAAGTAGGACATAAGTAGTTAATGTTTTACAAGTCCTGGAAGTGAATAAACTACAAAGTCATTTTTCAACGTGGCTGGCTCTCAAATAGGTTAACACTGGTTTACACCATTACCTTTAGTAAGTGCTAATTTCAGTTTGGAGGTGTACTTGGCCATTCCTGCAGGGTTATCCCTAAGTATTTTGTCTTCCCCCTTCTTTTTTGCTGACATGTACTGATCCCTTGCTGACTTTGTGCTTCTGCTCTCTCCTCTAGATGTGGTGATATTGGCTGAAACACAATTGGCATATTGAATTGACTTATACGTCTCTAGTAAACTGGTACCCTATCTACCCAGGATCTGTCATTTAATGCTCATACTGGGCCTGTAACACTGATTGTGCCACCCACTTAAGTAGCCCTTTGAACATGCCTCAGGCCTGCCATTGCAGAGCCAGTGTGCAGTTTAATAAGCCTTTTGCCAGGCCCAAACCTTCCCTTTTTATACATATAACTCACCCCTAGGGTAGGCCCATGGACAGGCCAGAGGGCAGGGTGCAATCTATCTAAAAGGTAGGGCATGTACGTTTAAGTTTATATGTCCTGGTAGTGAAAAACTCTTAAATTCTTTTTTTATTACTGCAAGGCATAGCTGTCCTATAGGATAACAATGGAGTTACCTTATTACATTTTATAAATTTATTTTCCAAATGGGAAGAGATAGTTAGTTCATGTTTGGTATCTTTGGAATTGGAGTGAAAAGCCCTATTTAGTGGTGAAGTCGGGCTTTTGATCACAATTTTCGAAATGTTGCTTTTTAGAAAGTTGCTATTTTTCTGCCCTTAGCCTTTTGTGTCTATAGCCTGGCCTGGGTCACATGACTGGGTGTAACTGACAGACTTTGTGAATTCCCCACAGACAGTTACACAATGGAAGGATTAGGTCTGCCTGAATTGGCCATCTGTTGGCAGGATTGGGGTCAGAGCTGAGCACAGCCCTACTTATAAAATAAATAGACGGTTCTCTGCCTTCTACACAAACAGCCTAATGACCCTGCATTGTCGCTTCAGCCAGATTGGAGCGAGGTCAGGGGAAGCAGGGAATTTCATGCACTTCAAATCCACTATCTAGAAGCTTCTCCCACCTTCCAGAACCAGCGCCCCAAGATATAAAAGTAAGACCTCAGACACCAACTCTTCAGTACACTTCTGGACCTGTGTATACTCTGCCAGGAAAAAGAACTGCCATGCTGCTGAAGGACTGCCACTTTGCTTGACTCCTGCTTTGCTGTATTGACCTGCTGCCTGCTGCCCTGTCACCAAGGTAAGAAGGACTGGATGTGCATCTCTTGAACCCAGAACCCTGAGTGATTCCAAGGGCTTGTTGGCTGGCCTCCTGATCTGAAGCCTCAGGGACATTACAGGTTTCCAACAACCTTACATCTGCACCTGAGCTCTGCCATCTGTGAATCTACTCTGCCAAGTTGTGCCACTCCAGTCCTGGACCTGTGGAAGTGGGCTTAAAGTGCTTTACAAACTGATGCATCACCTCTGCTGCGCAATGCAATGCAACCCTGAGTAGAATCAACGCATCTCTGTTACCGTGTGGATTGGACCAGTCAAACAAGTTACTTACCTTCAGTAATGCCTCATCTGGTAAAGACATTATCTAGCCACAGATTTCTTACTTTTGAATTTCCCAGGCGTTAGACTGGATCTAGTAGATTTTTCTTTGAGCAATGCCCCTGCATGCTAGTAGGTGGTGTCAGTCAGCTCCGAATTACGTCATCTGCGTCATCTGTGCCATAGTGATGTCTGTGTCACCTATATAGGCACCACCTTGGCGCCCTGACGTCCGTTACTTTTAAAGACTTTGCACATCAGCAGTGCGCAGCCATGAACTGCACTGGCATTGGTGTGTTTGAACAACAAGGGCTCTAAAAGAGATCAGCCCTGATCTAGACATCTGTCCACAGCACGGGGAGGATAGGTGGGTCGGTAAGGAATCTGCAGCTAGATCATGTATCTCCCACATAAGGCGTTACTGAAGGTAAGTAACTTGTTCATCTGACAGAGACATCTAGCAGGAGATTTCTTACCTTTTAATAGATACCCAAGCAATACCATCCCCGGAGGAGGGACTGTGGACAAGTTGAGACCAGAAAGTCATGCAAGGCAGAACGGCCATGAGACCTTCCCTGTGGACCTCACCATTGAGGCAGTAGTGCTTGGCAAACGTGTGAAGGGATGCCCATGTTGCTGTCTGACAAAGCTCAGGTGGAATGAGTTCTTAAGGCTTCAGTAGGCTGCTTCTTTGCCAGAGCATAGCAAATCTTGATGAGGAGGACAACCATCATGTCCTCTTCTGCACTGCACAACCTTTCTTTGCCACAAAGGATCCCATAAAGAGTTGGCCATCCACCAACAATTCTTTAGTGCAGTCAATGTAGAATAACAATGGTCTAATTGTGTCCAGGTGATGGAGTCACTCTTCCTTAAAGCAAAGCGATGCGCTGGAGCATAGAAAGTGGGCAAGGTGACAGATTGCCCCACATGGAATGGTGGCCATAGTATGAAGCACCAATTTGTGTGAGATGATTGTCAGATACGGAGGCGTGGATGACAAAACCTGCAATTTGCTCACCCTCCTGGTCATTGCCACTAAAAAGGCTGTTTTTATGGTAAGCGGCAGGAGGAAGCAAATGTTCAGAGGTTCAAATGGAGAGCACATCAGGAAGGTGAGAACCAAATTAAGGTTCCACTGAAGCATAATGAAAGGGGAAGGTGAGAAACAAAGCCTTTGAGGAATCTATTGACAATGAGAGATTTAAATAATGAAGGTTGGTCTGGCAGCTGCAGAAAGGCAGATAGGGCTGAAAGGTATCCTTTTAGAGTGCCAAGAGCAGAGCCCTGCTGGACAAGGGTTAAAATAAAAAGCAAAACATTAGAAAGGGAAGCATAAAGAGGGTTGATACACCTATCTGTACAATATATTACAAATTTGATCCATCTGCCGGCGTAGACTGTCTTGGTGGAGGGAAGTCTGGCTGCCAAAATAAATTACAGACTTTGGGAGGAAGGTCGAATGCTGCCAACTTCTGCTGCTCAATCTCCACACAAATAGGCGGAGAGTTGACAGGTTCGGGTGGAGGACCTTCCTCTGCTGCTGTGACAGAAGATCCTTCTTAAGGGACAGTCTGATCAGAGGACCGATGCTCAGTTAGAGAAGCTTGCGATACCAGACTCTCCATGCCCAGTCCAGAGCCACAAAAATGACTTATGCCCGGCATTCCTGATCTTCCTAAGAACTCTGAGCAGGAGTGGTATGGTATGGTGAAAAGGCATACAGCAGGCCTGAGCTCCACTCGAGAGGAAAAGCTTCTCCGAGCAAGAGCCGCCTTGGAAACTCCAGCGCACAAAACTGCTGACATTAGGCTTTCCCTGCAGAGGCGAACAGATCTAATCAAGGCTCTTCGCACTGCTGAAAGAGACCTTGGGCTATCTTGGAATGGAGATACCATTCATGATCTGCTAGGCATCTATGGCCGAGTTTGTCGGCCCTGGAATTCAGCGAACCTGCCAGGTGTTGAACCACCAGAGATATGCGCTGTTGTTCAGCCATGTCTAGAGACGCAGGGCCTCATGACCCCACCCACCTTGTTTGTTGCAGTACCACATGGCAGTGGTGTTGTCTGTGAACACTTGTACCAGCCTTCCCTTGATGGAGGGTAGAAGGGCTTTCAATGCCAAAAGAATCGCTTGGATATCCAGGAAGTTGTGGAGTCCGTTTTCAGCCGGAGACCAGAGTCTTCTCCCAGATGGCTGCACCATCCCAGAAGTTACACATCTGTCACTACTATGAGATCTGGTTTGGGTAGGGAGTAAGGTCTGCCTGTGACCAATCGCAGTAAGTCATCCACCACTGCAATTCCTGTGCATTTCCCTCTAAGATCTAGACCATGTCTGAGAGATTCCCCTGATACTGTGCCCACTGGAACTTCAGGTCCCACTGCAGAGCCCATATATGCCATCTGGCATGTGTCCCTAACAGAATTCAGGAGGCCATGAGGCCCAGCACCCTCAGAGTCATTCTCACCTTAATCCAAGATATAGGCTGAAACTTTGGTATCAAAGCATGAATATCATGAACTCGCTGTCTGGGAGGATAAGACCGAAACTACACTGTGTCCAGAAACGGTACAATGAAATGCAGCGTCTGAGAGGGAGTCAGGTGTGACTTCGGCACATTGATAGTAAACCTCATGAATGTAGGAGGTCCACTCTAGTCTGGAGGTGGGAGATGACAGCCTGAGGCAAGCCTGCCTTTAACTTCCAGGTGTCGAGATAGGGAAAAACTGACACCCCTGAACTGCGCAGATGAGCTGCGACCACCGCCATCACCTCGGTGAACACCTAAGAGGCACTAGTAAGGCCAAAGGAGAGCACGGTGAACTGAAAATGCTTGTGGTCTACCATATACCGCAGGTAGCGCTGATGAGCAGGCAGGACAGGAATGTGGAAATAGGCATCCTGCAAGTCCAATACTACTCTCCTGTCTCCCGGGTCCAGGGCAGGCAAGACCTGAGCCAATGTGAGCATCTTGAACTTTTTCTTTTTGAAGAAGTAGTTGAGGGCTCATAGATCTAGGATAGGATGAAGGCCCTTGTCCCTTTTTAGGAAGTAGCAGGAATAACAACTACAGTCTACCCCTGGCACCGGAACCCTCTCTATGGCTTGTTTGGCCGAGAGAGTCATGAATTTCTCCTGAAGCAAAATGTGATGACCCTTCATCAACCGGTCGTAAGATGGAGGAATGGGGGATAGACTCGAAGGGCCAGGAGTAGTCCCTTTGGACTACCTGGAGATCCTACATGTCTGATGCCAGTGGTGGAGGTGATGGCTGATCCTGCCATCAATTGGTCACCCATTATCTAGAAGGGCAAGACTAGGAGGGTTTGGAGGCTGAGGCTGTGTGGGATGGTGGACTGACCCAACTTCTTATGCCCCACTAATGGGGAAGGAATGAACCCCACCCTTGG
Organism: Triturus cristatus; assembly: GCF_964204655.1. Lineage (NCBI taxonomy): Eukaryota > Metazoa > Chordata > Amphibia > Caudata > Salamandridae > Triturus > Triturus cristatus. The sequence continues at coordinate 1,646,646,855 of NC_140589.1, read as the reverse complement.
CCGCACGGAGGGTGCATGATCTTGTGGCTGGGATAGAGCTGGCATGTTCTGCAGCCACCAAAGACAGACAGTGGACATGTTGCCACTGAAAGGCCCAAAGACTGGGATGTAGCCCATGAGTCCTTAAAGTGCTCCAGCGCCATGTCTGCTTTGTCTCCGAAGAGACAGGTGCCACCAAAAGGCATGTCCATGAGAGAGGCATGGACAGCCCCCATAAAGCAATAAGTTCTCAACCAGGCATGGTGTAAAAGTGCACAGTGTTCACCAACCGCAATGCAAGGCTTTGCCCCAACCATCCAACCTATTAGATTCCCTGTTTGGGGTAGTGGAAGGGAACACACCTTGGGAGATAGAGGCTTGGACCACAAAGCTCTCTGGGGTAGGGTGGGCAGTGTGGAAGCTTGGGTTGCCCAGAGCAGAGTGGTGAGAACGGGCAATTGTTCTATTCACAGGAGCACCTTTGCTGGGCTTGGACCAGGCTCCCAGTAGGGCATCTGTAAGGGCCTCGTTAAAGGGCAACAAGGGTTCGGAAGAGGAGACATAAGGCTGCAGGACCTATTAGTCTTGACCACCACGGAAGGGATCTGAAGGTCCAGGACCTCAGCCGCCCTTCGCATCACCATATCAAATGATGTTCACTCCTCTGTAGCCATGGTAGGGGAAGAAAGCATGCCAGAATCTGGAGAGGTGTCCAGTTCACTGGTCTTACCCAATCCCTCATACCAATCCATTTCCTGACAAAGGTGGTCTTCTAAAAGGTCCAGCGACCCCTCCTAATCTTCTCCCACTCCTAGCCCCTTAGAGGAGCTCTCAGGAAACGACCTAGGACCTGGAGATCGACACAGTACCAGGTCATCTGTAATGAATGTGCCATTTATGTGGATAAATAGCCTGATAATGACCGTCGCTCATCACCATCTCAGTCTTATTTAGCATGCTATAACATAATATAGTGATGTGTAGGCCTGTCTAGTAAGAATAAGCTACGAAGTAGGGCTTGATTATTTCTCTTTCTGATTTCTGACTTTCTCTTGCTTAACGGCAGTGCTTGCTATTGGCTTTGGCCTGATCTTATGTCATCTTGCATGCTAATTTTGCTCTTTTGAGTGAATTGAAGCTTATGCTTGAGTGACTCCATTTTCTGAGCTGTCGCCATTTTCTGAGCTTCACTAGGTGAGAAGGGCATGTTTTCCTTTTCACTTGTTTTTCACACTTTACAGACCAGAAAGAACTGGATCTTGTCAGAGGAATGTGCTCGCTCTGCTCTGAAGCCATAACAGACGCCTGGCCAGCTGAAGCTGTGGCCTTGGTGCGGAGTGGTACGGACTCTGATGGGAAAAGGGGGCGAGGCTCACCAGGAGCTTCGTCTTACATCTTCACTTGTACTAAAGGTGTCTGGGTTCTGTTCGGTGGAAGTTCATCACAGGGCAGACGTGCAGCTGTGGCAGTGGGGCGTATAGTGTCACTACTGTCTCCTGTTTTGGCCGAAGAACTGGACTCCCCTTTGGCGAAGTGGAAACGGGATGGACAGACAGTTGGTGAGGTGTTCCACTAATTTCTAGTTTTCCTACTGTTCTTGCTTACTATAACTTTATTTTCAGGTTCCATACATTTATATACATATATATATTTCTACATATATGTTTGCCTTGATTGTGTTTCAATCATACTATTGATATGTTAGAGTCTGCTATGATAGGTGCATTTGGCTTACCGTGTGGTACTATTTACTAATAAATATATCCCAGATATACCAATTCGTCTTTTCCTTGTAGCAGGAGGTGTGGACTCTTCTTGGCCAAGTATTCTGTTGTAGAAGGATGGGTGAATTCCCTTCTAGCAGGTAATTGTGTTATAGGAAGTTGTTCTACTCCTGGCAAGTGATGTGAAAAGTATATCTTGCTCTAGAGAAGTGTTGTGTGTGTTACCTTGGTCTAGTGGAGACTCATGTGATATTGTTTTCTTGCCTTGCCTTTGGGGGAGTGTTGAAAGTTTGCCCACCTTAGGAAGTGCTGTGTATATGTTATATTCCATAAGTTTGGAACTGATATTCTCTCCCTGGGAAAGTGACGGTACATACCTTGGTCCAGGGGAGATCTGAGACCTTTCATTACATCATCGCAGATCAGAATGCCGGGGGCATCAGCGGTGTCAGGAGCATTGGCATCATGGCCGGTGCCGAGGAGGGTCGCAATTGCACTACTGGCGCCGGACCAGACCCATTCCCAGATCCATAGGGGGACCTCGGCATTAGGGCCGGAGTTTCCAGAGCGGAACCTGATAACGTCCCCTCTGATCTCATGGGGCCGAAGGTACATCAGTAGGCGAACTCCAGCTCCCAGATAATAGGGGAGGCGCAGAGGTGTCCCAGCTGTAGGTTCCGAAGAACAAGGCCTAGAATGCCGAGGCTCCTCCATCACGTCATCTGATGGATGGGGTTTGTGCTTTCTATGCCTTTTGGAGTTGTACAAAGACGAAGAGGACTTGGGACTCCTGGAGCAGTGCCTAGACATCCTCTCGACCGGGACCATGAACGAGATCCCCTAGGAGTCATGAGACGTTATGCCGCCTGCCGGGCCAGAAGTAGCTTTAGGGACCGCTCCTTCAAAGCCTTCTGAGCCATGGCCCAGCAGTAGGAGCATTACTTTGAGTCATGGTCGCCCTCAAGGCGTCACAGGTAAATCAGGTGCAAGTCCATCACTGACATGGTGCGATGATAGGTGCCACACGGTTTGAACCCAGAAAACGTACACACCAAAAAGGGTTCAACAAAAGTTACAAAAAGCCTGTCAAAAAGTGACAGAGGGTAGCTCTCTTCACAGATCAGTGCTTGACTGGCACCGGAAGAAAAGCACTGACATCAGCGTACCAAGGTGGTGCCTATATAGGTGAAGCTGATGTCACTACAATGCAGAAAACGTCACGCTGAGCTGACCAATGCCACCTACCGGTGTGCAGGAGTATTGATCAAAGAAAATCTTTCGGCTCCTGTCTGACGCCTGAGAAATTCAAAGGTAAGGAATATGCAGCTAGATGTCTCTATCAGATGTAAAGACTCGCAACACCGCCGCAGCCCCCATCGCCTTCGGAACCGCCACTGCACAACACATCACCCCGACTGCGCACTCCATCCCCAAAACAAGACTTTGCATTGCAAGCCCCTCGACATAATCCTCAACATTGAAGCAACAAGACATCGCACTGCAGCCATGCTGCATCTCGGAACCGACGCATCGCCTCCGCTTTGCAACGCATCTTTGACGTTCACAATGCTCCGCAACCCAAGATTTAAGATACTCTGTTTAGCTGGCCTAAGTAATCCCTGTAGCAGTCCTACGCTCCATTGTGGTCAGCCTGAAAATGTGACTTTGTCCCGGTCTAGAGTGACCAGATATACACAGTTGGTGCTTTATTCCTTTTGGAACTATTTTCTCTAAAAACTTCAAAATGCAATATCCCTGGTTCTACTACTCTTCTTGTTTTGGTCTTGCTATATTTATGAAAAACGACTCTATATTTCTAACTCTGTTGTGGGCTCTGTCTGTGGTGTGTTTTCACTGTGTTACTGTTTGAAGTCTTGCACAAATATTTTACACATTGCCTCCAAGTTAAACTGGAATGCTCTGTGCAAGGCCACCAGGGGCTTGAGCACAGGTTAATTTGGGGTTTGCTTGTGCCCTGTCCTGACAAGGATTGTCATTGTTGCTTAACCAGGGATTGCACCCTAGACAACCAACAGCCCGATTTCTTACAGGAGTAGCTCTAAAATTGGTACAAAGACACATTTTAATAGTAATTACAATCAAACTGAATGGTCAAGTTAGATTTTATTTTACTACTTTGGAAACTACACTTTTAGAAAGTTGTTGTAGGAAAGTGGGATCTTTATTTTATGGTTACCCCCACTTTTTGCCTGGTGTCAGTATGTTTTTACTGTAGTTTGCTTGGATCCTGCTAACCAGAACCCCAGCATCTGTGCCTTCTCTCCAAAAATGGCTTTGGTAAGTACTTTGTTACCTCCACAAGTCCCTAGTATATAGGACTAAGCTACCCAGGGCATAGGTACACCAGGGGTCTCCCATGGGCTGCAGCATGTATTGTGCTACCAATGGGAAAACATTTAAACTCTGACTACAGGCCTGCCATTGGAGCATGTGTGAGATGGTGCTTGCACCTCTCACGAGAGATATAGTTTTCCTTATATCTGAGGTCACTGCACTTAAAACCTATAAGTTATCCCTATAGTAGGCCCTTTAGTCCTAAGAGCAGGAAGCTTGGTTATGAGTGTAAGCATTTCCCTGCATGAGCAAGACACACCTACAAACCCCAGACTTGATTCTCCAGGCTTTGTAAGTGTAGTCAGCCACTTTAAGATATATAGTGGACATCAGTCATTACGAGGTGTCTAGCTATATAATGGCTGTGCCGAACTGATACCGATGTTAGAGGTATGATCCCATGTACTGAAGGGCCCCTTATAGGAGCCCCCTGTACTCCCAGTTACAACTTTTCAGGGTCTACCAGCAAGCTAGTGCTGCAGTCGACAACAGACCTCCTGCTGCTGTGCTCAATCAGGAGAAGGTAGAACAATAGTTTTTTTGTCACAGGAAGGTGTGACTACTTCCTAGACAGGACTTAGTGTATTGGGTTGGGGTGGGAGCACTTTCCAGCACCACCAGACTGCATTGAAGGGCACATTTGGTTCCCTTCTTGTGTACATCGGTTTGAGTCAGATCAGGAACCCCTGGTTCCCGCTCTGGTATGAAATTGGACAAAAGGACAGGGGAGTATACTCTGCTCTGTCCAGCCCCTCCTCTGGGAGGAATCCCACAGTCATTCCAACCCTTTCCCTGGGTATTTAGGGACTCTCACATGGGTGGGTCCTCAGATTCATCATGGACCAAGTCTCACCTCTAAAACGAAGACACTCTTCGACCGTCGGGTCACTTGGACTTCGCTGGACTCTTCCTGGCATCTATTTTGAACTGAACTATCCAAATGAATACATTTGTACAAATTTGACTCATGAGCAATTGTTTTTTTCAGGTGCCTCTATACTTGTTGTTTGATACCTGTTTGGTGGTAATGGGCAACTACCATTTTGGGGTGCAATTTAGAGCTGGAGAGATTAGCCCTTTTATTTGCCCTAAAAATATTTCTTACTACTTTGACAGATGTCCCTCCTGCAATACCCACAACCCGCCTCTATGAGCATATTTACTCCCATGCAGCATTCTCCCACAATAATAAAACCGTAGGAATTATTAACCCAATTTAAGGGTGCAAATTTGCACATTGTGAATAACTGCCATGAAGTTGTTCCTAGTATTCGTGCACCTAAATCACTTAATAGGCATCTCTATGGTTCAAGCAATGAGAATCAGGCATATGTCAAACATTATCAACTTTGTGTCTCTATTAGGCCGTTTAGCTCAGTTTTGCTTTGTGTTTACAATTCCATTTTCCCTCCCTCTAGTTATAACAGATTGATACACCTGCTACAAAAAATGTTCCTATATTCCTCAATGTTGTAACGCTCCAAGGGCCAGACGTATGACGCCCAAAATAGTGCCTTGCAAATTGCGAGTTTTTGGTGAATCGCAAATTGCGAGGCGCTATTTTGGATGTACAACCGTTTGTAACACACTGTTACCGATTCCCAATGGTGTCGCAAATTGAGAGGCTCATGAATATTAATGCAAAAAGAACAATTGATGGACATAATGCAGAACAATGTCATACATTCACCCCCGTACAGAGATCTGGGCCTAAATCCATTGTTTTTTTTGCTCACCATGCCATTCCAGTTTGGACCAAGCCATATGCAAATCAGTCTTGACCCTGCGCCCAATGGGAACAGTCTAGCCCGAACTGCCAGGCCAGGTCCTCACTGGACTGGAAACAAGCATCCTAAGACCGGTTTTGGGCTTTCAGCCCTCATCAGCCAGGTTAGCTTGACTCCAGTGGCATGGAGAGCACAGGAGCCACGTCTTGGCATACCCGTCCCACTTGGGGTGACAAATGCAAAAAGAACAATTGATGGACCGAATGCAGAACAATGTCATACATTCACCCCAGTACAGAGATCTGAGCCTAAATCCATATTTTTTTTGCTCACCATGCCATTCCAGTTTGGACCCAGCCAAATGCAAATCAGTCTTGACCCTGTGCCCAATGGGAACAGTCCAGCCCGAACTGCCAGGACATGGGATGGGTATGCCCAGACGTGGGTCCCTTGCTCAATGTGTTATGTTATGTTATGTTATGTTACAGGGATTTATAGAGCGCACGTATACCCGGGGGTGTCTTGGCGCTAGACATAACAGAGATACAAGACTACTTTGCCTCTAATGCTGGAAAAGCCAAGTCTTCAATTGTTTCCTGAAAGTCAACAGGGAGCTAGCATTTCTGAGGTAAAAGGGAAGAGTATTCCACAATTTAGACGCTCCATAAAAGAAGCTGCGTCCACCCCAGTGGGCTTTGAAAATGTGCCACTGGATTCATAGGCCACTGGATTCATAGGCTTGCCGGTTTATCCGTGGATACGTGCCAGCGAATACAGCCTTATCGGGGTTGTCGTTTTCCCTGCCTTATTGGGGTGTTTTACTTATCAAGATCGCATTTGGATGCTTACCTGATTATTATTCATAAGAGACGAGATCACTTTTATCTGTTTTTGATCTCATTGGATGGGGAAGTATTTCTTTCTGGAGATCTTTCAAATTCATTATAATACACGTTGAAGATCACTTGATTCTACTTTCTATATTCGCCCTGAGGAAGTCCCATAAGGGGACGAAACGCGTCGGCTGTTCTGCGTGTTAAAACGCCGTGTGTCATCAACGCTAAAAAGAAAGTGAAATAATAAAAGAGATAAAGATAATTAAGAACCAACTCTGGAACTTTCATTGATGAATTTGGATTCACTAAAACGTGTCTGTTACTTTTTGACATAAGCTGTTAACTAGGTGGTGCACCTGTGCTTTGTTTTCAATTGCCACTGGATTCAAGCTAGCCTGGCTGAAGAAGGTGACATACCCTGAAACCGGTCCCAGGATCCTTTTTTCCGGTCCAGGGAGGACCTGGCCTGGCAGTTCGGTCTGGACTGTTCCCATGGGGCACAGGGTCAAGACTGATTTACATATGGCTGGATCCAAACAGGGATGGCGTAGTGGGCAAAAAAACGATGGATTTAACCCCGATCTTTTGACTAGGGGAGAATGTTTGCATTGTCAGCATTCCGTCCATCATTTGTTTGCTGTAACATGAATATTAATGAGCCTCTCACAATTTGCGACCCAATTGGGAATGGCAGGCCCTCCCAGGTATGGTGGCCTACTGGGCTCAACAGATCACCATGTCTGGGACTGATTTTAAATAAAGCAGTTTTTTTTTTAATGCCGCCTGTTTTCCTTAATGGTAAACGGGATGCATTTGAAAAAGAAAAAATGAAACGTTTTCGTTTCGTTTTTTAAGGGCAGGTAGTGGGACCACTGCCTGCCTTTAAAAAATATTTTCCCATGCATTTGCAAATGGGAAGGGGACCTCTGGGGATGGTATTTTTCGAGTGTGTTGCGCTCGTAATTGCGGATGCAAAACATTCATACATGTGAGTCGCAAAACCTATTTACCAACTGCCTTTACAATAGTTTTAGCTCTCTCTACTTGTGAGAAATATAACAGTTTACACGTGTAGTTTCTCCCTACAGAAACTGGCAAATACTCTGGTCAGGCCTCAATGGTGCTTGTGAGCTCCATTCTTCTGCTCCCAACTTTCTTCATACAGTTGCCCCAAGTCTGACTTTGATTCTGAGACACAATGTATTCCAGCTAACCCAGTTTCTTAACTGGAGGCCCTACCATCTGCAGGCACCCAATCACTCTTTCTGCCGCCCTACGGATGGTTGTCTCTTGCCTCATGACACGGGATTTTGTTGCGCAACGCTGGAGAGAGAAAAAGTGAGTGGTAACGTGCTGGAACCCTGAGGGGACTACAGGGTGAGCACGCCACACCAACCCATCGGGTTGTAGCCTTCACAAAAAGGGGGGGTAAGGGGGGAGGTGCACAGCTCACTCAGAGTTCAAAGGAAGTAGTTGGAAAGCAACTCAGTGTGGCAGAGACTCTTCTTCATTGTCCAACTTCTAGGCCTCTGTGTCCTTCAGGGCATTCATTTTTGCAGTGCAGAGTCATGCTGGAGATTTTCAGAGCCAGCGGGTGCCCTCATATTCAGCACACAGGCTGAAAACAAAACAAAGATGCAAATGAGTGCCACCTTTGCAGTTCATTACCTCACCCCCGCTACAAGAGTTTACAAGGGCTTTCTGTATACAGCTCTTGGGAACCTCCATTAGTCACCAAAGGGGTCATATAGGTGTTCCATAGAACAATTGAGGCCAGGCCAATAAAGGTTATTTCCACTCAGTCCCTCGACTTTGGAGGACAGCTTCAGCTTCTGAGCCACTACTTCCTCTGGCAAAATTAGCTGCTCTGAAAGGACTCTTGGCCCGCACTCCTGAAAAGTCATGGTGGCCTCCTTATTTGGGTAAGTCTAGCTCCCTAGCATCACCCACCAGTCCATGGCAGCAGAACAGAATCAGCGCCAGTACTCTTTAGACACCTAGGTCCACAGCCTCTTTTATTGTGACAGAGTTCTGTAGCAGGTGCCTGTGAGTTTAGCAGGGCTATACCAGAGGTGAATGAGGCCCACTCCCCACTGGTTCCAGTGGAGAATCTGGGATCTGGTGCCACCTGCCCTGAATAGAATCCAGTTGAAAGTCACAGATACAAGGCAGGAGCCACTTATCCTCTTGAAAGGGAACAGACAGCAAACTGGCCTTCCCCTTACTTCCCAGACTCTGGAAAGATTCTGTCTTCTACTCAGGAGATTATGAAGGTAGGTAAAGAATTATTCCATTAGTGCAATCCCACCCAATTTACTATTGCCTGCCACTTCTCTCGTCACTTGTATTGCACACAGGAGGCGGGATTCACCCCACTGACTCTCCTACCCTTACAAAGCATGTAGGGAAAGTTCTAAGAGGGTAAACGTTTTCAATGAGTGGTCACATCAGCTCTGCTATGTTCTTCTCCACCCCCTATTACATCCCCATTCGATCTCAAATATACAGGGTGCCTCCTGAGGGGTACTGGAGACATGAATGTGGCCTTTTCTGTTCTTCCGGCTGAGAACACCTCCTGATATGCTGCTTACAGCCTCTTTCTCCGTCAGTAAAGTCAATCTCTTCAAGAATGTGGCCTATTAGGTGCCGACCTGTAATACTTCAGCTTGGGAGACCTGAGGTCTGGGTTCTGAACTGGTGAAACAAAAATTACACTTTTAACAAGTTTTAGCCGTCAAGCGCACAATGTAAAAACACTACAGATTCTGGGTCCTGACTGTCCACTAGGCTAACTGTGCACAAAAGACAGGCTGAATCACATAAGTCTTCTTCGCTCAGACTACACAGGAACCGTGCAAAAGAACCAAAGTCTCCTACCCTAGCTGTCTGCAGCCAGATAATATTATACTAAAAGGTGAGAACTGCTCAGCTGCAGTTCATAGTAATTTTGACAAGAGAATTACACTGACTTAGACACCAAGTCAAACTCAGTGTAATGTTACACTGAGTTACACACCATGCACTTAAGCAAAGATAAAAAGAGATCTAAAAATGAAAAGTGGGGGTTTCCACAGGTATAAAAAGAGAATCTACTGAGCTTTTCACAGACTAGCATAAGATCTACCACCAGGTCTAATCAGCATAATGATGTAGTTTAAAAACGCCATTTTAAACTACCAATCAAATTCCAATTGCTCTGATTCCTTCCATCAGGATGATGTAATCTTGAGTGACAAACAATGTGGAGTGGCCTGCAATGACTAAATAGATTTTACACTAGAGCAGTTGTCATACGTCTGTAATGACCTTTCCAGGCCCATGTAAAGGGCAGAAGCTCAAATACCTGTGGTTGAATGCAGTCTCCTGAAGCTACACTGTTTCTATCCTCCCCAGGATTTTGAAAAGGAGGTTTCATATTTTGGTGAAAATCCTCCAATTTGGACGATTTAAGCAGAGACACAGCGACCATATAGAGCACATCATGTCGAGGAGATCAAAGGCGTTTTGTTAATATGGGGCCAGTTGTCAGATGGTCCTGCCTAAAATAGCTGAGGAATAGCAAGAAAGATGGCACAAATCATTTTTAACTGAAGATATGCTTTCATATCCCATTGCTAACACCTTGTCAAGACATTAGCTGTGGCCTCTAGAAGTAGATGGAACATTTAGAAACATATTTTGCTGTTTGGCTATTAGTTGCTACTAGAGTTTTCCTTGACTTTCTTATTAGGATAAGAATAACTGTAATTATTGACACAAAATTTTCAGATGGATCCCAGTAAACACCCGAAAGATCGTCACACAAGTCCTCATCACCAGCCCCCTCGACTACGGAAACATGTTTCACACTGATATTTCCACCCAACTCCTCAGAAGACTCCAGACGATACAGAACACGGCAGCCAGACTCATCCTGGACTTCCCCAAGCGTTCCCACACTTCTCCTCACCTTAGAAACATCCACTGGCTCCCTGTCCAGAAAAGATGCCAGTTCAAGACGCTCACCCACTCCTACAAAGCCCTCCTCAAACAAGGACCTTCTTACATCAACCACCGGCTGAACTTACATCTTCCCTCGAGACACCTGCATTCCACTTCACTCGCTCTCGAACACATCCTCTGCATCCTTCGCATCTACAGCGGGGTCCGTGCATTCTCCTACATCGCCACCAAAGCCTGGAATGGCCTCCCTCTACACCTCAGAACGGCACGCTCCCCGGCAGTTTTCAAAAGGCAACTCAAAACCTGGCTTTTTCAACGCAGACACAGCAACCTCAGCTCCCAGATACCCCTAGATGTGAAAGTACTGCACTTAAGAAATGATCGATTGACTTCTATGGATGGCCCAAAGCCCTGCCCATATCTCATGAATATTACATGATTGTATACGAACAAAACATTTTTGTGGTGTCATTATCAGTTTTCCCAATTCAGCAAAAGACTTGGGCCCTCATGTGGTTGCAAGTAAAAATTCTAGATCAAAACTCAAAAACAAATGGGTTCATCCATGCTTAATCAAGCTTTCCTTTGGAACTGTTTGACTGACAGACAGTAAGCAGCATGAGCTCTTAGCTGTTTTTGTGTACTCTATAATCTGAAGCTTTAACATATTATTCAAAATGTGTTTGGTATCACGATGGCTTCAATGAGCTGAAAAGGGGTATTAAATTCAAAGTTATTCCAAACAGGGGGCCTCAAAGTATATTTTGCCGGGAGCCCCACAAATACTGAAGATGCCACTGTGTACTCAGAAGTGTAGCTTCAAACACCGTACTTTATATGTCCAAGGGTGGGTGGTGGCTTGGGCTCATTTGTGTAGGTAAAGAGGGTTGCATTTTGAACCCCTAATCCTTCTATAATACACATTTGCCCTCTCTTAGTTATGAAAACGTCACACAACATTATTTTCACTAGCTCTTACCGCTGTGGGAAAAAAAGCCTAAAAAACTAAATAACTGAACAAAAACTCTCCATCAAACCAGTCTGGTGAGTTGATCAAAAATAAAACAGGCAGGTCGCTCCATGGGATGCTGTAAAAACAAGACACAGCTTACCTCTTCACCCTCCTCAATATGATAATCAGCCCTCTGATTTGGTCCACCTACAAACATTATATTTATCTGACGATCATGCCTGGAAAACATAAAGATGTTTAGGGAAGTTAGTAGAAAGCACTATATTGCGATGATCTGCAATTCTAGCACTGAGCTGCTTTTTGTTGAAACTGGAAATCTACATTTGCTGCACATTCTACCCTTTTATTGTCCTATTGAGTGCCTTCTGGACTCGTGTACAAATGTTAACAGAATAATTAGATAACGGTTTGGATGTGGACATTCTGCACTTCAATAAAGTAACATGGAAATCTAAAAAAGAGAACTGTGTTTGTTACTGGAGCATTAATCTTGAATACTTACGCAGACGTATGTATTTTTATAATTTTTTTATTATTCTTTTCCACTTGTTCGAAAGATATAAAATCCATTTGGCTATGCTAGGATACTTAAATCACTGCTGGGAAGTACGTATTTTTCGCTTCTTTTTTAAAAGATGGGCTGTTTTTTTAGGCCTCCATTTCACTGCCCCTTTCCTCACTTTGGGCCTGATTCCGATCTCACTAGGAAAGCCCTCCCTACGACTCGGATCCAGAGGGCTTTCCAAGCGAGACGTGCTCCGGGAGTCCAAACGAGCGAGTACGATGCTGCTGTATGCCTACGGACTCGGTTCGCTCGTACTCCCATTAAACTCTATGGGAGCCTGTGTACAGACACGTACACAGGCTCCCATAGCAGAAAAAGGGTGTGTAGGGTAAAGCGAACAACCTGTGGTAAGCCCCCCCTTGGTGCCTGCCACACTGCGCATGCCTGGATAGGGTGGGACCCATGGGCACACCACGTGACAGATTCGGAGGGCCCCGGGTGAAGGGAGGCCTGCTACAGTCCCCCAAAGTACACTTCCGACAGACGTTCCGTCTCGCTGACACCGAGGCGATGCGGCTGCTGGAATCGTGCATCGTACTCACTCGGTTGGAATATGGCTCCATAGCACGGCACAATTCAGCTACGGATGAGTAGTACAGACAGGTTCGGGTCTCGGAAATGATTCGGTCGGCGCGTACATGATCTTTGCATCGTTCTTGGTTGTTCAGACCTGTGTATGATTCAGTCGTAAACAAGGGCTACGATTCGGATCTGAGAAAGCCAAATCCGATTCGGAGGCCTTCCAACCGACATCGCAATAGGGCCCTTTATCGTTTTCTAATAGGACTGACATCAGTTGGTTCTGTGTGCCCTGGATTGAGAAGCAAGGAAACTCTTCACACACAGCTCACACAGATACCTACAGCAGAGCCACACGAACCATGCAGCAGCAGAGATGCATATTATATACTGACATTACTTTTCAGCTATTTTGATATTACATTTTAAATCTGTAATAATACATCATTGACGGGCTATAAAATAAATATTTCAGTAATTAGAAATCTACACATGAGGCAGATAGTATTCAAAATATTATCATTCAAAAATGTATTGGTTGTGACGGAAAAGTCCCTCACATGGTGATGGACATGCACCCCTGCCTTAAGTGCCCCAACTGTAAAGCTGTCTGAATCCCTTATGCTGATGCTTGTTGTCATGGGTGAACACGCAAAATGTGTGTGTACCATGACATAGGCCTGTCTTCCGACTGCAGTCTTTTTGAACCAAGAGGGGTGCACCAAGTGCCACCTACATATAGTGCTGAAAGGCTACTGCATTTAGCAGGAGTTAAGCAGCATGAACACTGTGGCAGCAATATATCGTGCAGTGATCGGTAGGAGTGAACAGGTCTTTTTTAGGTCTCGCCTGACCCAGCGCATGGGCTGGTCTGGCGAGACTTATTGAGAGGGCTCCAAAAATGCTACCAGGCCAGCCTAGAGCCACAGTGCATGTGCGCGGGCGCGCGCGCCGCGCTTTACTGTGATTACTTTCGGTTTCGCGGCCACACGGCCGCTTTGATGTTGATCGTGATCACTTTCACTTTCACGGCCGCTTTGCATAGCCAATAGGTCTCGCTTTTGGGACCTTATAAGTATTTAGTTATGCAACTGTTGCATGGCTAAACATTATAAGGTCCCAAAGGTGAGACCCATTGGCTATGCCAATGCTTGTTACCTGTGTCACTGGACTGAGGTCTACAGGCTCACTCATTTAAAGTTCTGCTGCTGTTTGCTTAACACACTATTGGCCTACATCATTTTTGTGTGGAGTGCAGTGCAGTGCGTGTGAGGTACAATTGCACTGGGTGTTTGTGTACCTGTGAATGGTACAATACAGGGTACTGCAGTGCTGTGAGGGTATCTTATATGCATATGCATGTGCTGGGTATATGTGTACCTGAAAATTGTATAATACAGAGATACTGCAGTGTATGTATATTATATGCCCTCGCTGAGACCATGTGAATGGTATAATACATGAAGTATGTAGTGCTGTGCAGTGCATGTGTACAATATGCATGTGCTGGCTGGGAAGGGCATAATACATGGAAGATTCTGGGTTCTATTTTGAGAGACCCATGACTGACTGGAGGAGCGTGAGGTAAGGAGGTAGAGGAATCCCCCAAGAAAGTTTGTGGCTTGCTGCATTCCTCTAACCTTGGGGGGACATACTGGAAGAAGGGAGAATCAGGCTGCCCAGAAAACTTGAAAGGGTGCTCTGTGTGATTCAGAGACAGGACACTGGAAATGGACCTGGACGCATCTCAGGAAGGAAATGAGGCTGATAAGAGAATCATAATGCGTAGGACTGAAGCCCTGGGGTAACCTTTTGATACACATATCCATGTGGCTGACATCCAGGTGTGAACCTCTACTCACTCACATGACCTGTGTTGTGGGGCTATCAGATACGGAGTCGCTCCTGCTGTGACAGACTGCTTTTTGTAGGCAGGGCAGAGGAGATGGTATTTCAAAAGAAGGCAGACCCGACATAAACTTCAAATACTCAGAGACTCGTAATCACATATGATGTCTGGAAATGGACTGTAAGAAGAGTAGCTCGAGCCCAAAAAAATTGTCAACTATCAAGCAGCCAGCTGGGCTGTGCGCGGAAAAGCTCTGCAAGATTTCTGCCTATGGTCAGGACTGGGGGCCAAGGCCTGCTAGTCTGTCAGCTGGCTGAAGGGACATCACCCAAGGAATCCATGACCATCTACTCTTGGACACATGAAGCCTTCCTGCTTGCCAAGACCAGTGTGTCCTGTGCAGCCGCGGCATGTGCAGGTAAGAGCAGTAGGGGTGGGTGATGGGGGATTTTGAAGGACAATGATGAGGGAAAATTAAATAATTAAATAATTTTCCCTCGTCAACGTCCTTCGAAATCCCCCTCACCCGGCCCCACCACACCATCACTCTTACCTGCAATGTTATATTCCACATAGGTACCCTAATATAGGCTCAGGTGACATCGTAACCTTTTACCTATATTCTTCCCTATATTACCTACCTAACGGTTCTTAGGGACTGACCTTTTACCGAGATATGACACTGCATTCAGAAAGCAGGATTTTCCCTGGCATAAACCTCATACATTATGCATGAGGATTCTTGGAAGCACAGCAGGGCTAACATCTCCTTTATAATATCTATGTATAAAATCATTCCCGACGTCATCCTAAGTCCGATAAAGTAATACAGCGAGGTAGAAACCCCGTGGAGACCTATGGGTATATATAGATCACATCTTGCTAAGATAGGAAGAGGAGACCAGGACTTCCCAGCCAACACACTAACCAAAGATGCTGAGGTTCCTGCATACAGATACTACAGCTCGCAGTGGTCTAACATCCCTTGCGGGGTGTCCAACTCAAGACCAGGATGGGGTCCCACAGTCTCTCAATCCAGGTAATGGGATTGACTTTATCCTAGAGGGATTCTTGGCTCAACACCTACACACATGCTAGGTACACTTAGGTACATCTAGATAGGGAGGCATCGTATGAGTACGCAATTTATTATCATGTGTTTTATATACTCGTATGTATTCATGAATATTGCAAGATGGTAGAACTGCATTATCCTTTTACTTTCATAGTGCTTCTAATAATTTATATCGGTTACTGTCTAGTGGCTGTTGCCGTTCATCTATTTTACACTAGAATAACGACTGTTCAATAAATGCTTATTGGAAAACGTCCAGACCGTTTATTCTGTGTATCCCTCTGAGACCACGTGAGCACGAGTTACTGAGTGAATAGAACACTGTTTCCATGGTCCTGAGGGATCAGGGTTGTCATGTTCGAAGGTTGCCAAGAAATATTCTCTCCTTGGTAAGAGGAGATTCTAGTGGCACTGTGAGCTAGCTGATACAGAAGGCCAACATACCCAGTGGGGGTGTTAAGAATCAGTCTGACACCAGTCCTACAGTGTATGTTGTCCGAACGCGTAGATCCTGTATACGTTTTTATAGAAACTACATGACAGCATGGGTCGCGGCTGGTCCTGTGAGGGTGGGGAGAACGTTAGAGGGAGTCTGGTCCAGGCCGGATACTGGTAATTGCATCCCCGTAGAGAGATGTGAGGAGACGGCTGCTGCAATGATGGGGTTGTAGCTTATGAGCAGGGAAAAGTTGGTGACCCCCGAATGCCAGAGGAGAGCCACAGTGAAGTGAGCAGTAACTGTTGCTGCACTGATCTGGTCATTGTGCAAGTGCACTTACCAGGTAGGAGAGCTTGTATGTCAGGTGGGGCTGCCAATAAGATTGCTGCTGTGCAAATCGGGCCACAGCCCGTGAGCAGAGGAGGAACGGTCAACCAGCATTCCAGGGCGGGCCACCGGGACAAAGCAAGGATTGTGCTCTGGTTGAGACTGTCATCGGAGGTGCAAGGCTGCTGTGGTGATCCGAGCAGGCCCAAGCAGTGACTGGGACCAGCACCAGATGCAACGCACCCTCCTCACCAGCCGGGAGGTTCCCAAGAAATTAACCAGCATTGAAAGACCATCAAAACTCCCCCTGCCACAGCAGGATGACGTGTGAGGAACTCAAGGGAACCTGACTGCAGTTCTGCCCAGTTCATGTGAGAAAGACTTTCCGGAAGCAGCCGCTGCAGCTTTAGTGACCACAAAACGGATTGGTAGGCCAAATGGCCCAGAGTGAACTTGACTGTCAGTTGGCCCTGGCGAAACGTGCTTCCAAGATAGCACTTCGGCACTAGAATGTACTAGAATGCTTTTGACTTTACTAAAGAGTCGCACTCCTGAGACACCGACTACAAGTGGGGCTCAACCTGATAGTCACCTACAATGAATGGGGAATAACCACTAGCACCAGGAGAGAGTAGTGGTACTCAGGGGCCTGAATATAAAACACTAAAGCCCTAACCTCAGTGGAATGTGTGCATTGTGTGTGAATTCCATATTTTACCTTCTGCTCCTATATAAATACTGCTTTTTAAAGTATTTTTGTGGACAATCACTTATTGCTGCTGCTGAACCTATTTTGAGTTGTGAGCCTGTGTTCACTTCCCTGTTTCTACCTTCCCCACCAACGAATATTGGATTGCTTGACCCGCACTACCACTGAGAGTAGGTACTTGGCCCAGTTGCTCAGGATTCATAGTAGGCCGGGCCCCGGGACATCGGGAGTAAAAGGCCATGGTTGGGCCCAGTTGCTTCTGCTTGCGTGTGACTCTCTGAACTGGGATCTGACAATTGGCGGCAAGCAGTGGGGTGCATAAGGTGTAGGGGCCTTAGACACAGGAGTGATAAAGGCCATTTCCAATTTATGTCAGTAGTACAATAAATTCAGTTTTTACTCACAAAGTCGACATGCATAAACAATGGAAAACACATGGTTGGAATAAACCTCTGCAACATGTCCATAGAGCAAATTATTGATTTATGTAGGGACAGAGGGTGGAGGTGGAGTAGTGTAAAAATGACTCTACCCCAAGAGATGTTAGGTGTGCATTATAAACACATGTAGTCCAGACTTGCATGTATTCCATGTGACTAATGTTGAAAATGACAGTGGGGGTAATGCATATTTAAAATATCCTCATAAATGAATTAAATATATGTGCGTTTAGAGATGTGACTAATCAAATTGTAGTGCTCACGTATCAGTATTCTATGAGAAATGTTTACTAAAGCGTTCACGGATAATTGGTATAATAAGATATTTACTAAAAGAATAGTTATTTTACTACTGTATTAATTACTAAAGTATGTGCTGAAAAGTTTGATTTATTTGGGTGTAGAGAAGTGCACATAATGTTACTTGTGCACATGTTAACTTAGCCTAACTTTTAGGTCTGAGATGTATTTGAATTCAAGCTCACGTTTCAGTTAACATTTGAATCCATATTTTTTTCTTGCAGTAGAAATGTGGCATGTATTTTGTATTCCCACTGCAGATGGACAAGACTTCATTAATGAGACAAAAAGGGTCTTTGTTGTGCAACTGGTACGAAGAAAACGTGATAACAAGATAGAAGGAGAGCTCCTTGTGGGAGAAGGAGACGAGACCAAAGACGGCTAGAATAACGATTTATGAGAATGTCATGGTGGTGTAAAGAAGCCAATGTGTGCTGATAGTATGGAAATTTACTGAGTACAGTTTGTGGATGTCCTTTGGATGTTACTGGTGTTATAATGCAACCTAGTGAGGAATAGATAGCATTTTCGTTTAGGACATCTTGAGGTACAGCCCTTTGCTTTGGTTAGTGTGGCTTTATGCTACTTGGCCCATGTTGGAGTTTCTTCTACTGAGGACTCTGACAGGTGACATCTTTCTAATCTCTCCTTACCTTAAACCTCTGCATTAGTTTAGGGTTGTCACTTATGGATAGTGTATGGAAAGAATGAGGATCAATGCTACTTTTTGATGACACATTGATGCAATCTAATGCAAAATTCTGTTTCATTACATAGCAATAATTAGTTGTTTTCTCTTTCTTGTATAGGGCAAATCGCTTCAGGAGATTTGGTTTCCTGTGATTTGTATTGTATTTTTATATGATAATGCTCAGACTAACATATATTAATCTGTTTCTGGATCTGAATTTGGAATTTGGAATAAACTTACTAACTTGAGACTTGGTGTCGAGTTATTGAGTAACCACATTCGCTACACTGTATTTGGAGATGAACAGGGTTACCAAGAGAAGGGACAGAGAGGTCCTCTGTACTTTCATTGGGTATCTGTTTGAGACACTGGGTGAAAGGATGAGGCTGTAGTTGACTGTGGGGGAGGAAACTATGTTAGGAACACAAGAGCACTATGGAGTCAGGCTCTAGGATTCCCTTAGAACAGCTCTATCCCAGGCACATGCAGAGTTTGTCCCATGATGCATTTTCCAGAGTTTCACCAAGACACTCACCATCTTTAGTTTCTAGAATGCTCTAGGTATATACACTACTTCACATTTCTAGGCTATCACTGTCACCAATGTCACCCTTGGGTGGGTTGAGTCTAGCAGAGACCCTCAGCTTGCAGCTGGAGCTTCAGAAAGCTATGGCTGAGGAAGAAGAGAAGGCAAGAGAGTTCAAGACTATCTCCCTGGGAACAATAGGAAAGGAGGTGGGAGAGATCGAGAGAGTGGGAGGAGAAACAGAAGGAAAAAGAGAGAATGCTGGAAAGGGAAAGATAGCCCTTGAGGAAAATAAACTTTTGATGGCAGAAATGAAAACTCCATCTGTAATATGTAACTCTACATCCAGTTCAGGCCTGGTAGTGGTCAAGGTTCCAATAGATCTTGTGCATATATATGTGGAATGTCAGGACATCTTGGAATGGTTTGTGAGCTTTTATATAGCTTGTAAGGAGCTGCCTTGAATGAAATGCCTTAATGGAGCGCAAGCCGTTAGAAGGGACAGCTGTAATTGGAAGGGTGCCATTGGTAGACCAGATGATCTATGAATGAATGATGATCTGATTAGATGGTTTGGGCTAAAGCCAGCTTAGTACATGCAGAGATTCCGGGACTGCAAGAGAGCAGATGGTGTTCAATTTGTGACTTGGATTCATGGTGTAATGCAGGATTGGAATGAGTAGATAAGAGGGATGGAGATCAAGGAATTTCAGTTCTCTTAACCAGTTGATAGTGTCTGAGGGACTCAAGAAAGAGTGCTCTACCACACTTAGGCAATATGTATTTGAATTGACAGAGAGGGATCTAGAGAAGCGTGCAGTGTTGGCTGAAAAGTGGTTACCTAACTGGGTTCACAAAGGGCTAGAAGAGCATGGTTCTAAGGGGGGAAAGAACTCTCCATGAAACCGTGAAATTGCCCAGGGAATCTAAGACCACCCGCCCTTGAACCCTGGAGCACCAGAGCCTGCCTACTTACCAAGACCAGTATGTCCCGTGAGGAAGAGCATTGGAGGGAGCAAGGTCCAGTAAGAGATAATGGTGATTAGATTACCGTGGCGAGGTGTGAGGAGACAGCTGCTGCTTCAATTAGGTCATCGACAGTGTGTGGGGAAATTTTGTTGACACCAATATGCCAGAGGAGGGCCGCAATGTAATGAGTCATAACTGTTGCTGTATTAATTGGATCATTGCCCATGTGCAGATACCAAGTCTAGGACAGCGTATGCCAGGTGGGGTCACTGTGAAGATTGCTCTGGCAGTAGCACATGTGTGGAACCAAACTGGCAACCTAATGAGCCAGGTGGAGCTGCCATTAGAATTGCTGCTGTGCTAATTAGGAAGTAGCTTCTGCTCAGAGGAGGAACGGTGACCCTAAATGCCAGGGAGACCACTGGGACAAGGCAAGGAGTGTGATAAGGTTGAGACAGTCATTAGAGCAAGTAGGTCCCTGTGGTGATCCAAGCAGGCCCATGCCTTTAATAACGACCAGCGCCAGGTGTGCCGGAACTCCCCCAATTGTGTGTAGGATCCGAAGAAGCTTACCAGCATCACAAGAAAACCCCAATCACTGCTGTCGGAGGACCACGTGGGAGGAACTCGAGGACACCGGAATGCAGCCCATCCAGGCTGCATGTGAAAACTTACCATAGACAGCCGCTGCAGTTTCAGCAACACGAAGAGGACATACTCACAGACTCCAGTTATTTGGAGCCTGCTGATGCGGGTAAGACTAATTGACGGGCCAGACGCCCCCAGGGAAACTTGCCTGCCAGATAGCACTTCAGCGATGGAACACTTTGACATTAATAAAGCATTGGAGTAGGACTCGTGGGACTTGGACTGCTAGTGAGGCTTAACCTGAATATCATTTACAGTGAATTGGAAATAACCATTTCCTCTATGAGAGGAGAGTGGGACTCAGGGACCCATCAATATAACACTACTGCGCTGACCACAGTAATTGTATGTATTGTTTGTGAATGCTGCATTTTACTTTGTGTTCATATATAAATACTCCTTTTTTTGTAATTAAAGCAAGTATTTGACTGAACAATCATGTATAGCTGCTGCTGAATGTAGTTAGAGTTGTGAGCCAATGTTTACCTCCCCTTGTGTGTACCTAAGCCCAGAGAAACTTCGGACAGCTCGACCTCTGCTACCATTAAGAGTCAAGTGCTGAAGGGGTACTTGATCCAGTTGCTCAAAATACATAGTAGGCCAGGTCCTGGGACAGTAAAAAGCCTCAAAAACCACAGCTGGGGCCAGTAGCTCCTGCCTGCCCGTGGCCCTCTGAACAGGGTTCTGACAGATATCTTCAGTTATTCTATGCCTGTAAATTTGGTGATGTCTTTTGCCTGTCATTCACAATCTGGGGCCATTGTTCCTGTGTCTTGAAAAAGAAATGATGGAGACAAAAATGGGCAAGACTAGGAACCCGTGACTGGGTCAAAAGGGTTGGGGGCAAAAGGGATTCCTCCTGGGATCAAAATAAAAAAAAAATAGATTATGCCACAGAATTTGCCAACCGCAAGGAAGGCTTTGCTTACTTGCAACAAGGCTTTGATCTTCACGAACCCTACCTCGTGGCTGCGAAATCTATAGCAAACATTTTTTATCCCTTGTTGGGCCAATTTTGGGATTGTGAACCAGGGGCAGGTTTCACGGGCCCTGCAGGAAGTACCACAAGTGCTCCCAATTCTCTAAGGATTCACAGCTCCCCACAATGGGGTTGGCAAACCGCTCCCAAATTCAAATTAAAATGTAATGAAAAGAGAACTAAGGGGCTAGCACCCACTTGACAGCCCAAAGGACGTGCGCAAGGGGTTGGCTGCCTGTGGCGATCCTGCTGTCGACCCTTGCCTTGCAGAACCAATGGCTGAATTGGGATTGGTCACCTAGAGCAAGTTGGGCACAGGGCCCAAAATCCAAAGTCTGCAATATTACTATTTTATAGATAACCCCATGGAAATGTCTGATAAAAATATGGATTTTCCCAAAATATGTTTTAAATATTTTTAGAGGCACCATGAGGATTTGTTTTTATTTGTTGTTGAGATTACAATCCCTTTGATTGTTGTGATGACAACTTGGCCTGATAGGATCTGTAATTTGCAATGCACAGGCACTGTTTGGTGGGGTCCTATTGCACTTATTTTACTTATTTTAGTACTGCAGAGTGTGCGTACCTCCTTGTCACCGACATATGGTAACATTAAAAGCATATGGAAACATACTCTTAACTTTTCTTGCCTTCCAAAAGTACTCTAGCCATTGCAATAGAAATCTCCCTGATGATGTCTAACATAGAAAAGGTGCAGAAATATTTTGTAATGGCTTATACAATGCTACCATCTGGTGGAATCAAGGGCAAAATTATTCATTTAGTTATATGTGATATGTAGTACAAGACCTTATATTCAGAAATATTTTTTTCTACATGATACTAACGAGTTCTTAGTTTCTGAGAGTTCTTAGTTTTCAAAGGTAAACATAAGGAGTGAAGCTGGTTATTTCAAAATGTCCCTATATATACCAGCTTTGCTTAAACGTGAGAGACTTTCACTGGTTAAAAAGCCTTGCTGATTTTTTTTAATTAACTCAATTATCTGTGATAGAATTCCCTGAGATGACAGTGCATCTTTGAAAAAATGTAAAATCTAAAATTAGATTTTTGGTAAGCTGAAGCAAACTCATAATTTTGACATTATTTTGATGAAATGGCTACATTCGAGTAGGATTAATATAGCAAATATTACTCAAGTGGCAACATAAAATGCAAGTTATTGTTATTGTTTTGATTAGTAATAACATTAGTGATAGTAATATTAAAAATAGTAACACTACCATTAATATTAATACTTTCCGACAAGAAAATATACCTACTATGTTGCATTAGGCTGAGAGGTCAATTTTGAAGGTACCGGTTTGAAAAATGTCTAGAGAATGGATAGTCCCAAAAAAGATAATTATCATTACTTATTTCCTTATCCCAATTAAATCGCTCCATTGCCCTAAAAAGGGAGGCTGTGTTGATGGCCCTTTGTTTCACTTTTTTGTCTCTGAGCATATAGCATTACTACCTAAGGTGATCAAATAGATTGAAAACTAAAGGCCATGTGAGAAAGTGAATTATTTAGTGGGATGTACGATATTCCAGCATAAGTAAAAAGGTCACTATCTTGTTTGGACCAGTTAAAGGTTTCAGCAATTTAAACCTGAGCTCAACCCCGATATCTATGGCACAGAGCAAACCAGCTTAACTCAAGAAAATGTGTAAAGCATAGTTGAAAACTAGATAACCCAAAACATTATAAGTCCCACTCAATATCAATATGCCCTGGACAGAGCCTCCCAACACAGACTCCCGCAGTGTTCAGCACATGTTCAGCACAGCTGTTCAGCGCGGAAGTGGCAGCTCGATCCAACAGGTGCAATGGGCAGAGCATGTCTGCAACAGCACATCAAGCGCCACTCAAATTTTGGATAAATAGTGCAAAATTTAAGTAACAAAATTACACTAAAAGGACAGAAATCCAATACGGGGAATGGAGATATGAATTTTTAAATTTTAAATTAATAATAGCCCCTAAAAGCACAAATAGCCAATGGTCACAATAGACTAGGACCTAGATGT
The DNA here is from genome assembly GCF_964204655.1 of Triturus cristatus. NCBI lineage: Eukaryota > Metazoa > Chordata > Amphibia > Caudata > Salamandridae > Triturus > Triturus cristatus. Next base: position 1,646,623,246 of record NC_140589.1, on the reverse strand, counting down.
GATTCAGGCTGACCGTGAGGGATCATGTGTAGGATACACCAACCAGGTATGACCCGGTCGTAAGTTTTACTTTGTGACTTAAGTCTTTTTTCTGGAAATCAAAATCCTTCAGTGGTGCAAGGCTGTACCCGAGGAGGGCTCCACGACATTGGATAGGCATTGTAAAAGGTCCACATGATGGCAGTTCCTAGAAATGATAGATATGTCTGCTGGCCTGGCGGACATAATTAAATAAGACAGGCAGAGTGCCATTGCATGGCGGTCATAAATTACTTTGCCATGCAGCAGATAATACTCCATCTGCCAATATATAAATCGGCCCTGATTTATATGTTAGAGGAAAGGGTACTCCTTTGCAATGGTGATGGTGTATCCTTCCCGCCAACAGAATGGTCTAATTGCCAGATATATCAGTGGACAGACCTTTGGTGTATCAACAGCAGAAAAAAATCATGTCTGCGTCTTGGTTAAACTACCTCAACAGCCCGATTGAGTAAGGGCCGTTGAACGTTGACCTGTATGTCCACCCACCTGATTAAGATGGGCAGACAAACAGGTCAGTTTTCACTGCCCGTCACTTCCAGAAAAATCCAGGGCAGTAAAAATGCAAAATGCCCCTCCAAAATTCCATGGTGAGGGGGTGTTGATTTTTATTTTCAAAAGCATAATCTCACTTTGGAGTTTTGTTTTTGGAAAAAAAAAAGTAACTTTACCGCTCTATCATGTTTGCCTTGACAGCGGTTCCTGTCAAAGCCCTAAATGTCCTCCAGCCCAACATATATTTGTAAATTTGGCAGTAGGGACCTCCACTAGGCTAATGGAGTAAAATATTTGGTTACCATGGGGAAGGACGGCCCGACCACCAACAAATAAATCAGGCCCCTAATCTCTTTTTTGGAACTCGGGATCCTCTGCTGGTGCAAGGCTGCAGGTTATATCCAAAGATGGCTTCATGAGGCATGATACCTTCTACGCAAACTCTTGCTGAATTGGATTTGCTGTTATGGAAAAGATTTGAGCGGGGAAAACCTGTTTCTTCAGACCAGCGGCAATGTGCCTTGGTGGATCGGCTTGGATGGTTTGTCCTGGTCTTTCAGAATCCTTGAAGTCCAAATCTGTTCTTAATCCCAGGTTTTCATGGATGTTAGGAGATGCCTAGTTAAACACAAGTAAGGGTCTTAGTGCCTCAGTCACAGTACTTGGGGTTAAGACTCACTCCAGCAGAGGCCACTAGCAATGTCCATGTCAGGTCCAGTTTGTACCTTTCAGCTGGGCTCAACAGGAAAAGGCATTTGCAGCTTCGTCCTGTAGCATACACAAGAGATAAGAAAACTGACCATGGGAATCCAATTCTTCGTCCTGGGTACAAGTGGGAGCAGGTTCAGCCTTTCAGGTCTTCCCACAGGTCTCAAAGAGCAGGTGCAGCCCTTCTTCTGTTCTTCCTCAGGTCCAGTAGTGCTCTGAGGAATGTTACAAGGATACTACATTCATGCCTGCCACTAGATTTTGGATGGGGTGACTCCTGACCACTCCCTAAACAGTAGGGTAAAAGGGATAACTCTACCCACTTTTGCAGTAGTTCCTGTGTGACCTATTGTAACAATCCTACAGTGCCCCTTACCCACTGAATTCAAGATTGAGGAGCTCTTCTGCCCTTGTGAAGAGCCTGTGTGCTCCGCCAGAGATGTTGTCTGGGTAATGAGCAGTCCTCTCCTCCTTGGTCACCCCAAACCTGTTCTGGGGGTAGCTTTTGCCCCACTGGGTTTGGTGCCTGCCTGACTGGTAAGACAAAAGGAGGGTCTGTGCATGTCTCATCTGACACCTTCTTGTGACAGGAGACGTCCATTTAGGTTGCTGGGTAATGCCTAACCAGTTATGTTATGTTAAATATTTTGTATAGCAAGAACAAATGAGTGTATGAAGCTTAATTAATAGGTAAAAAGCCAGGTTTTCAGAGCCTTGCGATAGGACAAGAGGTCACCCTGAAATTTGATTTGCTGAGAGTTCCACCGTTTTGAGGCCCCCGTCACCAAGCTCCTGCCGTCCCAGGAGGCGAGCTCAAACTTTTGGATTACAATGCATTTGGCAGCACGTGAACAGAGAAGCCTCTCTGGAAAATACAGAGGAGCCTCTCTGGAAAATACCATTTAGACCTGTGTATAAGGTAGTTTGGGCCAAGGTTATGCAGAGCCCAGAAGGTGATACACAGGGCTTTAAAATTGACTCTTTGTTTGACAGGGAGCCAATGAAGTATACGTAGTGCCAGTTTGGCAGATTATAACTTGGGAGTTCCTTGCAGAAGCCTAGCGGCCGCATTGTGGTAGATAACCATACACTTAGAATAGAATGTATGTCTTTTGTCCAGCCGGACAAGAATTTATTTTCATAGTATTTTTCAAAAGTAGTATCAAATAAAACATTCAAATGACAAGTGGGCACAGCCGTGACCAACAGAACACAAGACAGAACAATGAACACAGAATTGGCCAAAAGGCAAGCCAAAATGGGTCTGTACAGTTGTTCTCAGTATAGACAGACACAAATTAATCATTTAACACCATTGCACAATGTGTTATAGCTTGAGTCTAGTGCATAGGGTGTTTGGGTGTCGACGACGTTTCGATGCCACATTAAATATAGGGCATCATCTTCAGGACGAACAAATAATGCTCCTGAATAGGGACCACTGTTCTCTATAACATGAAATTGCCCAAGGTCCCTGTCTTAATTCCTTTGTGTTCCCTTGTTCTGTAAAATAGCATTGTGGTAGAGCTGCAGCTTGTTAGCAAACTGCACCTGCATGCTAAGGTAAACCCTGTGGCAGTAATCCAGCTTTGACAACCATGGCTGTTCCTACTGTTTTCTGCAAAGATGGTGGGATTTAAGAAAGAATCTTTGTCACTAAATTAAGTGTGTATAAGGCAGCAGAGATAGTAGAATTAACCTGGTATCCAAAGGCAAGTCTATTGTCCATGAGAAACCCAAGGTTCCTAACCTTCTTAGCTGGTGATGGTAGCGGTCCTAGATTCTGTGGCTAACAGGAGTGTGTCCAGAAGCAGGTATCTTTGCCAAAAAGGAGGACCTCCGGCTTGCTGGAATTTTAAATGATGACAATTTTTGTCCATTCAATTGTCTATTGCGAGCATGCCGTCATGCTCTCTTTGTACAGTGCTATCAGAGGAGTCACAAAAGCAAACCACAATTTGGGTATCATTAGCATATGATACCAGAGAGAAGAGAAATGATCTCATCAGAGCAGCAAGGGGTGTAACGTACACATTAGACAATGATGGGCTCAATGAGAACCCCAGCAGCCCTCTGTAGGGCAGTGAAAAGCACCTGGACTCTTTTAAGGACACTGTCTGTTAGCGCTCACTCAGAAAAGACCTCAGAAGGGAGAGAGCTAATCATCTGATTTCAATATGAGCTAGATGGTCAATCAAGAGAGCAAGACTGACCACATCAAACGCCATGGATAAATCTAGCAATATGAGAGCTGTGTGTCCTCCATTATCCAGAATACATTTGATCTCCTTGGAAGCTGTTATAAGGGAGGCTTCAGTGCTATGACAGCTCCTGAAACCAAACTGGGTATGGTCTAGGAGTTCATGCTGATGGATGAAACTGACCAGTTGGTTATTCAAGGCCTTTCTGATGATTTCCACGGGAAAGGGAAGCTTAGAGATAGGGTGATAGCTGCTAGGATCCCTTGGATCCAGGCTCGGCTTCTTTAAAAGTGGTAATATATAAGCTTTGTTCCAGCCTTTGGGAAAATATTTATTGGTAATCATTTTGTTGAAAATTTTAGTGAGATTACTGGCAATAACCTCAGGGGCAAGTTGCATTAATATCACAGGGCATGTAATAATAGGGTGAGAGATTTAGTGGTGTTAATCAATTCTATCACCTGTTTGTTATTTAGGGGGGAGAAATCTGTAAGGCTAGCTATGGCAATATTTTGAATGAACAGCCTGCATCACTGAAGAAGTGGACGATGCCGTGAACTTATTAAAAATTAGTTCTACTTTTATTTGGAAAAATGCAGCCAAGGAATTACAAAAGAAAATGCTGCTTTCCTGAATGTCATTTGAAGGGACATGAGAGAGCTTTTTTTAAATGTTAAAAACAGTTATTTTGTGGAGTTTTTAGAAGATTCTATTTCCCCGAGTAAAAAACTACGTTTTTCCTATTGTATCATATTTTTTTATTTTTTTTATTTTTTTTATTTTACGGAGTTTTAGAGCAAACTTGACCTGAAGGTATTGGGTATCAGAGTGCTTTACATAGCACCAGTTACATTACATGAGGACACATTCATTTTTGTTAGGCATGGAGAGATTAAGTGATTTGCCCAGAATCACAGGATGTTCAGCGTCATTGCAGACACTCGAACACAGTTCCTCAGATTCGAGGTAACCGCCCTAGCCATTAGGCCAACTCCTCTCCCCAATAGGGTTAAACCTCATAGGTCTATAAACTGCGATGCATTGCTTATAGTTATTTTTTTCTGCCTGACTATAGTTTTTTATTTATAATATTTCTTGTTTACAGCAGACCTGTTTTGGATTTTTCAATCTAGTGGAAAACCATGGGGTAGAGGGTTTAGATCTGCCACATTTGGTGATATTGACAGGCTTTAGCCTTGGCTGTGGATCCAATCCAATTATCATAATCATGGGTGAAAAGCTCTAGGTCGCTAGATATTTTGGGCTAGGAGTCGATTAAAGCCTGATTAAATTTAACGGGTTACATTTTGTGCCAAGCCTGATAAGTGTGGGAGTAGTGACCTGGAGAGGGTCTTGCATTGACCTGATTTATAGTTAAGTTGAATAGGACCACGTTGTGGTCCGACCAACAGAGTGGGAGAGTATCAATCAGAGATAGCAGGGGACTATTGGAAAATATATAATTGAGAGTATGGCCCGCACTATAGGTGGGGCCCTCCACCAGCTGCAGAAGGCCAAAGCATGATACCTATCCAACAATTTGTCAGCGTTCCTATCAGTGCGTGACCCCAAATAAAAGTTAAAGTCACCTAGCATGGTGAAATCTGACAGAAGTAGACCGGTATTCTAATGAATAAATGGGAATTTAGGACTCGGAGGTCTCTATAACAGTATATCGTTCCAGGACTGAGTTTTGGATAGCTCAAAACTGAAGGAAAGAACTTCACAGGCATTAGATGACGTAATTATAAATTAGATATGGAAGAACAATGGTTCCAGTGGGTAATAAAAAATGATTTAGGCAATATATATGTGCACAATGGCAGTGAATTTGTAAAGGACTCCGTACTGTCAGAGGACAGAAAGAAATCTCTACACAGTTGAATCAATACTGTATTTTATACACAGCAATAAATGGTATATACATTTCTTTTGAATCATAAACATACAAAATGTTTTAACCGTAAAAAGGTTTTTTGGTGCTCAGTGTCCCCAAGTGAAAATTGGAACCCAAAAGTGACTGTACAAGATAATAATGTTTTTTAGAAAAATAGGTTTCCATAAATAAGAAAAAGAAACAGAACGACCATATCAATACAAATTCTTGAACAGTTTATGTATGCAATGATACAGGCTGAATTGTGGTCTGTTCTGTGTGTTTGTCGACGGCGTTTCGACCCTCCTGTGAATGCGGGGTCTCTTCAGGACTAAGGATACTGGGACATCTACAATAAATGAATGAAAATGAGCATGAGGCCCGTGTACCGGCACAGATGCGAGAGACTAAAATGAAAAGGCCAAGTTGAGGGAAAGTACCTGAATGTAAAGGGCACAGCTGAAGTGAAGTGCTTTCGTGAGAGGTGAACTAAAAAACTCACGTGAGGACCCAGCCGGGTTCTACAGTCATAATGGGGGACAAAAAAGTTGTTATGTATTATCAGACATGGTTGTAGTCGTAACGAGATATAAAGGTAAATTGTGAACGATGCGAACAATGCCAGAAGAAACCAAAAGGACAGTTTACCTCACGCGGTGGCCGGCTCTTTGGATAGGGAAGACAGGGCACAAAACAGCTCCTCTGATACGTTGCTACAGCCGTAGCAATTAGGATCCCCTTATCTCTTCTTGGCGTTTAGGGATCTGACATACGATAGTGAATGGCTACGGAGATGTTAAGAACAAGGGCAGATAAGTAAGGGCTAATTAGGCGGCAAGTGAGTAAGTAAAAACCCAATGCTGGGGAGTGCACATATGTACTTACAATTAGAGTTCAATCTTCTAATCTATGCAGCGGTCTGGATGAGCTGCAGATGAATGGGCGTGCGATGCGCTCTTGGTCTAATAACGGCGAGCATGAGTCGTCCGCTGTGTAATATACAGAAGTTGGCGCCAACCCTGCTTGCCGTTTGTCACGTAGCGTGCAGAACGCGGAAAAGTCGTTCTATCGGGGATCGGAGCGTGGATGGGTGGAAACCGAGGAAAGACTGTGCCCCGTGATGTAGAATCCCGCTAGACATTACAACTGATTGTGTAGTGGATAGCGTCTGTTGTTATTGTGAAAAATAAATTGAATTAAATTAAATGAGGCCAGTTAGAACTATAGCATGGACGCAATATATGTCGTATAGTCTCATAAGAGGGAGTGTCCTCCCGTTCTTCGTGTCAGAATATGAGACCTCCCGGGTAGGATCTAGTAATAGATGGAGTGCAATGAAGATGATAGTGACAATGTGATAATGGTTATGCTGAAAAACACTTAAGATGATATAGACCCAGGTAGACTATGCATAAAGGACACATTTTCTGTCATATGTCCTCAATCGAGGAAATCATGCTCACAATCTCAATATTCAAATCTAGAACAACTTAAACAAGGTGAGGGGGAAAAAATTATAAAAGATATTATCCTAACCCCAATTGAGAGCAGGAACACTCTGATACTTAGAACAGGTATGTGCCAGATGTGCCACTTATGACCGTATGGTGTGCTGCCTCATGGGAGAGCAGCACGCAGGTGCCTTGTCCTTTATGCATGTATTGGATAGATGGAGCTTGTGTCTTTACTGTAAGGTGGTGACGTACCCTCTCCATTCTTCAGCGGAATTTAGGCCTTCTGCTATCGAATTGACCCTATCTATCCATCTACATTCTATACGTTGTAGTATGCTGGTTATATCGCCGCCTCGTTCTGGTAAGGAGGCGATATCAATCACTTGCCATTTCAATTGATCGGCCGTATGGTTTTTTTCATTGTAATGGGAGACCATAGGGGCATTAGGAACAGATCTGCGAATACGGCTGCGATGCTGGCAGATTCTAGTTTTCACAGGTTGTTGGGTCTGACCTATATAAGGCAGGTTACAGGGGCACCAAATGCAGTACACAACATTGCGTGTGTTGCAATTTGAAAAGTTTTCTAGGGTGTATTTGAGTGTGCCATGTTCAAAGGTAGAGGTGTTGAATGTAAACTCACACGAGACACAGTTACCACATTTGTGGTGTCCTTTAATTTTTGGTAGGCCCCACGCGTTTGTGAGAGTGTTGGGTGATTTCACCTTCTTGTCCGTGGCTGACCTAACCAGATGATCTTTTATATTTTTGCCCCTTTTGTAGGCGAAAAGTGGTAACTCGAAGGATGAGTCTATGCTTCTGATAATGCTCCAGTTTTTACTGATGAGGTTGCGTACCTGATTGGTATGTGTACCAAAAGTGGTGACACACACAATTTTTTCCATCTTGGGTTTTTCCTTGGTTTTCAAAAGTTCCTCCCTCGGACAGTACCAAGCTCGTTTGAGTGATCTTTTAACCAATCTATTGGGATAGCCTCTGTTGACTAATTTACCTCTGAGTATATCCGCTTCTCTCATGTAATCTTCCTTATAGGTACAATTACGGCGGATCCTGAGAAACTGCCCGAATGGTAGGCCGTCTCTGAGGGCCCGAGGGTGTTGACTGCGATATGACAGTAATGTGTTCCTCTCAGTGATCTTTCTGTGAAGTGATGTGTATAGTTTGCCATTTTCATGGTTAATGTTGAGATCCAGGAACGCTATAGTAGACGTATGGATGGTTGAAGTAAACGTGAGATGTGTCTGAACAGTATTGAGATGTGTAACAAAATTACTAAAATCAGTAGCAGTACCTCTCCAAATAATAAAAATGTCGTCTATATAGCGCTTCCAACATTTTATTTGTGAGTGGTAAGGATTGTTGTCATTGAGGGCGAACCTGTGTTCAACATGATGCATGTAGATATTTGCTAGATTTGGAGCAAAAATTGCTCCCATACTGGTACCAGAGCACTGTTGGTAATAACGCCCTTCTGAAATGAAATAGTTGCTCTGTAGAGCAATTCGTAGTAAGCTAATGATGAAACTGGTTGGTACCTGTATCGGCCTTGGTCTAGTCTCTAGTAGGTTCTGTATGATCTCTATGCTGTCTTCCTGAGGTATGTTGGTATATAAAGAGCTTATATCAAGCGTCGCCAATAGATCACTGCCTAGATTGAACGACATGCCATCCACTAGATTTATCATGTACATTGTGTCCTTCACAAATGTATCCTGTAAGGGAACAAATTCTTTGATAAAATAGTCTATATAAGCTCCTATGGGTTCCAGCACAGAGCCACATCCCGATAGTATAGGGCGGCCTGGGGGATTAGTGGTACTCTTATGTATTTTGGGTATAGTATATAGGACCGGGGTCCTAGGGTTATCGGCATTTAAGAATTCAAATTCTTTCTTAGTGATGTAACCCTCATCTTTTGCTGCAGTGGTAACCAGCAGAATATCTTTGCTGATTTGTGGTAAGGGATTGGTATTGAGCCTTTTATAATGTTTTTTCTCATTCACTTGTTTTTGGATTTCTGCCTCGTAATCTTTGCGATTTTGCATTACGATACCTCCTCCCTTATCTGCAGGTTTTAGAATAATAGAGTCATCATTTTTCAATGCTTCTAGCGCTTGCCGTTCTGCTAATGTGATGTTGTATGGAATGTATGATTTCCGCAATTTCATATTGTCTATGCCCTGTAGGATCAGTCTTTCGAAAGCTAGTAGCTCAGGAGGCATCATACCGTTGGAGGGGTAGAAATTTGAGGGGGGTCTGAGTCCCGTACATGAGTCTTGAATAGGAGGTTCCTTATCCTGAAAAAATAACTTAAGCCTGATTTTTCTAAAAAATTGAAAAATCTCTGTCTTGAGGGCAAAAAAGTTTGTTCTTTCTGTGATGACAAAGGAAAGGCCTTTACTGAGTAAGGAGATTTCTGCTGATGACATGGTATGTTGTGATAGGTTGAAGATAGGGATAGTCTCAAATTGAGTGATGTTATGTGTTAGTATGGTTGAGGACCCCATTGGTAATGCTTCCTGCGAGTTTGTCTTTCTCCAGGGTGTTGATACCATGTCTTGTTTTTGGCTTTGCCTCCTCGGTCTAAAAAAGACTGACCAGGGCGGTTGTCTGTTCTACTAGGACCTGCCTGCACGTCTGACTCGTCTGAGCCCCCCGATGATTCAGAGAATGTGATTGGCTGGTTTCTTCGGAACCTACCCCAAGTGTTCTGTCTATTTTGATTCCCAATAGTGGTATAGTAATCTTCTCTAAGGTAAGGGTATGCCCTTTCTTTTGAGTAATTCTTTATATCTTTGGAAACTTTATCTGCTTTTTTCTTGAGCTCAAAGGTATTAAACTCTTCGATAGTTTTGTTAAGTTTGTCAAGTAATGCTTTCGATTCAGTTAATGCGTTTCCACTTTGAAGTTCTTTTTCTAGATCTTCAATCTCTTTCAATTCTGCTTTTGCGTGTTCTAGGGCTGTTTCTACGCCAAGCACCATCCAGTGGCGTGAGCAGGTTGTAGAGATGTTGCTAAATTTGCCCTTAAATTTGGGATCGTCTCTGAAAATTCCTGGGACGTTTCTGATTTGTAGCCCCTGAGGAATGATGCCCGCTTTTAGGTATTCTGTTAGCATGCGAGCGTGAAGCTCGGTTCTAACGTGTTTCTTTTTGGCCTTTTCTAGTTTCTCTAGCAGCTGCTGCCTAGGGTTGCTAGTTGTACTTGGATGTATAGAAAAAAGTGATGGTCCACTGGTTATTTTCGCAATGTAATCTTCTGTGTAGAGAGGAGCTTCGTCCTCTGACATACTGGCCTAAAGGAATAAGACCCTATTTGCAATAGGGTAAGAAGGAAAAAATCTACAAAAAGAATAGATCCCTCGCGGTGCAGCCACCGCACGAAAAGTCACTTGTAACAACAGGGGAACCCTACTCACAACGGAACCAGGGTAATGATTAGATATGGAAGAACAATGGTTCCAGTGGGTAATAAAAAATGATTTAGGCAATATATATGTGCACAATGGCAGTGAATTTGTAAAGGACTCCGTACTGTCAGAGGACAGAAAGAAATCTCTACACAGTTGAATCAATACTGTATTTTATACACAGCAATAAATGGTATATACATTTCTTTTGAATCATAAACATACAAAATGTTTTAACCGTAAAAAGGTTTTTTGGTGCTCAGTGTCCCCAAGTGAAAATTGGAACCCAAAAGTGACTGTACAAGATAATAATGTTTTTTAGAAAAATAGGTTTCCATAAATAAGAAAAAGAAACAGAACGACCATATCAATACAAATTCTTGAACAGTTTATGTATGCAATGATACAGGCTGAATTGTGGTCTGTTCTGTGTGTTTGTCGACGGCGTTTCGACCCTCCTGTGAATGCGGGGTCTCTTCAGGACTAAGGATACTGGGACATCTACAATAAATGAATGAAAATGAGCATGAGGCCCGTGTACCGGCACAGATGCGAGAGACTAAAATGAAAAGGCCAAGTTGAGGGAAAGTACCTGAATGTAAAGGGCACAGCTGAAGTGAAGTGCTTTCGTGAGAGGTGAACTAAAAAACTCACGTGAGGACCCAGCCGGGTATAAATTAGGCAGTGAGATAATTGACATAAACTATTGCAATGCCACCACCTCTCTTAAGTGGCCGGTCTGCTCTGAAAATAGAATAGCCGGCCGGCAGTGCTGATACCAAGTCTGGACCTGATGAAGCATCGGCAACTGGTCTTTCTGCCAGGGTAACAAAACACCTCCCCATGCCCAATTCTTTGTCCCTGCTCTGGAAGCAGTTTTCACCCCTCATCAGGGCCATATACCCACTAGTTGTTAGTAGGAGGCACATGCAAAGTAGCCTCCAGAAATGTCAGGCTGGAAAAAAGTCAATTCCTTAAAGTTCCTTTATCTTAATGTTTATTAAAACTCCAACTCTGATATTGAGTTGGACTTTTAATAAACATTAAAAACAGCCCTTTGATTATTGATCTAGCACGCCCCTAGCCTAAGGTAGCAGAATTAATATATAATATTGCTTCCCAGTGCTTCTTAATGGGCCAGATAGCCTTCCTACAGTGCAAAATCTTTTGGGGGCTAGTCACTGTAGGATGTATTAACTTTAAATTTCTACATATCCTACCTTTAAATAACATGCAGCCTGCCTTGTGATCTACAAGGCTTACATATGGGTGACTTATTCATAATTAAAACATAGGCTTTTGCTGTCAAAAGGGTTTATTTTAACACATATTTATTCATTTGAATAGTTTTATAAAGCGCAAACAAGACCCATACGGGAATCAGAGCACTGTCCAGAAATGGCAAAAACAGGGGTACAAACACAATGGGACAGTAGGTGAAGTTACAACAAAGGGGAAATCTCTCAGGTTAAGAGTTGGGGGTATCAGTGGTGCCCTAGCACACGAAGAGCATAACAGCATAAAATAAAACACACCAGTGAAGTGCAATAAGACTCAGGAAATTAACAAAAACAAGAGCAAAATCACAAGTTAATGCAGTGGAGGTGCCCTAGAGTACTTCAGCAAAATAACGTAAACTCATACAATAAAACGCATCAGTGTAGTACAACAAGAATTAGGGTATTAATAAAAACAAGAGCATGATCACAAGTTGATGTTGTTAAAGTTCTTTCAGGAGTAGCCGTTTGACCAGTTTTTTAAAGGATGTAGTGGAATGATTGGATCTGATCTGGTAGGGCAGGGAGTTCCAGATTCTCAGAGCAAGAACAGTGAAAGCACAATTGTAAGATCCTTTCTTTTTTAATCTTGGAGGTTTCAAGAGAAGGGTGGACATACTTCTAAGAATGCGGCTAGAGCCCGATAGTTCAAGCTTATTTGCCAGGTAGATCGGGGTGTTGTAGTGTATGGCTTTATGAGTCAGGCAAGCTATCTTGAGTCGGATTCTGGCTTCGATAGAGAGCTAATTTAGTTGCAAAATGTCGGGGGAAATGTGATCATACTTTCTCAAGCCCGTGATGAGTCCAGCTGATGCGCTCAGGGTAGCTCTGAGTGGGGCCAAGCTAGATTTGGGAAGTCCAGCTAAGGCCACCAACCCATATTTCAATCAAGAGATAACCATGGATTGAACCGCAGGCCTGAGGTCTTCGAGGGAGAGAAAAGGTTTGATTTTCTTAAGTGTGTTAAGTTGGAAGTTGGCTCCCCTAGTAGTAGCACTGATGTGCGCTTGTGTGTTTAAATGTTTATCCAAGGTGATACCTAAAGATTTGACAGTCTACAACATGAGGGGTGCAGTTTAGAGCAGTGAGTTGTTTAATCCAGTCAAGGGTAGGAGATGAGGGATTGGGTGGGGAGATCAAAAGAAATTCCATTTTAAGAGTATTTAGTAGCATATGGTTCTGAGCTAATCATTGTTGGGTTTGTGCAAGTGCAGCATTTAATGTTTTTATGTCCTCTTGAGAGGAGATCTTCAGGTACAGTTGCGTGTCATCCGCATACATGTGGTACTGAATGTTCGCCAGGTTCAGAGTGACAGAAAGTGGTTCCATAAAAAGGTTGACGAGAGTGGGCGAGAGCGCGGATCCTTGGGCTACTCCAATCCTGACAGGGGAACTGGACGCAAGGGAATGTTTAACTTTGATCCTTTGCGTGCGGTTATGCAGGAAGGAGGCAAACCAATTTAGGACCGGGTCCGAGAGACCCATCCTGTGTTGAAGAAGATCAATCAGGTTTTCATGTTTGATGGTATCAAAAGCTGAGGACAGGTCCAGAAGGATCAAGAGAGAAGGTACATTTTAGTCAAGGACTCTCAAGGCGTAATCAACAATGTGCGTTAGTGCAGTTTCAGCACTGTGCCCTGATCTGAAACCTAACTGATGGGGGTCAAGGAGTTAATATTTCTCAATGTGGTTGCAGAGCTGAGAATGGACACATTTTTCAAGCAATTTAGCTAGAGTCATAATGCTGGTTATAGGTCGGCAGTTGTTTGGATCTGATAGGCCCGCATTGGGCTTCTTAAGAATGGGAGTAACTTGACCAACCTTTAGGCAGTCCGGAATTTTTCCCTGTAAGGGGGATTCTTGAATGACCCTGGACCAAAGAGGGAGAATGGCTGAATTTAGATCTTTAGAAAGCTTAGCGGGTAAAGGGTCACATAAATGGTTGAAGGGTTTAAGGGATGCCATGTTGTGAAGGAGCTCCTTGAAATCTGGGAGGATAAAATAGTTCCAAGAGGTGTTGTTTTTGAGAGAGTAGCCCAAGGGCAAGGATATTGTCGAGGATTCTGCCAGCTCAGCTGATCCTGCGGAAAGTTTCTTAGGCATCAGAGTTGGGGTGATGGGTACTAGCTCCAATTCAACCCTTAGCGGAAGAACCTGCAGATTTAGCAGGAGCTGAAGCTGACTCAGATCTGCTACTTCATTTTACCACTCCTCTATCGGAGGATCTCGTTAAAATCTGCAGATCCGTCAGATCTGGCTCCCCACGCGATCCTGCTTCCCCAAAAAGGCTGAGTGACAGCATAGAGACACTGGAACCTTACATCAGGCATTTGCTAGATGTCTCCTTTCGATCCAGTTCTCTACCTGTGGACTGGAAACAGGCTGTGGTGCTTCCCCTCCGCAAGAAGCCTAACATTGGCCTCGATAAGCTGGATAACTTACGCCCCATCTCTCTCCTGCCATATTTTTCGAAGGTAGCAGAGAAGGTGGTAAATAAGCAGCTAATGAAATATGTGGAGGACAGTAACCTTCTTCATCCGACTCAATTCGGGTTCCGGCCACGCCACTCCACCGAGTCTGCCCTTCTTAGGGCCTCCGAAACTCTCAGGCAGGGTGCTGACGAGGGTCAAACCATGGCTCTCATCCTTTTAGACCTTAGCGCGGCGTTCGACACTGTGGCACATTCCATCTTGCTACAGTGTCTGAGCAAAGGTGGGGTGAGAGGGGCAGCGTTGAAATGGATTTATTCATTTCTCGCAGGCCGAGGCTTCCAAGTGAGGCAGGGTGACTATTACTCTGAGCGAATTGCTCTGGACCAGGGGGTGCCGCAGGGCTCGTCCCTGAGCCCAACACTTTTTAATCTCTACGTAGCCCCGATTGCCTCCTTGGTAGAGAGCTACGGCCTCCGAATGGTTTCCTATGCCGACGACACGCAGTTGGTGATCTCCCTGTCGCGCGCACCCGATCTTTCGGCGGACATCTTCAGAGCCTGTATGCAAGACCTAGCTGCCTGGATGTCCGCAAACTGCCTTAAGCTTAACGGAAATAAGACCGAGGTGCTTGTCGTAGGGGGAGACCGATCGGCGTGGACGTCGGCATGGTGGCCTCCATGCCTTGGCTCAACACCTATCCCATGCCTGAAAGCAAAGAACTTGGGCATTTGGTTCGACTCCGACCTGACCTTCGGCCCTCAGATCAACCGGGTGGTCGGATCATGCTTTGGGACCCTCAAAAGTCTCAGGAAGGCATTGAAGTTTTTACCTGTAAAGGCCCGTCAAACCCTTGTGCATGCACTAGTCACCTCAAAGATGGACTATGGCAACCTCCTCTATCTAGGGACTCCGAAGAAGAATCTGAGCCGTTTACAGGTCCTACAGAATGCCGCTGCTAGGCTAGTACTTAGACTACCCAGAAGAGCCACATCCTCGGTGGCCCTTCGGTCCTTGCACTGGCTCCCGATCAGAAGTAGGGTTGATTTCAAAGCACTCTGCATGTGCCATCGGATCATCAACGGGAGGTCTCCTCTCCCTTTGAAAGGACTGCTGACACCTTATGAACCGTCCCGCTCCCTCAGATCTTCTGGCTCGGGATGCCTTGTTGTCCCCAAGGTGTCCAGAGCACGGATGGGCGGAAGATCCTTTAGGTACCTTGCAGCCGTCAGATGGAACACATTACCCTTAATATTGCGTCTCGAACCATCTGAACTAATCTTTAGAGCCAAGCTCAAAACTACACTATTCGAACAGTAAAGTATTCCACTTCTGTAGGTTCCAGTTAGCAGCCGCTCCTTAGCGCGGGGACACGCCGCTGTGCGTCACCAAGCGCTTTACAAAACTCCCTAAATAGAAATAGAAATAGAAATAGCCAGGCTACAATGGTAGGTCTGGAATCATGTTTGTCTTGTTACACTAGTGGATGGCACAGTACTACTGTAGTCCATATGCGTCATTTTACTTGCCATGTCATGGGTGTACATTAGTATATAAAAGGTGGGTGTACTTGGATGTACTTTAGGCACCATCCACTACGGCCTTATAGGACAGTTACATATCCCAGCCAGGGTATTAGCCAATTTCAACATGCTTTAAGGGTCAGAGCACATGCACTTGGGACTAGTTAGCAGTGTCTAGATGTATAAAGTCAACAAACTAGCAGCATCAGTCCACAGAAAATGGGAGTGGCCAGGCAAGTAGAAGCATTTTTTCAAATGCCTGATTTAGAGTGACAATGTACTCCACCACATACATGACAGAGTACCCTTACCACCAAACCCTTGGTACAACAACTCTATACTGAGCCGGGCAGACCACTAGTTTTCTGGTGGAGTTCATGTGTTTTCTTGCTCTCTGTGTTAATATGCGAAGAGTCAACGCTAACCTGGAAAACGATCATTCATTTATGAGAATGAAATTGCGTCTTTATTAATCATTTCGCTCATTGTGAACTCCACATCCACCCAGACTCTTAAGCACATTGTTAGGAAAGCTCTGATATCTAGGCCCGAGGTCACTGATTGATAGGTCACAGGCACGGTGGCATGTAGCCAGCAGACAAATGCACATACAGGAAACCTTCGCTCAATCTCACAGTTAGGTGAAGCGACACTACAATGGTCAAGGGAAATTGGCCCTAATAAAGCACACATGGCCAGAGGGGGTATTCACCCTCCTAAAGCACCATCATTTCAGATGTCACATGAGTTAGGAACATATATCCAATCAGGACAAAGCACATGCAGTGATCACGTGCTCCCCATGCCGGACATCTGGACACGTTAACCACTGGCCACATTGTATCCATGCAAGTTCGAGGCCCACATGCATATTTCCATTAGACAATTCGTTTATGACTCCAAAGGCAGCAACTTACATTCCTCACCATACAGAGGGATCCCCAGACAACTTTTATTGTCTATGATGAACTGTATAGAAAGAGGCTGGAGAAGACTGTAAATTGAGACAGTGCTCAGACCCTGTGCCTGTAACTGTTCTTCCGGCTTCACTGTTTAATTAAACAAACTGTTCCTGTTTTGCCAAACACATCTTGTCTCTTATTTAGTCAAGGTATTTCATGTTCAATTGACATCTCTACTGTGGCTGCTTCACTAATCACATCCCCACCAACCATACCTCTCTTTGTAGCTCCTGTCCACCCCAATCTTCTTCTGTTCTCCTGTACCCCTTACCATCCCATTCAGATGTTTGCAATTTTTTTTTAAACCACCCCACCCAGCTTCTCTTGTCAGAATTTAGACCAGTTTATGTCAGAACACTTCAGTACATTGTACATCTTATCACTCCATGCCAGATTTCCACACTACCACCTTGAGCATTTTGATCCATGTAGTTCCTTCTCTCATCAAACCTTGCATATATCACGTCCTCAAGGTAGAGGTCTGTTCAGCATCATAGTTTCTGGTTCCTATCGATATAGAAACACATATACTATCTGCAGTACTGCAGCTGGTTACGTGCCTCACACGCAGCGCAAGACACATGTTGGACCCTATCTTCACAGCCAGCGACTGAGTCAAGTTCAGCTGTGCCGTCTAGCTCACCTGGACTGACCCCGGCATCATCACTTCTCCATTGCAGGTTATTGGGCTCCACCGCCAAGCCCCAGAACTCCTCCTATTGCAGCTGGAATAAAGTAACAGAGACCCAATGGACAGTCACCCTCAACACTACCTGGCCTGACACCACTAGCAACCTGGAACAGGCAGTCCAGAATATCTACGCCTGGATCTCCAGCTGCGCCGACAAAGTCGTTCCCATGAAGCTGGCCACTACCAGCAGATCCACCAAACACGCCAGCTGATACACACTAGAACTCCAGACCATGAAACGTGAATGCAAGCGACTAGAAAGCTGATGGCATTCCAACAGGAGTCCCACAGAACTCACCACCTTCAAGTCAACCCTCAGCAAATACCACCACTGCCTCAAAGAAGCCAAGAGAGACTCCCTGACCGACCACATCGAGGCAAGCGCCAACCACATCAAGGAACTCTTCAACATCATCAAAGTTCTCCTGCCCTTCAGCCACCGAGAACACGGTCCGCCCTTCCCTAGAACTCAGCGACAACCTAGCAAACTACTTCTACAACAAGATATCCACCATTTACTACAACTTCAACCCACAACCCACTGACAACTTCCTGATACCAACAGATAACACCTACAACCAGTGGTTCACCGTATGGAAGCTACCCACCACACAGAACACCACAGCCATAATGACCTCCATTCACGCTGGAGCCTCAACAGACCCCTGGCCCTAAAACGTCTTCAACCTTGGACACAAACAAATCAGCAGTGCCCTCACAGCCATTCTTAATGCATCCATCACCAAGTCCCCGTCGCATGGAAACACACAAGGTCAGACCCTCCAGAAAGAAACCTCCAACTACCACAGCAAACTCAAAAATCATCATCCCATCTCACTACTCCCGTTTCTTGTCAAAGTGCTCTAGAAAGCCATCAACCACCAACTCCCTGAACACCTAGAAATAACCTGTTCAATGCCTGATAATCCAGCTACTGCACAAACCGCAGCCCAGAGACCACCCTGATCACTGCAACAGACGTCATCAGAACCTTCGAGAAATTAGAACGTACTTCATCTCAGATGGAACTAAGTCTTATGGCATTATTAAGCCTCCAGTGTGATCAGATAGAGTGCCTGAGTAAATCTGCATGTGTAATCGGAGCGGGCCCGTGTCCGGCAGCAGTAGGAACCCTCCTTGACTGAGGTGAAACAGCAGCCCTGATCCTCTTCAACCTCTCAGTGGTATTCAATACCATATACCACCTCACCCTCATCAGAACACTACATCACATAGGCGTCCAGGGAGACACCCTCAAATGGTTAACATCCTTCCTCACAGGAGGCACCCAGAGAATTCGCCTACTGCCCTTCACCTCCAAGCCCAAGAGCATCATCTGTGGCATCCCCCAAGGATCTTCTCTCAGTCCTACCTTGTTCAATATCTACATGGCACCACTGACCAACCTCATCAGAACCCATGGACTCAACATCAACTCCTATGCAGATGACACCCAACTCATCCTCTCACTAACGGAAGACCCACAAACCACCAGAACAAACTTTCAAATCGACATGACAAGTGTCGCCAACTGGATAAGGACCAACTGCCTGAAGCTCAACACAGAAAAGACGGAAGTGCTGATCTTCGAGAAGAACACCTCTCCATAAGTCAACATCTGGTGTCCTCACAAACTTAGACCCACAACTGCCCCCACCGACCACACCTGCCACCTCGGCATCATCATGGAAAGCAAAGACACCATGAAAAGCCACGTCAATGCTGTCTCCTTTGCCTACTTTCCCACCCTCCGCATGCTTTGAAGGATCTTAAGATGGATCCTCATCAACACCACAAAAACGGTCAGGCAAGCCCTCGACACCAGCCAGCTGGAGTGCAAACAGGTCTGTATCACCTCCACCTAAGGAACCGCCGCTGGCTCCCCGTCCAGGAGAGATGCCAGTTCAAGATGCTGATGCCAGCTACAAGGCCCTCAGCCAGTGTCCACCTTACATCAACCATCACCTGAAGTTTAACCACCCCATGAGGCCACTGCACTCTGCCTAAAGTGCCCTGGTCCGAGTTCTCCGCATTCCCTGAAGCCACATAGGAGGTCATTCTTTTTCCTACCTTGCCTCCATGTCCTGTAACAACCTTCCCTCCACTTGCGAACATCACTCTCACTCGTGGACTTCAGAAAGGGACTCAAGACCAGGCTCTTCGAATAGAGACCTGCGTGTCCTCAGTGCCTGAATACCCCTAGGGATGAATATCTGCTCTCTGTAACTACTGTTTGATTGATGATTGATACTGTCTCTCTCTGCTTCAATCTGTACTCCTTTTGGCTTCTTCATTCTTTCTTTCTTCAAATCCCAGTGCGGCAATTCCTCCATTGGTGGATCACTGATTCACAGCATCTGGCTGGTTGCTGGCACCTGATTTTTTACCACTCTTGTGAGCCTTTCCTTAGCTTCATGCAATTTCTGCCCATGAGCACCATACCAAGGCCTCTCCCATCTGTATATACTGTTGAGACTGTACGCAAACATAAGCTGTCTTGTTGCTTTGCTTTGAGGTTTCTTGTTTTGTCTGCATACTTCCAGTACTGTCCTAGTTTGTGTGTAGATTCCTTATACTATATTTCAGTGTTCATTGGTCAGCATATTGCCACCCCTGTTCATGTTTCTTAGAATTTGGTTCTATTTTCCTGAGCCCTACTTCGTATTCAATTCCTCTTGCTCTGTTCCCTTTGTCCTTATTTGTGTTTATATTGGAGCTTAATTCATATTACATGAGTGGCTTGGTGGCTAAGGCTGCCAAATATGGAACC
Organism: Triturus cristatus; assembly: GCF_964204655.1. Lineage (NCBI taxonomy): Eukaryota > Metazoa > Chordata > Amphibia > Caudata > Salamandridae > Triturus > Triturus cristatus. The sequence continues at coordinate 1,646,603,388 of NC_140589.1, read as the reverse complement.
TGGATCAATCTGTCAGTATTGTTCATAAAGATTCAAGTATGCATATTGTGGCTGTCACATCAAATATTTACACTAAGGGGCTTAATATGATGTTGGGCGGATCCTGACCGCTTAATTATGAAACAGACTGCAGCACAAGCTTTGATACATAAAAGGGAGTTTGTGTTCATCCCTGCACCATGCGGCTGGCATCTCACGGTGCCTGCCATACGGTGCAGGGATCAACAGGGGTGCACCATAGGTGCCCTCTCGCACACCAACCAGAGGCCGCTGGTTGAAGGGGGCCCTTCTAGGGGCCCCCAAATTCACTTTCTGACAGGATTTCCATGCCGGAAAGCCCGACATGGTAAGCCTGCAGGAAACCAAACCGTCCATATTGATTACAGGCTGGTCTCCGACTGGCCGATGGGCTCCTTGAGCCCGTTGGAATCCAGCTGGTTTCACTTCTGACCGCCTAAATTGTAATTAGGCGATCAGAAGTGAAACCGACGATCTTGATCTAAGGTCGGAGGCCTTCCGACGAAGATCGTGATGGGTCCTAAATGTTTAATTTGCTGTCTATGCAGACATTAAAGTTGATTTCCTTAATAACATGTGGCAGGAACATACTTCCAACATGGCACCCAAAAGTTGATGAATGAGTGAGACAAGCTTGATGTTGGATGGAGCAGTCGTTTTGAAAGTTAAACCTTCATTGAGGGAACAATTCGTCAGCTGCTTGCTTCCTAAACCTGTTCATTTCTTTCCTTGAAATGCATGCACTTTTGAATGCTATAGAGAACTTCAAAGTAAAAAATATACTATTGTTTTATGTTGGTTTGCATCCTTGCTCTAGGGGGCGCATGGTTGGTTTATTTTGAATTATCTTTGGAGACAGTGAAGTGTGTGAGCCTTCTGAAATTGGATCAAGATGTTAAAGTACAGCGGTCTTCTGATTTCCTGAACCCTTGTTAAAAAAAATGTTTCAACTAACTCTTGTTCTAATATGCAAAAAAACACTTGTAAAACTACATTTTCTGTATGGCAAGTGCACATTTGCTTTGTGAACAAACTTTGTTTGGCTTGACTTTAGGTTTTTACGTGGTGCTTAAGGATCATGGTATATGGAGAAAGACTGAATTAACTTGCAGATTCACATTGTTTAATTTGAAACACCGCGGCCATGCACTGTGTACACGCAGGACGACGGAACACGACTCCAGCAATAATCTATGCAGGATGGGGCACCAGGTTACAGCACTGATAATCCAATAGAATACGGAACAGGAGAGAATGCATACATTATTGACTATACTCATGGCAATAAAAAGAACACAAGATAGAACCCAGAAACCAATTCGGGTTGGAATTATCACTGAAAATATGAAACCTCCAAAACAAGACTATAGCCCTGAAGAGGTTGTGGGGTAATCCCATGTTAAGCAACGAAACACGTGTTGGCTAGGAACATCAGAAAATGAGTGCAGTGTAAAATGGACACCATCCACAAAAGAAAAAGAAATAAAACAACCATGAAAGGAAAAATGAACACCAGTGTGATTTATAAATGTACCACTTATGTCTGTAATTTTCATACGTGTACAGAGGATTAGTGTGTACCGTATATGTGGCCATCTTGACTGCACATTAGGGGATCTGGTGTTTTTTCCCACCTCATTGCACCGTACTAGATTTCAAGCTAGAACCAGAATTTGATGCAAGAAGACCTTGGAGCGCCGTAATCCTATTTCCCACCACCAATTTCTGTGTAATATATCTTTGTTTAATTTGAGATTCGTTTTCAAAGGATTGAAAGATAAAATCATGGCATTTGGAAGAAAATTAAATGAGCTTAAAATCTTTTGAGGATTATTTAGATATGTTCAGAAATTGGCTTTTAGCAGTTTCAACATGAGGAAAGAATTATTGTTTAACAGAGTTTGGGCCACATGAATCAACATAAGGAATTGTGATTCCTAAATAGCGATTTTTAAGGAATCGCTTATTAGGAATTGCCATTCCTTATGCATGTAGGAATCGCAAAATAAATTGTTATTCCTAAACATTACCTAATAGCGATTTGCAAATTGAGAATCGCTATTAGGTAATGTCACTCCATTCATTCAATGGGAATTGCATTCGCAAATTGCGATTACCCAATTGGTAATCGCAAATTGCGAATACAATTCCAAGCGTGGCAGGGGGCCTAAGGCCCCGCTGATGCACCCCCCAAAAAGGTATGTGTACACATGTGGCAAGTGTGTGCGCCCCATGTCACTTGGAAAAATGCAGTTTTGTGCATTTTTCTAAGAATTTGCAAATTACCATCAACTTGAAGTTGATATTAATTAGCGTTTCCTAAATGCACAGTTTGCATTTAGGAAAAAGGCTTGATGTATCGCCTTTAGGGAATCCCAATTTACGATTCCCTAAATGCATTCGCAATTTAGGTAATCGCAGTAATTTGCAATTACCTAATTTGCGAATTCAAAGCCTTTGATGCATCAGAAAAGGACTTTTTCTGGTCGCAAACAGGCCCATTCGAATCAGCCTGTTTGCGACCAGAAAAAAAGCTTGATGCATGTGGCCCTTTGTTTTATGAACCTTTATTTTCCCTCAGGAATCCTTGGCATGGAAGAAGGTGTAAACACAATCATTGATCATTTGAGTGTATTATATTCTATCCACACATTGCAATGGCATTTATTTTGCAGATTATCAAATTTGATGAATTCAATTGTGACGATATAACTGAGAAATTAGATGCAAATCAGCAGGTATAGCAATTTTTCAAGCGAAAGAATTTCTAAAGATACAGTCATATGTTTAGAAAAATTTTGTTCTTTTGTTTTAGATTTCCACAGAAGAAAGACTAGAAATTCAGCAGTCACAGTGAGACATACATCTCAACCATCTGTCTTTTTTGGCTTCCCAAATCCCCTTTTCCAAAAGACTTCACTGTGTCAATAGTGAATTCATTTTGGGTGGTGGATTCTTATAGGGTAAGATGGAAAGAACTACGGAGGGTGTAACATCTCTACAAGAAACCTATATCTGAAATTGTGTCAAAATCTCAACGTCAGTATCTGGATCAACATGAGTATTCTTGGCCAATCACTTAGGTCCAGTTTTAGATCTTGGCGGAGGAGTCACTCCATCACAACGGTGACGGATATCCCATCTGCTGAAATATATACCCTATGGGATTTATATTTTGGCGGACGGGATATCTGTCACCATTGTGACAGAGTAACCCGTATGTCAAAATCTTAATCTGGTCCTTAATCTCCCTGTGCCTGGACATGTGAAATGTAATGTGTGAAATGCATCTGTGCAATTACTAATTGGTGTACACAATCTTGTTGATCTTTTCTGAACCTTCCATTTAATGTACACTGCTCCCTTGCTAGGTTAGCACTGTATAAATACCAATACATACATACATTGAGCTGGTCCTAAAAATACCTGCCCCTTAAAACAGTGTTAACAAATTAGATGACCTTGGTGGCAAGCGCAATATGGATATTTTGCTCTGGGAATTCTGTTTGAGTAGGATGTCTTTGCTTGTTTGAGGAAGGATTTTTACATCCTGTTGGGTCATTTATGGGTGTGTTTTGTCAAGTACTCATTTATGGATTTAGGGATTCCTTGGTGGTAGCAAATCGACCTACCTCATGAATATTAATGAGGTAGATCACAGTTTGCGACCCATTAGGAATCACAGCCATCACAGGGATGGTAGCCTTCTGAGGTCAGTAGACCACTATGTCCGTGATTGCTTTTTATTAAAGCAACCTTTTTTATGCAGTCTGTTTTACTTAAGGGAAAACGGGATGCTTTTAAAAAGAAAAAAAAGATACTTTGAAGTTTCATTTTTTAAGAGCAGGCAGTGGTCCAAATATTATTTACATTCTCGAAGGGAAGGGGGTCCCTTAGTGATCCCTTCCCCTTTGCAAATTGGTTACCAAAAGTTTTAAACTGGTGGTAAAGCATTACTGTTTTGCGACCAGAATTTGGTGACAAAACAGTAACACATACCATACTGATTCAGTATTTGGAAGGGTCACCCTAAACACACCCCTTACAAATACCAAATCGTAAATGCAATTCAGTAACAAGTTACCCAATCGCATATTCCAATTTTTACATATTAAACAGCATTATTATGGTCGCAAATGGCCCGATTGCGCGAATCGGGCTGTTTACGACCGGGATATGTACATCTGGCCCTTGGATCCTTAACCAGAAAAGCTATTTTCCATTTCCACACATTGGAATAGTCCTTCTTCCATTTTTTGCTCTCGCCTGAGAAAGCACACTTGCTGTTGTTGCAAGGCTTTTGTAAAAAATAAAATGGAAAAAGGCTAAGAGCTCACCCGTTACTTACTATTGGTTAGTTTCAACATAACTCTAATTTCTTTGCTTCTCATTGGTCCGTGGGTCCTGGGTTTACTGCCTTTTTAGGTCTCGCCTGAGACAGCGCATGCTGTCTCTTTGAGACATTTAGTAAGTGGCTTTTAAAAGTGGCACCAGAGGCTTTTGGTGGCCTAAAGCTTGAGTGCACGTGAGCGTGCACACCCGCAGCCGCCATCTGCCTTTCTGTCATGGCTCATTAATCCTCCTCCACCCCCTTGCTGTCTGCTCTCACTACCCCCCTCCCTTCTTCCCCCTCCATAGTCTAGGCTGATCCAGCACGGACCATATAGCAAAGGCTTTGAGAGATTTTCTAAAAATGTGAAAAATGCAAAGCTACACGTGTATAAATAAGTACATAGAATGGCATCTATGCATCACCCTTCCCATTCCACAGATAAATATATATTTTTTTTAAATCTTGGCTAACCACTTTGACAAAGCATGGTAAAACATGAAAATGGTAGAGAACAGCAAGCAAGGCTTCAATTTCAATTTTAATATGTGAACCACAGATATACATTTAAGGCTTCTCATCTGCTACTGCTCACTTATACTTGCATTATAAACCTGACTGATCGGAAGGTGCATTCGACCATCTGAACACATTCCAAAGCCCTTCTGCACAGAAAACTATCCAAAGACAATTTTACTTCCCACTTTGCGAATCGGGCCTCACAATAAGCATCCGTTATTGATAAAATGGCTGGCCCGCCCTCGTCCCATATTGTGTGCACATTATATTTGACTAAATTCACTCATTAGCTGAAATAAGAGCAGAGAAGGAAGTTCGGAATCAGACGAACAGTAGCAAAGCACCTGAATGAAGTAACACTTATTTCATCATCAGTAAATCTAGTTGAACGTGAGTGCCGCCAAATATGTACCTCACGTTTCCATAAATCGCTTGTAGCGACTGAATTAGTTGTTTTGTTGCACGGTGATCAGCTATCAAGCTGACTCCACGGCACAGGCCTCCACATGCCGCCAATGGCCACCAGGTTATGTTTACACTCACTGCCCCTAGACACGGCCCTTCCAGCGCTCAGGGCACTGCATACCAACTATGCACGCAAACAGAGTACACGACGTTTCATTACTTAACCTGTTAGCTAATAGCACGCATTTCCACACAGCTTGAAATTTAGAAAGTTTATAAAGCGTAACATGCATTAGGAGGGCCTCACACCATTTAGAAGACAAAATCACACGACCTACCACTAAGCTACAATTCTCATTAATTTACACTGTCCAGTCACTTTTCTTGGGAAACCTTTTGCCTTCGTAGACAGCTTCAGGACGGTTAACCTTGGGTTTCATTGCCCATTAATAAAGTCTTTATGTGAGATGCTGCAGCGCCCAACCGTGCAGAGGCACAGTCCGGCTCAGTCAGTGCTTCCTGATAAAGTCACAGCAGCTCCTGTGAGCTTTACATGTACAGGGGGCCTCGGCGGGGCACCTGGCACACAGACACAGGACCTGCAGCGTATTAACTGACATTCCAACAAAAATACTCATAAGGCATGCAAACTCTGATTCACAAACACCACAAGGTTTGCGACCGCTAAAGAGATTTTACAGTGCAGCAGGTCAGAAATTGGCTTTTGAGCATTGCAATATGAGAGGGCATAAAGAGACTTTCACATCACATTTACAAGTTGCAAATGTGTGTCTGAACAGCTTGTGAACTTCAACTGTGGCTTCAAAACAAATGATCAGTTAGCAAAACACTCTGAGCTGGGGTAGCACCTGCTTTGCAAAGGAGAACTGTCGGCAGCCCTAGGGGCGAGCAGGCAAAAGTCGATACTCCACAACACCCCATGTCTTCCCCCAACAAGAAACACTTGTGTTAAAAAAATAAATTAAAAAAAAGAAAGTGGCACAAGGCAGCTTTTTTTTTCTTTTTTTAAAAAAAAATTTCTCGAAAAACTATTTCAGGGATGTAGGCCATGTCACGCCTATATCGATGCAGGCCGTTTAGGGCCCCTAGAGTGGATACTTCGTAATGTGACCTATTAGCATATAGGTCGTGCTGCAAAGTGCACAACCATTTGGAAACCAGAGTACACAAGATTTACCACAACACACAATTGTCAAACACTACATCAGATAATTATTCGTCAGGAACAACTGGTGAAAGCCCCTTTCAGAATTCTGAATAAAGCACTGGACAACATTACAAATTACTCGTTTGCCTACTACCCACCCCCTCCCCCCCAACAGTTCTTGACACACGTTACTCATGCCAGCCAACGAAATTATGGGCAACATTGGGACCACGATACCTTGAGAATTTGCAGAGGAAAGTGCAGAACAAGCAGTTACTGCTTTGCCTTAGATTGGCTGATGGTTACCGCATGAAATATACTACATAGCGCCAAATGCATTTTTCACCCATTTTTATATCTGCATTTGGCGGCAGCAATCTCAGTTACACATATCAAATCACAGCACACCAACGTTCCCAATAAGGTCAAAGAGAGCAATAGTGCATTTCCCTTATCTTTCCACCATACCTTGATCTATTTTAATCTCTTTTCTGTTTTACTACCTAGACAACGCTCTCTGAATATGTGATTGATAAACGAAGCACATATTTAACTGTTCACAAAGGACCCAGCAAGAGGCATGGGGGTGGGCCCTGAAGAATACCCTGACAAGCTCACAATCTGCAAATATAAACATAACAGAGGCTGGCCAGCCTAAAAAAGCGGCATGGAGTGGGTGGTGCCCTTCATTTCTTCTAAACAAGCATTGGCAAAGTCAATAGGTCTCGCTTTTGGGACCTTATAAGTATTTAGTTAGGCAGCACAATATCCTTGGTGCAACAACATCAACTGTTGCATGACTAAACACTTATAAGGTCCCAAAAGCGAGACCTATTGGCTATGCCAATGCTTGTTGTGTTTCTCCCTTTGACAGAGCATAGACCAATTAGTGATTGAATTCTTTATAGGTTTCCTTTTACAACTCGCGCTTGCATTGAGGTACTTTTTTGTTGCTTGCCCCATTAATTCTTCGTCATCCTTGCATACTCTTGTTGCTTGCCACTTACTGCATTCACCTGCCCCCCTCCCCCCATTGCTTGCCTAATGTTCAGCAACTGCTGCAGAACGTCTCTGCTCTGGATTCTTGGCAGATACCAGAAACACGCAGCAAACATCAAGGTTAATTTGGGAAATCTAGCTTTCAGTCAGTTTTTCTGATGCCTGGGGAGATACAGGGTAGAAGCTGACAAAATAACTAATTTTGTGTGTGGTATTTACTGTCATGCAATTTCAATGGGCTCTCGCCGGACACACAGTTAGCTGTATGGTGGGGACATTATTATGACTGACCCATGTTGGCTCTCTGGCCCTCGTCCGATAGCTTTTTGTTGTACAAAGAGTGCTGCATAAAATAACCAAAATGAAACTCTTAATACTATTGTTGGTCTATAATCATTTGTCACTGCTAGCCTTGAGGCGAGAGAAAGATTACAAGGTATAAACACTGAGCTGCCAAGCATTGGTAAAGCCTTTGGGCAAAAAACTCCTGTAAGTACATCAAAGACATTCTAATTCAGAGGCGGACAAGGATTAACGTGAGTCCCCTGTGCTGACAACAGATAAACAATCATCAGCAAAGCCAATTGTACGGCCTTTCACATAGCTACAGTAATTCAAGTAAACATTAGATGTCCTTTTCAAGTTAGTGGAAACAGTATGAGAAAGAGGGGCTGAGGGAAATAATCTCTGGGATAGAAGTCACAGGTTTTGTAATAATCAACAATACAATGACTGGAATAGAGAAATGACTTTTTAGGGTTACTTGGAACTCGATTCCAGAAATATCCGCACAGGTGTGGATCGACACAAAGGTTTCAAGGAAAGGAAAGACAACACTGGCAACAGAGGACAACACTATTGCGTGCCACAGTGAATCGCAACCAGGCATGACATCTAACTTGTGCCATCAGATCTCTGTATAGCCAGCACACTTTGGCAATTAATTCTGAGCCTAGGCCTGCCCTCTCTAGGTAGTAGAAAATATAACCCCATTTTACCACATCCATCAAATGCCTTCCCTGCAACAAGAGGGCTAAGGCCTTGTCCTGCTAGTCTCTGGTGTTCCACAGTATAAATGCCAGTGTATTCATATGGTTCTTAGATGTGCATCCTAGCACGAACCTCACTTGCAACTGACATACTAGGGCAGAGAGTGCTTTTTTCAATGGAACAAATGAACTTTTCTGGAGTATTTTCACATCTGCATTTATTTAAAAAAAATGGGATGATAGCTTGAACACTTGAGAGAGTTTTTCTTGGACTTAGAACCAGATATATTATCGATTTGTTAAATAGGGGTCCTAAAAAGCGGACCGACTCTGCCTCCTTGTATGCCTTACATAAAAGTGGTGTTAATATTGGTTTGTGGAATTCATAAAATTCTCCATCATACCCATTTTCCTCAGGGTAATGGGAATGGGGCAAAGCAGATGTCACATCTGCAATTATGTTCAGTTATATCTCCCCTGAGTAGGGATCTGCCTCCTGAGGATTAGGAGCGACGCATACATTATTTGAATAACTCCTTGTTGTAATCTAGTTGGAATGTTAGGTGCAGAACATGTGGATGTCATAGAATGTTAGTGGGGGGAGATTCAGACTGGAGTGGGAGGTCGTGGTGAACGGAGACCGTTGATGCCTTTCCACCTTGATTCTTGAATAAACATCTCATCAACATCAATTAACGTGTGAAGAGCCTACTTTCAACACTCCTCCTCCATTGTAGTTGTATAAGGTATAGGCCTAGTATTGTAAATGATGGGATTATGCCATCAAGACTACTGTGCCTTTTTAATCCTGGGCATTACCCTGCTTGAGTCACATGTGCTAAACAATTAATCGGAATGCTAAACATGCTGAACATGAAAGAGTTACATAACACACATTTGGTTTTTATGATGTTCTGCAGAGTGATAATCAAGCCGACGTGATTATATTTACAATCCTTTGTTTAAATGCTCACTGCTTCATTTTAGATTCGTATTAATTTCTTCGAGTTTCTAGAAGGTTGATAACTGTGTATCTCGCTTTTTGTTGCTTTTCCAAAGCACACAGTTTTGGAGAATGAATGAATCAAGCCACTTTCTAGCTACTGTTTCCCCTAAAAGTTCTTAACAACAATAGGATTATGTTATAGCACTTGAGCACAGAAAGTGAAGGGCAGAGAAGAGACTTTACACCAGTCTACACGGGGACATTCCTATAGAAGCATCCTGTTGAAGTGTCTTGAAATGAGAGGTACTTAGTCTTGTGAGCTGAGTTATCAGTGCATCCGGCCTCATGAAACAAAAATATCAGATCTTGGTATTTTCCTGAATACAGAATCCTAGACCTGTCAGCCTCAGGGTGGCTTTCCTTAAACGTTTTACCTTCCTCCTCCATTTTATTTGCTGATCTTGTTTTTGTTGGCTTTAGGACTCATGTGCTTCACCACTGCTAACCAATGCTACAGTGTATGCGCTCACTCGTTAAAATAGGGTAACATAGGCTTATCCCGAATCAGCAAATTTAGGTTACCTATATGTCCCTAGTCAAGTGGTACAACATGTACCCAGGACCTGTAAATTAAATGCTACTAGTGAGCCTGCAGCACTCATTGTGCCACCCACTTAAGTAGCCCTTTAAACATGTATAAGGCCTGCCATTGCAGCCTGTAGGTGAACTTTTAAACTGCCATTTCCACCTGCCAAAACAAACTATTTGCAGGCCCAAACCCTCCTGTTAACCCCATCCATTTTAAGCCGAGATGGTAGAGTGCAGCGTATTTAAAAGTTGAGCATGCACCTTTAAGTTTTAAATGTCCTGATAGTGAAAAATGCTTACATCTGTTTTTGAATCCTGCAAGTCCTACCTCTTCCATAGGATAACATTGAAGTCACCTTATTGTTATGTTATGTTAAATGAGCTTGTAAAGCGCACGTACACTTCTTGGCGCTAGAGTCCAGGGAATGCTGCATCTGGAAGGGGTTTAGTCATGTGCCTGACGGAACAGCCAGGTCTTTAGCTGTTTACTAAACTGTGTGTACGAGGTCAGTGATCTAATCTCTACAGGAAGAGAATGCCAGGATTGAGGGGCCAAGGCTGCAAACCTTAGTCCTCCGTGTTTCTTACGTTTAAAGGACAGGATGACCAAACAATTCAGATGAGAAGACCTATGGTCCCGAGAGGGAACATAGTGCTGAATCCGAGAGCGTACAAATGCTGGGATGTTGCTGAGAGAGCTTTAAAGGTGATACACCCCAGTTTAAATGCGCAGCGTTTGGCAACTGGGAGCCAGTGTAGACTTTCCATTAATGGCTTAGCATGGTGCCATTTGGGCTGGTGGTTGATTAATCTGGCTGCTTGGTTTTGCACCACCTGCAGGCATTTTAGTTGATATGGTGGAATACCTACATAAAGTGAGTTGGCCTAGTCAATGCGGGAGATTACCAGCGCCAGGATGACTTGGGTTAGGGCTTCTGTAGTCAGAAATCTACTAATCTTCCTGATTCTTTGCAGCTGGAAGAAACAGGAGGAGACCACTGTCCCAATTTGGGCTTTCGCAGACAGGTCACTGCTGATAATAATACCCAGACTTTTGATAGAGCATGCTGGGAGTAGGGGGGGGTTCCTAATTGGGGTCGCCAGAAGTTGGCTGGCCCACCAGTTAGCATCAGCTCTGTTTTATCGGGGTTTAATTTTACATGATTACTATTCATCCATTCACTGATAAATCGCATGGTAGATTGAAAGTTGAAGACAGAAGATGCCGATTGATCGATATCAAATATCAATTGAAGGTCATCGGCGTAGTTGAAGGTGACAACCTTCCTTTCTCCAAGAGATCAGATCAAGGGCAATAGGTACAAATTGAAAAGAAGCGATGAGAGAGAAGAGCGCTTGGGTACTCCACAGGTCAGTTTTATTTTGGCGGAAGAGATATTAGCAAGGCGAACCGCTTAAGAGAGGTTACTAAGAAAGGATGAGAGCCACTTAAGAGCCAAGCCCTGGATCCTGGTATTACCAACACTGTTGATCAAAAGGTCATGGTCGACCGTGTTGTAAGCCACCAAGAGATCAAGAAGTACCAAGGCCCGGGTGATGCCCCTATCAGCCCCCCTTCTATGTTCATCCATGACCGTGAGGATGACCGTGTCTGTTGAATGCACTGGTCGGAAGCCTGCCTGGTGAGGATCAAGATAGTGGGAACGTTCAATAAAGGAGCCGAGGCAACTAGCCATGTGAGCTTCCAGAACTTTATCTAGATAGGGGAGTAGGGAGAGAGGGCCATAGTTTGTTTGGGTTAAGGGATCTGTCCCTGTTTTCTTTAGAATTGGAACAATTTATGTCTGCATGTTTGAATCCATTTGGAACAGTGCCCTCCTTAAGGGAGTTATGCAAGAGCGAGATAGGAGGATCAGGGCTGGTGAGAAAAGCATCCTCCAATATATGTGGGGGACCGCAATCAGTGGGGGAGCCGGATCCAACCTTCCTTAGAAGGCTAAAAAATACTTCCCTAGAAATAAAAGGGATCTGATCTAACAGATGGTTTCTGCATGTGCGTGGCGGGGTTGTAGGAAAAGTATTAGTAGGAATGCTAGACTTGATGGTGGCAATCTTTTCAATAAGATAGGTGTTAAGAGAGTCACATAGAGTTTGAGTGGGGACGTGTTTTGCTGTGACCCTATCTGGTTTGGATAGTTCATCACAATAACGAAGATTTCCTTGGACCTGGAGTCAGTGTGCTCCCACCCCCTTTTTCATAACTTAAAAGGCTCCCTCGAGCCGCCTGAGCTGACGAGCTTGGGAGCGCCTGCATGCCCTGAGTGGAATTGTGCCTGAAAAAATTAAGCGGCAGCATGTCCAGCAACCTATGATTCTTTTCCCTACTGATGACGGAGAAATCCAGAAACACGTGTCTAGGGATACGCTTTGAAAATTATGGAATTGAGCCAAGTAATTTTTCGAACTTTGTCCTGTGCTAAGAACAATGAACTACATCGACCAAGATGCCTAGAGGTAATGCCACTGTGATGTGAAGTCAGTGTGCTCCCACCCCCTTTTTCATAACTTAAAAGGCTCCCTCGAGCCGCCTGAGCTGACGAGCTTGGGAGCGCCTGCATGCCCTGAGTGGAATTGTTCCTGAAAAAATTAAGCGGCAGCATGTCCAGCAACCTACGATTCTTTTCCCTACTGATGACGGAGAAATCCAGAAACACGTGTCTAGGGATACGCTTTGAAAATTATGGAATTGAGCCAAGTAATTTTTCGAACTTTGTCCTGTGCTAAGAACAATGAACTACATCGACCAAGATGCCTAGAGGTAATGACGCTGTGATGTGAAGTCAGTGTGCTCCCACCCCCTTTTTCATTGGTCAAGAATATGGCCTTTTATGTGATTCGCAGCAGTTACATGCTTGGTACAGTTCATCCCCGAGAGTAGATCTACAAATTAAGCAGAGCAAGTAATCTCCTTGACATCATTAGCCCGGTAATTAAAATCTCCAATTATAAGGATTTTTTCATAGTTAATGGCTAAGTGAGAGATCATTCTGACCAGTAACTGGGGGAATAACGGCATAGGACAAGGGGGGTCTGTAGAGCAGTGCACATATAAAAGGAGACTGAGGAGACTCGAGTTTTATAATTAAGCTGTCAACTGATGGTAGACCCACAACCGCTAGCGATGTGAACTGTAATGTCTTATGTACAATGGCAGCAAGACCCCCTCCTGCTTTACCCTTAGTCCTTTTAGCCTGAAGAATATAATAACTGTCAGGCACCGCTGCCAGTATTTCAAGGGCAGAATCTTCAGTGAGCCAGGTAAGAAGGCGTACGTCTGGTTTATCCAAGTCAAGTAGCTGGAAGTTTTCGAACTGGTGTTTGATGAGCAAACGGGTGTTCAGATATGCGACTGTAAGTGTCTTTTGCTCCTGGCACTGTGGGATTGAGGGTTTGGGAGTAGGCTCTTGTCTAATATGGTACTCCCAGCTGGGAGGCTTTTGGTTAATTTCAGGGTAAATTTCTCTGTACTTTAGAATACGCATGTTTTCGAGTCTAGCGCAGTTAATAATGTCAATAAGCTTGCTAATTTGCAAACTTTTCAGTGCCACAGGGGAGTAGCGGAAGAATTGGGCATGGAGTCTGGCCCCTGGCACCAGCCAGGCACAGACGGCCACAAACCGACTTGGCTTTGACGCGCCTTTGGTACGACATTGGCACATCCGCTGCACGCATCCGCTAGGCTCCAGCACTGAGGCCGCCATTTAAAGGCCAAGTGCGGTGATTAGCTTCTCCCCCATCCCACACTGACGTGAAATGTAGAATTTCCGGTCGAGGAGCCTGGAAACCAGAAGATAGATTGTGAAGCACCATGCAAGAACAAGGTAAAAACAATTTCAAATTCAACAGCAGTTTTAAAAAGAGATTAGCAGCATCTGATTAATGGAGCAGCATAAAAGCCGAGCAGCGGGTTAATTTAGCAAAGCAAATATCATTTCAATGAAACAAATAATCCAGCACACACATCACAACACTTGTACCCTCATTTAAAGGTCAAGTGTGGTGGTTGCCTCCTCCCCCCTCCCACAATATTATATTGAATGAGCTGTAATTTACAAATGGGTGCAGATAACCAGTTCATGTTTGGTGTCTTTGGAATTTGCATGAAAAATCCTATTTTAGGGATAGTCTCGCAACTCCCTTGAAGGAGCCAGGGATAGTAAGATGGGGACATCTGCTAGTGGGAGGGGCACTGGTAGGTTGGGAGGAGTTATATGAGAAAGTTGTCCCAACACTATCGAGATTTAAATATATGCAGCTCGTTAGCTGGACCCGGGAATTGATGAGGAATAGGGTACATTTGGGGAGGAGTAGCATCCTGGAAGAACAGTTGGTAGAGAGACAAGAGGGGGGGAAAGAGGTAGCCTTTTGGTACTGGGCAATTCAGGAGGAGGCGGATGGGGACTTCACTCTACCCGATGAGCGGTGGGGAGGGGTCATGGGTATACAGTGTGAGGACCTATGGATAAGATCGTTCACTCTCCTGTATAAAGTGGTTAAGCCGGCTTGGCTGTGGCGGAACCACTTGTTTACTGTTCATCGAGCCGATCTATCCCCTCAAAGGCTATCCAAATTCCAGACTGGAAAATGCTGCAATAAGTGCAATCTCCCTGCAGCCTCCGATGTCCACATGTTTATGGATTGTCCACTTATTAACACCTTTTGGCAGGAAGTAAAGAATACTTTGGACTCTATTCTTAAGATATCCATACCTGTTACATTGCCGTTAATAATATTTGGAGTGGATGATAACATCACGAGCAGGCAAAGTGTTTTTTGTTTTATGCAATTCTGCTGGCCAGACGGCAGATTTGCAAATTTTGGGTTGACCAGAAGGCACCATCACACGCAGGTTGGCTAACGTCCCTATATGACACATCTAAGGTGGACCTGGCCAGATCATGTGGCCAACGTAACCTCACCTTTTGGAACTTGCTGGTTCAGTGGAGGTAGAAGGGCTCGGTAGACCTTCCGGGGTTTTTTTTTTTTTTTCCCCGGGTCCGATGATTATGCCATCATACTCCAAGGTTCCTTGGTGGTTCCTATTGAAAGGCTTTTAAGTCTAGATGGAGTAGTGAGGGGATTGGTGTGCCCTCTTATTTTTCTCCTCCCCCCATAATATCCCGCAGAACGTCTTTCGCCGGTCTGTGTTTTACTGGTGTTTGGGTCTGGGAGATAACTATATTAAGTTCCAGACGACATCTAAGGTGATCGGCGTTTCTTTTTGGGATTGTGGGGCAGGCAAATGAGGACAAAAAAAAATGAAAAAAAAAAAAAAGAAAAATCCTATCTTATAGTAAAGTTGGATTTTAAACTACAATTTTCAAAAGGCCACTTTTAGAAAGTTGGCATTTTTCTGCCTTAGCCATTTGGTGACTGCAACCTGTCTCTGGGTCACATGACTGGGTGTAGCTGACAGCTGGGCTTTGTGTATCCCTTCTAGACAGCCACACACAACTCTAGTACATTGATACAATCATGATCTTCATCAGCGTCTTCGTCCTCGATTGGAGAATTGGCAGCAGTGTTGCAGTATAAAAGGCATTACAACTTCTCATTCAAATATTCTCAGCTGTCAGTATTGTCTGTTCATACTTTGTAAGATAGCTGTTTGTCAGATGCTGAGTTCAGGTAGGAGTCAGCATGATCTCAACTGAATGAGGGATTAACACAATGAGTGTATGCCTATAACAATATGTTCACCTTGTTCATTGCCCAGGCAAATAGACTTCAAACAACCAGGAAGAGCTGTGGCTACTGGATCCAATGTAGTAGAGAAGTAAGCAAGAGGCTGCTTTAACTCACTGTGCTTTTACACTTGGACTTAAACAGCATGCCCTTCTTTTTCGCAGCAATAAAGTAAACATCCCTTATTACAATTACGCATTTCAAGAGTATGTGCACTGTCTCTCTGAGCTCTAGCAAGGCCTTTATGCATTTATCATCAAATTGTACTGGATGCTCTACATCGCTCCGAATAAATCTCTTTAAAGGCTTTGCGAATAGGAAATGGTTTGGAATCGACTGGCGACAGTAGACAACCATTCCTCAGAACATACTCACATCCCTCTGGGTAGTTGGAGGATTCATCTTCAGAATTGAAGAAAAGTGTTCTTTGGACATTTTCCTTGCCCCTTTCTCAATGTCACAACCAAGATAAATCACTTCTTTTTTACAGTACTGCATCCTCTTAGGTGAAAACGTGTGACCATTGTCAGAAGGAGGGTTTACAAGTGCAATTATGTCAAATCTGCAATATTTCTTTATCTCTGATGCCACCAAAATTTCATGAATATATTGCACCAGCACCAAGTTAGAGGGCAATTACAAACTTTTCAAACATTTCTTTAGAATCGGACTAAAAATTGAGGGACTCTCTGTATAGTCTTGTAGGATCCTACGCCAAATGAGAACTTTATTGAGGAATCGAAATGCAAAATATGTTGACTATCCTCATGCAGAGAAATGGAGTCAATGACTATATACAATTCTACATCTGCAGGAATCTGGAACAAAATCGCAGCAGAATTGGAAACCACAGACAACATAGGACTACAATTCTGTTAATTTTCCCAAGATCCTAGAATACCCTTTAATTTCCACTCGCTTTTAATGCCTATCCCGGGTGAGTAGTAAGTGCTTCCAATCACCTCTTATTAAAAATACCCTGCTCTAAAATTTTCTTTATCACTGGCTTCATTCCCTCATCTGCATCTCGCGAAAGTGTGCATTGTCAAGTTCTAAGATAAACTGCATATGGTTTGACATGAATCCTAACTGCTTCTGCACTCTTTTTTAATCCATTTTCTTTACCTGTGAAATCCCATGACTCTTCTTTTACAGTGTATCTTAAATCAAGAGGCAGGTCATATTTTGTAAGCGCTAGGAAAAACTGAACTCTTGATTCCTGTGATTATTTTTTAAATAATTGCTCTTCATCTTAGGTTTCAATTGAGACACTAACTGGTGTGCAACAGATCACACAATTCATTTTGTAAACAGGAGTTGACTCACACAATATGAATTGATGTCAATTTTCCATAGACCTAATTTTAACTAAAACAAGACATGAAACTTGATTGCTAATCTGTTTATTGCTTATTCCCTTGACTTGGATTGCTTTTCCCAAGAGTAGTCAGTGTGTAGTCAGTGTGGAACCTCCATGGAATGAACCGTGTAATGGATAGCACAATACTACTGATTAAACATGATACAGTGTGGCCAGTCATCTCACTATCTAGGTTTGGGCCTCTTTGGGATACCTCTCAGATTGAACCAAGCATCAGATTTGATATTTAGCATCAAAACAGATACTACAGTATTTAGTATACTTGACCTTGACCTTCTATCATAGCGCTAACGCGAATTTTGCAGCCTTATTCAGTTATTTTTATAAATCTATTTTAAACGTCCTGTCACTCGCGCTATCACTTCGGCGCTAGGCGCTTTTGCTGTTTGGTATTTGGGGGTATTTAGTCAGTCCTGACTTGCACCATAAAAATTTGTAAACCCACCTGCATCTTGCTGGAATTAGGTAGACTTCGGGGGGCTATTTAGAAAGCGAACGCGGCGTCCCGGCCGCCATCTTGGGTGAGGCTCCTCGGATCGGCCCGCTTTCAGGCGCCATCTTTCGCGGGTCCAGAGGTTTGCCTCACAGGACTCCCGCGTGGTCTACTAGCATAGTACATAAGGAGATGTGCGTACCAGCGCGCAGCGTAGGCGCGCAGCGAGCGCGACGGGGGCGCGCCAGAGGTGCGCCAGAGGTAAGCCCGTTTGCGCCCGTTCGCGCACAGGTCGCGACGGGTGCCGGGGATGCTGTTTCATCTTCTCCTACCGGGTTAACTTATTCCAGAGACATGTTATTAAGCCTCGATCCAGGTACATCACTACGCCGCCAATCTGTTACAACTGCTAGGCGGAAGCAGTCCTTGTCCTGTGGTTTGCTTAATGTTAGATCTCTTAGCAAACATCACATGGAAATTGCACTGCTCATAGAGTCCTGTGAGTTAGATGTTCTTTTCATGACAGAAACATGGACTAGAGTGGACTGTGCGGTGGAACTGGGGTTAGCCTGCCCTCCTGGCTATAAGATCAGACACAACCCACGGGTGGGAGCCAGAGGAGGCGGTGTGGGCTTTATTTATAAGGAATCCCTGGATTTCCCCCAGCTTGAGACTAAGAGTATTTCGGGCTGTGAGATTTTGGGCTTTTCCCTGAAAGGACAGGGAGGCACTCTCCATTCGGGGCTGTTGTGTTATCGACCCCCTGCCAGCACTTTGTCAGCAGTACCTGAGCTAATCGATACCATCTATGAGCTTTCTAATACTCATGCCAGGACTCTGATTTTGGGAAACTTTAATTTACGGCCAGATGGGTCTACAGGGTCTGCCTTCTCGGACCTGGTCCAGGCCTGCGGCAGCATTCATTTACAGCAGCTGGTGCCCTCGCAGACTCACATCAAGGGCCATGTTCTTGATTTGATTTTTGCAGATGCCAGTCAGGTATCTGTTCGAGACATCCTCCCTCAGTGCTGGACGGATCATGCCTTAGTTTGTTTCTCCATCGCACTCCCTATGGAGACATCTAGGAGTGGAAGTACTGGTACTATGACTAAGACTGGCAGGCAGTGGTCGAGGCTACTGAAACAATCTTGCCTGCCATCTTTGTTGGGCGGGGGCACCCCTCTAGGAGACAGTGTGGATGAGAGCTATGAGTCTCTTAGCCGGAAAATCCTCGACTCTTTGGAGGTATTGGCCCCTTTGGGGAAAATTAGGGACAGATTTAAAACCGCTATGCCTTGGTTTACAGCTGAGCTGTCGCAACTGAAACTTCGTTGCAGGCGGGCAGAGCGAACCTGGAGAAGACAATATCTCGAACCAGATAAAGTTCTTTTTAAACAGGCACTGATGGACTATAAGATGCAGATTAAGGGTGCCAAAGCGAGATTTCTCGAGGAGTCGCTATTACAAGCAGCGAATAAATCGCAGACCTTATTCAAGATCTTTAGAGATCTCTCCCGACCAACCTGCGCTGCCAATGACATCCCAGCCTCTCAGGCTCTGTGCAACTCCCTGGCGCAGGCCTTCGAAGATAAGATCGCTCTGATCTTGAGCAAGCTTGCTCCGTCGATCATGCCTGCTATTCAGCCTGTTCCCGCACCGGTGACCGACTTAGTGGCCGAAGAGGTAGTTGGCAGACAGGTACAGCTGGACAGTTTTCCACTTCCGTCCTTTGAGGATTTCTGTCTCTTGGCCAACAACAGTGTATCCTCTGGCTCCCCCCAGGACCCATTGCCACACAAATATTGGAAACTGTTCCAGGCGGAGCTCTTTCCCCCGTTATATGCTATCTGCTGCCAGTCCCTCACCACGGCGCGAGTTCCGGAGAGTTGGAAACTTGCGGTGGTCTCCCCATTACTGAAAAAAGAAACTTTGGATCCCACCTGCCCAGCGAATTATAGACCTATATCGCTGCTCCCTTTTCCCATTAAGATTCTGGAGAAACTGGTCACTAAACATCTGTCCGGTTTTATGGAGACCAATGTCCGTCTGGATGCGACCCAGTTTGGTTTTAGACCAGCTCACGGTACTGAGTCCGCCTTGGTGACCGTCCTGGATGATCTTCGTTCGCGAGTCGACACTGGACGGGCAGCCTTTTTAGTGCTGCTCGACATGTCGGCCGCGTTCGACACGGTCAACCATGCCATCCTGGTCAGAAGACTTGAGGAAATTGGAGTGACGGGGCTGGCCCGTGATTGGCTGGTCTCCTATCTGGGGGACAGACGTCAGGTAGTAGCCTTGCCACCGTTTCAGTCTAACATCAAGGTGGTCGGGCAGGGTGTCCCTCAAGGGTCTGCCATCAGCCCTATTCTGTTCAATCTTTATCTTCGGCCTCTGGTGAACCTGATTAAATCATTTGGCATTGCGGTCATTAATTACGCTGACGACAAGCAGCTTATTTTTTCTATCGAGGGTAAGGATGCGGTGCCTCTGGAGATTTTCCATCGGTGCATGGCAGCAACCGCAGATTGGTTGAGGCAAAACTCCCTGCAATTTAATAGCTCCAAAACAGAGGTACTGCATTGCTCGATGGATCGTGTCTTTCGTCCGCTGCCATCTGATTTTTGGCCTACCTCCCTCCAGGATGCTCCCTTGGCAGCAGTCTCCGCCCGGAACTTGGGTGTAATGTTCGGGCCCAATCTTCAGCTAGATGCTTTTGTAAATAAGACTGTGGCCACTTGCATGGCGCTGCTCCGCATGTTATGGAAAATCCTTCCGTTGCTACCGGTCCATGCTCGGCCAGAGGTGGTGCGTGGCATCATACTGAGTAGGTTGGATTATTGCAACGCACTGCTGTTAGGAGCACCCGCCAACCTGGTGGGTAAACTGCAATGAGTGCAGAATATGGCTGCTAAGCTGGCCCTTTCTCGGCGCCGTTCTGACTCTTCCATTAAGACGCTGGTGGATCTTCATTGGTTGCCTATCTCGCAGTCGATTGTGTTTAAAGCACTGTGCTTGGTGTTTAAAGCGCTTTACGGGCAAGGGCCTGTTCCGCTGCAGGAAATGTTCGCGTGGTATGTACCCGCACGCTCTCTTCGATCATTGTCAGCCTACTTAGTGGTGGTTCCGAAGGTTTTGAGGGCTCGGATGGGCGGATGGTCCTTTAGATTTGCGGCAGCCAAATGTTGGAATTCCTTACCCCTGTTGCTGAGAAGTATGGGGGATCTTCCCTCTTTTAGGAAAGGATTAAAAACTTATCTTTTTCCCAGGTTAGATTAATTCATCTGGTTACTGTATTATCGCGTGCTATTGGTAAAAAGTCAAAGCGCCAGGATACCCTTCGGGTGACAGTTTTGCGCTATATAAATACGCGATACATACATACATACATACTGATTAAACATGATACAGTGTGGCCAGTCATCTCACCATCTAGGTTTGGGCCTCTTTGGGATACCTCTCAGATTGAACCAAGCATCAGATTTGATATTTAGCATCAAAACAGATACTACAGTATTTAGTATACTTGACCTTGACCTTCTATCATAGCGCTAACGCGAATTTTGCAGCCTTATTCAGTTATTTTTATAAATCTATTTTAAACGTCCTGTCACTCGCGCTATCACTTCGGCGCTAGGCGCTTTTGCTGTTTGGTATTTGGGGGTATTTAGTCAGTCCTGACTTGCACCATAAAAATTTGTAAACCCACCTGCATCTTGCTGGAATTAGGTAGACTTCGGGGGGCTATTTAGAAAGCGAACGCGGCGTCCCGGCCGCCATCTTGGGTGAGGCTCCTCGGATCGGCCCGCTTTCAGGCGCCATCTTTCGCGGGTCCATGATACAGTGTGGCCAGTCATCTCACCATCTAGGTTTGGGCCTCTTTGGGATACCTCTCAGATTGAACCAAGCATCAGATTTGATATTTAGCATCAAAACAGATACTACAGTATTTAGTATACTTGAGTATTTCATCAATATTCTTGGTCTTCAAGCATATTACACTCTGCTGGATATGCAGGCTAGGTTTTGGGCGGAAATCCAAAACTAAATCCAATGTGCATACGCTAACGCCCCCTTCTGCTTGTTTTTTTACTTCACTCTATTTACTTTAAATTTGCATAAACCTCTCATAATATCTATGCACTGACTCTCTCAGTTATTGTACGGTAGGCTCAGTTGAAAAGCCAGGCCTTGAGTGCTTTACGGAACTCCAGTAGAGACTGGGTGGTACAGAGCAGCAGGAGTAGGTTGTTCCATGCCCTCCCTGTGAGGTAGGAGAAGGAGTGTCCTCCGCTGTTCCTTCTGTAGATGTGGGGGTGTAGGCAGCTGATAGAGAGGCAGAGCGGAGTTGTCTGCCAGGCTGGAAGAAATTCAGGCAGTGGTTGATGTAGGCTGGTCCCTGGTTGGGCTTTGTGTATGCGGGTCAGTCGCTTGAATTGGCATCTCTTCTTCACGGGGAACCAGAGGAGTTCCTTGAGGTGTGGAAAATGTGAGTCTGACGTGGAAGGTTGAGGATGAGTCTGGCAGCGGTGGTCTGGATGGCCTGTAGTCTGCTGAAGAGGTGTGTGAAAATACCATTGTAAATGGCGTTGCTGTAGTCGAGTCTGCTTGTGATGAGGGGTTGAGTGACTATCTGTCTGATGTTAGTGGGGAGCCACATGAAGATCTTCCAAAGTATGCATAGCTTGAAGAAGCAGGTTGACAAAACTATTTTTTATTTATGCTTCACTCAATTCCATTTTGTAGTTTTTACGCAAGCTCCTTGTTTTGTGCAAAATAATACCAATTTCTTCTGCTAAATCTTCTAGCTTATCATGAGCCTCATTTGTGCACCCAGCTGCTTCCTTAATTAAATATCTCAATTCATCTGAATATACACAAACAATCTTCTTGGGTCATGCTGAATGTCCCCATATTCAATTACAGAATTAGTACTACAAATTGCTCTTTTCTCAGTTGGTGTAGCAGCTATTTATTCAACAACAGGGACCACTGTATCCACGGCATTTGCAAGCCCAGCAGGAACAGGTAAAGCTGGCAATTCAATGCAATTATTGTTTGTGTAATCATGCCTAGTTCACCAGCACCCATATCAGGCACCTACGGTCTTTGTCTCTGTCCATCATCTGTGTAAGGAAGAAGTCTAAAATTTAGGAGACCATTTAGGAAGCTATCCCCTCAATTTAGTAATCTTTTTTCAATTTTCATTCTTAGAATCATCGATTTTCATTTTATCTGATTGGTTAACTAACGTAAAAAACACTCTGACACCTTGCTTTTCAGGTCGAGCTAGGCAGTGCATGCATAGTCGCTTCTAGACCTGCTGTAATCCGTCAGTGGGCTTCAAGTTCATCCCCCTTCTTGACATTGCTTTTCATTCGTCTATGTCAGTGTCCTTTAAAAAACCTTGCTTGCTAGTGGTCAGTCCTGCCTCTTTGTCCCTCCTTTCACTCTTTTGTTCCTCCCACAGAGCAGGGACTTAGTACTGTCTCATTCTGCTATGGTTCTTTATCTGTGTCATGGTGGTATCCGGTGGTACGGTCATGCATGTGTGAGGGACAAACAATCTGGTTAAGCCCTCCGTGCGCTATTGTGGTATGATTGGCAGACGAGTGAGCATGTTGAACTACATGCCCCAGAAGCCTCCGGGGTGGTCATAGGAAGTGGTGCCTGTAATTAGCGGCGGATGGAGGGCAGGTTATAAGCCCCTCCTTTATGCTCCTCTGGTGCTTGACAATTTCTACCTGGAGCAGCTCCTGTTCACAAGGATTTTCCAATGTCGTCTCGCCATCTACCCGGGAACTTGAAATCTTTCTGGCACCCGACCAGAGCGTGTGTGTGCGCTCTGTTTCTTTAGGCATGTTCATCCTGCAGCAGCGGTGGTGCTGCACTGCTCTTCCCGGCAGCTTGTGTTCAAACTGCGTCTCCGAACTGTGAGTGGGGCAGTGTTCACCATCGTCTCCCGCTTCACAACAAAATCCCTCCTCTCTGCCGACGGAGGTCGTGGGCAGTGTGGGGAGCGTATGCCCGTGCAGCTAGCATTTTCAGAGCTATGAACCTGCATCATTGGCTCCTGTGAAGTAACAAGGAGCTGCAAACACGTCTGAAACTCAGATAAGTCGGAAAAGCTTCTTTGGTTTATTCTGTTCTTTGCTTTTGAACATTCTCCAGTTGTATTTGGGATTCCTTCCTCGACTTTTGTTGAGGACTCTCCTGGGGGAGAGTAGTGACTTCGCAAGTGCAGTGGGATGTCCCTGAGGTGCGCCTCAGTACAGGCTCATGTGGACAATGACAAATTGGGCCTCAGCAGTGTGCCTGATTTACTAATTACAGTGTGCTGCATGCTATGGAATGTGAGTACCAGAACCAAGGGGTGTTCCTGAGATAGGGTGCATGTGTGTGAACACTTAGAACCAAGAATTGAACAAAGAGCTAGGGAAAGTGCCCAGGGAAGCGGCAGGACTTTCCAAACAAGGGAGACATGAGAGTAGCACGAGACCCTATATCCCTCACATGTGGAAGGTGCTACCCCTGTGCATAGTATCCAAGGAGTGTAAGTCATGGATGAGGGAGGAGGAGAAGACACCAGGGGCACAAACTCAAGCCGTTCTTCAACAAGAATGGGACCTGAGCACTTGGGAAACTAAAGAACTTGAACTAGACCGAGATCCCTTGTCCCTTGTTTTTATTGCATCTCTGTAACTATAGATTTTCCAGCTCTATTCCGCCCCGCCCCGAGTGTCAGATACATAATTAACAGCGCACCATGTGAAGTTAATAGACCATCACACTTTAAAAGCACTTTAATAACACTTCCAATCCAAATATACAGTGTGGGGACCATGTGTTGGCTTCACTGAGGCACTGAGGTTGTATACTAGCTGCACTCTACAGCACTCTCTCCCAGTAGTAGCACGTGAGCTCTTTGTCAAGTTATGAAGTAGTTTGCGCATGCTACTTTCACCCACCATTTGGGCACACCACTCAATACTGTTTTTATACTGTCTTTGCTGTTGTGGGAAAAAGTCAGAATCAGTTAGCCAAGATTCCAGGTCGTCATATTCTTACATCAAGTGATTTGCCTGGAATCACAGGATGTTGAGCCGATGCGGAGACTCGAATCTAGCTCCTCAAAGCCAAGGCCAGCAGCGCTGGGAGTTACGGCACATCCTCTCTCCTTGTAAACAATAACTGCATTATCCACATGCCCCTTTCCTCCTCTCTGTTCTGCGCTAAATTTACATCACAGCATTAGCTAAAACACCCTACAACATGGCTGTTTCCCAGGACTTAAGGTGTCGGTTCTGTTGACACTGGTCCTCCCTCTCTTCTCACCCCAGCGCCAAGACGCCACGGCATTCGTGCGCTCTACAAATGTCAATCCAATCCAATCCAATCCAAAAGGCATCACTTTGGTGCAGGTTGTAAGCCTACAGGAACCGAAGAAAGACAGAACAGCCAAAGCCTGTAGCATCTTGTCATAGCTTTACTTTACAGACCACAACAGGAAAGGTGGGCACAGGCAACAACAAAGCTATAAAAAATATATTAATAAAGAGTTTTATTTTCCAACCAACTGTTTCAAAATGCATGAGAGTTTTAGTACTATATGTCTACAACATTTTTGTGCAAAACAAGAAAAAAATAATCATAACTATTACATTTAGAATTATACAAAAACTAGGTTCTTTCCCTTCTATATTCCATCTTTTGTCAATCATCAAGCAAAGCATACACATTCAAAAATGGCCGTCAGTTATTAAGCAAATATTCCATTTGAACAAGGAAATGTGGAACAACACCTAGAATATTCTTCAATAAGAGACTTGCATGGCACTTCTTTGTCATCTTTACCCAAATCGCCTGTATAGTATCTCTGACACAACGTTGTGCAACAAGAATGGGGCAGAGTTTTAGAGTTCATGATCACAGGCCAAATGAAAGAAACATTTCAGTGACAAACAGCCGTGGGGAGGGGAAGGGGCAGGGTGGGGGGTAGTAAACTATGGATTACGGAGGTTTACAGGTAAGTAAACATATAAATTAATAAAATGAATTTCGTTGGGTGCACTGCATCCCCAAATGCGATGCAGTGCACGCAACGAAATTCGTTTTATTAATTTATATGTTTACTTACCTGTAAACCTCCGTAATCCATAGTTTACTACCCCCCACCCTGCCCCTCCCCCTCCCCACGTCACCGCCCTGCAGGTACTCCTACTACCGACCGCGGCTGCTCTCATGATTAGGCAAGGCAAAAAGTGAAGGAAAGAACGCTTGAAGTAAGCGAAATCATTAGAAATGATTTTAACTATGTCAGTGATTTTTTTCTTTGCAACTGTAAATTAGCGGTCTAAGCACCCCTCAGCTCCGAAATTACAGTCAGTTGCACAGCTTATCCTGCTTTACAACATACCTTAAACACATTGGCAAAGCCAATAGCTCTGGCTAAACACTTATAAGGTCCCAAAAGCAAGACATATTGGCAATAGAATAGGTCTCGCATTTGAAATATTTGAGCTATCGGCATTGTAAATGACTGGCTTTTATATATGTGTTTTGAAAACCTGCAAGCGGTGCGCAAACACGCACTTTGTATTTAAATTCCTTGCTTACACTTGCAGGTTTTCAAAACAGATCAATAAAAGGCATTGGGCAGAAGGCATTTAGTAGTAGTAAAGTCAGGATTTTGTCTTAAGTTTGACTTAAAAAAGACTTAAGACAGACTTAAGACAGTCTTAAGACAAACTTAAGACAAACTTAGGACAGACTTAAGACAGACTTAAGACAGACTTAAGACAGACTTAAGACTGACTTAGGACAGACTTAGGACATACTTAAGACAGACTTAAGACAGACTTAAGACAAAATCCTAACTTTACTACTACTAAATGCCTTCTGTGAATACCAAAAGTAGTACGTTTAGGATTTTGTCTTAAGTTAGTTCTGTGAATCAGGCCCTGTCATTTGCAAAGCCAATAGTTCAAACTCTCACAAATGCAAGACCTATTGCATTGCAAATGCTTGTTATCCTTTCTCCACATCTTTTTCTGAATGCCCCACTTGGATTCTAACCACTGACTCATATTTCTATGTCAAAATCTGTTTATTGAATGGTATTTCACAGATTACAAACATTGCATGATAACAAAAGACCATAGTGCGTTCAAGCTTACTTTCTTTATAGGTGCTCTTACAAGTCCTTAATTAGCTAGAGTACACACACAGTTTCACATTACACAGTGAACAGCTCCTGAATCTGAACTCAAAGAGGAGGGCCTGCACTATTGTGGTGAGTGACCCCACCATCTACCATACAGTATAAGCGCAAACCCTCTGTGGAGATTCAAGCGTGATGAGCGCATTGGTAGATGAACAATTGAAACCCAAATGGGTAAGTAATGTCTGTATTCCGCAAAATAAGAAAGAAAAGAAAGAGACTCAAACCAAGAACGAAAAAAGAACTATCAACAACCTTACCCAGGGAGGTTCATGAGGCAATGGCAGGATCTGACGGGGGGAGAAGCCAAAAAGGGGGGAGGGAGCCAAACCACAAACCACAGGGGGAACCATAAACAGGGCAACACACCCGCGATCGCAACCTAGAGAGAAGACGAGTCGTGACTAAATCAAAAAGAGATGTAAGGCTCTTAATCTCGGGCTGCAGGCAAACAGGGGGAGACCCTGGAGAGGTAACAGCCTAGGGGGCTCCAAATATATTTGAAGCCCTTGCGAGGATCGTCAGCTATGTCTGAAAGGCGTTCTAGCGCCAGTGCGCGCGACAGCCGGGCATGCCACTGAGTGAGCGAGGGAGCCTCAGGCTTCTTCCAGGCTGCGGCTAAGGCCATCTTCGATGCATCCAGGCATAACCACATGATGGATCTATCTCTGTGTGCCTGGTACTTAAGTAGGGGATCACAGATTCCTAGTAGGACATCCTCTATAGAATCGCCAATGGGATACCCTAGTATGAGCTTAATTTGGGAGAGAATCTCCTTCCAAAAGGTCTGTATGACTGGGCAGTCCCACCAGATGTGTTTAAAATCCCCCAGGAGGCCACACCCTCGCCAGCACCGGTCAGAAGTGTCAGGGAAGATGGAGTGCAATTTGTGTGGGTGGAGATACCAATCGTATAATGTTTTATAGTGGGCTTCCCTTAAATACAAAGATCTGTTAAACTTCGCTATATCTTTGTACAGGGAGTCCCATTGTTTGTCCGAGGGTGGCTCTTGCAACATGCCCTCCCAGAACATTCTGTGACGTTGTGTGCGGTGTGGAGATAGAGTAAGTAGTAGGGTGTAAAGAAAGGAGATACACCCCCTCCCCATTGTGCCAGACCTAAAAAAAATTCTAGAGGGAGTAGTTCCCTTATGGCAGCTTGGCGGTATTGGGGTTGTTGTACCCAATGCACCAGCTGCATGTAATGATAGTGCTCAGTGCACGGTAGGTGGTATCGGGATATGCAGTCAGCGAAGGTGCGTATTTTGTCTCCATGGAAAAGGTCCGCTATCTTGATGCAGCCGCCTTCTTTCCAGAGGTCGAAAGGCCCTTGGTGGAGAGCCGGAGGAAAGGCCGCACTAAAGTGGATGGGGGTATAAGGGGACGGGAACGTGGTCAGGGGTAGCGTTTTGGTCAATTTGTCCCACACTTGGCGTGTTGTGGAAGTAGGAACACTGAGGTAGGCGTTGGCGGACCTGTCTGATTTCTGTCTCCAGGGTAAATCGCATATCGTTCTCCCGTCACCTGTCTATCGATGTGGAGCCATAACTTCTCTGATTCTCTAAGGGACCACTCACTCAGTACCCATAGTTGTGCAGCCCTGTAGTAAGTTAAAATGTCCGGAAGGGCAAGACCCCCTTTAGTGTGCGGCCTCGTCAACAGGTGGTAGGAGAGCCAAGCTCGTTGACCCTGCCAGATGAACTTGAGAAGGATGGTTTTTAATTCGGTAAAAAGACTCTTATCAGGCGGGATGGGGAGCCCCTGGAAAAGTTCAAGGAAACGGGGTAATACATTCATCTTGGTTGTATTTATCCTGCCAATCCAGGAGATATAGGCTGCACTCCATTTTTTTAAACCAGCGGCAAGTTGCTTAAGCAGGGGAGGAAATTTGGCCTTATATAGGTCACTGAGCTTGGGGGTGATTTGGACACCTAGGTATGTGATGGCTTTGCGTGCCCACTGGAAGGGACACACTTCTGCTAGTAGTCTCTGAGTCTCTGGAGGCAGGGTTAGATTTAGAATGAAAGATTTAGATGGATTGACCTTGAACCAGGACACAATTTCAAAGTGCTCCAGTTCCTGGCCAATTTCAGAGAGGGAGGTAGCTGGGTTGGTGAGCAGCAGCAGGACACCATCCACAAATAGGGCTATTTTGTGATCATCGGTCCCGAATCTGATCCCAATGATTTTCTGATTTGCCCGCACCCTCGCCGCAAAAGGTTCGATGCTAAGGGCAAAAAGCATCGGGGACAGAGGACTGCCTTGTCTAGTCCCTCTAGCTAAGTCAAAAAAATCAAAGGCCACCCCATTGACCCGGACCCTAGATCTAGGGGCACTGAAATTAGCTTGGATCATCCCTATGAAAGCCTCACAGAACCTGAATCGATGCAGAGAGAGCCTCAGGTAAGCCCAATCAACCCGGCCAAAGGCTTTCTCTGCATCAAGTGATAATAAAGCGTCCGGGAGGCGTTTCTTTTGGGCTTTGTCTATAAGGTGAAATATTCTTCGGAGGTTGTCATGGGTCTGGCGCCCTTTAACGAACCCAGACTGATCCAGATGTATGAGGTGTGGGAGGATGTTCTCAAGCTTAGTGGCCAGTATTTTGGAGTAGAGTTTTGCGTCCAAATTAAGGAGGGCTATGGGACGGTATGATAAGCATTTTTGTGGGTCTTTTCCCGGTTTGGGGATGATGGAGATCAGGGCTTCTCTCATGGTCGGCGACACCGCCTGATGAGATGCGATAGCATAGAACAACTCAGTGAGGTGAGGGGTCAAATTGGCTGCGAAAGAGCGATAAAACTGCACCGTGAACCTGTCGGGCCTGGTGCTTTATGATGTTTTAGGGGGTCTATAGCATTCTGCAACTCAGCCATAGTGATCACCCCTCCAAAGGTATTGTTGGAGGATGCTGGGACCTGTGGGAGGTCAAGAGTGTCTAGGTACTGTATTTGATCAGTCTCCCTGAGTGAAGCCGCTTGATATAGTGTGTGATAAAACTCACGAAAGGCCCCGGCTTTCTCTTCCTCACTAATATGGAGTGTGCTATTATTGTCAATGATCTGTTTCACAAATTCCTTTTCTTGTTTGACCCACAGCTGCTTTGCAAGGAGTGTGCCACCTTGTCCTTCCCCTCGTGCCCTCGGGCTTGAAGCCTCAGGATAGTCTTCTTGGCTCTGTTAGTGTAGATAGCGTTTAGTTTCCCCCTAAGGGCTGTGACCTTTCGGAGAGAAGGAGCCGAGGGGGTATCCTTGTGAGTCCTTTCTGCCTCCAACAACTCCTGCTCCAAATCTATCCTCTCCTTAGTCTGGAGCCGTCTGAGGGAGGTGGCTAGGGAGATGCAGTGACCCCTGATATGCGCCTTAAAGGCATCCCAATTGTTCATCGGGGATGTATCCCCAGGAGCATTGAGAAGGAAGAAGTCCCTCATTGCTTTGCAGAGATCATCTCAGTGCAATCTATCCCTACATAGTACCTCCAGGAAGTACCATCTGGATAGTTTGGATCTAGGGGCTGGCCAGTTTAGCAGATAGGTCAGAGGTGCATGATCTGAAATAGCCATAGGGAGGAAAAGGGAAGTTGTGACTGAGTGCACTAGTGACTGGATGAGAAAAATATGGTCGATTCTTGAATATGATCTGTGAGTCTGGGAAAAGAAAGAGAAATCCCTCATGGTAGGATTGAGAGACCTCCATATGTCAATTAGACCCAGTTGGTGGATTGATTACTTGAGTGAGTTAGAGAACACCCCTCCTCCTGCCCTATGTGAGAGTGTGGTGTCCACCTGTGGGTCCCAGATGAGGTTAAAATCCCCCATGACGATTATGTCTCTAGCCGCAAACCCTGCTAGGAATCTAAAAAGTGGGAGACGAAGTCTGCCTGTCCTGCATTGGGGGCGTATATTGAGGCTAGTGTGCAGGTCCTGCCCATTAACGACACCTTGACCATGAGGAATCTGCCCTCCCTATCTTTCTGTGTGACCTCGTGGACGAAATGTGCTGAGGAATGAAACAGAAGGGCAGCGCCATTTTTTTTTTTTTTAGGACTATTGGCCTGGAATATCAGTGGGAAATGTCTATGTT
Organism: Triturus cristatus; assembly: GCF_964204655.1. Lineage (NCBI taxonomy): Eukaryota > Metazoa > Chordata > Amphibia > Caudata > Salamandridae > Triturus > Triturus cristatus. The sequence continues at coordinate 1,646,572,611 of NC_140589.1, read as the reverse complement.
TTAGCCTGAACTCTTCTCCCTTCTTGAGATGGGATTGTTGAATCGCCACTACCTGCGGAAGCTGGTCGCCCAAGTACTTCCAGAGATGCTGCCGTTTGTTAGGGGAGTTTAGGCCCCTGACGATCCATGAAAATAGTTTAACCTCCATAGCCACCCCCGAAGCCAGCCAAGCGGTAGTTAGAGATCCCTATCGCCCCACATCCCCCAACACCCCAGTCCGCCATCCCTGGGTAGAACAAATATGAAGAAAAGAAGAACAAGAAAAGACATGAAAAGCATGGTGCTCAACGCGGTCCCTAAGGACTGCATCTTTGGATAGGTATTGGGGCAGGACCAGTACCGCAAGAGTTCCATGGTGATCGTTTATCCAGGGGTGCTCGAATTAGAACAAGTCTTTAGTGTCACCCATCCTCGACTGTGTATCCAGGTGTTCGCATCCTAGTAGGCCCCGAAATCACAGAGTGGGGGGTCATCCCCCCAGCACCTATCAGATCCTAGCTCAGAGGGCGTTGGGCGTCCAAAGAGGATCTCAGGAGATTATAGTTCGTTGAACGCAGAGTCGCCCTCCAGGGCAGATAGAAGAGTGAGAGCAGCGTTTGTACAGTCTTTTCATGACGTCTTCTTGTTAGATTCTGCCACCCCCTGGCTTCCTCGCGAGGTGTGGGGTTTTTGAGCTGCGATGTGCGGCCCAGCCCCAGTAAGGCTGCCGCCCCGTCCACCTCGGATAAGTGGTGTTGTTTGTTCTTTAGTGAGAAGGCAATACCAAAGGGATAAGTCCACCTGTATTTGACTTGTCGCTCTCAGAGGGCGGAGGTAACGAGGCAAAACAGTTGGCATCTCATCAGCGTGGCCTGGGCGACATCCTGAAAGAGCACACAGGAAGCTCCTTGGTAGTCAATCGTGTCTCGCCCTCAGGCTTTACGGAGTACCAGTTCCTTGGTTTTGAAGGAGGCAAATTTGGCCAAGATGTCCCTCAGGTGTTGGTTCTTTCCTTGCTGCGCTGGGCCCACGCTCCAGAAGGATTACTGGAGGGTCCTCACCAACGAAGCTAGTGAAAAGGCCCACCATGAACTGCTCTAAGTCCACTCCCTCACGTCCTTCCTCCAGGCAGCGAACCCTGATATTCTCCCTCCATGAGCGATTTTCTAAGTCCTCGCATTTGAGAAGCGCGGAGTTCAGCTGCGCCGCGAGCACCTCTAAACCTTATTCAAGCGGCTGGAGGCGATCTTCAAGGTCCTGGCACTTCGCCTCGAGGTCGAGGGTGCGGGTCCCCACAGAGTCCACATCTGCCCGCTGCGCGCTATGCTTGGCGCCCATCTCCAAAAAACAAAAGAGGCGTTGATGTTCGCCTTGATGTCATCGTGCAGCTCTTTCCTAAAGTCCTGAAGCGTCGCCAGGAGATCCTCGTGAGTGAGCACCATCCCTCCCGCTGCCTGACTGTGCTCTGGATCTGGGTCTACCCCGTGTTGGTGGACCTAAAGTAGCCGGAGACCTTGTTGGGCTGCACTTTTTTGGGAGGCATAAGGTCAGCACTGGGCCCTGCCTTTCACCGTGACGTGCAAGCTTCAGACCTTTTAGAACGGCAGTTCGCATTATCCTATGGCCAACCGGGATACCCCCCATGCGCAGTCACCCCATCTTGCACTTTACGTGCCTCCTGGTGCTTCGTAGCCCCTTGCTTGTGTAATGCCCAAGTAGCTGTGCAGCCGTGAGGGCATTATCGTGCTCCTCAAGTGCTAGAGGCCAAGGGCCTTGGGCTCCACCTTAAGGTCAGGCATTGGGGTCAGGCAGCTCCTCCAAGGCCCTCAATGCTTCTGGCGCAGACTGGGGATTGCACATTGACTTTCCAGGCAGAGGGTAGCTGGCGCACCCCCTGGGGAGAGACAGCACTTGGAATCTGTTTCCAGGCACAAGTGCGATGCAGGGGGGCGGCTGCACTCACCAATTTAGAGAAAGGATGCGCTGCTCACCGGAGTCCAGCCTCACCCTCTGCTGCAATTTCCAGGCATCTGGTGCACTCTACACCTTCGGGGCCGCTCAGCATCAGGCGCGCGCTTCTGACGAGTCCGCCGTTATGTGCGAGTCGGGACGCCATCCCCAGGTCAACGCCTTTATCTCTCCACTGCGCTCCAGCGCACGGTTGAAGTCGCGGGGGCCAATGGAGAAGCCGCTACAGGTTCCACCCGTCAGCAGCCCAGCACAAGTTCTCTGACAGGGGCGGTACTAGCCACAGAGGTGCCCGCCTGCCATGATGATTGCACGGCCGCGCTCCGGGCCCGAGCTAGTTGTGCTGCATTAGGTGTGTCCCCCAATCATCTCAGGCCCCCAAAAGTGATCACCGGCTGCAGGGTTTCCAGATTCTCTTCGTTCCCGTCATCCACACGGATCTGGACGCCGGCAGAAATGCTTGGGCAGGACTCCGATGCGGGAGCCGAGCAAGATCACATTGTCGCGGCCATGACGGTTGGCCATGCCCCCGTATTATTGACTCATATTTCTAAACTGCTTCTTCATTGTCTTTCTCTCTTTTTCTATGCCCACTGGATCTCATTTATTTAATGCTTTAAATTGGAAAGCTCTTGGTTGCATCTTTTTCCCACGCATTGCATGTCTTATGATATATAGTTTTCTAGTATTTTGAAGTACTCTGTAAAGACAAATTGCATGTCCATGCTGCTAGAAGTGAACTAACGCCAATCTTTTAACCACACATATCTATTAAAGCTCGATGCTCGTCATCACTTCAAATGCAGGAGAACCTTCGGGAGCAATCCTCTTACCTTCCAAAACAGAAACATTATGGGCTCTAGGGATTTCAATACAGCACCCACTCAAAATAACAATTAAAAAGCCCACAGCAAACACAATCAATCCCAGTGAAGCTATGGAAAAGGGCAAACAATCACAGCCCTTCTTACAGCGGTAACCAATGACAATATGACTCGTGATGACGGCTCACTAATCCCAGTAAGACTCTAGGCGTCAGTCAGCTAATTGCAGCGCAACACTTCCATGAATGGAAATCCACACAATGCCTTTCCCCACCACAGGTACACAAATAAACAAACAAAATCTTGCCTGTGCAACCCAATAAAAAAGGAAACTAGAGATAGATGAAAAACAATCCCACTTTTGATAGAAACTGAACTAAGACTTCCACTGAAACTGTCAATCACAAAATTTACACCATGGCAGTTTCCCATCCAGCGGTAGTTCAGTGCGTTTACTCTCATGCACCAAAGAATAAACAACTCTAATCTAAATTGAACACATGCAATCTAAAGGTTGAAAATTCTTAATAATACAGAAAATCAAGATAGAAAACCTATGTGTGTATGTGGCAACTCAAACAACACACTATTTTTCAGACAAGTTCAACAATATATTTTCGAGATCTTGGACTATGAAGAATCCGATTATCTTAATCCATAAAAACATAAAAATTCAACAACTTTGTTGATGCATGCAATTCAGGTATTTAAAAGACCATGATAAATACAATGACGAATACCAGTTTACCAACTCACAAATAGGACAAAAACACCAAAATCATAATAATTAACAATGCATAACCAAAAATCTCACACAAAGTATAATTCATGATTCAACCCAAATCCACACTCTCAAACTATAAATCCCATAATGCATCAATATGTTTCTGGTGCATGATACTAAATCACTTTCAATCATTCAGAATTCATTCCACCCTACTAATACTCACAATTGTTTCCCTCGATAACAGCACTGTAACACTGGAAATAATCCAAATTACAAACTCTAGTGGAATACAGATAAAGTCCAGATCAGGGCGCAAACATTATCTCAAAAGAGGTCTCATATCTTACTTCTTGATCCCACTTCTGACACTAAAACTTTGGGCACGCTATTTCTGTGTGCATAACAGTGGCACACCCGAATAAGCAGGGGTTGGGGACAGTGTTAACCTCAAAGTCTATGAAGTAATGTGTCCCTATAAATAAGATTCAAACAGAATCTCAAAATAAAGTAAAAAATAAATTACTTTATCAAATAAGCAGTGTAACTCTCACCTGATGTTTCCACAGGGGCGATATTCAAGTTCTGATGCAAAGTCCCAACTTCTCTCACCCACCATGAATGCCCAAAAAGGTCAAAACAAGGAATAGTGGGATGGGGACGAGGGGAAAACAAGGGAAGAGAAAAAAACTCCTGTCCAAGGCGCACTCAGGGATGACTGGTATGCTTCATAAACTTCCTATGTGTGTATATGGTTTGGATGTAATAGATTGCAATCCTGTTATGAAAAGTTTTTTCATATAAGGAATAACTACCTGTTAATTTCCCCTCTTTCACTGAGGGTATAATGCTGGTAGATGCAGGATAAGATTACTATCTAATGAAGTAAGAGAGGATAATAAGGTGTTATGCAATCAGAGCAGATCACATATATAGTAAAAGGACATTCTCATATGAACTGACCTATGATGGTAAAAAACAGGGAGCCAAAAACCCCATATCAGATAGTCATAAAAAAGGGAAAAAAACTAAATAATTTATATTTGTTATAGGAATAGCTCCTAGGAAATAAAATGAGGAATATGCACAAAATTGCGCAGGTCTATCAGATAGGGATTATTTCCTTAACTTCAGGAGTATACTAATCCATATTGCGGACTCAGGGAACATGGTAGAAATTCGAATTTAGTATGCCTGAACTCAAAATGATGAAATACATCTTTTAGTGAAGTTGGTTTTAATACCCTGTGTTTGAAAATACCACTTTTAGAAAGTAGGTATTTTCTTGTCTAACCATCCAAACCTGCCTCTGCTAGGCTGTGTATTCCTTGTCTGGAGTTTGAGTGACAGGGGCTGGGGGATTCCAGGAGATAGGGTGAGACAGCACAGGGCTGAATAGAGAGATCTGCATCTAGATGGGTGGGAGGAGTTGCACCTGGGACCTGAATAGGGCTGTGCCTTCCCTCCACAATGCTGGCTCCACCTCCTGTGGTGCGTCTGATGTCTCTGCCCTGCACTCTGAAAGGAAAGAAGAAGTCTTGTCAACAAAGGGCTCCAGGACTGACCAGAACTGGTTTGGACTAGGCAAAGGCCTCTCTGCCTTCAGAGAACAAAGAGAAACTGGGTATAAATATTGGGAACCAAACCCAAGAACGTTAGATCACTTTGGGAAACAAGAAGAAACCTTTGCTGAGGAGTGGAACCAGAAAAAACTGAGGAGAGACTATCCCTAAGCTGAAGTGCTGCTCGGGGGATTGGCCTGCAGTAGTTGTCTAGCAGAAAGTACTTTGTGTGCATTTTCATTCAACTTGTGAAGGAACTCCAAGGGCTTGGAAAAGAGCTTGCCTCCTGCTGAAGTCTCAGGGACAACAGACTTCACCCACCAGCTCCCCAAAGGTTCTCCTGAAGTGCCTGCAGTTGTGCTGGACTTTTTGAGGACTTGCGTGTCGCAAGGAGCTGGAAGCGTGACTCAAGAACAAGAAGAGTGTCGCTGAACTGCCGCTGCAGCTTCACAACACGAAGCTCCTCGCATCGCTGGAGAAGAGGATCGACGTCGTAGCAGACGCCATCGTATCACCAGGAAGCGTGTCGCAGAAGAATTGTTGAGTCAACGCAGGTCCACCGAAGCGTCTCGCATCGCCAGGAGAAGAGGATCGACATCGCAGCAGACACCGCTGCATCACTGGGTAGCGTGTGGCAGGGCCTGTCGCGGCTCATCGCAGGAGACGAGGATCGATGTAGCATGAGACGTCACTGCATCTCTGAGAAGCGTGTCACAGGGCCTGTCACAGCTCATCGCCGGGTAAGAGGATGGACGTCGCAGCAGACGCGGCCACATCACCGGGAAGTGTCGCAGGGCCTGTCGCAGCTCGCATCATTGTGGAAGCAGCCCGCATCACCAGGGGAGAGGATCAACGTCGCCGCCGCATCACTGGGAAGCGTGTCGCGGCTCGCATCGTGAAGAAACATCTTGCATCACCGGAGACAGGGATCAACGTCACATCAGGCGCCGCCGCATCACCGGGAAGCGTGTCGCATCAAGAAGAAAGCGCCATCTTTGTTTATTTACACTGGATCTTCAACGCATCACCGTCTTTGCAACACTTTTTTTGCCCTGCGTGTCGCATCTAAGGTACATTGAACTCTGAGTGTCGCGTTGACCATCTTAAGAGAACTAAGCTAAATTCTACCATTTTAAAGTAACAGTATTGTGGATTGTTGTTGTTTATGGTCTTGTGTTAAATCTATATAAAGAATACTTATTTTTGATATAAAACTTGTGTGGTGTCCATCTGTAGTGTTGTCACTTGATTACTGTATGTGTTCACAAATGCTTTACACACTACCTCTGAGATAAGCCTACCTGCTCGTGCCAAGCTACCAAGGGGGTGAGCAGGGGTTATTTTAGGAGTGTACACCTTTACCCTGACTAGCTGCAAGGGTCCCTATTTGTCAAAGGTACCTACCTATGCCAACTAGAGACCCCCAAATCTAACATTGGTGGGCAGCGGTGAGGATCTGGACTTGCATTTGTGACTCATGTACAGTGATTGGTGAACACTACTAGTGAGTGCAGACCAAACGCAACCACATACTGTTTTTTCAGTTTTATGGTGTCCTCCTGGAGGTATTTTTGATACTATGGCTCTGGTGAGTTGTTGTAAAATGGAACTCGACTTCTGGCACATGTTTGTCTACACAATGAAGGAGCTATGTGTGTTTTGCAAGGAAAGGGGGCTGCCTGTGAAGACAAGGTACAGGGAGGATCTAGAGGCATCCCTATTTCAGTATGAGTGCCCCAGCTGGAAGGCAACACTACTAGTGGAGTCTAAAAAGGAGGAATTCCCTGAAAGTGTAGGAGAAACAGAAAAGGATTGCTGGCTTCTGGATTATGAGCAGAGGCTGAGATAAATTGATGATGAGCTGAGAGAGATTGATGAGGCTCAGAGGGCCTAAGCCCAAGGAGAAGAAATTTGGGCAGCTCAGAAAGTGAGCTTTGCTGAGTTGGAGGTGGAGTCCAGCTCAGATGGTGGCAGCACAATTGAGTTATTCAGTGGTGAGGGAGTAGTACACACACCCATAGATGTGGCACCTTACTTGAAGGAGGGGGTTAACATACACCAGGAGATTCAAGGACATGAGGTAGCTCCAGTAGTGCGCAGTGTCCCTGAGGAGAATGGGGAAACTGACACAGGGTTTCATGGTCCTAGTGGTTGGAGGGACACTCTACTGACTCTAGATGAGAGGTGCAGGGAGAGGGGTTCCCCCAAAGTTGAAGTCCTGGTAGGGGAGTGTGATGGCCACCCAGAAGAGTGTGGGTTGAGTGACAGAGACAGTCAGATGCTGTCTCGTCAATCTCAGGAGAGTGGTGTGGAGCACGTGTGCGAGGCACTGGATGGTGAGGTGAAGGATAGTTTGGTTAACCCTTGTAGGGGCTGTGTGATCTAATTGTGGGAGAGCATATTGTAAGTTCCTGTTTTCCAGAGCTATGCCAACACCTGTTGGAGAGTGAGTTCTCTGACCCTAGGGTGCTCAAATTGGAGGCAGACCTTTTGGTGGATTCCAGAGGGTCTGGAGAGGCATTAGGGAGTGACCCTGAGGGGAGTGGCTCAGGTATCTTCCAACCCAGAGTGGTGGAAGTGGTTCAGAGTAGCTCAGCTATGTCCTTTTGTAGTGGGAGCGGTGTAGGGGCTCACGTCCTGTCTCAGTGGAGGAGTGAGTGTGGGGCTTCGTTTCCCAAGGTGCCCGAAACCCAGTCTCAGAGCCTGGATGGTTCTTTAAGGGAACACCAGGTGGGGAGCCTAGGCTGTCCCGATGGGCCGCCCGGTGAGGGGGAACCCCTGGTATCTGGTGAACTGGGAGTGTCTGTAAGCAGGCCTCCATCAGTTCTGGTGTCTGGCAGTGCCACTCCTAAGTGGAGGGTGCAGAAGTCCAGACTGAGGGGAGAGAGTCCCCAGTGGAAGAACCAGTGGGTCAGGAGCCAGCCAGAAGGGCTGCATCACCAGTGAATGACCATGGTGACACCACTTCTGTCCTTGGGGATCTTCGCGCACTGTCAGATGGACAGGGGTCGGGAGATCTGCGCCAGGCAGACTATCACACAACACATGAGTTATGTGTCACCCTCGGGGGGTATATGTGCTCCCAATGAAGTCCTGGTGCGCCGGACAAGTGTTCAACCACAGGTGTTGATCCCTGGGTTGGGAAGCCAGGTTCAGGTGTTGTCTAAACTGGAGGAAGGGGCAATTGTAATCAGTGTCCTTACCGATGTAGCTTCCAGGGGTACCACTCCAGTTGGGGTGGTGCCGTGCTCTGGAAGGGGGTGCAGCGGGAGGGAGTCCTCGCCTCTGACCCTGGTGCAGCTCGAGGGTTTAGACCCTAGGTTGGAGGGCCAGGTGCAGGATGTCCCCCCTGACCTGGAAGCCCAGTTGCAGGATAGAACCCCTGAACTGGTGGGCGAATTGTGCAGGATACCTGCTACAGGCACCCTGACAATTCTGGAAGGGGGTACCACTCCAAGAGGGAGGTTACAGAGCCCCAAGGAGGAGGACCGGGTGTGGGAGAGCCCACCCCAGTCTCTTGTCCAGCCACCGGTAACAGGCCCAGGGCTGGTGGGTCAGTGCCAGGATGTCATACCTGACCTGACAAGAGGGAGAGTGGACAAAGGGTGCCAAGAACCTGGGGCTACTGCCCCCCGCTCTCTGACAAAACAGAGGTTTCAGAGCCCTGAGAGGCATAAGGCCTGGGTCTCATCACTGACTACTGTCAGTGGCCACTGTGGTTTGCTGTCTGTCTATTGGGACACACCTGTGAGCCAGCTAAGGCTAGGTGCTGCACAGGTGGTGTCCACAGGTGGGGAGAAGGGTTCTCCATGGGTTAGCTTGGTGGACCTTGAGAATATGGACAGAGGGATCCAAAAAGGTTCAGATTGGCATACAACTGGAATATGCCCTGCAGTTGCGGGCCAGGTCCAGGTTCTCTCGCCCAAAGCAGGGAAGCCCATCAACGTAGTGATTGGTCTACCCTGCGTTTTGGCTGGAAGGGGGTTGTGTTGGACTTTGCCCTTTTTGCAGGGTCATCCCTAAACCTTTTGCCTTCCTCCTGTATTTTTTCTGACCTGTTGTTGGCTGTTTTATGACTCTGGGCACTTTACCACTGCTGATCAGTGCTAAAGTGCATATGCTCTCCCTATTGTAAATTGATGTATGGATTAGTGATTCCATGATTGGCTGGTTTGGTTTACCTGTCAGACCCTAGTCTAGTGCACCAGGGGGGCCCAGGGCTGGTAATCCAAATGCTGCTGGTGGGCTTGCAGCACTGATTGTGCCACCCACAGAAGCAGCACGTAAAAGTGTGACTAAGGCTTGCCATTGCAGAGCCTGTGTGCAGTCTGGTACTGTCATGCTGACTGGGCAAGTGCACCCACTTGCCAGTCCCTAAACCTTCCCTTTTCTTCATATCAGACACCCCTATGGTAGGCCCAAGGGCTGGGTGCATTGTAAGGATAAGTTAGGACATGCCCTGGTGTGTGTGGCATGTTCTAATAGTGAATTACAGCCATTTTCGTTTTTCACTATTGCAAGGCTCCCTGTTCTCCATAGGCCAGAATGGACAGTTTGATTATTACATCCTATATTCCTAACTGACTCAGGGAACATGGCAGAAATTCAAATTTAGTAAGCCTGAACTCAGAATACTAAAATACATCTTTTAGTGAAGTTGGTTTTAACATCCTGTGTTTGAAAATAACACTTTTAGTAAGTAGGTATTTTCTTGTCTAACCATCCAAACCTGCCTCTGCTAGGCTGTGTAATCCTTGTCTGGAGTTTGAGTGACAGGGGTTGGGGGATTCCAGGAGACAGGGTGAGTCAGCACAGGACTGAATAGAGAGATCTGCATCTAGATGGGTGGGAGGGGTTGCACCTGGGACCTGAATAGGGCTGTGCCTTCCCTCCACAATGCTGGCTCCACCTCCTGTGGTGCGCCTGATGTCTCTGCCCTGCACTCTGAAAGGAAAGAAGGAGTCTTGTCAACAAAGTGCTCCAGGTCTGACCAGAACTGGTTTGGACTAGGCAAAGACCTCTCTGCCTTCAGAGAACAAAGAGAAACTGGGTATAAATATTGGGACCCAAACCCAAGAACTTTAGATCACTTTGGGAAACAAGAAGTAACCTTTGCTGAGGAGTGGAATTAGAGGAAACTGAGGAGAGACTATCCCTAAGCTGAAGTGCTGCTTGGGGGATTGGCCTGCAGTGGTTACCTGACTGCCAAAGAAAGGAGAAAGCACTTTGTGTGCATTTTCATTCAACTTGTGAAGGATCTCCAAGGGCTTGGAAAAGAGCTTGCCTCCTGCTGAAGTCTCAGGGACAGCAGACTTCACCCACCAGCTTCCCAAAAGTTCTCTTGAAGTGCCTGCAGTTGTGCTGGACATTTTGAGGACTTGCGTGTCGCAAGGAGCTGGAAGCGCGACTCAAGAATGTGAGAAGTTGGCCTGGCATATGCTGGTCACTAGTTATAGTGGCCACCTTGCGCCAGTCCAATTCGACTCTTATGGTAGATAGGTTTAAGACAACCTTTTAAAAAAAGCTATCCTAGTGGTAGCTGTGGAGAGCAGCCTTCAGGCTAAGTCTCAGAGGAATGTAAAGCAGCTTGTTTTACCTTATAATCTCTTGAATTACCAAATGAAGGGACACCACACAGGTATATATATCAAATATATATGCATTTATTTCTAGACACACTCTACTAATCTCTTTATGAGATTAGAAGCCAGGAACACATTCAAATATCAACGTTTCACAATAAGTTAAGCACAAATATGGCCGGGGCCCTAGGGGCATACCAGACCATATACTAAAAAAATGGGTTAGGAAAGTCGACTTGCAAAATGACAAGGCCTAGGGCTTGTAGAATCGTTGGGGCTTCACCACTGCAGTGAAAGCAGGTAAGTAATCGACCCACAAGTGGTCAAAGCACAAGTTCGTAGAATGTTTTGAAGTGGTTGCACTCGACAATAGTGCACGGTACCCGGGTATTGCTGTTCCTCGTCACTCGTGGGGTCCACACGCCTCAGCTCTGCTGGGGACTCACAATGGCCGTTGAGAAGTCAGAAAATCTACATCCAGCTCTGCAGGGACTTCGAACTCCGGCGGGAGCGGGAAAGTTTGCGACTGTTGATTAAGGTTTTTGGTGCCTGCCAAGCAGGGGAGTCACTCCTTGACTCCAAGGGAGATTATTCTGTCTTCCAAAGGTAGTGGAACGTCGAAGGGCAAGGATTCTTCTTTGTAGAGCGTCATCCAGGGTTATCTGTTTTGCAATGGCAAGGTTTGCTATCTTATACTGAAGATAGGGGAGGGACTAGCTCAATGACCACTCCTCTGGGAGGGTCAGGGTAGGGGGTGGTTACACCCACTTCCCTTTGTCCAGTTGCGCGCCAGAGCAGGGACAGGTAGCCCCTGAACCGGTCTGAGCTGGCATAGGCACAGAGGAGCTTACTGCTCCCCCAGTGCAGGACTTCAACGCACTCTAGATGTGCACCCACCCAGCTCCAATACACTAAAACCTGTCTGGAAAGTGGTGACACCTTCCTGTGACAGGATGCCTTTTGTTGAGCTTCCTCCACTGCGAGTTTCAGTCAGCAGCAGGAGGGCAGCCCAGTGTCTGTGCTGGTGGCATCCATTTTGTGATGCCAGGGCTCTTTCAGATTTCTGTCGTTTTACTACAGTGGGCACATGTCGTCCCCTCTAGAAGGGTGGGATCATGCTCCCACATCATGGACTGATGTGGGGGTATGATTCCAAGTTGTTTGACACCAAAAACGACATGTTCTGAGGCAGTCATTCCACAGTTAGCATTATAATGCACTTAAGAGTATATGGTTTAACCGCATCCACAAACAGCCATAGAGAATAGACTCTGGTAGCTGCAGAGGGGCCCTGCTCATGCAGAGACATCACCTCACATTGTAAACCAAGCACCCTGCCCTCAGGATTGATAGGACCTGCTATAGGGGTGGCTGATAGGTTTATATATGTGTGTATGGTGAGATATAGAAACCTATATCTCTGTGAGGAGTGCTAACACACTCACCCAGGCTGCAGTAGCAGGCCTGCGGTGTCAGATTTAGTCTGCTTCCCAGGGGTGGCATAATACATGTTTCAGCCCCTGGTAGGCCTGTGAAGTACCTATGCCCTAGGTACCTAAGGTACCATATACTAGGGGCTCACAGGGTACCACAGTATCCAATCACTAGTGCATCTAATATGCACTCAAAGTCGTTTAGAGAGAACAGAGAGACTGGGGCCCTGATTAGCAGGGACCCACCCAGACTATGGCCAGAAACCAGTGTATACATCAGAAAAAAAGTGGGGGCAACATAAGTGCAGATCCGACACTTCTACAAAGAACAAGAAGCGTGTCGCCGAACTGCCGCTGCCGCTTCACAACACGAAGCGCCTCGCATCGTCGGAAAAGAGGATCGACGCAGCAGCAGATGCCGCCGCATCACAGGGTAGCGTGTCGCAGAAGAATCGTTGAGCCAACGCAGGTCCACCGAAGCGCCTCGCATCGCCAGGAGAAGAGGATCGACGTCGTAGCAGACGCCGCCGCATCACTGGGTAGCATGTCGCAGGGCCTGTCGCAGCTCATCACAGGAGACGAGGATCGACGCAGCATCAGACGCCGCCGCATCTCCGAGAAGCGTGTCACAGGGCCTGTCGCGACTCATCGCTGGGTAAGAGGATGGACGTCGCAGCAGACGCGGCCACATCACCGGGAAGAGTGTCGCAGGGCCTGTCGCGGCTCGGATCGTTGTGGAAGCAACTCGCATCGCATGGGAGAGGATCGACGTCCCCGCAGACGCCGCCGCATCACTGGGAAGCGTGTCACAGGGCCTGTCGCGGCTCGCATCGTGAGGAAACATCTTGCATCATTGGAGAAGGGGATCGATGTCGCATCAGGTGCCGCCGCATCACCGGGAAGCGTGTCGCATCAAGAAGAAAGCACCATCTTTGCACTGGATCTTCAATGCATCACCGTCTTTGCAACAATTTCGTTGCCCTGCGTGTCGCATATAAGGTACATTGAACTCTGAGTGTCTCATTGACCATCTTAAGAGAAGTAACAGTATTGTGGATTTTTGTCATTTATGGTCTTGTGTTAAATCTATGTAAAGAATACTTATTTTTTATATAAAACTTGTGTGGTGTCCATCTGTAGGGTTGTCACTTGATTACTGTATGTTTCACAAATGCTTTACACACTGCCTCTGAGATAAGCCTGCCTGCTTGTGCCAAGCTACCAAGGGGGTGAGCAGGGGTTATTTTAGGAGTGTACCCCTTTACCCTGACTAGACGCAAGGGTCCCTTTTGTCACAGGTATCTACCTATGCCAACAAGAGACCTCCAAATCTAACATTGGTGGTCAGCGATGAGGATTTGGACTTGCATTTGTGACTCATGCACAGTGATTGATGAACACTACTAGTGAATGCAGACCAAACGCAACCACATACTGTTTTTTCTGTTTTATGGTGTCCTCCTGGAGGTATTTTTGATACTCTGGCTCTGGTTAGTTGTTGCAAAATGGAACTCGACTTCTGGCACATGTTTGTCTACACAATGAAGGAGCTACGTGTGTTTTGCAAGGAAAGGGGGCTGCCTGTGAAGAGAAGGTCCAGGGAGGATCTAGAGGCATCCCTATTTCAGTATGAGTTACCCAGCTGGAAGGCAACACTACCAGTGGAATCTGAAAAGGAGAAATTCCCTGAAAGTGCGGGAGAAACAGAAAAAGATAGCTGGCTTCTGGATTATGAGCAGAGGTTGAGATAAATTAATGAAGAGCTGAGAGAGATTGATGAGGCTCAGAGGTCCTTAGCCCAAGGAGAAGATATTTGGGCAGCTCAGAAAGTGAGCTTTGCTGAGTTGGAGGTGGAGTCCAGATCAGATGGTGGCAGCAAAATTGAGTTATCCAGTGCTGAGGGAATAGTACACACACCTAGAGATGTGGCACCTGACTTGAAGGAGGGGGTTAACACACACCAAGAGGTTCAAGGACATGAGGTAGCTCCAGTAGTTCGCAGTGTCCCTGAGGAGAATGGGGAAACTGACGCAGGGGTTCATGGTCCTAGTGGTAGGAGGGACACTCTACTGACTCTAGATGAGAGGTGCAGGGTAAGGGGTTCCCCCAAAGTTGAAGTCCTGGTAGGTGAGTGTGAAGGCCGCCCAGAAAAGTGTGGGTTGAGTGACAGAGACAGTCAGGTGCTGTCTCGCCAATCTCAGGAGGGTGGTGTGGGGTACTTGTGCAAGGCACTGGATGGTGAGGTGAAAGATAGTTTGGTTAACCCTTGTAGGGGGCTGTGTGATCCAATTGTGGGAGAGCATATTGTAAGTCCCAGTTTTCCAGAGCTAAGCCAGAACCTGTTGGAGAGTGAGTTCTCTGACCCTAGGGAGCTCAAATTGGAGGCAGACCTTTTGGTGGATTCCAGAGGGTCTGGAGAGGCATTAGGGAGTGACCCTGAGGGGAGTGGCTCAGGTATCTTCCAACCCAGAGTGGTGGAAGTGGTTCAGAGTAGCTCAGCTATGTCCTTTTGTAGTGGGAGCGGTGTAGGGGCTCACGTCCTGTCTCAGTGGAGGAGTGAGTGTGGGGCTTCGTTTCCCAAGGTGCCCGAAACCCAGTCTCAGAGCCTGGATGGTTCTTTAAGGGAACACCAGGTGGGGAGCCTAGGCTATACTGATTGGCTGCCCGGTGAGGGGATCCCCTGGTATCTGGTGAACTAGGAGTGTCTGTAAGCAGGCCTCCCTCAGATCTGGTGTCTGGCAGTGCCACTCCTAAGTGGAGGGTGCAGAAGTCCAGACTGAGGGGAGAGAGGGGGAAAGAGTCCCCAGTGGAAGAACCAGTGGGTCAGGGGCCAGCCAGAAGGGCTGCGTCACCAGTGAATGACCATGGTGACACCACTTCTGTCCTGGGGGATCTTCTCGCACTGTCAGATGGACAGGGGTCGGGAGATCTGCACCAGGCAGACTATCACACAACACATGAGTTATGTGTCACCCTCGGGGGAACTGTAATCAGTGTCCTGACCGATGTAGCTTCTAGGGGTACCACTCCAGTGCCGTGCTCTGAAAGGGGGTGCAGCGGGAGAGAGTTGTCGCCTCTGACCCCGGTGCAACCTGAGGGTTTAGACCCTAGGTTGGAGGGCCAGGTGCAGGGTGTCCCTCCTGACCTGGAAGCCCAGTTGCAGGATAGAACCCCTGAACTGGTGGGCGAATTGTGAAGGATACCTGCTACAGGCACCCTGACAAATCTGGAAGGGGGTACCACTCCAAGAGGGAGGTTACAGAGCCCCAAGGAGGAGGACCGGGTATGGGAGATCCCACCCCAGTCTCTTGTCCAGCTGCCGGGTACAGGCCCGGGGCTGGTGGGTCAGTGCCAGGATGTCATACCTGACCTGACAAGAGGGAGAGTGGACAAAGGGTGCCAAGCACCTGGGGCTACTGCCCCCCCACTCTCTGACGCCACAGAGGTTTAAGAGCCCTGAGAGGCATAAGGCCTGGGTCTCATCACTGACTACTGTCAGTGGCCACTGTGGTTTGCGGTCTGTCTGTTGGGACACACCTGTGATCGTAGAATTTTGCTTAGTTCTCTTAAGTTCTTAAATGCGACACTTTAAGTCAATGTACCTTTTAGATGCGACACTCAGGGCAACGTTGTTGATGCGATGAAGTTTTTGGTGCAAAGAAATAAAGACGTGAAGATCTTCCAGATGCGTGACGCTTCCCCGATGTTGCGAGAAGACTCGACTCGATGCGTCAGCTGCAGCGGCGTCACCCTTTACGCGATGCGACGACAGTAGCCTTGGCGGCGGCACTCTTCTCCGACGTTTGCGAGACGCTTCCGCTCGATGCGATGTTGCAGCGGTGACACCCCTTTACGCGATGCGACGACAGCAGCTCCGACAGTGGCACGCTTCTCCGTGGATGCGAGACGCTTTTCTTGATACGGTGCCATGCGACAGCTACGATGGCTGTGAATGCGACACGCTTCTTCTTCTATGCTTGACTCTTCTATTGATGTGGTGCGATGCGTCAGCTACGATGGCTGCGATGGCGACACGCTTCTTCGGCGTTGCGAGACACTTCCTGGATGATGCGAGATGCTTCCGCTCAATGCGATGCTGCAGCGGTGACACACTTTATGAGATGCAACGACAACAGCTCCGACGGCGGCACGCTTCTCCTCCTTGAGTCGCGCTTCCAGCTTCTTGCGACACGCAGTCCCTCAGAAGTCCCAACAACAGCAGTAGGCACTTCCAAAGAACTCTGGGGAGCTGGGGGGTGAAGTCTGTTGTTCCTGAGACTTCAGCAGGAGGCAAGCTCTATTCCAAGCCCTTGGAGATCTTTTTAAGCACAAGCTGAAATAAAGTATTTTGTAATCTTTCTCCTCTCCTTCAGCAGAAAGGCAACCACTGCAGGCCAATCCCCCCGGTCAGGGACAGTACTCCTCCTTACAGCTTTCCCAGTTCCTTCTCCTCAGGCAGAGGTTCTTCTTGTCAAGCAGTTTCTAATTTCTTGGGAGCAGGGTCCCAATACTTATGCCCCTAATTCCTTTGGTCCTCTGGGGAAGAGGGGCCTTTGCCCAGTCCAAACCAGTTCCGGAGCACTTTGTTGACATGACTCTGACTTTCTATTCAGGGTGCAGGGCAGAGACATCAGCCGCTCCACAGGAGGTGGAGCCAGCATTGTGGTGGCAGAGCACAGCCCTATTCAGAGTCCAGGTGTACTCCTCCCACCCATCTGGATGTCAATCTCTCTATTCACCACCAGGCTACCTAGTCCTGCCCCTGTGGGTTTCCCCAGCCCTGTCACTCACACAAACCAGACAGGCAGATACACATCATAGCAGAGGCGGGCTGAAATGGTTAGGCAAGCAAATACCAACTTTCTAAAGGTGGTATTTGCAAACACAGAATATTAAAATAAACTTTACTAAAAGATGTATTTTATTATTCTGAGTTCAGGCATACTAAACTTGAATTTCTACCATGTTCCCTGGGTCTGTTAGGATCATAGAATGTAACAATTCTAACAGCCCATTCTGGCCTATGGAGAACAGGTAGCCTTACAATAGTGAAAAACGAAAATGGCTGTAATTCACTATTAGGACATGCCACACACATCAGGGCTTGTCCTACCTTATGCTTACAATGCACCCTTCCCTTGGGCCTACCATAGGGGTGACTAATATGAAGTTATGGGAAGTTTAGGGACTGGCAAGTGGGTGCACTTGCCCGGTCAGCATGACAGTACCAGACTGCATGCAGGTTCTGCAATGGCAGACCTTAGACACATTTTACTAGGCCGCTTCTGTGGGTGGCACAACCAGTGCTGCAAGCCCACCAGCAGCATTTGTATTTACAAGCCCTGGGCACTCCTGGTGCACTTTACTGGGGTCTGACAGTAAACCAAATAAGCCAATCATGGAATCCAACCAACATCAACATTTTACATAGGGAGCACTTGCACTGTGGCACTGGTTGGCAGTGGCACAGTGCTCTGAGCAGCCAACACCAGCAAAACACATGAGGCACAGTGACAAAAAGTGGAAGGGAGACTCATGCCAAGGTGCCAGGTCTAACACAGGGACTTTGAGATTAAGAAGGGTGTCCGGCAAGGTTGTATCTTGGCGCCATTTTTATTTAATTTTTATATTAATGAATGAATCATGTGTTGAGGGCAACTGGCGCTGATTTCCCCTATGTAGGACGGCGGGGCATCCCCGTTCTGCTCTACGCAGATGACGCCGTTCTAATATCCCGAACCGAACTGGGCTTACAAACCCTTTTAACTGCATTTTCTGGATTCATGACAGATCGGGATTTAGCCATTAATAATTCTAAGTCCTATGTCATGAAAGTAGGGAAAGATACGAAAAAGAGTTTCCAGTTCAGATCTGGCCAGGACAAGAGTCCCCGCACGAAGGTTTTCTCTTATTTAGGGGTCTTATTTGATGATCAACTTGGTTGGGACGCCTTAATCAAAAGGAAAAAAGGGGAACTGGTGCGGGTCAATGGTGCAATTTTTAATTTTGCCTCTAACGTGGGAAAGAAACCGACAGGAGCTATGCTTCAAGTGTATCAAGCAAAAAGCCTAGCTACAGCAACTTATGGCAGTGAGATCTGGGGCTATTTGATAACGGAACCCCTCTAGGTAGTGGAAAATAGGTTTTTAAAAAGGTTATTAAGTGTCCCGAGAGGAACTGCGAACATGGCGGTACATGAGGAATTGGGGGTCTCCTACCTAAGTGATACACTTGCTCTGCGTCCCTTGATTTTCTGGCTAACGTGTTGGTTAAGCAAAGAGCTAATCCTCACTCAATTGATCCTAAGAGAGTGTTTGTCTTTAGATAATATGACTCGTATTCCCTGGCTTAACTATATTAAAAGAGGGTTTGAATTGATTGGGCGGGGAGTTTTATTTTTTAAACCAGATGCTATTGTACGAGAGGACATGGAATTAACCAAGACAGCCTTATTGAGCAGGAGGCAAGCTGATCAGGATGTAGAAGAGGTACAGAAACCGAGTGTTCGGGCATATTTATTGCTTAAATCGATGCCACTGTCTGAATCATACCTTTTGGGGTCCTTGACGTCACATGAAAAATTTCTTTTAACCAGGTTCCGGAATGATCTTTTCCATCTCCTGTTAGCAAGACCCAACGGGGCTTCTAGAGGTCAAGTGCTAGCTTCCTGTGGCTGTTTCGGAAAGTCTCCTCAGGACTTCCTGCACTTTATGTTCTTTTATAAACTGTATGAAGTCCCCAGGAGGCATTTTTTAGTTCCTATTTTAAAGAAACTGAATTTTAAACAGGGTAGACCTGCATTAATGCATCTCCAACTGTTGAAGGATGATTGTATTATTTTTATTGTAGGGTTTTTAAAGGCAACTATGAAATCTAGGTACTTTATGGACATGTAGAGTCTTTTTATCTAGACTTGTTTTTAGATGAATCCTTGTGTGGCAATGGAGTCTGTTTTTAAATTATGTCACAACTTTTTGTTTGTTTGTATTGTATCTGTGTAACTTTTATGGTTTTAATAACAAAAACCGAATAAAGTTTATTGAACTTGAACTTGAACTACCCTGCGTTTTGGCTGGAAGGGTGTTGTGTTGGACTTGGCCCTTTTTGCAGGGTCATCCCTAAACTTTTTGCCTTCCTCCTGTATCTTTTCTGACCTGTTGTTGGCTGTTTTATAACTCTGGGCACTTTACCACTGCTGATCAGTGCTAAAGTGCATATGCTCTCCCTATTGTAAATGGATGTATGGATTAGTGATTCCATGATTGGCTGGTTTGTTTTACCTGTCAGACCCAAGTACAGTGCACCAGGAGTGCCCAGGGCTGGTAATCCAAAAGCTGCTGGTGGACTTGCAGCACTGGTTGTGTGCCACCCACAGAAGCAGCCTGTAAACGTGTGTCTAAGGCTTGCCATTGCAGAGCCTGTGTGCAGTCTGGTACTGTCATGCTGACTGGGCAAGTGCAGTCCCTAAACCTTCCCTTTTCTTCATATCAGACACCCCTATGGTAGGCACAAGGGCAGGGTAAATTGTAAGGATAAGCTAGGACATGCCCTGGTGTGTGTGGCATGTTCTAATAGTGAATTACAGCCATTTTCGTTTTTCACTATTGCAAGGCTACCTGTTCTCCATAGGCCAGAATGGACAGTTTGATTATTACATCCTATATTCCTTACTGACTCAGGGAACATGGCAGAAATTCGAATTTAGTAAGCCTGAACTCAAAATGCTAAAATACATCTTTTAGTGAAGTTGGTTTTAACATCCTGTTTTTGAAAATACCACTTTTAGAAAGTAGGTATTTTCTTGTCTAACCATCCAAACCTGCCTCTGCTAGGCTGTGTATTCCTTGTCTGGAGTTTGAGTGACAGGGTCTGGGGGATTCCAGGAGACAGGGTGAGTCAGCACAGGGCTGAATAGAGAGATCTGCATCTAGATGGGTGGGAGTAGTTGCACCTGGGACCTGAATAGGGCTGTGCCTTCCCTCCACAATGCTGGCTCCACCTCATGTGGTGCGTCTGATGTCTCTGCCCTGCACTCTGAAAGGAAAGAAGGAGTCTTGTCAACAAAGTGTTCCAGGACTGACCAGAACTGGTTCGGACTAGGCAAAGGCCTCTCTGCCTTCAGAGAACAAAGAGAAACTGGGTATAAATATTGGGACCCAAACCAAAGAACTTTAGATCACTTTGGGAAACAAGAAGAAACCTTTGCTGAGGAGTGGAACCAGAAGAAACTGAGGAGAGACTATCCCTAAACTGACATGCTGCTTGGGGGATTTGGCCTGCAGTGGTTGCCTGACTGCCAAAGAAAGGAGAAAGGACGTTGTGTGCATTTTCATTCAACTTGTGAAGGATCTCCAAGGGCTTGGAAAAGAGCTTGCCTCCTGCTTAAGTCTCAGGGACAACAGACTTCACCCACTGTTGCAGGGATTCTGCTCATGCACAGAACTACGGGCAGGAAACCAGGACCTCAGTGAATTGTGGTGTACCAAAAAACTCACCTCAGTACCCAGAACGCCTATCCGACTACCATCAGTGTCTCATTCGTTCTCCGTATCATCTCGAAGCTACCAATGATTAGACAACTCAGAACAAGCGACTTAGAGTACTCTCAGGAATGGTGGGAATTAGAAACACCTTTTCATTAATATTCTCATATCAGTCCACAACAAGAGTAATCAGAGACACAATATAGTTTAAAATGTTTATTTTTAACTACGTGCCCTAAGGTGCAGTACTTTGGCTAACATAAGCAGACAAATGATTAAAAATAAAACCATTAGCATTGTTACAATACCATATAAAATGAAGGGAGAAATCATGTTATAAATGATAGTGGATTATAGTCACCCTCCCTTCATAAGAAAGCTAGTATTATTAAACTAATAGAAGGTCTCTAGGTTTGAATTGTGAACCCCATACTGTAAAGATCAGCTTAGGCGAATCATATCACAGGATCAGCTTTGCTCTGTGTCTGGAAAAGGTCTTCTCCTAAGTGTCTGAATCCTGCATGCAAAATGCAATATTAACCCCTTCAGTGCCCATGACGAGATGGTCTCGTCATGGGCCGCGGTTGCGCTGTGCCCATGACGAGACCATCTCGTCATGAACTCCGCCCGCTAATAGAAAGCCCGGCACAGGGCGGGGAAAGGGCGTGGCACACAAGGGGTTAAAGGCAATCGAGTTTCAGGTATTTGCAGCTGTTTGCGTGTTATGGCTAGAGCGTGGGCCGATCAACATGAATGCAAAAGCATATTTTGTTTTTTAGCCCTGACTGCTTCTACACACAGTGTACAGACCAAGGTCGCGGTGCACGTCTAGGGATGTGAACAACAGACCGTTCTAATGTGAAAAAAGCAAGCAAGCAGTTTTCGTATAATAACATCTACCTGCAGTGTCAAGTGCAAAGGCAGCAAAAGTGGCAAGATGGCGTTTTAAGTCTAAGACGCTCATGCTAACATAGCAATGTATGTACCTGTATCTCTGCCTCCACTACACCCTTCCTTGATCGGACCACGAACAAATAGGGATGCAAATTATGAATGCAGAGTTCAAGTTCGACAGAGATAGAACCAAGTTCATATATTGTCCATAAATATAATTGGTAGTGAAAGTTCAAAAAACCCATTTGAAAAAGGAGAAAGAGAAAGAAAAGAAAAGAAAAAATAAAAAAATATATAAAACATCGCGCAAAGGCTCGACAGAGCCTAGATGTGGAGATAAAAAAATGGAAAAAACTCAGACGATTGTGTTTTGACTATTGGAAGATGGACAACATCCAATTCAATCCGTCAACTTGTAAGCGCAATCAGTGGCAACAGCCTCCAAGAGGAAGTCATTATAATGTTCTGTAAAAGAATCCGCCATCCAGTCTAGCAAAGTAAATGAACATACATGTTCTTCGATAACTGGAGCCTCTAGCACAATCAGAGGACAACTTGCGTGTTCTTCAAGATAACTTCTCGCCAAGAAGTCATACGCTGCCGTATAGATATCCCAATTCCCTAGGACTCCATGTGCCGCTCCACAGGGCATAATCCCGATACCAGAACAGTTCAACTCATGAGCCACTAAGGGACTCATCAGTCGATCATAATCCGGGGCAGGATACACCGAGTTCGACAGGCACAAATCCAGAGCCCATTGAAAGGACAATCTATGCAATGAAAAGCAGGTTGCATGCAAGTAAAGTAGGAAAACCGGAAGGACAATCCATAGGCTATGCTTAAAGTGGCCAGTGGCAATGTTCCATAATATTCAAGCATCCGGTTATGAAGTTGGAGCAGCTGGGGCAGGCTGTCTTGTGATACAAATTGTGCAGCCATTGCGCAGCAAGCAAACCAACAGGAGCACACCAGCTGTGAGTGCGAGAATCAACGGGAGCCCGCCGAAGATGCTGGAAAAAATAGAATGAAAAAGTGCTGGTATCACACCAAAGATTGTCTGGAAGGAGGTCACGAGGCCGGAGCCCACAACTTTGAAAAAATGCGCTAAGCCTGTTGTTGATGAGGCATTGAATATAGTGTATATCAGAGCACCGAAATGAAGGGGGAGATCAGTATTTAAAAGCGCATGCACCTCGGTGCGGGTGTTAGCTATGTGAAGGACAAATGTTTCACAGGAGGAAGTCAGTGCGACTTCTTTTTGAGACAATAGAGCCCTTATTCTGCTCATCTTGTTGAACTCTGCTTTCAAGGTTGGGATGGAAGGCCAGATGGATACAACCAGTCTCCCATGCAGGAGCGGGAAAAGCACATTTTTACAGCATACCACGCGTTGTGAGACAGTTACAATGTACGGGATTCCTTTTAGCATCCCGCAGCATGCCTCATTATTCAAAAGCAAATAACTACCATTAGCTAATAATGTAAAAGTGGGCGTAATCGCTGGCACATGATTTCCCTTTAGAACGCAAGCTAAATTTGGTGCTTGAACGTTGCACGCGCCATGCAATTGGATATGCCTACAGACTACTCAAGTGTGGAAGTGCATTCCTCTCCTTTCAAATAAACTTCTTTACCCTCTATCATGCATCTGTATGTAAATGGGAGTGACCAAACTTCATGCAGGATAGCAGTACCCAATGGTTCATATCTGCCTAGGGCATAATGTTTCATACATGAACTGAACTTAAACAATGGAAACAGCGAGGTGAATAAACCGTGGATAAGCCACACAGCTGAGTTCGATTCGGGAATAGAGAAAGGTAAAGGTTCCACCTTTTCAATATGCAGCAATGAGTACGTTGCATCTTTCATAGACATGAATTGTTGTTTTGCAGTCTGATTAAACGGCATAAATAAACATGACGTATTCATGTAGTCCCAGGGAACTTTCCCTGCTTTCAATGTTTGCAAAGTCCACGCAAACTGCATTATAGAACGCAATTGATTTTGACCATGGTATAAAACAGACACATCATCCAGTACAATATCCACAACAGATGAAACAATATTATCTAAAGTGTAAATTCTGGAAGAAAATGTGTTAATGCTATTATCGATGACAGCTAGCACTTTTTCCAGATTTGCTTGATCAATAGCTCTTAATCTGGAAGCAGCCTCAATTTGAGATAATTTCCAAACTTCGTAATAAATAGCATATACCCATCTTTTGGATCTGCTACCCACAGGACCTTTATCAAAATCGTTCAAATCTATTTTGTCATTTAATTTTGATAAATGAATTTTACCAGATTCTAAGGTGGAATGTTGCAGCCAATTCTGACATAATTTCCCAACAGAATAGGTAGTAACAGAACGAGAAGATTCAAATCAGTGTTCCACCCTAACCTGTGTATATCCAGGGTATAGTCCCAGAAAACGATGTTGACAGGAATCTGAACTCTTCTGCAATATCAACCAGCCTTCAGGATTTAATTCAGAAATGTTGAAGGATGTATTAGTAATATATGACTGTAACGCATCAAGGGACAGATCTGTGTGATTATTCCATTGTGGATAAGCACCCAGATCAGGAATAGAGGGGGAATTAATCTTTTTAGAGGTAGCCAATCCAAAGCAGGTGGTTTGAAAAATGGTAGAATTTAAAAACAACATGTGGTTAGGGATAAGGCAAGCCCGATGCAGAGCATCTGTTCCTTGTACCTGCCATGTTTTAGAACCCCAAAGTGATTTAAGATCAATGGTATCTTTCCACAGCTCATAACCCCTTATAGCCAATTCATCCATAAAGGATTTGGAATATAACAATTTAGTGGAAGTCAGTCTAAACTTAGAAGCTGGCTCCGCAGCTGATTTAAAATAAAATGCTTCAGGGTCAGATACACTGAAATCAGTAAAATATGTAAATTTTTTCACTAAAGTCTTAGAGCTGCCTTCAATGGGCGCAGGGCAATGCTCCCATTGTGTGTAATTGACAAAATTCCTAAACGTATTCGCATTATGCAGGAAATGATTGCCATAGTGTTGGTAGCAAAACAACTCCCATAGTTAGCCGTGTCTAAACACAAATCTTCAGCATCAAAAGCAGCATAATATTTCAAATCAGAAAAAAGTGCCTCTATGGCCTGGACGTCCCAATCATCAGAGTGGATGTTTTGTTTCACAACATCCCCCATAGAAACACGAAGTACATTGGGAACATTAGTCACCTCTATGGGACCATGAATTTGAAATTTAACAGCATCCCATACAATCCCATCCAACACAGGCCAGGCAGTAATATTCACAAAAGTCTGGTCCCTTTTTATGATGTGCGATGAGGAGTGGGGGGCCAAAGTTCCATCAATTAATCTAATTGCAGATCTTTCGGTGATAGTCTCCATTTACAGGACAAAAAAATACCACCACAACACCAATGGACATAAACAAAAAAATACTTATAAGCAGCAGCCAAATGTAAGTCCAGGGGGGAATTAAAAAATGTCTTTTAAACCAAGCAGCAAAAATAGAAATTTTCGATGGGGGATTGGAAGTCATAGAGTTAGTGTCAAATGAAAGACGTGACTGGTCAACTGCAGTTGATTGCAAACCAGGCAACACACATCTGTGGGATAAGCATACTCAGTATCTTCAAGTGGACCACCCGCAGGTGGAGGCAACAAAGGATTAGTAACTGTATGGATCTTGATGGCAATGTCAGGCCTGGTGGTAGACGCCGGAGACAAAACAGAATTTCTCAGCATCGCTGGACAAGAGACCGCTGGAGTCATACTAAGAAGAATCAGCCACTCGCTGTAGTTTGACATTGTCAATGGAGATGCACCTGTTATCCTTGCGAGCAGGAAGCGGAGGTAAAATGACTGTTCTTGTACCCTGCACGCCAAGCACTGGTACTGGAGCATGATAAGAGGGGCCGAACTCCTTCTTGTTCTCCACCTTCTCATGGACCAGATCACCAACACAAGGTAGCCAGCTGACTACCAGAATCTGAAGCGCATCATCAGTCGTGGAGGGCAAGTCTCTGGTCTCTTGTAGATTCTGTAATACAGCACAGTGATCATCTACGTCAAAGGGTGCGGCTGACGGCGCCATGTCTAGACCATCAAGGTCCGGGACAAACATCTTTATGCCAAAGAGCATTTCGTATGGGGTCCGCCCACCCAGAGACCTTCTAGGGAGTGCACGTTGAATGTTATACAGATGGGCTAACCAGTTCCTGCCAGTGCCTAACACCCTAGCTGTCAGGGATTCCTTTAAGTCACGGTTCATTCGCTCCATAACACTATTGCCCTCAGGCCGGTATGGAGACGAAAATTTGACTTGGACCCCCAAAGATCTCATGGCTTCTTTGTACGCCTTAGAGGCGAACGCAGGACCTTGGTCAGAATGAAGGGTACCACACGCGAGAATTCCCACAAAGACATGCAAATCCCTGATGACAGTTCGAGCATCAGCACTCCACTGCGGCCATACCCAAAGAAAACGTGTGCAAGAATCCACTGCAACTAAGATGTACTTATACGCAGTATCAGAGGAGAAAGGACTGCAGTGATCTAAATAAATGCACCCAAGTGGTTTATTAGATATGTACAACTGTGTTTGTGGTGGGGGCACAGCAGTCGAAGGTTTAATCTGCTGGCAGATGTCACAATCAAGAACATAAGCACGAGTCTGTTTATGCAACCCTCGCCACCAGTAACGTTGTTGTAAGAGAGTAACAGTCGCTGAAACGCAGTCATGCGCAGAAGCCATGCCTTCGTGAGCCGCTGTTATCAAGGAAAGTCTGCAGTCCGTGTTGGGAATCAATCTGTCACCAACGTCGTTAATTCTCACATAAGGAACTTTATCAGGACTTAAATGATAAGAGTATTTCGAAGGGAAACCTCTTGGGTAATTACTTCCCTTCTCGGTCGCAGCAATAGCTGGCAAGATGTCATCATCAATCTTATTTTGGATCTTGTAACTGCTGCTACTAGATATGTTGCCACTGCTGTTTTTACTGCCTCGTCAGCTAAGCTGTTACCGACAGCGTGGGCACCAACTCGTTGGTGCCCAAGAGTATGAATTACACTCACGAGCGGCAGATTCCGTTTAAGTTCTGCTACTCGAACCCAAAGCACTTTATTCTTAATTGTGCTACCCTTGGAATCAAGGTATTCATTTTGAGACCAAAAGAATAAATTGTCGTTAATAGACTGTACACAGTAAACAATGGTAATCCTCAAGCGGGCGCAAGGACAGAGGAGCCAGATGAACAAATTCATACTGCAAATACTCCTGAGTCTGCAATGAGGCATCAAAGATGTAAGTGACATCCGGTGATGTCAAGGAAGTGGCCCATTGTATCCAACGCGGATGCAAAGCTTTAGAATTAGGTACAATGGCTTTCGGCACTGCCTCTAGGGCAGGATACGGTGTGACAACCAACATGCGTTTCCCTTGCGACAGCGCTCTCTCTTTCAGAACCGCCATCTGTACAGCAGTCAAAAATTTCTCAACATTGGAAAAACGCATTTCAGCCGAAGTGTACAAGTGTGATTTGTATGCAATGGGGACTGTGTTGCCCTCATTGAACATTAGGTACGTGAAACCCACTGCACCAGGGACAATTCTTATCACAAAGTTAGTGTGGTTATCACGTGTAAGTAAGTACTTTGAAGCAAGAAGATCAGCATGCAAAGATTGCACGATAGCTGAATGCTCTGGCAGCCAACTCGATTTGGAAAAAGTAGGTTGTACCAAGGCGTATAGCGGCTTGATACGCTGGACATAATCGGGAATATAAGTACGCCCGAAATTTAAAAAAACCAGCAAAGATTGTACTTCAGTGTTGTAGGAGCACGCAAGCATGCGCACTTCTCCAGAAAGTGAGGGGCTAATCCTCAACCTTCATTGTTGAGTTCATAGCCCAAAAACAACACTGTGTACTCTGCAACGTGTGACTTTGCAAAGTTGAATTTGTAACCGAAGTCCGCAAACATGACGATGATGCGGTCAACGCGACACAGATGCGGCCATAATTCGTCATCTGTGAGATAGATATCATCAACATACGAGTACGCATCATGGTCAGTGCTCTCTAACAGAGAGACTACACGTTCGGCAAAGATGCCTGGACTGTTTTTATAGCCCATTGCTAGTCTTTTAAACTGTTTTTGTTTGCCGCCCGAAGAAAAGGCTGTCCACCGACTACTAATTGAGGACAGATTATGACTATAAAAGCCATTGGAGATGTCAAGTGTGGTTTTAAACCTTTTCCTCACGAGACTATCAACGAGGGCAGAACTGTGGGTATTCTGTACGGCACAGGTCCGACAATGAGAGTTCAAATGCCGGTAATCCAAAACTAGGCGGTACGACCCATCAGGTTTAGTTACAGTGAATAAAGGATTATTCATGGGTGACACACATGTCTCAATAACACCTTGATATTCCAATTGTTCAAGGATTTCGGGGGGGATCTAGCTTTGCGACGCATGGGATATTGGGGCTGCGGCTGGGGCATAGACCGTAATGGAATCTCATGGCTGGGCGACAACTTATCCCACCCAACCTGAGTACGGTACACCGCCGGAGCAAGTGCCTGAGCCCACTCTTCTGCAAAGTTCTGTGCCTGATCCTTCGGCACAGTGTGCGCGAAAGATGGGAGGATTACCTCCTCCCCTCTAGGAACGGCCAAAACGAAAGCTGGGGGCCAGTCTGCCTCCGCTTACAGAATGTCATATGTAGAGGTCAGATTTTCCCAAAAAATCCCTTTTATGGTACGTTGTATGTCACCTTCTATTAAAAGGACTATGTCATATAGTCTATCAGGGGGAGCCACTCTAGTATCCGCAGTTTCTACAGTAATGAACGTATCAGTTGCTGTCGCCTCCAGATATGGATGCAGTGCTTGCCGCACTACTGTAACCTCCGCTGCGCTGTCGAGCAGCGTTAGTGCCCATGTCAGGTTCCGAAGCTGCGTTCTCACGATCTGTGGCATACCTCGCTGTTAGTGCAGCAACTTTCTTCTTCTGAAACGGGGGACATCCAAACTCGTCCTGCTTTCCTTTACCGTCAGGCTGACTGGATTGCTCACGTCCTTGTTGGGCACCCCGACCTTTGCCACGCTCTCCTCCACCGGACTGTGAGACCGATGTTTCCTGTGAAGAACGAGGAGAACGTTGTTCAGTAACCTGAAATCTATCAGGAGACCTAATCCTAGTGCGATCGCGTAAGTCATATGTGCGCTCACCAGTTGGCTGTACAGGAGACACTGGTCGAGACATCTGTTTCTGTTGCTGCTTACCTTGTTTTTCAGATCTCCAACATTGTTTAGGAAAAGCTGGACGATCGTCTTTGAAAGACGAAACCGTCTTAGTTTGCTATTGCACATCTGTGGTCTGAACTGTAGGCTTAATCCCCAACCTACTGCGGCCTATAGTTCTATATGCTTCCGCAATTATTTTAGTCAACTCATGGGGTTTATCGACGCCGTCTACGAGGGCTAGACCATTCACCACCTGAAAGTGAACCGCATCTCTCTTGAGGTTACCAAGGATGAGTGTGGCAACCACGTCGAACACACCGACAAGCCTCATTCCCAACTCGACCGCTGCCTCCGGACCGTGTTGATCTTGAACACGTTTGATCACAGAGGGCAGTACGGCCATAGACGGGGTGCCAAAGCACTTTGAGTAGACCGCTGCAAAAACCTTACCCCAGTTCTCACAATCGGCTACTTCTGGGACTAAGTCTTTCTGCAAACTAATGGTGAGTATCCTGTGTTTCTCCACAGGAGTAGAGTGCGGAAATACTGCTCCCAGCTGGTCAAATTTTTCAGCAAGCCAATAAGGCAAATCATCCTTATTCTGGGGGTGCTTGCCCATTACCGAATTAACCATGACGGGACTAATAACAATCCCGGCCGAGCCAGCTGGTTGCCCCGCAACAACAGGTGCCCCTACCTGTACATTGCGTGAAATGTATTGCACCAAAGCCCGATGTACTGTAATCAGGGCTGTATGTAACTGACGCAACTCATCCACCATAGCATGTAAATAACGAGGATGAGGCGTAAATCCGGCCAGTACCGTCCAAGTGGCCCCTGGAATGGACAAAGGGCCCAAACAAACCGGTGTAACCGAGTGGGGGAGGACGCCATTAAACCAAATACAATGCTGCCAAGCTGAAACAGGAATCTGCTGCGTCCTATATGGCGTATAATTCGCTGGGACTGTCGTAGGAGAGTAAGAGTGAAATGTACTATCGTCCGCATTCACCGCCGGCAAGGTAGCCCAAGAGGAAAACAACTCATAGGGATATGATGCATCAGTACTCACCACAAAGATAATATCCATCCCATCGTCAGACACCACGAACTGCTTCAAATGACGCCGGAGAGGTGCGCGGCTATGCGCCGCAATAGCGACTTCAGCCATAAGGACGCAGGGAAGAAAAACAATCTATTATAACAGTAGCACAAAACGGGTATAATAAAAAAAACTTTTTAATTGACCAGCTTGAAAGAACCTATATATTATACTATTTGGTAGGTTAAAACTGTCACTCCCGCTATCCGGAAACAAGAGTGAGGGCGTCGTGAACTAATATAAGCGCTACTAAGGCGTCTCAAATCATAAGACCAAATGTTAGGTGCGCCATGTTGCAGGGATTCTGCTCATGCACAGAACTATGTGCAGGAAACCAGGACCTCAGTGAATTGTGGTGTACCAAAAAACTCACAAAGCAGAAGGAATGGGACCCCCTCAAAAACTTCATTTAGGTCAGGGAGAAGAGGGGCAAAAGACACAATCATACTATAAAGACTCCCGCATGACCTCTATTTCTTTTACATACGATTCAATTGAATTCAAAAAATGAGCCATACAGATTATAATATATTACACAAACAACCGTATTTTTTATGTTTTTATTTACTCCTTTTATATAAAAAAATATATATATATTTATAGTATATCATGTCACTTTTTATCAGAATGTAATCCCTAGGAAAAAGCTAAATACATCACAAAAAAAGTCTTTTTTCCACAATCTCCTATACATACATACCAACTCAATCCACATTCATACCACTTTCATAATCACAAACAAATAATTCAAAAAAAAAAATTTTTTATGGAAAGTTGGAGATATGAGAATAGCAATAATCACCTTGGACCAACAAGATAGCTGCAGAAAGCAGGATATAGATGTCAGTGGTCGACGCATTTCGATGGCACAGGAAAGTAAAGGCCACCTTCATCAGGACCCAATAAGTAATCAGGATTAGCAATGCCAAGGGAGTACTTGCTATCAAATTAATTGCTGTCTATGACGAAATCATTATTGCCGTCCATTATTTAGTATTGACGATTTACAAAGTTTCAGTCTTTTATTTTAAATGTGTTTTAATCGCTCGTCCTCACTGGTCAATATGACTTTTTAATTTATAAAGCTCTCAAGAAGTTATTAGTCATCCTTGTATCATGTCTCAATTTTCTTAGGTGAAAAGAGAACAAGCACTGTATTCTAGTCGTTGTGATACTATTGGTTTACATTGCACGTTTCAAATTTCAAACCATCCGGGAGAGCCCACTGGTACGATACGGCGTACCTAAGAAAATTTGAATTCAATTGAATCGTATGTAAAAGAAATAGAGGTCATGAGGGAGTCTTTATAGTATGATTGTACCAAGAAACTCACCTCAGTACCCAGAACCCCTATCCGACTAGCATCAGTGTCTCATTCGCTCTCCGTATCATCTCGAAGCTACCAATGATTAGACAACCCAGAACAAGCGACTTAGAGTACTCTCAGGAATGGTGGGAATTAGAAACACCTTTTCATTATTATTCTCATATCAGTCCACAACAAGAGTAATCAGAGACACAATATAGTTTAAAATGTTTATTTTTAACTACGTGCCCTAAGGTGCAGTACTTTGGCTAACATAAGCATACAAATGATTAAAAATAAAACCATTAGCATTGTTACAATACCATATCAAGTGAAGGACGAAATCATGTTATAAATGATAGTGGATTATAGTCACCCTCCCTTCATAAGAAAGTTAGTATTATTAAACTAATAGAAGGTCTCTAGGTTTGAATGGGGAACCCCATACCGTAAAGATCAGCTTAGGTGAATCACATCACAGGATCAGCTTTGCTCTGTGTCTGGAAAAGGTCTTCTCCAAAGTGTCTGAATCATGCATGCAAAATGCAATATTAAAGGCACTCGAGTTTCAGATACTTGCAGCTGTGTGCGTGTTATGGCTACAGCGTGGGCCGATCAACATGAATTCAAAAGCATACATTGTTTTTTAGCCCTGACTGCTTTTGCACACAGTGTACAGACCAAGGTCGCGGTGCACGTCTAGGGATGTGAACAACAGACCGTTCTCATGCGAAAAAAGCAAGCAAGCAGTTTTCTTATAATAACATCTACCTGCAGTGTCGTTTGCAAAGGCAGCAAAAGTGGCAAGATGGCGTTTTAAGTCTAAGACGCTTATGCTAACATAGCAATGTATGTACCTGAAGCTCCGCCTCCACTACACCACCAGCTCCCCAAAAGTTCTCTCGAAGTGCCTCATCGCAGGAGACGAGGATCGACGTAGCATCAGACGCCACCGCATTGCCGAGAAGCCTGTCGCAGGGCCTGTCGTGGCTCATTGCTGGGGAAGAGGATCGACGTCGCAGCAGACGCCACCGCATCACCGGGAAGAGTGTCGCAGGGCCTGTCGCGGCTTGCATCGTTGTGGAAGCAACTCGCATCGCCAGGGGAGAGGATCGACGTCGCGTCAGACGCCGCCGCATCACTGGGAAGCATGTCGCAGGGCCTGTCGCAGCTCGCATAGTGAGGAAACATCTCGCATCACCGGAGAAGGGGATTGATGTCTCATCAGGCGCCGCCGCATCACCGGGAAGCGTGTCGCATCAAGAAGAAAGCGCCATCTTTGTTTATTTACACTGGATCTTCAACGCATCACCATCTTTGCAACACTTTCGTTGACCTGCGTGTCACATCTAAAGGTACATTGAACTCTGAGTGTCGCATTGACCATCTTAAGAGAACTAAGCTGAATTCTACCATTTTAAAGTAACAGTTTTGTGGATTTGTGTCGTTTATGATCTTGTGTTAAATCTATATAAAGAATACTTATCTTTGATATAAAACTTGTGTGGTGTCCATCTGTAGTGTTATAACTTGATTACTGTATGTGTTCACAAACGCTTTACACACTGCCTCTGAGATAAGCCTGCCTTCTCATGCCAAGCTACCAAGGGGGTGAGCAGGGGTTATTTTAGGAGTGTACCCCTTTACCCTGACTAGACGCAAGGGTCCCTATTTGTCACAGGTACCTACCTATGCCAACTAGAGGCCCCCAAATCTGACAGGTATATATACACATTGCTCCTCATATAATGCTCTCAGGCATTTGATAAAGGCAGCTGTAAGTTTTGGGAGGGGGGGTGAATGGCCAAACTGCCAGAATGTCTATCAGGAATAACTAATACATGACTGAGACATACATGAGAAATGAGAGCTCAGCAAACATTATATCAGCCAAACTTAAAGCCACATTAAAGACTTTAGTATGACACTGATGACGTAAAATAGGATTTAGTACGACAATGATCAACTAAAATAGATAAGCAAGTTAGAGCGGTAAGCAAATTAAGGAAACATTGCCTATTACAGGGATCATGATGTTCATCAATATATACTGACTCCGTTAGAGCCCCGATGTGAGCTTAGACAACCACAATTAGAAATACTCAAATATAGATATCGTTTTGAAAGGCTTTCATTTTGCTTGTAGATTGATCTATTGATTTTATATTATATGCGGGCCTGACCGGCATGAGATGGAGAGTGGGTGAAGTATGTACCGCCTTACACTATGTTTTACTTTTAGTGCCGGCCGGGCCCCAGCCACCCCACCATGATGCCCTCCCTGATACCAAATGATCCCATTACCACCCCGCCACCCACTGAGACTCCGACGGTCCTTAGGGGTGGGACAAGGTGGGTGATCCCTCATGGTCAAGGGCTTATGCTGACCGAGAGCTTACCAGAGCAAATCCAGGACTGGATTCAAAAGCGAAACCCACTGAGGAAAATTTTAGGACCGAGGTGACTACACACAGTTTTAATATAGCTCGCACATGCCATGGAAGATGCCGCAAGACACTTAACATCTGCACGCCCTTTGTGAGAAGAGGGAAGCGTAATGCAATGGGGGACATTTAAATCCTACCAACCCACATGCTACCGGAATAGAGAGGGATGGCAATAGAAGCTTAATGGTTAACGACCCAATGCTAATTCTTTGGTAATTCCAAAGAACTGCTGTAAAAACCACACACTTGCAGACAAAATTGCCCTGGCAACAATCAATAATGAATATGGGCGAGCAATGGCCAGAGAGAGCAATATGGCCGCATTATGAGGATGCTCACAATTATGCAGGCGAGGGCAGGAGCATTTTTAATCACAACGTCATTGCTGTGCCAATATCTGACGCTTTTGTGTGACCATTTTCGAGTCAAATGCTACACATTTGTCTTTTGTATTTTTATTCACCCCTTAGCCATCCACAAGTCGTAACCCATCCATCCTTACCCATCCAACTAAACCACCCAAATGACCCATCCACTCACCCACTTATCCAACCTCATCTATTCATCCATCCAAACCCTTTATCCATCAAACTAGCAAGACCCATCCATCTATTCACCCACCCAGCTATTCAGCCAACCTAACACATCAACCCAACCGTTAATCCATACCCAGCCATCCATCCTCTTGCATCAAAACACATACCAAACCAAGACCTTCTGTCCATATTACAATCCATTAATTCACTCATCTACCCACCCATCTCTCTAGATACAAGCTGTGAGCAAACAATAAGCCTTTCGCAGGCACAATTGAAAACTGGTAGCTTTTCAGAGCAGCCTAGTTTTTATTCCATCCCATGCCTGATTCTTCCACTACACACTCCCACCATGCCTCTTAGCTCACATCTGGGATTATTTGTATCCCGATTCCTGCTTTTATCACTGCTGCTGTCGTATCCTTCTCTTCCTGCTTCTTTGTTCGTTGTCTGCCTTTCTCTCTATTGCACAAGGTCAATCTTCGGAAATGAAAAATAATTCTGGATGCCCAAATATTGAACGCCTGAGTCTACAACATGCATCCACCAGCACAAATTAAGCATTTTTGCCTGAGAAACGACTGACTCTCTCCCGACCCTCACAAGCTTTCAGACACTGATCTTTTCAGAAAATGTCCCAGTTTTGAGACAGGCCAGCCCGCCGCTAATCTCTGCTTATTCTTAGGCCTTAGTATTACTTCCTTGGACTCTACATCCGCCCCCCCCCACTACTATGTATGGGCCACAGTCACAAATTCCTGAAAAACAGGACCTGGATTTGATGATTTTGTAACACAAATTTCACTTAGCAATTGGGGAAATCAGACTATACCACCTGCGTAACTAGGGAAGTGTTTCTGCTTTCAAGAGGACAGGCAAAGGCTTGAGTAGTGTCTCACCGTCGACAATCGAAGTGATATTATGCTACCCATTAGCTGCTACGTTGACGCAACTCCCCCCAAAATGAAAACTTAAAAAAATATATTTGATCAGTTAAATGAGCATCGGCCCTTTCATGGCTAGTGTTCTGCAAACCTTCAAGAAGGTGTGACCCCATGAAGTCCTCTTGCTGACATGCCCTGGACTGGCCCACGACTACAGATGTAGGCCCCTATGGAGGATGACCCGCTCTTTCTATAGGTCACAATGCCACAGGAACTGTCCATTAGCTGATGGATTTTATAGATCCCCAGAGGAAGAACCCCATTGCGGCCAACACTGCTTTGGCCACCATACATCCTTCTCCATGGCCAAGGCTGTCACACTCATCCGCAGGGCAACTGCTACGCGCTGTAGAAGTGACACTGATAATCATCCAATGGGGCCTGGCAGCACACACGACTATGTCGACGTCATATGCACGTCATAGGGAGACCTGACAAACTGATCTACTCAAAAACTCTAAAAAAGAAATAAAATCCTTCATTATTGGATGTAGACACAAAGATTTGACCAATACGGCAGTCACTCACACAACACTCTGCAAGAACACCATTGATGTTAAAGAAAAGGACATGAAGGCCAACATAAACAATAAATAAAAAACACAAACCTTAATGTACTTGTTTGCTGCACTTCACAACGAGGAACACGGCACTTTACTTGGGGCGATCCCAGCACTTTCCAAAATGACTGCATTCATTTAGTCAGTAGCGGCACTTTACAGATAGAGCTGGCACTTTCATGTAACTACATTGGCTCTTCCCTGCTTGGATGGCCAGTAAAATCCCCACTTTCCTGAAGGAGTTAACAGTGACGTGACAACAGCAGCTACAAGTGCAGTAACTCACCCAATACACTACGAAGAATAAATCAGCCAAATTACCGGCAATTCACAACTAAAACCTGTAATTACACCAATGGGACAGTGATAGCAGTTCGCATCCACAGCTACATCACATTTAAAGGGACACCACCTGCTTCACCCCTTCAAGCACTTTCAATGGCATAGTAGCAGCGCTCAGCATCTAGAACGGTGCAGCACGTTTAAAGGGACAGCGCGCGCTTGATGCTTAGCACACTTTTAACGTGACACCCTGGGCACGTCTCAAAATACCTGCAATGCTTTCCACAGACCGGCAGAAGCACTTTTTCGAAGAATTTGTTTACATTTAGTGGGGCAGAGGCAGAGCCAGGAGTCTCAGCAGGCATCCGCCACTGCCGATGGGGCAGTACGAATGATGCCGATCTCTGCGAGTCTGCTGCGCATGTGGTGGAATAGTGAAAACACAAACAGATCTAAGAGCATCTTCTAGGACACGAAGCAGCACTTCTCAACTGAACTTTATGGGACAGTATCAATAAATCCAACCCGACTCCACAGCATTCCGTGAAACAGCATAGATAGATACCATAGCATTTCACGGGACAGTACACAAACATATCCCAGAACATTCCATAGGCACTACAAAGAGAACCGGGAACATTCCAGGGGCAGTACGAACAGATCCCTGAGCATTCCACAGGGCAGTAGCACCAACAGACCTAAGAGGATGCCATGGGACAGTACAAACAGATCCGTGAGCATTCCACAGGACAGTACACCAACAGATCTAAGAGCTTCCATGGGGCTGTACAAACAGATCCCTAAGCATTCCACGGGGCAGTAGCACCAACACAACTAACACCATTTCATGGAGCAATGCAAACATATCCCTGAGCATTGCATGGGGCAGTACAAATATATCCCTGAGCCTTTCATGGGATAGTACAAACTAATCCCTGAGCATTCCATGGGGCAGTACAAACATATCCCTGAGCATTCCATGGGGCAGTACAAACAGATCCCTGAACATTCCATGGGGCAGTACAAAACAGATCCCTGAGCATTTTATGGGGCAGTACAAACAGTTCCCAGAACATTTCTTTGGACAGTACCGACAGATTCCAAAGAATTTCATGTGGCAGTACAAACAGATCCAAACAAATTAGAAAGTCCTAAACGTTTCAAGGGATGCTATAGGCATACCCAAACAGATCTCAGACAATTTCATAGGACAGAACCGCATTTCTAAAAAGACACACAGCATTCCAATGCGAAGTGCATACACAAATCGCACAGTACATACATAATTCCATGCAGACCTTGTAACATTTCATAGGCAGCACATACAGGTCCTAAAGCATTTCATGGACAGTGGCGACACTTCTGAACAGTACCCCATAGTACCTAAAAGGAGAGTGCAGCACTTCTCAAGGGACACCAGAGCGTTAAATGGACAGTACCAGCCCTTCTGGCCAGATCACCACAAGGGACAGTGCCAGCCATGAGCAATGGACACCGTGCATGAAACGGACCGTTCCAGCACCATTGCAGGAAAGGGGCAGTACCAGGCCAGCCCTCTTGGAAGGACCGCCATTAGATGAAAAGGACAGTGACCACAACAGTGCCGGCTCACAGCCTTAAGCGGACAGTGCCGGCACTTCAATCCTGACTGCCCAGCACTTCGCGGAGTGACTTGACACCAAGGGCCCTGCAAACCTCTCACACACACGAAAGGTACATTATCCCCCAGCCCTGCCTCAACCCCGCAGGGTGCACACAGGGTTATTGTCCGCCGGGTGTCATCAGTGACAGCCTGCGCGCCGCTCCCCACGTGTCCTGTGATGCAGGAGGCCTCTCACTACCCAACACCAGATGCAGTAGTTACATAATGAACCCCACACTCCCGGTGAGTTTTAGGAGTACAGGAGGCCTCGCAGACGCTCAGAACGCCATCCTCGCCACCACCCACGGACCACTCTTGCCTACTAGGCTTGAACGCAGACTCACCTGACCTGACGGCTGGGCCTGGCCTAGCCTGCAGCTTCAGAGGTAGGCAGCAGAATCAGAAGGCATGGGCAGGGCAAGGCTAGCCAGGCGGGGCGGGGGGGGGGCTAATAATAAAATTAATTTAAAATATGGCCGGTGACGGACATCGGACAGTCCTTCTCACTTTCTGGCGACGGCTTAGGAGCATGGCTAGGTCCTGGGATGTCACACCTCAGTCTCACGCGCACTTTTAATTGCGCACACTCAATGCACATGACAAATAATTCAATCAGGGCATTGGTCACCAGCCCTGCCTCCTGCCCCACACTGAAGACCAGGCAGACGCGTCCCGGAGACAACTGCGCGCTGCGCTCACCCACCCTGACCCACCATTTAATAGAAAGCAGTGAGCCTCAGAGGCCTGGCCGGGCCTGCGCACCATTTAATTAATGAAGAGGCTCAGTCAGAGGTCCGACAGGGGCCCGTGTGTGCGCAGCAGTTGCGCACTATGGGGCAGATCTATATTGGAGATGCGCCACTTTTACGCCGCCGTTGCGTCACTTTTGTGACGCAGCGGCGGTGTAAACCCTGCGCCACGTTGCGCCATATTTACATTGTGACGCATCTATGGAGATGCGTCACGATG
Source organism: Triturus cristatus (assembly GCF_964204655.1). Classification (NCBI taxonomy): domain Eukaryota; kingdom Metazoa; phylum Chordata; class Amphibia; order Caudata; family Salamandridae; genus Triturus; species Triturus cristatus. The sequence goes on along the minus strand of NC_140589.1, from coordinate 1,646,534,103 downwards.
TAAAGCCCTGCGCCACGTAAAACCTGCGTCAGGTTTCACGTGGGCGTGTCGACAGAGGGGGGGGCGTTCCGTCGCAGGAACGCCCCTGAAAAGTGACTCAGTCAAATCTATAAGATTTGACTGAGTCACTTTCCCAACGCTGATGCGCCAAAACCCTGCGCCTGCTTGAAGCAGGCATAAGGCTTGACGCACCATGTTAGGGATAGGGTAGGTTGGAACAGTGCTGGAGTTGCGTCGCGCTTGCGACGCAACTGAAGCACTGCGCCAACCTTACGCCATCGGATGCGTCACGCATCTGTTTATTCCTGCGCCATGATGCGCCGCATTGTAAATGCGGCGCATCATGTGTGGCGCAAGGGTAAACTTGCGTGACGCATCATTCCTGGCGCATCCTTGCTGATTTGCAGGGATGCGCCCGGAAACATAAATCTGCCCCTATATAATTAATGAAGAGCACGGTGAGCCTCTGAGGCCCGCCCGGGGCCCGAGGGGCGAGCGTGCCGTTTAATTTATGATGAAGTGAGGGGGCCCCTGGAGTTCGGGCCCCCGTGCAACGCGGGGCTGCGGGGGCCTGTGTTACGCCCCTGAATTCTGGGACTTTCTAGTCTTGTTTATTGCATTATAGAACAGGACTACAAGTCCCACAATACAAAGGGGAAAAAACTGAACTAGAACAGCGCATCAAGCATGGACCTCCGAACTTGGCAGCTATGTGATGCTGAAAAATAAGTGCAGGTCCACAAAAAGAAGTACCAGTGGCCCCCACCGGCTCAAATTAAGCACTGAATGCCCACTCTTGCAGGTTTCTGCTTTCTTCCTCTGTGACGGTGTCCCCGTCTTTCTCTCCCTCCTTCTTTCGTGTGAGTGTGTTTTTCCCTCTGGCTCTCTGTAAATGTATGATAAGGACAAATAAGTCCTGGTCCCCAAAAATGTGTGCCATTGGGCCACCCACGGCATGTAACCACCAGCTCCAAAGAAGCACCGACGGTAAGATTTTGTTTAAGTAGATAAACATAGCATTTAAAGCGAGAGCTTTGTAAACATTTCAAGCTGCTCCGTATGTGCATAAATTCGACACGTCTTTCGATTTCATTTCAGCGGTATTATTTTTTGGGGCAGGGTGGGGGGGGGGGGTTATATGTCATCACAGAACGTTAAACTAAAACCTGAATAATACTTACATGAGTTTATTGCACACTGGTGGTTGAAAGAATGCCTTGTTGTCTTCAATCCATTGCCTTACATTCACAAGTGTCTCCATTTCACCGCTGGACGAAAAAATCGCGATCGAGCGAACACTGTGTGTTGAACGGTGGCTTCGACCTGCAGGTATGAAGCGCTCACTGCCCGACTGTCTTTTGTAGTCTCGTGCTTTGGGTCAGTTCAGGTTACATGGCCGACGGTTCAAAGGTTACAGGCAAACACACATCCAGGCAGGGACGAGAGAGCAACATCCGCGTGAGCTCATTACAACTAACTTCTCTTAAACCGCTGAAAAACAAACTGGAGAAACTTGTTCCGTTTAATTGTTCTTTAAGTATTTATTAATTTCACCATTCAGCGTTTCAGAATAGAATGCACACACTTTGAACCTTGTATAGAGTATGCTCCGGTCGTCCTGCGAACCATTCTTTATACAGTTTAAACCCCATAGTATCCCCTTTTAGCGGTACACCCTATCGGTAACATACCGCCTTGCCGAGCAAAATAAGATTGAAACACTGGATTCAATGTACAGACTTAGAACCCAAAATCTAAGCACAGTAAGCCAATAGTCAGAATTAGAGAAATGTCGCAATGACTTGAAAGAAGAAATGCATAATGAGAAAGGAAGGAGCCAAAAACGGGAGAAATCACGAAATCGTAGATTGGTGGGAGGGGGAGGGGAAAAACAGGGGACATAAGACAAGTTCTTTTACCATCAGCAATAGGTGACTGAGGCGACTTAGGTGTTCCAAAAATCTCAAGAGTTTTTATGAGTGTAAATCAGCTGTCACCGGGGGCATGTAGGACCCTCAATTATCCATACACTGTAGAGAAGAGATGCGAGTGAGGGAGGAACTAAATGGTTAAGTAACAGGACTTGTAACCCATTAAACTTGAATGAGCAATGCCATAATTACACCGACATATATCTAAATACATATAACGTTAATATACATTAACCATATCTCCTGAATATGTAGGCAATTATGTACATCCATCGTTGACAAATACTCCAATATGACAGTCGGGGACAGAATATTAAGACATTTTGGGCGGGGGAACATGTGACTATATAACATATGCCGATAAGCAGAGTAAGGTAGGTTACACTCTCCACTGTGCAATGCCACTGGGTTATAAGAGCGTATTCACAGATCCCAGTATAGTCACATGCGCAGATACAAAACAAAGCAAGCTGCCCGAATCTTAACTCTCAGGCTGTCCACGAATGCAATCGAGCATGCACACGGCCAGCTACCTACTATAATTAAGGAATTATCAATGTTCTAATATACCTAAAGTAGGGGGGAATCATATGTCAGTGATAATTCTGATTGCCCTTGTCAGTGAAAATAGTGGCACGGAATGTCATAATGTGGTCTAATCAGTGATTTTGCCTCTCAATCAGAATGTGCCGGGCTATCCACCCATCTCACATTCCTTTACCTTCTTTCAATACCTCCAATTTATCATTCATTCTAAAAGCAATCCTCTCACAACATGCAACCCCTTGACGTTCAATTTACTATTCATGCTGAGTAGGAGGGGTCACTTGACGCCGTTGTCACTGCTAAAGAAGTGGCTAGTTTTTTGTGTGGTATTTTAAGCAGAGTTTTATATAGCGCAAACATGACCCGAATACAATCAGGTATCAGAGCGCTTTACATAGCACCAGTTACGTTAGGACACACATTCATTCTTTGTTAGGCACGGGGAGATTAAGCCCAGAATCACACGATGTTCAGCGTCATTACCGAGACTCGAACCCAGTTCCGAGGCAAAGCGCCCTAGCCGTTATGCCAACTCTTCTCCCTAATGATTTATGAACAAGTAACATCAGTCAAGCAATGTCCAAAGTGTCATGCAAGATAGCCAGATGAGGGGAAGATAGAAAAGCAATGTCCCCAAATGACCCAAACTTCTTCCAAACCCTTGAAGAGTTCTGATTTTTTTTCACATTCTTTGAGTAACTCTACAAACTTGTTTTCATGTTTTCGGATTTTGATCTAAGTGTATTGAACATTGCCTGGCTTTGCATTTTGTCTTTTGAATGAAGTGCACCCTGTGTCTCGTTCACTTCTGAGATAAGATATTCAAAACCTAATTTGTCATTCTTGTTCCAGAAAGTATTCCAGCACAATGTTTCTATAGCCTCAGATATGATGACTACACCTTGTAACAAACTAACATAATTAGTTCAGCTGGATGCTGACTGGACAGTTTTGCTTCAAAAGAATTCAGCCTCAATAAGTGCATCGTCTATGTCATATCCACTGAGACCACTTCCTGCCCACCGCAACACAACTTTTGTCATGTGGAAAATGGCCATCATCGGCTAAAGATCATCAAGTTCTACTCATTTCTTGCTCATAAAAATGTCAGCTACAATACGCAAAACACCTTCATCTCAGCTAATTGGCAGGATAAGATGGTCTTCAAGCTGAGCACACACAATTTCGTTTTTTTTTAAAGCTGGGCATACTGTTGCATAATTTTTGACTGGAGATGGTATTAGTGGTAAAAACAAAACCTTCTTCAGTGGGAGAGTGCTCTGGGAGATCGGAGCATGAATTTCAGCCCACAGTGGAACTGGCTTTTCTTCATTCTTCAGTCCGCACTGAATAAGCAACATGATAAATTCAGTTAAATCAGCCTTGTGGACCACAGCCTCAGGTAGAAGAAGATCCATGTCCTTAGCCACTTTGAAACATTCTGGTAGTCAGAATATGTCGATGGCTTGTAGTGATTTTTCACACGTTGGCAAGGCAGTTGGGTTATAAGTTTGCGGCTTCGTTAGTTTATGCCAAGAGCTGACACAGCTTGTTTTCCAGCAGCTACTTCAGTCGTACGGTCTTGAAAAAGCACCATGGCAGTATCACATGCGCAGGATGTGCCAGACAAAGAAGAGCTGTATTCAAAATCAAAATTATCAAGATCAGCTATTGTAAATACTTTCAGGGTAAAGTGACTTGGAAGTGGTGTGCTGTCAGATTCACAAGATTTTAAAGCGTGAGCTAACAAGTTCCTGCTCCGTACTATGTCATTATAACTTGCTGTACCTTTAGCTACACCAAATAATAATAGCCCACTTCTCAATGCTTTTTCTCCCTGTAATTACTATGATGCCTCCAGCAGTAACAGTGCTGATCAGGGTGTCCATAGGTGTAGTCCAGAGAAAATTATTCCCGGCAGTCTGGCTTATAATACTATTGATCCATGTAGTTCAACCGCAAATATTACTGTTGATACTGATGACGACAATATGATCCCGATAACACCATCAGGGAACAGTATTAGTATCCTAGGCTGGAATGTGGCGGGGTTATGAAGCAAATGTAGTAATCCAGAATGGTTGGAGTTTATGACTGCCTTTGAGATCTCGATGGTGCAAGAAACTTGGGACAACGACCCTATACATCTTAATGGGTTTAAGACCTTTCACTCTTGAGGAAATTCGATTTTCGATCACGATCGCATTGAGCCGCCATTTTGTGCTCTGCTGCCATTTTGTGTTGCCCTCACTCAGGCAGCACGACGATCGAAGTCTTTTCTGCTTTTCCTGCAATATTGTGTCGAAATAGCCTTGTGCCTCTGTTTACAAAGCTGGTGTTAGAGACTGGCCGAGTACACTAATCCCTGTCTGGTTCCTCTAATCCCTGTCTTAACTATCTGTTGGTTCACACTATTCTCTCCTGACTTTATCTTATCTTCTGGCCTTCACTGTCCTCCGCTCGTATTCTCTTGTTTCACAACTGTCCTCCAAAACACACGAACGTATCTCGCCACCTGCAAACCAGTTACAAACATGTTAATACCTTAACCTGTGGGAGGGATGGCAAACACCGTTGGAGGAGAGGCTTCTTCGAGTTACTCAATACCTTATTTTTAAACCTTTTCTATTGGCTACGTTTTGTTTCCAAACCTTCCTTATTGGTTCTTCATGTATGTATTGGGTGTGTTTCTGGTTAATGTATATGTTATCTATGTACTATATAAGATTGTGCGCCACGGAGTGAAGTGGCAGTCTCCTGAGAACATACCGTGTGTACTTCTAGGACAACTGTACTAGCTGCAGCTAATAAAATCTGATCTTTTACGCCGACAGAGTGTCCCCGTGTCTCTGTTAGCTGAAGCAGGAGAACCCAGGAGATTAAGGCGTACCCTGCGCCGCCAGGTCCAAAAAGGTTCTGGTTCTTCAACTGGCGCCCAACGTTGGGCGGCTTCAGAGGTAGTGGTTCTGCCTGAAGGTCGTGAGGAACCCCACAAGAAAATTCTGGAGGAATCGCGAGCCATGTCAAGCGACCCCTGTATGTCGAAAGTGGTCCGAAGGTCTTTTGCAGCGCGGTTACTCCTTCCTGACGGCTACTGACGACTGCTGCTCTGACTGCCACCCTGCCTTGGCCCTCTTTCGATGATGTATGGTAAGGCGAGACGATAGACGGGGCCTCTGTTGGTGTAAGAAGACATCTTAGTTAAGTATTGGTGGGTCGCTCCCACATTTGGTTCTTTGGTTCTTTGGTTCTTTGGTTCTTTGGTTCTTAGGTTCTTAGGTTCTTTGATTCGGGTATTGCAATAACCGAAGCCGAGGGGTAAGTACACTTGTGCTGTGTTAAGTATTTAACCCCCTTGATGTTTGTGAACAGTCCAGTGAAATGCCTGGTCTGACTAAGTTTGAGAAACTTTGTTGTTTTGGTTGTAATAGGGATTCCCGGCTGGAGGACTCTTGTCCGATTCCTTCGGTTGGAACTCCCACTTATGAGCTCTATTCTAAACATGGTGTTGGCCCCATTGCCTTTAACGAGGCATGGATCCGATACGCGAAGAATGATGGTGTTTTAAAATGGCCAGAAAATGGTAGCTTTGAGCCTGACATACTAGATAATTTGGAAGCTATTTTATTTAAAAGAAAAGCCCGGCCGGCAATGTTTGACTCTTTCCGCCTTTGGCGTAAGGAAGCCAAACAGAGAAAAATTAAACAGGAAAAACGAGATAAGAAAGCACAGGGTATGACAATTATACAGGCTGCTCAGCAACTTAAAGATAATGAAGTTGATAATGCGATGGAAATTTCAGAGAGACAGCATCGTATGGCGATAGATAAATGCTATCCGATGTTGCCAGCTTCCCCCTCTGATAAAAGAAAGGATTTAGAAGAGGATTCCTTAATGTCTCACCTATTGAGATTGCCTCCGCCCTATGTACAAGGTGCTAATGCACCCCCGATGTTACAGCCTGTTCAGCCGCCAGCTGCGCCTCCGCTTGCTCCGGCTCTTCCACATTTGCCCCCTCAAGTATTGCCGCCTTTGCCAGCTTTGCCTTCGACTCCTTTACCTTCATCTTCTACGCCTTCTGCTCCTCCGGTAATTACTGACTTCCCTTCCGTTAGTTCGCCTAATACCTTGTCCCCTATCCTTATGTCCAATTCTCCGTCTATGCGTAAACGACTTACAGAAACGATCTCTGGTCTTCTGTGGAAATATGGATTTTTCTGGTCAGTTATGTCCCCTATCTTGGACCCCAACGGTTCCATGTGCATGTCACAAGTACATGTATGTTTCCTCCAGTTCCAGTTATGAAGACGCAAATACATGTGCGTCCACCGTCAACATGTCCTCTGTCAGATCCGCCATGAATAGGCCGGATATTCCATTCCTAAATATGAAAGGCCACCGGCTTTATATGGTTCACTTATGCCATTTTACAGTCCAGGCAAGTAGGCCCTGATCCTGTCATCAAAACTCCTTTTCCTTTCTGCCTCCGAAAGCTCCAGTCTGAGCCTGCATCTGTGACCATGAACTTTGTCTCATTCTCTGCGCGGCTCACGAAGCCTGACATCAGCCTATTCTCTGCCAAGAACTGTATTTCACCTTCGAATTATCTGCTTCCCCCTCAGCCGATGCATTCCTGCCTAGTAGTTTAAGTAAACATTCTTCCAGTTACCAAGCAAAAAGGCCCGGCTTCTCTGTCCTCATGCAAGTAATTCATAGCCCTGTTACCATGGAATATTCCTACCCCCTCGCATTCAGTGTAGACACTTAGACGCTTGTACACGCACGCACAGTCAGTATAGAATAGATTCTATCCGAGAGTCCTTCTTTTGTGGATAACATAGTTCTTTAAACATAGGATGTTAGATATGATTTGGGATTAGGTTGACTTGACCCCCCAGACTTTTCGTCTCCACATGTAGAGCTAATGTCAAGTCCCCTTCACCCCCTAGTTACACGTCAATTACACGTCATACTGCTGCGCGCGCATCTATGCCAAGTATTATCTTATAGATCCACCTATGTATGACATCATAACCAATTATGTTCCTTTTCACTCCTTATTACACCCATTTTCGGTTACGCAGTTAAAACGTCAATTTCCTTATCAATTGTTACGCCTACTGTATTCGCTTCATTGTAATGTATGTACTATAAAAGTTACTTCTTGTCAATAAAGTATGTACTTCACTTCCTGAACCCCCGTGGTGATGGAACTTGGAGCATCCGATTATAATCGATCACTGGAATAAAGCCCATTCCGAACCTCTAATATCACGGATTCTGCCTCTCATTTTACTGAGCTATTTTATAATGTTTCCGTATCAAATTCAGTCCCGGTAAAGGAATTTTTATTTACCACATGATGGCGCCCGAATAGGGACACTTTCTCATCTCACGCGCCGGCGGTGAGTAGCAGGCCCGGTCTCCTGCCACAGCCGGACGGACAATAACGCGTACCAGCAGGATTTCCTGTATCTCCCTCCGGTCAAGCGGGGGCGACTGAGACTGCGATCAACACCCAGACGAGGCGGTGAGAAGTGCGAAGTATCCCGACCAGAGCCTAGCTGAGAGAGCAAGATCCGAGGTATACAGAGACCCACCAGTTCGAAGTCAAGCCCAGTTTCCGACGAGTCGAGTCGAGTCCAGTCCGGTTCAAGTTCAAGTTACCGAGGCCTTCTGTTTCCGAAGCTACCCGGTGAGTACCATTACTGGGGAGGCATTTCTGACGTGCACATAGGTTGTGCCGGTCAAGACGGGTTTGGGTACACAAATCCGGTCTGCACTGTTTTAGCAGTGTATCTGTACTGTTTAGCAGTATATCAAGTATTCCGAAGTATCTAGTTATAGTCAAGAATTAAGCTTGGTGATTAGTTATGCAGACGATCATCATTGTTGTTTCAGTTAAAGGTTTAATGTTTTAAATGTTTAATGTGTTAAACGTCCTGCATATTGTGGTATGAATGGTTGTTCATTATTGTGCTTTTGTATCAAGTGTGTTCAAGATTAAGTATCAGATCAGATTGTCAATATGCCGCTCTTTTCGAAATTAAGACAGATCACTACTAGAAAAGGGGTACTCGAAGAAGCCGTCCCTATTCCTCCTAGGGATACCCCAGGGCACTTCATGTATCACAAACATGGCTTAGACGCTATATTATTTCTTGATTTATGGGTAGACTACACCAAGGGATTACCAGAAAGTCAGAGGTGGCCCGCAGCGGGGACCTGGGATGCAGAGTGCATCATGAAAGTCGAGGAAGAGTTATGGAAAAGGAAAGTCAGACAGTCACAGAAAGACGCCGTTGAGTTATGGCGTAAAGAATCTCATAGACGTACGGAAAAAGCACGTAGACAGGAAGAGAAGAGTAAAGAAAGTTCAAACAAAGTTCAAGAAAATCTATTAATTGAGGAAGGTATCCGAGTGAAATCAGAACAAGTAGATAGACAAAGAAATGCCCTTATGAATGGTATGTATCCCCTTCTGGCCGAAGGATTACCTAAGGCTACTCCAGAGATACCGAAAGACTTGCCACCCCCATTATTCCCAATCAAGGTACATCCTAAGGGGCATCCTAGAACCGCAGAAGATGTTTTTCTCTCCTCATATTTAGATGACGCAGCTCCCGAGTATGCTAATTCCGCCCCACATAGACCGCATACCAGGGAGGTCCAACGCCAAGACCCTGCACCCGTATCCCTACAGCAACAAATCGAGTCACAAGTTCCGGCAAGCACATCTGTTTCTGCATCTGTTCCTACAGGTACTTCTATAGCTGTGTCCACACCTATAGTTGCCGTGTCACGTTCGACGAATCCTTTCACACCCGACGCCCCAGAAGGGGCCACGGGAGGTGCTACCAACATTTTTCTACGCCACCTAGAATAAATAAACTTACTTTTCAAGAGTCAGCGCATTCACGTACACCCAAATTCGTAAGTGCCCGTGCGCTTAAAGAACTTCTTGTAGATTGTAGATATGACCCGGTGCCCGGTATAGAGGACGAAATGATCCTGGCATCATTGCGTATCAGACGAGCCGCAGTGTATTTAGCGAAGTTACCAGGAATGACTGCGCATCTAGATAATATATACCATTTTGTCCAAACAGGGCGAGATCCAGAATGTATTAACAGAGCTATGGAATACCAGAAAGTAGAGATACAGGGGGAACTGTTACGTTTCCTCATAAACTGTGTGATCAGAAATCAAGACCGACCGGGGGTAGATCCGGATGCAATGCAAATTCTTACAAGGTGGAGCCAGAATATATCAGAAGGGAGACACGATAAGCAAAATTGTATAATAGCCATGTGCCGAAAGATCCGTAAAGAAATAGAACGCCTACACGAAGAGAGATTAGAGGCAGACGAGTTCGAACAAAGCGAGGAAGAAGGGTCAGGACTGCCCGCAGGACAGTCGGACACCATAGCCTATGTAGGTAGAGGAAGATCTTGTAATAAGAATCAGACTAGATGTCATACTGACTCAATACGTCCGATATGTCCAGATAATGACAGGAATTTCCAAATACCTATAATTAATATAAGGTCTAACGAGCATTCGTTCCAAACCGCCGACAAACTACTCCGAGAACGAAGGGGTTATCATTTTCTCGATTCTATGGACGAACAAGATTTAGCCAGGGCAGCTGTCCATTGGGTGGACAGTCCCGGAAAATATAGTGATGATACAGTAGTACGCACATTTTTGAATCTCACCCCAGATGAACAGAGGTTAGCTGGGATTTATATGATTCAACAACTCATTATACTATATCGGAGTCAGCATTCGGACCCTGGTCCCTTACCTGACATATTGACTGAATTGCTTATGAATAAATGGAGAGGTCCAGGTACTAAATTAATTAAAGAAATTCTAGAATCAAGAAAGCAGTATATTCTTTTTGTATGCTCAGAACATGTCTCATTGCCTGTCAAGGAAAGAACCACGTATCACATGGATAGACAGAATCCCTTACGAGAAGTGCACCCAATAAAAGGCGAGGACAACGAGTTTAAGCGCGTATTTGTATATACGCCCATATCAAAAATAGAATTGTTGCAAATGAAGAAAGTGGTACCCAGTCATGACAAAGATCCAGCGGGTTTTCACCGAGAAATTAAAGACATGTTACTCATGGGAGAGTATACCTACCCCGACATTATGACAATATTAAAGGTGTTGATGCCTGCTGGCATTTATGAGAAACTCAAGGAAAAAGAGTGGGAGGTAGGTGACCAAAAGATAGAATGGTCAGCATTAGAAGCAGAAGAAAAGGCCCGAGGTCCAGGTTCGGGGCTTGGGGACAAAACTAAAGCACTACCAGGTCTACTAGTACAGGTACTGCCACGTTTATTAACTACGAAAAAGGAAGATTGGGGTACAATTTCAGCCTGTAAACAGAAGCAAGATGAAGACACTAGTGATTACTACGCCCGATTCGAGAAATGTTTTGGTATAAATAGTGGCATAAAAGCAAGTAGCGAATCATACCCGCATCTGTTTGTAACAAAATTAGTAGAAAATGCCCTGCCCCCCGTAAAGAATAGAGTATTAAAATTCGAGAGTACCTGGCAAGGTAACACTCCATCACAAATGTTACAAATGTTACAGTACCATCACAATAGAATTAGAGAGGAACAAGAACATGAACACAGACGCATGAAAGACACGAAAATGAAAATGCTAGTTTCCCAGACAGTTCCAGCTGAAGGACATAAAAAGGGTATGACACATTCCGATTCAGCAGGACCTGTAAAAGGGACATGCAATTATTGTAAAAAGCCAGGTCATTACGTACACGATTGTCCAGTTTTAAAACATAATATCGCCATAGGTAAAACACAAGAAAGATCACGGCCACTAAGACAAGATCAGAATGAACAAGGAGCTATGCAGCATGCCCAGGCCATGCCAGCCGCACAACAGCCAATACAGTTTGTGCCAGCTGCACCACCGTTGCCTGTTGCTGCCACACAGACAACAACACGACAAATGTATCAGACTGCACAGTATGAATATCCTGAGTATCAGCGTTACGCATGAACTAGCCTAGAGAGGGAAGTTGACTTACCCCTTATCGAGATTCCTGTAGACCAAGAAGGACCTTATGTACATAGTGAATTATTAGGTCAAGATAGAAATTTTTTACTCGATACAGGGGCAAGTCGAACAACTATAAAACGTAGTGAAGTTCCAGGGGCACCCCTCTCAGGCTCTCAGAATATTTCCCTTGGTTTTTCAGGAAAACCTATTGTTAATGAAGTATCACAGCCTCTTCCACTTACGATAGGACCTCTGACCCGAACTACAGATTTATTGCTTACTAAATCATGTCCAGAAAACTTGTTAGGAATAAAAACGTTGAAAGCCCTAGGAGCCATAATATGTTGTTCCCCGGAAGGAGTAAGGTTGTTTTTACGTGATTTTAAAGGTCACTATGTGTCTAGAGACATGGATCCCCGACTGCAGACTTTACCTACACATCTATGGGCACAAGGCCCTACTGATGTTGGTTGCATGAATATTACACCATATCGAGTCACACTAAAGGCAGGAGTGGTGCTACCACGAATGCGACAATACAAGTTACCACCAGATGCTGTAGCGGCTTTACTACAAATCATTGACGAGCTTATTGCCCAAGGAGTAGTTGTAGAAACAGACTCCAATGTATGTAATTCACCGATAATTCCGATTCTTAAACGAACAGATCCCACAGCCCCGCCGGTATATCGATTGGTTATTGATCTGCGCGAGTTAAACAAATGCATTGTGCCACAATTTCCTGTGGTCCCAGATATCTCGTCATTATTGACAGCTATTGATTCCGAAGCAACATTCTTTACTGTAATTGATCTCAAGAATGCCTTTTTCAGCGTCCCAATAGATCCGGAAAGCCAATATTTGTTCGGATTTAGTTTAAATGGGCGTAGCTTCAAATTCTCACGCGCACCTCAAGGATTTACAGAAAGCCCCAGCATCTATAGCCAAGCACTGAAACGAGAACTTGACAGTATCCACATGCCAGTTAACACTGCCTTGCTTCAATACGTCGATGATCTGCTGATCACCGCGAGAAGCGAACTGGAATGTGAAACAGCATCACTGACAGTTTTACAATTTCTAGCCGAAAAGGGGCACAAGGTGTCCCCTTCTAAGCTGCAATTCTGTGTCCAGCGAGTTGTTTATCTTGGACACTCGCTGTCCAAGGAGGGAAGGCAGCTTACACCCGACCGCATTCAGTTAATAGCTAACATGTCAATACCCAAGACACAAAAGGAGGTACGAGCTTTCATAGGCCTCACTTCATATTGCAGACAGTGGATCCCTCAGTACGCATTTCTAGCAAAACCACTCATTCAGTTAACCACACAGGAGGCAGCCACACCGACTGTTCTCCCTTGGACTCAGGAACACACACAAGCTTTTGAAAGCTTAAAGAAAGCTTTATGTCAAGCACCCGTTTTAGCAACGCCATGTTAGAGAAAACAGTTTACACTCTTTGTTACAGAACGCGAAGGTACTGCCTTGTCAGTACTCACACAGGAACAAGCAGGAGCACACAAACCATGTGCTTATTTTTCTAGTACATTAGATCCCGTAGCTCAGGCTTTGCCTGCATGCCTGAAATCAGTAGCAGCGACAGCTTTAGCAATCAGACAAAGCGATGCCATAGTGTTAGGACATCCATTGACAGTTCAAGTACCACACGCAGTAGAGGTTCTTGTGAATAGAACGCAAACACAACACTTGACTATAGCGCGACTTACAGGATACGAACTTACATTGTTTCAGCCACATATAGAAATCAGACGCTGTAACACATTGAATCCTGCCACACTTTTACCTGTAATCGGAACAGACCCACTAGCTCATGACTGTATTGAAGTTATTACAATAACGACAAAACCCAGACAAGACTTAACCGATGTCCCATTGTCAGATCCAGACCTAACATTGTATGTAGATGGTTCATGTATGAGAACAAGTACAGGAGAGTTAGTGGCTGCTTACGCAGTCACCACAGATACTGAAGTCATTGAAACTAATCGTATAAATACTTTGTCAGCTCAAGCCGCAGAGCTTATCGCTCTGACACAAGCCTGTATTCAAGCCACGAATAAAAAAGTCAACATATACACTGACTCACGTTATGCATTCGGAGTTGTACATGACTTCGGCGTGCTGTGGCGAGAGAGAGGTTATTTAACTTCCCACGGTGCCCACATTCAGCACGGACCCCTCATTCATGCCTTATTAGACGCAATACATCTACCCACTGCAATATCAATTATGAAATGTAAGGCTCATACGAAGGTTACTGATATCATTTCCCAAGGCAATGATCTAGCCGACAGAACAGCTAAACAGACTGCTCAAACTCAAACCCCCGACATGACAAAGACAATAGTCCCGACACCGACACATTGTATGACAGTTAAAGATCCTACTCTTGACGTAATTGACATACAGACACATGCTACACCAGACGAAATAAAGAAATGGACTGAATTAGGAGGGATTCAAACGGACCAGGGATGGATGATGAAGGAAAAGTCTGTATGGTTCCTTCCTGATTCAATGGTCCAAGTTATAATTAACACTATACATAGTCCAGCACATCTAGGAGAAAAAGCTATGCTAGACAGCATTCAACACATTTGGTTCAATAAACATTTACGAGCAGCAGCCAAACAAAAGGTCCGTACCTGTATGATCTGTTGTCAGTTCAACCCAGGAAAAAGCGTTCCCGTAGAACAGGGTGGATTTCATACTCCTAATCATCCTTTTGAAGTACTCCAGATGGACTATATCCAGATGGAACGATGTCGAGGATTCAAATATGTTCTCGTAGTTGTTTGCGCTCTGTCCCGTTGGACAGAGGCATACCCGGTTTCAGATTACACTGCCCTGACTACTGCCAAACAGTTGGTTCGAGAATTCTTCCCACGATACGGTTTACCACGTGTTGTTCACTCAGATAACGGCCAGCCGTTCTCATCCGAATTAATGAAACACGTTTCACTTCTGTTAGGATATCAGTGGAAATTCCACTGTGTCCGACACCCCGAGGCAGCAGGTCTCGTAGAAAGACATAACCAGATACTGAAAATCAGAATGTCCAAAATATGCAGAGAGAAAGGTGTCGACTGGGTAGTAGCGTTACCAGTTGCACTCTTTTACATGAGAATGGTAGCACACTCTCGAACAGGGCTATCTCCGTATGAGGTGATCTTCGGCAGACCACCGAATATGTGGGGGACGCCTATACCACGCAAAATAACTGATATTGACTGTAATATGCTGACAGATTACTTGGCTTCCTTGATGTCTGCACTACAATCTTGTCGTTCACAGGTAGCTGCAGCCTTTCCCGACAACACTGAGGTGAAACCCCATGACGTTGTTCCGGGTGATCTTGTCTTTGTGAGGAATTTCGACCGAAAGACTCAGCTGGAGCCCAGGTGGAAATCACCCAAGTTGGTCCTGCTGACCACAAGAACAGCCGTGAAGATCGAGGGCCGCAAGGGCTGGATTCATTCAAGCCATATCAAAAAATTTCATGGACTATCCTCGGATATAGACATTGTGCCCTGCACTCCCTCACAGACTGATTCAAAACTTCCTTTGGTTGAAAAAACTGAAACCGAACTCTATAAAGTAAAATTGAGGCCTAGAACGTCAGACAATTTGATTGTTTAAGTCCTCTCCAAGGTGAAGCGGTTGAATTTGTCTCTGACATGTATCATCTAGACCTGAATCATGGACAGTCGCGGAAAATGTTGAAACGACAGGCGTATTGTAAATCACTGCGTAGCCACTGCATAGTGACATTATTAATTTTGTTTTTATTGAGTCTTTTAATAATTATTACAAGTATGTTGTTGCACATATATTACCCTATTTCTAGACATGTTTATAATGTTGCTGCTGAACATTCTTTTAGTGACTTACCTCCGCATGAATTGTCTTATAGACTTGCGCTGCGCAATAACACTTTCATTAGTATGTTACATCATTCCCATCAGACTAGTAATGCCACCAATTGTTGGGTGTGTGGCCGACTCCCTCCCTATCAGAATTATGAAGGAGTCCTGCCTTTCTTTCCACACCCATTTACACATAATGGCTCCTGTGGAGCATGGTTCAGTTTAATCAATTCCATGGACTCAGACACAGCAGTTTACCAAGATCATTGGGTATGGGGAAACCTGAACCTAGTTTTACTCAAGGTCTGCTACCCTGACAAGGAGGGTCGCCCCAAAAGAACAGGAACTGATCTAGAAAATGAAGTATATGGATTAGGTAATTTTACACCTAATCTCATGATTCTAAATGTCGTATCCGAAATTGAACTAGTCTTACCCACCATGTCAGTATTCCCAGCGAAGGGTGAATTGTGTGTAAGAAAGGTTGGTTCCATACATATGGGCCATAGTAAATGCACTACTACAGTAGAATTCAGTGATCAAGGCAAATCTTCATTTAGAGCTTCTCGCCACTCCTACTTTATATGTGGTCAGACTGCATATATGCGTCTACCTCTAGATTGGGATGGTACCTGCTACATTGCATTCCTTTTGCCACCTGTTTTCCTAGCTCCTCCTGATTATTACAGAAATATTCATTTAGTACACAACAGAGAGCGGAGAGATCTCCCCATTGTCGATTACACTGAGACGGCATGGGACAAGTATGTAGATTTTAATAAAGGTATCTTTCCCTATATAGGTACTGTTACTAATAGTAAGCTGATACGCAGATTAACTAGAACCCTTGAAGCAGTAGTGAATGAGACTATTTCCGCCTTAGGCAATTTAACGGAAGAGCAGTCTGCTATGCGGATTGTTGTGCTTCAAAATCGTCTTGTCCTTGACGTCATCCTGGCTGATAGGGGCGGAGCTTGTAGGGTCATCGGATCAAGCTGCTGCGTATTCATACCAGAAAATTCGCCATCTGTATATAAAGCCATCACTCGCCTTCATAAGATTGTAAACCAGATACATCAGAACCCAGGCACTTGGACTTGGTCCAGTTGGTTTTGGAATGTGGTATCAGCCTGGGGATGGAGAGTTTTATCCTTCCTAGGTATTGGCCTTCTCATACTATTCAGTTGCTGTCTATGTCTACAATGTGGACCAGCGATTTGTGGTCTGTGTGCCACATCGTGTATTCCACCACCAAGATTCCATTCGTCACGGAAGAAGAAAGAAGAACAAATGATGCTATATGAACAGATCAATGGATTGATGAAGATTGATATCTCTTGAAGGGCAAGTAGGGGACAAGGAGGGAATGTGGAAATATGGATTTTTCTGGTCAGTTATGTCCCCTATCTTGGACCCCAACGGTTCCATGTGCATGTCACAAGTACATGTATGTTTCCTCCAGTTCCAGTTATGAAGACGCAAATACATGTGCGTCCACCGTCAACATGTCCTCTGTCAGATCCGCCATGAATAGGCCGGATATTCCATTCCTAAATATGAAAGGCCACCGGCTTTATATGGTTCACTTATGCCATTTTACAGTCCAGGCAAGTAGGCCCTGATCCTGTCATCAAAACTCCTTTTCCTTTCTGCCTCCGAAAGCTCCAGTCTGAGCCTGCATCTGTGACCATGAACTTTGTCTCATTCTCTGCGCGGCTCACGAAGCCTGACATCAGCCTATTCTCTGCCAAGAACTGTATTTCACCTTCGAATTATCTGCTTCCCCCTCAGCCGATGCATTCCTGCCTAGTAGTTTAAGTAAACATTCTTCCAGTTACCAAGCAAAAAGGCCCGGCTTCTCTGTCCTCATGCAAGTAATTCATAGCCCTGTTACCATGGAATATTCCTACCCCCTCGCATTCAGTGTAGACACTTAGACGCTTGTACACGCACGCACAGTCAGTATAGAATAGATTCTATCCGAGAGTCCTTCTTTTGTGGATAACATAGTTCTTTAAACATAGGATGTTAGATATGATTTGGGATTAGGTTGACTTGACCCCCCAGACTTTTCGTCTCCACATGTAGAGCTAATGTCAAGTCCCCTTCACCCCCTAGTTACACGTCAATTACACGTCATACTGCTGCGCGCGCATCTATGCCAAGTATTATCTTATAGATCCACCTATGTATGACATCATAACCAATTATGTTCCTTTTCACTCCTTATTACACCCATTTTCGGTTACGCAGTTAAAACGTCAATTTCCTTATCAATTGTTACGCCTACTGTATTCGCTTCATTGTAATGTATGTACTATAAAAGTTACTTCTTGTCAATAAAGTATGTACTTCACTTCCTGAACCCCCGTGGTGATGGAACTTGGAGCATCCGATTATAATCGATCACTGGAATAAAGCCCATTCCGAACCTCTAATATCACGGATTCTGCCTCTCATTTTACTGAGCTATTTTATAATGTTTCCGTATCAAATTCAGTCCCGGTAAAGGAATTTTTATTTACCACACTTCTATCACCTTTCTTTGAGGCATTAAATGTGTCTCCGGCTTTTTCTCGAAGACAGTCTCGTAGTCAGTTTCCAGCTTCCGAAGAACGAGAAAAGTTGGACTCTCTCGCTCGCAAATGGATTGAGAAGGGTCCTCGATATAGTGTACCTGACATTATGCCTACCTTCTCACAGTGGAATGCGCCTATGCAGAGATATGTTTTCAATGCTATGTGTGATACTCTTATTAAAGGTTGGGAGGATATGGACTTGGGTTCGGTTCCTCAGGGTCTGTTAGATATCGAGGCTGATTTTGATAAGGGACTCATTGTGGGTTCTAAGGTTGAGGACGCTGTAAAAACACTTATTTCCTTTAGAACCTTATTTACCTCACAGACTTTTCTAGATTCCAATCCCTCAGTCAGGTTGACAGTGAAAAATTATCCAATGAGAGAGGTTCCTCCGGTATGGAGAGAAGAGGTCCCAGCAGCAGGTGCTAATCCAGCTATTCCTGCTCACTTTCAGTGAATATGGGTACATGTCCCCTGGAAAAGGTCTGAAGTTTTAGCCCTTAAACAATCTCTACCGGATCCTCGTAAAAACCCTGCAGGTTATTATAAAGAATTGTCACAAACTGTTGAAGCCTGCCTCATGAATTTAACAGATATCGATATGTTGATGGGGAATGTAGTTCCACAAGCATTATGGGCTAGGATTCGTAAAGAGAATCATGCCCAAGAATTAGGTGGAAACTGGGATGCTATAATTGCCACAGATAGAGACCAAGTGGGTGGTGCGAAGCCTGATGCTTTGATTTCAGAACTCCCTGGTAGAATTATTACATTAATGAAAACGATGATGCCTGCCTTGAGAGTTAACTGGGATAAACAAGCCGCGTGTAAACAGAAGAAAGATGAGAGTGTCTCTGATTTCTTCACTCGTTTCGTGGAGACATTCATTGATCACAGTGGTCAGGACATGACTACGGAGGGTGGACAGCGGTTATTTGTAGATACGTTCGTATTTAATTTGCTTCCCGAGCTGTCGCACAAGTTAAAAGACTCCGAAAGTTCATGGGCTGTTTCTTCTTCAGCCCAGATATTGGCTACTGCTCAATATTATGAAAATAGAGATAAAGAAGAAAAAGATAAGCAAGAGAAAAAGACTAAAGAATTGAAAACTATGGTTCTCTTGCAACAAGCTTATCCACCTCGTTATGCTCAGCCCCAGTTTCAACAGCCTCCGCAGTTTCAGAGGGTGTATCAAAAGCCTGAGCCATATATTCCGCGACCTTTGCTAGGTCCTAATCAATGTGCCTATTGTAGAGAGGAAGGTCATTTCAAGAATAGTTGTCCGGTTTTATTGCAGCAAAATGGGACACTATCTGCTCCACGAGGTCGTGCTGGCCTCCAGTCAGCAAACAAAGGTAGAGGTCGAGGTATATTGACCCAAGAACAGCGTTCCCTTCCTCCCTCTAGTTCTGTGAACTATTTTGATCGGCAAAACGCTCAATCTACACAGTATTACAATGAGGATTATTACATTGAAGACGGAAATGAAAGTCTTCATGCTAACTAGGACAGCCATGGACAAAGTAAGGGAGTTGTGTCGATTCCAGTAGATCAGAATGGACCTTATGTTAATGTCACTGCAATGGGTGTTTCAGAGCCATTTCTTTTAGATACTGGTGCAATGAGAAGTTCTATCATTCATTCAAAACCCCCTGGGGCACCTTTGTCTGGCTTAATGAATGTATCTGTAGGTTTTTCTGGCGCCCCAGTTCGTAATCCAGTTTCTTGTCCATTACCTATTTCAATTGGCCCTTATGATTTAGAAGTTCCGCTTCTCTTAACGAATGGTTGCGGCGAGAATCTATTGGGCTTGGATTTATTGAAAAGATTGCATGGAACAATATATTGTTCTCCTTCTGGTGTATATCTCACTTTAGGACAGAAACTGACTTCTCCAATGTACTTGTCTAAAGATCAATTTCCTCCTGAATTGCTCTCTCTTCCTACAACACTTTGGGCTACGGGTCCAAATGATGTTGGTTGTCTTGAAATTCCACCATATGTTGTCACTCTTAAGCCCAATGCTGAATTACCACGTGTTCCTCAATATAGAATTTCCACTGAAGGTGAAAGAGAGCTTTTGGAAATCATTCATGACTTGATTCAGAAAGATGTGGTTGAGGAAACTAGAGGTAACATATGTAATAGCCCTATTCTCCCTGTTCTTAAACGCACTGATCCTTCTCAGCCTCCTGTTTATCGTTTTGTAATTGATCTTCGAGAAGTAAACAAAATTGTTGTACCACAGTTTCCTGTTGTCCCAGATATCACTGCGCTGTTGACGATGATACCTTCTACAGCGGTTTGGTTTTCTGTTATCGATCTGAAAAATGCTTTCTTTAGTATTCCCATTGCCGAAGAGAGTAGGGACATTTTTGGATTCTCTCTTGGAGGCCGAAGCTTCCGGTTCAAACGCGCACCTCAAGGCTATTGTGAAAGTCCCTCTATTTATAGCAAAGCTTTGAAATGTCATCTTGATGCTTTTTCCTTGCCGTCTGGTGCTGCTCTTATTCAGTACATGGATGATTTGTTAATCGCTGCTGATTCAGAGGATATATGTAAAAATGTGACAGTTGCATTGTTGCAACACTTATCCAATCTTAATCATAAGGTTTCGCCTTCTAAGCTACAATACGTTCGCCAAGAGGTTACCTACTTGGGTCCTCTCTTGTCAAAGGAGGGAAGACGATAAACCCCAGAACGTGTCCAAGCTATTGCGCGAATGTCTGTGCCATCCACACAAAGAGAGGTACGTGCCTTCCTGAGCATTACTTCCTATTGTAGGCAGTGGATCCCTAACTTCTCTCTGTTGGCCAAGCCTTTGTTGGCACTCACTTTGAAAGATACGCCTCAGCCCCTTCCATGGACTGACGAGTGTCAGAGGAGTTTTACTGACTTAAGTGCTGCTTTGTGTTCCGCTCCTGTACTAGGTACTCCTGATTACAGTAAGCCTTTTACGCTCTATGTTCATGAAAAAGAAGGTTGTGCGTTGTCAGTTTTAACGCAGCGATATGGAGATAAACAGTGGCCATTTGCCTATTTTTCAGCTACGTTAGATACAGTAGCTAAAGCATTGCCTAGTTGTCTTAAAGCGACAGCAGCAGCAGCAATATCTATTCGACAGTCTGCTGGAGTGGTGCTAGATAATACTCTCATTGTTATGGTGCCACATGCAGTGGATACTTTGCGAAACAGAACAAAAACGCAGCATCTTACGAGTGCTCGTTTAACTGGATACGAGCTGACGCTTTTGGCTAGCCACGTGCACATCAAACGATGTAATACTTTAAATCCAGCTACCTTGTTGCCTCTTCCAGAAGAGAAAGGTGTTCAGTAGCAACATGATTGTTTCTTTCGTACTGAGGAAAAGACAAACGGTAGAGTTGACTTAACAGATACGCCATTAGTGAATCCGGATGGAACGCTATGGGTAGATGGTTCTTGTTTCAAGCTTCCTAATGGAGAAGCAACTTCAGCTTATGCTGTTACTACGTTGCATACAGTCGTGGAAACCGCACGCATCAGACATAATTCAGCTCAGGCAGCTGAACTGATAGCCCTAACCAGAGCGTGTGTGTTATCCGAAGGAAAAAGAGTGAACGTGTACACCGATAGCCAATATGCTTTTGGTGTGGCGTTCAATTTTCGATGTTTGTGGAAAGAGAAGGGATTCCTTACTTCCCACGGCACTAAGATACAACATGGTCTGTTGGTGACTGATCTTCTTGAGTCGCTTGCTTTGCCTACCCAAATAGCAATTGTGAAGTGTAGTGCGCACAGGAAGATTACTGACGATGTTGGTCGCGGGAATGCATTTGCAGATGAGGTAGCGAAAAAGACAGCCAGAGATGCTACAAGTCGCATGTATGTTGCAGGCCCTGCAAACTGGGTCAGAGAAAGAGGAATGTATGAAGATACAGTAGAAAGTGTGAAATCAATTCAAGAAGAGGCTACAGAGAAAGAATTGAGTAGGTGGAAAGAAAGTACAGGAATGTTAGATGAGATGGGATGTTGGGTGGAATTGTCCGAGCACCAACGTTGGCTGTTACCAGACGCTTATGTACTACCTGTAGTTACTATGGCGCATGGTCCAGCCCACCTAAGTGCGAAAGGAATATGCAAGCTTCTGGCTCCAGTATGGCAAAACGAAGGAATACCGAAATGTGCAGATAATGTAGTGAAACATTGCATTGTTTGCTTAATGTACAATCCGGCAAAGGGAACCCCAACTCCAGCAGGTCACTTTGCTCCTCCGACCTATCCATTTGAGGTGTTGCAAATCGATTACATTCACATGGAACGATGCAACAATCTCAAATATGTACTAGTGGTGGTATGTGCCTTTTCCCGATGGATAGAGGTTTACCCCCTGAAGGACAATACTGCTTTATCTACAGCCAAAGTACTTCTAAAAGAGTTTTTCCCTAGATTCGGTTTGCCGCGCATTGTCTGGAGTGACAATGGGAGCGAATTTGTGGGCCAAGTCATGCAAAAAGTTTGTGCAGGTCTTAGTATAAGACAAAAGTTCCATGCGGCAAACCATCCACAATCAGCAGGTCTAGTGGAGTGCTATAATGGCACCCTCAAACTCAAGCTTGCTAAAGTACAGGCTAGTACAGGTCTTAGTTGGCCCGATGCATTACCTTTGGCTCTTTTATCTACCAGAACGGCTGTACATTCTCGTTTGGGACTTAGCCCTTATGAGGTAGTTTTTGGACATCCAGCTAATATATGGGGAGTCCCTCGCCCTAAAAAGTATTCAGACTTGCCATACCCAATGTTGATTGATTACTTGCATGACCTCACAACTAAATTGCGTGTTCTCCATCAACAGGTTCAGAGCGCTTTGCCAGAGGCCTCCACAGACTCAGGTCATTCCATCCGACCAGGTGACTGGGTTTGTGTGAAGAATTTTCAAAGGACGAAGAATTTGGAGCCTCGCTGGAGGGAGCCCCGTCGGGTCCTCCTAACAACTCGTACAGCAGTGAAGGTTGAAGGAAAGAAAAACTGGATTCACGGCGTGCACTGCAAAAAGGTTCCTTTGCCTTTGCCCTTTGATCAGTGGGTCCGCAAGGGTATACGTGACTCTGAAAGCGAGAAGGTTCCCTGATTTGTACCCTTCAGTGATGCACGTCTGACTGGAACATTGTCGGAAAAAGAAAACGACGACATTCTCCAAGAAGCTGTACCATCACATTTTCGTTTGAACACCACAAATCCACGAACATTGTTTCAGGATCAGACAGTACCTGATAAACCCCATTACGATTTGAGACCCAGACTGAAGAAGAAAATTTGAGAATCTCTCTTCTATGTAGTTTCTATCCCGGTTGCAGGGTCACGGTAGGAGTCTTGGTTGTGACCTGAGTAGTGGCAATAGGCCTGCAGGACTTGCAGTGTCATAGGACGGCAGACAATCATGATGAAGTGATTAAGGAAGATTGCCGTGAGCATTCATTTAGAAGATGGAAACTACATTAGGCGAAAGAGAGAGAAAGAGCAAAATGTAAAATAATATTCAATCGTTGTAGTATAACTTTATGTGTTTTCATATTATTGTGTATTCTATTGGCATGTATAGGTTGGATTGTTTATGCTATGCAGCAAAAAGTTGTCCCTTCTTCTGTTACTGTGCCTTCTTATTCTACTATCTCTCCACATCTCTTTTATACACTTCCTCAACATGAACTCGTAAGAAGAATCGAATACTGCAACAACTCGTTTATTCAATTATTACACCATCACCAATTAGTAATTAATACAACCGATTGTTGGGTGTGTGGATTAATGCCTCATTCCACAGAAAAAGGGATGCCGTATTTAGTCCTTCCATTCTCTTATGAAGGTTCTGCTTGGGCTTATTTTGTAAATTTCTCTAACGCCTATCAAATCCGATTTAAACGACCTGTCAGTTCTTATATTGGAGGACCAGATTTCAGTCATAGTTCATTGATAAAAGGAATGGTAGCTATGGCTAAAATCATGGAAAATAGCAAAATTGCTATCGATGAGAGGAAAGCATATACAAATTGGAATGTCACTCATTATATCACAAGCCTTAGTGATAAAGTTAAACAAGGAAAATCTCCACCGATTTGGACTGTACCTCATCAAGGCAATTTCTGTTTGCAAATCAATGGCCAAACTATTGACCCCGAACAGAGAAAAAGCTTTTGTTCCCATACTTACATTCACTCCTCTCAGAATTCGCCGCCATTAGTGCCATCTCAGGGCACGTATTTCATCTGTCATGAAAGAGCCTATACGTGGTTGCCGGCTGGTTTTTCTGGAACTTGCTATATAGCTTTTCTTCTTCCCCCTACATACACTGCTTCTTCAAATTTTCATAAAAACAGATATGGCAGAGGAATTATTGATTCCAAAGACACAGCAGGTCAAGAGGGAGGAGACTTCCTTAAAGGATTTCTTCCTTTTTTGGGTCCTATGGCCAACAGCAGGAATATGAGGCAACTGGTTCGTGTCGTAGAGACTACCATAGACATCACTGTAGGAGCTTTGAGTAATATTACAGTGGAACTACAGGCGGATCGTCTTATGACCTTACAGAACCGAGTTGCCCTAGATGTCATTCTTGCAGATCGTGGTGGAGTCTGTAAATTGATCAAATCGAGTTGCTGTATTTATATACCTGATGACGCTCCGACAGTATACCAGGCCATCTCTAAATTACATATAATCTCTGAGTCGATTCATCAGGACGAAGGAGATTGGTCGTTATTGGGATGGTTTTGGGGACTACTGTCCAAATGGGGTTGGAAAGTGCTAACATTCCTTGGTATGGTTCTAGCCATCGTATTCTCTTGTTGTCTTTGTATGCACTGTGGTCCCGCCATCTGCGACCTTTGTGCTACTATGTGCATCCCAAAAAACAAGGCACAAAGAACAGAGAATATTAGAATGATGTTAAGGCAACAGCTTGATGTCCTCATGGCCATCGACATCGACTCAGATTGACGTGAGTCTATGTATCTTGCCTGAGTTCTGGCAAAAAGAGGGTCTGAGGAAATTCGATTTTCAATCACGATCGCATTGAGCCGCCATTTTGTGCTCTGCCGCCAATTTGTGTTGCCCTCACTCAGGCAGCACGACGATCGAAGTCTTTTCTGCTTTTCCTGCAATATTATGTCGAAATAGCCTTGTGCCTCTGTTTACAAAGCTGGTGTTAGAGACTGGCCGAGTACACTAATCCCTGTCTGGTTCCTCTAATCCCTGTTTTAACTATCTGTTGGTTCACACTATTCTCTCCTGACTTTATCTTATCTTCTGGCCTTCACTGTCCTCCGCTCGTATTCTCTTGTTTCACAACTGTCCTCCAAAACACACGAACGTATCTCGCCACCTGCAAACCAGTTACAAACATGTTAATACCTTAACCTGTGGGAGGGATGGCAAACACCGTTGGAGGAGAGGCTTCTTCGAGTTACTCGATACCTTATTTTTAAACCTTTTCTATTGGCTACGTTTTGTTTCCAAACCTTCCTTATTGGTTCTTCATGTATGTATTGGGTGTGTTTCTGGTTAATGTATATGTTATCTATGTACTATATAAGATTGTGCGCCACGGAGTGAAGTGGCAGTCTCCTGAGAACATACTGTGTGTACTTCTAGGAAAACTGTACTAGCTGCATCTCATAAAATCTGATCTTTTACGCCGACAGAGTGTCCCCGTGTCTCTGTTAGCTGAACCAGGAGAACCCAGGAGATTAAGACGTTCCCTGCGCCGCCAGGTCCAAGAAGATTCTAGTTCTTCACTCTAAAGCAACTCCATCCAGTCACGGAAGATCAAAGGGTGGTCTGTGTTTATGTTTCTAAAAAAATGGCCTCTACTAGTGCTATTATTCATCCATCCAACCTGTTTTATGAAATCGTCCAGGTCATGTGTACGACTTCTATTTCTGTGATATTAGTAAATTTTTACAATAACGCTTGTGAATTGGATATAATAGATTCTCTCTGTCAACTTGATAATGATTTGGAGTCTATTTTGAACAAGGGCCCTAATGATAAAATCCTGCTTGGGGGGGGGGGGGTGATTTCAACATTCAACCCTGCCAATTGGTGGCTAATAAAGTCTGTGGTATGACTTTTGGGAAAGGGTGACAATGTCACCCACTTTTCTCATTCAGGGTACGGAAAGAAACTCAATGAGCTGCTTTTTAAATATGATCTAGGCTTTAGTAATGAATTTGGAGGTAGCCCGATTGTAGTACCCTGTACATTTGATGGCAGTCGAGGTAGGAGTGTTATTGACTTTCTCTTATTTTCTAATCGCTATTCAGCACTAGTTTGTAACTTTATTTTACATAACATTGCATTAAATGATCATTTTCCACAGAATTTTCCATTGGATATCAGTCTTCAAGGTGAGCCTGGCATTGGGCAACCCATTCTTGCCGGTGATAACATAGCGCTCTCCCATCTAAATGGCTTTGCCCTGCGCTTGTCCATGGTTGACCCATCTCGATTCTTACAGAAAATATGCACAAATCTGAGTAGGGCCTCCGAGGTCTGACTGGACGAGACTGCCAACGCCAACGTGGTTGTGAAGGCCTTTAGCCATATTAGGGAGGAAATTAGTGCAGGGTTGACTTCTAACCATATTAGAGGGGCCATGAAAAAGCATGGGTGGTTTGACCATGCATGCACTCTTGCTCAAAAGAAGTTAAAGTGGGCTTTGAAGGAGGTACCCAGGAATAACTTAGTAGTACAGAACTGTAGGTGGGCTTACAAGCAAGCTTTAAAACACCGTAAAAAGATTCTGAAAGAGGAGGCCTGGGATCATTTGCAAGAGGCTAGCCAGAATAAAGATTCCAAGTTATTCTGGTGTGTAGTAAATTCACCATTTTGCTGTGATAATGATAAACCTAGCATAGAGGCAGCAATCACTGAACAGGAATGGATGGCCCACGTTGGGAAACTATATAAGGGCCCGACTGAGGATGGACAAGACAACTCTGCGACAGGGGTGAGAGTTGTCCCTACTGGGCTTATCTTCTCAAGGCAATATTTTGATTTTAACTTCACACTGGAGGAGGTGACACAGGCACTCAGAGCAAGCAAGGGAGGAAAAGCACCTGGCCCAGACGGGATTCCGATTGATATTTTTAAGGACAATATTGATCTCTGGGGCCCTCTTGTGATCCAGGTTTTTAAGTCCTTTCGGGAAGTTAGCTTCCCAGTGTCATGTTCGGAATCACATATTGTACCAATATTTAAAAAGGGAGATCGAAATTGCCCTGCACACTACAGACTCATTTCCCTGCTGGATTCCTTGGTTAAGGTGGTGGGCCGTATTGTGTTAGACAGACTACAGGAGTGGGCAGATTGTAATAATATTTTGACTGACTTCCAATACGGCTTCCGCAAGGGTGTTGGGACCATAGAGCAGGCCATTAATTTGAATTTGATAGTGAGCAAGTATACACAAATAAAAGGGGGCAATTTGTTTTTGGCATTTGTGGACTTGTCCTCCGCATTCAATTGTGTGGTCCATGATAAACTTTGGTCTATCATGACCTCTATGGGTGTTGACTGTGCCATTGTCAATTTTCTTAGACATTTGTATTCAACGAACTCTACCAAGATTCGATATGGTATGAACGGTGAATGCACTAGCTCAGTTGACATCAAAAAGGGGGTCCGCCAGGGGTGTGTCTTTGCGCCTTTTTTATTTAATTTATATATTAATGGTCTGGGTGTTACCCTTGTGGACTCCTGTGAGGACTTGCCACACATTGGCAATAGGCCAGTATCAGTATTATTGTACGCAGATGATTCAGTGCTTATGGCCCGCACCCCTAATGCCCTTCAACATCTCTAAGATGAATTTGTTAATTTTATGGAGAATCTGGGTCTTTTAATTAATATAGGCAAAAAGTATGTAATGAAAGCCGGCCGTAAGTCAGCTAAGGGACGTAACATTTCAATAGGAAACAAGACCTTACCTCAAACACTAACTTTTTCTTACTTAGGAATAATGTTTGATAGCATCGGTAACTGGAAAAGCGCAGTTAAATCAAGAAGAATGCAGTTTCTCAGATCAATTGCGGGTCTGAGTAACTTCTCTACGAAACTGAGCATAAACTCCCTAGGGACATGCTGAGCATTTATAATGTGAAATGCCGGTCAATAGCTATGTATGGTTCTGAATTGTGGGGTCATGTAGACGTTGATTCACTACAGATGATAGAAAATGGGTTTGTTTAAAACCTGCTAGGGCTTCCTAACAGCTGTTCTAATTTTATCTGTCATGCAGAACTGGGTATAACCTATCTGGAGGATTTGATAAGGGTGCAGCCAGTCCTCTTATGACACAAGATATGGTCATCGGATTATACGAGTTTTAACAGAGCCATTCTGCAGGACTGTTGCGCGGCTGATCATGCAATGAAGATAGCATGGTTGAAATACGTAAAACATTTCATGCATAATATTTGTCATTTTGAATACTATGCAAAGCCCGAATCCTTGTTGCAAATATCCAGAGAATCACTAAAAAGAGTATGTCTGAACAATCTTGAGGAAAAAAGATTAACATTGGAACTTGTTAAGCCCACCGTTCAACATAATCAAATGATATTGACCTGCTACATGATGCAACCATGTTTAATCAGTATTTTAAATGCCCAACATAGATTTGTCTTGACACGTTTCAGTCTGGATATTTTCCATCGCATGACCAGCTTCCCTAACAGAAATAATTGGTCTCGTCGATTATTATGCTGTCCTTGTGACGAGATCTCCAAACAATCTACTATCCATGTACTGTTTTTTGTAGATTTTATACTAACCTAAGGATTACTTTAATAATACTGAGGCTTATAAAGCGTGACAGCTACCCCAAGCAGGGGTGTCCCGGCGCTGAAGCAGCAGGTAGATTACGACCAGAGGAGTAGTGGACATAACAATCCATGTTAATCTGCCCTGAAGAGCCACGTCTTTAAAGCTTTTCTAAAACAGGTTTCTGTGTTAGCCTGCTGCAGAGAACCTGGTAGGGCATTCCACAGCGAAGCTGCACCAACTGTGAAAGCTCTGCCGCCCAAACGTGTTTTCGCAAAGCGTGGGGTGCGCAGCAAGTTCTGAGAGTTTGAACGCAGGGCGCGGTTTTGCTTATAGAGACACAGTATTTCCTTCAGGTAACTAGGGTATTTTCCGTTAAGGGCCCGGTATGCCAACGTCATGGCCTTGAATTTAATTATTTTCTCCACTGGGAGCCAGTGGAGCTTCAGTAGATGCAGAGAGACATGGTGTCGGAAAGGGATACGCCGAACTAGTCTCGCAGCCGCATTCTGTATCATCTGAAGGCGGCAAATGCCGTATTTGGGAAGGCCAAGGTATAGGCTATTCGCATAGTCAAGCCTGGACGTGACTGTGGCATGTACTATTGATTTGCGGCAAACTTCTGGTAGAAAGTGTAGAACTTTTCGGAGGTTTTTTAGTTTAAAAAACAGTTTGCAGGGACCTGCTGTATTTGGGCTGAAAAAGAAAGGTTTGCCTCCCATCTCACCCCTAAATTACAGATGCGCGTGGCAGGGGATGGTGGTGAGCCCATTTCTGGCGGCCACCACAGCTCTGGATCTGGCGCTGGGTCCTTGCCGAAGAACAAAACTTCTGTTTTCCCAGCATTGAGCTTTAATTTGTTTGTGTTCATCCACAGCGCTATGTCGCGCAAACAGCCCTTGAAGTTCTTAAAAGCATCTGCCGTCCGCTCCTTAAAAGGAAAAACCAACTGGGTGTCGTCAGCGTAGGAAATCGCTTTCACACCCCAGTTGGCAATTAGGGAGAACAATGGAGCTAGGTAGAGGTTAAAAAGTAGAGGGCTCAAGGCTGAGCCCTGGGGGACGCCGCAGCTGAGCTGTTTTGGTTTGGATTCAAATGGTTGTAGGGCAACTCTCTGCGTACGCCCACTCAGATAAGATGTCAGTCAAGTTAACACTTTCCCGCCAAAGCCCACACCTTGTAGTCTCTGGACCAATATGGCATGGTCGACAGTGTCGAAGGCAGCGGACAGATCCAGGAGCACCAGCAATGCTGATGCTCCTTAGTTCAATGACCATCTTACTGACTCTGCCACCTCGAGGAGAGCGGTCTCCGTACTAAATCCTGCTTGAAAACCAGATTGTGTGTCGTGTAAGGCGCCATTCCGCTCAATAAAAGTGTTCAGTTGGTGCTGGACCAGCTTCTCCAACATTTTACCTGGTGCGGGGAGCAGGGAAATGGGTCTCAGGTTGCTAAGGTCGCCTGGGTCACCATTTGGTTTCTTTCTCAGAGGGAGAAGTCTCGCATGTTTCCATTTATCAGGAAAGATGCCCGTGTCCAGAGAGGTGTTCCATATATGACGTAGCCCATCCGTCAGGGGAAGGGCTAACATTTTCCACAGTTTGGGAGGGCATGGATCATTTGGAGCACCTGAACGACATTTTTGAATTTCAGCAAGAGCCTCCTGATAAGAGATCGGAGTAAAATTAGTGAGTGGCAAAACCTCCACTGCACCTAGGGATATATCCGCTTTCTCAGTTGCCTCAGAGGTCAGAAAGGAGTCATAGACCTTTAAAATTTTATTTTCGAAGTGACTGGCAATTTTTTCACACAAGGCTAGGGACGGTGTCACTTCCCTCTCTATTGCCTTGGGTTTAAAAAATGTTTGGACTACTTTAAAAACCTCTCTACAAGAGTGGTCTGCATTCTGAATGTGTGAAACAAAATAGTCCCGCCTGGCTGCTTTTATAGCCTTATGAAACTCTTTTAGTGCTTTTTTATAAATTCCCTTAGCTAGAACACAGTAGGCCAACCTCCACTGCAGTTCCAATTTTTTGCACCTACTTTTTATTTCTTTGAGGGCAGTGGAGAACCAGTGGGCAGAGGGGAACATCTAGAGGGTTTCACTACTCTTTTCAGTGTGACTAACTCCACAGAATCAGCAATCCGTTGATGTATAGCAGCTGCATCTGCATTGGGGTCAGTGGAAAGACGGGGATAGTTGTCCAGCAAAATAGGGCTTAATGATGCCTCAGACAAGTTCTTCCAATTTCTCTTTTGAATGGTTCGATTGCTCTTAGCTTGCTCAGTTTTTGGCAGGGTAATCGAAAAAGGAATCAGGTAATGATCTGACCAGACCAATGGGAGCAGGGTCTCCATATTGGTGTCGGTAATATTCGAAAAGACTAAGTCTAAGGTATGTCCCGCTATATGTGTCGAGGAGGACACCCGTTGTAAGAGATTAGCCCCTGCTAAAGACGAGATCCATTGCGCTGCTTGTGAACAGTTCGGGTTGTTCACGTGCAGATTAAAATCTCGCAGGGCCATAAAATTGGTATACCCTACTGATTTTTGAGTAATAAAATTGCACAGAGTCTGCGAAGCAGTCGTTGCACAGTCGGGTGGTCTATAGATAAGAATGCCCGCGAGGGCAAATGAGGGGTTGATTTGTAAACAAAAATTAAGACCTTCTATGCCCTGCATAAGAAGAGGGGCCGAGGACACAAGCTCCCATGAGTCTCTAAAAATAATAGCCGCCTCACCCCCTCTTTTCCCACCTTCTCGGTTAGCATAGTATATTTTGAAACCTGGTGGGATTGCTAGTGCGATTGTTGTCATCGCATCCACGTTTAGCCAGGTTTCCGTTAAAAACATGACATCCCAGGTAGCCTCAATTAGAATTGACCATACTTCTTCCGCATGCTTGGACAGCGATCTACAGTTTACGAGACATGCCTTAATTTTATTCTTACATTCACATTACTTTTATCAAGCCTTTAATGAAATCTTTAAATTTTAGACAATGTAGACCGACCTATCTGTTTTTACAACTGCTTCCGGATTTGTTTACATGCGTAGAAGTGGCAAAGTTTTTAAGGTTTGTTATTGCTAGAAGGAAGTTTTTAACTGATGCATTTTAAATTTTTACATGAATTTTATTGAATCTGTTTTTAATGACTTGAATAATCTTTTCTTTTTAAATCTGTATTGAACTGCAAACTTTTATGGTTCTTTTTATGAATTGAATAAAGTTAAATTGAATTGAACTTGTTGATACACCAATCCTATTCATTGAAGTGATTAGCTCTTTACTTTTGCACTTGTCATAGATTGCATGGGCAGTACTCAGTGCTCATTAATTTCATTATTATGGATCAATACAGTTCCATCAATGTTAACCATTATTTCTGTGATCTCACTGAGTGTGAACCCGTAGCCAGCACTCAAGAGTGGCTTTAAAACTTCATTTGCTTTTTCAAAGAGTGCAAACCTAACATAAAGCTGGTGGTTACGCTTTTTTTTACAGAGTTTTATATAGCGCTAACTTGACCCGAAGGTATCGGAGCGCCTTACATAGCACCAGTTGCGTTACATGAGTAAGCATTCATGATTTTTTTTAGGCATGGGGAGATTAAGTGATTTGCCCAGAATCCCAGGATGTTCAGAGTAATTGCCGAGACTCGAACCCAGTTCCCCAGATTCGAGGTTGACAGCCCTAGCCCGTAGGCCAACTCCTCTCCCATGTTGCTTCTTGGAGCTCATTGTACATTCATATTTTTGAATGTATGCACCTATGCCGTTCGGGTGGGCATACAAATCTGCTGCAAATGCATTCACCTCGCTGTTTAGATCAACTACTCGGCTGAAAACCTCATCTTGAAATAAAGTAGCTACAGATAAAAACATTTTTGCCGTTTGAGACTCACATACTCTGTACTTTGTTCTTAGGTCAATCCCTTTGGCCCTTGATCTGGCTAAATTACAGATAACACATTGAAGATCCTATGCTCTCTGAGCAGTTGATGGAGGTGGACGAGGGGTAGCCATCAATCTTCTAAATGGATGGGCATTGGATTTGGTTGTCTTCACTTCACAGAAGCCTCGGATTCTTGTTGTGATTCACTGTTATCTATTTCTTGACAATTTTTTCCAAGGTTTTTTCCATTGTACCTCTTGTAGGCCTTGTTGTTAAAATGATGAAATATTACATCTTCTACACCCATCAGTTTCAATCTTTTGTGAACTTTGTCTTGCCATGTTTCTGCAGCATCTCAAACTCTCTTCTGTCCAGCCACAGTTGGCATATGACACATTTTTCTTTATTGAGGGAGTCCTCAGATTGTGTAGTCAGCAACACTCTGTCAGGAAGTAAAGATTCGCTGCTGTGACCTGCTTCACTCATGTTTACAAATTTGAATCAACAGAAAACCTGAAACAAAAAGAATATTACAATAAATTACCAATATGATGGCTAAAAAACATCATCATAGAGCTGCCATTTTAGAAGATGGTGGAAGGGTTGCTCCAAGGAGTTAATTTATGTAACTATAAGACTACTTGACCCTCAAAACATGTTTTGACACCAAAATGCATTATATAGGTTTAATGGTTCCTGAAATGTTACACCATCACTGCAACACATCTGCCATTACCAAAAATGTTGTCCAAAAAAGTTCGACCTGGATTAGCAATGTCTACCCAAGCTAAATTACTTCTCTAATGATACAAAAACACAAATCAACAATAAATATCTTTAGACATCAATTTTTTTACTGATGTATAGCAAGGGGACGGGACTATTAGCCAGCCATTACAATGACACACTCAGCACCTCTAATTATTAGATGTGGCATGCTTTCAGTAAACTGTAGGACTAAAAGTCCTCCCTTCAAACATCCTTGTCATTTAATGAGAAGTTAGATGACACAGGCCTCTGTTATAAAATAGGTACCAACACTGACTTCTTGCGTTTCATCAGAAAAAAATAGATACAATGCTGATTATAGAGGGGCTCAAATTGGTCACTTTTGTAGTTTTCAAATATCAAATGCCACATGCTTGCAGCTTACAGAAAACAAGGCATATGAGACTTATTTTTTATGAAGCACTGGGATGGCTCACCATTCTTTCATTTATGTTTATTAAATATATTATTCATTTCACAACTCATAAACCAGTTCCCTGTCCTGAGGAGACCCCATAATCGATAAGAGTAAAAACGTGTCGACACACCCAACCAGGAGCAATAGGCAATAGAAGACTGTGCAAGGCTACCTAATTAAGAGCACCACAGGTTTAACAGTGTTTCGCAGAAACAGAATGCCTATACCCCCAGACTATATTCTCAGTAACATTTTGTACGGATATAATTATTAAGGACACTGAATGCACATTGAGCTGAAAATGAATGTAGTTATGTGCATGACATTTTTTATGAAGATGTTATATTGTATATTAATGAATTGATGAGAAAAAATGAGATATATTTTATGAAAAGCTTTGATGATTGACGGATTTGTTTCTGTGATCATTCTGCTTGAAAACATTATCAACATTGGGTCACAGGAGATATTTCTTTTCAGTCTTTTGACTTTTAGAAAAGTTGCACTTTCCCTTCCTAAAGCAACTGGCAGCTCTTTTTAGAGTTAATTTTCAACTGTCACCTAGAAGCATGCAGTCCCCTGCAACATGGTGTGAATGGCTCCCAGAAAAGGGAGCATACAGATCTTGGATGGGTGGAGGTGTGAGCTCCTCCTGACAGGATGCCCTGGGGGATGAGTCCAACAACTGTGCAAGCTTCAAAGGGGCATCCCCTATCACAGACAGATGTAACTCACAAGTAGCCCTGCCCCTGCCATTGTCGCAGTAGCCAAAGGAGCACCAATCCCAGTGAGGGGAAAAACTCTCCCTGAACTGGTTTGCAGGGGGAGATCCTCATTTCACTAGACTCTCCTCAGATGGTGTCCAGAGCTCTCACCAAGAGAAGAAAGGTTCTGTCATGTTGGAATTTGGCAGCTTATGGTATTGTGGGATTTTTAGCGCCAAAACCCCAGGGAATTATGGCAAACTTGGTATGGTTGCCCCTGGGAATTTATTTGATATTGCCCAGGGTGGTTTCTCCACCCACAAGCTAGTGCCAGGCATAAAAGGCCGCCTCTATGTACTTTCTTCTGGGCCTGAGGAAGACAGAAGAAGGACTGCACCTGCTGTTGAACCCATGGAGAGAAAACGCAAGGGCTGGACCTACTCAGATTTCTACCCAGGGGAGAAGAGTGGACTCCAAGGGCTAGTTGGCAAGCCTCCTGTTCAGCTCTAGGAACACAAAAGCTGCAAGAAGCCTACAACTCTGCTGGGCTGAGTTGACCAGTCCCAACTGATTTTGCCCTGAACCCTGCTGGTGGTTTCTGAAAGATTGAGTCCTAACCCCCAAATGGTTCTCAAAATGTCCTGGACCCTTAGCTGATGTTATAGAATGCTATTATTCCCTCTAAAATTGCAAGACTGGACACTTAAAACTTTTTCTAAACTTTTCTCAAAAAGAACCAGAGGCTACCACTGGACTGCCACTGAGCCGCAGCCTTCAGCGTCAAACTGCTGGTCAGATTCAAATTGCTGGTTTGTCCTGCTGAAAGGATCCTGACTTTCAGAAAAGTTTTTTTGTCTGAACGTAGAGGCCTTCACCAGGACCAGCACTGAGAAGCATCCTGATGAGGCCAACACCTTCCTGGGCACCGACTTTGGACTCCACCAATTCAAAGTTTTCCTGCCTTCAACGTCAAAAGCCTTGAACTTCCTGCTGGAGCTGAGGCTCTCACCAAGGACCTGTGCTTCACATGCCGTAGTCGATGAGCCCCTCATCGGATCCCACCTGCCGATGAGCTCATCGACGAGGCCTTTTCTCCTGAAAAGTGAGCAAGTGAGAAGGGAAACTTTCCACTGGGACAGACCACCTCCCTATATCTGTCCTGCACTCCATTGCAGGCAGTGTTAACTTTTGACTTTGACCTGGTTTAGTGCGAACAGATAGTCGCGATTCACGCTTTGTGCTTTGTGGTGCTAGAAACACAGAAAGCATGGAAAAATAATATCTCCAGTTTCCAAAATCGGATTTTTGTAATGTTAACGTTTATTTGTTCATCAAAATTTACACTATTTTTATAAACTGGAATTAGATATTTATTGTGTTGTGTTTTCTGCTCTACACGTTTCTGCTATATGAATCCAGTCTGCTCTGTGCTATAGCTACCCATAGTTGAGCTCAGGTGTAAATTATTGAGACCTAACTTGACTTGGCAGGGAACAGTGCTATTTTTAATTGGAAAGGACTACCAGCCACATGTATGTATGTATGTGCAGTCTTATATAGCGCTCAAATTACCCTTGGGCATCTCGGCGCTTGCATTGGGAACCCGTTCTGGATTTTCCCTGTGAGATAACCCGTACTGGGCATCCCCAAGGGGAAAGCCAGGCATCCCGCCGCGGGGGGCCGTTGTGGAGATTAAGCAAGCTTGTTGCCCAGAGCTGCATAGTGTGAACTCGTGCTTAGAGTAGGCACCGAAGCGAGAATTATCGAGTCTGTGGACAATTGGGCTCCAAACCCTGCCGCGTCGGGAATCGAACCCTGGTCCCGGGTCTGACCTCTGCTTCAGGGTATGCCTCCTCTAACCAGTGAGCTACACTTCTCCATCAACTAATAACCCCCATTTTCACACACTCCTCTTTTATCTGGGAAGTAAGTAGCCTCCAGCTGATGAAGGCTACCAGTCTGAACAGGCTCTCTTCATTCAACTGTAAGAAGACATCCCCAATGCCATGCGCTGGTCTAAAGCATCTGTGTGAATTAGCAAATCCTTGGAGAAGAAAAGTCCCTTGCAAACTGGTCTGTGCGCATGTCTCATTCAGGGTATCAAAAGCCTTCTGGCCACTTCCATCGAGATCACATTCTTGGGTTCCTTCTTGGAAGTCAGTTCAGTTAAGGTGACAACAATAGTGCTATTTTTGTTTATAAAACTTATCTAGTACCCAGTGAGGCCTAAGAAGGCTCTCACTTCTCTCTGGGCCTTGCAAGGCTCCCAAGCCATAATAGTTTGTATCTTGGGCTGTAGAGGATGAACCTTGCCTCTACTAATTTGGAGGTCCAAGTATACCACTGATTTCTTCTCTATCTGGCACTTACTGGCCTTACAAATTAAGCCTGTCTGTTGCAGTGCCCGAGACACCCCCTGGAGGTGGTACAGGTGGCTATCCCAGTTAGAGAAGAAAACAGCAATGTCATTCAAGTAGGCAGCCCTGACGTTTTCTAGCCCAACCACAACATGGTTGATAAGCTTCTGGATTGTGGCTGGGGTGAAAGTGGAGAGCCAAAATCTCTCTGTGGCCCTCTCAGCGTGAACTGAAATCAAGTCAAAGGTACTGAAGAACTAGGAAGCCCCCAACCGATCAAGGAGCTCTGGAAATAGGGTAAGCATCAAACTTGGTCAATGAATTGAGGCCCCTGCAACCCACACAGAAAAAACTTTCTGGGGTGGTGCCCAGTGGGTCAGCCTTGGATATCAGTACGACTCGCCTGGACCAGGGACTACAGGAGACCTCAATAACCCCCAAATCCCACATCTTTAATACCTCATCTTTGATGCTAGCTCTCACTTTTTCAAGCATCCTATAGATGTTATTCTTAACAGGCAAGCTGTCCCCTGTGTCTCATGTTGTTGGTACACCAGCCAGTGAGCCCGGGGGAAATTGAGAAGAGTGAGGTGAACTGCTCCAATAACAACAGTCTCTCTGTTGCTATGGGGTCAGGGTAGGGGAGAGGACAACTCCTTCCACTGATCAACTTGCTCCTTGGAAGACACAAAGTCTGGGAGGCATCAACTTTCCTTCTCCTTCTCCTCACCATCATCTGTCACCAAGAGCGCAGTCACTCTCAAAGTTGGGCTTGAGGTGGGTCACTAGGTAGTTGACCTCCACTTTTCATTCTTTCACCTCTTAGGGTCCAGTACGATGATCCTTCCGGGCTCCAGAGCACCAGCACTCATACCTTCTCTCAGGCTGATACTCCACCTGAGAGGCCACTTGGTCGTACCAGTGTTTCATGACTTCCTCGCTGATCTCCAAGTTCTCAGTGGCCTCTTCCCAGAAGGCATCTGAGACTGTAGTGTCAACATGTAGGTCACTATATCTTGAGGGGATTCCTTGGGAGCTTGCTCCCACCCCTCCTCCACAAAACTGAGGGGTCCACGTACAGGGAGGCCAAACATAATTTCAAAGGGACTGTAACTCACTCTCTTCTAAGGTTCTTCCCTGTAGATAAATAGTAGACTTGGTAAGAGAACGTCCCATGTACGCCTCAAAGGCTTTGTTAAGCCTACAATCTTCCCTTTTATGGTCTTGTTGACTCTTTAACCCCTTCGCTGCGGCGGGAATTCCGCCGCGGCGCTGGGGGGTGCGGGGGGGCAGCGCGGTGGCGCTGTGCTCATGACGGAGCCGCTCCGTCATGAGCCACGGTTGAGCTGTGCTCATGACGGAACGGTTCCTTCATGACTCCGCCCAGTTGCGTTGTCCCCCCGCACAGGCGGGGAAACAGCGCCGCGTGGGCGGAGCGGCCGCCAACGGTCGTGGCATGACGGAACCGTTCCGTCATGAGCACACGGCAACCGTGGCTCATGACGGAGCGGTTCCGTCATGAGCGGGGAAGGGGTTAAACAAAACTATTGATCTGATGTGGTATGGAATGGAGAACTTGTAGGTTACCCTGCACTCCTCACATGGACTTCATGTAAGCAGACATGAAGATGGTGCCCCTGTCCGACACAACCTACTTAGTGAAACCTATATGGTTAAATATCCTTATCGTGCCCTGGCCACCGCAGGCACAGTCACCAACCTTAGGCAGATGGCCTCAGGGTACACATTGGGATGGTCCACCAAGTCCAGGATAAACTTGACATTTAACAGTAGTCATACTGACTGACTCCTGTGTCTCTCAGAGCCTCCACCCTCTGCGCATTGATGTTGACCCACTGCTTTTACATTTTAGTATTATCAGGCATGTGAGCTTTAGGCACCATCAACTTGTCACCCAGAGACACTAGGGTAATCCATGCTATCTGCCCAATTGAACAGGGGCGACTTCCTCCTCAAACCCTTCACTGGCCATTCCTGAGGCAGACCTGCCATTCAGGAGCTGCTTTCTGTGGGGGTAGATGACACCCCCTTTTAAGGTGTCCATACTGGTAGCATTGATGGAACTTAGGCGGGATGTAGCCCAAGGAATCCTTCACAGGAAGGGACTGGGATTCCTCCACCTGAAAACTCTTTAAGGAACCTTTAGAGAACTCCTTTGATTTTTCTTTGTCTCCCCCTCCTTCTTTTGTAGGGATGCTGTCCACCCTCCTGGTGGTCCCCTAAGATACATTCTTTGACAATCTCATACTGATCCAGAGGTCATCTTCCTTCACAAGTCCGCTGGACACAGTGAATCAATCAGGTGTTGCTGCAGCGCTGCAAAGCAATTACTGAACACATGCTCTCTCAAAAACAGATTGTACAGCCCATCCTACTCACTAACTTTGCTGCCATTGACCCAACCCTATAGTGCTTTCCTGGAAAAATCTCCACAAAATCTACCCAGTACTGGTTATACAACTTCTGACTGTCTTCAAGTGGTACCTATCTGGGGATTCTGGGGCACCATACTTTACAATAAGGGCTTCCTTCATGGAGCAGTATTTCATCCTCTGTTAGGAATGTGGACCCTTTTACCTTCTTTCGACACCTCTATATCGCTACCGTCATCTTCACTGGACTCTGTAAATCTCCTGGCTTTCAGGTCCAGTTCTTTCCGATTCACTTTCATGAGCCACCAATATTTTCTTTTCCTCTAGATAAAGCTTCTTTTTCTTCAGGGTCCTTTTGAAAAGATGCCTAAGCTTTGCTCTCCTCCATGGCTAGAGTGGCCAGTTTCAGCCACTGGCCCCTCTCTGTTTGCCTGTCCTCTATTTTTTCTGGGGTCACATTGCGAGAAGACAAACTGCTCTCTGCTCTGGACAAGGCAGGTGGCTTCACACCTGTGATCCCTCTCTTTTCTCCAGGCTGTGGGGCCAGTGTAGTGTTATTTACTTTTTCCTTTGGCACTGCAGGGTCATCCTTCTACTCCTCTTCTTGCTCCTGGGCTGCAGAATGCAGTATGCAGACTTCCTCCCTCACTCTGAATCCTATCTGGTACTCCAGCTTCTTGGAGTCCTACACTGCCTTCAGCTTTTCACCTTACACGACATTTGAGCCACAGTGAAGCTTTCCATGTTGCCGAGTCCATCTCCATTCTTGCAAAAATCACAGGTGCAAAATATAAGGATAGGAGTAGAATGTCGGAAAAAGGGAAAAAATGCTCAGTTAAAAATGAAAGAGAATTTATAAATCAAAAATTGTTTTTGATATCTAATTACATCAAGGATTTTGGGTTTTACACCAATCAATGAATGGCACTGCAGAAACACAAGTACTGAATTCAAACTCTGAACACCAGAGTAAGAAGCCGGAGTATCAGTTGATAGGGGTGAGAAACCACCTCAAATAATAATCACAATCTCTGTCAGGGTGTAAACCAATAAAGTCACAATATAAACCTGTGCTTAACCCTCTGGTAGCTTGCCACAAAGCAGTCATGTTTAACTTAAAGGCAATGTGTACATTATTTATGCAGTATTCAAACAGTAATAAAGTGAAAACACAACATGCAAACCCCCCAAACCAATTTAGGAAAATAGAGCAAATTGTTATAAAAAAAACTAATAACAAAATGACAAAAATCCAATAAGTAGAAGAACATATATGAATGTTTTACATTTAAATCAGAAATAGCACCAAAAAAAGACATAGCCCCAACCGTGGTCATCTGGTCATGCAAGACTGTGTCAAAATCAAAAGTTAAGGCCAAGTGGAGAAGATTTAGGCATCAGGTTTATCCCAGTGGAACGTTTACCTTTGGAATTAACAATTTCCTGGAGAAAAAATGCATGTCGATGAGTCAACAGCGGCAAGTGCAAGCTGGATTCGAAATAAGGCTTGACGATGGCAGGTTGCTGAAGAGAGGGTCCTAGCAGAGTCGTCGATGAAGGCAAGAAAGCTCTGAGTGGCTGAATTCCACAATCTGTGCCCAGGAAGCCCTCGACATTAATGTGTTCCTGCTCATTGTTGGTCCCAATGAAGCCCTCTATGTTTGGACTTTTCTGGATTTAGGTCCCCTTCAGCGGGTCAAACTAACAAGTTGAATCGGATTTGTGATTCAGCAGAGGCGACTTCAGCAGTCCCAGTCTCAAATGCTTGCCCAAAAAATTGTAGGGGTGGGCATCTGAAAAATGTGACTCAATTGAGATGAGTGTTAGGCAGTGGGGTAGGTTTTCATTTGTGAAAGGCTCTCAGCACCCTTCAATGTATGTGTGTATAGTTTTGAAGGCTTGACCCGGCTTCTATCTACGTTTCATATTAAATGTTTCGTGTCACGCTCAATCTGGCACAGTATGCAGCGTGGATTCGCTGGGGAAGCATTCTCAAAACTTAATTATTCTGGAGAGCTAATATCAATTCAATCACCTGAACTCTGCCTCAAAATGACAGGTTTAGTGCCTTCCATATGCAGAAATCTGAGTTCATTAGGCATATTAATTGGTTGATATTATCAGGAATCATGTCATATAGGCCATTGTTTATTAGTATCTCTAGATATTTGAGGTTATATGTGACTCACTTGAAATTATAAATGGGATAAGGTGCCCCCTTCTGTAAATTACAGGGATATTACAAGTTACAGAGGAATTATTTCATAAAGTCATTGAACTCTGAGGTTGCTTGTAATATCCTTTTATTTATGACAGAGGGTAGTTTATCACTTACAAAGCATGGCTGCAATGTCACCTTTTTCTCAAGCTGCTTAACTTCTTGGTGTCTTGCTCTTTTGTGTTTATTACAGAAAGATGAATAAAAGCAGCATATTTAGTGTAAAATTAAACACGCTAAAAGGCTGTTAGTAGTTGTTTTGAAAAGATATCAGTTTAAAATAAATCTGATGAAAAAAATGTGTACCTCAGAGCAGAAACATGTAGAGATTCTTTCTTTTCGGCAATGGCCTTTAGCTTGAAAAAATAAGCATATTGCATAACTACCTCTTTGCTGCTGATCACTTTTTCTTTTAAAAAAAATATATCAGAATAAAGAAAGCTAGTTTCTGTTTTCCTTGTTTAAAAACTACAGCTTTAATCATGCTCTGTGACTTGCCTTTCAAATGACTTCTGGCTCTTGCAGCAGGCATTGTAATGTCAGAAATCAACTGGCCCTTATTACACAGTTGAGCCACTAGGTCATGTCTATATAACGGGTGATTAGAGGCATCACAAGTGGCTATATTAAGGAAATTAGTAATAGGTTTTTATACAGGGATTGGGGTCGTCCATGTATTATATATAACTGCCTATCTCCGTTATTGTAGTGGAGCACAAAATATGAAATGTGTCCCATTTTTTTGCAATTAGTTTTATATAACAGTTATCATCTGCATTCAAAAGTGCTTTTATTTGTCCTGCCACAATTTGTAACCCTTTGGTGGCCTGTGTTATGTCCATTGCTATCAGAAATGGTATTAAATCTAAAAAAAAACAAGCATTGGCGTAGCCAATAGGTCTCGCCTTTTGGACTTCAAAAGGGTTTAGCCATGCAACACTTGATGTTGTTGCACCAAGGATATTGTACTGGATAACTAAACACTTATAAGGTCCCAAA
Source organism: Triturus cristatus (assembly GCF_964204655.1). NCBI lineage: Eukaryota > Metazoa > Chordata > Amphibia > Caudata > Salamandridae > Triturus > Triturus cristatus. The sequence continues at coordinate 1,646,491,563 of NC_140589.1, read as the reverse complement.
GGGAAGACCTATTGGCTATGCTTGTTTTTTTTTAAAGGACGAGCAGTGCTATCAGGCTCCAGATGCCACTTAGTCCACCGCATCCCAAGTAGACGCTGCAGCCATCTTTGAATGGTTTAAAAGTGGTCGCCAGTGTATGTGAATCCCTATCTCAACTGTGAGACTGTTCTCCTGCTTCCCAATTCTATTAAATACAAATTATGTCAAAAGAACGTCCCTTTCTGAGCTGCACGGCTCATCCTACCCCCGTTTTACATGCAGATTTGAAATACTGATGGCTCGGTCTTCCCGGAATTCAACTGGTTGAGAGGTAGAGAGGTGTAGAGAGGTAGAGAGGTAGAGAGGTGTAGAGAGGTAGAGAGGTAGTGAGAGGTAGAGAGACGTAGAGAGAGGTAGAGAGAGAGGTAGAGAGAGGTAGAGAGGTAGAGGGAGGTAGAGGTAGAGAGGTAGAGAGAGGTAGAGGGAGGTAGAGGGAGGGAGGTAGAGAGGTAGAGGGAGGTAGAGGTAGAGAGGTAGAGGGAGTTAGAGAGGTAGAGCGAGAGAGGTAGAGAGAGAGACGTAGAGAGAGAGGTAGAGAGAGAGGTAGAGAGGTAGAAAGAGGTAGAGAGAGAGGTAGAGAGAGAGGTAGAGAGAGGTAGAGAGGTAGCGAGGTAGAGAGAGGTAGAGAGAGGTAGAGAGAGGTAGAGCGGTGTAGAGAGGTAGAGAGGTGTAGAGAGGTAGAGGTAGAGAGAGAGAGGTAGAGAGGTAGAGAGAGGTAGAGAGAGGTGTTGAGAGGTAGAGAGGTGTAGAGAGGTAGAGGTAGAGAGAGAGAGGTAGAGAGGTAGAGAGAGGTAGAGAGAAAGAGGTAGAGAGGTAGAGAAGGAGAGGTAGAGAGAGTTAGAGAGAGAGAGGTAGAGAGGTAGAGAGAGAGAGGTAGAGAGAGGTAGAGAGGAAGGTGTAGAGAGGTAGAGAGGTAGAGAGAGGTAGAGAGGTGTAGAGAGGTAGAGAGGTATAGAGAGGTAGAGAGTTAGAGAGAGAGGTAGAGAGAGAGGTAGAAAGAGGTAGAGAGGTAGAGAGGCAGAGGTAGAGAGGTAGAGGTAGAGAGGTAGAGGGAGAGGTAGAAAGGTAGCGAAAGGTAGAGAGGTAGAGAGAGGTAGAGAGGTTGAGGTAAACAGAAAGGTAGAGAGAGAGGCAGAGAGAGAGGTTTGGAGAGAGGTAGAGAGGTAGAGAGAGGTAGAGAGAGGTAGAGAGGTAGAGAGGTAGAGAGAGGTAGAGAGATAGAGAGGTAGAGAGAGGTAGAGAGGAAGAGAGAGGTAGAGAGAGAGAGGTAGAGAGAGATAGGTAGAGAGGTAGAGCAGTTCCTCAAAACGCTCAGGTGCCAGGATCAGTTTTTCGGCCACAAAGCTGCGTGTTCATGTTTAATACTTTATTGGGCGATTAATTAAAACACATACTATATACTCAGTAATTCAGGCAAGCTAACCCTTTCCATGTAAACAAGGAGGCACTGCTCGCTCCTGCAGGCAAAACGCTGTGGGATGCGAGGAATGCAGCTGAGGAGGGAGAGGGGGGAGTGCAGCCGAGAGCACAACACTAGTAGCAACCATTTTTAAACTGAAAAAATTCTTGTAGCTTAAAAAAAGTAAATGTATGCATTAGCATGTAAGTTCCCACAATGTTCAAAATAATTAATTAACAAATGCTCCGCATTATTTTTTTACCATTCGTAAGTACAAAACAACAGTGTTATAAAGAAGCGGTTGACACAGAATACTTGTTGTGAGAAGTTGGCCTGGTATATGCTGTTCACTAGTTAAAGTGGACACCTTGCACCAGTACAATTTGATTCTTATGGTAGTAGGTTTAAGACAACCTTTAAAGAAAGCTATCCTAGTGGTAGCTGTGGAGAGCAGCCTTCAGGCTAAGGCTTTAGTGGAATGTAGAGCAGCTTGTTTTACCTTATAATCTCCTGAATTACCAAATGAAAAGACACCACACCGGTATATATATCAAATATATATGTATTTATTACTAAACAACTCTCTACTAATCTCGTTATGAGATTAGAAGTCAGGAACATATGCACAAATCAAAGTTTCACAAAAAATTAAGCACAAATATGGCTGGGGCCCTGGGGCGTACCAGACCATATACTAAAAAAGAGACTTAGAGATAACAACTTACAAAGGGACAAGGCCTAGGGCCTTCAGAAGCGTTGGGGCCTCACGAAACCACCCAAGGTAGGTAAGTGAAGGTCCCACAGGGTACGCATGCAGTGTGTTAACCCAGCCGCAAACCCCCGTTGACTTCAATGGTGCAAGTCGCGGTTGTAAATTAGGAGTTTAAGGCTACTTCGGGAAAGTCTACAAGCAAGTCACTTACAGGGTAAGTAGTTCTAGAGCCAACACCCACAGGAGCACCATAGAGCTGGAGTTACTTCACCCAGGGAAGCCGGGTGCATAGGTGTCTTTTGGTGTCGGGTCGCGCCGTTGTTTTCAAAGGGAGCCAATGAAGACTTGCTGCTTGTGAAGACAGAAGAAGTGTCCGGTGGAATCCAAGCCTGGATTCAGAAGAAGGAAGACCTGAAAGCAGAGGGGACAATGTTCAAAGTCACTTGGCAGTGACCCGGGGCCAGGAAGCTGGATGCCCACAATCGTCGGATGATTTCAAGTAGTCCATGGGTGTCTTGACCCTTCAGCCACGAGGTCCAGGAGGCGTCGACGATGACCAGGAGCTGGATTCGGCATGCCCATAAAGTCTGCAGCTTACTGCGGTGTCGGTGACCAGATTGGTGCCAACAAGCCTTGGTAACAGCAAGTCTCATGGAAAGGACAAAAAGTCAGCGGTGCAGACCAGCAAGGTCTGAGGGACTCACCCAGTGAGGGTAATTCAGGGCAGGCCTGGAGCAACCAGGGGAGCCCTTTAAAATTGTAGGAAAGTCTTCAGGGGACCCATAAGCCAACCGGCAAAGGATCGCGAAGACGCCTCAGGAGGATCCACTCAACAGGGGCCCACCGTCACTCGGGACGCGGTAGACCTCTGATCTTCGGAGGAATTCCTGCTAGAGGCTTGGACAGCACAGGTTCGTAGAATGTCGTGAAGGGGTTGCACTCAAAAATAGTGCATGGTACCCAGGGATTGCGGTTCCTCATCACTCGTGGCGTCGCTGTGGACTCACGATGGCCTTGGAGAAGTCAGGAAATCCTCTTCCTGGGCTGCAGGGACTTCAGGCTCCGGTGGGAGCGATGGAGTTTGCGACCGTTGATTGTAGTTTTGGGTGCCTGACAAGCAGGGGAGTCACTCTTTGACTCCAAGGGAGATTCTTCCATCTTCCAGAGATTGTGGAATGTCGAAGGTCCAGGATTCGTCTTCAGAGCATCGTCCAGGGGTATCTAGTTTGCAATGGCAAGGGTTCCCTAACTTATACTAGAAGGGAGGGAGGGACTAGCTCTATGACTCCACCTATGGGAGGGTCAGGGGAGTGGGTGGCTACACCCACTTCCCTTTGTCCAATTTCACGCCAGAGCAGGGGCAGGTAGCCCCTGAGCCGGTTTGAACTGGTGTATGCACAGAGGAGCCTACTGCTCCTCCAGTGCAGGACTTTAAACCCTCTAGGAGTGCACCCACCCAGCCCCAATACACTAAACCCTGTCTGGGAGGTGGTCACACCTCCCTGTGACAGGATACCTATTGTTGGGCTTCCTCCACTGCGAGTTTCGGTAATCAGCAGGAGGGCAGCCCAGTGTCTGTGACTGGTGGCATCCATTTTGTGATGCCAGGGCTCTTCAGGATTCTACCGTGTTTCCACAGTAGGTACATGTCTATCCCTCTAGAAGGGTGGGATCAAACTCCCACACCAGGCTATGATTCCAAAGCATTTGACACCAAACACGACATGTTTTGATGCACCCATTCCAAAGTTAGCATTTACAGCGAGGTTATAATGCACTTAAGAGTATATGGTTTGACCGCATTCACAAACAGCCCCAGAGAATGGACTCTGAGAGCTGCAGATGGGCCCTGCTCAGGCAGAGGCACCCCCTCACAAGGAAACCAAGCACCCTGCCCTCAGAATTGATAGGGCCTGCCTTAGGGGTGACTGATAGGTTTAAATGTGTGTGCAGGAAAGATATAGTGAACCTATATCTCAGTGAGGAGTGCTAGCACCACCTCACCCAGGCTGCAGTAGCAGGCCTGTGGTGTCAGATTTAGTGTGCTTCCCAGGGGTGGCATAATACATGCTTCAGCCCCTGGTAGGCCTGTGAAGTACCTATGCCCTTGGTACCTAAGGTACCATATACTAGGGACTCATAAAGCACCACAGTATCCAATCACTAGTGCACCTAATATGCACCCCATGTTGTTTAAAGAGAACAGAGAGGCTGGGGCCCTGATTAGCAGGGTCCCAGCCAGACTATAGCCAGAAATCAGTGTAAACATCAGAAAAAAAGTGGGGGCCACATAAGAGGCAGATCTACTCTCCTACACTTGTAGACTCTTCTTTATTCACACCTTTCACCATCACAGGTTACAGTCAGCTGGAGTCAGCTGTGGAATGTTCAGTACAGCATGGTTAGGCAAGGACCAACAGGGAAGGAGGGAGAGGGGTGGCGGGGCGTACCAAGTGCAAATTATAACACATCTCCTTACATTGGGAGCGGAAAAGAGGACAGAAGGAAAGGGGGGTGGGAAGCCAAGGCAGTATGGGCAAGACCTTGACGTGAACGTAACATGGCAAATTATATAGTACAGTAGTCTTTAGTCCACCTGGGTGCGGACCTGGACCTTAGTGATCTTCTAGGAAACATCAAGATCCTTCTCATACCCTTGAGCCACAACCTGAGGAACAGCACCCTGCGGTTGAGGGACAATTCTGTCCAGGCTCCATGTTTGGCCATTTGCAAGTTGAATTACATTTCTGCCTACGTGAGTTACCTTCATGGGTTCTGAGAACCTTGTGGCCTCCCTTCTACGTGGTTTAGGTAGGTCTACACTAACCCAATCGCCCACTCTGAAAGTGCGCCCTTTAACATGTTTCATTTCATCATACCTGTATGACCTGTATATATTTAGACTGATGAACACTTATTCTTTTGTCCACTTCGTCCCTGTCTACTCTACAGGTGTATGATCTTTTCCAAGGAGGTGAAAGTCTGGTTTTGGGGACTCTTCCCTTCAGGGAGCTAAAGGGGGAAACCCCGGTAACTGAATTAGGGGTTGATCGATAAGCCCAAAGTGTATCTTGTAATGCTTCTTTTGCAGAGATTCCTAAAACCTCTGCTCGGTGTAGACATTCTTTCACCAATCGGTTCATACGTTCCACCAACCCATTGGCCCAGGGACAATATAGTGCTGTTTTATGATGGGTAATGCCCATTTCAGACTTGCTTTCTGATGTAAATTGTATGCCGTTGTCAGTTACGATGATGTCGGGGATGCCCTCATCGAAGAACACATCCTTAAGGAAATTAATTAGTACCTTATTGTCTATTTGGTATACACACTTGTAAACTATGCAACGGGTGTGGTAGTCTACCGTGACCAGAATGAAGCGTTCATTTAACATTTTGAGATTAAGGGGAACAATGATGTCGAGGGCTAGTTTGGACCATGGCCTGTTTGGCACAACCACCAGGGACAGTGGGGGTCTCCGTGTTTGCTGAATTTTGTCAGAGTGACTACACTCAAGACAGCCCCGTACTGTGTGTTCAGCCGTAGTATCCATCCCTGGCCACAAATAGTCCAATCTGATCTTATTTTTGGTGAGGCTGCACCCCAGGTGACCCATGTGGGCAAGGTCTACAATTTGTCTCAATTGTACAGGTGGAACGATTTTTTCACCCCTATAGACCGTACCCTCTTGAATGCTCAACTCCAATTTCACCTCCCAGTAGCCGCTAAGCGACGTGGTAACTTCTTTCTTATCTTTAGGCCAACAGTTGACTATGAGGTCTTTGAGTGCCTTCATTTCTTCGTCCGAGTGTTAGCACTCCTTCCATTCCTCTTTGTTAAAGTAGGTCAGTTTCAGTATAATTTCATCAGAATCCACTACAGTTGCATAATCATCAACATCAGGTGGTGAGCGAGATAGAAAATCTGCTACAACATTTTTATTGCCTGGCAAATACTTAACAGTGAAATTGTACCCCGCCAGTCCCAGGATCCATCTTGTATTGTATTGTATTGTATGCAGTATTTATAAAGCGCAACAGTCACCCAATGGGTATCTCGGCGCTACAGTACATGATACATTGACAAGTGGCATGGGGAACCCAGCAATAAAACAAATAGAGCAATAAGGAAGGTTAGTAAGCTCTAGGAAACAGCCATGTCTTGAGTTTTCTCCTGAACTGCAGAAGATCATAAGACTGTCTGAGTTCCAGGGGAAGGCCGTTCCAGAGCTTAGCTGCAGCAAAGCTAAAGGATCTACCCCCTGACTTAACTTTCCGAACCTTTGGAACTTTCACCAGATACGCAGTGGCAGAATGAAGACATCTGGTGGGTATATACCACGTAAAGATCTCTTGAAGGGGTATGGGTCCTAGTCCGTGCAAGGCCTTAAAAACCAAGCATAAGGACTTAAACTGGATCCTCTGCGTTAGCGGTAACCAATGAATCTCTGCAAGAGCCAGCGAACCTGATGACCGACGTGGTTTCATCAGTGCCAGTTTGGCCGCCATGGTCTGTACTCTCTGGAGGCGATCGATCAAACATTTAGGGGCGTCCAGCAATAGAGCATTGCAATAGTCTAGTCTACTGAGGATAATGTCACTGGTGACCAGTGCTCTGCCTTGGTGTGGTTTTCACTGACCCTTTTGTGGTGAATGCGTACATTAGGGACTTGTGATCAGTCTTCACAGTGAAGGGAATACCCCATAGGAAGAAACAGAAGTGTTTAATGGCCCAAGCGCATGCAAGTGCCTCTTTTTCTACCACAGAGTAGTTTGCTTCTGCTCCTTTAAGGGCGCAGGAAGCAAAGGCGACCATATGCTCATTGCCGTCGACCACTTGTGTAAGACTGGTGCCTAACTCTTTATTGCTAGCGTCAGTGCACAGCACAGTGGTTTTGGTGGGATCGAATCTGTCCAACGATGGGGCGGTGGCAATACCCTCCTTCACTGTGATGAATGCTGACTGACCCTCTTCATTCCACACAAAAGGTGTTCTTGCTTTTAACAGTGTTCTCAATGGCTCCACAATACCTGTATAGTTACAGACAAATTTGGCATAGTATTCAGATAAGCCCAAAAATGATTTGAGATCTTCGACACAGGTGGGAGCCTGTGTGCCTTGAATGGCCTCCACCAAGTCTACCATGGGCTTTATACCATCTTGAGAAATCGTGTGCCCTAAGTACTCTACAGACCCCACCCCTATGCGGCACTTTTCTTTCTTCAAGGTTAGACCTGCTGCCTCCAGCTCAACTAATGCATTTCTCAGAAAGGTGTTGTGCACCTCCAAATCTTTACCATAAATAAGAATGTCGTCCTGGAAGCATAGTGTACATGGGAGGTCCTTCAATACATGTTGCATGATCCTTTGGAAGGCAGCGGCTGCTGAAGCCAACCCAAAGGGCATGCAAATGTACTGGAATGCCCCAAGAGGTGTAATGAACGATGTTAGGGGACGGGAGTCGGGATGCAGCTCCACTTGGTGGTACGCCGATGATAGGTCTAACACGCTAAAACAACTTGCACCTTTGATGAGGGTAAGAACTTCATGTAACCGGGGCAAGGGGTGCCTATCCACCCAAATGTTCTCGTTTAAATCCCTCAGGTCAACACATAACCTGATCTCCTTGCTGGATGATTTGGTGGTAAGAACTATGGGAGCCAACCATTGTGAGCTTTCTATAGGTTCAATAACCCCTTGTGACAACAGTCTATCTAACTCCGCTCGTAGGGGTGCCTGCATCATGTGTGGTATGGGTCTGACTTTGTGAGTCACTGGTTTAGCATTAGTTTTGAGCTTGATGGAGTGTTGGTAGTATTTCAACAGCCCTAACTTCTCTGTAAAGACTTTGGGAAAGTTGTTGCACACCTCAGTGCCCCCTACTGATGGATCTACTAGTAGGACTTGGTCCGGACTGTTGGGATCTAGCTTGATACCTAGCTCTCTCTGGTGCTAACACCCCAATAAGTTGGATCCCTTCTGCGTGAAATAAATCTTCCCAACTGTGCTTCTCCCTTTAAATCCTATGTTCATGGTGGGCATACCTACCAAGGGTATGGGGTCAGCATTGTACCCCCCTGGATGGATGTCTGGGGGTTGCAAGTTTTGTTGCCTTAAGGGAAACATTTTTGAGAAAACCTCAGCTTGCAGCAAGGTATAGGGTGAGCAAGAATCTGCAAATACAGTGACCTCTCTCTTATCCAGGGTGACAGTACACAATGGAAATTCAGCATTTTTATCAGGGTCGTTGAGTTGAAACACATGTTTGGGTTCTTGGGGAGGCTCTTGCTCAATGGACATTACTGCTTTAGGACGTTGATCTCGACAAACCCTAGCCAAATGCCCCCTTCTACCACACTTGTGACATGTGATCGATCTGGCTTGAAACCCCACGCAATTTGCTAAATGACTTGGGCTACCACACCGGTAGCACTTTAGTCTGGTGCCCACTGGAAGAACATTAGGAACTTTATTTTTGCTCTCTTTGTTGATCTCCTGTTTACTTATAGCATTAACTTCAGTATGTTTATCCCCATCGTCCTTCATTGCTGCCATGCAATCTGCAGTGTGCTCAATCCCCACCGCTATCTCAATGGCCTGTTTGAGATCTGGATTGGCAACTAGTAACCTCTCTTGTATTTTAGTGCTGTTCGTGCACCTCACTAATTGATCTCTGATGAGGGAATCTTGTAGTGTTTCAAATTCACATGTGTTTGCTAAGCCCTTTAAGGCTGCTATGTACGTCTTGACTTTCTCATTTTTGCCCTGTACCCTTGAAAATAATGTATGCCTTTCCAATACCACATTAATAGTTTTACCAAAATGTTTTTCTAGTCTGTTAACTGCAACCAAGTACACATTGTCATCATCATCGCTATCATTTTCTGCTTCTGCTGATGTTGTAATGTTGTCGTAAGTTTTCCGCCCCTCAATGCCTAAATTATGAAGTAGAGTATGTAATTTGCGCAAGGAAGAGAATTTTCCCCCTCCTATGGCGATTAAGTACGACTCCATTAGTCCAAACCATTGCTTCCATGGCAAGAGAGGTTCTCCCATTTCGTTGAGGAAAGGAGGTGGCTGGGACATATTTGAAGTGACCATGTTCCTTCCTTCTTGTATGGTTGTTACTGGGCACTAGCTTCAGGTCAGTGTGAATGAATTTGCAGAACAGGGAGGAACAACGCAACGATAAGACCCAACCAAGGATCAGACTGGGAGTGTGAAGCAGGCTGCAAGGCACCGTGTCCAGTAGGGCTAGCAGTTAAGGAGCTGATGGTGATTGCTGTGCCTGTCATGGAGTGCAATGCATAGGCAGGCAGGATGGATGATGGACGTTGTATGCCGTCTTATGAACAAAGGTGACACCTGTAGAAACTGCTGTGTCAGACAGCGTGTGGCATGTAAAGAAATTCTGTGCTTGTCAGCATGTAGCAATGGTGACAAGCGTGTGGCATGTAAAGGAAATGCTGTGCTTGTCAGCGTGTGGCAACAGCGACAAGCATATACAACTTAAGTGTCTTTTGAACAATTGTGACTTCTATATAGACTGCTATACGACTGCTGTGCTTGTCAGTGTGTGGCAATGGTGACAAGCGTTTAAAGCTTCCTTGAGACTGAGGCATCCGTCGTGTGGAAGAAGAATTTCCTTGGAAAGAACCGGCGTTTGTTGAAGAGATGGGCATGCTAGAGTTAATCTCTGAGGAACGCCCCAGAGGCCGTCTTGGCGTTGCTCCGCCTCAGGGACTGACGGGGAAGACGGGAGCAGCGTTGAACGCGTGTAGGATCTCCGGGCGCTTGAGGAGGCTGCGGGCAGGACAGTGAGGAGGCCGCGTGACCTCCGCTCCACAGTACTTCCCCTCAGCGGCAGTCCACTCAGCGAAGAAGATTGGCACGCGATCACCCCACAGCGTTAATTGAAGGCAGTCACCGGGGCCCGCTGGACCCAGACAGTGATGAGGCAGAACAGCCCACAGTGAGGGAAATCACTGGGGCCCGCTGGTAATGCCAAGAACTCCCGCTATGCAACCTCCACTCCACAGCGTTTCCCCTCAACAGCACTCCAGCAGAGAAGATGTGCCACGCGATCACTCCAACAGCAGCGGGAAGACCACACGGTCTGCTGTCTCAACACTGCAAACAAAGCTTCCTCAGATCCAGTCGGACGGGTTGTCACACTGGCTGACCGAAGAACGCTCCGTGCGACCTCCGCCTCAGTCTGTTCTCCACAGCAGCTTAACTCCACACGTTCACAACCAGGACGCTTCAGCCCCCTGCTACAGACAACTTGAATGAGCTACACCAGCAGTTCCACACTGCAATCCTCCGTGAATCTTTTCCACTGTCACAAGCATGAAACCACCAGAATATTTGCCTGTCACGCAGCAGCAGCCAGCAATCCTTGCAGCAATTCTCCAAGCGTAAGCAGTAGTTCAGGTAAGACAAGTAACTTACTTATTCTTTGTACATCCTTGGTATCAGCTGTAACTGGATTACGTATTGGGGGTGATGGTGAACCGCCCCATACGGTTGTCCGTCGCCAGTGTTATAAAGAAGCGGTTGACACAGAATACTTGTAGACCCTTATTTATTCGTACCTTTCACCATCACAGGTTCCAGTCAGCTGAAGTCAGCTGTGGAATGTTCAGTACAGCATGGTTAGGCAAGAACCAACAGGGGAGAAGGGAGAGGGGTAGCGGGGCATACCAAGTGCAGATTATAACAAACAGCATTTTTATGAGTGCTCAGATGTTTGTTTTTTAAATATACACCATTTCCAAAATAATGCAATATAAACCTTCATTCTTCCTTAACATAAACCAAAAAAACACAAGGGGGAAGGTAAGATTTTAAAAAAACGCGGCCCGCACTCTGCTTAGTGACTGTTTTGAAGCACACTCGTGCTTGTGGCACCATCCGCCTTACGGGAACGAGCAACAGCCAATTAGCATGTGCGCCGCTGCCCGCTACTGCAAGGTGGATGCTGCCAGAAGCACGAGTACGTGCTTCAAAAAGAGCAGAGCACTCAAGAGTAGCTTAAAACTTAATTCACTTTTTCAAAGAGTGCAAACGTAACTGAAGGCTGGCGGTTACGTTGCTGCTTGGAGCTCATTGTACATTCATATTTTCGAATGTATGCACCTATGCAGTTCGGGTGAGCATACAAATCTGCTGCAAATACAGTCACCTCGCTGTTTAGATCAGCTACTCGGCTGAAAACCTCATCTTGAAAGAAAGTAGCTACAGATAAAAACATGTTTGCCCTTTGAGACTCACATACTCTATACTTTACTCTTAGATCAATCTCTTTGGCCCTTGATCTGGCTAAACCACAGATAACAGATTGAAGATCCTATGCTTTCTGATCAGTTGATGGAGGTGGACGAGGGGTAGCCATTGATTTTCTAAATGGATGGGCATTGGATTTGGTTGTTGTCGCTTCACAGAAGTCTCAGATTCTTGTTGTGATTCACTGGTATCTATTTCTTGGCAATTTTTTTCCAGGGTATTTTCCAGTGTATACGACTTGTAGGCCTTGTTGTTAAAATGACAAAATATTTGATCCTCTTCACCCATCAGTTTCAATCTTTTGTTAACTTTGTCTTGCCGTATTTCTGCAGCATCTCAATCTCTTTTCTGTCCAGCCCCAGTTGATGTTAGCTTTTCTTTCGGATTAGTTTGGCATATGGCACATTAGTCTTTATTGAAGGAGTCCTCAGATTTTGTAGTCAGCAGCACTCTGTCAGGAAGTAAAGATCTGCTGCTGTTACCTGCTTCGCTCATGTTTAAGAATTTGAATCAACAGAAAACTGAAACAAAAACAATATTAAAATAAATTACCAATATGATGGCTAAAACACATCATTATAGAGCGGCCATTTTGGATGATGGCGGAAGGGCTGCTCTGAGGTGTTAATTTCTGGAACTATAAGACTGCTTGACCCTCAAAACCTATGTTTTGACACCAAAATGAAGTATATAGGTCTCATGGTGCCTGAAATATAACATCATCACTGCAACATATCTGCTATTACCAAAAATGTTGTCCAGAAAAATTTGGCCCAGATTAGCAATGTCTACTCAAGCTAAATTACTTCTCTAATGATACAAAAACACAAATAAAAAATGAAAATGTCTGGACAACAGTTTTTTTACTTACGTATAGCAAGAGGACAGGACTTTAAGTTTAAGCCAGACATTACAATGACACACTCGCTAACTCTAATGAATAAATGTGACATGCTTTCAGTAAACCGTAGGACTGAAAGTCCTCCCTTCAAGCGTCGTTGTCATTTCAGGAGAAGTTAGATGACACAGGCTTCCGTTGTAAAATAGGTAACTACACTGACTTGTTGCCTTTCATCAGAAAAAATACATACAATGCTGATTATACAGGGGCTCAAATTGGTCACTTTTGTAGTCTTCAAATATCAAATGTCACATGCTTGCAGCTTACAGAAGACAAGGCATATAAGAGATTTATTTTTTATGAAGCACATGGGTGGCTTTCATTTATTTTCATTAAATATATTACTCATTTCACATCTCATATAGCAGCTTCCTGTCCTGAGGAGAACCCATAATCGAAAAGGGTAAACACGCGTTGACACACCCAATCAGGAGCAATAGGCAATAAAAGACTGGACAAGGCTACCTAATTAAGAGGAGAGCAGGTTTATCAGGGCTTTGCAGAAACAGAATGCCTATACTCCCAGACTATATTCTCATTATTATATTGTACAGATATAAATATTAAGGATATTGATTGCACATTGGGCTGAAATGTATTGAAGGGTGATATTAAAAAGCACAAAATCATGGGAATTGTTATGACATCTTGATGCAAAAAAATGAATGTCGTTATGTGTATGACAGGTCTTATGAAGATGTTATGTTGTATTTTAATGAATTGATGAGAAAAAATGAAATATCTTTTATGAAAAGATTTGATGGTTGACGGATTCGTTCCTGTGATCATTCTGCTTGAAAACATTTTCAACATTGGGTCACGGGAGATATTTCTTTTAAGTCTTGTTACTTTTAGAAAAGTTGCATTTTCCCTTTCTAAAGCCTCTGGTAACTCTTTTCAGAGTTAATTCCCAACAAGCATGCAGTCCCCTGCAACATGGTGTGAATGGCTCCCAGAAAAGTAAACATAAGGACCTTGGGTGGGTGGAGATGTGAGCCCCTCCTGACAGGATGCCCTGGGGATGTGTCCACCAACTGTGCAATCTTCAAAGGGGCATCCTCTATCACAGACAGATGTAACTCACACCTAGCCCTGCCCCTGATATTGTCGCAGTAGCCAAAGTGGCACCAATCCCAGTGAGGGGAAATTCTCTTCCAGAACTGGTTTACAGGGGGAGATCCTCATTTCACTAGAGACTCCTCAGATGGTGTCTAGAGCTCTCACCTAGGGAAGAAAGGTTCTGTCATGTTGGAATTTGGCAGTTCATGGTACTGTGAGATTTTTAGGGCCAAACCCACAGGGAAGTATGACAAACTTGGTATGGTTGCCCCTGGGAACTTTTTCCCTATTGCCAAGGGTGGTTTCTCCACCCACAAGCTAGTGCCATGCATAAAATGCCCCCTCTGTGTACTTTCTTCTGGACCTGTGGAAGACAGAAAAAGGACTGCACCTGCTGATGAACCCATGGAGAGAAAACCCAAGGGCTGGACATACTCAGACTTCTACCCAGGGGAGAAGAATGGACTCCAAGGGCTGGTTGGCAAGCCCCCTGTTCAGCTCCAGGAACACAAAAGCTGCAAGAAGCCTATAACTCTGCTGGGCCCAGCTGACCAGTTCCAACTCATTTTGCCCTGAACCCTGCTGGTGGATTGAGTCCTAACCCCCAAGAGGTGCCCAAAATGTCCTGGACGAATAGCTGATGTTATAGCATACTATTCCCCCCTCCAAAATTGCAAGACTGAACACTTAAAAACTTTTTCTGAACTTTTCTCAAAAAGAACCAGAGGCTACTGATGAATACAGGCCCCAGCTAGGCCCGCAGGACACAAGGGTTCGCTCTCCTGTAATGGAATCTATAAGGAAGTTGGCACGGAAACTGCAAAGTACAAAGACAGCATTTATTAACCCTTAAGGGTGGTCCTACAATCCACACAACACTCTTCAGTATTGCATAGAGTAGCACAAAGAACTTGCATACGTGGTCCCCTTTTATACACAACAGAGGGGCTCATAAGTGGGTGGATACAACATAGAGCAAAATTCATTACCATTTATGGACATTTTCGATACAGGATCAATATGTGGGCGGAGCTAACGCACTCCTTGAGCCCGCGAAGACATGGTCAAGCAAGGCTAACTGATAACAGATGTGGTCAAGTCTGGGCATGCGCCAGATGGACAAAGGAGCTATTTATAGACTGTTACTAGGCAGATTACGAGAGCAACTAACACAGAGGTTGGACTCTTCTCGTGAGGAACACGTGGAGGCATGACAATACAAAATGGAGTCCAAGCTTCGGTCAACATAGCAGAGAAAACACGATCTATAACAGAGGAACTAATGTCTTTAGTAAATGCTTAATCACATCGTTGTTTCAATTTACAACAGACGACCCTTTCAGCATTTACTGAAGACATCCGGCTTGTTAGGATAATCATCATATATATCAATTGTCATCATTTCTTCAACTTCTTTAGCTAAACGTTTTTGGTGGGCAACATCAGCAATAGCTTTCTTATCAGGGATACAGAATGATAAACATAATGAGCAGAGTAAGGGACCACATTGGATACAAATACAGCATGAGAACAGAATCGCTACAATAATACAGAGACCAGTTAGAACCTTCCATCCCCAGGCAGTAATTAAGGCCCAAAACCATCCAGAAAAAGACCAAGTGCCGTTTTCTGTATGGATCTCAGCTGCAATTTTATGCAGTTTATTGATGGCATTATAAACTGATGGCGTATGAAGGGATAAACACACAGCAGCTACTTCCAATAATTTTACATGCTCCTCCTCTGTCAGCTAGCATAACGTCTAATACCATACGATTCTGTAATGCAACAATTCTTGTGATCTGCAATTCTTCCGTAAGATTCCCAAGAGCAGCAGCAGTCTGATTTGTTACAGCTTCTACCACTCTTGTTAATCTTCGGATCTTCCTACTGTTCAGAGCAGCTCCAACAAAGAAAAACAATCCTAAGTTAAAATCAATATACTGTTGCAGACTGGTGTCGGTCTGATCTACATCATCAATTGATAAAGTACGTTTATACCTATTTACAGTCACATTATTCAATAATTTCAAATCCTTATGATAAGATGCAGGAGCTAAGAATACAGGAGGTAGTAGAAATGATACATAGCATACCCCAGACCACCCAGCCGGCAGACGGTAATAACCTTTATTTCCACACACAAAGTACGTATTATGGGAGGCTAGAAAGGTACTGTTGTTCAACCCATCAATATTTAAAACAGTAATGCAATCACTGACACCAACAGGGATGAAACCCACACTCTGGACACACAAGTCCGCTTGAGCTTGTGCTACTTGAATTACAAATTTATCTTTTCCCACAGTGTCTCTTGTGTTCGTAAAGATGTAGGGAATGGATTCATTGTCTGGTCGGTACTCTTCCCACTCCCAAATTGTCCCATTCGCTTGTGGATACCCATTCTTGTCTTGATGGCATTCTTTATTAAGTCTAAAAAGCAATCGTCCCACTGTCGGTTTCCGAGTGGCAAAAAGCAAAGTATACCATGCTCTACAAGAGCCATTATGAGAGAAAGGAAGTGGTATAAATGGCGTTCCTCCTTTCTTCTGATGAGCGGGCATCATCCCACATATCCAACAGTTCGTAGCATTCGTAGCAACGTGGGTATGATGCAGCATCTGGATGAAAGTGTTATTCAAGTAAGATTGTCGATGCTTCAACTCTTGATACGGTAATGTATAAAAGTAGTGCTCCTCAGGCACCGGAGTTGTCAACACAAGAATCTTCCGAGCGGGAGTTACATCCTCCACGAACCATGTGGTTATCCCAACAATGGCTACTGTCAGCATGAACCCTAATGCACAAAGGATTTTCTTTTTCTCCATGTCAAGGTAAAAAGAGTAAAACCAATATCTTCCTGAAACTAAAAGTCTGTCAGAACTCTTCCCCTTGGGCAGCGGTTGATTTCTTCACCAGCGGGCCAAGACGGGTGTCGCTACACTAATGCAGGGCTGATCCCCCCCCCTTGCCTCATCGGCTCTCCGTTTCACTAACCCAAGGGCCGTTCTGACAGTATGTCCCGGTACTGGAAAACTCACTTCCTTGGTCGAAGATGATATCGCCTTCCTCCAGGAGTCGCGTGGTCCGGAAAGAGCTCCTCAGTGGCGTTTGGCTCCGCAGCACGGCCTGTCTCTGCAGCCAAAATATCTCGTTGATCGGTCAGCACGGCAGGTTCCACCAATCCGGGCGGCACCTTCCTACAGTGCAGAGAGTGGATCCAATTCTTTCGGTTGGAGACTCGCACAGCCGTCCTCGTTGCAAGGAGGACCTGCTCAGGGCCCACCCATCTCGGTTCCAAGCTGTTCGTTCTGTCGAAGACTTTCACCATGACATGGTCCCCAGGCCGGAGACCATGTCCTTCGCCGGTAGACCGATCAGGGAGCGCCTCTCGAACCTGTTGATGGATAGAAACCAAGTTATCCGTTAACTGTGCCAGATAATCGCTCATCATTACACAAGGTACATCATACACAGCCTTAGGTCTTGGTGGACCCCAAATATTCATTGGGCGTCCAAAAACAATCTCGTACGGCGTAAGGCCAGTTCGAGAGTGCGGTACTGATCTAATTGACAATAACGCCAGTGGCAGAGCGTCTGGCCAAGTCAAAGACGTCGAAGCTTGAATTTTTGCGATCTTAAGCTTCAGTGTACCATTATACTTCTCAACTAGGCCTGCAGACTGGGGGTGAAACACGGCGTGGAACTTCTGGGTGATGCCTAGACCCTTCAAGACATACTTTATAACATCCGCTACAAAGTGAGGGCCATTATCACTCCACAGAAGTCTACAAACGCCATATCGGGGGAAAAACTCCTTCAGCAGCAGCTTCGCAGTAGTCATCGCAGTATTGTCTTTCGTAGGGTACGCTTCAACCCATTTGCTGAAAGCGCAGACCACTACTAGAACATACTTCAGATTATTACAGCGCTCAAGCTGGATGTAATCCATCTGCAGAACCTCAAAGGGTGCAGTGGGTGTCACAAATCCTCCTGCTGGAGTTCGAGTACCCTTTCCTGGGTTATACCTCAGACAGATCATACAGGTCTGCACCACCCTCTTCGCCGTGCTAGCAATCTCTGGATGCTCCCAGACTTGGGTAAGCAATTTCACAATTGCGGAAGCTCCAACATGTGCTAGCCCATGTGCCATCTGAACCATAGGTTGTACAAAGGCCGTGGGTAATTTCCATCTATCCATCTGCTTATTTCTCCAGCAACCCTCGTCATCCAGTTCTCCTTCGCTAGCCCATTGTTCCCGCTCTTTGTCAGAAGCGGTCCGTTGCATTTCTCGCACTTCCTCCTTCGCATCATGCCATCTTTCCACCTGTGACTTTACTACATACATGGCAGTAGTACCGGGCTGCATCGCAGTCTCCCGTGCTACTCGATCCGCTAACGCGTTCCCTTCTCCAACTTTATCAACCACTTTCCTATGGGCGCTACACTTAACAATGGCAATTTTCTTTGGGTACGTCAATGCAGTTAAAAGATTATGAACTAACTCTCCATGCATTATCTGCACCCCATGTGACGTTAAAAACCCTCTCTCCTTCCAGAGTAGGCCGAAGTCATGCGCTACTCCGAAGGCATAGCGGCTATCTGTATAAACATTCACACATAATCCTGTACTGAGCTCACATGCTCGTGTTAATGCTATCAGTTCCGCTGCTTGAGCTGATTTCTGTGGTATGCGTGCTGTCTCCACTATCGTTTGTAATGTGGTAATTGCATATGCTGCTGAAGCCGTACCATCTGGTAGCTTCAGACAGGATCCATCCACCCACAGCTCTCCATCTACATCTGGAAAGGGCGTATCCTGGAGATCAATACGACCCTTTGTCTGTTCCTCAGTCACGAGAATACAATCATGCGCTTTCCGCGCCTCAGGCTGGGTTTCGGGGTATGGCAGCAATGTTGCCGGGTTTAGTGTTACGCACCTTTTCAACGTAATATGAGGAGCCAAAAGCGTCAACTCATATCCCGTTAAACGGGCACTGGTCAAATGCTGCGTCTTTGTTTGATTAAGCAGGGCATCAACAGCATGGGGGACTAATACCAACAGCTTATGAGATAACACAATTCCCTCGCTTTGGCGTATTGACACAGCTGTCGCCGCAACCGAGCGAAAACACCCTGGTAATGCTCGGGCGACAGGATCAAGTACAGCCGAAAAATACGGACAGGGGCGCTGCTTGTCGCCGTGCATATGCACTAAAACTGACAATGCACATCCATCTTTCTCATGCACATACAACGAAAAGGGTTTTGCATAATCAGGGGTCCCTAACACTGGTGCTGAACAAAGGGCCTGTCGTAGTTGCTGAAAGGCAGTATCACACTCATCTGACCAAGGGATTGGGATAGGCGTGTCCTTTGTCAAGAGAGCTAACAATGGCTTAGCTATGTGTGAGAACCCCAATATCCACTGTCTACAAAAAGAAACAAGGCCCAGAAATGCACGCACATCCTTCTGTGTGGACGGTCTCGGTGTGTCCAAAATTACTTGGATACGATCCGGTGTGAGTGCACGTCCCTCCTTAGACAAAAGGTGACCCAGATAAGTCACCTTTGGTCTACAGAATTGCAATTTCTTCCTAGATACCTTATGATTGCGGGACGCTAGAAAGGAAAGTAAGGATAACGTACTTTTTTCACATAACTCCAGGGTGTCAGCCGCCAGTAAGATGTCATCCACATATTGAATGAGGGCGACACCCTCGAGCAGGACAAAGGAATCCAATTGTCGTTTCAAAGCCTGACTGTAAATGCTAGGGCTTTCTGTATAGCCCTGGGGAATCCTACAGAAACGATAAGACCTATTATTCAATGTAAACCCAAAAAGATATCGGCTATCAGGGTGAATGGGAATGGAAAAGAAGGCATTCTTCAAATCAATCACTGAGAACATGGTCGCCGTAGGCGGGACCAAGGTAAGCAACGTCGTAATATCGGAGACCACTGGGTATTGAGGTATCACGATCTTATTCACTTCTCTTAAATCAATTATAAACCGATAAACTCTGGCATCCGTATCCTTTTTCAATATGGGAAGAATCGGGCTGTTGCAAATGTTGTAGGGGACTTCCTCAACTACCCCAACCGTTATCAAATCCTGCACTATCTGTATGAGAGCCTCCTCACCCTCCTGGGAAATACGGTACTGTGGGAGGCGTGGTAACACCGCCCCCTCCTGGACGCTAATGTGGACCGGTGGAATCACCATTTGTCCCACATCAGTATCCGAAGTTGCCCACAAAGCATGAGGGAGGGTAGCTAACAGCGCATCCTCCGACATCGTACACATCCGTTCAGATCGAGGGTAATTGTCATTCAATATTACTCGCACACCAGCAGGGGAGCAGCGGATAGTAGCCCTAAAGTGCTTTAACATATCCAGACCCATAATATTGTCCGGTGTATACGGGGCAAGCAGAAACGGACAGGGTGCAGAAAAAGAATCAACCTTAAACATGAGGGGCTTGGAAAGAGGGCTTCGGGAGAGTGTACCATCAAACCCTACCGATGTGACCATTAAGCCAGATGGGGGAGCCCCCGGAACCAATTGCTTAGACAGCGCATTACGTGTCGCTCCTGTATCCACCAGGAACTGATCAGTAGAGCCCAAAACTTCAGCCGATACATAAGGGCCCTTCTGATCGACCGGCACCTCAACTGATTCTAACCCCCATCCAACGCAATCCTATGCATGCTGAGAGTCATGGTACCCCGACCGGTCAACTCCTGACGCTTGATACTGATGCTGGCGATCGAAAACATTTGATCTATCTCGGTGCTGCCCAGCAGACTCAAGACGAGCCTGTTCGTTAGAATTCCCTCGAAAGTTCGAGAAACCCCCTCTACCTCGCGGGCCACCGTGGGTATGCCCCTGGCGCGATGCATGCAACACCGGGCAGTCCCTAGCCCAATGACCCGATTGCTTACAATACGCACATTGATTCCTATTCAAATCAGACCGGCCCGTGGGAGGACCATAAGATCCTCCCCTACCTCTATTACTACCTCGTCGAGGCGGGCCATAGACTTGCGCCAACATCACCTTTGTTTTCAAATCTTTCGATTTCTTTTCCTCCTGGCCCTTTGCTTCTTGCTCCTGACGCTCATAATACTGAGCGATAGTCAGGAGGGCCGTCGGCGTAGCGGAGGACCAAGAACTTTCACTCGCTTTTAGACGGGCCGCAACTGCCGGCAGCAGATTAGCTACATATTTATCCGCAAAAAGGTGGCGTCCCGTATCGTCGGTAAGCGACTGTCCGCTAAAATCATGAAACGTCTCCTCAAAGCGCGTAAAGAAGTCCGCAACCGACTCGTCAACTTTCTGTTTACATGCAGCTAACATATTCCAGTCAATCTTTTTAGGGGGGATAATCGTCTTCAACTTAGTCACAATAGCAGCAGGGAGATCTAAAATACTCTGCGGCGGTTTCTGCGCGGGCTTCCGCTCCCTATCCTCATCCTCAAGCTCAGACCACCGGGCCTTAAAGGCAACTATATCATCTACCTTTCGTACAGATCGCCACATATCCGGTGGTAGAATAAGGCCAAAGAACAGGTCTATATCTGCTAAAGTCAAAACGCAAGAATTCAAGGCCCCCTCGACTTCTTCATAGAAGGCCGCTGGATTCTTACGGGGGTCGGGCAGCGCATTCTTCAACGCCATAACATCAGCCCTATGCCACGGAGTGTAAACCCAATTATACACGAAATATCCCTTAGCATCGGCGGAGGTAATGTCCGAGCTAGTCCCTGCTCCCTTAGGAGGAACATACAAAGGCGCTGCCTCTCGCATTGGTTTAACATGCACTACGTCATCCTTATCTGACTGGGAGGTGGACGAGGGGCCCTCTGCCGTGCACGAATCCGACTGCTTCTCCTCCTCCGTTTGTTGGCGCGCTTTCTCTCTAAGGGCCAGCACCTCGTCCCGCAAGGCGAACAGCCGCCGAGCCGCCTCAGGAGCCTTAGGGGGAGAAAAAACACCATCATGCAATGCTTTAGCAACCGATGTCACATCGTCAGGCTCAAAGACACTAGAATATTTTCGGAAAGCAGCAATCACTTCCTCAGCGAAATGAGCCAGAAAATACACCCTTTCTCTATCTTGCCACGACCCCCAAGTATGGAGCAACTCCTCCCTAGACATCTTGCCCTTAAGTGCACGGAGGGAAAGTTTCCGAAGCTCAGCCATATGCTCGGCCGATAACATGGACCGCGTATCTACCTTACCCGGACCGAGCCAGAATCTTGCGGCCTCGGAGCAGATGCGCCGACATAAGGGGGCGGAGGGCGATCTAGTAAAGAAAAATCATCATCAAGATTATTAAGGACAGGATAAAGTGGCTGTCGAACAACGTATTGACCCGAAACTTGTAGCCTACGCTCCTTCTCTTGCCTGTCCGTCTGCTCTCTATCCTCCCGACGCTTCGCTTCCTGTGCTCGCACATGATCATTCTTCCGTTGTTCTTTATCAAACAGCGCTTTCTCGCGCTTCTCTCGCTCACGCACCTCCTTCACCCACAACCGCACACACTCAAACATATCCTGACGGGCACGCCGCTTACACATACACTGTTCCACATACTCAATCTTACGTATATCAAACGATCCATACAAAGGCCATCACAACTCAGGATCTTTTTTCATATATTTCCTCCATACTGTGCTGTACATTATGGAAGAAAGACCATGCTTCACGTACATATCCCTATTAGGCGTCCCCTCTGGGGGAGCTGGAGCAGATTCCTCGAGGTTCAACCGGTTTCCAAAACAGCAGCACCACTTACGGAGTGCGCTGAAAGCAGGCATGCTCAGAAATAATGCAAAATATGCAATATCATAAAAAATGGCACTTAATCGTTGCGCCGTTCAGAGTTACACAGCTCTGGAGAAATCTCTCCACATTACCTGCCTATATGTGTTGCAACGCATATATATTCACAAAGACAAATCCAAAATATGACTAGTCATCACAAATCAAACTCAAATAGCCAGATCAGGCTTCAAAACTCGGAGCAAGTACCGTACACCGGTTCTTACCAATCAAGAGTCCAGATTCCAACTGCCAAGCTCCACAATCGCCCAAACGGCTTTCACGGCAAGACCGACAGAAGAGGTCTCAGTCGAGGACCGGTGCCACCCAGACGGTCAGTTCGGAAGGGAAGGAAGAAAAACCTTGGGATGCCAGGGCTAAGGCGCCGCTGGCAGTGATCACGTCCCCGGCCCAATTCCTCACCTTCGTCGCGACCAATCCTTCGAGCATCCGAGTCGCCGATGAGCCCCACGTGACGGGCGCCAATTGATGAATACAGGCCCCAGCTAGGCCCGCAGGACACAAGGGTTCGCTCTCCTGTAATGGAATCTATAAGGAAGTTGGCACGGAAACTGCAAAGTACAAAGACAGCATTTATTAACCCTTAAGGGTGGTCCTACAATCCACACAACACTCTTCAGTATTGCATAGAGTAGCACAAAGAACTTGCATACGTGGTCCCCTTTTATACACAACAGAGGGGCTCATAAGTGGGTGGATACAACATAGAGCAAAATTCATTACCATTTATGGACATTTTCGATACAGGATCAATATGTGGGCGGAGCTAACGCACTCCTTGAGCCCGCGAAGACATGGTCAAGCAAGGCTAACTGATAACAGATGTGGTCAAGTCTGGGCATGCGCCAGATGGACAAAGGAGCTATTTATAGACTGTTACTAGGCAGATTACGAGAGCAACTAACACAGAGGTTGGACTCTTCTCGTGAGGAACACGTGGAGGCATGACAATACAAAATGGAGTCCAAGCTTCGGTCAACATAGCAGAGAAAACACGATCTATAACAGAGGAACTAATGTCTTTAGTAAATGCTTAATCACATCGTTGTTTCAATTTACAACACTACTACTGGACTGCCACCGAGCCGCTGCCTCCAGCGTCAAACTGCTGGTCAGATTCAAATTGCTGGTTTGTTCTGCTGAAAGGATCCTGACTTTTGGAAAACTTTTTATGTCTGAACGTAGAGGCTTTCACCAGGACCAGTATTGAGAAGCACCCTGATGAGGCCGACACCTTCCTGGGCACGACTTTGGACTTCGCCAATATCAAAGTTTTCCTGCCTTCAATGTCAAAAGCCTTGAACGTCTTGCTGGAGCCGAGGCTCTCACTGAGGACCTGTGCTTCACAGGCCGTAGTCGATTAGCCCCTCTTCGGGTCCCACCTGCCGATGAGCTCATCAACGAGGACTTTTCTCCAGAAAAGTGAGCCAGTTAGAAGGTAAACTTTCCACTGGGACATACCAAGTCCCTAAATCTGTCCTGCACTCCATCACAGTCAGTCTTAAGTTTTGACTAGTGCGAACAGATAGTCGTGATTCACGCTTTGTGGTGATAGAAACACAGAAAACCTTGAAAAATAAAATCCCAGTTTCCGACATCGGATTCTTGTCATTTTAGTGCATATTTGTTCATCAAAATGTACTCTATTTTTATAAACTGGAATGAGATATTTATTGTGTTGTGTTTTCTGCTCTTTAACTAGTTTGGTACTGATAAATGCTTTACATATTTCTCCTATATTTATCTAGTCTGCTCTGTGCTACAGCTACCCATAGTTGAGCTCAGGTTTAAATTATTGAGCCCTAACTTGACCTGGCAGGGAACAGCCACATCAACTAACAACCCATTTTTTCACACACTCCTCTTTTCTCTGGGAAGTAGCCACCAGCTGATGAATGCTACCAGTACGAACATGCTCTCTTCATTTAGCTGTAAGAAGACAGCCCGAATGCCATGCTCTAGTCTTAAGCATCTATGTGAATTAGAAATTCTTTGGAGAAGTCAGTCCCTTGCACACTGGTTCTATGCACATGTCTCATTCAGGGTATCAAAAGCCTTCTGGCGCACTTCCATCCAGATCACCTTCTGGGATTGCTTCTTGGAAGCCAGTTCAGTTAAAGTGACAACAGTAGTGCTATATTTGTTTATAAATCTTATCTAGTACCCAATGAGGCCTAAGAAGGCTCTCACTTCGTGCAGGGTCTTGCAAGGCTCCCAAGCCATAATAGCTTGTATCTTGGGCTGGAGAGGCTGAACCTTGCCTCCACTAATTTGGAGGTCCAAGTATACCACTGATTCCTGCTCTCTCTGGCAATTGGTGGCCTTGATAATGAGGCCTGCCTGTTGCAGTGCCTGGGGCACCCCCTGGAGGTGGTACAGGTGGCCATCCCAGTTAGAGATGAAAACAGGAATGTCATTCAAGTAGACAGCACTGACGTTTTCTAGCCCAACCACAACCTGGTTGACAAACATCTGGATTGTGGTAGGTGTGAAAGTGCGGAGCCCCAATCTCTCTGTGGCCCTCTCAGGGTGAACTGATATCAAGTCGAAGGTACCGAAGAACTAGGAAGCCCCCAACCGATCAAGGAGCTCTGGAAATAGGGTGAGCATCAGACTTGGTCATTGAATTGAGGCCTCTGAAACTAAGCCTGGGCAAAGCACTACGCTACGCTCGCGTAGTTTGCGAAGTTCGCGCACAGTGCGAACACGCGTAGCGTAGTGTTGCGTAGTGCTGCGGTCATTTTTTGCTTGCTCGCGGTCCTCAACGTCAAGTTGGCGACCGCGAGCAAGCAAAATGACATCCCGGCGAGACTTTTTCCTTGTTCGCGATCAGCAACATCAAGTTGGCGATCGCGAGCATGGAAAATAAACCTCCCGGCGAGATTCCCAACGCGAGGAGGTCAGGTTTCTCATTGCGAGTGGTCGCGTATGCTTGCGACCGCTCGCGATGAGAAACTACCAGTTCGCGTTGAGAAAGCTGCCGCTCGAGTAAAAATCTACTCGAGCAGCAGAAAACTACAGCTCGCACTGTGCAAGATGCCATTTTCAATGATTGCACAGTGCCGGTTGCATGTCCGCACTGTGCAATCATTGAAAACGACATCTGGCACAATGCGAACAAGGTACTACGCAGTTCGCGAAGTGCTACGCGTAGCTCGCGTAGTGCGAACTGCACTTTGCGTAGCTTCGCGAAGTGCTACTTCGCGAACTACGCCCAGGGTTACCTGAAACCCACACAGAAAAAACATTCTGGGGTGGTGCCCAGTGGGTCAGCCTTGGGTATCAGTATCACTTGCCTGGACCAGGGACTACAAGAGACCTCAACCACCCCCAAATCCCACATCTTTAATACCTCATCTTTGATGCTAGCCCTCACTTTGTCAGACATCCTATAGATTTTATTCTTTACAAGCAAGCTGTGCCCTATGTCTCCTGTTGTTTGTACACCAATCAATGAGCCAGGTGGGAATTGAGAAGAGTGAGGCGAACTGCTCCAATAACAACAGTCCCTCTGTTGCTATGGGGTCAGCTTAGGGGAGAGGAAAGCTCCTTCCACTGATCATCTTGCTCCTTGGAAGACACAAAGTCTGGGAGGCATTAACTCTCCTTCTCCTTACCATCATCTGTCACCAGGAGCGCAGTCACTTCAGACCTCTCAAAGTGGGGCTTGAGGTAGGTCACCAGGTAGGTCACCTTCACTTTTCATTCTTTTACCTCATGGGGTCCAGTACGATGGTACGTCTGGGCTCGGGGCTCCATAGCTCCACCAGTCATACCGAGACCGTCTGAGACTGGAGTGTCAACATGCAGGTCACTATATCTTGAGGGGATTTCTTGGGAGCTTGCTCCCACCCCTCATTCACAAGACTGAGAGGTCCGCGTATAGGGCGGCCAAACAGAATTTCTAAGGGACTGTAACCCACTCTCTTCTAAGGTTCTTCTCTGTAGGTAAATAGTAGACTTGATAAGAGGACGTCCCATGAATGTCTCAAAGGCTTTGATAAGCCTACAATCTTGCCTTTTAGGGTCTTGTTGAAAACAAACCTATTGATCTGGTGTGGTATGGAATGGAGAACTTGTAGGTTACCCTGCACTCCTCACATGGACTTCATGTAAGCAGACATGAAGATGGTGCCCCTGTCAGACACAACCTACTTAGTGAAACCTATAAGGGTAAATATCCTTATTGGTGCCCTGGCCACCGCAGGCACAGTCTCTAACCTCATGCAGGCCTCATGGTACACTGTGGGATGGTCCACCAAGTCCAGGATAAACTTATTGCCTAAGGCATTCTTAGGGTCCAGAGGCCCAACAACATAAATTCCCCACACTTTCAAAGGGGTTTCCCACCACAAGGAATGGAAACAAGGAAACCTTCTGCTTTATCCCTGAATTGTCACTGGCCTATCAGTTTACTCAGTATCTGCAGAATGCATCTGACTGCACTTTCACCCTGGGTCAATAACCAGTCAGACCGTAAACAGACAGAATATCGAGTTTTTTATTTTGACCTGCAATAATATCGAGTGCGGAAAATCGGGATACAAAAATATCGACTATCCGAATATCGTTGTAAAGAATATTGAGTCTAAGGTAAGTAATATCGTTTTTAACAATATCAAAGTTATTAATATCATTTAAAAAAATATCGAAGTCATTAATATCATTTGCAAAAATATAGTTGTTAAAAATATTTTTTTAAGTTAGTGTTATGTATTTTAGTATGTATTCTAAATGTATGTGTTCTATTTTTCTGTCTTAGAATTGCATTTGTTTTTTATATGTGTATTACATTTTTAGAAGTTATTAATTTTATTTAAAGCACATTTTGCTTTTTAGTTCCGTAGCAGGTTGTGGGTTTATAGGGGAATAGGGTGAGAAGTAATTTAATTATAATAAATGTATTATCAATTTTTATATGTTTTAATTTTATTTTAATTACATTTTGCATTTTAGTTCCGTAGCGGGTTGTGGGTTTATAGGGAATAGGGTGGGAAGTAATTTATTTATAATTAATGAATTAATAGTTTCTGTTAATTAATATTTATGTATTTAATATTTATTATTGTTAATTTTGGTAATTAATTTATGAATAGTTCATTATTAAATAGTTGTCAATTATTATTAATTAATTGGTAATTATGTTAATTGTGTCATTTCTTTAGGAATGAGTTGTGGGTTGATAGGGGAGTAGCGTGGGAAGTAATTTATATATAATTAATTAATTAATATGTGTTATTAATTAATATTTATTTATTTAATATTTATTATTGTTAATTGTGGTAATTTATTTATTAAAAATGTGTTTAATAATTGGTTGTTAATCAGCCTTAATTATTTGGTAAATATGTTAATTGTGTAATTTTTTTAGGAGCGGGTTGTGGGTTGATAGGGGAGTAGGGTGGAAAGTAATTTAATTTTTACACTTTTTTTATATTTTTATTATAAAATTTAGTTAATGTTATTTTACATTGTTAGTTGTGTGAATTAATTTTTTATTAACGTTTTTATTTTGCTTTTTAATTGTTATTAATTAATTAATTGTTAATTAATTATGTTAATTGTGTCATGTTTTTCAACATTGGTGGTGTAATTTATAGGGGATTATGGTGGGAGGTAAATTATTTATAATTAGTTAATTAATTGTTAATTAATGCTAATTAATTAATTAAAATTAAATATGCTAATTATGGAATAATTTTGATGTCTGAGTTGTGGTGTTTATAGTTACAAATTTTGGGAAGAAATTTAAATTAATTTATGATTTGATGTTAATTGTTATTAATTTATTAATGTAAAATTAGTAATGAAAATTGTGTAAAAAAAATAAAGGGGTCCATTAGGATGGCAGGCGGATCACCACCGCCCATATAGCGGTGGCAATCCGCCCGCCATTTCCGTCCGCCCGCCTAACATTTCCCCCCGCTATATTACGATGGCGGTGGGGACCCAGGCGGACGGAAAGACCTTCCGTCAGTTTTCCGCCGGTAGGCAATCCACCGATTGCCTACCGGGTGGAAAAGACCTGCAATATGGTGGCAGTGCCTTCCAGGCACCACCATCCATATTATGCTGATGGCGGTCTGATGCCTTTCCATGGCGGAGACTCCGCCACGGAAAGGCATGCGGAGAATGTCTTTGGGGCCCGTTGCGGGCCCCCAGGTGGTTGGGGGTGGGTGGCTGCACTTCGGGGGTACCCATGGTACCCCCTTACATATGCATGCTCAAGGTAGCAGGCACCACGAGGTGCCTGTCACGTTGTGCATGCAAATGCACAACATGCCCTTTTAATATTGTGGCGGGTGCTGAATACAGCACCGCCCGCCACAATGTTCAATATACAGGATGCGACTGCCATGGTGGCGGTCGCATCCTAATTGGCACATCGGGACCGCCGAACCACTGGCAGCCGGCACCACTAGGGTGGCGGGCAGGCTGGAGTCCGCTCCCCATTCTAAAAGTGTGTGTTTTGGTGTTTATTGGAGTAGAGGGTGGAAAGTAATTTAGTTTAAATAAATTAAACATTAGTTGATCATTAATATTTATTTATTAATTGATAAATATTTTTGGTAATGGTTTTACTTTTATTTTGTTAGGGGATTTAGGCTCAATAGCTGTAATGTTTGGTTTTATCCCCTCCGCTATCCAAAACTTTAACTACTGTTACACTCATTGGAGTGAGAATAGTAGTTTATTCCCCTCCGCTATCCAATACTTTGCCTACTGTTGCACTTGCTGGAGTGGGAATAGTATTTTTTACCCCTCCACTATCCAACACTTTCACTATTGTTGCACTTGCTGGACTGGGAATAGTAATTTTTATCCTTCAGCTATCCAACACATTCCCTACTGTTGCACTTGCTGGAGTGGGAATAGTAAATTATTCCTCTAAGCTATCCAACACTTTCCATACTGTTGCACTTGCTGGAGTGGGAATAGTAATTTTTGCCCCTCCCTAATGTTGCACTCCCTGGAGGGGGAATAGTAATTTTATCTCCTCTGCTATCCTACACTTTCCATGTTGCACTTGCTGGAGTGGGAATAGTAAATTATTCCCCTCCGCTATCCAACACTTTCCCTAGTGTTGCAATCATTGGAGTGGGAATAGTAAATTATTCCCCTCCGCTATCGAACACTTTCCCTACTGTTGCACTCGTTGGAGTAGGAATAGTCATTTTTACCTCTCCGCAATCCAACATTATCCCTACTGTTGCACTCTTAGGAGTGGCAATAGTAATTTTAATGTTTTCACTATACAATACTTTCCCTACAGCTGCACTTGCTGGAGTGGGAATAGTAATTTTTTCCACTTCGCATTCCAACACTTTCCCTACTGTTGCACTCATTGGAGTGGGAACAGTAAATTATTCCCCTCCGCTTTCCAACACTTTCCCTACTGTTGCACTTGCTGGAGTGGGAATAGTAATTTTTACCTCTCCACTAGCCAACACTTTACCTACTGTTGCAATCGCAGGAGTGGGAATAGTAATTTTTTTCCCTTCGCTATCCAACACTTTCCCTACTTTCTGCACTTGCTGGAGTGGGAATAGTAAATTATTGCTCTCCACTATCCCACACTTTCCCTACTGTTGCACTTGTTGGAGTGGGAAAAGTAATTTTTACCCCTACGCTATCCAACACTTTCCCTACTGTTGCACTTGCTGGAGTGGGAATAGTAATTTTTACCCCTACGCTATCCAACACTTTCCCTACTGTTGCACTTGCTGGAGTTGGAATAGTAATTTTTACCCCTCCACTAACCAACACTTTCCCTACTGTTGCACTCCCTGGAGTGGGAATAGTAATGTTTTCTCAACGCTGTCCAACACTTTCCCTACTGTTGCACTTATTAAAGTGGGAATAGTAAATTATTCCTCTCCGCTATCTAACACTTTCCCTACTGTTGCACTTGTTGGAGTGGGAATAGTAATTGTTATCCCTCGGCTATGCAACACTTTTCCTACTGTTGCACTCCCCGGAGTGGGAATAGCAATTTTTACCACTACGCTATCTAACATTTTCCCTACTATTGCACTCGCTGGAGCGGGAATAGTTATTTTTATCTCTACGCTATCCAACACTTGCCCTACTGTTACACTTAGGGGCCGATTCCGATTTTGGTCGGAAGGGCTCCCTGGCGCATACTGGAGATACCTGTTGGGCTAGTTGGCCCTCAGGGACACTGAGGCGCCGATCACGATCCTGTAAAAACCGGGTACGAACCGTCGGACGGAGCATATTCTCCGTCCGACGCGTACCCGGTCGTCAAAATCTACCAACATGGAATTACGATTCGCACGGAAACACCATTTCCGTACGAATTGTACAAAACCCCGACCGACGAAAATAAACCTACAAATGCGATCCGGGAAAGCGCCGACCTGACGTCGGGACGCTCGCAGCCTGCCATTCACGAACCAGGAATTACGATTCGCACTGACGTCATCCCGCACGGTGAATATTATCCGGCAGCCAAAAACTGCCGGGAAATCAGGACGACGCGAACAAGGAGTACCAGTACGCGACGGACAGACAGGACAACGCGAACAAGGAGTACCCGTACACGACGGACAGACATGGACCCGAACCTACGTGTCATCCCGGCCCTCATAGCAGTCGACCTCCTCTACAGGTTACGACGCAGACGCCGCAGAAGGTCAGAACAACTAAGGGAGGGGGGAAAGTGGGGGGGGGGTGGCAGGACCAGGGCAGGCCACAAAACCCCCACCAAAGTCACACAGCACACATGCCCTGGACATACCTGACCCTCAGGCCCTGGTCAATACGAGGGGGTGGGGGCGTGTCCAGCTAAGCCAGTGACCGCCACAACGGAAGTTCTGGATGACGCGAACCGGCAACACAAGCAGACAGGTACGTCCCGTACCCACGCTTTAAGAGCGTGGGTACGAGTCGTACCACACCCACACCTACGTCACCCCAACAATGGCGGGACGGCTCGTACCCATGTGGCAAAGGCCTGGGTACGGCCCGCACAAGCATCACATAGCGTGGGGACGGATATGTACGGACCGTACCCCCACCCGTATGCATGGAGCGTACCCCCAACCCCAACAGTGTAAGTACGACACGTACCCCCACGCGCGTATGCAAGGAGCGTACCCCCCCCATGCCAACATTGTACGTACGACCCGTACCCTCACCCGCGGACGTATGGAGCGTAACCCCACCCCAACAGTGTAAGTACGACCCGTACCCCCACCCGCGCATGCAAGAAGCGTACCCCCCATGCCAACAGTGTAAGTACGACACGTACCCCCACCCGTGTATGCAAGGAGCGTACCCCCAACCCCAACAGTGTAAGTACGACACGTACCCCCACCCGCGTATGCATGGAGTGTACCCCCCATGCCAACAGTGTAAGTACGACACGTACCCCCACCCGCGTATGCAAGGAGCGTACCCCCCATGCCAACAGTGTAAGTACGACACGTACCCCCACCCGCGTATGCAAGGAGCGTACCCCCCATGCTAACAGTGTAAGTACGACACTTACCCCCACCCGCGTATGCAAGGAGCGTACCCCCCATGCCAACAGTGTAAGTACGACACGTACCCCCACCCGCGTATGCAAGGAGCGTACCCCCCATGCCAACAGTGTAAGTAAGACACGTACCCCCACCCGCGTATGCAAGGAGCGTACCCCCATGCCAACATTGGACGTACAACCCGTACCCTCACCCGCGGACGTATGGAGCGTACCCCCACCCCAACAGTGTAAGTACGACCCGTACCCCCACCCGCGTATGCAAGGAGCGTACCCCCCATGCCAACAGTGTAAGTACGACACGTACCCCCACCTCGAATGCATGGAGTGTACCCACATCCGTGTATGTCATGAGCGTACATATTGTGAAATAAATAGGAGAGGTGTGTGCAGAGTCCTGCCAGCAGTGCCCTGAGACAGGAGGTGTGGGTGCCTAACACTCCCAGCAGTGCCCTGAGACAGGAGGGGTGTGTGCAGAGTCCTCCCAGCAGTGCCCTGAGACAGGAGGTGTGGGTGCCTAACACTCCCAGCAGTGCCCTGAGACAGGAGGTGTGGGTGCCTAACACTCCCAGCAGTGCCCTGAGACAGGAGGGGTGTGTGCAGAGTCCTCCCAGCAGTGCCCTGAGACAGGAGGTGTGGGTGCCTAACACTCCCAGCAGTGCCCTGAGACAGGAGGTGTGGGTGCCTAACACTCCCAGCAGTGCCCTGAGACAGGAGGGGTGTGTGCAGAGTCCTCCCAGCAGTGCCCTGAGACAGGAGGGGTGGGTGCAGAGTCCTCCCAGCAGTGCCCAGAGACAGGAGGGGTGGGTGCCTAACACTCCCAGCAGTGCCCTGAGACAGGAGGTGTGGGTGCCTAACACTCCCAGCAGTGCCCTGAGACAGGAGGGGTGGGTGCAGAGTCCTCCCAGCAGTGCCCTGAGACAGGAGGGGTGGGTGCCTATCACTCCCAGCAGTGCCCTGAGACAGGAGGGGTGTGTGCAGAGTCCTCCCAGCAGTGCCCAGAGACAGGAGGTGTGGGTGCCTAACACTCCCAGCAGTGCCCTGAGACAGGAGGGGTGGGTGACTATCACTCCCAGCAGTGCCCTGAGACAGGAGGGGTGTGTGCAGAGTCCTCCCAGCAGTGCCCTGAGACAGGAGGGGTGGGTGCAGAGTCCTCCCAGCAGTGCCCAGAGACAGGAGGGGTGGGTGCCTAACACTCCCAGCAGTGCCCTGAGACAGGAGGGGTGGGTGCCTATCACTCCCAGCAGTGCCCTGAGACAGGAGGGGTGTGTGAAGAGTCCTCCCAGCAGTGCCCTGAGACAGGAGGGGTGGGTGCAGAGTCCTCCCAGCAGTGCCCAGAGACAGGAGGGGTGGGTGCCTAACACTCCCAGCAGTGCCCTGAGACAGGAGGGGTGGGTGCCTATCACTCCCAGCAGTGCCCTGAGACAGGAGGGGTGGGTGCCTATCACTCCCAGCAGTGCCCAGAGACAGGAGGGGTGGGTGCAGAGTCCTCCCAGCAGTGCCCAGACATGAGAGGGGTGTGTGCAGAGTCCTCCCAGCAGTGCCCAGAGACAGGAGGGGTGGGTGCAGAGTCCTCCCAGCAGTGCCCTGAGACAGGAGGGCTGGGTGCCTAACACTCCCAGCAGTGCCCATGGATTGCAAAGGGTGGAGTAGCCACAGATACCATGCCCACAAATGTCAGTCAGGTGCACAAAGACCCTGCAGTACATGTACCACATGTGTGCGAGGCTGGGAGTATACGCATGCATAGGGCCAAAAAGAAAACATGTACACATGAAGTCATGTCAAAAGTCCACATACACAAGTACAATGACTACCAAGGATGCCACGAATGATGCAGGTGGAGAATGGCTCAGCATGCATGTGCAAAGTTGAAGGACTCCGTCACACACCCAGCTAATGTACACACAGCTCGGCGCTAAATATTGGGAACACCCTGCAGGGAAGAAGTCAGGGTACACAGAGGAAGGAAAACACCTTGGGACAATTGCAACATGCAGCAACTGCTTACATGAATTGAGAAAGCTAGCTAACACCGTGTGATGGCACACAGATCCCATGGTCCCCCCTATGAGCAGCACACTACTACATTTCCCACACACCCAACACATGAACACCACCCACAACCATGTAGCAGCCCCACCGACAGCAATGCCAGCAAAGCAGGA
Organism: Triturus cristatus; assembly: GCF_964204655.1. Lineage (NCBI taxonomy): Eukaryota > Metazoa > Chordata > Amphibia > Caudata > Salamandridae > Triturus > Triturus cristatus. The sequence goes on along the minus strand of NC_140589.1, from coordinate 1,646,457,646 downwards.
GTGTTCTAAGGGCAAAAAATAAATAGCTTTATTCAGCATGATCCAAAAACTGGTATGTAGTAAGTTCAATATTTACAAAGCCCATAGGGCAGTCCAGGAGTCACAGCTGGATGGGGGACACAGTGGGATGCGTGTCCCCTAGCTTGCCTGCACAGTTACAAGCCATTGTCTTCCACAGGGGTGAGGGCATCAAGTGGGGGGGGAAGGAACAGGCACCGCTGGGACAGGAGGGCGAAGGGTAGGCGACGTGGGTGCAGGGATGGAGGACTCCACCACAGGGGGTGGGGCAGGGCCAAAGGTGGATTCTAGGAGCGCGCTGCACACCTCGGCAAGGTCCTCCAGGGACTCCCCTGCACCCGAAGGAACCACAGGCCCCAAGGAGGGGGGGTCAGAGGGATGGGTCGCAGTGCCACTGGGGGAGGGTGTTGACAGGGGGGGGGACTCAACCACCCTGACCGAGGACTTCCTTGACCGCTTGCGTGGTGGCGTCACTGTGGGGCTCAGGGACAGAGCGGCCATGAAGGAGTCTTTGGGGGAGATGTGGCCAGGAGAGCTGAGGGGAGGGGATTTGGAGGGAGTGGATTGGGTGGAATGTGGACTCCCACTCTGGCTGCGTGTCACACGTTTGCCCCCCGACCCAGTGGGTGTGCCTACTTCACCCTGTGTGTGCATGTCAGGAGGTGTGCGGCGGACCTTCCCTGCTGGTATGGTGCCTGTGTCTGTTGTGGTGGGTGCATGCTTACGTCTGTGTGTATGTGGGACAGGCATGGGAGTGGGAAGTGTGGAAGGAGCAGGGGTAGGGGGTGGGACGTAGCGCTGCAGGAGACCCACTGCTGCAGTCAGTGTGGAGTCTATGGACCTCAGCAAGTTGCGTTGGTCAGACTGCGATGAATGAATGCCCTCCAAGTATGCCTCCATGTTGTTGAGGACCTGGCTGTGGCCATGGAGGACATTAAGGATCGCAGTCTGACCAATCTGCAACTGCCGCTGGATGTCCACAGACTCAGCATTGGCGGCAGCAGTGGAGACAGGGGCAGGGGGTGCGGTGCCTGGCAGGAAGGAGACATGTGGTGACCGGGCACGTTGGGAAGGGACACGAGCAAGTGGGAGGCGGCTGATGCCAATGGAGGGGGCGGTGCGAGATGTAGGGCTGCTGTCAGATGGTGGTGCAGCCACCGCCCACTAGGAGAGATCATCCTCGGACCCGTCAGCTTCATACTCTGTTGTGCCAGTCGACAGGTCCCCGGGTTCACTCTCCTCCGCCTCTGTCCCACTCGAAGTGCCAGGCACGATGCCACCGCTGGCACTGGTGCTCGGTCCCTCCGCACCGTCTGTGTCCATGTCTCCCTCCGTGTCCCCCGACGATGCTGTGGGCAGGGTGAAGAGACAGAAATTAATCATACACCTGTATACATATGTCACATGAGTATAATCTACCTAGGTCACAGTGCATAGCCTGAAACAAAGGAAGAGTTACAACTACAAAACAAGGTACATATGTAGGCCCTGCAAGACACAGTTGTGTGACCCACCATGCCATGGATAAACTATGGAGAGCATGACACAATAGCAAATGAGATGACATGGAATTTTGACTGAGGAGCAAGGCCCTGGGGACAATCCAGCACTGCATCTGCACCACACAGCGTGGCAGGCAATAGGGATGAGCAGGGACCACATCTAGGAACTAGAGGCACATGCAGCATAGGTAATACTGATAACATGCCCACCCTGACTGGCACAATGCACCTTGAGTGTATGTCCAGACAAACATCACACACTGGCCAGTCCTAGCAAGGAGATGACAGGTCTTGACAAGTAGGCCATGCCCGCACCACCCACCCCCTACATGAGACTAATCTGTGGAGACACAGGAAGCACTTACATCTCTTAGTCAGGGTGAAATACACATGGGATGCAAAACTTAAATATTGCACACAAACTACCCAAGGTGCGGCTGTCCAAATAATCATGTACAAATTGGCATCATCAGATGATTGCAACAAGACACAAAGGCAATGGCCACCGTGAGTATGTAATTGGAAAATCAGGTCATGCTGGACAGTGGACACTTGTAATACATCTCACGTCAATATACATGGTGCCAGGGGACAATGGCACAGAGCACAACCTATGCTGTAGACACAGAGATTGTCGACATTCTCGGATTACACACATGATACCTAGGAAAATATGCCCCTGGGGACAGTAGTGGCCACACAACTCCATGCTCCTGAATGGGAATGACTGCAACACACGCTAACATCCCTGCACTATGCGTAACGCACAATCATGCACATCATGTCACAGGCCACCACATGGGACATGCCTGCTGGAAGGCCTCGCACTCGAGAGATTAACTCCCATGTCTGGAATCAGCATTAGTGCCAACTGACATGGAACCCACAAGTCCAGAACTGGACAGGGCACAGGCAAGGTCACCAAACCTGTTACACACCACCCCCACACATGATGCTGCAGGCATTGTACACTTGGAGAAGGTGTCAGGCTACATAACCTTGTGATGGAGTGACTACACACAGACCAGGGAACACATTGCAAGGAGGGGAAGGGAGGCAGGAGAGCCCTGCAACACTGTGGGTAACATGATCTGCACAGCACCATAAACCCTGGAAGTGTATCCATGGAACAGTGCAATAACAAATGCTGGTGAAACACAACAAACACACACATGTACCTACCCCCTTCCGGCTGCTGCATCTCCTGTAGGCGCCTATCCAAGTCAGGAAAGACCACCGCCAGCACACGTTTCTGGATGTGGGAGAGACGGCGGCGCCCGCGGTTCTTATGGCTCTCAGGTGAGTCCCCCAGCAGGACCCGTGCGATCCTCCGCGTCCAGCACCGGATATCCTGCCAGCGTTTCCTCACCTAGGACAGGCGCCGCTTCCGACCATCCGCACTCCTCACGGCGCTGACGGCGTCCAGCCATATCTTCTCCTTGGCAGAGGCGTCTACCTGTGAGGATGGACAAGTGACACTACATCAATACACCTGGCACATGTCACAGGGCCACAGATTAGAACACATTTGCAGTTCACAACAAGGCATAGTATGCATCCAACGCATTGCACCTTTGTCATAGGGACATGATCCTCTGGGGGAAGGCCAAAAGCAGTACGTGCCATTGAAAGGACACAGGTGGAATGAGGGACACTACACACTCAATGATCCAGGCTCACACTGTGCATCACACCCACCCCTCCTGTCTCAGGGCACTGCTGGGAGTGTTAGGCACCCACCCCTCCTGTCTCAGGGCACTGCTGGGAGGACTCTGCACACACCCCTCCTGTCTCAGGGCACTGCTGGGCGTGTTAGGCACCCACCCCTCCTGTCTCAGGGCACTGCTGGGAGGACTCTGCACACACCCCTCCTGTCTCAGGGCACTGCTGGGAGTGTTAGGCACCCACACCTCCTGTCTCAGGGCACTGCTGGGAGTGTTAGGCACCCACCCCTCCTGTCTCAGGGCACTGCTGGGAGGACTCTGCACACACCCCTCCTGTCTCAGGGCACTGCTGGGAGTGTTAGGCACCCACCCCTCCTGTCTCAGGGCACTGCTGGGAGGACTCTGCACACACCCCTCCTGTCTCAAGGCACTGCTGGGAGTGTTAGGCACCCACCCCTCCTGTCTCAGGGCACTGCTGGGAGGACTCTGCACACACCCCTCCTGTCTCAGGGCACTGCTGGGAGTGTTAGGCACCCACCCCTCCTGTCTCAGGGCACTGCTGGGAGGACTCTGCAGACACCCCTCCTGTCTCAGGGCACTGCTGGGGGACACCAGGCATTCCCCCCCCCGGGACCCCCCCTACAGTACATAGCATGTGTGTCACACCTGGACACAATGGCAGAAGTCACAGTCACAAAAAAGGGACACAGTCTGTGCCAGTGCACTCACCTGATAACCTGGTCGCCCATACAGCATGGGGTACCGTGGGAGGATCACATCCACCAAAGCCATGTTCTCCTCCAGGGTGAATGGCTGTGACCTCTCCACAGCCCTTGACATGGTTCCAGGGAATCAGTAGCAGCAGCTGGGTCGTGGAATACAGAGATGTGCAGGCAAGTGCTCCCTCATGGGACCTGGCTGCCTTATATCTGCCTTGCTGGCCCATCTCATGCACAGGAGTACAGAGTGATTGGTCACTCACATTTGCATCCTATGTTTCCTCCAATCCCTTCAAACCTAGCAGTCTGTGGGTTCTCAATCTGTTTTTTTCTCCTGCATGATGTCAGCCCCACAAACACATTGCAACAAAGTAGATTCATTCCAACTGACTTCTGCCGTGCAGCTTCCTGAACAAATTCAAAATTTGAACTTGGTCTCCATGACAACCAGCATGCATGTAGGCCTTAATACTTGTCCCTCATGTGTCCCCTATGGAATTTGGAGCTTCACACACAGGTACGGTGCGTTCCGGGGCCCCAGGGCACCCCAAATGCATAGCAACGGCCCGTACACATGCCTGTACGCTCCCTATCACTCTGGGTGTCCTCGCGTATGCGTACTCATAGTGGTACGGGCCGTACACGCGCCTGTACGCTCCCTATCACTACGTGTACGCATACGCGAGAATACCCATAGTGATATGGAGCGTACAGGCGTGTGTACGGTCCGTACCACTACGAGTACGCATACGCAAGAACACCCATAGTGGTAGGGCCGTACACGTGCCTGTACGCTCCATATCACTATGGGTGTCCTCGCGTATGCTTACACGTAGTGATAGGGAGCGTACAGGCGCGTGTACGGCCCGTACCACTACGAGTACGCATACGCGAGAACACCCATAGTGATATGGAGCGTACAGGCGTGTGTACGGTCCGTACCACTACGAGTACGCATACGCAAGAACACCCATAGTGGTAGGGCCGTACACGCGCCTGTACGCTCCATATCACTATGGGTGTTCTCGCGTATGCGTACACGTAGTGATAGGGAGCGTACAGGCGTGTGTACGGCCCGTACCACTACGAGTACGCATACGCGAGGACACCCAGAGTGATATGGAGCGTACAGGCGTGTGTACGGTCCGTACCACTACGAGTACGCATACGCAAGAACACCCATAGTGGTAGGGCCGTACACACGCCTGTACGCTCCCTATCACTCTGGGTGTCCTCGCGTATGCGTACTCATAGTGGTACGGGCCGTACACGCGCCTGTACGCTCCATATCACTATGGGTGTTCTTGCGTATGCGTACTCGTAGTGGTACGGACCGTAAACATGCCAGCACTCCCATAGTGATATTGGAACGTACACAGGCCCTCTTAGCAGCAGTACGGCAGTTTTCACACATCACAGTGGTGACAGGCAGCACACAGGAAGGAATAGGGCGGACATACTTGTCCATGGATGGACATCAAGGCATTGTCTGTGCATTACTACATGTGTGGGGCACAGGTGTGACAGGCTGTGATGTGGAACATTACTCCTGAGTCGAGAAGGCACCAGATGCATGATGAGATGTGTACAGATGTAATGTGTGACGGTGCAATGTGTGCCAGGCATGCCCTTGACTCCTTTGACATGTGTGCATGTCGTACTGCACACTTGGGATGAGCGTCACTGGCATGGCACGGACACCAACACACAGAAGTGTCCCCTGATGCCCGGTACAGGGGTTACCACATGTATGTGTGGGGGCTTCCCATTAGGTTGATGTTGGAGCACCCTCAAAAGCTGCAGCTGTTGCAGCAACCAACATGTGTATGTGTGTAGATTGACATTGGACACTGTTCCGCACACCATGCCACATGTGGTATCGGATGTGAGGTGCGTATGTATGCATGGGACACGGAGTAGCGTGACAAGGACATGTCTGCATCCTCTCAATGAATGTGTGGTGAGTCATGACATGTGCACCTTCATGGCAAGGTGTGTGGGCTGTCCTAGTGTAATGTCATGTGACCTGTGGCTCTAGTGTTCCACTACCAGTCTCTGCAATCGGCATCCTACTTCTGCTGATGTGTGGGTGTATGTCACTCCTGTGTTGCGTTTGGCTGTTCACTTGCACTGGAACACAGCTAATCCCATGGCATGGCATGTTGAGGTTCTCAATCTCCGTGTGTAGCTGGGTCTTGGTAGGAGTGTCAGCTGCCAGCCATACGTGTCCAGGGCATGTGGCACATACCTGACTCCGTATGTAGCATATGTGTATAGACAGATTTACATGTGCTCAGTACAATTTATTTGTTGTTGTGGGGCACTCACTCTTCCGTGTCACTTCCAAATTCCTGCAGAGCGCCGCCTCTTCCCCGAGCAATTCCGGACTTGGCTGCCATGCGGGAGAATGATCGTATCCGGTGCTACCGCTTCCCCCAACGGTTGATTCTGGAGTTGACGGCGAGACTGGCACCACACCTGCAACCGCTGCACAGGTATCCTACGGCACTGACACCCAAGCTGAAGGTAATGGCAGCCCTACATTTTCTAGCCACGGGTACCTTTCAAAATACCATAGCTCATGTTGGTGGCATGTCCCAGAGCATGTTCTGCCGTGTGCTGCATGATTTCTTAGAGGCCATGTTGATTCACCTGGATGACTTCCTCAAGTTCCCAACCCCTGAACAGTTGACTGGGGTCAAGCGTGGATTCTATGCCCTGGGAGGGATGCCCCATGTCATTGGGTCCCTAGATGGGACACATGTAGCTTTGGTACCACCACACGCACGGGAGGTAGCGTACCGCAATCGGAAGCACTACCACTCCATCAATGCCCTTGTGGTGTGTCTGTCCAACATGGTGATTTCACATGTCTGTGCTCGTTTTCCAGGATCAGCACACGATGCCTACATCATGAGGCGTAGCAGGGTGCCTGAAATGATGATGCAGCTGCGCAACGAACGAGCATGTGTTGTTGGTGGGTACAGTCTGTCTGTCCTGTATTTTGCATAGCCTACCAGCACGACGCTTCACCAGTTCTAACGATGTCCATGTGCTTCCCATGTAGGGGACGCTGGCTATCCCAACATGCCATGGCTGCTCACACCTCTCCGCAACCCCAGCACGCCCGCCCAGCTCCGCTACAACACCGCCCATGGCCGGACAAGGCGAGTGATAGAGAGGACGTTTGGCCTGCTGAAGAGCCGATTTAGGTGCCTCCACAAGACCGGCGGCGCGCTCCCATATGCCCCTGCGAAGGTCTGCAAAATCTTCATGGTCTGCTGCATGCTGCACAACATGGCAGTTGAGAAAGCTGTGCCACTCATCCTGGATCAAGATGACGAGGACCATCCACCCGTGGAGGACGAAGGGCTTGGCAATGGGGCTAGTGATGTGGAGGATGTGGAGCCGCAAGAGGACATCCGGACTCGGCTCATACGTGACTTCTTTGCTTAGTGGTGAGTACCAGTGTCTGAGTGTGCACACATTGCTCCACGTGTGGCATGTGTTGTGATGTGTGTCTCCACCTGCATGTATGGCACGTGAGTCAGAGGTGTGTGTGGGTGTGTCACTGGAGTGATGGTGGCAGTGATGGTTGTATTTCCCCAGTCATAATTGTGAACTAGCATGTTGTCATCCATACATGTGTCGAGTACATGCACATGCAAGTGGCTGTGCTTTTTGTGGCCGACTTCTTGTGTGTCTCTCATCCCCAGGTACTTGCGCATGCCGTCTGCTGGTTGCATAGTTGTGGCACTGCTATTCCTCATGGACACGTCATCGTGTGCTGACTCAGCGTTACACGCACGGACAAGTTTGGAAGTCTCCTTAGGGTAAGGGATGCATCAGGGGTGTATTGGGTGTGGCAGTTGTTCACGATGTATGCACACTGCCCCTGTCGATGTTTGGTTCCTCTGCAGCCATGTAGCATCACCATGGGACACGACATGCAGCTGTGTACACCTGAATAGATGGTATGACTGGTTGACAGTCATCAGTGATGGGATAGTGGATTGTGATGATGGCATCAATGTGTGTAACACTGCCCTCGGACACATACAGTTTGCATTGGCTTGACATGGTGTGGGACTTCTACATCAGCGGATCAATGGTGTATGGCAGTCTCTCCGTGAGCAGCTGTGGGTGTTTAGCTGGTGCCTGACAATTGTGTGCCAGTTCCATGGCTATCACGCATTTGTGCTGCAGAAGGGGGGTGCCAGTGTTGGACCCACATGTTACTCCACATGAAGTGTTCATGTGTACTTCAAGTTGCCTCTGCAATCCCGAAAACATGACTAATAAAGGTGTCCCTATGCCTCCAAGGTGCCTCTTCTCAGTCAATGCTGGTGTGTTGCCACGGTGCATCCAGCATGTCTGGCATGGTTTTCCCGGATAGTGGCTATGTGTCTATGTGTCGAGTAGCAAGATGCAAGCTGTGTGTGTGGGCTGAGACTGTGTATTGGGCATGATGTCCATGACTGTGTGGGTATTGTGACATGTGCCATCCCCATGCATCCAACGTTGGCCAGGCCCCCATTCTCTGCATCCACCGGACTCAAGCTTGCAGGACATGGTTCTGCCACCTGTCTACACATACCTGGGTGCCCCCCAGGACACTGGACTGGATCCCTGACCTCTGCGCATGACTGTTGCTGTACTCAATGTGTCTGTCAGCACGGTTGTGCGGCCACCCCCTCAGCTGGTTGGGCCCATCACGGGTGTGTATGGTGCTCCATGTCTGTCTTGCCTAATACACTGTGACCCGTGTGTCCTGTGCCAGACTCAGGCCCCAGGGTGTGGATGGTTGAAGTCAAAAGATAACCTAGGCATGTTTAGACTTTACAAGACACATGTAAGGTAATAATGCAACCAGCAGGCATCTTCTCTTCATGGTGTGATTTTTTATTTTTGGGGGGGGGGGTATGACGTGAGGGGCTTTCCGGGAGTTAGGAATCCAAAGTTCAGTAGGGGAGTTGGTGTCCTTGCCATTGGAAATCCTCTGAGTCCATGCCACAGTCTTTGTCAACATTGGTCAGACAGTGACCAGCAGGGCCATGTGGCAGAGAATGTCTCTTGATGCTGTGATGCTGTTGCTCCAGTGGGCCAGGTGCCAGGCCAGGTGTCCTGGGAGATGGTGATGTAGCGCCGACCCTCACGGTCCTTTCCGTGGACGACCCGGCCACCTGCGGGGACCCTCAGAAGCAGGCCGTGACGATGTTTGGGATGCTCCATCGGATGTTTCCTCCTCCTCCTGATCCCTCCCTGTGGGTGGTGATGTTCTACGCCTTCTGGCACAGGGAGGGTTGCCCATGTTGTCGGACATCCGACGGAGTGTATTGTGAATCCCCTGGAACACCGTCACTTGCTCAGCCTGTCTGTCCTCCATCCTCCGTTGGTGTTGCAGTAGACAGGCATGTTGCTCCGCATGTTGCTGGGCCTGCTGGGTCTTTATCTCATCGAGGGTCCCCTTGATCTCATTGAGGGTGGACACAACCTGGGCCATGCCCGTGGTGTCCTGCCGGTATGTGTCCAGGATGTTACGGCCATGGGAATATACCGGTTCCCCAGCCAACTGGTCAGGCTGGCGCCTCCGCCATCCTCCACTCCCACCACCCCTGCCCACTTGCACCTGGCCTGCCCTTGTGGGCACATCGGGTCTCCGGGACCCCTGAGGGGTGGCATTGGCGTTGTCGCCTGCCTCCTCCTGGGTGCCCGGGACACCGTGTCCCTCCTGGCCAGCCTGGCTGCTTTGTGGTGGTGGGGCAGGGATCCTGGGTGTCTCCTGGGATGTGGCAGGAGTGGGGGTGGTGGTTGGCCCCTTTGTACCTGACGCAGGTGCTGCAGGTGGTTGGACACCAGAGGGGCCAGGTTGGTCGGGGTCGTCCACAGAGTGGTGAGAGTCGTCGCTGCCGGTGGGATCGGGCTCCCGCAGATCCGGGTCCTGTGAGTCTTCCCCCCCGGTGTTGGGGGTTGAACCACGAGGTTGACCTGTGTGTGAGAGAGACAATGTTAATTTTGGTCCATGCAACATCCATGTGTTAGACCTGGCACCTTGGCGTGAGTTTCCCTTCCACTTTTTGATGGTGTGCCTCGATTGTTTTGCTGGTGTTGTCCGCTCAGGGCACTGCGCCACGGCTAATCCGTGCCGCAGTGCAAGTGCTCCCTAGGTAAAGTGTACCTGTAATTGATGTTCATGATTGGTTTATTGGATTCACTGTCAGTCCCCAGTAAAGTGCACCAGGGGTGCCAGGGCTTGTGAATGGCAATGCTGCTGGTGGGCTTGCAGCGCTGGTTGCGCCACCCACAGAAAGCGGCCTTGTAAAATGTGTCTAGGGTCTGCCACCGCAGACCCTGTGCGCGGTCTGGGACCGTCGCGCTGACTACGCAAGTGCCCCCACTTGCCAGTCCCTAAACCTTCCCTTACCTACATATTAGCCACCCCTCTGGTAGGCCCAAGGGCAGGGTGCATTGTAGGCATAAGGTAGGACATGCCCTGATGTGTGTGGCATGTCTTAGTAGTGAATTACAGCCATTTTCGTTTTTCACTATTGAAGGCTACCTGCTCTCCATAGGCCAGAATGGGCTGCTGGAGTCACTACACGCTGTGACCCCAGTGGACTCAGAGAGCATGGTAGAATGTCAAGTTTAGTATGCCTGAACTCAGAATAATAAAATACTTCTTGTAGTCAAGTTTATTTTAATATCCTGGGTTTGTAAATACTACTTTTAGAAAGTTAGAATTTACTGACCTGGCCATTCAGTCCGCCTCTGCTGTGTGTGTGTGTTCTGCCTAGCAACAGTAAGGAACAGGGGTGGGGAATCCACAGAGACAGGTTGGCTGCCAGGTGGTGGGTAGAGAGGTGACACCAGGATGGGTGGGAGGAGTACACCTTGACTCTTGAATAGACCTGTGCTCTGCCACCACAAAGCCGGCGCCGCCCCCTGTGGAGCGGCTTATGTCTCTGCCCTGCTGCTGAAAGGAAAGAGCAGAGTCACCATAACAAAGTGCTCCAGAACTGGACTGAGCCAGGCCCAGGCCCCCTGGCGCTAAAGAACAAAAGAATCATGGTATAAAAGTAGGAGCCTGGCTCCTAAGAAATCAGAATCCTGTTTTACCACAAAGAACCTCTGCCCGACTAGAAGGAGAAGAAGACGCTGGAGGAGCTGGCCTGCTGCTTGCCTTGCTGAGAAAGGAGAGGAAGAGACTACTGAAAAGACTTTGCTACTTTGTGCTTTAAACATTCTCCAAGGGCTTGATCTGAGCTTGCCCCCTGAACTGAACCCCAGGACCAGTGGGTTCTCTGTGCTTTTGCTCGTCCTCCGATTCGAGCCGTGTGTGCATCCCGCTGGAAAGAGACTGCGCCCCTCATCGCCCCTCCTAGGGCCGTGACACTCAGGAGCTTGCCTGCCGCAACCCCGTGAGAGCCCCGCTCCGTCCGGAGCCGCTCTCTGTCCCCGGGCTAGGTTGCCTGCACCCCTGTCACCGCCTGCCACTGGAGCGCGCTGAACGCGCTATCACCCCTCCCGCCGGAAACCGTCCGACGACTGTGATCTACGCCGGGTCATCCAGCTGCACTGACCGTGCCCTGTGACCCCGCTTCGCTATCCCCGGACACCTCAGGCCGCGCCGCCCCCGCTGTGGAGACCCCCCCTGCACCGCCGTGCTGAGGGTCGCTGGCCGCGCCTGCCTACCTGCCCACACCCGCTGATCGAGGACCCAAGACCACTTCCGAAGCTGAGAGTCGCAACGACCTGTGCCGACTCTCCACATCACTGAAGAAGTTCCAGTATCGGGCTCGGGGCCCGCAACTCCTTATTTCCCCGTTCGCAGGAATCGATCGCTGTAAGTACTGGAACCCCAAGTAACATTTGCAAGAGACTGCAAAGTATCTATTTGAAGCTACGAACAAAGAACATTTGCCTGCTTTACAACCTGGTGACATAGCGAAAACGTTATTGGTCTTGTGATAAGTCTGCTGAGATATATACCTATTTTTACATAAAGAAGCGTATTTTTCTACATATCCAAGGCTGGTGTCCGTTTCTGGGGGGATTGATGTATTTACTGTGTGTGTGATTGTAAGTGCTTAACCAACAACGCCTGAGGAATCGCCTTGGCTGCTCACACCACGCACCTAGAGGGTGAGCAAGGGTCATTCACGAGGGGTTATCCTGCGCCCTGACATAGAGGAGAGGGTTCCTGCTTGACACAAGGGCGAGCTTGCACCAACCCGAGACCCCCAAGTCTAACACCATGTTTCATCAGTTTCAAAGTTGGCACATTTCCTCTTGGAATTAGGATCTGTCTTGCATTCCACTCACAGTGCACTTGTGCATGGGTGTGTCCCTTGGGCACCACTTTGGCCCCTTTAACTATGTGTGGCACAGTCTTACTTGCTGCGTCAAGTGTGACTGCAGTCAGCAGTGGAGTGGGCAGGTGTGGCGAGCCATGCATTGGCGCCTTCCGTGTAGCACTGTACATGTGCACATGGAGTGGATCCACGGACTTATATAATGCAGGTAGCTGTCGTTGTGTTCGTGAACAGGTTGTGACATGGCCCTGTGTTTTGCCATGGAGAAGAGGGGGGGGTTCTGGCACTGGCCACCCTTGGCTACATGCACGCAGTCTACCTGCTGACGAGCAGACATTCCCACACACCACACGGCTGATTTGCTCTCCCTGTGTCTCCCTCCCTCTCTGTCCCCCTCTCCCTCCCTCCGTGTGTCAGCCTCCTCCCTCTGTCCGTGTCCCTGTGTCTCCCTCCCTCTCTGTCCCCCTCTCCCTCCCTCCGTGTGTCAGCCTCCTCCCTCTGTCCGTGTCCCTGTGTCTCCCTCCCTCTCTGTCCCCCTCTCCCTCCCTCTGTGTGTCAGCCTCCTCCCTCTGTCCGTGTCCCTGTGTCTCCCTCCCTCTCTGTCCCCCTCTCCCTCCCTCCGTGTGTCAGCCTCCTCCCTCTGTCCGTGTCCCTGTGTCTCCCTCCCTCTCTGTCCCCCTCTCCCTCCCTCCGTGTGTCAGCCTCCTCCCTCTGTCCGTGTCCTTGTGTCTCCCTCCCTCTCTGTCCCCCTCTCCCTCCCTCTGTGTGTCAGCCTCCTCCCTCTGTCCGTGTCCCTGTGTCTCCCTCCCTCTCTATCCCCCTCTCCCTCCCTCCGTGTGTCAGCCTCCTCCCTCTGTCCGTGTCCCTGTGTCTCCCTCCCTCTCTGTCCCCCTCTCCCTCCCTCCGTGTGTCAGCCTCCTCCCTCTGTCCGTGTCCCTGTGTCTCCCTCCCTCTCTGTCCCCCTCTCCCTCCCTCTGTGTGTCAGCCTCCTCCCTCTGTCCGTGTCCTTGTGTCTCCCTCCCTCTCTGTCCCCCTCTCCCTCCCTCCGTGTGTCAGCCTCCTCCCTCTGTCCGTGTCCCTGTGTCTCCCTCCCTCTCTGTCCCCCTCTCCCTCCCTCCGTGTGTCAGCCTCCTCCCTCTGTCCGTGTCTCTGTGTCTCCCTCCCTCTCTGTTCCCCTCTCCCTCCCTCTGTGTGTCACCCTCTGTCACCTCAGCCCAGCTTCCTGGGCACACACTGTTAGCAGATCTTTGAATGGCCCTTGGCTTGTTGATGTGAGTTTGTTTCTGATCTCCAGGCACCCATTGGGTGTAGTGTGTGTCTTTGCGCTGCTGCTGTGGTGGTGTGTGCTGCCACTCTTTCACAATGTTGGCTGTTCATTAGCTGCTGTCATGTGCAAAACAGTGCCTTCACCCCCATGTGTTGATGCAAGGCGTCCGCCATTTGCTGGCGAGTCTTTCCTGTGTGGGGACACACTGTTTGTCTGGCTGTGACCTAGGCCATATGGGCAGAGGGCATTGTTGTCTGCTTCTGAGTTGCACTATGTGAATTTTGGGGCCCACCCTCCCGCCATCCGGGTTACCGTGTCATGTGTTGGTGTCTTCTGTGGCCTGTGACTTGACATTGTCCAGTTGGGTACATGGGGCATGGTGGCGGCAGTGGCATGTGCGTGTTCATGGAGTGTGGTTGAGTCATGCGATAGCTTGGGGTGGTTGCATGCCTGTTAGTGATTTTGGTTGTGGATGACGTTCCCCCCATGTGAGGTGCGTTGTTTGTGTACTCACCCGGGTCTCGGAGTCCTCCTAATCCTTCGACTGCCTCCACCGGCTGTATGGCCATCACCCTCTCCTCCCAGGGCTGGTAGTGTACGGGTCTGCGGGAGGGCTCTCCTCCAGTGGCGTTGGCCTGGTTGTGTTCCTCCAGCATCTTGGCTCGGACCCTCCTCCGCAGATCGTACCACCTGGCTTGGCATTCATGCCTGGTCCTTCTGGTGTCCGCAACAGCATTCACAGCATCAACGATGGTCTGCCACATGGCTGTTTTTGCTGCCATGCTGGTCTGTCTGACCAATGTTCCAAAGAGCTGTGGCTCGACTCTGAGGAGTTCATCGACAAGGAATTCCAACTCTTGGTTACTGAACTTTGGATTCTTGTTAGTGGGCATGGTTAGGGGTGTGGGTGTGGGTGGTGGGGGGGGTGTGTGGATGGTTGTGGGTGTGTGGGTGTGGTTGTGCAGGTGTGTGTGTGTGTGTGTGAATGTGATGAGGGGGTGTTTGTGAAGGTGGTTGTGTGAAGGTGTGCAAGTGTAAGGTGTGGTGAAGCTTGTAGTATGGTGCTGTAGGTTGTCTGTGGTGTCTGTCAGCAGTGAGTCTGTTGCAAAGGCTCATGGTTTGTGTGTGTGGGCCCTTTTTATTGGTCCATTGGTGGGTGTGGCTGTGTTTGAAGTTTGGGTGGGTGTGTTATAAGGAGTGGTGATGTTTTGGGCCTCTGTTTGTTTTTGGCAGTTGCAGGTCAGTGAATGTGTTTTTTTAGTGGTTGTTGGACATGTTTTGTGGCTTTGTGCCATTCGAATGGTGTATTCTTGTGTTGTTTTGGTTTGTCCTGGTTGTGTACGTGTGTTTTTAGCGTGTGTACGGGGTGTACATAGGCCATTTGGTTGTACGGTGCTGTCCTTGTGTGTGGCTTGGTACGACTCGTACATGCGGTTGTGATGTTGGGGCCTGGGGTGCGCTCCGTACTTAGGAGGTTGTGGTGGGGGTGCGACTCTGACGTACACGGGTGTACAGACACGGGGGTAGGACATGTACAGGGGTGGGGGTACGACTGGAACGTACAGGGGTGTACATACAGGGGGGTAGGACACGTACAGGGGTGGGGGTACAACTCGAACATACTGGGGTGTACATACACGGGGGTAGGACAGGTACAGGGGTGGGGGTACGACTCGAACGTACAGGGGTGTACATACACGGGGGTACGACATGTACACGGGTGTACATACACGGGGGTACGACACGTACACGGGTGTACATACACAGGGGTACGACACGTACAGGGGTGGGGGTACGACTCAAACGTACAGGGGTGTACATACACGGGGGTAGGACACGTACACGGGTGTACATACACGGGGGTAGGACACGTACAGGGGTGGGGGTACGACTCGAACGTACAGGGGTGTACATACACGGGGGTAGGATATGTGCAGCGGTGGGGGTACGACTGGAACGTACAGGGGTGTACATACAGGGGGGTAGGGCACGTACAGGGGTGGGGGTACGACTCGAACGTACTGGGGTGTACATACACGGGGGTAGGACACGTACAGGGGTGGGGGTACGACTCAAACATACAGGGGTGTACATACACGGGGGTACGACACATACACGGGTGTACATACACGGGGGTAGCACACGTACAGGGGTGGGGGTACGACTGGAACGTACAGGGGTGTACATACACGGGGGTAGGACACGTACACGGGTGGGGGTACGACTGGAACGTACAGGGGTCTACATACACGGGTGGGGGCGTACATTAACGGGGAGTACGACTCGAACGTATGGGTGCTGGGGGAGTGTTGGGCGCGTATGCGGGCACATGTCTCCATGGTTGCAATGGGAGTTCGGTGCGGACGGTGTTTTTACCATACGGTTGTGAGATCGGACGCACGGGTTGGATCGTGATTCCTCGGTCGGACTTCACTTTTCACATTTGTACGGTAAATCGTTCGAGGACGTGTCGGACACATTTTCCGACCCAAGGACGTGTGGGGAAATATTCCGAATGCTGTTCGTATGGACTTTTTACCATGCGAATCGTGATTGCCAGTTTGTACGGCACTTGTACGATTCGTATGGTAAAAAGACCGGATACGAGTCGTACGGGGAAATTTTTTACCGGATCGTAATTGGCACCTCAGTATTGAAGGGGAATTAATTCCCCAACTTACAACTGGCCAGGGGGCGCGTTTGCAGAGTGCTGCAAGGAGGGTGCGTGGCCTCCGGCGCGATGCCGGTCTTTTATTTATTTAAGTTTTTTTAAGAAGGAGGGCTGTGTGGACTCCCTTCTTTTTCTAATTTATTGGCCCTGGGAACCCCATCCCCCAGGGCCTGCACCCTAATTTTTTTGTTGGAAAAAATAAATTTGGAAGGTGGCCGCGTGGCCTCCCTCCCAAGGCCTTAATCGGCACCGGGGACCCCAACCCCCGGGTCATGGCCTTTTTTTTTTTTTATTCTTTAGGAGGGGGGGCTGCGTTGCCCCCCTCCTTTGGCCACTTATGGCCCCTGGGACCCCATCCCCTGGGGCCAGCCTTTGTTTTTTATTATTTTTTTAAAAATATATTTATAGAAACACCTAGGACATGCTGGACAAACTGTATGTACCTATCACCATGACGATTTGCGTGATATTCATTAAAAGGCGACTATGCATACAATGAATCCACGTGAAATGTATTTACACCGCTAGTGAAGCTCTGACGTGTCTGACGCCCTACCGTGCCTAATCCCGGCGCCCCCGCCGGTGGGTACTCTTCAAGTAGACACCCTTGTCGTTTATTTATACAAACATGAGTAGCTATTGACGGGCACATTTCATACACACGCACACCAAGCAATTCAAAGGGGATTCGACAAAAATGCGACCAAACTATGCAAGAAACCCTCCTCACGGTTAATAAAACAAACATCCACCGCCGGATGTGTAATACTTTTTATTTTACTCTCTGGAAAGGAGACGAACCTCACTTGAGAGTCACAGCGTGCTCCTGGCTGAGCCCAATGCTGTGTTACACCCACCAGTGCCCGCCGAAAGCCACACACCTCTGTGTTGTATTCCACCAGCTAGTGCGTATGGTATGACACTCTCTAGTCCATGTGCACTGTAACACCACCCCGTGAATATGTCATGCCACACTTGCCTTCGCACGGGTTATATTGCCCCATCTAATGTGCCTTCCTCGATGCCTATGTTATAACGCACAGCGCTATGCCATACATATTACAATCTGGGATCCACATCATTGTCACAGTGCATATGCAACGTTACACTCCCCAGCACATATTTTATATTACAACTTTAGAGACTAGTTAGGTTACACAACACTGCCCTGTGCATATTACACTCCAAGGCGCATATCGCATAGCACGCGCTAGTGCCTGTGCTATCTCGCGCTCTCCAATGAATCTGTCATTGCGCGCAATGTATTGCATATTATATTTCACGCCCCGGTTCATCTTATATCACACTTTTTGGTGCATAGTTCATACCATATACTATATCTAGTTTTCATTTTCAATCGTGCTCTCAGGACTATGTTCTATATAACACTGCGTCCACCTACCCTTTTCACGGGCATTACATTTTGCGATGGGGGGTGGAGGGTCAGGGGGTGTTTCTTCCAAGTGAGCCCGGAGTCACAGTCACAAACGTTCCCTTCTTCCTGAATAAAAGTGACATTATGCTGCATACTTGTTCATATTTTTAGTAGTTCGCACAGACACACATTTAAAAAAACAATAAAGTTCCTAATACAAACCTTCTCTGAACAGTTAGCTTGCTGCCCCATCCACCTCCTCCCTATCCTCTGTTGTCTGAATCCATGGACTAGCCTCCTCCCTCCTGCCATGCATGGTCTGATGTGCTGCCACTGCGTTCCATTTAGCATGATGTACCAGTCCACTCCTCCTGTCCTCCATTGCCCAATTCTATAGCCCATCATTGACCTCCTGCTTAGCCTCTGTGCTTAGCTTGCTGCCCCTATTCTCCTTCCCCCTGCCCTCCGATGTCTTTGTGCATGCCCCTGCTCTATCCTTATTGCCCACCATGTTCCATGGACCTGCCACTCCTATCTACTCTGAGTGTTCTGTTGAGCTGCCACTCCCCTCCCACCTGCCTAGCATTGTCAGATGACTGTAACCTGTCCCTGCCACCTCCACCCTGCCTGTCCACATGCCATGCCCCAATCACCTTCCTCCTGTCCTCCATGGTCCATTTTACTGCCACACCCTTCTGCCCTCTCTGGTCTGTTGTGCTGCAACTGCTCCTCTTGCCTGCCCCACGCGGTCTGTTGTGAGGCCTCTTCCCCTGAACTCTCTTGTCTGTGCCCAGGTCCTGACCCTCCCTTCTATCCTCCATGGTCCTTTGTGCATACCCCTGCACCCTCCTTCTTGCCCATCATAGCCATTGTGCTGCCACTAACCCTCCCGCTTGCTATACATGGTCGTCTGTGCTGCCATGGCCCCTCCCACCTTCCCTGTGTGGTCAGCTAGCTGCCCCTGACCTGCAGGGTCAGTTTGGTGCACCTCTCCATGTCCCTCCTGTCCTCTGTTATTCGAGTCCATGTCCCTACCCCAATTCCTCCTGCCTACCATGATGCAATGTACCATACTTATGAACATTTTGAACTTGGTAAGAGGGAGATTTCGAAAAAAAAATGGGGTATTGATTTTCCCCTTTGAGTTACATTGAAAAAGAGGAGATTGTAGACAGGAGACAGATTAAATAAAGCCCATTTGAGCTTAAAAACATTGGACGTTTCCTGTTTGAAATGGGTCTGTTGGCATGTATGGTTGTACTACCACTGCCTCTTCCTTCTGCCCACAATGGTCTATTATATTGCCACAGCCTCTCTTGCCAGTCCTGTATTGTTGGTTTGTTGCCACTGCCCCCCTTTCCACTGCCCTCCATAGTCTGTTGTGCTGCCACTGCCCTTCCTGCCTGCCCAGTGTGGTCAAATTGTTGCCTCTGCACTCTCCTACCTGCCTTCAATTTTCAGAGTCCGTGCCCCTGCCCTCTGCCTCTCAACAGCATCCCAATGAACAACTAGATTGCTAACATTCTATATTTATTACAAAAGTGAGGAACGCCTGACGTCATCTTGATGTAATCAAAACTGTAATACCTAGAGCATTTCCTTTAGAAATTACATATATGAGAGGGTCTTATGTGCATCAAAATTATGGTTAGTGCTCTAAAAAACTAAAATGAGGACATATTTTCTGAGTTTTCAAATAGCGACAAAGAACTTTTAAATTATTTGTAATCTTTATGTTTTTTTATCCAGTTGACCACTTGATTAAATGTTACACTTAGGGGAGAGGATGTGGTGTTACTTCCAGAGCTGCAGACTTTGCAACTGGGGAACCAGGTTGGAGTTTCTGCTTCAGCTCAACATTCTGTGATTCTGGTCAAATCACTTAATCTCCCCATGTCTACAACCAAAATTAATTTGATATTGTGTGATGTAACCAATGCTCATGTAAAGCACTCCAATACCTGACAAGTCTCCACTATATAAAACTGCAAATACACAAAAAATAAGTGTTTTGCACACTTCTGTCATTGGGCTACATGTGGGCTACATCTGGGTGATATTTGTGCTGCATTTGGGCTCTTTTGTCTCTGGTGGCCATCTTGGGAGATTTATTTGTTATGAAGTTTCCTAATTTCCTCATTTACTGAAGTCTCCTCAGTAGGAAATGCTTTCAGTTTTTTACTTTGATTCCATCAAGAAGGTATTCAGATATGTCACACATTTGCCATAAATTCTGAATGTTAGCACTCTAGTTGCTCATTAGATCACTGTAGTAAAGCTACTGCTCACCACGGAAGTCTGCAATGAAACCTTCATTGCACATTAAAGAGATACAAACAAGGGCCTACAACCACACGGGCCGGCCGCTAGAAAGCTCGGGAGCCAGCAAGGCAACTCCATACATTCAAATGAACCAGAGGCAAAAGCTCCCGAAAGTTCGAAAGCACATATAGCAGGCCGCGGTCATAGTCCAAAGGCAATCAA
Source organism: Triturus cristatus (assembly GCF_964204655.1). Taxonomy (NCBI): domain Eukaryota; kingdom Metazoa; phylum Chordata; class Amphibia; order Caudata; family Salamandridae; genus Triturus; species Triturus cristatus. The sequence goes on along the minus strand of NC_140589.1, from coordinate 1,646,437,634 downwards.
AAAAGGACGGTTTCATATTTTCTAAAAAAAAAAAAAAGGAAAAAAAACCAACAATAACACACAAACAAGGCAATGAGAGTCCGAAATAGCAGCGTGCGCTCCCCAGGACGGGGGAAGATCCACAATATCTGGAATAACTCCTGACAGGAGGTGGTAGTGGGGGGCGGCGGAGAAGAGGACAAAGCATGCACAATTACGTAGAATGTGCGGCTAGGGGGACAAAGCGACGTCGACCTCTCGCGGCAGAGGCGGAGCGCAGATATTCCCACGATAGGAATTCCATGGACCCCACACCTTAGTCCACCTCCCAGGCTTGCCTCTCGCCACATACACCGTCTTCTCCCTGAACATACACCAATCCATATTCTCCTTCCATACCGAAATCGTAGGCGGCCTCGAGGAACCCCACAACTGTGCAATATTGCGCTTAGCCACCATGTACCCCAAAGTCACCCACTGCTTCTGCGCCGCATTATAGTCATTTGGTTCCCAGACATTCAGCAAACACCTCCTGGCCTCTGGTAGCAAAGCGACATGCGTGACTTCCTCCATTACAGTATGTATCCCGTTCCAAAATCGTACGACCTCCGAACATTCCCATAGGATATGAAGAAAGGTACCCAACAAGCCACAGCCACGCTTACACAGTCCATCCCTCAAATAACCCATACGTATCAAACCAGGCCCTGTGACATACACTCTATGGAGTATCTTCAGCTGCACCAATCTAAGGCGGGCCGGGATCGCCACCTCTTTCGGGGAGGCCACCGCCGATACCCAATCCTCATCGTCCAGTTCCAATCCGTCGGCCGTCCACGCCTCCCGCAGATGGGTCAGCAAGTCCATACGATCATTAATACGTTTTTTATAGATCAGGGAAATAGTGCTGTCGGGCACATAGCCGTCTAACACCCTATCTTCCAACGGGGAATATTCTGGGATAGCAGCAACAGCCGGAAAAACCGAACACAGCACATGGTGGACCTGTGCATATCGGAAGTACTCCCTATCATTTAATTTGTATTCAGTTTTGAGCATTTCAAACGTTTTAAAGGAGCCTTTCGCCCAGAGGTCACCCACCTTACTTATACCAATCATATCCCATTTCTCAAAGCCTTTCGTTTTCCACAGACAACCCAAGCGCTGGGAGGCATACAACGGTGTCGCTCGAGTCAAGCGATCCCTCCACCCCATCGCAGCATTCGCCGCATGCCACACGCGTACCGCAATTTGCGTTGGTCCTGTCAACCGTGCATCCGGAGTCGCCGAATACAGTGCCCTATTGTAATCCCCGCCCGGAAGTAATAACTTATCCATCTCGAAGGCCGGATTCAAAGCAGGACCATATATCCCGTGGTTCACCGCCGCCAATTGAGACGCCCAATAGTATCTTTTATTATCGGGGAGAGCAACACCCCCATCATACCAAGGGAGTGTCAACTTGGCGAGAGCGATCCTCGGTCGCCCGTCCCAAAACAGTTGGCGCTGAAGACCCTCCACCTCACGGAAGTAACGGGCCGGCACGACATCTAGCGTATTTTGTAAAGCGTACAAAAAGCGAGGCAGCGACATCATTTTAAACAATGCCGCCCGTCCGAGCGGCGAGAGCGGAAGCCGTCGCCACCTCGCGACGTCGGCCTTCAATCGCTGGAGTGGAGGGAGAAGGTTTCGCTCATAGCGGACCGCGGGGTCCAGTGATATGAAGATTCCCAAATATTTGAACCCCGATGTAGCAATCTGAATAGGGCACCCCCGCGGCAGGAGAGGGGCCTCACCCGAGAGGACGTAAACACATGACTTGGCCCAGTTGATAACCAGGCCAGAATTACGACCGAAGGAATTCAATACGTCCACCAATACAATTAGCGACTGTCGAGGAGAGGTGAGATACAGAAGAATGTCATCCGCATAAAGGGAGACACGGTCCTCAAATTCCGGCGTCCATCTAATGCCCCGCAACGACGGCTCCCAACGCAACCAGGCAGCGAGAGGTTCCAAAGAAAGTGAGAAGAGAAGGGGCAACAACGGACAGCCCTGTCGCGTACCTCTCCCCAGCGCGATGGGAGCCGACGCCCTACCATTCACCACAACCTGCGCCAATGGGTCAGCGTACAGCAATTGTACCCACCCAATGAATTCAGGGCCAAACCCGAATTTAGCTAACGCAGCCCAAATATACGGCCACTCTAAAGTATCGAACGCCATGGTAGCGTCCAAAGACGCCAAGATGGCCGGCTCACGCATAAACTCCGCTCTAGCAAGCACACCATGCAACCGCCTCAGGTTCAGGGCGGTATTACGATGCGGTATAAAACCGGACTGATCCTGATGAATCAAGTCGCCCACGACTCGAACCAGTCGATTGGCCAATACCTTAGCCAGAATTTTGGGTTCCGCGTTCAACAACGAGATAGGCCTGTAGGAGGCACAGCAGTCTCGCGGCTTCCCCTCTTTATGTATCACAACTATGGTAGCGAGACGTTGGTCAAGGGGGAGGGAGCACGCCGCCCGCGCAGCGAGGAACATGTCACGGAGATACGGTGCTATCTGATCTGGACGCAACTTATATAGTTCAATGGGGAGACCATTGGGGCCCATGGCCTTACCAGAAGCGATCGAGCGAATGGCCAGAGCAATCTCATCCGGCGACAACTTCGCCTCCATCAATATGCTATCAGCCTCCGAGAGGGACGGCAATGCAATATCTTTAAGTAACAGATGAGAGTCTTCCTCCGAGCACCCAGAGACCGGAGAGTATACCCCATGGAAGTAATCCGCGAAGCAGTCAACAATTTTTACCGGGTCAGTCACACACACACGCCATCCACTCTCTCCACAACCGGCACCACGCTACTCGCTCTCTCCTTCCTGTCCAACCAAGCAATCAACTTCCCGGCCTTATCTCCCACATCATACAGTCGTCCTTGTTGCTCTCTACTCATCCTTTTAGCAGCATCCATGACCAGCGCTCTATAATCTGACTGTTTAAGGCTGAGAACGTGCAATTTCTCATCCGTGACACCCCGCTCCAAATCCCCCTCCATCTCAGCTATGTCAGTTTCCAGTCGGACCACCTCTTCCCTTCCGCACCTCCTGGCATGGGAAATAAGAGACAAGGCATGCCCCTGAATCACCGTTTTATAACCTTCCCATAGGGAGACAGCAGACGACACTGACCCTACATTATCATTGAAGTAGTGATCAATGGACTTAACCAGTTCAGCGCGAACCTTAGGATTACGTAAATACCAGGGGTTAATTGGCGCTACTCTTTCCTCTGCCCCAGGAACAACCTCCATCTGCAACAATAGAGGGGAATGGTCAGAAATACCTCGGGCCAAATGACGTACCTCCCCGATCATTCCAGCCTGGAACGCTGGCATAAGTATATAATCAAGTCTCGAGAGACTCCCGTGGGCCCCCGAGTGGAAGGTATATTGTGCCTGTCCCGGGTGCATCAGTCTCCAGCAATCTATAAGTCCTAAAGTATCTAGAAAGCCACTCAGCCAGGCCTTGGCTCTAGGGAGATCCCTGGGGGGGTGACGGTCCTCCATACCGGATACAACAGCGTTAAAATCACCCCCTAACACCAAAACCCCCCCAGGGAGTCCCAGGACCAAACGCCCCAAATCCGCAAATGTAGCCGTCTGCAATCCCGGTGGCACATAAACAGCAACGAGTGAAACAGTTCTACCCTCCCATCTCCCCACCAATGCTGCATATCGCCCTCTATCATCGTGGAGCACCTCGTCCACCTCCAACGGGAGAGAGGCCCTGACCAAGATACCCACTCCCCTAGAGCCAGAAGTGAAACCAGAGTGAACAGCAAGGCGATAGCCCCGCCTATTCAGGGCATGGAATGAGTTCCCAATCAGATGTGTCTCCTGCAGGAAAACAATGTTGGGCGAGATCCGTTTCAAAAACTGCAACACCACCCCGCGCTTAATCCTATCCCCCAGTCCGTTCACATTCCACGAAAGTATTCTCAATCCCTTACCCCCCACCCCGCTCCCGTGCATGATGCCCACATCCCGGAGAACACAACCAGGACAAATCAGCAGCTAACCTCACATTGCCTTGTGAAACAAACAAACATTCCCCAACTCCCCCCCTCCCCACGAACCTTCCCGTTACAACTCCCCCCACCCTGCACCCCTGCGTGAGCCCATATAGCCCCCCCAACTTGCAGTGTGCCTGTCGCCCTAACAGTAACTCCGCTACAAAGAAAACCCAGAGGAGGAAAGAGCCTCACTGAGCACCCCACAACCTCCGGGCATTGAAGGGTAAGGCGCTGAATAGAAACACCAAACCAAAATATGGAAGTGCCATCACAATAGTCAGTCACCGGGAACCAAAAGTCTACTCCTGTTCAGCCGAGCCCACTCCGTTCCCTTCGGTCTGTCCCTCTCGACGTCGTTGCTGAGGCAGGGTATCAAGCCAATCTCCAACCTCCTCCGGCCGATCAAAGAAGTGCGTACGATCCTCAAACTCAACCCGCAACCTGGCCGGAAAGAGCATCGCATATTTCAGGTCCATGTCTCTCAGTCGCCGTTTGACACCCATGAACTCCTGTCGCTGCTTTTGGACCAATTGCGTGAAGTCCGTGTAAAAACTTATATGAGTGTTCTCGAACTTCGTCGGCCCACTCACCCTCGAGGCCTGCAGTATAGCGTCCCTGTCCCTGAAATGAAAAATTCTGGCGATGATGGGCCGTGGGGGAGCGCCCGGTTTGGGCTTACCACCCGGAACTCTGTGGGCCCGCTCAACCGCAAAGAATTTACTCAAGCCTTTGGGTGCGAGATGGTTGATCACAAGGTCTTCCACAAAGAGGTCAGCTGCAGGGACCTCCGATTTCTCCGGCACCCCGATTATGCGCACATTATTCCGCCGAGCCCTACTTTCAAAATCCTCCAGTCGACGGACAGACAAAGCAGTGGAAGTCCGCAGATTACGGACCTCGGCTTGCAGGTCAGACACGTCCATTACCAGACTCGACGTCGTCAGACCCAAGGATTTGACCTTTTCATTCGTTTGTGAAAGGTCCGCTCTGTCTAGTTTAACATCGATCAGAACTGTGTCCAATTTATGGGCCAATGTATCGAATCGCTGGCCGACCGTCACTTTCATCTCCTCAATGGCACCCATGACGTCCTGCAATGTTAACTCCGTCGACGATCCCGGGCCATCCTTGGATCTCTCCGGCGACTTATGCGGGCCAACAGGGGAACCTCTCGACTGGGTATAGCGGTCCATGTTGTTAGCTTGGGTATGGGCTCCCCGCCTAGTCGTCTTGGATTTTTGCTTGTCTCCGTCCAATCTAGCCGCCATTGTCTGATGGTCGTCAAGGGTGTCGGCCACCAACACGATGAGCGATCACCGGAGAACCAATCTAGGGAGCCTCGGAGACCCCATGGGGTAGTCCCAGCCAGTGTCCAAGAGCAGGCAGGTTACCCAATCGTCCCACTTTAAATGTGTGCTGACAATCCAAGGCCCCTCAGTTTCAGCGAGGAGACCCGAAACCGAAAGTGAAAGTAAGGGGTGCGCACCGGCCCAAGTCCTGCATGCCGTTGTTGTTCACTTTCTGCCCGGGCACCATGCCAACTCGAGTCCGGGGCGAGGTCCGGAGTGGGCCGCCAACTTGGAATCGATACTATTCCGGCTCCCGATGTCCGATTTGAATTTGTTGAATTGGTTGCGCGCTAGGCTCCTCCGGCATATCAGAATTTTTTAATGAAATAGAAGAGGATTTGAGAAGTCACTCAATATGTGCCCTAATTTTTTTTCTTCAGCACTAATCGTAATGTCTATGGCAAAATGAACCCCCTCATTGTGTTCCCTTTTAAATTAAATGTTTTAAGTGTTACCAGTTTATTCCAATCAAGATGGCTTCAGGTGTTCCATACTTTTGTCATAAGTAAGATAGTAAGCGCTCTAGTTGTTCTTAAGAACACTCTGGGACATTCTGTCATTGGGCTTTACTTGGGCAACATCTGGGTGATATTTGGGCTACATTTGGGCTCTTTTGTCTCTGGTGGCCATCTTGGGAGATTTATTTGTTATGAAGTTTCCTAATTTCCTCATTTACTGCAGTCTCCCCAGTAGGAAATACTTTCAGTTTTTTACTTTGGTTCCATCAAGAAGGCATTCAGATGTGTCACACATTTGCCATAAATTCGGAATGTTAGCACTCTAGTTGCTCATTAGATCACTGTAGTAAAGCTACTGCTCACCAGGGAAGTCTGCTGCTGATATTCAAAGTGCATGTTTCAGTCTGCATGTCAGAATTTTTTTATTAAATAGAAGAGGATTTGAGAAGTCAAAATGTGCCCTAATTTTTCTTTCTGCAGCACTAATCATAATTTCTACGGCAAAATGAACCCCCTCATTTTGTTCCTTTGTAAATTAAATGTTTTAAGTGTTACCACTTTATTCCAATCAAGATGGCTTCAGGTGTGCCATACTTTTGTCATCAGTAAGACTGTTATCGCTCTAGTTGTTCGTTAGAACACTCTGGGACATTCTGTCATTGGGCTATACTTGGGCTACATCTGGGTGATATTTGGGTTACATTTGGGCTCTTTTGTCTCTGGTAGCCATCTTGGGAGATTTATTTGTTATGAAGTTTCCTAATTTCCTCATTTACTGCAGTCTCCTCAGTAGGAAATACTTTCAGTTTTTTACTTTGGTTCCATCAAGAAGGCATTCAGATGTGTGACACATTTGCCATAAATTCTGAATGTTAGCACTCTAGCTGCTCATTAGATCACTGTAGTAAAGCTACTGCTCACCAGGGAAGTCTGCTGCTGGTACTCAAAGTGCATGTTTCAGTCTGCATGTCAGAATATTTTTATGAAATAGAAGAGGATTTAAGAAGTCAAAATGTGCCCTAATTTTTCTTTCTGCAGCACTAATCATAATTTCTATGGCAACATGAACCCCCTCATTTTGTTCCTTTGTAAATTCAATGTTTTAAGTGTTACCACTTTATTCCAATCAAGATGGCTTCAGGTGTGCCATACTTTTGTCATAAGTAAGACTGTTCGTGCTCTAGTTGTTCGTTAGAATACTCTGGGACATTCTGTCATTGGGCTATACTTGGGCTACATCTGGGTGATATTTGGGCTACATTTGGGCTCTTTTGTCTCTGGTGGCCATTTTGGGAGACTTATTTGTTAAGAAGTTTCCTAATTTCCTCATTTACTACAGTCTCCTCAGTAGGAAATACTTTCAGTTTCTTACTTTGATTCCATCAAGAAGGCATTCAGATGTGTCACACATTTGCAATAAATTCAGAATGTTAGCACTCTAGTTGCTTATTAGATCACTGTAGTAAAGCTACTGCTCACCAGGGAAGTCTGCTGCTGGCATTGAAAGTGCATGTTTCAGTCTGCATGTCAGAATTGTTTAATGAAATAGAAGAGGATTTGAGAAGTCACTCAAAATGTGCCCTAATTTTTCTTTCTGCAGCACTAATCATACTTTCTATGGCAAAATGAACCCCCTCATTTTGTTCCTTTTTAAATTAAATGTTTTAAGAGTTACCACTTTATTCCAATCAAGATGGCTTCAGGTGTGCAATACGTTTGTCATAAGTAGGACTGTTAGCGCTCTAGTTGTTCTTTAGAACACTCTGGATAGCTGCAGTAGAACACAAAGGAATCAATTGACAGTCTCTGCCCTTGTTGGATGTACATGTTTTACTGAGAATGTCAGACTTCATTCTCACATGACTGAGAAAGATAATGTGAATATACAGAAAATATGCTCTCAGTTTAGCTTATAGATCACCTTCCAAACCTCTGTGGGAAAAGCATGAGAAAATAGTTTTCTCTCAAACATGATTCATGATATCACAGCAGAAGGCTTTTTCACATGGTAAAATCACCTTAGAACACACCACGATTCCTAAAATGACTATGGTACCATCAACAAATGATTTATAATGTAACTAAAGTCTTAAAACCTTCTATTAACTGCAACGCATTTTAATGAGGTGCTATCATGTATATTGGTCCCAAGATGGCTGCCAACACTTCTTGGATGAAGTACTGACGGCCAATCAGATCTCACGATGAGATGTGTGGTTAGGCTCCGCCCAGATATATCTATCTTTTTAACTCTAAATTTCTCAGGAACTACTGAACGGATTTACACCATTTAAGCAAAAGGCACGAGTCTGAACTGAGGACTACCTCTTTGCCAAATTTGGTGTAATTCCGTTGAGCAGTTCGGGCTGTAGCTGCGTCAACAGGTCCTATGGGAAAATGCATGGGGAAAACGTGTTTTGGGACCCCCCTTTTTTCTCTGCCCCCGCTTGAGGAATCACAGTGAAATCATCAGGATAGGAGCGGACCGGAGCTGGCCAAAAGTTTCGAAAATTTCGCGAAGATTCGTCAATCGGCGCCAACGTTATTCCAAATAGAATGTTGCGGATTTCCTATGGAAAATAGGTCCTAACTATAACTACCTACTGGCGACTGCCAGTAGGTAATATGTATAAATATGTGTGTTTATAATTTTTAATATATTTCTAACTTTTTATAGTTTATTAAAATAAGTATTTATTATTATTAAGTAAATATATATATTACAATTTAGATATTTATGTTTAATTTATTTTTACATTACATTTATTACTTATAATTGTTAACATTTTATAATAATTCTAAATATTTTTTTAAGTTATATGTATTATTTAATTTATTTTACACTATTTTTATACATTTAATAAAAACGATATTTTTAACTTCGATATTTTCGACAACTATATTTTTTTTTCTCTAGATATTTTAGTACTTACCATTATGTAGATAGGATGTCGATATTTTTGACAACGATATTTATGTTCCGATATTTTGGGAACACGATATTTTGACCTTCGATATTTTGTCAGTGATCCCAGTCAGACAACATTTTTGGCCTGCCTCAGATGTCGTGCCATGGGGATATATATATTTTTTTTTCAAAAACCTTTATTGCAAAGTTCACATATACAAATTACTCTTCAATATCAAATCAGAACATTATGCTCAGCAGGTCATTGACAGAGTATCATGGACAGAATGGTAATACAATCGTACACAAGCCTAGTTCTGTACAGCATGGAAAGGGCACCACAAAAATCAAAATGCTAAGGGAGATGACGGCACCAATGTGAAGATAGCGGCTGGCAATGCCTCAGGGGGATGTAGGGACATAAGGGGGAGCAGTCACTCATCAGCACCGGTGGCTGCCGCGGACGAAGTGCCGGCGGTGAGCGCGGGGAGGCAGCGCGGCTAAGTGGGATCTGGAGAGGAGGTATGTCACCAGGGGGCCCCATATGTCTTTTGGACGGGATCGCGCAGACAGTAAGTCCCAAAATTCTGATAACAGGGTCTGACACCTTGAGGCGTCGTTGAGCCAATGGGAAAACTGAGGCGCCGGTCTACGGCCCCAAAACATAGCCACCCTGCGCCTAGCCAGAACGAGCAGCATAGCAATTAGACTTCAAGAAGAGTCTGGGCAAAATTTGACAAAGCCAATCAGGCACAACGGTGGGTCCGGCTGTACTGTGGCAGAAACAATTTCAGAAATGGCGGCACAGACCGCCTGCCAGAACTCCGACACCTTTGGGCACAACCATGCCAGATGAGCAAAGTCCGCGGCAGGGCCAGCGCAGAGCATGCATCTATCGTTAGGTGTGAGTCCCAGTTTATGGAACTGAGCAGGGGTGCGGTATAGCCTATGTAAGTATTTAAAATGTATTAGACGAAGACGATAATTAGGTGATAATTTCTTCGTCTGGTTGCAGCAATAGAGCCAGTCTGCCTGAGCAATATCCATACCCTAGTCCTCGCCGCAAGCCAAGCGTGCTCGGTCAGTGGAGATAGAGGTGGATGATAGCGTAAGAGCGTATAACTTGGTTACCAATTTACAAGGAGAGGAGGATGTATATATAAAATCGAGGGCAGGCAGTGAAGGAGGGGGCTGGGGAAACGTTGAATGTAACTCCTTGCAGATGGCGTGTGGCTGATAAAAAAGTAGGGGTGGGCGGAATTTGCGGAATTAACCTCCGCAAATTATCGCGAGAATGCAGAAAATCTCCGCAAACATGCCGGAAATATCGCGAAGATGCGGAAGTTTTTTGCCGCCTGTTTGCGGTATTTTTTGCGTGTTCGCGGGTCGCCAACTTACCCATGCGGTCGCTCACGGGCGCGGCCATCTTGTTTTCACTTGTCCCGCCCTCTGGCGTTGTTTACTTCCTGTTCCGGGTCGCGCAATGCATGTTCGCGGTCGATATTTCCTGTTCGCGATCGCTTTTACTTGATCGCGTTGCTTTTTGCTTGCTCAGGGAGAAAATATCGCGCGAACTTGCGCACGTGGTCGCAACGGGCGCGGCCATCTTGTTTTCCACTCTATTGCATGGTTCTGGGGCCTGATTTTCAATCCTCCCTAAATCTTTTCAATCCTTTGTTTATAGCCACTTTTTTTGGATCTTGAGATGGTTGATCACAAGGTCTTCCACAAAGAGGTCAGCTGCAGGGACCTCCGATTTCTCCGGCACCCCGATTATGCGCACATTATTCCGCCGAGCCCTACTTTCAAAATCCTCCAGTCGACGGACAGACAAAGCAGTGGAAGTCCGCAGATTACGGACCTCGGCTTGCAGGTCAGACACGTCCATTACCAGACTCGACGTCGTCAGACCCAAGGATTTGACCTTTTCATTCGTTTGTGAAAGGTCCGCTCTGTCTAGTTTAACATCGATCAGAACTGTGTCCAATTTATGGGCCAATGTATCGAATCGCTGGCCGACCGTCACTTTCATCTCCTCAATGGCACCCATGACGTCCTGCAATGTTAACTCCGTCGACGATCCCGGGCCATCCTTGGATCTCTCCGGCGACTTATGCGGGCCAACAGGGGAACCTCTCGACTGGGTATAGCGGTCCATGTTGTTAGCTTGGGTATGGGCTCCCCGCCTAGTCGTCTTGGATTTTTGCTTGTCTCCGTCCAATCTAGCCGCCATTGTCTGATGGTCGTCAAGGGTGTCGGCCACCAACACGATGAGCGATCACCGGAGAACCAATCTAGGGAGCCTCGGAGACCCCATGGGGTAGTCCCAGCCAGTGTCCAAGAGCAGGCAGGTTACCCAATCGTCCCACTTTAAATGTGTGCTGACAATCCAAGGCCCCTCAGTTTCAGCGAGGAGACCCGAAACCGAAAGTGAAAGTAAGGGGTGCGCACCGGCCCAAGTCCTGCATGCCGTTGTTGTTCACTTTCTGCCCGGGCACCATGCCAACTCGAGTCCGGGGCGAGGTCCGGAGTGGGCCGCCAACTTGGAATCGATACTATTCCGGCTCCCGATGTCCGATTTGAATTTGTTGAATTGGTTGCGCGCTAGGCTCCTCCGGCATATCAGAATTTTTTAATGAAATAGAAGAGGATTTGAGAAGTCACTCAATATGTGCCCTAATTTTTTTTCTTCAGCACTAATCGTAATGTCTATGGCAAAATGAACCCCCTCATTGTGTTCCCTTTTAAATTAAATGTTTTAAGTGTTACCAGTTTATTCCAATCAAGATGGCTTCAGGTGTTCCATACTTTTGTCATAAGTAAGATAGTAAGCGCTCTAGTTGTTCTTAAGAACACTCTGGGACATTCTGTCATTGGGCTTTACTTGGGCAACATCTGGGTGATATTTGGGCTACATTTGGGCTCTTTTGTCTCTGGTGGCCATCTTGGGAGATTTATTTGTTATGAAGTTTCCTAATTTCCTCATTTACTGCAGTCTCCCCAGTAGGAAATACTTTCAGTTTTTTACTTTGGTTCCATCAAGAAGGCATTCAGATGTGTCACACATTTGCCATAAATTCGGAATGTTAGCACTCTAGTTGCTCATTAGATCACTGTAGTAAAGCTACTGCTCACCAGGGAAGTCTGCTGCTGATATTCAAAGTGCATGTTTCAGTCTGCATGTCAGAATTTTTTTATTAAATAGAAGAGGATTTGAGAAGTCAAAATGTGCCCTAATTTTTCTTTCTGCAGCACTAATCATAATTTCTACGGCAAAATGAACCCCCTCATTTTGTTCCTTTGTAAATTAAATGTTTTAAGTGTTACCACTTTATTCCAATCAAGATGGCTTCAGGTGTGCCATACTTTTGTCATCAGTAAGACTGTTATCGCTCTAGTTGTTCGTTAGAACACTCTGGGACATTCTGTCATTGGGCTATACTTGGGCTACATCTGGGTGATATTTGGGTTACATTTGGGCTCTTTTGTCTCTGGTAGCCATCTTGGGAGATTTATTTGTTATGAAGTTTCCTAATTTCCTCATTTACTGCAGTCTCCTCAGTAGGAAATACTTTCAGTTTTTTACTTTGGTTCCATCAAGAAGGCATTCAGATGTGTGACACATTTGCCATAAATTCTGAATGTTAGCACTCTAGCTGCTCATTAGATCACTGTAGTAAAGCTACTGCTCACCAGGGAAGTCTGCTGCTGGTACTCAAAGTGCATGTTTCAGTCTGCATGTCAGAATATTTTTATGAAATAGAAGAGGATTTAAGAAGTCAAAATGTGCCCTAATTTTTCTTTCTGCAGCACTAATCATAATTTCTATGGCAAAATGAACCCCCTCATTTTGTTCCTTTGTAAATTCAATGTTTTAAGTGTTACCACTTTATTCCAATCAAGATGGCTTCAGGTGTGCCATACTTTTGTCATAAGTAAGACTGTTCGTGCTCTAGTTGTTCGTTAGAATACTCTGGGACATTCTGTCATTGGGCTATACTTGGGCTACATCTGGGTGATATTTGGGCTACATTTGGGCTCTTTTGTCTCTGGTGGCCATTTTGGGAGACTTATTTGTTAAGAAGTTTCCTAATTTCCTCATTTACTACAGTCTCCTCAGTAGGAAATACTTTCAGTTTCTTACTTTGATTCCATCAAGAAGGCATTCAGATGTGTCACACATTTGCAATAAATTCAGAATGTTAGCACTCTAGTTGCTTATTAGATCACTGTAGTAAAGCTACTGCTCACCAGGGAAGTCTGCTGCTGGCATTGAAAGTGCATGTTTCAGTCTGCATGTCAGAATTGTTTAATGAAATAGAAGAGGATTTGAGAAGTCACTCAAAATGTGCCCTAATTTTTCTTTCTGCAGCACTAATCATACTTTCTATGGCAAAATGAACCCCCTCATTTTGTTCCTTTTTAAATTAAATGTTTTAAGAGTTACCACTTTATTCCAATCAAGATGGCTTCAGGTGTGCAATACGTTTGTCATAAGTAGGACTGTTAGCGCTCTAGTTGTTCTTTAGAACACTCTGGATAGCTGCAGTAGAACACAAAGGAATCAATTGACAGTCTCTGCCCTTGTTGGATGTACATGTTTTACTGAGAATGTCAGACTTCATTCTCACATGACTGAGAAAGATAATGTGAATATACAGAAAATATGCTCTCAGTTTAGCTTATAGATCACCTTCCAAACCTCTGTGGGAAAAGCATGAGAAAATAGTTTTCTCTCAAACATGATTCATGATATCACAGCAGAAGGCTTTTTCACATGGTAAAATCACCTTAGAACACACCACGATTCCTAAAATGACTATGGTACCATCAACAAATGATTTATAATGTAACTAAAGTCTTAAAACCTTCTATTAACTGCAACGCATTTTAATGAGGTGCTATCATGTATATTGGTCCCAAGATGGCTGCCAACACTTCTTGGATGAAGTACTGACGGCCAATCAGATCTCACGATGAGATGTGTGGTTAGGCTCCGCCCAGATATATCTATCTTTTTAACTCTAAATTTCTCAGGAACTACTGAACGGATTTACACCATTTAAGCAAAAGGCACGAGTCTGAACTGAGGACTACCTCTTTGCCAAATTTGGTGTAATTCCGTTGAGCAGTTCGGGCTGTAGCTGCGTCAACAGGTCCTATGGGAAAATGCATGGGGAAAACGTGTTTTGGGACCCCCCTTTTTTCTCTGCCCCCGCTTGAGGAATCACAGTGAAATCATCAGGATAGGAGCGGACCGGAGCTGGCCAAAAGTTTCGAAAATTTCGCGAAGATTCGTCAATCGGCGCCAACGTTATTCCAAATAGAATGTTGCGGATTTCCTATGGAAAATAGGTCCTAACTATAACTACCTACTGGCGACTGCCAGTAGGTAATATGTATAAATATGTGTGTTTATAATTTTTAATATATTTCTAACTTTTTATAGTTTATTAAAATAAGTATTTATTATTATTAAGTAAATATATATATTACAATTTAGATATTTATGTTTAATTTATTTTTACATTACATTTATTACTTATAATTGTTAACATTTTATAATAATTCTAAATATTTTTTTAAGTTATATGTATTATTTAATTTATTTTACACTATTTTTATACATTTAATAAAAACGATATTTTTAACTTCGATATTTTCGACAACTATATTTTTTTTTCTCTAGATATTTTAGTACTTACCATTATGTAGATAGGATGTCGATATTTTTGACAACGATATTTATGTTCCGATATTTTGGGAACACGATATTTTGACCTTCGATATTTTGTCAGTGATCCCAGTCAGACAACATTTTTGGCCTGCCTCAGATGTCGTGCCATGGGGATATATATATTTTTTTTTCAAAAACCTTTATTGCAAAGTTCACATATACAAATTACTCTTCAATATCAAATCAGAACATTATGCTCAGCAGGTCATTGACAGAGTATCATGGACAGAATGGTAATACAATCGTACACAAGCCTAGTTCTGTACAGCATGGAAAGGGCACCACAAAAATCAAAATGCTAAGGGAGATGACGGCACCAATGTGAAGATAGCGGCTGGCAATGCCTCAGGGGGATGTAGGGACATAAGGGGGAGCAGTCACTCATCAGCACCGGTGGCCGCCGCGGACGAAGTGCCGGCGGTGAGCGCGGGGAGGCAGCGCGGCTAAGTGGGATCTGGAGAGGAGGTATGTCACCAGGGGGCCCCATATGTCTTTTGGACGGGATCGCGCAGACAGTAAGTCCCAAAATTCTGATAACAGGGTCTGACACCTTGAGGCGTCGTTGAGCCAATGGGAAAACTGAGGCGCCGGTCTACGGCCCCAAAACATAGCCACCCTGCGCCTAGCCAGAACGAGCAGCATAGCAATTAGACTTCAAGAAGAGTCTGGGCAAAATTTGACAAAGCCAATCAGGCACAACGGTGGGTCCGGCTGTACTGTGGCAGAAACAATTTCAGAAATGGCGGCACAGACCGCCTGCCAGAACTCCGACACCTTTGGGCACAACCATGCCAGATGAGCAAAGTCCGCGGCAGGGCCAGCGCAGAGCATGCATCTATCGTTAGGTGTGAGTCCCAGTTTATGGAACTGAGCAGGGGTGCGGTATAGCCTATGTAAGTATTTAAAATGTATTAGACGAAGACGATAATTAGGTGATAATTTCTTC
The DNA here is from genome assembly GCF_964204655.1 of Triturus cristatus. NCBI lineage: Eukaryota > Metazoa > Chordata > Amphibia > Caudata > Salamandridae > Triturus > Triturus cristatus. Next base: position 1,646,422,176 of record NC_140589.1, on the reverse strand, counting down.
GTCTGGTTGCAGCAATAGAGCCAGTCTGCCTGAGCAATATCCATACCCTAGTCCTCGCCGCAAGCCAAGCGTGCTCGGTCAGTGGAGATAGAGGTGGATGATAGCGTAAGAGCGTATAACTTGGTTACCAATTTACAAGGAGAGGAGGATGTATATATAAAATCGAGGGCAGGCAGTGAAGGAGGGGGCTGGGGAAACGTTGAATGTAACTCCTTGCAGATGGCGTGTGGCTGATAAAAAAGTAGGGGTGGGCGGAATTTGCGGAATTAACCTCCGCAAATTATCGCGAGAATGCAGAAAATCTCCGCAAACATGCCGGAAATATCGCGAAGATGCGGAAGTTTTTTGCCGCCTGTTTGCGGTATTTTTTGCGTGTTCGCGGGTCGCCAACTTACCCATGCGGTCGCTCACGGGCGCGGCCATCTTGTTTTCACTTGTCCCGCCCTCTGGCGTTGTTTACTTCCTGTTCCGGGTCGCGCAATGCATGTTCGCGGTCGATATTTCCTGTTCGCGATCGCTTTTACTTGATCGCGTTGCTTTTTGCTTGCTCAGGGAGAAAATATCGCGCGAACTTGCGCACGTGGTCGCAACGGGCGCGGCCATCTTGTTTTCCACTCTATTGCATGGTTCTGGGGCCTGATTTTCAATCCTCCCTAAATCTTTTCAATCCTTTGTTTATAGCCACTTTTTTTGGATCTTGAGATGGTTGATCACAAGGTCTTCCACAAAGAGGTCAGCTGCAGGGACCTCCGATTTCTCCGGCACCCCGATTATGCGCACATTATTCCGCCGAGCCCTACTTTCAAAATCCTCCAGTCGACGGACAGACAAAGCAGTGGAAGTCCGCAGATTACGGACCTCGGCTTGCAGGTCAGACACGTCCATTACCAGACTCGACGTCGTCAGACCCAAGGATTTGACCTTTTCATTCGTTTGTGAAAGGTCCGCTCTGTCTAGTTTAACATCGATCAGAACTGTGTCCAATTTATGGGCCAATGTATCGAATCGCTGGCCGACCGTCACTTTCATCTCCTCAATGGCACCCATGACGTCCTGCAATGTTAACTCCGTCGACGATCCCGGGCCATCCTTGGATCTCTCCGGCGACTTATGCGGGCCAACAGGGGAACCTCTCGACTGGGTATAGCGGTCCATGTTGTTAGCTTGGGTATGGGCTCCCCGCCTAGTCGTCTTGGATTTTTGCTTGTCTCCGTCCAATCTAGCCGCCATTGTCTGATGGTCGTCAAGGGTGTCGGCCACCAACACGATGAGCGATCACCGGAGAACCAATCTAGGGAGCCTCGGAGACCCCATGGGGTAGTCCCAGCCAGTGTCCAAGAGCAGGCAGGTTACCCAATCGTCCCACTTTAAATGTGTGCTGACAATCCAAGGCCCCTCAGTTTCAGCGAGGAGACCCGAAACCGAAAGTGAAAGTAAGGGGTGCGCACCGGCCCAAGTCCTGCATGCCGTTGTTGTTCACTTTCTGCCCGGGCACCATGCCAACTCGAGTCCGGGGCGAGGTCCGGAGTGGGCCGCCAACTTGGAATCGATACTATTCCGGCTCCCGATGTCCGATTTGAATTTGTTGAATTGGTTGCGCGCTAGGCTCCTCCGGCATATCAGAATTTTTTAATGAAATAGAAGAGGATTTGAGAAGTCACTCAATATGTGCCCTAATTTTTTTTCTTCAGCACTAATCGTAATGTCTATGGCAAAATGAACCCCCTCATTGTGTTCCCTTTTAAATTAAATGTTTTAAGTGTTACCAGTTTATTCCAATCAAGATGGCTTCAGGTGTTCCATACTTTTGTCATAAGTAAGATAGTAAGCGCTCTAGTTGTTCTTAAGAACACTCTGGGACATTCTGTCATTGGGCTATACTAGGGCAACATCTGGGTGATATTTGGGCTACATTTGGGCTCTTTTGTCTCTGGTGGCCATCTTGGGAGATTTATTTGTTATGAAGTTTCCTAATTTCCTCATTTACTGCAGTCTCCCCAGTAGGAAATACTTTCAGTTTTTTACTTTGGTTCCATCAAGAAGGCATTCAGATGTGTCACACATTTGCCATAAATTCGGAATGTTAGCACTCTAGTTGCTCATTAGATCACTGTAGTAAAGCTACTGCTCACCAGGGAAGTCTGCTGCTGATATTCAAAGTGCATGTTTCAGTCTGCATGTCAGAATTTTTTTATTAAATAGAAGAGGATTTGAGAAGTCAAAATGTGCCCTAATTTTTCTTTCTGCAGCACTAATCATAATTTCTACGGCAAAATGAACCCCCTCATTTTGTTCCTTTGTAAATTAAATGTTTTAAGTGTTACCACTTTATTCCAATCAAGATGGCTTCAGGTGTGCCATACTTTTGTCATCAGTAAGACTGTTATCGCTCTAGTTGTTCGTTAGAACACTCTGGGACATTCTGTCATTGGGCTATACTTGGGCTACATCTGGGTGATATTTGGGTTACATTTGGGCTCTTTTGTCTCTGGTAGCCATCTTGGGAGATTTATTTGTTATGAAGTTTCCTAATTTCCTCATTTACTGCAGTCTCCTCAGTAGGAAATACTTTCAGTTTTTTACTTTGGTTCCATCAAGAAGGCATTCAGATGTGTGCCACATTTGCCATAAATTCTGAATGTTAGCACTCTAGCTGCTCATTAGATCACTGTAGTAAAGCTACTGCTCACCAGGGAAGTCTGCTGCTGGTACTCAAAGTGCATGTTTCAGTCTGCATGTCAGAATATTTTTATGAAATAGAAGAGGATTTAAGAAGTCAAAATGTGCCCTAATTTTTCTTTCTGCAGCACTAATCATAATTTCTATGGCAAAATGAACCCCCTCATTTTGTTCCTTTGTAAATTCAATGTTTTAAGTGTTACCACTTTATTCCAATCAAGATGGCTTCAGGTGTGCCATACTTTTGTCATAAGTAAGACTGTTCGTGCTCTAGTTGTTCGTTAGAATACTCTGGGACATTCTGTCATTGGGCTATACTTGGGCTACATCTGGGTGATATTTGGGCTACATTTGGGCTCTTTTGTCTCTGGTGGCCATTTTGGGAGACTTATTTGTTAAGAAGTTTCCTAATTTCCTCATTTACTACAGTCTCCTCAGTAGGAAATACTTTCAGTTTCTTACTTTGATTCCATCAAGAAGGCATTCAGATGTGTCACACATTTGCAATAAATTCAGAATGTTAGCACTCTAGTTGCTTATTAGATCACTGTAGTAAAGCTACTGCTCACCAGGGAAGTCTGCTGCTGGCATTGAAAGTGCATGTTTCAGTCTGCATGTCAGAATTGTTTAATGAAATAGAAGAGGATTTGAGAAGTCACTCAAAATGTGCCCTAATTTTTCTTTCTGCAGCACTAATCATACTTTCTATGGCAAAATGAACCCCCTCATTTTGTTCCTTTTTAAATTAAATGTTTTAAGAGTTACCACTTTATTCCAATCAAGATGGCTTCAGGTGTGCAATACGTTTGTCATAAGTAGGACTGTTAGCGCTCTAGTTGTTCTTTAGAACACTCTGGATAGCTGCAGTAGAACACAAAGGAATCAATTGACAGTCTCTGCCCTTGTTGGATGTACATGTTTTACTGAGAATGTCAGACTTCGTTCTCACATGACTGAGAAAGATAATGTGAATTTACAGAAAATATGCTCTCAGTTTAGCTTATAGATCACCTTCCAAACCTCTGTGGGAAAAGCATGAGAAAATAGTTTTCTCTCAAACATGATTCATGATATCACAGCAGAAGGCTTTTTCACATGGTAAAATCACCTTAGAACACACCACGATTCCTAAAATGACTATGGTACCATCAACAAATGATTTATAATGTAACTAAAGTCTTAAAACCTTCTATTAACTGCAACGCATTTTAATGAGGTGCTATCATGTATATTGGTCCCAAGATGGCTGCCAACACTTCTTGGATGAAGTACTGACGGCCAATCAGATCTCACGATGAGATGTGTGGTTAGGCTCCGCCCAGATATATCTATCTTTTTAACTCTAAATTTCTCAGGAACTACTGAACGGATTTACACCATTTAAGCAAAAGGCACGAGTCTGAACTGAGGACTACCTCTTTGCCAAATTTGGTGTAATTCCGTTGAGCAGTTCGGGCTGTAGCTGCGTCAACAGGTCCTATGGGAAAATGCATGGGGAAAACGTGTTTTGGGACCCCCCTTTTTTCTCTGCCCCCGCTTGAGGAATCACAGTGAAATCATCAGGATAGGAGCGGACCGGAGCTGGCCAAAAGTTTCGAAAATTTCGCGAAGATTCGTCAATCGGCGCCAACGTTATTCCAAATAGAATGTTGCGGATTTCCTATGGAAAATAGGTCCTAACTATAACTACCTACTGGCGACTGCCAGTAGGTAATATATATAAATATGTGTGTTTATAATTTTTAATATATTTCTAACTTTTTATAGTTTATTAAAATAAGTATTTATTATTATTAAGTAAATATATATATTACAATTTAGATATTTATGTTTAATTTATTTTTACATTACATTTATTACTTATAATTGTTAACATTTTATAATAATTCTAAATATTTTTTTAAGTTATATGTATTATTTAATTTATTTTACACTATTTTTATACATTTAATAAAAACGATATTTTTAACTTCGATATTTTCGACAACTATATTTTTTTTTCTCTAGATATTTTAGTACTTACCATTATGTAGATAGGATGTCGATATTTTTGACAACGATATTTATGTTCCGATATTTTGGGAACACGATATTTTGACCTTCGATATTTTGTCAGTGATCCCAGTCAGACAACATTTTTGGCCTGCCTCAGATGTCGTGCCATGGGGATATATATATTTTTTTTTCAAAAACCTTTATTGCAAAGTTCACATATACAAATTACTCTTCAATATCAAATCAGAACATTATGCTCAGCAGGTCATTGACAGAGTATCATGGACAGAATGGTAATACAATCGTACACAAGCCTAGTTCTGTACAGCATGGAAAGGGCACCACAAAAATCAAAATGCTAAGGGAGATGACGGCACCAATGTGAAGATAGCGGCTGGCAATGCCTCAGGGGGATGTAGGGACATAAGGGGGAGCAGTCACTCATCAGCACCGGTGGCCGCCGCGGACGAAGTGCCGGCGGTGAGCGCGGGGAGGCAGCGCGGCTAAGTGGGATCTGGAGAGGAGGTATGTCACCAGGGGGCCCCATATGTCTTTTGGACGGGATCGCGCAGACAGTAAGTCCCAAAATTCTGATAACAGGGTCTGACACCTTGAGGCGTCGTTGAGCCAATGGGAAAACTGAGGCGCCGGTCTACGGCCCCAAAACATAGCCACCCTGCGCCTAGCCAGAACGAGCAGCATAGCAATTAGACTTCAAGAAGAGTCTGGGCAAAATTTGACAAAGCCAATCAGGCACAACGGTGGGTCCGGCTGTACTGTGGCAGAAACAATTTCAGAAATGGCGGCACAGACCGCCTGCCAGAACTCCGACACCTTTGGGCACAACCATGCCAGATGAGCAAAGTCCGCGGCAGGGCCAGCGCAGAGCATGCATCTATCGTTAGGTGTGAGTCCCAGTTTATGGAACTGAGCAGGGGTGCGGTATAGCCTATGTAAGTATTTAAAATGTATTAGACGAAGACGATAATTAGGTGATAATTTCTTCGTCTGGTTGCAGCAATAGAGCCAGTCTGCCTGAGCAATATCCATACCCTAGTCCTCGCCGCAAGCCAAGCGTGCTCGGTCAGTGGAGATAGAGGTGGATGATAGCGTAAGAGCGTATAACTTGGTTACCAATTTACAAGGAGAGGAGGATGTATATATAAAATCGAGGGCAGGCAGTGAAGGAGGGGGCTGGGGAAACGTTGAATGTAACTCCTTGCAGATGGCGTGTGGCTGATAAAAAAGTAGGGGTGGGCGGAATTTGCGGAATTAACCTCCGCAAATTATCGCGAGAATGCAGAAAATCTCCGCAAACATGCCGGAAATATCGCGAAGATGCGGAAGTTTTTTGCCGCCTGTTCGCGGTATTTTTTGCGTGTTCGCGGGTCGCCAACTTACCCATGCGGTCGCTCACGGGCGCGGCCATCTTGTTTTCACTTGTCCCGCCCTCTGGCGTTGTTTACTTCCTGTTCCGGGTCGCGCAATGCATGTTCGCGGTCGATATTTCCTGTTCGCGATCGCTTTTACTTGATCGCGTTGCTTTTTGCTTGCTCAGGGAGAAAATATCGCGCGAACTTGCGCACGTGGTCGCAACGGGCGCGGCCATCTTGTTTTCCACTCTATTGCATGGTTCTGGGGCCTGATTTTCAATCCTCCCTAAATCTTTTCAATCCTTTGTTTATAGCCACTTTTTTTGGATCTTTATTACTTATTATTTCTCTAACTATTTTCCTGCCTCTATATTTTTGGTTTTTGTGTACTTTTTTTTAGTTTTTTAGCTACTTTTTCTCTTTGTATTGCCCGCTATTTATTTCCTTTACTCCTTTATTTATTTTACCTTTTCTTTCCCGCCCCGTCCCCAGAACCATGTCCAAGGGCAGGGCTGTTTGCCGGCGCAGCCAGAGCCGCGACCGCCTTCCTTGCGGAAGGCGGCGCCCACAAGGGGTACATGCATGGGCCTTATTTGGGGAGGCGGAGTTGGCTGCACTAATTTTCTTTGTGCAGCGCCACCTCCCCTCAACCCTGGCAGCAGGTGGCAGGCCTGGGTCCGGGTACGGCCTCCGGGAGCGTCGGCAGCGGTGGGGGAAGGTGCGCCGGGCAGTGTCGCGCATCTCTGGGGTCCGGCGCACCCAGGCACAGCTGACGCACCGGTGGTCTGACATCCTGGACCGTGAGCAGGACCTGCTGGACCTGCTAGGAGTGGAGGTCCCGGGGCTTGGTGAGTACCTATTTAATTATTACAACTTTGTGTCTGTTCTTCTGCTCTATGTTATATATTGCGAATATCTTTTTTTCCTTCCAACCAGCTAGAATGTTGCTGCTTGCAATACATTCCAGGTTAATAACGTTTAAAAGTCTTCTGTGATTATGACACAGGTGCTCTTCTGAGCTACTACTAATCTTACTTGTTTGCAGCTTTCCGTTTGCGCTTGCTTAGCGTGATTCTTTACGAGTTTATTTTAGAGAAATTAAGTTACGTAATGCTACAGTGACTCACGTCCACTCCTTACTTTGTCCTGTCACTAATAGATAGGGGCGGATTGATACATAGGTTTAGGTACTTTGTATGAGCTTCTAATTGGTTAGTGGTATGCGTGATGCCCCCCTCACTCAGTTACGTGACGTGCTGCTAGTACGCCAGTCTTTAGAACCTTTCTAGTTTGTTCAATGAGTGGAGGTAGGCTTTGCAGTTACTTAGCAGTAGCAGATCAGCATCAATCAAACCAAAATTTGGTGTATACAAAAAATGTAGTCATGTTCATGTGTCCTCCATGATTGGATCATACACATTGTTGAGGAATACAGTCGAAATGCATACTTAATGTACAATTGGCATGCCTGGAATAGGTGGGCTAGGTTGGGTGGTACGTTGTACTAATTCTTAGGCTTACTTGTAACTTAGTTTTCTGGAATCAGAATGGAAGAATGGATTACTGTTGATAAATAGTAACTTAAGTAGTCGAACTGCGAATCCCCCGATATTACATGTTGACCAGATGAGATCGGTCAATGTAGTTATTGCAATTGTTTACATAAGTGTTTTTTGACCGTTGTTGAAAAATATTGTATTTGCTTAAGTTGACACCATCCATCAATGTTTGTCTCTTTCTTATATCTTTCCTGTTCATCAGCACCCAGGGGCAGACGGGCAGGGACTGGGCAGTCGGCGGGACAGGAACACCACGAGGAGGACACCGCTGAGGGCTCCTCTGCTGGCCCCAGTAAGTCTTCTTGTTTTTAATAATATTTCTTATTCCATAACTTTTACTGCCCCATTTCTCCCGAACTATAGTGTGTTTCCAAATGCTATTCTTTTACCACCAATTATCCTTCGATCTGTACGGTTTCAAAAAGCTTATCTCTGCCTCCGCTATGATGACTGAGTACCACTACATACTATCAGTCTGTCTGTCTGTACTGTAGTAGCTAGTCTTGCCCAGTTGGCCAGTGCCACTCTTTGTGAAAGGTTGTAATATAAAACTCATATTCACCAGTAGCTCATACAATCCGTTGGGTTGTTGTCATGTACTACTTTTTACTCTTGTTGATGTTTAGGCTTTGAAAATTCACAGCAACAGCCCTACCAGATTTCTTAATATTTTGATATGATACCCTATAGGACATACAACTGTTGTAGGGATCTTGCACATACATTTGCACCAGAAAATAGGATGTTGGTGATGGTAGGTTGGACCTTCCTTGCACACCTCAATCAGAAATTCCGCACCCACCACAATTCCACTGCTTGACTATAGTACTGTCTTGTCATACCTATTAGGTCTCGGAACCCTCCCCCCAAGATAACCAACAAGTAGACAACCCAGAACATTAACACACGCAACCTCTGTCGTGGAAGCTATTCACATGCACACCCTTACTTTAATTTGCTCAATCGTGTAAGTTAGTCCACTCCACACCAAATACCACAAAGTCTATGTAAGTTTCAAATTTTTATTTCGATTTGAGAAGGTCTGTACACTGTTTTCTTAGCAGCACCAACCGGCAAATCAATAACATTAAAACAATATACATTGTTACACTTAAATTAAATTAAATCATGATAACTGAAGTGGTGGAAGGCAGCACCACCATCCCATAGCAATTTAGTTTATATACATTTATAAATGAAGATGTGAGTGAAGGGACCCCTCACCTCAGAAGAACCTAGTACTGGTAGTTGGTGCATCGTTCAGAAGCTCTGGTTCGTAGAAGCGAATCTTGCGTCTGTAATGCGAAAAAAGAAATGGTGTGCGTTAGTATATTGCAACTTGCAAGCATTTCTCAGCCGTGCCAAAAAGTGTAGCATCTATGGATAAGCAATATGGACTAACAGTAACAGTAGTACACCAGTTCTTCCTAAAAAAGTGGCTTGTTAATGTTTGTTGACCGCCTGTACGCAGCGCGTAGACTAGACAGTAGCAGTGTGAGCCAGGTCATGTGGGCTCAAAGGTGTCTTAAGAAGCTGCAAGGTAAAGGTAACGTCACATGTGCATGGCTAGGGCTAATCAAGCACATGCTACAATGATCATATAACTTAGTGTCTACTCTACTACTACCTGATTTGTACTAGTGATTTATGTTAGTATTAACTCATTTTTCAACCTTGCTACTGATCAATAGGGGGGAGGTGTATATGTTGCCTAATAAATGTGTAATGTTTTCTAGGCGCACTACCGACCACCATTGCTGGGGCCAGCGAAGGCGACGCAGAGGGCGAGGATGCGGCAGTTGCAGATAGCAACGGAGGGGGAGTGGCAGCACCAGTGGCAGGCGGTGGTAAGTTAGATTCATAATCTTTAACTATTGTTTAACTTGACAGCACACTCACTGCAAAGGTGTACTGTATGTATATGTATACTGTAAAGTTGTGAATTAGGGCCCCATTAGGATGGTGGGCGTATTGCCCCCGCCGGGCTGGCTGGAATTCACTGCCGTCACAGCAGGGGCAAACCTCCCGCCATCCCTGTAGAAAATATTCAGACATGTCTAGGCGGAAAAGGGTTCAATATGGCGGTGGTGTCTCTCTCACCACACCGGCAGCCATATAATCTGCATTTTGGAATGCCTTTGCGTGGCGGCATTACCGTCCGCCACGGAAAGGCATGCACACATTGCAGAGTATGCTTGGGGGCCCCCATGGAGGGTACCTACCGATGCTATGGTACCCCCCCGACTTTCAAAGCAAAACGTGACAGGCTCCGTGCGAGGCCCGTCATGTTGTGCTTGGAAAAGCAGCACAACATTTTAGCATTGCTTTCAGCAAAGCCAACCAGAATTTAAATTTAAAATAACAGGGTGCGCCCGCCACTGTGCCGGGCGCATCATCCTAATTAATTGTCCCCACGGGACCCCCACCCTTTTTTAGCAGTCGGATGGCGGGCGGACAAAGTCCGCCCGCTATCCGATGTCGTAAGTAAGTATGAGTTCTTGGGGACGTTTGAAGAGTGAACTAGAAGACTAGAATTCCCTTTAATTGGTATAGGACTAGGAGCCAGAGTATTGAGTAACCAATGGCCTCATCTATCTGATTTCAACTCCGCTTTGAAAGTTTTATGGAGAAGAGCACCTGGTGCACTGTTCAACTAAAAAGTGTAAGACAGGTGGAAGGAAGAAGGACGGGCGACATTTAAAATGTTATGTACTACTGTGCTTTATTTTATAGTGCTACTCTACCATGCCACTATGTGTGTAAATAATTACCTTGTCCTACTGTTTTATTAAGACTATATTTTACAATTGTCTTGCTTTTTCTTTTTGATACACAGCTACTCCAAAAATCAACCGGAAGGAGTTGGCCGCCAAGGCACGGCGCCGGAAGCTGGAGGCAATCCAGCATGAATACCGGCGGCTGGTGGTCCTAGCCGAGGAGGAGGAGGAGACTGCAGCAGCAATTCAAGCCTCCTCCAGTGCCCCGGGCCCCAGCCACCGCCCTCCAGCGGTACGGCGCCACCGTCTGGCGGCTGCCCGCCGCCACCGTGCCATCTCCGGTGCCCCCCCCCACTGTGGCTGCAACTGCCGCGGCCTTAGACGCCGCGTCGCCCATTTAGAGGACCAGATTCGTGTCCTCCTCCAGTCCCGCCCCACCAGTTAGTCCCTGTCACTGCCCCTTTTTTAATTCCTGTTCGTTCTTGACTCGTTTGGGCGTTCTCTATTTCTATGGACAGTCGTTGGGGTTAGGGAGGTGGGTGGGTTAGCTTTTGTGGGTTTAGTTTATTTGTTAGGGTCAATTAAATATATTTTTCTATGTTACATGCAATGTTGTTAATGTTTTGTAGGTGGGGTAACTGTTTTACATCACACTGTTTCTTTGCTGGTGCATGGCCGCCCATAGCGTGTGTTTGATTTCAATAATTTGCTGACTGTATAAGACACAAACAGATAGATGCGACACACCTCACTCATTGACTGGTCCTACTATGCATTCTTTGGAGTGGTGTTTGAAACTGACATCATTGACAACATGTCCATTATTGATTCTGCCTCCCCCAAACTTCTCTCTTACCGGTGCTTGATGTTTATGTCCAACTGTGGCACAGCACTGGCTGCATGGTGAAGATGGTTTCCTTTTTCATACATGCCATGATTGGGGTGGTGGTGGTAGTATAGTAGTAGTAGTATACACTGGCAGGGTGGCAGCATTTCCAAAAAAAGAAAAGGAGATAGTCAATCGCCTTTGAGAGACTGTTAGAGGAGTAGTTGAATGAAGTACATCACAGAATTTACCGAGCAACAATTATATGCTCAAATATTTGCCAAAAAAACTGAATGCTGGTTATTATGAGGATAGCCTACTAGACAGAGTTACAAACTATAGTTTTGTCGACTTGGCTATGCCTACAGTCTAACAGTTAGTGCTGTATATGAGGAATGACAACAAACAAATCCAATAAATGCCGGCAATTCATGCTGAGGTATATGTTCCTTTGTTAAATAAAATAACCTGTGAAATATCCTACTCATGGGTGGGCAAGCAGAAGAAGTTCATCGCTCTGCATTGAAATTGAAGTAGTGTTGCTTTCACCACATCCGCCCCAGCAAGTGTGTGATTAAGTATTGGTGTACATTTAATTTAGTTACACCTCGACAATAAGTCACACAGCCCGGGGGAAGAGGGTTAGGGTCCGTTGATTGGATGGGAAGGGGGATTTTGGGAAAGGTTTGACATAGAAAAACAGTATGCATACATAGACAAACAAACGACAATCATTGAAGACTACCATACCATATCCATTCCATATGTTAAGGTATAAAAAAGGACATGCATGCATGATGAGACCCGGATTACATACACTTCTATTTCTTGTTCTGTTCCGGCCTTAATACTTTAACAGATAGCAAATAGAAATTTAAAATATTGGTAGTGAAGAATCGTAAACACAGAGCAAACGTAATGATGATTGATAACAACAACTCCAAGAACACACTGTTGTAAAGAATGTATACAAAATATTAATCAAATTATTTAAAAGAAGTGAAAAGTGGATACTGTTACTGTCTTATCCTGGTCAAAAATGTGGACTGGTTTTTTGCATCTCGGCATTCCTCTTGCTCCTCTCGTCCATCAATCTTGGGTGTGTCGCCTCACCACTCGCCACTGCCCAGCTGGAATAAAAAGGTGATTGATTGGTAAGGTAATTAATATGCATTGTAATGTTTTACAAAGTTTTGGACAAGGCCCGGCCTGTAATTTTAGATTGAAAACCAAAGGGGATATTCAGAAAGAAAGTGAAAACAAATGCACAAGTGATGGTGTAGTGCAACAAGAACACTTTCCGAGGTGGCATGTATGCATATGCATCATCTCTACTGTAGTCTGTTTCCAGCATAGACCTTCAACAGTAACAGGAGAGATCAGGCCCACAGTGCTTACCATTAGCACATCCTACGTTAACACTTTAGAGTCCTTTTTTTTTTTCTCTCAAAGAGTTGGACAAACGCAAAGCACATTATCCATTCCAGACATAGCATTTTACAGTTAAAGTTAGTAAAATCAATGCACTGCAGTCATCCCACCGCTACACTCTATTCAACTTCTACACAGACATTTGGGTGTGCTGTGGTTGTGGTTCACGTGTTTACCTTTAGGCTTTTCCGTTTTATGCCACTCATGAAACATCCTCCTGACTTCATCATCAGCTCTGATACTTCTACTGACTGAAGATCGGCCTGCAGTACAAGTGTAATTTTTATAACACAACAAGAGTAGAAATATAAATATTACTGACTTGAGTCATTCTTTATTGTGTACAGAAAGATAGATTAACACTAGTACACTTTGACATCACTTTGTGCACAACAAACAACGCAAACACAAAGACCAATAGCTCAGAGTCAGGTGTCCAATGCATGCCATTAATTATCATCATTTATTACCTGTTACTTCTCATCTTAAGTTAACGGGCCGTCTCTTTCGCCATCATCATGACGGACGGTGCTGTTAAGTCACAGTCATTTGCATTGCGCAGATTGAGTGAGTCCCCTTCCTGTATTGAATTAAAAGCAATGTATCACCAAGATGCAGGAGAAGTACACATTTCTTGTTTGCCAGAAGAGGAAAATTAGTAATTACTAGTGTGTTCTGTAGAAAGTTGATTAGTGGCAGTGCACAATTACATCAATTCATGCGCAACACCACAAAATCTACATCATTCAGTCTGCTATTCTGCGGCCAATGCATGGCATCAATCATTACCTGTTGCATCTCATCTCGTTAACGCTGCAGGCCGTCTCTTTCGCCATCATCATGATGGACGGTGCTGTTAAGACAGTCATTTGCATTGCGCAGATTGAGTGAGTCCCCTTCCTGTATTGAATTAAAAGCAATGTATCACCAAGATGCAGGAGAGAAGTACACATTTCTTGTTTGCCAGAAGGGGAAAATTAGTAATTACTAGTGTGTTCTGTAGAAAGTTGATTAGTGGCAGTGCACAATTACATCAATTCATGCGCAACACACCACAAAATCTACATCATTCAGTCTGCTATTCTGCGGCCAATGCATGGCATCAATCATTACCTGTTGCATCTCATCTCGTTAACGCTGCAGGCCGTCTCTTTCGCCATCATCATGATGGACGGTGCTGTTAAGTCACAGTCATTTGCATTGCGCAGATGTAGTGAGTCCCCTTCCTGTATTGAATTAAAAGCAATGTATCACCAAGATGCAGGAGAAGTACACATTTCTTGTTTGCCAGAAGAGGAAAATTAGTGTGTTCTGTAGAATGTTGATTAGTGGCAGTGCACAATTACATCAATTCATTCATGCGCAACACACACAACAAAATCTACATCACTCAGTCTGCTTTTCTGCGGACAATGCATGGCATCAATCATTACCTGTTGCATCTTATTTTCAGTTAATGGCCAGTCTCTCTCGGCTCTGAAGGAGGATAGCTATAGAAGTCATCAGATTCATGGTCCACTTGTTTTGGAAGGACGAGGAAAGTTTGAATTTGTTGTTACCATCATCCAATCATCATTCATGAGGGAAATGGAATTGACCAGGAGATGCAGTATGATCGAGCGGAGAAGCTGGATTCTGAGGACTGTAGTGTCAAATGGCAGACACCTGAAACTTGTATCTTAAATTAGAAGATTAGAAGACGGTGATAATGCATTGGTTGCGATTCACAAGTTTATAACCGGAACAACAGACACAAACAAAGGGGGAAAAAAGGGAGGAAGACAGTAAGTGCGAGCCTAATTGTCAGGGAAGTATAGCTCGTCCTCAAACTCTGGGGGATCTTCCAGTAGTAGGTAATCATCTGACACAATACTTCCGTCACCTGAGCCGCTGTCCTCATCTTCCTCTGTTGATTCATGCATTGTGTAATTCGGTGGTATGAAGTGCTGATTCATTTTGATCATTGTTAACCTCTCCACGTTTTTGGGAGATAGACTGGTCCTTCTCAAGGTTACAATGGAACCTGCAGCACTGAAAACACGTTCGGAAGAGACACTTGCGACAGGGCAAGCCAGATAGCTTATCGCCAGCCTGCTGAGCTGTGGCCATTCAGACCTTTTCCTATGCCAATACTGCACTGGGTTTTGATCAACGTACACCTCTGTTGGGTCGTCCAGATAGGCCTGGACCATCCGCTCAATGTTCAGGGTTGCTGCTGGTAAGCTTTTGTGCTGTTTTTTCTGTGCATCAGCACTGTGCTTAAGGCCCATCTTTACATACCAATCTGATAATGATTGTACTCGGCAGAATGATCCAGTTATTGTTTTTGTAGTCGATGGTGATGGTGAGTGTTGCGATTGTGAGCCAACCGCACTGCCCTCAGCCGACGAAGTTGCACTTGATTCTGCATGGCCTGCTTCAGTATCAGTACTTGTTGTGGGTTGATGTGGCGGGCTTTTAATTAGCAGCCCTTCGTTTTCAAACTTGATGGCTGCTTCAGCTATACAACTTTTGTAGCGGGCAACATCAGTGTCGGAAAAAGAACGGAATAGTCCTAATTTTGCACGTGGATCCAGAATTGTGGCACAAATGTAATGGTCTTGTGACAAAATTTTATTTTGTATCCTTACATTTTCTGATAAGCGCCTGGATAAGCTCTCCACCAAGTCATGGGCTTGCCTTCTGTCCTCTACACCTTTGTAGGATTCAGACACATTATTCAGCTCATGCTCTAGCATTTGCAACAATGGGATAGCTTGGCCCATTGTACAGTCCTCCTTGCTGACTTCACGTGTGAAGACCTCAAAAGGAGACAGCATCTCAGTCAGGCATTGAATTAGGGTCCATTGCTCCCTCTGAAGGGTCATGCCTTTAACACTAGCATCACTGCTTCTGTACCAGACATAATCATTGAGTGACCTGTGCTGTTCGTACAGACGATCAAGCATGTAATACTTTGAGTTCCAACGTGTTGCCACCTCCTGGATGAGTGCCTTGACTGGCACCCTACGGTCACGTTGGATGATCCTCAGCTGCTTCCGAGCTTTAAAAGAATGGCTGAAATGAGTGCATATTCTTCGGCAGATGGACAGTAAATTGCTTACTATGGGTTCTTTTTTCAGAAAGTCTTGCACTATAATGTTTATGCAGTGTGCCAAACATGGAACCCTGAAATAGGAACCAAGTTCCATGGCCTTAAGTACATTACTGCCATTGTCTGTGGCAACAAAACCAATACCAAGCCCTCTGGGCTGCAGCCATTCCAAAACCTTGGTGCGAAACTCTTCTAAAATGTTTTCAGCCGTATGAGATTTCTCCATGGCGAACATGGCTACAGTTGCATGTTTCCGAGTACCTTCAAAAATCGCAGCTGTGTCAACAACACCTCGTGCAGATAGTTGATCTTTAACCCCCACAAAAGAGATCCAGTGTGCAGTGATACACATGTAATCTGTGGCTTGGCAACTGGTCCACATGTCTGTTGTCAGGTGGATATTGTGCACAGCACTCTTCTGCAAAGCTTGTCCAACCAATTCCAGCACATCATGATGTAGTGCCGGGACAGCAATTCTTGCGAAATAGGACCGGCTTGGAACTTTCCATTTCGGGAAGATGGCAGACACAAATTCAAGGAAACCCACCCCTTCCACAAATGAAAAAGGAAGAAGGTCCAGCGCTAACATTTTAGCCAGCTTCGCATTGTACAATCGTGCCGTTGGGTGGTTGCGTTGGAACTGCCCCTCCAACCTAAACATGCTGTCAATGGTAGGCTGGCTTACTTTCCTTAGTGGTGCCATTAACCCACTAAGGCTCAACGACACAGATTGTCTCATTGAGGTACTCGCCGCCGGTCGCCTTGGTGTCTCACCCACACTCTGAGTATGGCTCTTACTGCGGTGCCACTCTGATGTTACTGAGGAGGATGTGGGCGTTACCACTGCAGTGACTGCACTACTGGAGACAGGGCTAGAAATGCCTCCCTGTTCTTCACCTGCCACCACAATAATATCGCTCCCTGATTCCTGACCAACTTCAAAGGGTTTAGTTTTCCTACTTTCTTTTAACTTAAGTAGGTGATCCTCCCACACAATAGTGTGGTGTATTCTGAGATGACTTGCTTGTCCTCCGGTACCATAGTTTGTACCAAGCTTACCACGCCGAACACCTTGCCGACAAATTGCGCATATAGCAATGTTCTCCTCCTTGGCGCTAACAGAAAAGAAGTCCCAAACTGGGGAGGAGAACTTTCTGGCACTGCTGGATGTGCCACTTTCAACACCAGATGAACTTGAGGGGGTCCTTGAAAATATGTGACCCTGTCCACCTACACTGTGACTTTTACTACCACTTCCTACTGAGGTGGTTGAGCTGGATGTAGGTCCCTGCCGGGCCTTGGAAAATATGGCAGCTGGAGGTAGTGGTGGTGTAACCTGTGTTGGTGAGATCCGTGCTACATCCCGCTCAGTAGCAGCCTTTCTGGATAGGGTTAGAATGTCGGTCTCCAATCCCTTTGGGGCGGGAGTAATGTGCGTGATGACTGGCTCGTCTTCATCAACATCATCACCCCCCTCTTCTACATCTACCTCCATAACTCTAAGTTTTTCTGGGACCTTCCTTTTCAGAAGCAATGTCTTGTGGCGTACTTCACTCTCAGACCGAGCTGGTGGGACCCAAGTGTCATCACGATCATCAGAAGCGGGGCTTGAAGAAGAAGATGATGGACTAAGCCTCCTTTTCCTTGCTGGTGGTCTGGAAGACAGTAGATGTTCTGAAACAGTGGTTTGACTTCGCTCCGCTTTGTCTGCAGGAAGCTCGATTTCCTGAAATGCCCCTACGTCAGGAGCAACAACTACTATGGTGGGCTGTTGTGGCGGCTGCTGCTGTTCTGGTTGCGGCGGCTGCTGCTGCTGTTCTGGTTGCGGCGGCTGCTGCTGCTGTTCTGGTTGCGGCGGCTGCTGCTGCTGTTCTGGTTGCGCCGGCTGCTGCTGCTGTTCTGGTTGCGCCGGCTGCTGCTGTTCTGGTTGCGGCGGCTGCTGCTGCTGTTCTGGTTGCGGCGGCTGCTGCTGCTGTTCTGGTTGCGGCGGCTGCTGCTGCTGTTCTTTTTGCGGCGGCTGCACACTGATCTGCTGAGTTTGCGCCTGCGTTGAACTTGATTGTGCACTACTTTGCGGTAATGACATTTCTTCAACATCGCTGCCCGTTAGTAGACTGGCTACCTCTGCGACAGTAAAGCCCTTGGGCCTAGGTTGGTGGGGTTGCTGGACCGCTGTGCTGCTCCCAGCTTGGTTCCCGGACAACGCTTTGGTGCCAAAAAAAACCTTGGCCGGCACACCACCAGTCGTGGTTAATGGCACTTCCTTTTTCTGTTCCTTCTTCTCACCAGCAACTTTCTTGGTACTGGACCTGGTAACTTTCTTTGGGGCCATCTTATTCCGACGTCAGGCAGGAGGCAGATGCACAACAAGTTCTGGTCACACGTGGGCGTGATGCGCAGCAGTACTTCTGTCTGGCTGGCAGTACAACGGGTAGCCAGGTGATGCCGATGACACCTCCTACTCTGTCTTTTGTGCACCTAAAAGCAAAGAAGACAGGAGAAGAACATCAGTGAAATGTTGCATTTGTTTTTGTGGTTCAGTTACTTAGTACTGTACTAGTGCAAACAAAAGATAGTCTAGCCATTTATGATTTTTTTTTAACTAGAGCTATGTTATACTACTAGTACTGTGTACAGCCACACTACACTCTCATGAAGGTGATGTCTAAAAATTCAACAGATCACATAGAAAACACTTGATCAATAAAGCTGTGGCTACCTGCTCTGGTAGCAGTGGATGAAAGCAGGCCTGCTGGCAGACAAGGCCAGGCAAGCTTGCAGGCCTAGGCCTCAAAATGGCCACCAGCCACATGGCGAGCCCCAACAACATCAGCAAGGCCACCCCAAAAAACACACTTCCCCAACTCAATCCAATGCCATCAATGCCCAAAATGATGTCTAAATTCAACAGAACACACAGAAAACAGTAGATTAATAAAGCTGTGGCTACCTGCTCTGGTAGCAGTGGATGAAAGCAGGCATGTTGGCAGACAAGGCCAGGCAAGCTTGCAGGCCTAGGCCTCAAAATGGCCACCAGCCACATGGCGAGCCCCAACAACATCAGCAAGGCCACCCCAAAAAACACACTTCCCCAACTCAATCCAATGCCATCCATGCCCTAAATGATGTCTAAATTCAACAGAGCACACAGAAAACAGTAGATTACTAAAGCTGTGGCTACCTGCTCTGGTAGCAGTGGATGAAAGCAGGCCTGTTGGCAGACAAGGCCAGGCAAGCTTGCAGGCCTAGGCCTCAAAATGGCCACCAGCCACATGGCGAGCCCCAACAACATCAGCAAGGCCACCCCAAAAAACACACTTCCCCAACTCAATCCAATGCCATCCATGCCCTAAATGATGTCTAAATTCAACAGAGCACACAGAAAACAGTAGATTACTAAAGCTGTGGCTACCTGCTCTGGTAGCAGTGGATGAAAGCAGGCCTGTTGGCAGACAAGGCCAGGCAAGCTTGCAGGCCTAGGCCTCAAAATGGCCACCAGCCACATGGCGAGCCCCAACAACATCAGCAAGGCCACCCCAAAAAACACACTTCCCCAACTCAATCCAATGCCATCCATGCCCAAAATGATGTCTAAATTTAACAGAACACACAGAAAACAGTAGATTACTAAAGCTGTGGCTACCTGCTCTGGTAGCAGTGGATGAAAGCAGGCCTGTTGGCAGACAAGGCCAGGCAAGCTTGCAGGCCTAGGCCTCAAAATGGCCACCAGCCACATGGCGAGCCCCAACAACATCAGCAAGGCCACCCCAAAAAACACACTTCCCCAACTCAATCCAATGCCATCCATGCCCAAAATGATGTCTAAATTCAACAGAACACACAGAAAACAGTAGATTACTAAAGCTGTGGCTACCTGCTCTGGTAGCAGTGGATGAAAGCAGGCCTGTTGGCAGACAAGGCCAGGCAAGCTTGCAGGCCTAGGCCTCAAAATGGCCACCAGCCACATGGCGAGCCCCAACAACATCAGCAAGGCCACCCCAAAAAACACACTTCCCCAACTCAATCCAATGCCATCCATGCCCTAAATGATGTCTAAATTCAACAGAGCACACAGAAAACAGTAGATTACTAAAGCTGTGGCTACCTGCTCTGGTAGCAGTGGATGAAAGCAGGCCTGTTGGCAGACAAGGCCAGGCAAGCTTGCAGGCCTAGGCCTCAAAATGGCCACCAGCCACATGGCGAGCCCCAACAACATCAGCAAGGCCACCCCAAAAAACACACTTCCCCAACTCAATCCAATGCCATCCATGCCCAAAATGATGTCTAAATTCAACAGAACACACAGAAAACAGTAGATTACTAAAGCTGTGGCTACCTGCTCTGGTAGCAGTGGATGAAAGCAGGCCTGTTGGCAGACAAGGCCAGGCAAGCTTGCAGGCCTAGGCCTCAAAATGGCCACCAGCCACATGGCGAGCCCCAACAACATCAGCAAGGCCACCCCAAAAAACACACTTCCCCAACTCAATCCAATGCCATCCATGCCCAAAATGATGTCTAAATTCAACAGAACACACAGAAAACAGTAGATTACTAAAGCTGTGGCTACCTGCTCTGGTAGCAGTGGATGAAAGCAGGCCTGTTGGCAGACAAGGCCAGGCAAGCTTGCAGGCCTAGGCCTCAAAATGGCCACCAGCCACATGGCGAGCCCCAACAACATCAGCAAGGCCACCCCAAAAAACACACTTCCCCAACTCAATCCAATGCCATCCATGCCCAAAATGATGTCTAAATTCAACAGAACACACAGAAAACAGTAGATTACTAAAGCTGTGGCTACCTGCTCTGGTAGCAGTGGATGAAAGCAGGCCTGTTGGCAGACAAGGCCAGGCAAGCTTGCAGGCCTAGGCCTCAAAATGGCCACCAGCCACATGGCGAGCCCCAACAACATCAGCAAGGCCACCCCAAAAAACACACTTCCCCAACTCAATCCAATGCCATCCATGCCCTAAATGATGTCTAAATTCAACAGAGCACACAGAAAACAGTAGATTACTAAAGCTGTGGCTACCTGCTCTGGTAGCAGTGGATGAAAGCAGGCCTGTTGGCAGACAAGGCCAGGCAAGCTTGCAGGCCTAGGCCTCAAAATGGCCACCAGCCACATGGCGAGCCCCAACAACATCAGCAAGGCCACCCCAAAAAACACACTTCCCCAACTCAATCCAATGCCATCCATGCCCAAAATGATGTCTAAATTCAACAGAGCACACAGAAAACAGTAGATTACTAAAGCTGTGGCTACCTGCTCTGGTAGCAGTGGATGAAAGCAGGCCTGTTGGCAGACAAGGCCAGGCAAGCTTGCAGGCCTAGGCCTCAAAAGTCAAAATGGCCACCAGCCACATGGCGAGCCCCAACAACATCAGCAAGGCCACCCCAAAATACACTCTTCCCCAACTCAATCCAATGCCATCCATGCCCTAAATTATGTCTAAATTCAACAGAGCACACAGAAAACAGTAGATTACTAAAGCTGTGGCTACCTGCTCTGGTAGCAGTGGATGAAAGCAGGCCTGCTGGCAGACAAGGCCAGGCAAGCTTGCAGGCCTAGGCCTCAAAATGGCCACCAGCCACATGTCCAGGCCCAACAACATCAGCAAGGCCACCCCAAAAAACACACTTCCCCAACTCAATCCAATGCCATCCATGCCCTAAATGTGATTGAAAATGAAATATATTCAAAAAACAAAAGGAACAGTTGCTTCATCATGCACACACACACCCATGAGGCCATGCCCATGGCTAGCTCGGGCCTACTACTACAACCCACAAAATTAAAATAAATTTAAAAAAAAAAAAGGAATGATGATAATTAATTATCAAAAATAAATTGTAGTTACACAACAACTGCAATGCCCACAATCAAACACAACAACCACTTACTTGTAAAATATCCTATTCCAAAAATCCTGAAATCCAATTGCAATGATGCAGCAGACAAAAAGAGTGATCTTTCCAGCTCCAAATCCAAAGGCAGAATGAGCAGGAGATGGACAAAGCACTGGGAGGAGCCTGCTGGACAGGAACAGGAAGTTGGAGAATCTGTGTCACTTCCTCCCTCTCTCCACCTTGTAAAAAAAAAATGACTCCTGGAGTCCTTGCACAAAAAAGGAAAGCCAAATGTGAATGTAAGGAGTTCTTTTCATCCAAAATCAGTATTTGCAGATGGTTTCATGCTGCTAGAGCCGATATTCCTCTCCAAATTGTAAATTTTACGTTGTTGAGTTCTCCAGCTTCACATTACTTCCGCCGGCGTGTCGAAAACGATATGATCGCGTTCTCTTCTTTGTCCCTGTCGCGTTGGATATGACGTGTTCGCGGTCTCTTTCTCCTGTTCGCGTTCGATTTCATGTGCCCGCGTCCTCATTCTCTGGCTCGCGATGTAGAATGACATGTTCGAGATCTCAATCTTCTCATACTCGCGCGGTGCATGATCGCGAGAAGAAAGACCTGATCGCGCGACAAATGACGTGATCGCGTGAAAAATGACTTGAATGCGGCCGCGAACTCTCGCGAGACAGCGCAAAATGGCTACCAAAATCCAACATCTCGTGGAGAACGCGACCGGGTCAAGAAAACTTGTCGGAGAACGCAGGGATTCAGGTAAGGCGATCGCGCGCGCGCGCGCGAGAATGTATTGTTTTACAGCGCGAGCAAGAAAAAAATTATCGCTAAGCTGCGGAATGCGGAAATTTTGACATTTTCGCGCTTTCCGCGGAACGCGAGAATGCCAAAATATCGCAATTTCCGCGAACGGAACGGAATTTTGGCCCAGGCCTATAAAAAAGCAAAGTGTCCATTGAACCAGAGGAATACGGAAGAGAGTAGAACGTGTCACCGGGCTAAAGATCCACCAATGTCATCAGCCCCAAGCGGGTAGCCTGTTTAGGCATACCGGTTGGCTGGAGAGGAAGGAAAGTGGGATGACATATAATCAGCATGGCATTAGCCGAAAAAATCTGAGCATTGGAGAGACGGCGCAGTCTGGACCAGGCCCAGCGCAATGTCTTGACCGTGTTTACCTCAGCACGTGGGCGACTCGCCGGGGCGAACAGAGCGGTGGTCAACAGCCAGGGAGTTGCAATGTCGGCCTCGACCAGCACGTGTGGCTGATAAGGAGAGGGGTGAATCCAGAAATGTAGAAAACTGGCCTGGGCACTTAAAGCGTAAAGCTTAAAATCAGGGGTGTCCAAGCCGCCCACTGCCATAGGGAGGGTGAGGATATCGTATGCAATCCTGGGCAGTTTACCAACCCAGCCCAGAGAGATGATCAAGGAGCGAAGTCTACGAAAGAAATGGGCAGTGAGAAGAATGGGGATGTTTAAAAAAAGATAGAGGAATTTCAGGAGGACCACCATCTTGGCAATGGCTATGCGGCCCGCAAGGGACAATGGGAGTCGGTTCCAATGGGGTATTTTAGACTTGAGCCAGTCCACCGCACGCCTAAAATTAGCCCTCCAAAGGTCATCGAAGTCCCTGCTGAGCCAGATGGCTAAATAGCAGGTGGGGCCAGATCCCCATACAAAAGGAAAGTCCGGCGCAAACGGTTTGGTGGCATCAGTTAGAGGGAACAACACCGATTTACTCCAATTTACCTGTATGCCGGAAAGTCCGCCAAATCGTATTATCTCTGAGATTGTCTTGGGTATGGCGAACATACAATGTGATGTCATCAGCATACATGGAGACCAGTAGGGAGCAGACCGAAAAGCCTAGGCCCTTCTGAGTGTGGTGTTGCCGGAGTCTGGCCGCTAAAGGCTCCATTGCGATGGCGAAGAGCATAGGGGATTACGGGCATCCCTGCCGAATGCCACGCTAAATCGAGATGGGATCCGAAATCTGACCATTGATGCGCAGACGAGCAGAGGGGCGAGTGTAAAGGAGGGATATCTTGCGTATGAACATATTGCTAAATCCGAGACGTGGCAGAAGCAAAAATAAAAAAGGCCACTCCAGCGTACCGAATGCCTTGGTGGCATCTAACAGAGTGGCCACAGCAGGAAGACTAGGATTGATTTGATGGAGAACCGAAAAGATAGTCCTGAGGTTGTGCGAGGTGACCCGTCCCGGGATAAAACCGGACTGATCGGGGAAAGCAATAAGGGGCATGAGAGGAAGAAGGCAGGATGCCAATAACTTAGCAAAAATGTTGTTGTGAATATTAATAAGCGAAAGGGGGCGATAAGAATCACGGCAGTCAGTCGGTTTGTCCGGCTTGAGGAGTAACGTTATCATCGCCTCAGGAAGTGACTGCGGGAAGAGGCAGATGTCGAAGGAATCGTTATACATGGCTGCAAGATGTGGCTCCAGGATAGTAGCGAAAGTCTTATAAAAAGAGGCTGGAAGGCCATCAAGACCGGGGGCCTTATCACTTGGTAAACTGTTTGTGGCCACCAGTATCAGTATCTCTTCCTTCGTGAAGGGAACATCCAAATATTTGCGATGATAGTCCTCAAGCAATACTAATGCAATCGTGTCGAAATATTGTTCAAAGGCCTCGTGCGAGGGAGGGGAGCCGGCAGTGTAAAGCTGCGAATAATAGTCCATAAAGCGAGACGTGATATCATCAGACGAGGTGGTTCTAGTAGGGCCGTGTTGGACCCGGCCTCGTGGCGTGGTCCTTAACCCCCCTGGACTGTGGCCGTTCCCCGCCCCGGCCTTCACGGGCCACCCGTCTGAACTGCTCCAAGGCCCTTCACCTGGAACTGCACGTGGTCGCATGCTCCTCAGGGCTCCGCCATCTTGTTGGCATCTACGTCACCCCGTACACCAGCCGGAGCGACCCCGCTCAACCCGGCCTCGACCCCAGCGAAGCCCCGACATCGAGGCACCACGGACTGGCCAGGGGGTGCCGCAGGAACCATTCATCGCCCCCGGCGGAGGACGGTCTCGTTGGGACCCCCAACTGTCCTCCCCTCTCGAGGTGTGATCGCCCTGCAAACTCCCATGGGCCTGGCGCCTCTCCTGCTGGGCGTCTGGCCACCTCCACCCGGCCACTCCGCCCCCTCGGGCGCAAGGGTCCGGACATCAAAGGGCTCCAGACCTATATCTGGGGCGACCCCACCACAGCTCGGCAGTTGTATCCCGGAGTCGAGAGCCCTGCTGATCGAATCGCGGCTGACCCTACGGAGAAGAACTCTTGTCGGAACCATCACGAGCCCTGCTGACTGCGTCGCGGCTCCCTCTTGTGAACCTTTCCTGAACCACCTGGAACATCGGAGCCCTGCAGACGCCGTCGCGGCCCCACCTCGCTGAGACCTTCCTCGGAGCCCTGCTGACGACGTCGCGGCTCGAGCTGAGCAGAAACCATCTTGAGAGCCCTGCTGATTGAATCGCGGCTCTCCACGAACTGTACGCCAGAGCCCTGCTGACGCCGTCGCGGCTCGACCCCTCCGAGATCGGAGGTCCTCCAGCTTGAGGATACGAACTGGGCCCCAGGTACCCTCGTACCACATTCCTGCCAAAGACTGTCCCACTACCCCTACCCTTCTAAAGAGACATTGAGACTTTTGGTGGATCCCTCGATCCCTTCGTGTAAATATTGAACTCGTAACCTTTTATTGATGATAAAGAATTGCTTGTCTTGAGACAACCTCCTTGAGTCCGGTGTGGTGGTGTTACTGTGCTAGTACGTGATAGGAGAAGGATCTCTCAGGAGACTTCTCGGCAGCGCTCGGCTACTTCGTGCAGTGCGAGGGCCCCCCCTTGGTGGTCTCACCGACTCCTCGGGGTCCGCCTTCCAACATTTGGTGGCCAGCGACGGGATCCGAGCCGAACGCAGTACGTACCAGCCAGTACCCACTAGCTACCCATCCAAACGAATAGCATCATGAGCAGCCAGGAAAACAACGCGACAATGGAGTTCCAGCCCGAACGGCTGGAAGAATATACGCACAAAGAATTAAAACAGTTCTGCAGAGACAAAGGCATTGCAACCACCAGCCTCGGTACCAAGGAAGAGATGCAGAAAGCTCTGAGGACATGGCTGGAGGCCGGGGCAGGCCCCTCCCAGGAAGAAGGGCCCTTGCCCCTGACGGAGACCACAGCAACCGCACTGACCCCGGCAACCGGAGGACGAAAGAGCCTAGAAACCGGCCTCTCCGAAGAAGAAATACGAGAGCGGGAAAAGGTCCGGAGCCACGAGCTAGAGCTCGCCCGACTGCGACTGGACGGCGAACTCCAGCTGGCAGAAAAGAAACTGGCCCTCGAGCAGCTACGCCTTCAAGAAGAAATAGAGGAGAAGAGACGACACCGGGAGTTGGAGGAAAAGAAGCTCACCCTTGAGCACGAGCGCAGCCTCAAGGAGCTCGAGATCAAGGCCAAGAACGGAGGGACCAACACCCCCAGTACGAGAGACACTCTACCGCCTGCCGAGGCCAAAGTACATATCCCGAAGGAGGTCGTCAAGGAGTATTACAAGAATGACGATATCCAACAATGGTTCAAGGCCTATGAGGTGGCCATGACCTCCCATCGAGTGCCCCGAAAAGACTGGGGCGCAGGCCTGTGGGGGCGATTCCTGAGTGAAGGGCGGGACACGCTGCTCCAGCTACCGGAGGAAGTGATGACCTCCTACGATCACATGAAGGAGGCCCTGCTCACCCGCTACGGGCTAACAGCGGAGATGTACCGCCAGCGGTTCCGAGACTGCAAGAAAATCCCGGGTACCACATGGGTGGAATATGTGGACTTTTTTAGTCGGGCCCTAGAAGGGTGGATCAAAGGCAGCAAAGTAACCACCTACGGGCAGCTGGTCGACCTCATCGTGTGGGAACATCTTTCCAACAATTGCTTCGTGGAGCTGAGACAGCACCTCCTCGACAGCAAAATGACCGACCCGCGGAAACTGGCCGTCGAGGCCGATCGATGGGTCAACTCCCGGGTCCCCCGGAGCTCAATGGGGGAGTACCAGAGGAACCCCAACGGACCCCCACGCCAGCGCGGTGGGGGGGAGGGCCGAACAGGAACCGAGACCCTCCCGCTGGGGCCCCCACGAGCCCCCCTCGAGGGCCACCGCAGCCACATCTCTCCCCGAGCCTAGCACGAAGGGTGGGCCCGGCCCGACCCGGACCACGGCCACCAGTGACCTGCTAAGGCTGCCAACAAACCGGACACTTTGCCAGCGACCCGGCCTGCCCTCTGAACCGAAGAAACGGGGCCGGCGGGCCCCCGCCCCGGCAGCTGACAGCCGCCGCCTTGGGGGGAGGAGAAGAGGAAGAAGAGGCCCTCGACCAAGAAAACACTGAGTGGGAGCCGGCAGCCATGTCCCTGGTCTGCCTGGGTAGCCGGGAGATGGTACCCTGCACCCCCATCCCAACCAACACCCAGAAGTACCGGCAGCAGGTCACGGTCAACGGACAACGGGCCGAAGCCCTTCGCGACACCGGCGCCAGTATCACCGCTGTCCGCTGCCACCTGGTGACCCCTGAACAGATTCTACCGAATGTGCTGTGCCCTGTCCGGACGGCCGACAACAGTGAAAGCCTATGCCAGATGGCCCTGGTCCCCTTCGAGTGGGGAGGGGTGACGGGCCTGCTGAAGGTGACAGTGCGCGACGACGCCCCGGTCAACTGCCTCCTGGGGAACGACTTGGAGAGTTCCCCCTGGGCTCAAGTAGAACGACGAGAGCACCTCCGAATGTTGGGACTGGCTGATTGGGCCTGCGCCATCACCCGGTCCATGACCGCCCAGGCCCCCCGCTCATCCTCGACCTCCGGGACCGCCCGACCCGAGGGGCTCACACCCCCTCCCGCCAGCAGCGAGGAGGAGGCGGACACCGACCCTGGGTCCAGCGAATCCTCCCCCGAAGAGATGACTTCTCCGAGTGCCCTACCAGGGCTGACGCAATGGCAACACGAAGGGGGCCCCACCCGAGAGCAGTTCCAGCAAGAGCAACAGTCCTGTCCCTCTCTCGAAGGGGTCCGGCAGCAGGCGACCGCGCAAGCCAACGGTGACCAGACCGGCACCCACTGGATCTACTGGGCCGAGGGCCTGTTGTACAGCGAACAGAAAGTAGCAGAACTCGGGGCCAGCCGCGTGTTGGTGGTCCCCCTCCGCTTCCGGGAGTTTCTTCTCAACCTGGCCCATGATGTGCCCCTCGCCGGACACTTGGGGCAAGACAAAACGTACAGTCGTCTGGTGACCCACTTCTACTGGCCCCGGATGCGGAGAGATGTGGACAACCACTGCCGGTCCTGCCAGACCTGCCAAGCCAGCGGAAAGACGGGGGGTCGGGTCAAGGCCCCCCTCCAGCCCTTTCCCGCCGTCAGCACCCCGTTTGAACGGGTCGGAATCGACATTGTGGGACCCCTGGACCCCCAAACCGCCCTGGGCCACCGCTTCATCCTGGTCCTCGTGGACCACGCCACCAGGTACCCGGAGGCGGTCCCGCTCAGAACCATAACGGCCCCTGTGGTAGGCCGGGCCTTGATGGGGATCTTCTCCCGAGTGGGATTCCCCAGCGAAGTGGTGAGCGACCGCGGCACGAACTTTATCTCCAGGTACATGCGGTCCCTGTGGCAACAGTGCGGGGTCACATACAAGTTCACGACCCCATATCACCCTCAGGGGAACGGACTGGTTGAGCGGTTCAACCGAACATTGAAAGGGATGATCCAGGGCCTGGAAGAACCACTCAGGAGGAAATGGGATGTCCTGCTGCCCTGCCTCCTGTTCGCCTATCGGGAGGTCCCGCAGAAGTCCCTGGGGTTCAGCCCGTTTGAACTATTGTATGGACACCCGGTCCGCGGACCGCTCAGTCTGGTCAAGGAGGGCTGGGAGATGAAGCCCCGAGGCGCCCCTCCTGACGTCTACCGATACCTCCTGACCCTCCGAAACCAGACCCGCAAGTTCCGAGCCCTCGCCGAAGCCAACCTCGAGGCCAGCCAGGAGGACATGAAGCGGTGGTACGATCGCAACACTTCTACTGTAGAATTCGAGCCAGGTCAGAAAGTATGGGTC
Source organism: Triturus cristatus (assembly GCF_964204655.1). Taxonomy (NCBI): domain Eukaryota; kingdom Metazoa; phylum Chordata; class Amphibia; order Caudata; family Salamandridae; genus Triturus; species Triturus cristatus. Next base: position 1,646,393,527 of record NC_140589.1, on the reverse strand, counting down.
ATGGCCCCGGTCGAACCCGGCGCCCTCCAGGACAAGTGGACCGGGCCCTTCAAGGTGGTGGAGAAGAAAAGTCCCGTCACCTACTTGGTCGATCTGGAGTCCCCCCGGAACCCCCTCCGGGTCCTACATGCTAACAGACTAAAACCCCACTTCGCCCGGACCGAACTGAGCCTGCTGCTGGCGACCGACGAGGGGGGCGAGGACGACTCCGAGCCCCTGCCCGACCTCTTGCAATCCGACATTCACGATGGATCGATCGAAGGGGTCCAACTCGCCTCGTCCCTGACCCCGGAACAGCGCAACGACTGCCAGCGATTACTGCGGGACTACGCAGCCCTCTTCTCTCTCACCCCGGGGGTGACCCACTGGTGCGTCCACGACGTCGACACCGGGGAGAACCCCCCCCATACGACACAGAGCCTACCGGGTGCCTGACCGAGTGCGGGCCTGCATCCAGGCCGAAGTAGCGAAGATGCTGGCCCTGGGGGTCATCGAGCCTTCCGACAGCCCGTGGGCCAGCCCTGTCGTCCTGGTGCCCAAGGCCGCAGCTCCCAGCCACCCCCCGGAGTTGCGATTCTGCGTAGACTACCGGGCCCTGAATGTAGTAACCAAGACAGACGCACACCCGATACCCCGGGCCGACGAACTCATCGACCGCCTAGGGGCCGCTCGCTACCTGAGCACGCTGGACCTCACCGCCGGGTACTGGCAAATCCAGCTCACCCCCGGCGCCCAAGAAAGATCCGCCTTTTCGACTCCGGATGGGCATTACCACTTTCGGGTGATGCCCTTCGGAATGAAGAACGCCCCGGCCACCTTCCAGCGACTGGTGAACAAAGTTTTGGCCGGGCTTGAGGCCTTCAGCGCGGCCTACTTAGATGACATTGCCGTGTACAGCAACCACTGGGCCGAGCACCTCCTCCACCTAAAGGCCGTCCTGGCCGCCCTCCAGCGGGCCGGGCTCACAATCAAGGCCAGCAAATGCCAAATCGGCCACGGATCCGTGACCTACCTGGGCCATCAAGTGGGGAGCGGGCAGGTGGCCCCCCTCCAAGCAAAGATAGATGCCATCCAGACCTGGGAACCCCCCACTACCCAGACCGCTGTCCGGGCCTTCCTGGGCCTCACCGGATACTACCGACGGTTTATCCGGGACTATGGGAGCATTGTCGGCCCCCTCACAGAGTTAACGTCCAAAAAGCAGCCCAAGAAGGTACACTGGACACCCCGCTGCCAAACAGCCTTCGACACCCTCAAAACAGCCATGTGTACTGCCCCGGTGCTGCAGGCCCCGGACTACCAGAAGGAGTTCGTGGTACAGACGGACGCCTCCGAGTATGGGATCGGGGCCGTTCTCTCCCAAACTGACGAAAAGGGGCTCGACCGACCAGTGGCCTTCATCAGCCGGCGACTACTGCCCCGGGAGCAACGCTGGAGCACTATTGAGCGCGAGGCCTTCGCTGTGGTGTGGGCCCTCAAGAAGCTCCGGCCCTACCTCTTTGGCGCCCACTTCCGGGTCCAGACCGACCACCGGCCCTTGCAATGGTTAATGCGAATGCGGGGCGAGAACCCCAAACTGCTGCGATGGTCCATCTCGCTACAAGGGATGGACTTTGACGTCGAACACCGGCCCGGCAATGACCACGCCAACGCCGACGGTCTGTCCCGCTTCTTCCGCCTTGACGAGGAGAATCCCCAAGGAGATGGGTGACTCTCCATGCCTTCGGCTGGGGGGGACGCCTGTTGGACCCGGCCTCGTGGCGTGGTCCTTAACCCCCCTGGACTGTGGCCGTTCCCCGCCCCGGCCTTCACGGGCCACCCGTCTGAACTGCTCCAAGGCCCTTCACCTGGAACTGCACGTGGTCGCATGCTCCTCAGGGCTCCGCCATCTTGTTGGCATCTACGTCACCCCGTACACCAGCCGGAGCGACCCCGCTCAACCCGGCCTCGACCCCAGCGAAGCCCCGACATCGAGGCACCACGGACTGGCCAGGGGGTGCCGCAGGAACCATTCATCGCCCCCGGCGGAGGACGGTCTCGTTGGGACCCCCAACTGTCCTCCCCTCTCGAGGTGTGATCGCCCTGCAAACTCCCATGGGCCTGGCGCCTCTCCTGCTGGGCGTCTGGCCACCTCCACCCGGCCACTCCGCCCCCTCGGGCGCAAGGGTCCGGACATCAAAGGGCTCCAGACCTATATCTGGGGCGACCCCACCACAGCTCGGCAGTTGTATCCCGGAGTCGAGAGCCCTGCTGATCGAATCGCGGCTGACCCTACGGAGAAGAACTCTTGTCGGAACCATCACGAGCCCTGCTGACTGCGTCGCGGCTCCCTCTTGTGAACCTTTCCTGAACCACCTGGAACATCGGAGCCCTGCAGACGCCGTCGCGGCCCCACCTCGCTGAGACCTTCCTCGGAGCCCTGCTGACGACGTCGCGGCTCGAGCTGAGCAGAAACCATCTTGAGAGCCCTGCTGATTGAATCGCGGCTCTCCACGAACTGTACGCCAGAGCCCTGCTGACGCCGTCGCGGCTCGACCCCTCCGAGATCGGAGGTCCTCCAGCTTGAGGATACGAACTGGGCCCCAGGTACCCTCGTACCACATTCCTGCCAAAGACTGTCCCGCTACCCCTACCCTTCTAAAGAGACATTGAGACTTTTGGTGGATCCCTCGATCCCTTCGTGTAAATATTGAACTCGTAACCTTTTATTGATGATAAAGAATTGCTTGTCTTGAGACAACCTCCTTGAGTCCGGTGTGGTGGTGTTACTGTGCTAGTACGTGATAGGAGAAGGATCTCTCAGGAGACTTCTCGGCAGCGCTCGGCTACTTCGTGCAGTGCGAGGGCCCCCCCTTGGTGGTCTCACCGACTCCTCGGGGTCCGCCTTCCAACAGGCCGCCATCCCGAAGAGCCACCACATACGACATAGCACGGGGGCGTAGGAGGTTGGCCAAGGTCTTTCCAGGCCGGTCGCCTTCGCCATAACGGCGGGCTTGGGCCTCCCTACCAAGGAAAGCAAGCTGCCTATCAGCCTCTTCAACCAAAAACTCAGTATGCTTTTCCCATAAACGCGCGAGGGTCTCGGGCCTGGGCGGCATCCAAAGTCTTGATATCTGTTTCCAACCTGTCCAAAGTGGAGTGGATAGACCTAAGAACACCGGCTTGCTTGGAGATACACTCGCCACGTATTACTGTTTTGAAGCCTTCCCACAAGGTGGACACGGAATCCACAGAACCAACATTTAAATCAAAATAGTTGGTGATCGATGTTTGAATCTCATCGCGAAATACGGCATCACGGAGGGCATTTGGAGGAAGTCACCATGTGAAAGCACGCTGCGGGGAATGAGGGACGCGGATACAGATTTGGACTGGGGCATGGTCCGAAAATGTGCGTGCCATGTGCGTAGCGGATGTGAGCCAAGTAAGAACGTCCGGCGAGGCGATCCAAAAATCACTGCAGGACCAGCAGCCCCTAGCTCCAGTGACGCAAGTGCCCTCACGGGCTTTGGGCCACAAGTGACTTCAAGCATCATGTAGAGAGTTGTCCGCAAATATAGACTGGAGGCAGGCAGCAGCACGAGGGTGAAACGAGTGAGGGCCAGAGCGGTCTAAGGTTGCAGAGAGAGTGACATTAAAATTGACCCCCCCGAGGAGGGCCCCCGGGCCCAGGGAAGAAATGAGGTGCCAAATGTGAGTGAAGAGATCGGGATCGTCAGAGTTAGGACCATACCCTGCAGCGATTGTCATGGGTTGAGACAGAAGAGACCCATGCACGATCACTACTGTCCATCAGGATCCGTAAGTACCTGACTAGTTTGCCAGGGGAGCCCTCTATGTATCAAAATGGACACCCCCCTAGAATAAGATGAATAGTAAGAGGAATGCAATTCACCCCAGTGGCGAGATTGGAGTCTAGATGAGGTCCCAGGCAACAAGTTAGTCTCCTGCAGGAGACAAATGTCTACCTTATGCCGTTGCAAATGTGAGTGGATGAGCCTGGCCTTACGGTGGTCATTTAGATGACGGATATTCCAGGTCCAGCAAACGGTGTCAGTCATGTTGCCCTGTAATTAGATGAAACATTGGAGTGGGCCATAGGGAGTGCTGTGGCGGCCAAGAAGAGTCCAAATGGAAAAAGTAGGCGAACGTCAAAAGCAGGATGTGAAACCAGGAGGCGGCCTGTGGCACCAAAAGGTCAAGTGGTGGGGGGAGCCGTCAGGGTGCATAGAGAACAAGAATAGAGGGGAGGCAGTGCCATACGGAAAAAAAGACGTAGTGTACCGTGTCGCTACAGGAAGCCTGGGGAGCAATAAAATGATGTGAACCTACTGTAGACATAGAATTATGACATGAGAACAACACCAAAAGCATCATAAAGTGCCGACCAAACCCAAAGAAACCCCCTCCCCGGTCCCACCCAATCACCCACACAGTCAACAATCTTGAAACCAGAATCAGGCAATTGATGAACAAATAGAGTACAGGTGGCAGAAGTCCAAGAATTGTTTCGCCCAGCCAGATCCAAAGAGACGCCCACCCCAAACCCCCCCACTACCCACAATTTGTGCAATAGGAAACCCTGTTGCTGGAAATGCAAGGACGCAACGATAGTAACTGAGAGCATCTCCAATAACCCATCCACCACCCAACCACCCAACCACCCCACCCCAGCAAACCAAAAAGCAATGTCAGAAGAACCACCAACCCTGCACCCACACCAACCCCCCAAATAGGCTGAGATACCACCCTAACCCACCCCAGGAACCCACAACTGGGAAGAGGGGGAACAACATTAAGAGAGGGAATTATCCCGTGAGGGTATGGCAGGGCTCAGCGTACACCCCTTCAGTAAAGCAGGGTGGTCAAGCTAAAGTATCAACAGACAACGTGTAGGAGAATAAAAAAACAGTGTACATATCACAGCATTTCAGTCATTATCACTAAGGTGACCAGTAGCGGCAAGCTGAGAACTAGATGGAGAAGAGCGCGATGATTTGTCAAGTTTCTTGGTGAAAGCAAGGGCGTCTCTGGGATCGGGGAATACAGCTTAGCCGGATAGGCCAGTGAATAAGAGACCTCATGTTTTTGAAGAATCCGCTTTGCGGGCAGGAACTCACGCCAGGCAGCTTGGACCGTCAGAGTGTAATCCGGGTAAAATGATAGTAAATTCCTTTGATGGCTAATTTTGCCCATGTCGCGTGCTGCATGGAGGATAGCATCCCGGTCTCTAAAGTTTTGAATTTTTGAGATGATGGGGCGAGGCGGCAATCCAGGACCAGGCCGCGGGCCAAGGGAACGATGTGCGCGTTCAACAATAAAAACTGAGGAAAGAACGTCACTGAAAAGTTCCTTGACCAGTTGCTCCACATAGTCCTCCATGCAGGATATATTGGTGGATTCCAGAACACCAGTTATGCAGAGGTTGCTCCTACGAGAGCGTGCCTCCAAATCCTCGTTTTTCTTACAAATGATCGCTAGATTTTTGTCCATCTGCAACAGTTTCTGGTGATCTTGTGTTGCGGCATCCTCGGTGTCAGAGACCCTGGACTCAACGTGGAGGAGACGATTGTCGTGGGAGTCAACACAGGCCTTTTCCGAGTCCAGACGGGCGGAGAGCTAATCCAGTTGTGTCGCAATGCCAGTGACCATGGCTTTCACATCCAGCATGATTGCCTTTAGGTCATCATCGCGAGCAAGAGGAGCATCCATGATGGGTACAGGGTCACCACCGTCCGAACTGGCGCCGTCTTGGCGGGTCGACCTATGGTGTTCAAATGTAATTTTGGGCTGCTTAGGGTCTGTCCTCCCCATTGTGATGAAAACCAGACCGCAGGCCGCACCAAGAAGCAGTAAAGAGGTGGAGAAAATGAGAGAAACCACAGGAGATAGTGCCACGGGCTGGCCACCCCACCACCACGGGTATGAACCAGACCAGGAGGAACAGTCAGAGTTTCAAAAGGTAAGGGCAGCCTCGGCCAGCCTCCAGGGGTAGTAGGCTCAAGAGTGGTGACAGAAAGATGCAGCTAATAACTTAGATGGAAGAACGCCAGCAAGGACATGGAATGCCCCGCCAGCGTAGCGCCTCACCAGATCTGAGGAAGCAAAGGGAGGCTGGCATGCGAGTCAAACACAAAAGTGAAGCAAAATATTCAGTCAGCGTGAAACCTTCCCCGTAGAAACCAGTAGTGGTGGGGTTGAGCGAATGGCTGAGAATACATGAGGAGGCGCAGGATAGCACCCTAGTGCCGCAAATGTCTCCCGCGTAGGCGCCGAGCGTAGATTGGATAGAGGAAGGTGCCTCCGTGCACAGCGGCTGGGGCGAGACCACAGTGCACAGAGGTGTAGACCTGGGGTAGTGACACTGCCAGATCTCACAGCCGCGGCCCGAGTCTCCAGGCAGTAAAAGATGCGGCCAGCGAAAAGGAGCAGACCCCACCACAGGGGAGGGCGGCAAGTGTGGCGCCTAGCCGGCACAGTCCCAGGAGCCGCAACAGTCCCAGTCGTCAGCTGCAGGGGCCTGAGATCATTAGGCGGGGTGAGCTGTGGTGAGGCGTTGCAGAGGAGGTTCCCAGGGCACATTCACGAATCCCCAGCCGTCCCAAGGCATCACAAGTAGGGGCCACCAGGACAGTACACAAGACTAATCCAGTGGGGGCCCAGAGCCCAACACCCCCGGGCAGCAAATGGAGCACCGGCCTCCAGTGGTGAAGAGACCCGGATTTCTCGGACCGCAGGATCTGGGGCACAGCAAAGGTAGAGGCACCCCGCACAGCACAGTTGGTGGGAGGCTGGGGGACACACGCCAAACCGAGGCCACACTAGCAGGGAGACATGGGGGGGTTCACCGCTCCCTTCACCAGGCCCGGGCGCCTGCGGCGCTGTGCAGTGTGACCTGGTTGAGAGGGAAAATGGCGCCCTGGCCGCAGCGGCCTGGGCCGGGCGGTACAACACATAAACCCCCAACCCCACCAGAGACAACCGCTTCAGCTGCGCCACTCACCAGACCTCACATAGGGAGTCCACCGACGTCTAACAGGCAGTAGAGCGCACGAGAGCCCCGCTCGGGAGGCGAAGGAGGAGGGCCAACCACGGTGTGCAGATCAGGCGTTATTGTCAGGCGACGTTAATTGAACACCAGTTGTCGCCAGGAGACGCAACAGGGGTCAGACGACTCCATCGGGGACACCAAGTAAGGAAATGCTGTTAGATAACAGTTGTAGTTCCGTTGTCAGCAGGATGATGTCGGATTATGGAGCTTGGCCGGCTGAGCTCACTCAGAGTGCGGCCATCTTGCAGCCTGCCAAGCCACGCCCCCTTGCCTAGGGGCTATTATGAGCCAACTTCAGTAGGAAGCCCAGTAGCAATGGAGGACAAACAGCACAAAGGTTGCTCCAGTATAAGGGAACTTAGGCTCACTATAGAGGAGGCCATTCTCCTTGTAAATGAGGTGATCACTAAAGGTGTCGCCAGATACCTTTTACCTTCACCAGCTGCTGTAGGCCCTCAAGTGTAGAGTACATCCTTTGCGCTTGCCAGAACTCTGCCTGGGATGGCCACCCTTCAGCGTGCCTCCAGGCTACCTCAGGTAGGTTTCCCAAGACAGCACTGTCTTCCCCTGTAGCTTACAGGGTACCACCCTCAGGATCAGCCTCCTCATGGACCGTGGACCATTCTGGGGTGAGTTTCCCATGCCCCTTGCCCTTCCCCTACTGGGAAGACAACTGGGCCACTTTTTCAGGCTCCAGGTTCTTCTGACTCCCCCGACGGATTGCCATGGACTATGTGGTCAGGCATAACCATTTAGACAATCTCAACATCTCATATGAGACCTGAGCTCATCTCTTTCCAGATAGTGTGCTCTAAGTCATTCCCAAACAGACAGTCATCGAGCATCGACAGACTCACAACTACCTTTAATAAACCTGACCCCCCCCCCCGTTTGAAGGGAACCAGAGTCACTCACCTGATTGTCTGTTGTCACAACACGGTGGATGCATTCATAGACTACCTGCTGTAAGGCAGTCAAGTGACATTTAATGGTAGTCAGAGCCTCCACCCTCTGCGCATTGATGTTGAGCAACTGCTGTTACTTTTTAGTATTATCAGGCATGTGAGCTTTAGGCACCATCAACTTGTCACCCAGAGACACTAGGGTAATCCCTGCTCTCTGCCCAAACGAACAGGGTCAACTTCCTCTCCAAGCACTTCACTGGCCATTTCTGGGGCAGACCTGTGATTCAGGGGCTGCTTTCCGCAGGGGTAGATGACACCCCTCCTTACGGTATCCATACTGGTAGTATTGATGGAACTTGGATAAAGTTCAGGGATCCCTACACCTGAAAACTCTTTTAGGAGCCTTTAGAAAACTCTTGTTTTTCTTTGTCTTCTTCTCCTTCTTTTGGACGGATGCTGTCCACCCTCGTGGTGGTCCACCAAGATACATTCTTTGACAATCTTTTACTGATCCAGAGGTCAGCCTCCTTCGCAAGTCCGCTGGACACAGTGAATCGATCAAGTGTTGCTGCCGCTCTGCAAAGCAATTACTGAACACATGCTCTCTCAAAAACAGATTGTACAGCCCATCATACTCACTAACTTTGCTGGCCTTGACTCAACCCTATAGTGCTTTTCTGGAAAAATCTCCACAAAATCTACCCAGGACTGGGCATACAACTTCTGATTGTCACTCATCTTCAAGTAGTACCTTTCTGGGGATTCTGGGGTACCATGCTTACAATAAGGGCTTCCTTCATAGAGCAATATTTCATCCTGATTAGGAATGTGGACCCTTTTACCTCCTCTAGACACCTCTGTATCGCTACCATCATCTTCACTGGACTCTGTAACTCTCCTGGCTTTCAGGTCCAGTTCCATCTAGTTCACTTTACACCAACAATATTTTCTTCTCTAGAGAAAGCCTCTTTTTCTCCAGGTCCCTTTTTACAGATGCCTAAGCTTTTCTCTACTCCATGGCTAGAGTGGCCGGTTTCAGCCGCAGGCCACTCTCTGTTTGCCTGTCCTCTATCTCTTCTGGGGTCACATTGCGAGACTGATCTCTGCTGTGGACAAGGCAGGTGACTTCACACCTGTGAGCCCTCTATTTTCTCCAGGCTGTGGGGCCAGTGTAGTGTTATCTACTTTTTCCTTTGGCACTACAGGGGCATCCTTCTTCTCCTCTTCTTGCTCCTGGGCTGCAGAATGCAGTATGGGGACTTCCTCCCTCACTCTGACGGCTATCTGGTATTCCAGCTTCGTGGAGTTGTACACTGCCTTCAGCCCTTCACCGTATACAACTTTTGTGCCACAGTGAAGCTTTCCATGTTGCTGAGTCCAGCTCCATTCTTGCAAAAATCACACGTGCAAAATATAAGGATAGGAGTAAAATGCCGGAAATAGGGAAAAAATGCTCAATTAAAAATAAAGGAGAGTTTATTAATTAAAAATTGATTTTGATATCAAATTACATCAAGAATTTTTGGTTTTACACCTATCACTGAATGGCACTGCAGAAACACACATACTGAATTCCACCTCTGAACACCAGAGTAAGAAATTGGAGTATTAGTTGATAAGGGTGAGAAACCACCTCAAATAATAATCAAAATCTCTGTCAGGGTGTAAACCAGTAAAGTCACAATATATACATGTGCTTAACCCTCTGGTAGCTTGCCACAAAACAGTCATGTTTAACTTAGAGGCAATGTGTACATTGTTTATGCAGTATTCAAACAATAATAAAGTGACAACACAACACACAAACCTCCCAAACCAATTTAGAAAAATAGAGCAGATTATAATAGAAAAATGAGTAGAAGAACATATATGAATGTTTTACATTTGAATTAAAAATAGCACAAAAAAATACAAGCACCAACCGTGGTCATCTGGTCATGCAAGACTGGGTCAAAGTCAAACGTTAAGGCCAAGTGGAGAAGATATAGGCACCAGGTTTATCCCAGTGGAAAGTTTACCTTTGGATTTAACATTTTTCCTGGGAAAAAGTGCATGTCCATGTCCATGTCAATGAGTCATCAGTGGACAAGCTGCAAGCTGGATTCGAAATAAGGCTTGATGATGGCAGGTTGCTAAAGAGCGGGGTCCTAGCGGAGTCGTCCATGAAGGCAAGAAAGCTCTGAATTGCCACGCCATCCCTTTCCGGGCAATTTTCAGCCCCGGGTACCCCTTCCCCTGCAGCTTGGGCATTGCTTTTATTTTTAATAAAGGGAGGGGGCCACGCGTCCCCCCCCCCCGGGCCATTTTTGGCCCCGGGGACCCCATCCCCCTGTGCTTGGCTATTCATTTTGTTTTTCTTAAATAAACTGAGGGGGGCCAAGTGGCCCCCCTCCTGGGCCACTTCTGGCCCCGGGGACCCCATCCCCCGGGGCCAGCCCTCACGTTGGGGACTGTGAGGGGGCCCCCAATGCCCCTGAGGTCCCTGCTGGCTCCCCGCCTCCTGCTGCTGGAGCCGGCATTGCTTTTGGAAAATGGGAGCTGCTGACATGCAGCTACCCTTATCCACAAGAAATCTGCTTTGCTTTTTGGAATCGAGAGCAAGTTTCCTGCTCTCACTTCCAAGAAGCAAAGCAGTGTTTGCTATGGCAGGGAGGGAGGAGCTGTGCTCCCGCCCTGCCATAGCAAATGGGAATGTCCCGGGGTGGGCACCCTAGGACACTGCAGGAGCCAGCCCTGGGAGCTGGCGGTACCCAGGGCCATCTAGTGCTCCAGGAGGGGGGGTCGTGTGGACCCCCTCCCATCTGTTTAAAGCCCCGGGGAGGTGGTGGTTCCCAGGGTCTGGGGTCCACAACAGACCGCCACATTTTATTTGAGTGCCCCGGGGAGGTGGGGGTCCCCGGAGCAGTGTGGGGGGGCTCGAGCCCCCCCACACTTTGTTTTTCAAAGTAGCCCTGGGGAGGTGGCAGTCCCCAGGGCTGCAGGGGGCCGCATGGTCCCCCGCATTTGAATCATATAGCCCCGGGTACGTCGTGGTCCCTGGGGCTTGGGGCGGGCCCCCGACCAAAAATAAATTATAGCCCCGGAGAGGTGGCGGTCCACAAGGCTTGGGGGGGCTCGATAAGGCCCCTACACCCTAAAATAACTTAATGCCCCGGGGAGGTGGCAGTTCCCAGGGCTGCGGGTAGGGCCAAGTGCCTCCTGCATAAGACATACTAAACCCTGGGGAGGTGGCGGTCCCCAGGGCTGCGGTGGCCCATGTGGGCCCACGCCACATAATTAGGTATTAACCCCGGGACCTGGCCCACCCAGGGCCTTATAGAAAACAAAGAGCAGGAGCCTGCACAAATTGTGCTGGTTTCTTTTTTTTTTAAAAGCTTTTGTGGGCCCTGGGTTTCCTAGTAGGACAACCTGATCAGGCCTAGGGGTCAGGGTGTTTCTACCCTGCCCCCTTTTCTTGATTTTTTTCTTCTTTTTACTGTTTTCTTGTGACTCGGTTTTACCAACCACTTTTTGGTTTGGAGTGTTGGCAGCCAATCAGAATAAAGCTTGTGCTGGGGAGGGTTTGCGAATCCTCTTCGGCCACCAAATATATTATTTTTGGAATTTCTCAGGAACTACTGAACAGACTAACACCATTTAAAAAATGCAAAGCTTTCTGAACCAAGAGCTACCCTTTTGCCAAATTTGGTGTAAGTCCATTCAACAGTTTGGGCTGTAGCTTTGTCTAAAGTTTACTATGGAAATTAACATGGAGAAAACGTGTTTTAGGAACCCCCTTTTTTGTCTGCCCCTGCTTGATGAATCACCACAATAATTTCAAGAAAGGAGCTCACCTGAGTGAACCATTAGTTTTGAAATTTTCGCAAACATTCATCAAACTGCACCAAAGATATTGGCAAAAGAATAAAACCTCATTGAATAGAAACAAGGTCCTAACTATAACTACCTACTGGTGGCCGCCAGTAGGTAATATCTATATATATATGTATATATATATATATATATATATATATATATATATATATATATATATATGCAGCTCACAGTTCCATCGGGTAATCGTACCCGTAACAGACGACAGCACTCACGGGGGAGAGTTCAAAGAGATTTATTGCTTGAACTCCGGGCAAAGACGCGTTTCGGCACTTAGCCTTCGTCAATTTCTGCATAGAAACGCCGCGGCCATTTCACATTAATAAAGTGCATTCAAGATTTCCGGTATAGAGACAGAAAACAGACTAATCATCATAGGACAACTAATCATAGCGCCATCTTAGAATGTCTAAAACGGAAGGAAAATAATGCAATAAATATAGCAATAATTCCACGATAATACATAGATATGTAAATCCTTAATACCATATGAACACTCCTATATAGGAAAATCACATGAATTAAATCTTGCCCATAGATGGGCATTGGTATTCTGCCTCAAGATGCCATGGCACCAAACTCGGTGGAACACACCCACATAGGAGAGTCATACATAAATCATGCCCATAGATGGGCCAGTGCTCTACCTATACAACAGGACTCGATAAAACTTAATCAATCAGCACTAAATATCCATACACATATAGTACATTTTTGTGTGCGAAGGAAAGAAAATACAGAATGCAAAGTTTGTACAAGAAATGGAGGAGAAAATCATCATAAATTTGCAATATAAACCAGTTTATCCCAAGTGTACAGCAAGCTCTTCACCACTATTCAGACCCAGTGGATTCTTACTTTGCAAGTCTATAATATAGCGTGATTCTAAACGCCTAAGTCTCTGTATCCTATCACCACCCCTGGGGTTTTGTGGTACATGATCTAAACAAAAGTATGATAGGAGATCCTTATTTCGACAATGCATCTTGTTATAATGTCTCGCTACTGGGTATGATTCATCTACATTGTTTATCGCCCTCATGTGTTCAAGGATCCGTATTTTCACCGGGTGGATCGTGCTCCCGATATAACGGAGCCCACAAGGGCACACTAAACAGTAAATAGCATAGGGAGTGGTGCATGTAAGGAACTTGGTGATCTTTTTAGGTGTACTGAGGCCAGGGACATCATAAGTTAAAGTGCGTTTGCTTTTCTTACAGGCTTTGCACTTGCCACATGGGTAAAAACCATTGAGTGTTTTAAACGATGCCCTACTGGGTTCTACATCATAATCGCTATGGACCAGGTGGTCTCTTAATGATCTAGCTTTTCTAAACGTAACCAAAGGATTCGTTAGTAAATCTTCTTTGATAATGTGGTCAGTGAGGAGGATATGCCAGTTTTTTCGCAATATCCTCTTAAGTTGGTTGGCATTTTCAGAGAAAGTAGTGATCATGCGGAAGGTGCCATTTTTGGACTTATTCGCAGCTTTCTCCGCAAATAGGTCTCTTCTCGGGATCTTATTAACTCTATCTAGGGCACTAGACAGAACTGCTTCGCTGTAGCCTCTCACTCTGAAGCGTTGCATGCTCGATTCTGCTCGATTCTGCTGCCTTTAGGAATTCCTTATTACTGGTATTATTCCTTTTCAGCCTAAGTAGCTCTCCAAATAGGATACTATCAACCAGTTTTTTGGGATGGCTGCTGGTGGCAAAAAGGGTTGAATTCCCTGCAGTGGTTTTCCGAGTTTAGTCTGTAACTGTCCGTCATTTACATATACAGTGAGGTCCAAATAATTCACCTCCTCAGTACTTACTTCACCTGAAAATTTTAGGTTTACATTATTGCAATTTAAAACATCAATGTATGATTTGGCCAAATCTGGTGGACCATCAAACACTATGAACAAATCATCAATATAGCGATACCAAGCCTTTATCCTCATGTTCCAAAATGCGTTAGGCTCCGCCCAGGCCACCTGCTCCTCCCACCAGCCAACGAACAAGTTCGCATAGCTGGGGGCGAAGCAGGTTCCCATGGCGGTCTCCGACATCTGTCGAAACAGATGTTTTTGAAACAAAAAAATGTTATGAGTCAGGCAAAAATTGACAAATTCAAAAATCATCTTGTTATGTTCATAAAACCTCAAGCCACGAGTTTCTAAAAAGAACCGTGTGGCTTCAAGGCCATCTGTGTGTGCAATGCATGTATACAGGCTCGTAATATCAAGAACCATAAGGCAGTAACTAGCTTGCCATTCAATTTCATCAATGTGTGTTAAAAAATCTTTTGTATCTCTCAAATACGATTTCAATGTAACCACATGTTGAGAAATGAAAAAGTCGACATACATAGAGAGATGCTCCGTAAGACTACCCTGAGAGGCAATAATGGGTCTCCCTGGAGGATTCTTGATGTCTTTATGGACCTTAGGCAAGTAGTAGAAAGTAGGGATGATAGGATTCAAACATCTCAAAAATAGATGTTCCTCTAATTTTAGTTTATTCTTTTTGTACCAAGAAGAAATCAACAAATGATAATCGGTGATGCTCTGATTATACATCTGTTCACTAGTTTTTTCATAGCATACGGTATCATTCAATTGACGATATGCTTCAGTTTCATACTGGGTCTTAGTCATCAAAACAATATTCCCCCCTTTGGTCGAAGGTTTACAAACAAGTGAGGTGTCCTTAGATAAATTATCCAACACCTTCTGTTGCTGCTTGGAGAAGTTCGTAGTTCTCTTCCTATATTTGTTATCATAACGTAAGCGTGTAAGGTCTTTAATCACAGCATCGGAGAATGTGTCAATTGCATCAGTGGCCATTTGTGGAAGAAATACTGATGCAGGTTTAAATGGACTAGAGCCTCCACTTTGTTGAATTTCACATTGGGCCATAAGTTGTGTGGAGCTAATGTTAGTATTTTCAGTCTCAGTGGTTTCTGTTCTTAGATCCTCCAATACTCTCAAAGTTGCAATATCCTTACCAGTCAATGCATCTTTTGCAGTTGTTCTATGACTAGGATTCATGTTTTGTCTGGTGGGAGGTTTCAACTTGAAGTATTTTTGTAGCTTCAGCTTACGAGTAAATTTAAACAAGTCAATTCTTGTCTGGGTGAATTCAATGCTTTTCTGTGGGCAAAATGAGAGACCGAGTTGCAAGACCGATTCTTCTTCCATGGTTAACACTCTCGGAGTCAAATTAATTATCGTCAAGTTTTGTTGCTTCATTTCCGTTTGTTGAAAAACTTCTTGCTGCGGGTCATGGGTGGTGAGCCTTCGAATTTTCTGGCCCCCGCCCCCCCGCCTCGTCTTCCTCTTGCTGCCCGTTCTGGAGGCTTGCCTCTGCCTCCCTGCAATTGCTGTTTCCTGATAAGTCGGAATTCCTCGTGAAAAGGAGGTGCATCCATTTGCGCCCCACTAGCTCCATCTTCATTAGAGGATTCATCACCCGTAATCTCCGATTCTGATGTATCTGGGGCCACTGCTGATGGTTGGATTGGTTTTTGTCGTAATTCTCTCCTGGGATTGTCATATTTCTTAGCAAATGTTAGTATTCTGCCTTGGCTGTAATCTCTTTCGTCCCGGTCAAATTTCTCTTCTTTACGCTGTTTTATTTTTTGTTCATATATTTTCAATCTTTTTTTCATTTGTTCACGTTTTGTATCGACATTGGTTTGGTCTTCTTCCTTACGCAAAACATCCTCCAATTCTTTAATCGATATTAAGGCCTTATCACGGTCGCTCCATGCGAACCGTACAAGTATTTCGAGCATTCCCTTACAGGACTGGGCCGTGTGTTCTGCCCATGCATCCAACAGCAAGGGGTCCGGATTTTCGTACGCCGGTACTGTGTAAATTCGAAGGCCTCTCGGAACTCTGCCTACCTCTAAATAGTTTTGCAGGGAGGTGGCCTCCCACCATTTCCTGATCTCTCGCTCGTAGAGACGCTCTAAATTGGAAAATTTTGAGGCTAGATTCGACATCGCAGACGTTCCATTGTTGTTACTTGCAATCCTGTTAGTCCTATTCTGTTTTTTAAAAATGTTTTCGGCCGCTTCTCTGCGTTCCGTTTCGCAGAACATCATGTAAATTGTTTAATAGTTGTATGCACAACTACAATGTTCATGCCCTTCTCCCCCTCGTTCAGTGAAAATGCGGATAATGAATGGAGTATTCGTGCTTTCGGCACCTTACCGGGATTCACGTTATCTCAGCCGTCCGTCCTTGATCACAGCAATATTAACCCAGTATATCCAGGATGTCTCGGCACTCAATCTCCAATGATCCCGCAATCACGGTGCAGCTGGAAAAATAATATTTGCTCCACAACACCAGCCAGTTGCACTCTCTGGTCGCCAGTAGATAGTTATAGTTAGGACCGTGTTTCCATAGGAAATCTGAAAATTCTATTTTGAATAACTTTGGCGCCGGTTGACGAATCCTCGCGAAATTTTCCAAACTAATGGGGCGCTCCGCTCAGCTCCTACCCTGAAAGTCTCGGGGCGATTCGTCAAGTGGGGGCCGAGAAAAAAGGGGGGTCCCAAAACGCGTTTTCCCCATGCATTTTCCCATAGGACCTTTAGTCGAAGGTACAGCCCGAACGGCTGAACAGAATTACTTGAAATTTGGCAGAGAGATAGTCCTCAGGTCAGGGAAGTGCCTTTTGCAGGTCTGGTGTCAATCTGTTCAGTAGTTCCTGAGAAAATAGCATTTAAAAGCATATAAATATCTATAAGCGCGTACCGTGCGCGCACCGTGTGAGCACCGTGCGAGCACCCTAACGTGCGCGAGCGTAATTCTGATTGGTGGTTACATGTTAGTCAACGTTCGAATCGGTCGAAATCAGGAAGTGTCGGCCGCCATTTTGTTTGTTTTCAGTGCGAGAGTGAAAAAGGAAGGTGGCGAATGTGAAAAGGGGGCAGGGTAGAGAGTTCCGACCCCCTAGCCTTTGTCAGGGGGTCCCTGAAGGACCCCGAAGGCAGATTTTATTTTTTAAAGTTTTTTTTTAAAAAAATCGCGGGGGTGCGCGCACGGTAAAAAACCCAAAAAATAAATAAATAATTAAATAAAAATTAAAATTTAATACGTAATTTATTGTAAAATAAATATATTAAAAAAAAATAATACATACATAACTTAGCATTTAAAAAACCGTACAAATTCCCTGAAAAAACCATAGGTTTCATACACGTTATAGTTAGGAATTAGCATTTAAAAAACCTTGCAAATTCACTTAAAAAACCATAGGTTTCACACATGTTATAGTTAGGTGGATATTTCACTCGTAAAAAACCAATGAAATTCCCCCGTTATAGTTAGTTCAGATAACTATAACTCGCGCGACCGCCACTCTATCACAAGGATGATGTCATCAGTGATGTCATGAGTGATGTCACTGACCATGTCATGAGTGATGTAATATGTGACGTCATCAGCAGTGCATTGCGGGCGCGCGAGTTATAGTTATCTGAACTAACTATAACGGGGGAATTTCATTGTTTTTTTACGAGTGAAATATCCACCTAACTATAACATGTGTGAAACCTTTGGTTTTTTAAGTGAATATATATATATATATATATATATATATATATATATATATATATATTATATATATATATATATGAAGAGAAAACGCCTTCAGGTAACCAAATCCTTGGCAAAAGACGAAGCGTACCCAATGTAATTTTGTGCCAGCGTTTATTTAGTGCCCAACACCAATGCCGCCATTACGCATTTCAGCCCTCGTGGGGCCTTGATCACATGACAACGTTTGAGGGCGTGACAGAAGTATTTGAAGTGAACAACCTCATTATCAAATGCATCAGGTGTGTGATTTGGGCAATAGACATAAAGAACATCCTCCGATCGCACCTCAACATATCGGTAAATGCATGTTAGATCGGAGCACGACATCAATGTGAAATACATGATTAAGAATCACCGTATAATACGGGAAATGGGGTAAAGGACAAGAATCTACCCAGATCATACACAGTATATAAATATATAAATATATACATAAAAGAATAAAACACAAATGCATTGCATATTTAACCGCATATTCTTAAAAAACCTTGTTGTTTATATAAATATTAAAATCATGTATGAGTTGTAAAATAAATACAAATCATGATACATGCCCACATAAATATAGATAAATAGATAAATAAATAAATATCATATATAAAAATTAGGGTGTCTTGTTTACAAAGAATAGCTAATGAACATTTAATCAGTTCAAAAATGATGCATGTGTTAATGTTCTGTATTTGGTACCTTAGATCCTATTAGACACTTCGTCAATAATGTGAGACAAATGCTAGTCATACCCATCATTGAATGTCATATTGCTGTACGTACAAAAGATGCAGAGATAAAATCATCATAAATATGTGCAAACCAAGCGTGTGTGTAAAAAAAAAAATTATACTATAAAAATATAAATCGAAAAAAGAGACCATATTGGTCTCGGGAGAAGGCAGTCTTGTATGTTAAAATGCTGAAACGATTATTTAAAAAAAAAATTTTTTTTTATTATTTAAAGACAGGTAAAGTAGTCTTCACTAGCATTGAGTCCATTTGGTGTTTTGCAATCCATGAGAATAATGTGCCTGGTTTCTAATTTGCGCAACAATGACTCTCGATTACCACCTCTTCTTAGGGGCAGGACTGTATCTATGGCAAAGTATTTCAGGCCTACTGGGTTTCTATTGTGAAACTCATTGAAATGCCTGGCAACTGGGTACGTGGCGTCCCCATTGGTGATAGCTCGTAGGTGCTGGAGTATCCGCTTGTGGACCTGCAGGCCACAGCGCAGGCCACACGGACACTCCAGCACATACACCACGTACTGAGTCTTACAGGTAAGTTTGTGCTGAATGGAGACAGGACTCGCACTAAGGGGAGTAGTATATTCTGTTTTGTTGACCCCATTTTTACAGGCCTTACATACTGCACATTTGAAAAAACCTGTGCTGCTATTGAGCCAAGAATTGTTAGTTCTGATTTCAGGGCTACTAGACACTAGGCAATTATTAAGGGACCTGGCCCTCCTGTATGTGATACTGGGAGATCGTGGTAATTGACTCCCCAATACAGGATCATTCACAATCAGTGCCCAGTTTTTCTTTATGATCTTACGTATGGTCTGATGTTGGTTGTTATAAGTCAGAATCAATCTTGACTCCATGTGTTCACCAGAAACCGGTTTCTTTCTGCCTAGTAGTGCTAGTGCCCTACCTGGTTCATTGGCTTTGCAGATGGCTTTATCAATGAGTTCCATTGGGTAACCTCTACTCAAAAACCTAGTTTTACAGTCTTTTTGTGCAATACTACAGTCAGTGTCATTGCTACATATTCTTCTAATACGAAGCATTTCCCCGTATGGGATACTCCTAATTACATGTGCCGGGTGATGACTGGTAGCATGTAGTATAGCGTTACCCGCCGTGGGTTTTCTGAACAAACTGGTCTGCAATACATTAGAACAAACCCGAATTTCAACATCCAAAAAACAAATAGAGGTGTCACTAATATGCCCAGAGAAGCCAAGATTCAATTCATTGTTGTTAAGATTGTCTATAAATTGCTTAGCTTCACTTTCTGAACCATTCCAAATTATTAAAAGGTCATCAATATACCTGTACCATTTGACAATGTTTTCAGACATAATTTTAGAGTACGTGGGTATGAGGACATGTTCCTCCCAGTATCTCAAATGAAGGCAAGCATAGCTTGGGGAAAAACATGCCCCCATAGCCACGCCCCCTATATATAGATATAGATAGATATACATATGTATACTAGTGTATTTATTTTCATATATGTTTTTATATATTTCCACACACAATGATGTGTCTGGAAATGTATAAAAACATATATATATAATATATATAAATTACTTTTTAATTAAAAGTGTGCACGTTTGCACTGTGCATGTTAAACTCCACCTGTGAACAAGGCAAAAGGTTACTGAAATGCGTAAGGAGAAGGAGTACTTACTGCGCGGCTGTACCTGCGAATAAATGCTTTACTCCGGTATTGGGCCTCACCATTGTTCTTGATGTTTGTCGAAGGATGGGTCTCTCCGAGACCATTGTTTGAGAGGCCGCCCTGTAGGGTCTGGGGCTTCTGTGTCCGGAGGCATTGGTTTGGAATTTGAATCTGGAGCTCGGCTCACTGGCCGTCACAAGCCCACTTGAGGATATGCTAACAAGCGAAAGTGTGATGGTTCAGGAAGGGATTCAGGGATGGGTGATTCCCCACTCTGCACTCTGATCGTGCCGGAGGACAGGCATTGCTGCAGGGACATTGAGACATGTGAGCACTGGTCATGCAGAATAATCACTTGACAACGTGAAAAATGAAACCCACTATGAAGTTGATGCAGGTACAAAAAAGAACTTTTATTAAAATCATATGGATGTACGAAGATTTCATGCAGTAGACTGCCAGCATAAATGCATCATGGGGACTGTAGTTCTGAAAGACTGTCACGTGACTTTTTAATTACAAGCGCACACATTTGCACTGTGCATTTTAAAATCCACATGTGAACAAGGCAAAAGGTTGCTGAAACGCGTAAGGAGAAGGAGTACTTACTGCGCTGCTGTACAAGCGAATAAATGATTTACTCCGGTATTGGGCCTCACCGTTGTTCTTAATGTTTGTCGAAGGATGGGTCTCTCCGGTACCATTGTTTGTGAGACGGTCCTGTAGGGTCTGGGGCTCCTGTGCCCGGAGGCATTGGTTTGGAATATAAATATATATATATACACATATATAAAATCCATATATATATATCCATATATATATATATATTACCTACTGGCGGTCGCCAGTAGGTAGTTATAGTTAAGACCACGTTTCCATAGGAAATCCGCAACATTCTATTTTGAATAACTTTGGCGCCGGTTGACGAATCCACGCAAATATTTCAAAATAGGTGGGGCGCTACGCTCCGCTCCTACCCTGAAAGTCTCGGGGGGATTCGTCAAGCGGGGGCTGAGATAAAAGGGGGGGTCCCAAAACACGTTTTTCCCATGCATTTTTCCATAGGACCTTTAGACACAGCTACAGCCCGAACGGCTGAACAGAATTACTTGAAATTTGGCAGAGAGGTAGTCCTCAGGTCAAGGAAGTGCCTTTTGTAGGTTTGGTGTAAATCTGTTCAGTAGATTCTGAGAAAATAGCCTTTTAATCAATATATATATCTGAGCCAGCTTACGGTGCGCTTACGGTGCGCTTACCGTACGCGTACGGTGGCGTGCGCGAGCGCGATTCTGATTGGCCCTTAGATCTTAGTAAACATTGGAAACGGTCAAAACCAGGAAGCGGCGGCCGCCATTTTCTCTCTCGCACTCTGAGGGGGGAGCTGATAAACAAATGCCAAAAACATATAAAGGGGCTGTTTAGACAGCGCCCATGCACATAACCATATTAGTTGAGTCTTCAAAGATCCCCCAAGGCAAAAAACGGTAATTTTTTATTTTTCAAAAATTTCGCCGATTACGCTTACCGTACGCTTACCGTACACGTACGGTAAACATTTAAAAAAAAAAAAAAATCCACACTCTCTCCACCCCGTGTGCAAATGGTGGCCACCATTTGTGCATGGCGTATAAGAGCACAGCATTTCCCAAAAAAATTTCAACAGATTACCTATCACAAGGAAGCGCATAATATGTCCTCCATGTGCGCACGGTGCGCGAAGCGCATCGTGCGTACATGGCCCATCTAGCGTAACGTGGGCACGGCACTAACTGCGTAAAGTGGGCGCGCACGCCACGAATGGCGTAAAGTAACTTAGCATTTAAAAAAACGTACAAATTCACTGAAAAAACCATAGGTTTCACACACGTTATAGTTAGGAATTAGCATTTAAAAAACCTTGCAAATTCACTGAAAAAACCACAGGTTTCACACATGTTATAGTTAGCGGAAATTTTACTGATAAAAAACCAATGAAATTCCCCCGTTATAGTTAGTGCAGGAAACTATAACTCACGCGACCGCAATCTTCTGCTGATGACATATGTGTCTTTATGAAAAGAAAATATTTGTAATATATGTATAGCTAAAATTTAATGGAAGAAGACATGGGCAAATAAGTGTCTAAATACAGTATTAGCATCAGCAGAGGATTACGGTCGCGTGAGTTATAGTTTCCTGCACTAACTATAACGGGGGAATTTCATTGGTTTTTTATCAGTAAAATTTCCGCTAACTATAACATGTGTGAAACCTGTGGTTTTTTCAGTGAATATATATATATATATATATATATATATATATATATATATATATATATATATATATATATATATATATATATATCAATAGTGCATTCTCCACGCATCCACCTTGCTTTTGCTTTTGCTTTCCGGCGGGAACAAAGGAGAAACGGACCCTCACGGCTCAGGCAGGAAGATTTTTATTTCAGTAAACTCTCCCTCTGCGACGCGTTTCGAGCACTGAGTGCCCTTGATCACACAAAGAACTTAGCGCCCGCCATTGTTTTTAACTATTGCATCGTGAATCACATGACCATCACCAACGGACATAGTAGAAATACTTCCCTTAATACAACATTGATTGTGGTGAGGTTGATGTTACATTCAATTGGTGAATCAATTAACTTGTTATGATCACTTGTTGACATTTTTAAACTGCATTAATGCAATTTTGTGCAGCATATCTTAGCAGGTTATATTAATATATATAAATACTTTAAAAAATATATATAAAATATTTTATATAAATAATTATTATAAAACCATTTCAAATAACATCAAAAGGCATTTCCGCTTGTAAACATAATCAATAAATATGTAAACAGACTACTGTGCAAAATATAGCAAAATGTGCAAACTTTTGCAAATTTCAATTGCCCCTATCCCTGCTTTTGTGCACCAATATGCTTCCTTATTTTACATAACTTTATTTCTGCATATATATATATATATACACACACACACACATACACAAATCCCGCAACCCCGCAGCCCCTCAACACATACCCACACTAAACCCTAAAATTACCCTCGCCACCCCAAAATCCCTAACCACCCTAAAACATAAAATTACCCTTGTCACCCCAAACCCATACCCACCCTAAACCCTCAAATTACACTTGCCACCCAAAACCCCATACCCACCCTAAAAACTAAAATGACCCTTGCCACCCCAAAATCCATACCCACCCTCAACCCTCAAATTACCCTTGCCACCACAAAACCCATACCCACCCTAAAATTACCCATGCCACCCCAAAACCCATACCCAGCCTAAACCTTCACATTAACCTTGTCACCCCAAATCCCATACAAACCCTAAACCATAAAATTACCCTTGCCACCCAAAAACCCATACCCACATAAATACTAAAATTACCCTTGCCACCACAAAACCCCTACCCACCCTAAACCCTAAAATTACCCTTCCCACCCCAAAACCCATACCCACACTAAACCCTAAAATTACCCTTGCCACCTAAAAACCCATACCCACCCTAAACACTAAAATTACATTTGCCACCCCAAACGGCATATCCACCCTAAACCTTATAATTACCCTTGCCACCCCAAAACCCATGCCCACCCTAAACCCTAAAAATAGCCTTGCCACCCCACAACCCATTCAAACCCTAAACCCTAAAATTACCCTTTTCACCCAAAAACCCATACCCAACCTCAACCCTAAAATTACCCTTGCCACTCCAAAACCCATACCCACCCTAAACCCTAAAACTACCCTTGCCACTCAAAACCCATATCCACTCTAAACCCTAAAAACCAAACCCATCCTTACCTAATACTTACATTTGAAATTCATATCCCTTTACAATTCATGTCATTACAACGAAATTAATTTTAAAGGCATGTGTTGTAAAGGCAAATACGTGGTAATTATTTGCATTGCCATGGTCCTGCATTGTAGCAGCATTTGCGTTGTTACAACCGCGTTGTAATGGTAACGCGTTGTAATGACCACCTTGTAATGATTGCTTCCCTCCAGAAATTGCTTCGCTCATTTCCACTAAGGAGCTCTCCCTCTCAAGCAGTTCTTTCCCTGTGGCTCTAAGTTTATGTATTGGATATCTGGCAAACAATTCTTCTTCCCTGTCTGCATCACAATCATCTATTTCCAAAACGCATATTGTTTTTAAAAAAATCTCACAAATGTGTTAGCAATGTCTTGTGAATGTGAATGAATGAAGTGATTTTTGGGATTTCCACAGATTCCAGAACTTTCAGTCTTACAAATATGAGGGAAATGCGTAATTTTAGCCAATGTTTGATGTTTGTATCGCATTCTGAGTATGAAACATAGTGGAATCAAAGCATGTCACAACACTCCATTATCTCCTGGGTGCCTAGTTTTCATAAATGTCTGAGTTTGGTAAGTTTTCTTTTGGCGCCGGTCGAGCTCAATTACTGCAGCTACCCATTTCCCCAAAATGGGTCAATTTGATGGCAAAAACTTGATGTCATCATTTTGCATTTTGGAGCTTGTCCTGTTGCGGGTGATAGACCCAGCCACACAAGTGGGGTACTGTTTTACTGGGAGATGTGTGGGAGCATAGACTAGTGGAACATTTGCTTATATGAATTGAATGTGTCTACATGTTTGGCTCCGAGCTGTAAACCTCTGTGCGAGAGAGAACCCATTTTGAAAAATGCCCCCTGAACCACATGGCAGGTAGTGTGGGCAATCCCAAATTCACAGATGTAGAAATAGCCACTATTTCTAAACTGAGGTGCCGATTACGATCCGGTAAAAACTGGGTACGAACCGTCGGTCGGAGCGTTTTCTCCGTCCGACTCGTACCCGGTCGTAAAACTTTACAAACATGGAATTACGATTCGCACGGAAACACCATTTCCGTACGAATCGTAAAAAACACCGACGGACGAAATATACATACGAATGTGATCCGGGAATGCTGCGACATGACGTCGGGACACTTTCAGGCAGCGTTTCGCGACCCAGGAAGTACGATTCGAACCGACAGCAGTCCGGACGGCAATATTTTCACGGCACCCAAAAAGTGCCGGAAAAGCGAAGTACGGCGCGAAACGACCAGAGTAGGTGGCCCGGTACGCGCCGTACCCCCCCAGCCCCCGTATGTACGCGCCGACCCCCCCTCCCGGCCCCCGTATGTACGTGACCCCCCCTCCCGGCCCCCGTATGTACACGCCGACCCCCCCTCCCGGCCCCCGTATGTACGCGCCGACCCCCCCTCCCGGCCCCTGTACGTACGCGCCGACCCCCCCCAGCCCCCGTACGTACGCGCCGACCCCCCCCAGCCCCCGTACGTTCGAGTCGTACCCCCACCCGTGTATGTACACCCGTGTACGTGTCGAACCCCCCCGTGTATGTACACCCATGTACGTGTCGAACCCCCCCGTGTATGTACACCCGTGTATGTTCGAGTCGTACCCCCACCCGTGTATGTACACCTGTGTACGTGTCGTACCCCCCCGTGTATGTACACCCGTGTACGTGTCGTACCCCCCGTGTATGTACACCCGTGTACGTGTCGAACCCCCCCGTGTATGTACACCCGTGTACGTTCGAGTCGTAGTACCCCCACCCGTGTATGTACACCCGTGTACGTGTCGTACCCCCGTGTATGTACACCCGTATACGTGTCGTACCCCCGTGTATGTACACCTGTGTACGTGTCGTACCCCCCGTGTATGTACACCCGTGTACGTGTCGAACCCCCCGTGTATGTACACCCATGTACGTTCGAGTCGTACCCCCACCCGTGTATGTACACCGTGTACGTGTCATACCCCCCGTGTATGTACACCCGTGTACGTGTCGTACCGCCCCGTGTATGTACACCCGTGTACGTGTCGTACCCCCCGTGTATGTACACCCGTATACGTTCGAGTCGTACCCCTGTGTATGTACACCCGTGTACGTGTCGTACCCCCGTGTATGTACACCCGTGTACGTGTCGTACCCCCCGTGTATGTACACCCGTGTACTTGTTTAACCCCCCCGTGTATGTACACCCGTGTACGTTCGAGTCGTACCCCCACCCGTGTATGTACGGTGCGCCAGGGTACGCACCGTACATACACGGGTGGGGGTATGACTCGAACGTACACGGGTGTACATACACGGGGGTACGACACGTACATGGGTGTACATACACGGGGGTACGACACGTACACGGGTGTACATACACAGGGGGTACGACTCGAACATGCACGGGTGTACATACACAGGGGGTACGACACATACACGGGTGTACATACACGGGGGTACGAAACGTACACGAGTGTACATACACGGGGGTACGACACGTACATGGGTGTACATACACGGATGGGGGTACGACTCGAACGTAAACGGGTGTACATACACGGGGGGTTCGACACATACACGGGTGTACATACACGGGGGGTACGACACGTACACAGGTGTACATACACGGGGGTACGACACGTACACGGGTGTACATACACGGGGGGTACGACACGTACACGGGTGTACATACACGGGGGGGTTCGACACGTACACGGGTGTACATACACGGGGGGTACGACACGTACACGGGTGTACATACACGGGGGGTACGACACGTACACGGGTGTACATACACGGGTGGGGGTACGACTCGAACGTACACGGGTGTACATACACGGGGGGTTCGACACGTACACGGGTGTACATACACGGGGGGTTTGACACGTACACGGGTGTACATACACGGGTGGGGGTACGACTCGAACGTACGGGGGCTGGGGGGGGTCGGCGCGTACGTACAGGGGCTGGGGGGGTCGGCGCGTACATACGGGGGCCGGGAGGGGGGGATTCGACTCGTACATAGGAGGGCTGGGGGGAGTGTTGGACGCGTATGCGGGCACATGTCTCCATGGTTGCTATGGGCGTTCGGTGCGGACGGTGTTTTTTCCATACGGTTGTAACATCGGACGCACGGAATGGATCGTAATTCCGCGGTCGGACTTCACTTTTCACATTTGTACGGTAAATCGTCCGGGGACGTGTCGGACACATTTTCCGACCCGAGGACGTGTGGGGAATAATTCCCAATGCGATTCGTATGGACTTTTTCCCATGCGAATCGTAATTGGCAGTTTGTACGGCACTTGTACGATTCGTACGGTAAAAAGACCGGATACGAGTCGTACGGGGAATTTTTTTACCGGATCGTAATCGGCACTTGAGTATCTGGGGCATATTTCAAAAAGTTTACTTCAGGCCCATTTTTCATTCATTAGATTTTAACGTCTGAATTGATGCATGATTGGTATACAATAAAAATCATTATAAGCTGCAACTAAGTTGTTGGCTCAGTGTATCCCATGATTTTTCACAACAAAAACTCTACATATCCTTGCCTCCAGGGAGGTCTGTTGGATTCAATAATATATTACATTTGTAGAACATTGCAAAAAGTGTGGTGATATTTTGTTATTTTTTTACAACTCTGCCTGTTTCTGAAAGCTTGGAAGATTGTGAATTTAGCATAGCAAACCTTTTGTTGATGCAATTCTAAGACAAACAAACATACACTTTCTTGCACAGCACTTTTATCTCATTTGCCAAAAAGAAACGCCAAAATGTTGCTATATTGATGCCATTTTTTCATATTTCCTTCAAGGGACTTCCCAGGCCTAGGAGACCTTTAGAATTCCCATCAATTGAGGAAAAACAACAGAAATTTAGCTTGGGGGGGGGGCGGGGTTGGCATGTAAGGGTTTAAACAATGTTTTTCATGTGTGGAAACAGAGGAAACGGTGTCTGTGTCACAAGACCAATATGACACTGCAATGAGAAGCAGGTCAGTTGATTATTTACAAAAACATAATATCTCAATGTCTGCGTCCGGATAAGGGTAAGCAAAGTATCACCAGGCACTAAATCAATATTTCA
The DNA here is from genome assembly GCF_964204655.1 of Triturus cristatus. Classification (NCBI taxonomy): domain Eukaryota; kingdom Metazoa; phylum Chordata; class Amphibia; order Caudata; family Salamandridae; genus Triturus; species Triturus cristatus. The sequence goes on along the minus strand of NC_140589.1, from coordinate 1,646,365,776 downwards.
CGACAGTTGTTAATGTCTTAAACTAGTAATATCCGCAGTCAGCTGATTATTTTACCAATGTAGTACTTTCTACATCCCCGATTAATGCAGCCAACATGTTTCACCAGTCTATCCGATAATATGCCCACATTTCTATAGTACCTCTTATGCAAACATGCATTCCTGAGTATCTTTCACACATGATGGAAGGGAAGGGCCTTCCAATGTATACAACTTGCGCTCCTGTTTTTATGGTATTTACTGACATTTCCATCTGCATGTATCCATATTTTTTTTTTGCCTATTTATCAGCGTTTTCACATATTTATTTTCAGGTTTGGGTAAAAATAAAGGTTACACTAGTATATTTCTACATTTATCTAACTGATAAAAGTGCACTCGTGCTCGGTTGCCCTGCAGGTTGCACTGATATAGTTACCCACAGGTAATACAGTGTTACACTCTTAGGAATCATGCACATTTTAGTATAACCCTTGTGCATATATACAGCTGTTTAAGCTTAATTTGGAAATTTTGCGCCTGATTCAGAGGTTGGTTGACAAAGTACTTCTCCACAAATGTGGTTGCCCAAACTGACGGTCTTCCCAACAAGATGGCATACCGTTTACGCATAGGGAGGAGTCCTTGTAAGCTTACGAGTATGTGTAATTATATAGACCACAGTCTTTCTCAGCACCTCTATAATGTGTTGTCAGTATGCCTCCACTATTGGACATGTTCCATGACATACTGAGCAAGTCAGCATCGTCTTGTCGACATCTCAGCCGTTCCCCTGATTTAATTGGGTAAACCGTGTGTAGTATTCTCATGCTTGGTAGGGAAAGTTAAAAATATATTCTGTGCAGCAACTTATATGGCGTTGGTCATTACTTGACTCTGCGTCTGTCAGTTGTACGCCGACATCACCCTTTCATGTTACCATAATGCATAGGGGCGGCAATATTTTTCATTTATTAGGGCTGTATAATAAAGGTATGGTTCCTGTCTATGTATGTCTGTCTATGTATACAATACTCCGAAAACTTGTAAATCGGATGGCCTGCTAGGTAAACCCTTCTAGGTCATTTGTGCAGCTCTTATAATTCTAGCATAAAACAAGAACTTGCTCACTATAATAAAGATAATCTTTGTGTAGAAGCTTCCAGTGTGCAGCACCCTCCTTCGTCTAGCTATCCAGCATCTTAATTTGGAAATGATTGGTAAATCCGATAATACCCCTCCTGCTCGAAGTGGGAAGTGTCGCAGGACCCTGCATGCCATCCAGTTCTGGCTTTCAGCTACAAGGGGGATCTAAGATGGAATCCTTGGGCCTGCTTTCCTCGAAGACATGAACAAGTAGTTTTACTCAAGAGGCCTGTGACACCCTCAATTCCTTCTTTTTAGATAAAATCACGAAAATTAAAAAATCTATCCCTCCCCCTCCCCAGGCACCTTCATCACCTTCCTGCACTAATAATTCCTCGATTTTTTCTTCTTTTCCGTCCCTTGACCCCGCTTCTCTAGCAGAATTGGCTACCCGGGTAAAATCTGGCTCTCCGAATGATTGCTGCCCGCCATCTGTCCTATGGAGCATATGTCTGAACCTACCCGACTGCATCCTACCTCTACTTAATGGGGCACTCAACAGTGGCATTGTTCCGACTTCCTTCAAGGAAGCCATTTTAGTGCCTCTCCTCAAGAAACCTGGCGCCGACCCCGCGGAGCCCTCGAACTACCGTCCCATCTCCCTCCTTCCGTATTTTTCAAAATTGATGGAGGCCCACGTTACCCGGTGCCTGTCAAACTTCATTGAAACATTCAATCACCTTGAGCCTAATCAAGCTGGTTTCAGACCTGCCCACTCTACGGAGCATGTTATCCTGGCAGCTCTGGACACACTCAGGAACAACGCGGACATTGGGTCCCCTCAAGCCCTCGTCCTCCTGGACCTATCAGCCGCGTTCGACACGGTGGACCATAACATCCTTCTCCACCGTGTCGAGCAGGCTGGCATCCAGGGCACCGCCCTCAGTTGGGTCAAGTCCTTCCTTACTGGAAGAACACAGGCGGTCCGCCTGGGGCCCTACACTGCCACTAAAACCCCCACGTTCTGCGGAGTCCCCCAGGGTTCCTCTTTATCGCCACTCTTATTTAATCTATATCTCCGGCCTTTGATCCAATCCCTCCATAAATGGAACATCGTCGCTTATAACTACGCTGACGATCTACAGATTATTCTTCCGCTCAATTCACCTCATGCCATTAATACGTTTCATGCAGTCATGGTCCACATCCAATGCTGGATGAACCAGAATCAATTGAAACTTAACCCCGGGAAAACTGAGCTCCTCCTTCCTGGACTCAGTCACGCTTACTGGGGCCCGCAGTTCTGGCCCCTGGAGCTAGGCTCCCCCCCAATCCCGGTGAAAGCAGTAAAGAGTCTGGGAGTGATCATTGACGCTGAACTTTCCCTCAGAGCTCAGGTGGGCTCAGTAATATCTTCTTGCATGTACCAGCTTCGGAAGATTCGCAAAATTCGTCACTTACTTCCCCCCGCTGCACTTACCCAAGTTGTCATCTCACTTGTGCTCTCCCGTCTGGACTTTTCTAACTCTATTTACCATGGTCTCCCATCATCCCTGACACATCGTCTCCAAGTTGTCCAGAACCAAGCGGCCCGCTTAATTTTTAATACCCCCAGATGGCAGTCAGCCAAACCCTTGCTTCACAGCCTTCATTGGCTTCCAATAGATCAAAGGGCAGCTTTTAAGGTGGCATGTCTTACTTTCAAAGCCCTCCACTGCTCTGGCCCTCTGTTTGTAAAATCTCTTATCCGTCCCTACTGCCCACAGCGTGATCTCCGATCTGCCCATCGCCACCTGCTAGCCACACCCAAAATTAGAACTAAGAAGCTCGGCGGTCGCCGGTTCTCTCATCTAGCCCCTAGACTCTGGAACCCCCTTCCTCTCTCCCTCAAATCCTCCTCTTCTCTCACGAACTTTAGAAAATTACTCAAAACTCACCTTTTCCCTCTTCCTATCTAGAATACCGCTTCTCTTGCTTCCCCTCATCTACTCTGTCTTTCAGCGCCAGGAAGCCTCGGCGACAGTGCGCTTTACAAATTGCACTTAAGATAAGATAAGATAAGAACAGCACATTTGCATGGTATCCCAGCTAGTAACAGGTGCTCCCCTTTAACTGTCTGTTCTATCTACATTGGATAAGGCCGACGTTGCAAAGCGAAATAACATTCAAAATATAGGGGAGCCAGTTCCCCTCTATCATATGGGATCTAAAGGCGTTTAGTCTAATCCTTGTTATGCAAGCGCTGAGGTAGAATCAATATCTTCAGTAAGGATGAAGCTTCTTTCAAAATGTAATCCACCAGTTTATATCACCCAAAACTGTACCCAGCTTCATTAATATATATCCTACCTGTTGGAGGTGAACGTAATACCTACAAATGTCAATGTTTTTGGTTGCCAATGTAATCCCAATGGCAGGAGCTGGTTCTCACCGAAACAGGCCAATGTTCACAGTGGGAATATCCATGACTTGTTCCAGCTAGTCCTCACACATAACAAAGTGTGCCGAACATACACCACATTTTTGTCTTGGTCTTTGCACCTGTTTAGGTGTATGGGTTACTTTAAAATGACGTATTTCGCTTAAAAAATGATGTATATCGCTTAACTATATATCGAGTAACTCTAAAGTAACTTGTTTTGACAGGAAAATACTGGTGTCCCTTTATATTTTTGTTGATTGAACATGTCCGAACCTGATATATAGTCAAGTATACAGATGCATAGATCAATAAACTATTAGGACATCCATCCCGATTAAGTAAAGAGCCAACAGTTCATGCAGTAACCAATTCGGATAAAGTGGAAAAGTTTAAACACCTGAAGAAAAAGAACCTAAGAACACAATTACACGCACACGTGTTACTAGAACACCTGAAGAACACCACAACACCACTAGATCTGCAAATTAGAAATATACCTGTTATCTTCATTTTTGATAAAGCTGTTAGTACAGATGTCAATCTACGACATGATACATGTATATTCAAACACGAGATCAAGTCACTGTTGTCAAAATCTCCCGAGATGACCTCTCCATCAGCCCAGAGTATGAAATACGTGGTCAGGCAGGCCCTGCAACCTAGGTCTACAGCTACTGATTAACAGATCCCAGGTGGGGTGGCACATAACCAGCCGGACAAACACACAAACAGAAAAAAAACAGATTAGTCCCATAGATAGGCAGCAACACCACAATAGTCCCAGGTGATTAGCCCCAATAAAGCACATATGGCCATAGGGGTGCAGCATTCCTAAAAAAACAAAGTCAGATGCCACATGCAGATAGGAACACTCAATCGGAGCACAACATACACAGTACACATGGAGGGCAGAAAAAGAAGTAGGAAAGACAAAACAAAGGACAGAAAAAGTAGTTGAAAAAGGCAAAACAGAGGGCAGAAAAATGAGCAGAAAAGGCAAAACAGAGCAAGAAGCAAGCAGAGGAGCTACAAACAGAGGGCAGCAGGTAGACAATCAGAAGTTCGTAGCGGACTACAGGTAAGCTGGACATGAGGACTGTCGCAAAGGGAGCAGGCATGAGTACCTGCTCAATGGGATTATGCTGCGGCCTCCATTAAGTAGGTGCTGGTGGGAGGGCGGGGTGCTGGGTGGCGGAAGGAGGAAACGGCAGGAGGTGGGAAACAGAGGGAAAAAGGAAGGAACAAGCAGAAAAATACAACACACAGGGCAGAAAAATGAGTAGAAAAGGCAAAACAGAGAGAAGAATAACGAGTAGAAAAGGCAAAACAGAGCAGAAGAGGCTAAAACGGAGGGCAGAAAAAGGAGCAGAAAAGGCAAGAGGGCAGAAAAAAATAACAGAAAAAACAAAACAGTGAGCAGAAAAATTAGCAGACAAAGGCAAAACAGAGGGCAGAAAAATGAGCAGGAAAGGAAAAACAGAGGGCAGAAAAACGAGCAGAAAAGGCAAAACAGAGTGAGAAATGAGCAGAGGAGGCACAAACAGATGGCAGCAGGTAGACAGGCAGCAGAGGGTAGCTGGATAGCAGAACTGTTGCAGGGGCAGCCTGTATGAGGACCTGCTCAATGGTGTTGCACTGTGAGACATTTTCAGAATTACTATGAGAAAGATTAAGGCAGACATGCTGAGAATGAGAGGGGCTTATATTCAGAAATAGAAGCCATACAGAGTACTGAAGGTAAGCACAGGGTTAATCTGAAGAAAGAAATTAGAGGATTTATTTGGAGGTAAGTCAAGGTTATTGTTCCATGCAGGATTTCAGAATTATAGCGGTAGAAGCCTTTATGAGATCACAAGCAATCTGAAAAAGTAAGCTGTAGAAAGAAACAGCTTTTTATATAGTGCTCCATGTTTTGGCCACACGTGTTACTAGAACACCTGAAGAATAACACAACACCACTAGGTCTGCAGATTAGAAATATACCGGTTATTTCCAGTTTTGATAAAACTGTTAGTATTGATGTCAATCACTGTTGTCAAAATCTCCCGAGATAACCTCTCCGTCAACCCAGAGTAAGAAATACATGGTCAGGCAGGCCCTGCAACCTAGGTGTGCAGCTCCAAGGTGGGGTGGCACGTAACCAGCCAGACAAACACCCGAACAGAAAAAACCCAGATTAGTGCTATAGATAGGCAGCAACACCACAATGGTCCCAGGGGATTAGCCCCAATAAAGCACATATGGCCAGAGGGGTGCAGTGTTCCTAAAACACCATAAAGTCAGATGCCACATGAAGATAGGAACACTCAATCAGAGCACAACACACACAGTACAAACAGAGGGCAGAAAAGCAAGTAAGAAACCCAAAACATAGGACAGAAAAACTAGCTGAAAAAGGCACAACAGAGGGCAGCAAAACAAGCAGAAAAGGCAAAACAGAGCAAGAAACAAGCAGAGGAAGTACAAACAGAGGGCAGCAGGTAGACAATCAGAAGTGGGTAGCGGACTACAGGCAAGCTGGACAAGAGAACTGTCACAGGGGGAGCTGGCACGAGTACCTGCTCAATGGGGTTATGCTGCGGCCTCCATTAAGTAGGTGCTGGTGGGAGGGCAGAGTGCTGAGTGGGGAATGAGGAAATGGCAGGAGGTGGGAAACGGAGGGCAAAAGGGAGAAACAAGCGGAAAAATGCAACACAGAGGGCAGAAAAATGAGTAGAAAAGGCAAAACAGAGAGCAGAATAATGAGCGAAAAAGGCAACAAAGAGCAGGAGAGGCCAAAACAGAGGGCAGAAAAAGGAGCAGCAAAGGCCAGAGGCCAGAAAAAATAGCTGAAAAAACAAAACAGTGAGCAGAAAAATTAGCAGAAAAAGGCAAAACAGAGGGCAGAAAAATGAGCAGGAAAGGCAAAACAGAGGGCAGAAAAACTAGCAGAAAAAGGCAAAACAGAGTGAGAAATAATCAGAGGAGGCACAAACAGATGGCAGCAGGTAGACAGTAGGCCTGGGTGGTAAATTACGTTCCGATTGCGGAATTTGTGGAATTTGGGTAATTTCGTGTTGCGCGGCTTCACAGAATTTTTTGCTTGTTTGCGCTTTCAAAATGCGTGTTCGGGAGATATTTCCCCCCGAGCACGCAAACAGCATTCGTGAACAGGAAAAAAGCATCGCGAATGGGCGGAACAAGCGATTCCCCGTGTTCGCGGAACTCTGCGTGCTCGCGAAGATTTTTTACCGTTTCGCAGAGCTTTGCGTAGAGCGACTATGCACATTCTGCCTACCCCTAGTAGACAGGCAGCAGAGGGTAGCGGATTGCGGGCAAGCTGGATAGTAGAACTGTTGCAGGGGCAGCTGGTACGAGGACCTGCTCAATGGTGTTGCACTGTGAGATATTTGCAGAATTACAATAAAAGAGATTAAGGCAGACATGCTGAGAATGAGAGGGGCTTATGTTCAGAAATACAAGGCATACAGAGAACTGAAGGTAAACACAGGGTCAATCTGAAGAAAGAAATGAGAGGAATTATTCGGAGGTAAGTCAAGGTTATTATTTCATGCAGGGTTTCAGAATTATAGTGGTAGAAGCCTTTATGACATCACAACCAATCTGAAAAAGTAAGCTGTAGAAAGAAACAGCTTTTTATATAGTGCTCCATGTTTTGGCCAGACAGGTTAAACATGTGGATCCTTCTGAACACATCATTTAAACATTAAGAGTTTCGGCCTGCTATTGCCAACCCTACAACAACCTTTTAAAACATTTTCTGGTGTATCACAACCTTGGTACAGGGTATGTAAATTGCACAATGGGACTTGGTACAGAAAAAGAAAGACTCATTTAATGATCTTCACTCACTATTTCACACAGTCACTAATCAAGTTATTTGCAACTGGCTGAGAACATCTTGTAGTTCAGATTTATACTATTTTACCTAATCCTGCTTGTTAGACCTCGCTTTTCCAGTGGGTTTATCCCCAGACTTTTTGCTTTTTGGCCTCCAGTTTTGGACCTTGTTTTTGTTGGTTTTATGACTCTGGACACTTTACCACTGCTGATCAGTGCTAAAGTGCACATGCTCTCCCTGTAAATTGTGTTGGTGGATTGGTGATTCCATGATTAGCACATTTGATTTACTGGTAAGTCTCTAGTACAGTGCACTGTGTGTGCCCAGGGCCTGTAATTCAATTGCTGCAAGTGTGCCTGCAGCACTGATTGTGCCACCCACATGAACAGCCTGTAAATGTAACTCAGACCTGCAACTGCAGTGTCTGTGCACAGTTTGGCACTGCCATGTCAACCTGGCAAGTGCACCCACTTGCTGGGCCCTAACCTTCCCTTTTCTTACATGTAAGACACCCCCTAAGGTACCCCAGAGGTAGCCCCATGGGCAGGGTGCAGTGTATGTGAAAGCAGTGGTGGCTCGCAGATAGAGTGCAGGGGGGCGGTGGGGCGAGGTGGGGGATGGGCAAGGTGGTGGGGTAGTCGACTCAGACATACGACGGAATGGACTAAACTAAGTAAATAAATAAATAAAACTATTTACCTTCCCCTCGCTGCATCTCCAAGTTGTCACTCTGCACAAAGGCTGTGTCTGCAAAACAGCAAGAAAAGTCATTTGAAAAAATGAAACTACCCCAACCGGTTCTGAGTATACAAAACATAATAATGTTTGTCTATTTATATACTGTTTAAAATACTACTCCACGTTTCAGAAAAATGAATTCATGTTTATAAGCACACATGCTATTTGAAGTATGAACGTAGTATGGTTTTATAAATATTGTAAAGTTGCAGCACAGCATTGTACCTTCTCCTTATGCAAGGAACCTGTAAGAAGTTGGGTTGTTAGTAGGGAATGGAGCCTAGCTTAGGAAAGTAGAGGATGCGGCCAAACTGCTAGAACATTCGACCTCAACGCTGGGAAACTGGGTTTGAGCCTTTGCAGGGACGCTCAACATTCTGTGATTCTGGGTAAATCTCTTACTCTCCCAGTGCCTCACAAAATGAATGTGTCCATCTGTAACACAACTGGTGCTCATGTAAAGCGCTCTGAAACCTTACGGTCAAGTTTGTGTTTTTTAAACTCCCCCTAAAAAAACAACACAATCCTTGTCAAGGTGAACCACAGAAGTCACCAAATTAGCCTATGCTTAACCCCCTGGTAGCTTGACCCAAAGCAAACAGGTTTAATTTAGCAGCAATGTGTAAAATATATATATATATATATATATATATATATGGCCCGAAACGCGTCAGGCATTGCAACGAATCCGAATATAATGACAAGCTGCACGCGTTAATAAAGAGCCTTTGTCCCAGCTACCTGTTGTTGTGCGCGTCCTCGACTCTTTGGACAAAACCTGTTTCTATATTTACGGCTGTCCCGCCGTGAGGTACGCTGCCGCCACACAATTTTGAATGGAGCTGCAGGGGCACCGAACTGTTCATCGCCCCGCTGCAGCAACAACAGGGAAGCAGCTTGCCTTTTGTGTTTGGGAGCCCACTGGTGGGCATTGCATGAAGAATTTTCCCTGAAATGAATTCTTTGTTAATCTACAGGAAATCGAGGATGCTTCTGGACTACACATCCCAGCATGCAGTTTTACAAAAACGAACTCACCTGCGAGAGCTCAACGAGGGGCGCCAAGTTAAATCTAAGCTGGGTTGTTGGCGACTTTGAAGCCTTCTTTGTTTCCTGCCACAGCCTGTGAACAAGGGCCGAGGTTGGCCCGAAACGCGTCAGGCATTGCAACGAATCCGAATATAATGACAAGCTGCACGCGTTAATAAAGAGCCTTTGTCCCAGCTACCTGTTGTTGTGCGCGTCCTCGACTCTTTGGACAAAACCTGTTTCTATATTTACGGCTGTCCCGCCGTGAGGTACGCTGCCGCCACACAATTTTGAATGGAGCTGCAGGGGCACCGAACTGTTCATCGCCCCGCTGCAGCAACAACAGGGAAGCAGCTTGCCTTTTGTGTTTGGGAGCCCACTGGTGGGCATTGCATGAAGAATTTTCCCTGAAATGAATTCTTTGTTAATCTACAGGAAATCGAGGATGCTTCTGGACTACACATCCCAGCATGCAGTTTTACAAAAACGAACTCATCTGCGAGAGCTCAACGAGGGGCGCCAAGTTAAATCTATGCTGGGTTGTTGGCGACTTTGAAGCCTTCTTTGTTTCCTGCCACAGCCTGTGAACAAGGGCCGAGGTTGGCCCGAAACGCGTCAGGCATTGCAACGAATCCGAATATAATGACAAGCTGCACGCGTTAATAAAGAGCCTTTGTCCCAGCTACCTGTTGTTGTGCGCGTCCTCGACTCTTTGGACAAAACCTGTTTCTATATTTACGGCTGTCCCGCCGTGAGGTACGCTGCCGCCACACAATTTTGAATGGAGCTGCAGGGGCACCGAACTGTTCATCGCCCCGCTGCAGCAACAACAGGGAAGCAGCTTGCCTTTTGTGTTTGGGAGCCCACTGGTGGGCATTGCATGAAGAATTTTCCCTGAAATGAATTCTTTGTTAATCTACAGGAAATCGAGGATGCTTCTGGACTACACATCCCAGCATGCAGTTTTAAAAAAACGAACTCACCTGCGAGAGCTCAATGAGGGGCGCCAAGTTAAATCTATGCTGGGTTGTTGGCGACTTTGAAGCCTTCTTTGTTTCCTGCCACAGCCTGTGAACAAGGGCCGAGGTTGGCCCGAAACGCGTCAGGCATTGCAACGAATCCGAATATAATGACAAGCTGCACGCGTTAATAAAGAGCCTTTGTCCCAGCTACCTGTTGTTGTGCGCGTCCTCGACTCTTTAGACAAAACCTGTTTCTATATATATGTATATACAGTAATAAACTGAAAAACAACACAAGACAAATTCCCAAACCAATTTAGAAAATTCATGAAATTTAAAAAAATAAACTAATACCATAACAACAAAAATCCAATCACTGGAAACAGAGATTATGGAATTTTAGAGATTTGATTGAAGATAGCACGAAGGAGCAGAAAGCACCACTCGCAGTTATCTTAGCGCCCCAGACCATGAAAAGTTACAAGTTCAGGCTGATCGCGATGAAGCGCAGGCCATATACAGGGATCAGGTTAGTCCGCCAAAGAGTTACCTTCTTAAGTCCAGCACAAAGAGTTCCTTTCACGTTGGAGGAAGCTGGGAGGAGGAGGCTTTCATATGAGGTAAGGTTTTGTGGACATTCTTTGCTGTAGCGCGAAAATGTCAGCTTTCTAAAAGTAGTATTTTCATAATTGCCACTCAAAATTTTACCACTATTAAAGAGGATTTTAAATTATAATTAAGTTTCGCATACACAGAATATCCCTATCTGCTCCCAAACAGAAATTAACATTCATTAGGTGTAATAAGGTAACCCACTGCTAGTCAATGGGAGGGATAGGCCTTACAACAGTGAAAAGTGACTTTAGGCACTTTTCTACATATACGTAAGTACACAAGTCCTAATTTTTAAATGCAATACCCCCTTCCCTACCTACGGTCTACCTTAAGGGTGGCTTATACGTATTAAAAATGAAGAACAAAAGAAGTTTACGCCAATCAAAAATTTTACTTTACCAGGTCAAAAAGGCAGGTTAAAACTGCACACAAAGGTTGCAGTAACAGGACTGAGACATGTTTTACAGTGGTGCTTTACTGGGTGGCACAATGAGAGCTGCAGCCCACTAGTAGCATTTAATTTACAGGCCCTGGGAACAGGTAGTATCATTTACAAGGGACTTACAAGTAAATGAAATGTGCCAATTAGTTGTAGTCCAGTTTTACGATGCTTGAAAGAGAGAGCAAAAGTCCCTTAGCACTGACTAGCAGGGTAAAGTACACAGGGTCCTTATGCCAGCAAAAGTTCCGCAAAAATCAGGGGGAGAAGGCAAAATGTTGGGTGAATACCACGCTAAGGATGTTAAGTCTAACAGTACCATCCTTCCAAAATAAACAGCATTTTTATAATATGTTACATTTTATTTTTTATTATTATACATATCAGTCAGAGCCGTATATAGTGCTTTTAATAACAATAGTGGATGTTACTCAATACGGCTGTTCCGGATTTACTGTCATCGTATGGATGAAAGCCTGAGCGGCTCTAAGCTAAAGACGCCCATCTGTCATCTGCAAGAAGTAAACTGGCGGAGACATTTTTATGGGTCTGGTTGCATGCAGCGCTTATATAATGGGAGCAGCTCTTTAACGCAGGGTGCCTGTGAGTGGAAGTGGGGTACCTGTGTCTTACTTTGCTTGGATTTTTTTGGCAAGCACCGGTGTTCAATGACGTCTAATATTGAACTCCTGGCATTGTGGCACCTTGGCAACTGCTTAACGGTTGTTGGGGATTTTTGTGCATTTATATCTTCATGTGCGAAAATCATGTATATAAACACTCAATTTTGGGAGTGAGCCAGAGATCTGTCCTATGCTGCTAGGGATGCTGTCCGTTTCTCTCCTCATTTTGTTGTCCACTTGGGAATTTGAATATTTTGCACTTCTCTGTAATGCCCTATTTGCTGAGAGCCTTCATGACATTGAATCTGAACTGCATTTCTTTAAATTTCTATAATAAATCTTTTACAATGTTCAGTTGTTAAATAACTCAGTTACTGAGTAGGCCCTTTTACTTCATTGACTGCTTTTGCAAACATTTTCACGTGGTAGGAGTTACCTTACCTCCTGAAACTGAGGTTTAACACTGTCTCCAATTCATTGAAATGTTGAAGTAAACTTTTTATGTGTCAAATTTGTGAGGTCCCCCACACCCACAAATTTGTGATAGCAGAGGTTTTTGCAAATTAAGAGCACCTCCTTTCTACTTTAGAGATCTCCCTTTTTTGTCCTGGGGACTTGGCTGGCTGTTTCCCCAGTGATAGTGGATTTTCTGGAGTAGAAATTTCTGGTGGATTTTTCTGGGATCCAAGTTGCAGTGCTGTTCTTGTTCCTAAACATAGTGGATTGTAAGTAGGAACAGAGCGGAACGATTCTTGTGTTTGAGAGTGTTCTAGAGTATTATTGAAGTGTCGAGTTTTGCAATGTGTGATGGATTGTTACGCTGCGTGTGAAGGTTTTACTTATGCAATATTGATTTTGGTTTCAATTAGTGGATCGATCACTGTGCTTTTGATGTACTTATCTAGTGATGTATGGTCTGATTATTACGTTGCTGTTTCTCGGCCACGGCAGTGATAGAACATTTGAAAAAGAAGGTGCCGAAGAAGGAAATTAACTGGTCGTTTTGAGAGTCGGAGGAGTCCGTTCATGCCTATTATGAGGGGGTTCATGAAGATTTTCAAGAAGCACGGTGGAGTTGAAGATCCCAAGAGAAATAGTGCTAGCAGTTTTGTTTCTGCTTTTGTTCTGGGTTTGGATACTGAACTTATATATAGTAGAGTGTGATGTGCTGGCAGAATAAGAGTATTGAGGAGATCCTGAAATAAGCTAATTACAATAGTGCCTGATTTGATGCAAAGCATAAAAAGATCAAAGAGAAGTTGAAGGTTGCCCAAACAAAGCAGTTTCAGAGAAGTGCAAGGAATCAGATGATGGATTCTGGTTTAGGGTTCGTGTTGTTTGACAATACTGGAATGAATGGAACTCATTCAATGCAAGGTGTGAGAATGGGAAATGAAACAGTACAGATGCAAAGTTGTGGAAAAGAATTTGAGAATAAATCTGAAATTAATGCAAAAATAGATATACTGAAAATGAGCATTGCTTGTCATTTCTGATGTAAAATTGGCAACTGGAAGCAGGAATGGCGGACACATGCTGGTGATTATCAATTTGTTTTCTAAGTATCCAGAGGTGGTGATTATTGACTCAATAAAGGCAAGTCAGACAGTGCCCTGTATTGAGAAGATCATGACTACCCATGGGTTACTGAGAGAACTCTGTACGAATAATGGGCTCATGTTCTCCAGACAAGGCTTAGCAGTGTACCTGCAGTCCAGAGGTATCATTCATTGGGTATCACTCCTCAATGGTCCCAAGCTAAAGGAGAGGCCAAACGCTTCATGAGAACTCTCAATAAGGTCATCCAGATAGCGCTAGCTGATCAGCAGAACATGGAATGTGCCCTGTATTCGTTCCTACGAGAATACCGACTCATACCGCATGCCATGACAAAGGTGAGTCCCAATGCACTCTGCATTAACAGACCAGTGGGTGATACAATTCCTTACCTTTCCAAGCCCTTGGCTTCTAGAGTCAATGTGGTAAGATGTTGTGCCAGCGTAAGGTACAAAACATCTACGAAAAGGAGAGCCCGGTCGAAACACCTGCAGGATGGGAATCTTGTACTTGTCAAGGATCAGCATCCCGGAAGCAAATTTAGCCTTCCATTTGAGGTTGATCCATGGAGGGTCAGCGTCACTCGAGGGACAATGATAACTGCTAAAAGAGGAGATGATACTCTCGTCAGGAATGAAGCACTCTTCAAACGGTACATGCCAGGTGCCAATACCTAGGAAACTGATGATCGGTCTTCCCATGCTGTGGAGAGCGGCAGTGATGAGGTCAGCCATTCTGTCCCTGATGGGCTGTCGTCTGAGTTCAATAGTCGAAGTCCAGAACATAAGAGCCTAATGAGGGTGAGACTGAGAGCAACCTAAAAGAGGGTGCATCTGAAGGTACTCCTTGACAAAACGGAGACGTGGTGGTGGACAGTTCTGCAGTTAGTCGTAGTGTGGTGGCCAGATATCATTTCAGACTGAACCCAGTGGTTTTCAGTAGATTTCAAGACTTTTTGCTCAACTGATCCTGATAGATGGGCAGCCTGTCAGTCCATGAAGCAGATCGCAGTCCAGGAGGTAATGAGACAGAATATTGAGGCCAATAAATTCAAACTACATGAATATCGAGTTGGAAATATCGTGGAGTGGAAATATCAAGTGCAAGAATATCGTTGTCAAGAATATCGATTTGAAGGTAAGTAATATTGAATTAAAAAATATAGAAGTCATTAATATAGTCGTTTAAAACATCAACTTTTTTGTTAGTGTTATGTATTTTAGTATACATTTTAACCGTATGTGATGTATTTTTTTCTATAAGAATTATTTATGTTTTTTAATATATGTTTTACATTTTTAATAGTTATCAATTTTATTTTAATCAAATTTTGCTTTTTTTTTAGTTATGTAGCGGGTTATGCGTGTATAGGGAAATAGGGTGGGAAGTAATTTAATTATAATGAACATCACACCCAGGAAGTCAAGCAGTACCCCAGCAAACACACATACACCCAACACAACACCCACAGATGCACAAGTCTGGGACACAAAAGTGGAAACAGCTTGACCAGAGGACTGGCCAGCACAGACAGTTGAACTGCACATGAGCAACCATGACTGCTGAACAGTACTACAACAACACATATAAATAATTGGGGAAATGTCATGAGTGGCACAGTGCTCCTGGCCAAAGATCTGCACCACAAAGCACAGTGTCACAAATGAAGTGATGAGGAGGCACACACACAGGCAACACAAGGGGACAGCTGATATCAAAGTGAAGTGGTGTGCTCTTCAGAAGTGGACATCGCAGGAGTGTACCATACACAAATAAAGGGAGTGCTGACTCACAATGTCAAGGCATCTGGAACACAGGCAGGGGATGGAATGACACCACACACCACATGCCACACTGGAGGCAATAATGCGCCATGTGACAGCAATGCATGAGAACATAACACCCACAATGTCAGTGTGGTTGAGCAGGTATGCACAGTGAGTACAAACAGTAGCAAGACACACAGCTGTTCAATAAAACAAAACCCTGACTTGCCAGTCACACACTCTACATACTCACAATTGGCAAAATCAACAAGTAGGAGTCAGCCAGAACTGCAAAGACACACCAACACACTGCACAGTGAACAACATACAACTCACACATGTGCACACAATCACAATCACAGGCCTGAACAATCCAAACAACAGGCAACCAACTGCTGGGTGACACATGTGTGTAGTTGACATTGCATGGGCACACACAAATCAACACCCATGACAAACTCACCCCTTCACACTGCTCACTTCTTCACCACCCAAGTGCACACATTGAAAGTAACCCATGTGACTAGGATGACTGCCCATCACAACATTACCATACACCTACACTGCTGGGCACACAGAAAGTGAGAACACACATGCATGATGACCCTGGCCAGCCTGCCTGCAATCCTGTGGAAAGAATTCCACACTGCGCTGGCAGAGGCCCCAAACCTGACATGTGTACAATATAGCCAACATGAACTAAGAATGAAAATGACAATGGTGTACCATCTAAAAACAACATCATTGTACCCACAAGTATCACAGTCAGGAAGAACTGAAGTCCCTGTCACCCCAGTCCAACATGAACAAGTCAGACAAGCCATTGGCAATGTTGAAGTGGCACACAGGGCATGTGGCCCAGTAAACCATATACACACATGAAAAACTTTATTCAGGAAGGACTCTAACAAAACAGACAACAGAAGCAACTGTCTTTATTCACAAATTGCACAGATGGGCACAAAAATTAGACAAGAGCAAGGCACAAAATGCAGAGCCTGTACCTGAGAAGCTGCACAGGAAGGGGACACACAGCAGTGAACAACAAGGCCAGTGGCCAGTTCAAAGTGCAGAGTGAGTCCATGAGAAGCTGCACGGGCAGGGGGCAAACAGCAAGGCCAGTGGCCAGTCCAAGGTGCAGCTGACGTACATGAGAAGCTGCACAGGGAACATTTTAACACAGCAAGGAGCAACAAGGCCAGTGGTCAAAACGAAATGCAGAGTGTGTCCATGAGAATCTGCACAGAGAATAGTTTAACACAGCAAGGAACAACAAGGCCAGTGGCCAATACAAAGTGTACAGTGAGTCCATGAGAAGCTGCTCAGGGAATAATTTAACACAGCAAGGAGCAACAAGGCCAGTGGCCAATACAAAGTGCACAGTGAGTCCATGAGAAGCTGCTCAGGGAAAAGTTTAGCACAGCAAAGAGCAACAAGGCCAGTGGCCAATACAACGTGCAGAGTGAGTCCATGAGAAGCTGCACAGGGAGTAGTTTAACACAGCAATGTGCAACAAGGCCAGTGGCCAATACAAAGTGCAGAGTATGTCCATGAGAAGCTGCACAGGGAATGTGTGCTACTGTACCCCGTCATGGTCAGCAACACAGTCAGGGGTGTCACGATGGGCAGCACAGGCCCCGCTGTGGGAGAGACAAGTGTGTGAGGTTGACCAACATTCAGACTTGGCTGTCAGAAGGACTGGGAGCTGGCTGTGTGTCAGGGACAGTTGGAGCACTTGACTGGGGAGTGAGAAGCTCAACTGAGGTAGAGCTATCAGTGGCTTGGGAAGCCGAAGGGCTGATTGGACTAGATGTTGTAGTGGCACGTGGAGGAGGAGTCATGCTGACGTGAGGCACAGTGTGGGTGGGAGATTGTGGAGGGGTACCCTTCCACTTCTTGGGGATTCTAAATGGCTTGCCTGACTTTGGATCAATGGGAAGTGGTGTGGACACAACAGGCACATTTAACACCAAGGCTGCAGCAGGTGCAAACGCTGGCCCTCCCTCTGGGGACGTGCTGGATCCAGCGGGACGCTTCGCCTGGCCTTGCCTCTGCCCCTCCATCCCCTGTTTACCATGTGTGCCCCCTACAGTGCCCTCCTTTCCCTGCTTCACTGGGCTTGGAATGGGAGTCAAGGTAGTGGGTGAATCAGCCTCGGAGCCCTTCTTATGTGTAGCCGTGGCAGGGACCACCTTCTCAATGGGCACGGAAACTGTCTGCTTGTCTCTGCGAGATGCTTTTGGGACAGGAGAGACCTTGGCTGGGGATGCCTCTGAGGCATGTGACCCTGAGGTCTGCTTCTTCGCTTTTTGGGCCTTGGTGTCGCCTGACGGGGTTTTCTTTTTGTGCTCTGGGGTGGCTTTGCTTTTCTGTGGGGATGGTGTCTGCAGCCTGGACCGCTTGGGCTGCTGTTGCTGCTGCTGCTGTGTGCTACGTGTGCTGTATCGTGACCTTGAGGTCTGTGGAGCGTGCTCACTATCATCAGACGTGGCCACTGGCAGGGGGGTGGACAAAGGGACTGGAGCTGGACTACGAGATTGGGCCAGTGGAAGGGCTACCGTCACTGCGGAGGACATTGACTGGACAGTCCGGTGCAGCCCACCCACGTCTGAATGTATGCCCTCCATGAAAGCAATCACCTGTGCCAATTTTTTGTCGTGGTCTATGAATGCATTGAGGAGAGCTGTCTGGCCTACATACAGCTGGTGCAAAACGTCCACAGACTCAGCACTGACGGCAGCAGGGGGGGCAGGGGCAGCGGTGCCTGGGGTGAAGGACACTCTTCCCCTCTTACTGGTGCGAACACGGGCAGGCCCAGAGGAAGTGGCTGGGAGCATGGGCACTGTTCGCTGTGTGGTGGAAGATGATGCAGACTCCCCGTTCCCTGTACCCGCGAACATGGATGCGTCACCCCTGGCATCAGATGAGGTAGAACTTTGCGTCGCGGGCTGTGATTCCTCCAGCAGACTCCGGTCCCCCTCTGAGGCACTGGTTACATCTGTGTCACTGGGCTCCTGTGCAGCTGTTGTGTAGTGGCAGCAACTGAACAAACATATGCAAGCAAAGCAACACTGAGGATAACTAAATCTACATGTTGCACGCCAACCTGTGCAATGACATTGTGCTAACACACTTCTGTCACTCAAACAGTGCGTGAAAACAAGAAAACCAGGCATAATTGAGCCATGTGATGACTACGCAGCACAACATCCTGCATGTGGCTCCATTCACACAGTAACACAAATAGCTCAGACATGAAGTCCACCGCCAAGAATACTATTGAAATGACCAGTACTCGAATTCCCTTAGCTAGTACAGGTAGGGCATATGCATGACAGCTGCACCCAGCACAGAGGCCACTCACAAGTCACTGCATCACACTACCAACATCACATAGCCCAGCGCTGGCACAGGCTTGGTACACATGCAGCTACACACAGCCAAAGTCACCCTTCCCAGAATACTCACCCTCACTTTGCTGCTGATGCTCCTTCAATCGTTCATCCAGCTCAGGGTGTGTCATGGCCAAAATGTGGCACATCAGTGGTTTCATGCTGTGCCGTGCCAACCTGCCACTGCGAGGGAGCAGCCCCAGTGTCATCTCCGCAACGCTCTTTGCCAGCCGTGAAATGTCATCCCACCTCTATTGGCAGTGGGTGCGCCGGCGGTCTGACACACCCAGGGCCCGCACCTTGGTCGCAATGGCCCTCCACACGGCCTTACGCTGATGTACTTTGAGCTGCAGGCATGGGATACGAGTGGGAAAACATCAGTGACACAGCGTTATGTAACAAAATCCCTCAGTACAGTAGCATTATACTGACTCATTCCAAGTCCACAGATATGTCTTGCAGAGACAGGAATGCATCTCACAGGGTACATCTGCATGTGAGAAGCACACGTAAATGCATGCAGGTTTGAGGGGGGACACAGTATCTGCACATATCACATACAAGCAGGATGCTAGCATAGAAAGCCATGTGCAGTCTGCCCACGTCTACTGTCTATTTCCAGGTAGAGCAAGACATACGTCACATGTCAACATTTGTTTGGGGGGAGGCTCACTGTGTCCAACACTGTGCAGGCCTCAACGACCTTGCCCTGTGAATAGCTCACTGTGTCATGGATGTCACATTGAGGGACATGATCTCACAAACTCACACCCTTCTCACAGGGTCAGTTGTGTGCAATCTGCAGGGCTGATATAGCTCATTGATGGAGAGTCCTGCAAAAAACACACATGTAACACTCTGTACATTCAGTGATGGGTCCTTGTCAGATTGGGCGGTGACTGTGCAGGCCAGGTGGGCTCACACTGAGATGAACAACAGGGACCCACACAGCCATTCACATAAACAATCACTGTCCTGACTCCTGCATTACCAACTTGCTGCGTCACTGTATGGCTGACAAGACAAGACATGTCCCTCCAATCTTGATGTGCAGGCAGGGAAACGTATGAAATAGGCTACATACCCCTTACCCATAGAGACAACATGTTAGGCAGTGCATTACCCAACCCCACACTCTCAGGCACATACTGCATCAGACCGACTACGTGTGCCCCCCCTGCACTCTCACCCCCACTGTTGAAGACTCACCATGACATTTGGGGCACCATATAGCCTTGGATACTGTGTGAGCACCTCGTCCACCATGACCTCCAGCTCCTCGCTTGTGAAGGGACTGGCACAGATCTTCTCAGTCCTTGCCATCACTGTGGACATGAGACAGCAGTGGCCGCAGTGGGTGGTGAGGTGTCTCAGGCAGCAGTCCTTGGAGGCAGCAGCAGGTGAGGGGTCTCAGGCAACAGTCCCTGGAGGCAGCAGCAGGTGAGGGGTCTCAGGCAGCAGTCCCTGGAGGCAGCAGCAGGCGAGGGGTCTCAGGCAGCAGGTTCTGTGAACAGTGGAAATGTGGTGCTCTCTCCCACACATATATAGTCCCCTGGTGTCGTTTCTGTGGTTCTAAGCTGCTGCAATTGGTGTTCCAGGTCAGCCTTTTCAAATGCATCCAATGACCGCCTACCGCGATGTTCAAAATTGCATCATGCTACCGTGATAGCGGATCCCATTGGCTGTAAAGGCATGGTCCATGGCGGTGACATACAGCAGGGGCCAAACGGGCGCTACCGGGGTGGTGCATCTTTTAATTGCATCCAATGACCGGCTCCACGGTGGTGGAGCATGCCTACCGCGATGTTCAAAGATGCATCATACTACCGTGATAGTGGATCCCATTGGCTGTAAGGGCATGGTCCTTGGCGGTGACACAACGCAGGGGCCAGGCAGGCGCTACCGCGAGTTGGGTGCCATACAGTGACATGGGTGACCAGGATTTTGGTGGCGGCACCAATAGACACATCATGCTGTGTCAATGGCCATCTGTCAGTCATCCATAGTGCACAGTGTCCCCATGGTTGATGGCACGTCACAGTGCACACAATGCCAATGTGCCATGTACCCCACTGATGAGCACACATGCCATGTTTGTGTATGTGATTTCTTAGATTGGCATGTACTCCCTCACATGTCATTTGTGATATTGATGCACAGGACAGTGCTGTTATGGACTCCCCAATGTGTACACATGTCAAGGTGTAAAAGTGCAGGGAATATCACTGTGATGCATTACAATTTGAAGATTGTCCATATGTGCCTGTTAGCTTATGTTTGACCATGCACACACTCATCATGTACGCTCAGCCTGTGGTCATTGTGTTGTTGATGTGTGCCAGGTTTGACTAACGCCTGAAGGTGTGTCAGGTGCAGCAGCTAGGTGTGAGACAGTGGTGTTGCATTCTAACACCAAAGCTGGATGATATACTCCCAGGCGTGCCCATGGTGAACGTTGCCATATCCATATGTGCATTCTCAAATGACGAGTATGATTTGGATGTACTTGCTGGGTGTCAGTTGACAGTTGTATGATCAGTGTAGCTGATCATGTCAGCTGGTCTGGAACACAATTTAGATGACAGTCACTGTTGGTGTTGTGTCTGCCAAAACGTGAGATGCTGTGCCCATCTCATGATGTATTGCATTGACATGTGTCCACTTTCATCTCAACTAGGAGGAGACCAAATCTGCATCGCCCATTTACGGTGCAGGCAGACATGGAGAATGAGGAGATCATCCGGAAATTCCATCTGGATAGAGCCACCCTACAGACCCTTTGTGCTCAGTTGGAGCCCCACCTGCAGCCTCGCCGAACATATCCAACAGCTTTCACCCCCACGTCTAGGGTGATGTCGGCCCTGCATTTTTTCGCCATTGGATCGTTCCAGCACAGGTGGGATGTCGCAACCCATGCTCAGCATGGTGCTACGAGATGTCATGTCCGCCATGATGAGATACAAGGACACATATATCCATTTCCCCAGGGGGCAGGAATTGGCTGCTGTGAAGGGAGATTTTTATCCCCTTGGACACATCCCCTATGTGGTTGGTGCCATTGATTGCACCCATTTTGGGCTTATACCACCACAGGCACGTGAGCACATCTACCGGAATCGGAAACATTTCCACTCCATAAATGTGCAGGTGGTGTGCCAGGCAGACATGATCATCTTGCACGTGTGTGCCAAATTTCCAGGCTCGGCCCATGACTCCAACATCCTGCGGAACAGCATTGTACCCCAGCTGATGACTAATCTACTTCCCAAGTGTGTATGGATTGTGCGTGAGTATGCCTAGTCAAAAAGCGTGCTGTGTGTGTGACATGCTGTCCTCTGACCCTGCCACAGTGCAATGTGCATCTGTGTTTGTCACACATATGTGACTCTGCATATCCCAACTGTCCTTGGTTGCTGAGCCCACTGCGGAATCCCAGGACAGCAGCTGATGTCCGCTACAATGATGCCCATGGGAGGACACGTCGTGTGGTGGAGCACACCTCTGGTCTGCTGATGTCACGTTTCCGCTGCCTGGACAAGACCGGAGGTGCACTGATGTTCTCGCCCGGGAAGGAGTGTCAGATTGTAGTGGCATGCTGCGTGCTCCACAACCTAGCCATTCACAAGGAGATCCCCCTGCTCCTGAATGCTGATGAGCAGCAAAGGCCCCCGCCTGCAAACCAACCCGTGTCCAGTGATGAGGACAGTGGAGTGGAGGAAGGTGTTGACCTGCGTCAACAGCTCATCACCCGCGACTTCACTTGAAGGTGAGTCACAATGTACAACGGATCCATTGTCTGATGATGTTGCTGTTGTGAAGGTGTATGTGGGCTTTGTGACTGCAGCCGGTTGTTGACTCTGTGGTGGTTGACAATGTATCTGGAACAGGGCAGATTTGTACTTTGACAGGATGTGTATGTTCGCACTTGTTGCCCATTGTGATGTGTGCATGTTGGATTATCTTGATGGTAGGTGTTGTGTGATGCCACAACAAGACTAGTGAATATTGTTCCCTTGTGTTTTCCTAGGTGCCTTCAACCTCTCCTTGCCTACATACATTCGATACTCCAAGTACATTGCAATCATGTTGAAGACAGTACATCCTGCAATAAAGACGGAGCAGACACAACATGTGTGTAAGGATTTTTTATTTACAATGGTGACATGTGAGGGGGTGAACATTTACATTGAGGTGATTAGTGGAGCAGTGAGTTGTCAGTTATGGTAGATGAGATAATCGAGTTGCCACCACATTGATGTGGTAACCCAGTCCAACAGACAGATGCCATTCACAAGGCAGTGTGGGGAAGGACAGTCCTAAAAGTCAATGCAGTGGTGAAGAGGGTTGCCATCAGGGCTGGCTCAATGACTGGCGTTTGGCAGGTGCTTTGCCTCCAGATACTCCCAGGGTTTTCTTAGGATGGCCCCTTCTTCGCTTGGCAGGGGGGGCCTCTGCTGTATGGCCAGTCGGGTCTGAGGACTCACCCCTCACTGTGGGTGCAGGGGAGGATGGTGAACTGTCATCCTGCGGCCCACCAGAGGGAGGTGGAGGTGTTGGCTGTGGCACAGGCCTGTCCCTCAGTGCCGCCACTTGCTGGCCCAAGAGGTCCACAATTTGTCCCATGCGGGTGTCGATGGACCTCATCAGCAGAATGTGCTCGCGGAACAGTTCATCCGTTCTGGCCCATTCGTCCCTGAGCCCGTTCATATGCCCCAACAACTCTGGTGATGTGGTCCAGGGATTAGGTCCCAGCCTCTTGCTGTCTGTGGGTGACCCTGCTCGTCTCACCTGCCCTGCTGCCATGGACCTTGTGCCTCACCACTGTAGGCACCCACATCCTTTCCCTGCCCTCCTCATTCGGTGGTGTGGGGTGGTCATCCTCTGGGACATGGAGGGTGTTGCAGGCAGCACTGGTGGTGGTGGTGGTGGCAGAGGATGCACAGGCCATAACAGCAGGGGTCTGCAGTGACATGGTTATTGCAGCAGATGTGGTGGGGGGGACATTGGGTCCTGGGACCTGTTGCGCCCTGGCACACAAGATGGGCCTGCTTCGAGCTCATCGTCCAGAGAATACCGAGAGTCAACATCCGAGAGTCCATGTACCGGGGGTGGGACTGGCTGTGCACATTGCTGGTGTTGTCCTCTGCAGTGAGTTATTGGTCACCTGTGGGTCAGATGGGAGATGGACATTGTAGTGCACCCCGAAAGCTTTGTGTTAGCTGTATGTCATTCACTGTTTGTACACCACACAGTTGACTAATCATCACATTTTGTTGTATGTGCACTACTGTGCCTCCTGACATGGTGCTGTGGTACATGCATTACTTGTCCTTGGTGTGAGTTGTCAATACCTACCTTGCGCAACGTGCATGATTTCTGAGTACAGGGACATGCTGCCATCTAGGGACTAGCGCAGGACAACATTTCTGTGAGGACTCTTTGTTGATCACTCTGCCCTGTCAGATGTTACATCTGGCCATGAACAGGCCATTGTCATCTCCTACATACCTTTGTCTTGTCATGTGGATATCTGGATTTGTAACGCCAACCATGCTTTCTTGTTTCTCATTTGGTCCTTGCTGCTCTAACCCCATGGCACTTAAACATAGAATTCAGTGCTGTGCATGATTGTGCCCAGACTTTCTTCTACATGTGCATTGGTGTGTCACACTTTGGTTGCTGTGACAGTCTCATTTGCTTAGCTATGTGCACACTGTGAGTGGCAATAGGATCTGTGTGTATGTGTGTGCAATGAGAGGGCTGGTGTTGTCATGTGGCACCATGCTTTTTGCAGACACTGGCTGTGTGCACATATTGGCTACTTACCTGTTCTGTTTTCCCATTTGGCTTTGACTTGACACATGTGTGTGTGTGTGTGGTGGAGGCTTGCATCCTGCTCAGGGGTGTGACTAGCTAGCATGATATGTCTACCTACATGTTATTTTGTTTGTGGTGATACAATGGCTGACACATGCATCTGGGTGGGAGGGGAGGCTCCATTGTGATGGTCTGGGGAATGAGTTGGCCTGGTGGGAGTTGTTGTTTCAGGCCTCTCAGCCCCACACAGCCTCCATGGCACGATGGCTACCTACCTGTTAGTTTGTTTTCTAGTGGGACCATGGCTTCCAAATGCTTCTGGGTGGTGTGGAATGCTACACCCTGCTCAGGGGTGGGACAGGGGGCATGGTGGGAGTTGTAGTACAGTCTTCACACCCACAAACACCCCTCGCTGTTAAGATGGCTGCCTACCTGTTAGTTTATTTGTAGTGGGACAATGGCTTCCAAATGCTTCTGGGTGGTGTGGAGTGCTCCATCCTGCTCAGGGGTGGGACAGGGGGCATGGTGGGAGTTGTTGTGCAGGCCTCCCACCCCCACACAGCCTCCATGGCAAGATGGCTATCTACCTGTTAGTTTGTTGATAGTGGGACAATGGCTTCCAAATGCTTCTGGGTAGTGTGGAGTGCTCCATCCTGCTCAGGGTTGGGACTGGGGGCATGGTGGGAGTTGTGCAGGCCTCCCGTCCCCACACAGCCTTCATGGCAAGATGGGTACCTACCTGTTAGTTTCTTTGTAGTGGGACAATGGCTTCCAAATGCTTCTGGGTAGTGTGGAGTGCTCCAGCCTGCTCAGGGGTGGGACAGGGGGCATGGTGGGAGTTGCTGTGCAGGCCTCCCACCCCCACACAGCCTCCTTGGCAAGATGGCTACCTACCTGTTAGTTTGTTTGGAGTGGGACAATGGCTTCCAAATGCTTCTGGGTGGTGTGGAGTGCTACATCCTGCTCAGGGGTGGGACAGGGGACATGGTGGGAGTTGTTGTGCTGGTTGCCTGTGCACATGCCCCCATGGTGATGTTTGGGGTGGATGTGAGTGAGTGGATGTTGGATCTGTGAGACATGTGTTCGGGAGTGTGTGGTGCATATGAATGTACTTGTGCCTAGGAGGTGTAGCTTTGTAGTTGTGCAAGACAGTACATAGCAGTGTGGTGGTAGTCATTTGTTTGTACTTACCAGCCTCCACAACCCCGGCTTCTCCTGTGAGACTCTCTGGATGCAGTATGGAGAGCACCTTCTCCTCTCAAGCAGTGAATGGTTTTGGTGGGATGGGAGGGCCACCGCCAGTCCTCTCAGCCAGCTCACGGTTCTTGCTCCTCTTCTGTTTGACAACCCTCTTCAGGTCATGCCACCACTTCATGATTTCATTTTTTGAGCGCGGGGTGGTCCCTACTGCATTGACCCTTTCGACTATCTTTGCCCACATTTGGGCTCTTGTGGCTAATGGTGTCTGTTGGACCAGGCTACCAAACAGTTGTGGTTCCACTCTGACTATCTCATCTACCATTAACTTCAACTCACTCTCTGTGAATTTTGGCATTTTATGTGTTGCCATGGTGTGTGATGTGCAAATGGGTTGTGGGTGCAGGGGTGTGAGTGGTAGAGGGGGTGATGTGTATGGTGTGTGATGTGCAGGGGGGTCAGAGGTGCAGGTGTGGAAGTGGTGGTGATGGTGATGTGTGTGTGGTGTAATGTTTTGCCTCTCTTTTCTGTTATGGTTCAATCCCTTCTCCTCTGGAGTGTTGCAATGGATTGTGGTGTGGGATGGGGCTGGTTCTATACTCAGCTATGTGGGTGTGTCCAAATGGGTTATTTCTGTCAGGTGTGTTGTGTGGGTTGTCCTGGGATTTGTATTTTTGTATTTGCCATGTGGTTGTGTCATTGGGGTGTGTTCTGTGTTTTGGGGGGCATGGCTAGATGGCTGTGTGCACTTTGTGGCCTTGTTGTGGGTTTTTTCTTTCATCCGCCTTGTTTGTCACGGAGTGTCCGCAGCGGTGGGTGTACTGTAGCTCTTCCACCGTTGTTAGTGACTACGGCGGTCGGATACTGCGGAACGTACCGCGTGGGCTTCGGGGTTATCCTAATTTTTCGTGCAGTGTCTCTGCTGTCCTGGCGGCGTTTGATGGTTTTCCGCCGCGAATGTGTCTGCCGTGGACGGTTTTGGCCATCTCCGTCCGCTACGGGCGGTTTTTCTTGGCCTCGTTCCGCCGCGGTCGGTGCTTTTTGGCGGTTGATCCTAATTTGGGCGCCGGATTTTCCACAGTGACGGTGGGCGGTTGATTGCCGGATCCATGGCGGTCGGGGTGGTTTTCCGCCCGCCATCCTAATAGGCCCCTTATTTGTTAGAATTTTTTTTTTTAAGTTTATTTAATATAACATTTGTCCTCAGTATTCAACATCATAATATGTTTTTATTTGTTTTCATTTTTAATATTAAATATATATATATTTTGTTTTAATTTTCAACATATTTATATATTCTTTTTATCTCTTTTGTTTTTAAATATTTTTTGTTGTTAATATTTTGTTTATTATTAATTTTGAAATGAATGGAGTGGGAATATTAATGTTTACCCCTCCGCAATCCAACAATTTCCCTACTGTTGGACTGATTGGAGTGGGACTAGTACATTTGATCCTGCCACTATCCAACACTTTCCCTACTGTTGCACTCACTGGAGTGGGAATAGTAATTTGTACTCCTCCGCTAACCAACACTTTTCCTACTGTTGCACTCACTGGAAAGGGAAAAGTAATTTTTACCCCTCCGCTATCCAACACTTTCGCTACTGTTACACCTATTAGAGAGGGAATCATTATTTTTACCCATCCGCTATCCAACACTTTCCCTCCATTTAAACTCACTGGAGTGGGAATAGTAATTTTTACCCCTACGCTATCCAACCCTTTCCCTACTGTCGCAATCATTGGAGTGGAAATAGTATTTTTCAGTTCTCCGCTATCCAACACTTTCCCTACTGTTGTACTGGCTGTAGAGGGGATATTTAAGTTTAAAGATATTTTAATAGTTTAATGTATTTATTTATAATAAAATTATTTTTAAATTATATTTTATGTTATTGCTATATATACATATATATATATATTGAAGTTACTCTGTTGCAGTAAGTACGCTCTCAGGAATCAAAAAGAACCAGTAATAGTTTCAGAAGAACTGCTGTTTATTCAAACACAACGCGTTTCGCCGTCTGGCTTGGTCACGTGCCCTAGGGGGTGGCGGTCCCCAGGGCCATCACAGGCTCCAAGAGGGGGGCCGCGCGGCCCTCCTCCCAACATTTCCAAAGCCCCGGGGGGTGGTGGTCCCCGGGGCTTGGGGGTCCGTCACGGACCCCCCAATTTAAATAATTAGAGCCCCAGGGAGGTGGCAGGCCCCGGGGCGTGTGGGGGGGTACGAGACCCCACCAATATTTTATAAAAGCCCCGGAGTGGCGGTCCCCAGGACTTGGGGGGACCTTTGAGTCCCTCCACCCATTTACTAAACAAGCCCCGGGGAGGCAGTCCCTGGGGCTGTGGGGGGTCCGTGAGCCCCCCCGCAAATACTTTTGAAAAGCCCGGGGGGTGGCGGTCCCCAGGGCTGGGGGGCCCAGGCCCCCCATTACAATCTTAACATTGCCCCCGGGACATAGCCCACCCGGGGGCTAATTAATAACGAAGCGCGGGAGCCCGCGCTTCGTTTTTATTAAATTTTCGGCCGGATCCTCTGCGGACTTTGACAATTATTTTTTTTTAAATTGTTTTTTTTCCCTGGGGGTCCTTGTGGGACACCCTAAGCAGGCCCAGGGGGTCAGGGTGTTTCTACCCTGCCCCCTTTTCTCTTTTTTTTGCATTTGTTTTTCCATTTTCTTGTGCCTACTGAGGCACAAGATGGCTGCCAACACTTCCTGGTTTGGAGTGTTGACAGCCAATTAGAATAAAGCTCGTGATCGGGAGGGTGCGCGGATCCTCCGTGCCTCTAGATATCACTATCTTTATTTCTTAATTTCTCAAAAACTACTTAAAGGATTTACACCATTTTTTAAAAGGTCGCTTTCTGAGCCAAGCAGTACCTTTTTGCCAAACTTGGTATAATTCCGTTCAGCAGTTTTTGCAATAACTGTGTCTAAAGTTTCCTATGGGAAAATGATTTTTTCACCACTATTTTTTGAATTTCTCAGGAACTACTGAACGGATTTACATCATTTAAAAAAAGGGCAATTTCTGAACCAAGGGCTACCTTTTTGCAAAATTTGGTGGAATTCCGTTCAGCAGTTCGGGCTATAGCCATGTCTAAAATTTCCTACGGGAAATAACATGGGGGAAACGAGTTTTAGGACCCCCTCTTTTTCTCGGCCCCCGCTTGACGAATCACCCCCAAACTTTCAGGATAGGAGCTGACCGGAACGGAACCGGTGCCAAAGTTATTGGGTATAGTATGTTACGAGTTACGATTTTCCTATGAATAATAGGTCCTAACTATAGCTACCTACCTATATAAATATATATATATATATTTATATATATATATATATATATTTATTACCTACTGGCGGTCGCCAGTAGGTAGTTATAGTTAGGACCCTGTTTCCATAGGAAATCTGCAACATTCTATTTTGAATAACTTTGGCGCCGGTTGACGAATCCTCGCGAAATTTTCAAAACTAATGGGGCGCTACGCTCCGCTCCTACCCTGAAAGTCTCGGGGGGATTCGTCAAGCGGGGGCTGAGAAAAAAGGGGGGTCCCAAAACGCGTTTTCCCCATGCATTTTTCCATAGGACCTTTAGACACAGCTACAGCCCGAACGGCTGAACAGAATTACTTGTAATTTGGCAGAGAGGTAGTCAGCAGGTCAAGGAAGTGCCTTTTGTAGGTCTGGTGTAAATCTGTTCAGTAGTTCCTGAGAAAATAGCATTTAAATCAATATATATATCTGTAAGCGCACTCCGTGCGCTTACCGTAAGCTTACCGTACGCGTACGGTGCCGTGCGCGAGCTCAAATCTGATTGGTTGTCACATGACTGTAAACAATCGAATCGGACAAAATCAGGAAGTGTCGGCCGCCATTTCGTGTGTTTCACACAGAAAAAAAAAGGGAGATAACGTGAAAAGGGGGCAAGGAAGAGAGTTACAGACCCCCTAACATTTGAAAGGGGGTCAAAGAAGGACACAAAAGTACAAAAAAAACATTTATTAATTTTAAAAAAAAATCGCGGAGTACGCGTACCGTAAGCTTACCGTACGCGTACGGTATAAAAAAAAAATAAAAAAAGAAATAAAATTCAGATTTAAGTGTTTAGATATTAGGGGGCTCTAAAAAGAGCCGTTGTGTTTATGAAGTGATTTTTTTGTGGTACCTACAAGTAAGTACCGATGCAGAGTCTAAGGTTCAAGAGGAAGACTCTGTTCCCTTCATCAGTGAAGTGTACACCATCTCCTCTATAAATGTCTTGCATGTCGTAACGCAAGTTGTTGTGTTAAATGGAACCCATACCATAGTCTCGGAGGAAAGCAGAAACAGATTTGTTGACGTGCTTTCTTGCTTTGTCAATCTGCGGACAAAAATGATTGGACCAGTTCCATTTTTGCCTTTGGCATATGTTAGAATACACAAAGGCAGTTTTAGGGAAAAGTGAAAACAGTTGTGCAAAGGTCTCCTTCATAAGCATTTCCAGACCTACCCCAGTCAAAGTGCCTAGGTCATTGCCACCACAGTGCACTATTATGAGGTCAGGGTGTTGGATTTGCATGAAGGATTTCACCAATGGCATCAATTGGTGCCACTTTAACCCTCTCTGACCAATCCATTTAATGTCTACATTTGGCAAAGCAAGGTCTCTCACTATACCTGTTTTCTCTGCATACTTTTCACTCCAGAAGACATAGCTGTGCCCTACAATCCACACTGTGAACATCTTCAAAGGAGATCTGGATGCACTCAGGAGGTGTATTTCAGTAGAATGAGAAAAAGAAATGAAAGACAGTTTGGAAATGGAGGCATACATATTTTTTTTAAATAAAAAGAACTCATTGGCTGTTTCATACCATTCTACACTAAAAACTAGGCTGTATGTGTCAATTTATAGAAGCATGTTTTGTATTGGTACAGAAAAATGTGTTACCAAAGAACATTACTATGGATTTGCTGTTAGGTTAGAAAAGTCAAGCACTCTTGCTGTTTGGAAATGAAACATTGTGTGGTGAACTTCTGACCTGACTCCACACAGCAGTGTTCCATGAGCTGTTGCTATGGTAGCAGGCAGAAGTCAAGTTGGGGGAAGGGTACTTTTGGAAAAGGGTTGTGAAAAAGAAATGAAAGACAGTTTGGAAATGGAGGCATACATATTTTTTTTAAATTAAAAAGAACTCATTGGCTGTTTCATACCATTCTACACTAAAAACTAGGCTGTATGTGTAAATTTATAGAAGCATGTTTTGTATTGGTACAGAAAAATGTGTTACCAAAGAACATTACTATGGATTTGCTGTTAGGTTAGAAAAGTCAAGCACTCTTGCTGTTTGGAAATGAAACATTGTGTGGTGAACTTCTGACCTGACTCCACACAGCAGTGTTCCATGAGCTGTTGCTATGGTAGCAGGCAGAAGTCAAGTTGGGGGAAGGGAACTTTTGGAAAAGGGTTGGTTTTCAACCAATAGAAATGTGTGATTACATTTGAAAAAAAGGGGGAAGCACTGAGATTTTAAATTAACATGTATATGTGTGGAAAAAGAGAGGGAAACATTGCCATTATCTGGTTCTGCTGAGAGGAGAGAGGTGTACAGAACAGAGATCCTGGCTCTGATAATCTGCTGTTTGAGTGCCACATTTCTTTCACAACTAACTAATTTTAAAGGTGAGTTATGAGTTTGAGAGGGGGTGTTTGTGGTTAATTTAGATATAAAAAAAAGAATTGTGATTATTTGTTTAAAGTTGGGATTTACATTTTCTGTTTTGGGAGATATTTAACTGTTTGGAATATGTAAAATATTATGGTGTATGTTTTCACCATAAGTTAATGTGTATTGGTAACAATGAGGAATACTGTTTTGTGCCTACCATCAAACCATGAGTCTGTGTGCAGAGAAGAATTGTTGACAGAGATTTAATTTGTGTTGCTGTTGAAAAGTAAGACTTGCAGTTGAAAGAAAAGGACAGGTTCTTTTTAATTGTGATGGTTAGCATTTAGCAGAAATCACTTTGAAAGAAAAGAGAGGAACATGGCAGCACATTTGAAAAAAGCATTAGTTCTGTAAGAATTGATAACCCAGGAAAGGGGCAGCCTGTGTTTTGTGCCTACCAACACATGAGTCTGTGTGCACACAGGAATTGTGGGCGGAGATTTAATTTGTGAAGATGTTGTTCAGTAAGAAATGCAGTCCCAGGAAAGGGGCAGCCTGTGTTATGTGCCTAAAATAATGGCAGGACCTTGTAATGTGGTAATTGTTTTTCAGTGTTTTTTTTTTTTAAAAAAAAATACGCTTACCGTACGCGTATGGTAAAAAAAAAAAAAAAAGTTTTTAAGAATTTTTTTTAAAAAGTTGAGAGGTAAGGTTGGCTCTTAAAAGAGCCGTTGTGTTCATGCAGGGACAGAGGAAAGGAAGAATGGGAATATTAGCTGGTAGGACAAATGTGCTGGTCTATTCTGTTGTTAATTAGGGGAACACTGGTCTCCCCACGAACAATTAGACCATGGCAATTTGAGCACCGCATTGTAACCCTCGCAAATCGATGGTTAGTTTCCAGAGGACCAGAAAAAGGTGAATCTGCCCGAACAGATGAAGGGCTCAGCTGAGCTGCCGAAGATGGACTCGGCTGAGCTGCTGTGGATGTGCTTGGTCGACTTACTGAAGGGTTTCCTCCAGTATGTCGAGCATGTGTCCTAGGGTGTACATCCTCAAGGTGTCTTAACATAGTGTGATTCCCGAAGGAATACTTCTTGTTAGGATTACCTCTAGAAAGTACACGCTGGCACAGCTTGCAAGTCACTAAAGCAGCATTTACTTTTTTCTCGCCCTCAGGAAACGTAAAATACTCCCATATAAAAGAGCTCTTCTGTTTCCTCCTTCTCTGCCTGATGGTGGTGCTGCTAGCCTCACTCTCAGAAGAGGAGTGCTCGTCTGCCATCGTATCCCAAAGACAACTCAGCTCCTTCTCCTAAGGGATCACAAGCAGAAATGAGGGGAATGGGTGTGGTGTAGGAGAGTTCTAGAACTGAAAGTACTTTAAACCAATCAAAAGTTTTGTTTCTTGATCACATGACCTACCGTGCGCGTACGTTACGCTTACGGAGCGCTTACGGAGCGCTTACGGTAAAAGTGCGCATGCGCGTATAAAAGACACGCGCACGCG
This sequence comes from Triturus cristatus, assembly GCF_964204655.1. NCBI lineage: Eukaryota > Metazoa > Chordata > Amphibia > Caudata > Salamandridae > Triturus > Triturus cristatus. The sequence goes on along the minus strand of NC_140589.1, from coordinate 1,646,333,150 downwards.
CGCATGCGCATAACAGGCACGCCCCAACACTTCCGCATAACGCGCGCGTGTAACGTATGCGCTTACGCACCGCGTACGCACGACTACGTAAATTGCGTAACCATACGCAAAAAGAATAGAAATATTACGTACATTACGCAAAACGTATGCTTACCGTAAGCTTACCGTACGCGCACGCAAAAAAAAAAAGAAAAAATAAAATAAAATTATAAAAAAAGAATCACTATGTTATACTAATATATCTTACCTGTTTGGTAAAAAAAAATGAGAAAAAATAATATATTGCAGAATTTTTAACATTTAAGCATAGTGTTTAAAGAGAATATAAAGTAAAAAAAAAAATGTAAAAAACCTTGCAAATAAAAAAAAAAAATCACACGTTTAATATAACAATTTGTATTTAAAAAACCATATTAAATCACTGAAAAAACCATGGGTTTCACACACGTTATAGGTAAGAATTAGCATTTAAAAAACCATACAAATTCACTGAAAAAACCATGGGTTTCACACACGTTATAGTTAGGAATTAGCATTTAAAAAACCTTGCAAATTCAGTGAAAAAACCATGGGTTTCACACACGTTATAGTTAGGAATTAGCATTTAAAAAACCTTGCAAATTCAGTGAAAAAACCATAGGTTTCACACACGTTATAGTTAGCTGGACTATTCACTCGTAAAAAACCAATGAAATTCCCCCGTTATAGTTAGTTAAGCTAACTATAACTCGCGCACCCGCAATCCACTGCTGATGACGTCACATATTACATCACTCATGACATGGTCAGTGACATCACTCATGACATCACTCATGACATCTCAAATGACATCACTGATGACATCATCCTTGTGATACAGTGGCAGACCTCCTCTCACCCTAATATAACCTTTGAAACACACATTCAAAAATAGAGACAAACATTTTCAAAAAAATGGACATACCAATACCAGTTACAACAACCTCTTCAGTAATTCTAAGATCCACATACACATCCACACATTCACGAACAGTCCTATACAGTCACTCATACATGTACTCACTCATCATATGTACTCTTACACCTATACATCCTGCTACACAATGCCACTCATCCACAGAGTTACTGACACACATACTCACTCATGAAAATAAAGAATCAAACATAGATTTATTTGCATATACAGTTATACCCACACCACCACACTTACTTCTACGGAAAGTTACACATACTTAGTCTTTTAAACAATCACTTATAGAAACACATACTTATTCATACAGGAACTCTTTTAATCTCTCACTCTCACATATACTCACTTATATACACCAATAGTCACATATAGTAGTTTAAAACATATGTAGTTACTCATAAAGACACTATTGAGACAGTCATTCACTCACTAACACACCCATACACACACTCATCCACCCATACAGTCCTGCACACATGCTGTCTTCAACACATACAACCAGTGAGTCACTCATTCATGCACCTATGCACTACGTAATACCCCCCACCGAACCATGCAGACACTCAGACTGATACTCAAAAAACCACCTAATATCCTATAAAAACACTCATGTAGCTACTCATCAACCCATGCAGCCACTTATACACAAAGTGAGACACTGATACAGATAATTACATATTTAAACATTACTCTGTAAGCCATATATTCACTAAGATACACTTAATCAGTCAGTTATACAATCAATTTTTCAAAAACAAATCATCCATTTAGACACTTATATACTCATTTATTCTTCTATCGACCTTGAGATATACATATATAAAACATATTTAATTTTCAGAAAAATACACATTCACTGGATGATGTCATCAGTGATGTCATTTGAGATGTCATCAGTGATGTCATGAGTGATGTCACTGACCATGTCATGAGTGATGTAATATGTGACGTCATCAGCAGTGGATTGCGGGTGCGCGAGTTATAGTTAGCTTAACTAACTATAACGGGGGAATTTCATTGGTTTTTTACGAGTGAAATGTCCAGCTAACTATAACGTGTGTGAAACCTATGGTTTTTTCACCGAATTTGCAAGGTTTTTTAAATGCTAATTCCTAACTATAACGTGTGTGAAACCCATGGTTTTTTCAGTGAATGTATATATATATATATATATATATATATATATGTATATATATATATATATATATATATATATATATATATATGTAAAAAAGAAGCAGAGAACTCTGGGTAGTTCTCAAGTTTAGGTGGAGAGCAGCTCCTGTAGGGAGCACTCTCAACACCAGTGACACTATGAAATTGCTCACTCCAAATGTCTGCTTTTCTATCAAAGTCTTTAAGCATAGGATTAGCACAGTGCTAACCACACCAAGATAGAAAGGTACAAAGTCTTTGGCCATTTCTACAGCAAAGTCTTTACCAATTCAAAGCTGTAATACTGTGCCTGGAGTGGTAAAAGGCTTTAGTTATTTTACAGCTCAGCATGGCTAGCATTGTGCAAATGGCTTTTAGTGCTGCTTCCAACTGCAGCCCTTTAATGAACATTAACACATCACAAAGATAAGGATGTTCATGAAAGAGTACAAGTATCAGGTGCATGATGCTATCTTCCTCATTTAGCTGCTAACACAATAAGACAATGATCCATCTTGAAAGATCCTGGTCTTCCTACAAGATATTATCTAAAAAGGAAAAAAAAGAACTCCAAAGTAAATGTAATCAATATAATATGAAATCTTAAACGTTTCATAAAGACAATTTATTTCAGTTTTTAAATACGTGCTTTAAGGTAAATGTCAACATATTTATGTATACCACTCTTCAAGGGAGAGGAGGGTGGGATAATGTTAGCCTCCGTTGTCTTTAAAGAAATCAAGGGGGCATATTAGCAAGGGCAATATCGCCGCTTTAGTGGGACCTTTTCCTGCTAAAGCGGCGATAATTCTATCGCACTATCACCAAGCTGTCGCTAACAGCAGTTAGCGACAGCTTTCTGACGAAAGCGACCGGTTCGAGTGCCGCTTTGCATGTCAGCGACATTTAACTGGGGTCATCGCCGGTTTTTTAACACCTGCTATTTTCCTGACTTAACCATACCTGACATAGGGGGTGGATTATGCTGATACGACTACAGGGTCGTATCAGCAAGGTTTTCCCCCTTCCCCATGCAACATCGCTGGTTTTGTCACCATGTTGGTCCTTCCCTTCCGCTATCGCTGGAATATTTATCGCCATAGTGCTAATTGTTGCTAATACAGCGTTAGCATGGTGATATATTCCAGCGATAGCTGGCGATAAAAAAATTCGCGCTGAGCGCGTTCTGCGATATTTATCACAGTTTTTTGCTAATATGGCCCAAGATTCTCTCTGCATATCAGTTGGAGAATCGCATTTCATTACAAGACCGGAGGCTACCATTATGCATGTTTAAAGCCCCTCGAGGCTAAATTACTAACATGTACTATTGGTTTTGAATAAATCTAACAAATGTGTTTGCGTTTGACCTTGAACTGGTTGCCATACGAAGCTCGGATACAATAAAAAATTGCATGCATGGCACACAAAGCCATTCACTTCAATACCTCTCTGTACCTCGCTAAGAAACTGGAGCTCTCATGTGGTTCGAGAGCCTCCAGAAGCGCCTGCACACTACTGCTCAAACCACAAAACTTCAAGAAGAAATAAACCTGCATTCGAGCCTTCTCAGGTATAGCACAGAGGATTTGGAACTCCCTCCCCCCTGAAGTCAGAGTGAATCCTTCCATCGTCCTCTTCAAAGAGGAAGTCATTGAGCTCTTGATGAAGATATTTCGGCCTCTGACTGGCTAGTTCCAGTGGATACTGAGGTCACTGACGCAGATCTGTGGCCCTGGTGCCATGGTCACGTGAATCCCTTGGCTCTACATGACTGTTGTTGGAGGGAGGCCCACCGGGTAGTCGGGGAGACTAGTCCGGGCACCTTCCTACCGCAAAGTTATAGCCGAGCGCCGCTGAGAAGCCCCCTCGGGGAGGTCTTTCTCCTATGATCGTACTAGGCCCAGTAACACCACCACACAGGACTCAATAGCAGTTGCGAGATTAGATTCTTTATCGGCAGTAGTACGTGCAATATTTACAGAGGGATCGAGGGATCCTATCAGAGTCTCAATGTTCGTTCAAGAGGATAGGGTAGCGGGACAGTCTTAGTGCCAGCCAGGCACAGGAGGCCTCTGCGCCAGACCTTGGGTGCTGGTCTCAGAGCGGCTCGGACGTGGAGAGCCGCGACGTCGTCTGCAGGGCTCGGATGGTAGTTCCGCTTAGGTCGAGCCGCGACGAGGTCAGCTGGGCTCTGGTGGTAAGGTTCAACAAGGTCGGGCCGCGACAGCGTCAGCAGGGCCCCAAAGGTTTGTGAAGGTCTTTAAGCATGGTGGAGCCGCGACGTCGTCAGCAGGGCTCAAGTGGTGGTTCAGGGTGAGTCTTCTTCCGTAGGGTCAGCCGCGATCCGATCAGCAGGGCTCTTGACTCCAGGATACAACTACTGCCCTGTTGTCGGGTCGCCCCAGATATAGGACGGGAGCCCTTTGATGTCCGGACCCGTGCGACCGGAGGGGGCGGAGAGGCCGGGTAGGGAGCGGCCAGACGCCCAGCAGGGGAGGCGCCAGGCCCCAGAGAGCTGTGGGGTGATCACACCTAGGTGTGGAGAGACGGTAGGGGGTCCCATCGATACTGCCCTCCGCCAGGAGTGGGAAGGGCTCACGTGGTATCCCCCGGGCCAGGGGTTGGCGTCTCGATGTCGGGCCTCGCTGGGACCGAGGCCGGGTAGAGCAGGGTCATACAGGCGGTCACGTGGAGTGACGTGCAATCCAAGATGGAGGAGTCCCGAGGTGCATGGGACCTCGTGCGGCTTAGCGCAGGGAAACAGGACCACGCCACGAGGCCGGCTCCCACACGTGTCCCCCCCAGCTGAAGGCAGGGAGAGTCACCCATCTTCTTGGGGGTTCTCCTCGCCGAGGCGGAAGAATCGGGACAGGCCGTCAGCATTGGCGTGGTCGTTGCCGGGCCGGTGTTCAACAGTGAAGTCTATCCCTTGCAGCGAGATGGACCAGCGTAACAGCTTGGGGTTCTCGCCCCGCATTTGCATGAGCCACCGCAAGGGCCGGTGGTCAGTCTGGACCCTGAAGTGGGTACCGAAAAGGTAGGGCCGGAGCGTCTTGAGAGCCCATACCACAGCGAAGGCCTCCCGCTCGATGGTGCTCCACCTCTGTTCTCGCGGCAGCAGTCGGCGGCTGATAAAGGCCACCGGTCGGTCGAGGCCCTTGGCGTCCAGCTGGGAGAGGACTGCCCCGACCCCGTACTCCGATGCATCGGTCTGGACTACAAATTCCTTGCTGTAGTCGGGGGCCTGTAGCACAGGGGCAGCGCACATGGCCGCTTTGAGAGCATCAAACGCGGTCTGGCAGCGGGGCGTCCAGTGCACCGCCTTGGGTTGTTTCTTTGAAGTGAGTTCCGTAAGGGGGCCCACAATGCTGCCGTAGTTCTTTATGAAACGTCGGTAGTAGCCTGTGAGGCCTAAGAAGGCCCGGACAGCGGTTTGGGTGGCGGGAGGCTCCCACGCCTGGATGGCGTCAACTTTTAACCGGAGGGGGGCCACGTGGCCACTCCCCACCTGGTGGCCCAGATAGGTCACAGATCCTTGACCGATCTGGCACTTGCTGGCCTTAATTGTGAGCCCGTCTCTTTGGAGAGCGGCCAGGACTTCCCCAAGGTGTCCTAGGTGCGCGGCCCAATGGTCGCTGAAGACAGCAATGTCATCGAGGTAGGCCGCGCTGAAGGCTTCGAGACCGGCCAGGACCTTATTTACCAGCCTCTGAAAGGTCGCTGGGGCGTTCTTCATGCCGAAGGGCATCACCCGGAAGTGGTAGTGGCCGTCGGGGGTAGAGAAAGCTGATCGTTCTTGTGCGCCGGGAGTGAGCTTGATCTGCCAGTACCCAGCGGTGAGGTCAAAGGTGCTTAGGTAGCGGGCGTCCCCTAAGCGATCAATCAGCTCATCGGCTCGTGGCAAAGGGTGGGCATCGGTCTTGGTAACTGCGTTCAGGCCCCGGTAGTCGACACAGAATCTGAGTTCGGGGGCCGTGCCGGGGGCGGCGGCCTTCAGCACCAAGACTACCGGGCTGGCCCACGGGCTGTCGGAAGGCTCGATGACTCCGAGGGCGAGCATCTTGGCGACCTCGGTCTTTATGCAGGCTCGGACTCGGTCAGGCACTCTATAAGCGCAGTGTCGTACAGGGGGGCTATCCCCCGTGTCCACGTCGTGGACGCACCAGGGGGTCACCCCGGGCGTGAGGGAGAAGAGGGCAGCGAAGGGTTGCAGCAGATTCTGGCAATCATGGCGCTGTTCTGGTGTCAGGGTGGCGGAGAGGTGGACGCCCTCCAAGGAGCCGTCTTGGCTCGAGGACCCCAGGAGGTCTGGTAGGGGCTCGGAGTCACTTTCACCCCCATCGTCGGTAGCCAGTAGTAAGCTTAGTTCAGTTCGGGCAAAGTGGGGCTTGAGCCGGTTGGCGTGCAGGACCCTGAGGGGGTTCCTCGGGGACTCCATGTCGACCAGGTACATGACGGGGCTCTTCCTTTCAACTATCTTGAAGGGCCCGGTCCACTTGTCCTGCAGGGCGCAGGGGTCCACGGGTGACATGACCCAGACTTGCTGGCCCGGCTCAAACTCGACGGCTGAGGCATTCTCGTCATACCAGCGTTTCATGTCTTCTTGGCTGGTTTCAAGGTTGGCTTCTGCCAGGGCACGGAACTTTCGAGTCTGGTTCCACAGGGTCAGGAGGTACCGGTAGACGTCGGGCGGGGCACTTTGGACGTTCGCCTCCCAACCCTCCTTGACCAGGCTGAGGGGCCCTCGGACGGGGTGCCCATACAACAGTTCGAAGGGGCTGAAGCCCAGGGACTTCTGTGGTACCTCCCGGTAGGCGAACAGGAGACAGGGCAACAGGACATCCCATCTCCTCCTGAGGGGCTCTTCCAGGCCCTCGATCATCCCTTTCAGGGTTCGGTTGAACCGCTCGACCAGTCCGTTCCCCTGGGGGTGGTAAGGGGTGGTGAATTTATAGGTGACCCCACATTGTTGCCAGAGTGATCTCATGTACTTCGAGATAAAGTTCGTCCCCCTGTCGCTCACCACTTCTCGGGGGAACCCCACCCTGGAGAAGATGCCCATCAGGGCCCGGCCCACCACTGGAGCGGTCACAGTTCAGAGGGGGACAGCTTCTGGGTACCGGGTGGCGTGGTCGACCAGTACCAGGATGAAGCGGTGGCCCAGGGCTGTTCGGGGGTCGAGGGGCCCCACGATGTCTATCCCCACTCGTTCGAACAGGGTGTGGACGGCTGGAAATGGTTGTAGGGGGGCTTTCACTCGTCCCCCAGTCTTCCCGCTAGCTTGGCAGGTCGGGCAGGACCGGCAGTGCTGGTCCACGTCTCGTCTCATTCGGGGCCAATAGAAATGGGCCACGAGGCGGCTGTAAGTCTTGTCCCGCCCGAGATGTCCGGCGAGGGGCACGTCATGTGCCAGGTTCAAGAGGAACTCTCGAAATCGGAGGGGGACCACCAGCACCCGGCTGGCCCCTAGTTCGCCGACTTTCTGCTCGCTATACAATAAGTCATTGTCCCAATAGACCCAGTGGGTTCCCGAGGGGTCCCCCGCAGCCTGGGCGGCCGCCTGCTGTCGGGCCCCCTCGAGGGACGGGCAGCCCTTCTGTTCTTGCTGGAATTGTTCACGGGTGTGGCCCCCGTCGTGGCGCCACTGGGCCAGCTCGGGGATCTCGCTGAGGGGAGCGGCCTCGCTGGAAGAAAGTTCGGATGGCCCGGCCTCCTCGTCAGGTTCCTCCGGGCCGGAGGAGGTGGATGGTTCAGGGCCCGCCGGTTTGTCGGGGGCCGGGGCCGCAGCTGGCTGGGCGGTCATGGACCGAGTGGTGGCGCAGGCCCACTCGGGTAGTCCTAGCATCCCCAGATGCTCTCGGTGCTCCACCTGGGCCCAGGGGGAGCTCTCTAGGTCGTTCCCCAGGAGGCAGTCCACCGGGGCATCGTCGCGGACAGTTACTTTTAGGGTGCCGGACACTCCTCCCCACTCGAAGGGGATTCGGGCCATCCGGCACAGGCTCTCGGTGTTGTCGGCGGTTCGGACAGGGCAGAGGACATGTGGCAGGATCTGTTCGGGGGTCACCAGATGGCAGCGGACAGCGGTCACACTGACCCCAGTGTCCCGGAGGGCCTCGGCCCGTCGCCCATTGATGGTGACCCACTGTTGGTACTTCTGGGTGTTGCTTGGGATGGTGGCGCGGGGCACCATTTCTCGGGAGCCTAGGCATACAAGTGACATGGCGGCTGGTTCCCACTCGGGGGACCCGTCGTCGTGCTTTTCCTCCTCGTCCTCTCCCTCCCCCAGGGCTGCGGCGGCAATTTGTCGGGGAGGTGGCCCCGTGGTCCCGTTCCGTCGGTTCACGGGGCAAGCCGGGTCACTTGCATAATGGCCGGTCTGCTGACATCCGAAGCAGGTTACGGTCGGTCGTGGTCCAGACCGGGCGATAGGGGTCCCTCTTCGGCCCTGGGTCGGGGAAGCGGGGTTGGTTGCTTGCCCTCGTGGCGGACTTCTGGGCGGTCCAGCTGGGAATTCTCGACTGCGGTGGGACCCCCCTCCTCCGCCGCGCTGGCGGGGAGGTCCCGTGGTACTCCGTTGGTAGTCCCCCACGGGGTTCCGGGGGACCCGGGTGTAGACCCATCGGTCCGCTTCGGCGGCGAGCTTCTGGGGCTCGGTCAGTTTACTGTCCAGGAGGTGTTGCCTTAGTTCCACAAAGCAGTTGTTGGCGAGGTGCTCCCAGACAATGAGGTCGAACAGTTCGTTATATGAGGTGACCTTGCTCCCTTTGATCCATCCTTCCAACGCTCGGCTGAAGAAGTCCACGTATTCGACCCATGTGGTACCGGGGATCTTCTTGCAGTCCCGGAAGCGTTGCCGGTACATCTCGGCCGACAGTCCGTAGCGTGTGAGTAGGGCTTCCTTCATGTGGTCGTACGAGGTCATCACTGCGTCGGGTAGTTGCAGCAGGGTATCCCGTCCCTCGCTGAGGAACCTCCCCCATAGGCCGGCGCCCCAATCCTTCCGGGGTACCCGATGGGAGGTCATGGCGACTTCGTACGCTCGGAACCATTGCTGGATGTCGTCATTTTTATAGTACTCCTTGACGACATCCTTGGGGATGTGAACCTTTGGCTCGGTCGGGGGCAGAGCGTCCCGGGCTCCGGGGTTGCTGGTCTCCCCAGCTTTAGCTTTTAGTTCAAGTTCTTTAAGGCTCCTCTCGTGCTCGAGGGTTAGCCGTCTCTCTTCTTGCTCCCGATGCCTTTTCTTCTCCTCGATTTCTTCTTGTAGTCGTAGTTGCTCCAGGGCTATCTTTTTCTCCGCCAGTAGGAGCTCACCGTCCAGCCGGAGTCGGGCAAGGTCCATTTCGTGTGTCCGGGCTCTTTCCCGTTCTCGTATCTCTTCGGGGGAAAGGCTGGTGTCGGGGACGGTTCGCTCCCCGTTTGTCGGGGTCGTGGTCGGCAGGTTTCCGTCCCGGGCCGAGGTCCCTTCGGCTCGGGGTGGAGGGGTCTCGGGTTCTGCCCAGGCTTTCAGGGCTTTCTGCATTTCTTCCTTGGTGCCCAATCCTGTGGTTGGGATCCCTTTGTCTTTGCAGAATTGTTTGAGTTCCTTGTGGGTGTATTCCTCCAGTTTCTCCAACTGGAAGGTTGCGGCCACCGTTGCTTCTTGGCCATCCATGGTTCCCTTTTTCTCTTCTCGTCTGGTCAGGTAGTGGTTGCGTTACTTGCTTGTACGATTGCGTTTGCTCGGATCCCGTCGCTGGCCACCAAATGTTGGAGGGAGGCCCACCGGGTAGTCGGGGAGACTAGTCCGGGCACCTTCCTACCGCAAAGTTATAGCCAAGCGCCGCTGAGAAGCCCCCTCGGGGAGGTCTTTCTCCTATGATCGTACTAGGCCCAGTAACACCACCACACAGGACTCAATAGCAGTTGCGAGATTAGATTCTTTATCGGCAGTAGTACGTGCAATATTTACAGAGGGATCGAGGGATCCTATCAGAGTCTCAATGTTCGTTCAAGAGGATAGGGTAGCGGGACAGTCTTAGTGCCAGCCAGGCACGGGAGGCCTCTGCGCCAGACCTTGGGTGCTGGTCTCAGAGCGGCTCGGACGTGGAGAGCCGCGACGTCGTCTGCAGGGCTCGGATGGTAGTTCCGCTTAGGTCGAGCCGCGACGAGGTCAGCTGGGCTCTGGTGGTAAGGTTCAACAAGGTCGGGCCGCGACAGCGTCAGCAGGGCCCCAAAGGTTCGTGAAGGTCTTTAAGCACGGTGGAGCCGCGACGTCGTCAGCAGGGCTCAAGTGGTGGTTCAGGGTGAGTCTTCTTCCGTAGGGTCAGCCGCGATCCGATCAGCAGGGCTCTTGACTCCAGGATACAACTACTGCCCTGTTGTCGGGTCGCCCCAGATATAGGACGGGAGCCCTTTGATGTCCGGACCCGTGCGCCCGGAGGGGGCGGAGAGGCCGGGTAGGGAGTGGCCAGACGCCCAGCAGGGGAGGCGCCAGGCCCCATAGAGCTGTGGGGTGATCACACCTAGGTGTGGAGAGACGGTAGGGGGTCCCATCGATACTGCCCTCCGCCGGGAGTGGGAAGGGCTCACGTGGTATCCCCCGGGCCAGGGGTTGGCGTCTCGATGTCGGGCCTCGCTGGGACCGAGGCCGGGTAGAGCAGGGTCATACAGGCGGTCACGTGGAGTGACGTGCAATCCAAGATGGAGGAGTCCCGAGGTGCATGGGACCTCGTGCGGCTTAGCGCGGGGAAACAGGACCACGCCACGAGGCCGGCTCCCACAACTGTGTATTTTATTCTTTGTTGGTTCTGTTTTTGATTGCTTGTATCTGTATCCCTCTTGATGTATAAACTGTGAAGCGCTCTGATACCCGCGGTGGTCATGGTCGCGCTATAGAAAACGTTCTAAATAAATAAATAAAATAATCAGTTGTTTTGAGAATCTCTGGTAAAGATCCACCTGACCAAAAGACGTTACTAGACATTGAAGGATAAGCTCCAAACCTTGAAAGGTCACCACCCGCCTCACTGATAATCATACGTATCCATCCGGCAAGTGTTGCTGTGGAAACTGGTTTATGAGGTTTCACATAGGACAAAAGAAGTTGGTCAACTCCATGCACCCTGCATTCTAAAATCTTACTTTCATGCATCTGAGAAGCCGATCATGATGTAGCCATCACAATACCACTGATACGATAGTTGATTTCTAAAACAAGAGAATACTATTTACAGACATCCGCATGAGAAATATACTATTTATTATTTACTCGTCACAGAATCCCTTTCTGTGCCTTGCTGGAAGGGAGATATCTTAACTAACCAATGTTGGCACGTGTAACCTATAGGTTACACAAAGATGAGATCTCTACAGCTGGAGCATTAACTGACTGACATATATCTCTGTCTGAATGGAAGGAAACTTTGACCAACAGGCCCGGCTCAAGGAAGTTTTATTTGGGTGGGCCAAGGATGCATTCGGGTGGGCCATTGAGCCCCCAATTGATACTTATATGCCAGGCCTGCTTCAGGGCCCTCCTTTATCTCTGCTTAGTCTTACAAGGGCACAGTAAAACACATTTTTGTCTTGCCAAATCCCTTTCTTAATGTTATCGCTTTTTTTTTCTTTGTAATGTTCCTTTGATGGGAAGAGGAGGTTTATGAGGTTGGAGTATCATGCAAGTGACACTTCTCGGGCTCTCCATCATGACCTCCTCCTCAGATTACCTCACTATCACCCTCCACCAGCGCCCCTCATCTCTCCATAGCCCCCCATTAACCTCCTCCTCGGATTCCCTCACTGCCATCCTGCACCAGCGCCCCTCCTCTCTAACCCTGGGCGTGACACTACGCTTCGCCCACGTAGTGTACGTAGCGCTGCCTGCTTCGCAGTTTTCGAAGTAGGCGAAGCAGGCAGTGCTACGCACACGCCAGGGCGAAGCGTAGCTGCCTGCCACCCACCTCCCGCCCGCCCTCCTTTTAAAACATACCCTAATTGTAAATGAAATAAAAGTAAAGACACTTACCTGAAGCGCAGCGTCTCCGGGGCTCCCTCTTCCTGGTTTCCAACTTCTTCTTCTGACAAATGCGCATGCGCGGACGCCCGCGCATGCGCAGTTCTCGCAAGAAAAATTTCCCCGTACGACTCGTATCCGGTCTTTTTACCGTACGAATCGTACAAGTGCCGTACAAACTGCCAAGTACGATTCGCATGGGAAAAAGTCCATACGAATCGCATTGGGAATATTTCCCCACACGTCCTCGGGTCGGAAAATGTGCCCGACACGTCCCCGGACGATTTACCGTACAAATGTGAAAAGTGAAGTCCGACCGCGGAAGTACGATCCATCCCGTGCGTCCGATGTTACAAGCGGATGGAAAAAACACCGTCCGCACCGAACTCCTATAGCAACCATGGAGACATGTGCCCGCACCCCCCCCAGCCCCCGTATGTATGCGCCCAACCACCCCCCCAGCACCCGTACGAGTAGAACCCCCACCCGTGTATGAACACCCGTGTATGTACGAGTCGAACCCCCACCCGTGTATGTACACCCGTGTATGTACGAGTCGAACCCCCACCCGCGCATGTATGGAGCGTACCCTCACCCCAACCGTGTATGTACGGCCCATACCCTCACACGCGTATGTATGGAGTGTACCCCCACCACAACCGTGTATGTACAGACCGTACCACCCCCCGTATGTATGGAGCGTACCCCTCACCCCAACAGTGTACGTACGGACCGTACCCCCACCCACGTATGCATGGAGCATACCCCCACCACAACAGCGTATGTACGGACTGTACCCCCACCCCCGTATGTATGGAGCGTACCCCCACCACAACAGTGTACGTATGGACCGTACCCCCACCCGCATATGCATGGAGCGTACCCCCACCACAACAGCGTATGTAAGGACCGTACCCCCACCCCGTATGTATGGAGTGTACCCCCCACCCCAACAGTGTATGTACGGACCGTACCACCCCCCGTATGTATGGAGCGTACCCCCACCCCAACAGTGTACGTACGGACCGTACCCCCATCCGCGTATGCATGGAGCGTACCCCCACCTCAACAGCGTATGTATGGACCGTACCACCCCCCGTATGTATGGAGCGTACCCCCCACCCCAACAGTGTACGTAAAATGTAAATGTAAATTGTAAATTGATACTTGTATAGCGCACTACTCACCCGCAAGGGTCTCAAGGCGCTTGTACGAATACCGCTGTGGAACCCTTCCTGGCTTTCCCTGTGAGGCGTCCACTCCTGGGCACCCCCAAGGTGGAGGCCAGGCATCCTTAGCGTTGTGGGGGCCGTTGTGGAGATTAAGCAAGCTATTGCCCAGAGTTGCAGAGTGGGACTCCATGTTTGGAATGGCACCGAGGCGAGAATTATCAGGTCCGTGGAATTTTTGAGCCCAAGACCCACCGAGGCGGGGAATTGAACCCTGGTCCCGGGCTAGACCTCTGCATCAGGGTCTGCCACTCTAATCATTGAGCCACACTTCTCCTACGTACGGACCGTACCCCCACCCGCGTATGCATGGAGCGTACCCCCACCACAACAGCGTATGTACGGACCGTACCCCCACCCCCGTATGTATGGAGTGTACCCCCCACCCCAACAGTGTACGTACGGACCGTACCCCCACCCCCGTATGTATGGAGCGTACAACCCACCCCAACAGTGTACGTACGGACCGTACCCCCACCCGCGTATGCATGGAGCGTACCCCCACCACAACAGCGTATGTACGGACCGTTCCACCCCCCGTATGTATGGAGCGTACCCCCCACCCCAACAGTGTACGTACGGACCGTACCCCCGCCCGCATATGCATGGAGCGTACCCCCACCACAACAGCGTATGTACGGACCGTACCCCCACCCCTGTATGAATGGAGCGTACCCCCCCAACAGTGTACATACGCCGTACCCCCACCCCCGTATGTATGGAGCGTACCCCCCACCCCAACAGTGTACGTACGGACCGTACCCTCACCTGCGCATGGATTGAGCGCACCCCAGGCCCCAACACCTGCACCTTCACCCAACATCGCGCATGTCCGAGTTGTACCAAGCCAGAGACAAGGACAGCACTTACAACAAAATGGCCGATGTACACACCGTACACACACTAAAAACACACGTACACAACCAGGACAAAGCAAAAAAACACAAGAAGACTCCATTCGAAGCGCACAAAGCCACAAAACATGTCCAACAAGCACAAATACAACACATTCACTGACCTGCAACTGCCAAACTCCCAAACAGAGGCCCAAAACACAACCACTCCTAATAACACACCCACCCAAAGTTCAAACACAGCCACACCCACCAATGGACCAATAAAAAGGCCCAACACACACAAACCATGATCCTTTGCAACAGACCCACTGCTGCCAGACCACACAGAGAAACAACTGCACCATACTACAACCTCCACTACACCTTACACCTGCACACCTTCACACAACCACCTTCACAAACACCCCCTCATCACATTCACACACACACCCAAACAACCACAGCCACACACCCACAACTATCCACACCCACACCCCCCACAACCATCCACACCCACACCCCTCACCATGCCCACTAACAAGAATCCAAAGTTCACTAGCCAAGAGTTGGAGGTCCTTGTCGACGAAATCCTCAGAGTCGAGCCACACCTCTTTGGAACATTGGTTAGACAGACAAGCATTTCCGAAAAAACAGCCATGTGGCAGAGGATTGTCGATGCTGTGAATGCTGTTGTGGCCACCAGAAGGACCAGGCATGAATGCCAAGCCAGGTGGTACGATCTGCGGAGGAGGGTCCGAGCCAAAATGACCGATGACCACAACCAGGCCAACATCACTGGAGGAGGGCCGCCCCGCAGACGCGTACAATACCAACCCTGGGAGGAGAAGGTGATGGCCATACTGCCGGTGGTGGCAGTGGACGGAGTAGAAGGACTCCGAGAGCCTGGTGAGTACACAAACAATTCACCTCACATGGGGGGAACGTCATCCACAACCAAACTCACAATCATGCACGCAACCACCCCAAGCAATCGCATGACTCAACCACACTCCATAACCACGCACATGCCACTAGCGCCACCATGCCCCATGCACCCAGCTGGACAATCCCAAGTCACAGGCCACAGAAAACAACAACACAAGACACGGTAACCCGGATGGCGGGAGTGTGGGCCTCAAAAATCACATAGTGCAACTCAGAAGCAGACAACAATGCCCTCTGCCCATATGGCCTAGGTCACAGCCAGACAAACAGTGTGTCCCCACACAGGAAAGACTTGCCTGCAAATGGCGGACGCCTTGCATTAAGACATGGGGTTGAAGGCACCTTTTTGCACATGACAGCAGCCAATGAACAGCCAACACTGTGAAAGAGTGGCAGCACACACCACCACAGCAGCAGCGCAGACACAGACACTACACCCAATGGGTGCCTGGAGATCAGAAACAAACTCACATGAACAAGCCAAGGGCCATTCAAAGATCTGCAAAAAGTGTGTGCCTAGGAAACTGGGCTGAGGTGACAGAGGGTGACACACAGAGGGAGGGAGAGGGGGAGAGAGAGGGAGGGAGACACAGGGAGACGGACAGAGGGAGGAGGCTGACACAGGGAGGGAGGGAGAGGGGGACAGAGAGGGAGTGAGAAAGGGAGACACAGGGAGACCAATTCAGCCTTGGGTGGTGTGGGAATGTCTGCTCGTCAGCAGGTGGACTGCGTGCATGTAGACAAGGGTGGCCAGTGCCTGAATCCCCCTCTCTTCTCCATGGCAAAACACTGGGCCATGTCTCAACCTGTGCACGAGCACAACGACAGCTACCTGCATTATATAAGTGTGTGGAACAACTCCATGTGCCCACGTACAGTGCAACATGGAAGGCGCCAATGCATGGCTCGCCACACCTGCTCACTCCACTGCTGACTGCAGTCACAATTGACGCAGCAAGTAAGACTGTGTCACACATAGGTAAAGTCTCAAAAGCTGTGGACAAGGGATATACTCATGCACAAGTGCACTGTGAGTGGAATGCAAGACATATCCAAATACCCAGAGGAAATGTGCAAACTTTGAAACTAATGAAACATGGATGTTGCATGGAACAATAATAACATTGTCTCTCACTCACACAGGTCAACGTCGTGGATCACCCCCCAACACTGGGGGGGAAGACTCACAGGACCCGGCTCTGCAGGATGACGATCCCACCGGCAGCGACGACTCTCACCACTCTGTAGACGACCCCGACCAACCTGGCCCCTCTGGTGTCCAACCACCTGCAGCACCTGTGTCAGGTACAACTGGGCCAACCACCACCCCCACTCCTGCCACATCCCAGGAGACACCCCGGATCCCTGCCCAACCACCACAACGCAGCCAGGCTGACCAGGAGGAACACGGTGTACCGGGCACCCAGGAGGAGGCAGGCGACAACGCAAATGCCACCCCTCAGGGGTCCCGGAGAACCGATGTGCCGACAAGGGCAGGCCAGGTGCAAGTGGGCAGGGGTGGTGGGAGTGGAGGACGGCGGAGGCGCGAGCCTGACCAGTTGGCTGCGGAACCGGTATATTCCCATGTATGAATCATCCTGGACACATACCGGCAGGACACCACGGGCATGAGCCAGGTTGTGTCCACCCTCAACGAGATGAAGGGGACCCTCGAGGAGATCAAGACCCAGCAGGCCCAGCAACATGCGGAGCAACATGCCTGTCAACTGCGACAACAAGGGCGGATGGAGGACAGACAGGCTGAGCTCGTGACGGTGCTCACGGGAATTAACCGTTAACTCCGTCGGATAGCCGACAACATGGGCAACCCTCCCTGTGCCACCAGGCGAAGAACATCACCACCCACAGGGAGGGATCAGGAGGAGGAGGATACATCCGACGGAGCATTCCAAGCATCGTCACGGCCTGCTTCTGAGGGTTCCCGCAGGAGGGCGGGTCGTCCACGGAAAGGACCGTGAGGGTCGGCGCAACATCACCATCTCCCAGGACACCTGGACTGGCACCTGGCCCACTGGACCAACAGCAGCACATCAGCAAATGACATTCTTTGCCACATGGACTTGCTGGTCACTGTCTGACCAATGTTGACAACGACTGTGGCATGGACTCTGATGATTTCCAATGGCAAGGACACCAACTACCCCAGTGAACTTTGGATTCCACACACCCGGAAAGCCCCTCTTGTCATCCCCCCCCCAACACGTACCCCAACACAAATAAAAACGTACACGATAAAGAGATAATGCCTACAGTTTGCATTATTACCTTACATGTGTCTTGTAAAGTCTAACCATGCCTGAGTTCTCATATGACTTCAACCATGCACACCCTGGAGCCTGAGACTGGCACAGGACACACATGGGTCACAATGTATTAGGCAAGACAGACATGGAGCACCATACACACCCGTGATGGGCCCAATCAGCTGAGGGGGTGGCCGCACAACCGTGCCGACAGACATATTGAGTACAGCAACAGTCATGCACAGAGGTCAGGGATCATGTGGAGTGTCCTGGGGGGCACCCAGGTAAGTGTAGACAGGTGGCAGAACCATGTCCTGCTAGCTTGAGTCAGGTGGATGCAGAGAATGGTGGCCTGGCCAACGTTGGATGCATGGGGATGGCACATGTCACAATAGGTTTGCATCTGTATTTATTCCGGCTCTCACTCCATACTCACCAAGATCCGGGCCGAGCAGGACCGATCCAGGTACCTTGCGGGAGTGTGCGAGCATGGAAGTAAGTAGTTTCCCTTTACCATCGCGTCCCTCTGGTCCCAGTGAGTTTCTTTTACGAGTACCCAGACCAACAAGGTTCTCTTATTTATCTACTCCCATAGATACTATAGCTCACTACCCCCCTCTCGGACCCATGACGCAACAAATACTGGTTTACTGAGTAAGAATTCAGCCCCCTTTTTTTCCATGTTGTTGTTGTTTTTAGTACCAAATTGATAGTCATGCACTGGAGCAACAGCGCCTGGCAAACACCATGTGTGCTCATTTCAGCATGTACTCCACTGGCACGAGTCCGCTATATATGTATATATGTGTGTATATATATTTTTAAAGGCAAACACTACGGCTAATATAGCCCACGCCGACAGCACATCGCTGGCCGGCTAGTCAATACATTGTTATTTTGACTTCACTGACACAATTTGTGCGCAGGACCACTACGAAAACACGTTGATAAAAGTACAGGTCCCACAGCTCACACAGAGCACCACTCTCTTTTTTTGTGTGGGAGTCTTGATAACCACTTAACGTTATTTGACACCCACTCCTCCTTCACAGCATGGGCCAACCAATTGTGTTCACCTGAATCACGTAAAGCATAAGATATTCAAGTGACACAATGTGTCTATATGTATATGTCTTTATGTGTGTTATGTCTGTTTTTTCCTTTTACAGGCGTTACTGGCACCTTAATTACAGGATGGCTCATGCGGTAAAACAGTGAGTCCTACCGCTCTAACACACCATTGGTTTGGGTGCACCTTAGCGTGTGCATACCGCCGTGGTGTTCCCTATGGTCCTGATGAATGCTTAGCCGACTGGGCTCATTAAGCAGAAACATGTTGACCTTCCCCCATTTGGATAAGCCTTGTCCCACCTAATTGGCCGGCTTCTGTCCAACCCACTTGTTTTTAGTTCGGTATTTGGTTTGCCAAAATTAAATTGGTTATTGGTTAAAACCACTCACCTTTTAAATTTTTCACTAAATTTTTCACTCCCCTTTCCATCAAAAACCAGCTCCGCTGTAGTTCAGGCGTTGTAGCACACCAGAGAGGCATTCGGCCTCTCTGGTGGAACCCGATGATGAAGCATGTCACCAACTAGGTTGGTGAGTGAGGGTTCTCTTAAAAACACAACTTTTTGCTCACGCTGTTACTTCTAGTTTGCTCCTTACTTTGTTCACTCTTTTGTTGTTGATGTATCATTAACCATGGGGGATCAAGAGTGACTGTCCCTCACCCTCTCGTTGTTATTGTGACATGTCACAATACCCACACAGTCATGGACATCATGCACAATACAGAGTCTAATCCCACACAAACAGATTGCATCTTGCTACTCTACACATAGACACATAGCCACTATCACTGAAACCCATGCCAGACATGCCGTATGCACCGTGGCAACACACCAGCATTGACTGAGAAGAGGCACCTTGGAGGCATAGGGACACCTTTATTAGTCATGTATTCCGGAATGCAGAGGCAACTCGGAGTACACATACACAGGTCATGTGGATTAACATGTGGGTCCAACACTGGCACCCCCCTTCTGCACCACAAATGCGTGATATCCATGGAACGGGCACACAAGTGTCGGGTAACAGCTAAACACCCCCTGCTGCTCACAGAGAGGCTGCCATGCACCATTGATCCTCTGATGTGGAAGTCCCAGACCATGTCAAGCCAATGCACACCGTATGTGTCCGAGGGCAGTGTTACACACATTGATGCCATCATCACAATCCACTATCCTATTACAGATGACTGTCAACAAGTCTGACCATCTATTCAGGTGTATCCAGCTACATGTAATGTGTTCCATGGTGATGCGACATGTCTGCAGAGGAACCAAACATCGACAGGGGCAGTGTGCACACATCGTAAACAACTGCCACACCCAATACACCCCTGATGCATCCCTTACCCTAAGGAGACTTCCAAACTTGTCCGTGCGTGTAACGCTGAGTCAGCACACGATGACGTGTCCATGAGGAATAGCAGTGCCACAACAATGCAACCAGCAGACGGCATGCGCAAGTACCTGGGGATGAGAGACACACAAGAAGTCAGCCACAAAAAGCACAGCCACTTGCATGTGCATGTACTCGACACATGTAAGGATGACAACATGCTAGGTCACAATTATGACTGGGGAAATACACTCATCACTGGCACCATCACTCGAGTGACACATCCACACACACCTCTGATTCACGTGGCATACATGCAGATGGACACACACATCGCAACACATGCCACACGGGGGGACCAATGCATGCACAATCAGACACTGGTACTCACCACTAAGCAAAGAAGTCGCGTATGAGCCGACTCCGGATGTCTTCTTGCGGAACCACATCCTTCACATCACTAGCCCCATTGCCAAGCCCTTCGTCCTCCACGGGTGGATGGTCCTGATCATCTTGATCCAGGATGAGTGGCACAGCTTTCTCAACTGCCATGTTGTGCAGCATGCAGCAGACCATGAAGATTTTGCAGACCTTCAACGGGGCATATGGGAGGGCGCCGCCGGTCTTGTGGAGGCACCTGAATCGGCTCTTCAGAAGGCCAAATGTCCTCTCTATCACTCGCCTTGTCCGGCCATGGGCGGTGTTGTAGCGGAGCTGGGCCGGCGTGCTGGGGTTGAGGAGAGGTGTGATCAGCCATGGCATGTTGGGATAGCCAGCGTCCCCTACATGGAAACCACATGGACATAAGTAGGACAGGAGAAGCGGTCGGGCTGGAAGTCTACGCAAAATACAGGACAGACAGAGTGTACCCACCAACAACACATGCTCGTTCGTTGCGCAGCTGCGTCATCATTTCAGGCACCCTGCTACGCCTCATGATGTAGGCATCGTGTGCTGATCCTGGAAAACGAGCACAGACATGTGAAATCACCATGTTGGACAGACACACCACAAGGGCATTGATGGAGTGGTAGTGCTTGCGATTCCTGTACGCTACCTTCTGTGCCTGTGGTGGTACCAAAGCCACATGTGTCCCATCTATGGACCCAATGACATGGGGCATCCCTCCCAGGGCATAGAATCCACGCTTGACACCCGTCAACAGTTCAGGAGTCGGGAAATGGATGAACTCATCCAGGTGAAGCAAAATGGCCTCTAAAAAATCATGCAGCACACGGCTGAACATGCTCTGGGACATGCCACCAACAGGGGCTATGGTATATTGAAAGGTACCCATGGCAAGAAAATGTAGGGCTGCCATTACCTTCAGCTTGGGTGTCAGTGCCGTAGGATACCTGTGCAGCGGTTGCAGGTGTGGTGCCAGCCTTGCCGTCAACCTCTCAATCAACGGTTGGGGGAAGCGGTAGCAGCGTATACAGTCATTCTCCCGCATGTCAGCCAAGTCCGGAATAGGTCGGGGAAGAGGTGGCGCTCTGCAGTAATTTGGAAGTGACAAGGAAGAGTGAGTGCACTACAACAACAATTTATATGTACTGAGCACATGTTAATCTGTCAATACACATATGCTACATAGGGAGTCAGGTATGTGCTACATGCCCTGGACACGTATGGCTGCCAGGTGACACTCCTACCAAGACCCAGCTACACACCGAGATTGTGAACCTCCACATCCCATGGCATGGGACTAGCTGTGTCCCAGTGTAAGTGAACAGCCAGACGCAATACAGGAGTGACGTACATCAACATATCAGCAGAAGTAGGATGTTGATTGCAGAGACAGGTAGCGGAACACTAGAGCCACAGGTCACATGACATTACACTAGGACAGCCCACACACCTTGCCATGAAGGTGTACATGTCATGACTGCCTACACATACATTGATAGGATGCAGGCAGGTCCTTGTTACGCTACTCCGTGTCCCATGCATACATACACACCTTACATCCGATACCACATGTGGCCTGGTATGCATCACAGTGTGCCATGGCCATCTACACACAGACACATGTTGGTTGACTCAACAGCAGATGCTTTTGAGGGAACACCAACATCAAGCTAATGTGAACACACCACACATTCATGACATAGTCTCATCGTGCACCATGGGTAGTCACATGTCTGGTGTGGTAACCCCTGTAGCGGGCATCAGGGGACACTTGCATGTGTTGTTGACTGTGCCATGCCAGTGACGCTCATCTCAAGTGTGCTGTACGACATGCACACATTTCAAAGGAGTGAAGGGCATGTCTGGCACATATAGCACCGTCACACATAACATCTGTACACTTCTCATCATACATCTATTGCCTTCACAACTCATGAGTAATGTGCCACCTCACAGCCATTCACACCTGTGCCCCACACATGTAGTACTGGCCAGACAATCTCTATTGCTCTATTCCTTTCTGTGTGCTGCCTGTCACCACTGTAATGTGTGTAAGGCACCGTACATTCGCCCTGAGGGCGTGTGTACGTTCCCCATCACTATGGGAGTGCTGCCGTAGGCCTACCCATAGTGATAGTGAGCGTACGCGCGTGTGTACGGTCCGTATCACTATGGGTACGCATACGCGAGCACACCCATAGTGATAGTGAGCGTACGTGCGTTTGTACGGTCCGTATCACTATGGGTACGCATACGCGAGCACACCCATAGTGATAGTGAGCGTACGCGCGTGTGTACGGTCCATATCACTATGGGTAGGCATACACGAGCACACCCATAGTGATAGTGAGCGTACGCGCGTGTGTATGGTCCGTATCACAATGGGTTTGATCGGAGCGTACACACGCCTGTACGCTCACTATCACTATGGGTGTGCTCGCGTATGCGTACCCATAGTGATACGGAGCGTACACACGCCTGTACGCTCACTATCACTATGGGTGTGCTCGCGTATGCGTACCCATAGTGATACGGAGCGTACACACGCCTGTACGCTCACTATCACTATGGGTGTGCTCGCGTATGCGTACCCATAGTGATACGGAGCGTACACATGCCTGTACTGGCCGTTGCTATGCATTTGGGGTGCCCCAGGGCCCCAGAACGCACCGTACATGTGTGTGAATCTCCAAATTACATAGGGGACACATGAGGGACAAGTCTAAAGGTCTGCATGCATGCTGGTTGTCATGGAGACCAAGTTTAAAGTATGATTTTTTTCCAGCAGGTGCAAAGCAAAAGTCGGTTTGAATGAATCTACTTTGTTGCAAAGTGGTTGTGGAGTTGACATCATGCTCAAGAAGAAAAAAAACAAACCCACTGACTGTGCTAGGTTTAAAGGGATTGGAGGAAACATAGGATGCAAATGTGAGTGACCAATCACTCTGTACTCCTGTGCATGCAACAGGCCAGCAAGGCTGATAAAAGGCACCCAGGTCCCATGAGAGAGCACTTGCCTGCACATATTTGGATTCAACTACACTGCTGCTGCTCGTGATTCCCTGGCACCATGTCAAGGTCTGTGGAGAGGGCCCAGCCTTTCACCCTGGAGGAGAATCTGGCATTGCTGGATGTGATCCTCCTACAGTACCCCTTGCTGTATGGCCGGCCAGGGTATCAGGTGAGTGCTGAGTGCACTAGCACAGACTGTGTCCCTTTTTTGTGACTGTCACTTCTGGCATTGTGTCCAGGTGTGACACACATGCATTGTACTGTAGAGTGGGTCCCAGGGGGGGGAATGCCTGATGTCTCCCAGCCAGAACATGCTGTGGTGCATGTCTGCTGTCCTCACTTGCATTGTGTTCACAGTGAAAATCACTGCATGGTGCATGCCACATTCTGCCTCTCTAATCCTCCTTGGAATGTTGTTTCTACAGTCCTCATGTGATTCTGTGTTCACCCCAGTGTGACAGGTGACTGTACCCACAGATGTGTGTTTGTGTCGTGCAGCTGTGCTGAGAGTGTCCACATGATGTGTTCGTACCCTGGACATCGGTGTGTGTGTAAGTCCCCTGTCATGTGGGTGGGTGCATATGTGGAGGGTAGCACCCCAGCTGCATGAGGGATGGGTATACCCTGGCCATCTGCTGTGTGCAGGGAACAGTGATGTGTGTCTGCCGTGATGAGCCATCCCCACACCTGTTACCCCACCCAGTCTAGTGGCACATGTGCAGAGTGAGGTTTGTAGCTGCAGTTGCCAATGGCAGGTGAATGTCCTGTGCCTGTGTGTGTCTGTGTACTCTGCTGAGGTAGCGTCAGTGGCCTGGTGCATGTGACTGCTTTGAGGTGCTGCACATAATCCTGGTGTAGCTTGTGATGCACAGTGTGAGCCTGGATCATTGATTGTGTCGTTGCCCTCATTCCACCTGTGTACTTTAAATGGCACGTACTGCTTTTGCCCTTCCCCAGAGGATAATGTCCCTATGACAAAGGTGCAATGCGTTGACTGCATACTATGGCTTGTTGTAACCAGCAAATGTGTTCTAATATGTGTCTCTGTGACATGTGCCAGGTGTATTGATGTAGTGTCACTTGTTCATCCTCACAGGTAGGCGCCTCTGCCAAGAAGCAGATCTGGATGAACGCCGTCAGTGCCGTGAGGAGGACGGATGGTCGCAAGCGGCGCCTGGCCCAGGTGAGGAAACGCTGGCAGGATATCCGGTGCTGGACGCGGAGGATCGCACGGGTCCTGCTGGGGGACTCACCTGAGACCCATAAGAACCGTGGGCGCCACCGTCTAACCCACATCCACAAGCGTGTGCTGGCAGTGGTCTTTCCAGACTTGGTCAGGCGCTTACGGGAGAAGCAGCACCAGGAAGGGGGTAGGTACATGTGTGTTTGTTGTGTGTCACCAGCATTTGTAAGTGCGCAGTTGCATGGATACACTGCCAGGGTTTAAATGTGCTGTGCAGATCCTGTTACCCACAGTATAGCGGTGCTCTCCTGCCTCCCTTCCCCTCCTTGCAATGTGTTCCCTGGTCTGTGTGTAGTCACTCCTTCACAAGGTTATCTAGGCTGGCAGTTTATCCACGTGACCAATGCCTGTAGCATAGCATCATGTGTGGGGGTGGTGTGTAACAGGTTTTGGGACCTTGCCTGTGCCCTGTCCAGTTCAGTACTTGTGGGTTCCATGTCAGTTGGCACTGATGCTGAGTCCAGACATGGGAGTTAGTCTCTCAAGTGTAATGCCTTACAGCACACATGTCCTATGTTGTGGCCTGTGACATGATGTGCATGAGTGTGCGATACGCATAGTGCAGGGATGGTGGCATGTGTTGCAGTCATTCCCATTCCGGACCATGGAGTTGTGTGGCCACTACTGTCCCCTGGGGCATATTTTCCTAGGTGTCATGTGTGTCATCACAAAATGTGGACACTCTCAGTGTCTACAGCATAGGTTGTGCTCTGTGCCATTGTCCCCTGGCACCATGTATATTGACGTAAAATGTAGTACAAGTGTCCACTGTACAGCCTGACCTGATTTTCCTTGTTCATACTCACGGTGGCCAGTGCCTGTGTGTCTTGTTACAATCATCTGATGATGCCCATTTGTACATGATTATTTGGACAGGCGCACCTTGGGTATTTTGTGTCCAATCCTGATTTTTTCCAGCCCATGTGTATTTCACCCAGACTAAGAGATGTAAGTGCTTCCTGTGTCTCAACAAATTGTCTCATGTAGGGGGTGGTTGGTGCGGGCAAGGCCTACATGTCAAAAACTGAAATCTCCTTGCTAGGTCTGGCCAGTGTGTGATGTTTGTCTGGACATACACTCAAGGTGCAGTGAGCCAGTCATGGTGGGCATGTTTTCAGTATTACCTATGCAGCATGTGCCTCAAGTTCATGGATATGGTCCCTGCTCATCCCTATTTTCGGCAACGCTGTGTGGTGCAGTTGCAGTGCTGGTTTGTCCCCAGAGCCTGGCTCCTCTGTCAAAATCCATTTCATGTCATTTGCAATTGTGTCATGCTCTCCATAGTTTTTCAGTGGCATGGTGGGTCAACCAACTGTGTGTTGCAGGGCCTACATATGTACCTTGTATTGTAGATATTACTCATCTTTCTTTTCAGGCTATGCACTGTAACCTATGTAGATTGGACTCATGTGACATATGTATACAGGTGTATGATTAATTCCTGTCTCTTCACCTTGCCCACAGCATCGTCGGGGGACACGGATGGAGACATCAGCACAGACCGAGCGGAGGGACCGAGCACCAGTGCCAGCAGTGACATCTTGGCTGGCACATCGAGTGGAACTGAGGCGGAGGGGAGTGAGGCGGAGGACCTGTCCACTGCCACCACAGAATATGAAGCTGACGGGTCCGAGGCTGAGCTCTCCGAGTGGGCGGAGGCTGCACCACCAGCTGACAGCGGCACAACATATCTCCCCGCCCCCTCCATTACCATCAGCCACCTCCCACTTGCTCGTGTCCCTTCCCAGCGTGCCCGGTCACCACATGTCTCCTTCCTGCCAGGCACCGCACCCCCTGCCCCTGTCTCCACTGCTGCCGCCAATGCCGAGTCTGTGGACATCCAGCGGCAGTTGCAGGTTGGTCAGGCTGCGATGCTTAATGTCCTCCATGGCCACAGCCAAGTGCTGAACAACATGGAGGCATACTTGGAGGGCATTTTCTCATCGCAGGCTGACCAACGCAACTTGCTGAGGTCCATTGACTCGACACTGACTGCAGCAGTGGGTCTCCTGCAGCGTTTCGTCCAACCCCCTACCCCTGACCCATCCACACTTCCCACTCCCATGCCTGTCCCACGTACACCCAGACGTCAGCATGCACCCACCACAACAGACACAGGCACCACACCAGCAGGGAAGGTCAAACGCACACCTCCTGGCACGCACACACAGGGTGAAGTAGGCACACCCACTGGGTCGGGGGGCAAACGTAAGCCACGCAGCCAGAGTGGGAGTCCGCATTCCACAAAATCCACTCCCTCCAAATCCCCTCCCCTCAGCTCTCCTGGCCAAAAGTTGGGTACAGGGTCAGTCCTGCCCAGTCTGTCCATCAGCCCCAGTGTGGCACCACCCCGCAAGCGGTGGAGGCAGGACACCGGCAGGGGAGTTGAGTCCCCCCCCCGTCCACACCCTCCCCCAGTGGCGCTGCGACCCATCCCTCCGACCCCCCCCCCTCCTTGGGGCCTGTGGTTCCTTCGGGTGCAGGGGAGTCGCTGGAGGACCTTGCTAAGGTGTGCAGCGCCATCCTGACCTCCGCCTTTGGCGCTGCCCCACCCCCTGTGGTGGAGTCCTCCGTCCCTGCACCCACGACGCCTACCCTTCGCCCTCATGTCCCTGCGGTGCCTGGTCCTTCCCCCCCACATGATGCCCCCCCCTCTGGAAGACAAAGGAGTCTGACTGGTCAGGCAAGCTAGGGGACACGCGTCCCACTGTGTGCCCCACCTGGATTTGAACTTTGGATTGCCCTATGGGCATTGTACATTTTGAACTTTCAAGGGACAAACAGATTTTTGGATGCTGAATAAAGCAATTTCTTTTTCCTTAGTACACTACTGTTTATCTGGTATTGCTGTTGGTGGACCTGCTCCATTATTTTGGGTGGTGATAATGTGTTGGGTGTGTGGGAATTGTAGTCTTGTGCTGGTCATAGTGTGGACCCTGGTATCTGTGTGCCATCACAAGCTGTTGGCTACATAACTTTGTTCATGTAAGCAGTTACTGCATGGTGACATCGTCCCAAGGTGTGTTCCTTCCTCTGTGTAACCTGACATCTTTCCTGCAGGGTCATTCCAATATGTGGTGCTGAGCTGTGTCTACATTGGCTGGGTGTGTGACGGACTCGTTAGACTTTGGCCATGCATGCTGAGCGATGTCTCCACCTGCATCATTCGTGGCGTCCTTGGTGGTCACTGTACTTGTGTATGTAGACTGTTGACATGACTTCATGTGGACATGTTTTATTTTCGGCGCTATGCATGTGTATACTCCCAGCCTCGCACACATGTGGTACATGTACTGCAGGATCTTTGTGCACCTGACTGACATTTGTGGGCATTGGATCTGTGGGTACTCCACCCTTTTCTTTGCCGGGGCACTGCTGTGAGTGTTAGGCACCCACCCCTCCTGTGTCTGGGCACTGCTGGGAGGATTCTGCACACACCCCTCTTATGTCTGGGCACTGCTGGGAGTGTTAGGCACCCACCCCTCCTGTGTCTGGGCACTGCTGTGAGTGTTAGGCACCCACCCCTCCTGTGTCTGGGCACTGCTGGGAGGACTCTGCACACACCCCTCTTATGTCTGGGCACTGCTGTGAGTGTTAGGCACCCACCCCTCCTGTGTCTGGACACTGCTGGGAGGACTCTGCACACGCCCCTCTTATGTCTGGGCACTGCTGGGAGTGTTAGGCACCCACCCCTCCTGTGTCTGGGCACTGCTGGGAGGACTCTGCACACACCCTTCTTATGTCTGGGCACTGCTGTGAGTGTTAGGCACCCACCCCTCTTGTGTCTGGGCACTGCTGTGAGTGTTAGGCACCCACCCCTCCTGTGTCTGGGCACTGCTGGGAGGACTCTGCACACACCCCTCTTATGTCTGGGCACTGCTGGGAGTGTTAGGCACCCACCTCTCCTGTGTCTGGGCACTGCTGTGAGTGTTAGGCACCCACCCCTCCTGTGTCTGGGCACTGCTGTGAGTGTTAGGCACCCACCCCTCCTGTGTCTGGACACTGCTGGGAGGACTCTGCACATGCCCCACTTATGTCTGGGCACTGCTGGGAGTGTTAGGCACCCACCCCTCCTGTGTCTGGGCACTGCTGGGAGGACTCTGCACACACCCCTCTTATGTCCGGGCACTGCTGGGAGGACTCTGCACCCAACCCTCCTATATCAGGATATGTACGCTTAGAACATACACGGGTGTGGGTTCGCTCCATGCATACGTGGGTGGGGGTATGGTCCGTACGTACACTGTTGGGGTGGGGGGTACGCTCCATACATACGGGGGTGGTACGGTCCGTACGTACACTGTTGGGGTGGGGGGTACGCTCCATACATACGGGGGTGGTACGGTCCGTACGTACACTGTTGGGGTGGGGGGTACGCTCCATACATACGGGGGTGGTACGGTCCGTACGTACACTGTTGGGGTGGGGAGTACGCTCCATACATACGGGAGTGGTACGGTCCGTACGTACACTGTTGGGGTGAGGGGTACGCTCCATACATACGGGGGTGGTACAGTCCGTACGTACACTGTTGGGGTGGGGGGTACGCTCCATACATACGGGGGGTGTTACGGTCCGTACATACACTGTTGTGGTGGGGGGTACGCTCCATGCATACGCGGGTGGGGGTACGGTCCGTATGTACACTGTTGGGGTGGGGGGTACGCTCCATGCATACGGGGGTGGTGTTACGGTCCGTACGTACACTGTTGTGGTGGGGGTACGCTCCATGCATACGCGGGTGGGGGTACGGTCCGTATGTACACTGTTGGGGTGGGGGGTATGCTCCATACATACGGGGGGTGTTACGGTCCGTACGTACACTGTTGTGGTGGGGGTACGCTCCATGCATACACGGGTGGGTGTACGGTCCGTACGTACACTGTTGTGGTGGGGGTACGCTCCATGCATACGCGGGTGGGGGTACGGTCCGTACGTACACTGTTGGGGTGGGGGGTACGCTCCATGCATACGGGGTGGTGTTACGGTCCGTACGTACACTGTTGTGGTGGGGGTGCGCTCCATGCATACGTGGGTGGGGGTACGGTCCGTACGTACACTGTTGTGGTGGGGGTACGCTCCATGCATACGGGGGTGGGGGTACGGTCTGTACGTACACTGTTGGGGTGGGGGTACGCTCCATGCATACGCGGGTGGGGGTACGGTCCGTACATATCCGTACCCACGCTGTGGAATGCTTGTGCGGGCCGTACCCAGGCCTTTGCCATGTGGATACGAGCCGTCCCACCATTGTTGGGGTGACGTAGGTGTGGGCGTGGTACGACTCGTACCCACGCTCTTAAGGCGTGGGTATGAGACGTACCTGTATTGTTGTGTTACCGGTTCGCGTCGTCAACCACTTCCGTTGTGGCGGGCGCTGGCTTTGCTGGACACGCCCCCACCCCCTCGTAGTGACCAGGGCCTGGGGGTCAGGTATGTCCAGGGCATGTGTGCTGTGTGACTTAGGTGGGGGTTTTGTGGCCTGCCCCTGCTCCTGCCCCCCCATTTCCCCCCTCCCTTTGTTGTTCTGACCTTCTGCGGCGTCTGCGTCGGAACCTGTAGAGGAGGTCGACTGCTATGAGGGCCGGGATGACACGTAGGTTCGGGTCCATGTCTGTCCGTCGCGTGCAGGTACTCCTTGTTCGCGTCGTCCTGATTTCCCGGCAGTTTTTGGCTGCTGGAAAATATTCTCCATGTGGGATGACGTCGGTGCGAATCGTAATTCCTGGTTCGTGAAAGGCAGGCTGCGTGCGTCCCGACGTCACGTCGGCGCTTTCCCGGATCACATTTGTATGTATATTTTCGTCGGTCGGTGTTTTGTACGATTCGTACGGAAATAGTATTTCCGTGCGAATCGTACTTCCATGTTTGTATATTGTTCCGACTGGGTACGCGTCAGACGGTGAATATGCTCCGTCCGACGGTTCGTACCCGGTTTTTACAGGATCGTAATCGGCACCCAAATCTTCTAATCCTGTAGACAAAAAGTTGTCTACCATTGTAGGTGAAAGTTGGAATACCTCGTTTAGAAGATTAATTGCACATAGATGTGAACTATCGCCTTCAGCATTGGTAGCATCAGCAATGTTCGAATCGGATGTTACCTGCATGCCTGATGTTTCCTCTCGTACCTCAGCAGTAGCAATTTGCGTCTGTGAGATCTCAATGAATGCCATCATCAGGATTGGTAGCCGCTGGGGACAACACAGAGCATGGGCCGTGACCGGGTCCAGTAGAGTATCGATATCCGTAGGCATGACTGATGGGAGTGTTAGACAGATGTCTAGCACGCATTCTTCACCGCAAAGCAGGCAGCGTAGAACAGGTAAGATGCAATCTTGCCAGATTGGTCTGATTGACAGAAACCATGTGGTATTTAATTCTCGTAGACAAGGTAAACACAAAATTTGGACGATGCGCTCACAACACTTCATCTCGAATAGAGCTCTCTCTATGGTGCCTGGAGTGACGCTGGTGCTTTGGCTTGCCATATCGCAGCAGTAGGAGAAAAAATAGGATCCCTGCAATGAGTGCTAAAAGGAGCGGCAGCCCACCAAACACAGAGTGCACGAAGTTTGGAAAAATCCTGAGGGCTGTCTAAAAAGGTGCTAACAGTCCTGTACATACGGTCTTAAATACATGTATAATACTGCTCGTATCAGACATGTTTAAGATACGACCTAACATTTCTGAGAAATGTACAGGGCAGTTTGTATACAAAAGGGCATGTATCGCGACAGAAGTCCTTGTGACTTGGAGATCATAGGTTTCTCTGGCCAAGGTCAGTGGCACTGTCTTTTGTAAAAGAATGGCTTTCATTCTGCTTAGAGTATCAATTCGTATAGAAGAGATGTTCAGTGAAGCCCATAAAGGCGACTCCCTGACTGTGTCTATTTGTGGAAACAAGACTTGCATACAGCAAGTGACACTGGATGTAACCGCAACTAGATAATGAATACCTGGCAACATGCCACAACAGCTGTGATCATTCAACATAATGTAATTCCCTGCAGCCGGTGAACCTTGCAGGTGGCAGGATAAGTTTGTAGTGGAACCATTACAGGCCCCGTGTAAGTTAATACCCACAGAAAGGAGAGAACCGCTCAGTGCGTGTTGACAGTTTTCACCGCTAAGAAACACTTCACGTTCCCCACTCCAACATCTATGTGTGTAAGGTAAATCCCAGGATGTCTTGATGTATTCTTTACCCAAACTTTCATATTTGCCTACTGGTATATGTTTTAGGCAATACTGAGAATGGAAAGTTGTAACAGGCAGAGTAATTTTACCATGTATGATCCACTCAGTAGCTGGTTTTTCTGCCACTGTGAATGGTAATTTTTCCAGTTTGTCAATGCTCAGCATGGTGTAGTCTGCTCCCCTTTGTGCCAGTCTGGTCTGTTTATCAGTGAGATTGAATTCTGAAAACAGTGACGTTGTGTTGATTAAACGCCAAGGCACATGGCCTGCACGCAAGTTTTGCAGCGTCCAGCCCAAGAGCATGATAGAACGTAGCTGAGACTGACCATGTTGCAACACGACCGGATGTATGACGTTACAACGCGTGCTGTTACAATGCATGCTGTTACAACGAAACTGTTACAACGCAAGTGGATTTACAACGCATGCCATTACAACGCAAGTCTTTACATCGACTTGCGCTAGATGGCGTGCTAACATTAGAAAAGTGTAATTTACTATTCCAACTCCAGTCCACTTAACAGTAGGGAAGGTGTTGGGATAGTAAACTACACTATTTGTAATGTTAGCACGCCATCTAGCGCAAGTCGATGTAAAGACTTTCATTGTAATGGCATGCGTTGTAAATCCACTTGCGTTGTAACAGTTTCGTTGTAATGGTAGTGCGTTGTAAAAGTTGCGTTGTAAAGGTTGTTCCCCACACAACCAAGTCTTGTTCCATGATGTCTATGACAGAAGACCCAAAGCTGTCCAATGAATATATTCTGGACGACAGAGACGTTAACCCATTGTCTACTACAGAGAGAGTTTTCTCTAAATGAATATGATCAATTTCTCGTATTCGTTCTGCAGTCTTTGCTTGGGTAACCTTCCATGCTTCATTATAAGCAGCGTAGATACTGGCATATATGAAACGTTGACGTGGTTTTCTTGGTCCTAGCAAGAATTCCCTAAGGTCTGCGCCTTCTTGAAGTAAAGTTAAGTGTTGTTTTACATCCTTCAGTGTAGCTTTATGTAGCCAATCAAGGCAAAGTTTCCCTACACTGTATGTTGTTACTACCCCTGGATGCTCTCTTTAAACATAGCGTGGGTTTGGCCTATTGAGAGTGAAACCCTGTGTTTTGTTCAGGAATCAATCTTGACAGTTATTCGTGTATGTGGGCCAGAGCTACCATTTTTTCCATTCTGGATCTGATCTGTTGTGATGCAAAATATTATGTACGTCGACCTTCCCCCGTGTAGTGCTATTACTTGCAGGTGTAGGTATGGTCGGTGTGTTCATGTCTTTGATCCTCGCTAACCCAAGACAAGACTTTGGTTGGACAGTGTCATTCAAAAACATAATTTGCTCAGGGATGATACAGGCTCTAAACAAAACTTCTACCCCCTGTACTTGCCAATCTTTTGTATCCCAGACAGATTTTGTCTTAATGTTCTCTTTCCAAAAGTCGAACCCTGTCTAGGCAGTTGGGCAATAAAGGCTGAAGAATAAATCTGTTTCGTATTGGTTAACATATTTTTCGTTCGTGTCTTGTTCACATTTTTAAAGTAAAACGTTTCTGGATTAGACAAATTGTAGCCTGCAAAATATGGAAATTTCATTGCAAAAGTTTGTGAACTACCCTTTGGAGGTGTAGGACAATGTTCCCATTGGTTATATATAAATACATTTCTAGATGTTGCAGATTTATGCAAGAAATGATGACCATAGTGGTTATAACACTACATTTGTTCATAGTCAGAAGAACCCTCTAAATATTCATGATTTGTGAATACTGCAGACATCTCTAGATCAGACATCATGTTATTATCAGTCTTGAAGTCCCAATCATCAGAAAAGGTACTAGAGGTAATAAAGTCACTTAATGAAATCTTGAATAAATGTGGAATCTTCAAAAGCTCCGGCGGGCCAAAAATGTCATATTCAGTTCTGTCCCAAACTATACCCTCTGGTATAGGAAAGGCTGAGATGTTCACTGCTGACAAGTCTGGCTGGAGAAGTAAGTTCACTCTTTTACTTGCTGTGTCCATTTGAATGTATCTTCCATTTATCAGCATACTCAGAGTTATTACCAGAGCTAACCAAAGTAGAAAGAAGAATATTCCCAAAACAATCCATAGTTCAATCCATGGTGAAACCAGATAAGTCTTTTTCAGGAGATGAAAAAAGTCTGTTGTATGTTCTTTGAAAGTTCTTTGTGCTGGCGTCGTTTCAGGTTCGCTGGGATCGTCAGAAAAAGTATCAAAGTTCATGAAATAGCCAGAGGCAGTTCTGTCAATGGTTGGAATTGCATCAGGATTTGTTGAATTCGCTTTAACAAGTTGATCACTTGCTACTTCGTTGTAGACATGTGTATCCGGACGAGTTCCATAGATTTGTTGCTTAGTCCTTTATTTCTCACTGTAGAATCTTCAAAGCTGATGAGTCTTTCAGTTTGAACCTCTTGGATTGTTGCTAGAGGAGTGCGTCTGCTACATTGGCGGAGTACACTTGGCCTACTGCTTAGTATCGGCCACATAGTGTGGTTTGATCAGGTTGATGGACACAAATCTTTTCTCCTTTTGACCAGCAAGGGGCGGCAAAAGTACTGTTCTTGATCCGTGGATTGCTAGGACAGGTACTGGTTGTTTGTAAGAAGGCCCAAATTCCTTCTTGTCCGCTGTCTTTTCTCTGACTAGATCACCAAGCTTTGGGATCCAGACAGGCCATGCTGGGACGGCCGGTTTTTCCCAAGTGATGGTTGGCTTCAGGAGCACGTTGCTTTGTTTCGTTCTTAGTTCATTTAAGTCCTGTAAAACAGCCAGACGATCTTTGATATCAAACTTTTTATTTTCCATCACTGTGCCTTGCATATCAAGGTCCGGTACCAACATTCTAGATCCAAATAGAACCTCATATGGAGTGACTCCTCCTAGAGAACTTCTTGGCAAGTTGTTAAGTGAACGCTGGACCCCATAAAGGTGTTTGACC
The DNA here is from genome assembly GCF_964204655.1 of Triturus cristatus. Taxonomy (NCBI): domain Eukaryota; kingdom Metazoa; phylum Chordata; class Amphibia; order Caudata; family Salamandridae; genus Triturus; species Triturus cristatus. The sequence continues at coordinate 1,646,298,535 of NC_140589.1, read as the reverse complement.
CACCCATCACCCGAACCTAATACCCTAGCTGTTATAGACTGCTTTATGTCCCAGTTTTTTCTTTCCACAACAGAATTTCCCTCAGGATGGAATGGAGAAGAATACCGCAATGCTACACCTAAACTGGCCATGGCTTCTTCATAAGCTCGAGAGCTAAACGCAGGACCCTGGTCAGAATGTAGTGTGCCAATTGCGTATGTGCCGATAAAGACTCGCAAATCTTTTATAACAGTTCGCGCGTCAGCCGAGCGCTGAGGCCACATCCATAGGAACCTAGAAAACGAATCCACTGCGACCATGATATATTTATAGTTACCATCCCTTTGTAAGGGACCGCAGTGGTCCAGGTAAACACATGCTAATGGTTTATCTAAAATTAACAGGGGCGTCTGTGCAAGACGTTTCAAAGTAGAGACTCTCATCTTCTGGCATATTTCGCAGTCCAAAACAGAATTCCTAGTCTGTTTCCTAATGCCTGGCCACCAGTATCTCTGTTTTAATAATGATACTGTGGCGGAAACAACTGCATGGGCAGAGGCGATTCCTCCATGTGCTACTAGGATTAGTCCTAATCTATGTTCCATGTTTGGTATTACCCTATCCCCCACTCCAGGTATTCGAGCAAACTGAACATTATTTGCATCAATTATATATGAGTATTTGAGTGGAAATTTTTTAGGAAACGCTGCACCGCTGCCTTTGCTTGAAGCACTGACAGCCAGCATTATTTCACTGTCTATTTTCGTTTTTGAACGAGTGATTGCAGCTACGGAAGCCATTTGCACAGCCCATTTTGCGGCTTCATCAGCCAATGAATTCCCTTCAACGTGAACGCCATCACGTTGATGACTCAGCGTGTGTATCATGTGAGTGTTTTGTAGTCCGTTTCGCAACTGAACTATTTGTTCCCAAAGCGTTTTATGCTTGTTTGTGCCACCTTTTGCATCTTTGAAACCGTTTTGAAGCCAATTCTGTAAATATTCATTGTACGATTGAACACAGTAAAAAGAATCTTACACTATGAGTGTGGGGAATTTGCGATCCGTGTTTTCAAGTGCCATGTTAAATGCTTGTAGTTCAGCTCGCTGAGCTGTACAATCTCCAAGAGATTGCGTTTTTGTGACCATTGGTCTGAATTTACCATCGCGCATACGACCTTTAACGATCGCGCATGCTGCACTGTAAGCTTGTTTACTCTCCGTAGCGGGTTGTGCCGGTCCGTCAGTATAAATTATAAATTTGTACTGACCAAGAGGGAGATTTTCAGTAGGCAGAGGACATTCACGTTCGTATTGCAGGAATGCCTGTGTTTTCAAATAAGGATCAAAAACATATTCAACATCAGTTGCAGCAAGAGAATTAACCCATTGTATCCATCTCGGATGTAAATCTTTTGCATTCAGAATACTAACTTTAGTAACTGCCTCTAAGGCTGGTACAGGTGTTACGACCATAATGCATTTCCCCTGTGCTAGGGCTCTTTCTTTTGCTACAGCGGTTTGAACTGCTATCAGAATCTTTTCTGTAGAAGTTAATTTAATTTCTGCTTGTGTATACAAGTGTGATTTGTATGCAATTGGTACTTTTTCACCTTTGTTAAAAGTTAAGTAGGTGAATCCGGGGGAGGAGCCTAGCGCCGGACCAAGATGGCCGCGTGAGCTTTGAGCTCCCGAGACCCACGCGCCCTCCGTCGACTATCCTGTCTTCAATCCTGTATTACATGCACGGCATCTTGCAGATGACTCGTTATGGAGGCGATTGATGCCGCCCGAGTTCGGATCGCCCACCGGGAACCGGAGTTGTGCACGGCGGAAGATTGAGGCCTGTCTCCGAGGGATGCCAGGGGCTGGCGTTGGCAGGATGCCCGACCTCTAATTGAACAACAGCGGCCAGGCGAGGTGTGAACTGTCGGACGGAAGATCCCGTCCTTTCACTTTCACTTTCTCGCCCTTTGTCTGCCTTGGCCTGGGAGTGCTTTCGGCTGCTTTACTATCCTCTGGACGCTCTGCGCCCTACCCAGGCGGGCTATTGCAGTACTGACTTCTCCTGCTCCCTCTACCTGAGAGAGGGCCGTCTTTTGGCACCGGACTGCTTGGAGCCAGACATGTCGGGTAAAGCAGAGGTGGATCGTCTGAAACCCAAGGCTACCAGGCGGGGAGCTTATACTCAAGCTAATAACATGGACCGGTATGCCCAGCAGAAGGGGTCGCCCGGTGGATCGAGCCAGTCGCTGGATGGACAGAAGACTGCCTCACCCCCGTCCTCGGAGCTCTCGTTGCAGGACGTCATGGGCGCGCTCGAAGGGATGCAGGCCTCGATTGGGAGACAGTTTGATGCCCTGGCGCATAAAGTGGATACCATCTTGGTGGACGTTAACCTGATCCGCGCGGACTTGGGCAAAACTAATGAACGGGTAAAAACCCTTGATCTTAAGACCACGGGCCTCGCTGACGATGTCTCGGAACTTCAGACTGAGGTTCGTAAGCTGCGGGCCGAGAGTGACCTCTCCGCCCGTCGGCTCGAGGACTTCGAGAGCCGGGCCAGGCGCAACAACGTGCGCATTATCGGGGTCCCGGAGTCCTCGGACGAGGTTTCTGTGGACCTTCTCGTGGAGGACTTGGTGCTTAATCATCTGAAGCCTAAGGGCCTTGGGAAGTTCTTCGCAGTTGAGCGAGCCCACAGAGTGCCAGGCGGGAGGCCAAGGGTGGGAGCTCCACCGAGACCGATTGTCGCCAGGCTCTTCCACTTCCGAGATCGGGACGCTATCCTGCAAGCATCTCGGGTGACGGGCCCGGTCCCTTTTCAGAACGCGTCGGTGAGTTTCTATCCTGACTTCACCCAGCTGGTGCAAAAGCAAAGGCTGAGCTTCCTGGGGGTGAAGAGACGGCTTCGGGAGAGGGACCTGAAGTATGCCATGCTTTTCCCTGCCAGATTACGGGTGGTGTATGAAGACCGAACTTTCTTCTTTGAGTCGCCTGCTATGGCCGGTGAATGGCTGGACGCTTTGCCCCGACGACGGACTGGTGAGGATGCCGCCACAGACGGGGACAGTGGCCGGGATGGGCAGGATTGATGCCTTTGGAGCCGGACTGACTTGATTTGGTTCCGGATGATGACTTGAACCGATTGCAGTACAATACAGAGGGTTGCGGGAGGACGATGGGAGCTCTTTCCTCCCTCAGGGTACTTTTTGTAGATTTGGGTATTGGTAGGGCGACAGGCACACTGCAAGTTGGGGGGGCTTTGTAAGCTGCAGCAGGGGTGCAGGGTGGGGGGGATAGTTGGGATTTTGGGTTTGTTGTTGGGGGGTTTGTTTTTGCAAGGCGCAGTACTCATTGTCAGGATTATTCCATGGTGGCTCTTCGGGTGGGGGGTGGGTCTCTTGTGGTGTGGGGATGGGGGGTAGGGGTTTAAATGTTCTTAGCTGGAATGTTAATGGTTTGGGGGATCGCATTAAGCGGGGGATAGTCCTGCAGTTCTTGAAACGGTCTTTGCCGGATGTCGTCCTACTGCAGGAGACACACCTTATAGGTAATACTTGCCATGCTCTTAATAGGAAAGGTTACAAATTCATAGCTCACTCGGGATTCTCCTCTGGATCCAGGGGTGTGGGCATCCTAGTTAGAGCTTCACTACCGTTTGAGGTGAACTCCACCATTGTTGATGATGGGGGGAGGTTTGTGGCGGTGGCGGGGAGGTGGGAAGGAAGAACTTTGGTTTTGGTTTCGGTCTATGTCCCTCCTGCCCTGCAGGCCTCCACGTTCACAGATCTGGGCAGGGCCTTGTTGGACCTCCCGGGGGCCTACCGATCACGATGTGGGACAGACCCAGTGGGTGACCCTGGGTAATATGGTGGCTAAGCGAGACATCGCGCGCCTGTGGGGCTCAGCGGCTCCCCCCACATTGACTGCGTGGAAAGAAAACATGGACTGGAGTATGCTGAGGGAAAAGACAGTATATTGTGCTAGAGGGCGCCCCCGGAAGTGGCATGCCATTTGGGGGAGGTGGAACCAGTATAGGGGTGGCATATGTCTTGCCCCTGATTTGGATCTCCCCGATGAACAGCTCTCTCCTTAACATTCTTTCCAGCATCTGTATAGGTATCTGATTGATAATTGACTTTTTGGGCCTCTGCTTTTCCCCCCTTTTTCCTCTTAACACAGAGTTGTGACTGTTAGACGACGGGGGTCTGCTCTCCCCTGAGGGGCAATCACCAGTGGTTTTCAGTGTCATTCGCCTTGCTGGGGTTTTGTGTGAGTTTGTATTTATTTAAAATAGAACCTTTTTTGATTCTCCTCTATGCACTGTGGACGTTTCCTTGTTTGCTTTCTCAAAGCTGCCGAACCTCCGGGATGTCGGCTAAATAGCTGTGTCCATGTTTTCAAGAATAAAGGTTTTTCAAAAAAAAAAAAAAAAGTAGGTGAATCCGCATTGACCCGGAATTATTCGGATCACTAAGTTGCGTACATTTACGCGTGTTCGCAAGTGTTTAGTTGCTGACATGTCTGAAGTGATCGCAGAATTTCTGTGTGTTCTTGTGTCCAAGTTGTGGCTTTGAAATCAGTTTGATTAATTCGTAGAGAGGTTTAACCCTCTCTGCGTAGTTTAGAATGTATGTTCTTCCAAAGTTCAGTAAACCTAGAATTGACTAAGTTCTTCAGCATTTTTGGAGGTTGGAGCAGCGCACACTTTTCCAAAAAGTTGGCTGCCAGGCTTTTGCCTTCACTTGAAATTTCATATCCAAGGGTAAGGACGTTGAGATGGGCAATTCTGGACTTTTTAAACTTGTAACCCTCAGAGGTGAAGCCCAATATAATAGTGTTCACCCTGTTCAAGTGACTGTCCAGGTCATCGTCTGTCAGATATATATCATCGATATATGACAATGCCTTGTCATCATAAATTTGTAGTAACTCTGTTACTCTGGCTGGGAATAACCCCGGGCTGTTCTTGAACCCCTGTGGGAGTCGACAAAATTGACTCTGAGTCCCCATTATTGAGAAAGCGGTCAAATATATACTTTCAGGTGCAATATTTTGGCAAAAGAAACCATTTGAAATGTCGAATGTGGTTTTATATTTTTTCCGCACAATGTTATTAATTAATGCTGTACTGTGTGCATTTTGCACTGCAAATGTTTTACAACATGAGTTTAGGTGTCTGTAATCCTAAACTAGACAATATGTATTGTCTGGTTTGGAAACAGGAAACAAAGGATTGTTCATTAATGAGGTGCATGTTTCGATCACCCCCTGGTATTCAAGTTAATCTAAGATCTCCCTGACTTGTTTTTTAGCTTCTTGCTTAACCAGGTACTGCCTTTGTGCAGTTGGTTAATTTTTTAACTGGATTTTGTGGTTAGGTGAGTCCTCATCCCATCCTACATGATTCTTAAATAAAGCTGGGGCTTCGGCCACTGCCCATTTCCTGGCATAAGTATATTTTAAATGTACTGGAACATGGTTAGAGAAGGCTGGAATGATGATTCTGGGAATACTATCCATGAATAGAATACCTCTGTCTGGAGAGATTCATGTGCCTCTATCACAAAAACTGCTCTACCACCTCTTGGTGTTAGGTCATGTTTTATAAGTTTTAGAGTGATGGCTCTCCTTAAATTTGGAGGGATGATTATAGCATCCTCGTCGGTTTCTTGAAAACCTGTACGATTAAAAGCTGCTGCGACTTGGTCGGCTACAGCCCCACCGGTCACACGGTTTGTGTCGCTATCGGACATGTTGAAAATGAAAAATGCAGAGCAAGTTTCAAGGGAACAAAGATAAGGTGCACAATATTTTGGAACACTGTATCCTTCAAAGTTGAACAAACCAAACAGCTAATACATAGGATTTTTGTCCTACTCATCTATGGCGGATATTATCCCTACCCACTCCAGACATGTTATGGAGTATTATGAGCAGGGGTCTCTGAGAAAAGCACGACTTAGTTACTTCAGTATCTAGCATTAAATTAGTGCCTTACCAAACCGTTGGGCGCCATGTAGTGTAGTTCCTATATCCCTGATAGGCTCTGCGCATTGGAATAATATACATTATAGTTTTGACATAGGACTGAGGTCAGTATGTCTCTATCGAGTACATTAAACGTAATTACTTGTGTGTGCCAGCTAACTCAGAGGTCACTAGAAACTTCTCAAATGAACAAGAAGGGATTAGTTTCTGACAACCGCATAAACATGACAACTTTGTTTCCCTTAGAGTCGGAACAATCTGAGAACCGTGGAAACAATAGTTAACAGTTTCACTCAGTCAATCGTGCATGCTTCGTTTCTACAGAGTTGCACAGAAATAGAGAGACGGTCGTTTCAATAAAAAGGGTTTATTGAACAGTCTTATTTCTCATGCAAGAGATATGAACTGCTACAATCGTAAGACAGGATGTGAAGTACAATACGTACAGGGTTAGCATTAAGATGAAATAATACTGCAATTGCATGGTTTGTAGCTATGACATATATTCATAAAATACATACATAAATAACACAGGCTAAAATGTGGATAATCATCTGATGCTTCTAAATAGTTCTACCCCAATGTACCTAACCTAAGTGTAGTACAAGGTAAGAAGTAGGTGCTGTTTTCCAAAGTATAGCTAGCTATAGTTTTAGTTTTGCCAAGAGTTGCCAAACGTTTCTCTAAGTTCTAGTCGGCTCCATACCTTAGAATGTGTGAGGTTGGAATCTCTTTCCGGGACTCGATATCTAACACTAACAGGGGAATCAGAAACACTGGAGCTGGATTCTCTGCGAGTAGGATAACAGCGTCTGGTCAGTGCATCAGGCGGGAACTCGATCTCCTTCCAAACTTGCTGTGGCGAACCGCAAATAAGCAGTCGAACTGGACCATACCGGAACCGTGGTTTGCCAAGGCAAGTGCAGGTATATTTATACCTTGAAGGTGTTTAGGAATGCCTGTATTGACGTAAAAGTCGGGCATCGGAACGTCATGAATGAACCCCTAAGGAATAGATGTTCATGCATACTAAATGAGTTCTTGGAGAAATCAATATTCAAGCAAGGAAAATTCCTAAAGGCTTAAGAGTCTGGTTTTCCAAGAACTCGTTGTGACGTGGATTGACGGATGTAGGAGACCATGCCTGTATTTGGATGGCATGGACAATGCCTAAATAAGGGCTGGATTTCTTATACCTAAATAAGGACAATATGAATTGTACCTATATAAGGGCATAAATCGGGAACCCTATATATGGAATCTAAATATACACACAACAAAGGACTGGGGACCGTCTAACTATATTACAACACACAAAAAAGCTAAGTTCTAACTATACCATTCAGGTTTGCATGCAGCTCTTTGGCGACAGTTCATAGGTCACAGTCCTATTATGGGATTGTAACTTCTGAACTGAAAGTAACACAAGAATCTCTGTGACAAAGGCAGTATTCCACTGAGCTATCCATATGAAATACAGTTTATCTGCATTTTAAAACTACCAACACACAAAGGATTGACAGGATCATTAATCACCAGTTATCTGGACATTTGCATTGTTGTCTTACATCCATAGCAGAGGCAGCCTTGATAATGTTAAAAACTGTTTAAATAAAACATACAGGAAGTATGTGTCTTGCTGGGCCTTCCCTGGTGATTTTAAAAAGAAGAACAAATAGCCAGACATTCTCTCACCTGCTCGGTTCCTCATTCACATCCGATCTGATGAGAAGCTGCCGGAGCCAGGAAAGGTGAATCCGGAGAAACAAACTTTTTTTTCTCCAGCGTGGAATAGAAAAGGAAATATTCACACAGCAGAACGGTTAAGGTTACCCGGTGCCACAGCAAGGATTTGTTTCCTTTCCATGTCCCTATTTTACCTGCAGGAGTGGGCGGGGACACACACCACCTTTCTAAAAGGAAATGCGTGATTTGTGGTGCCTGGGAGAGAGAGCCCAGGTCCAATCACGCAACTCCTAGAACAGGAAGAAAAACAACATTCAGAGGAACGTTTTAAATTAAAGTGGCCATTTACTACTGGCCTTCGTGCCGTCACTGCCAGGGACAAGGCTCATGTTTGGGTGGGCCGGGGTTATGTTTGGGGGGCCTGGCTCACCGGCCCACCCGCTAGAACCGGGCCTGTTGACCAATATGGCACACACAAAGCTATACAGTAGATGTATTTCTCTCGCACACATAATAATCACTTTAGCACAACACCCTTAGCCTTAAACTTACCAACTCATTTCGTCGTCGCCAATTACACCTATGTAGTGCAGCGTTTTCATTTACTTTCTCCAACATAAGCCATAAGGCCTTTTTTTCAAGGCCCTGAGCTGCTTTCAGTTTTTTCTTTGTTTTGTTTTATAAAAGCGCGAACTCGATCCAAAGGTATAAGAGAGATTTACATGAGCACCAGTTACGTTTCAGAGGGACACCTTCATGTTCATTTTGTTATCCATGGGGAGATCAAGTGACTTGCCCAGAATCACAGAATGATAAGCGTCCCTGCAAAGTCACGAACCCGGTTCCCCAACTTCGAGGTTGACTGCCTTCCTGCTCAGGGTACCGTCTTTATTCAATTTACCATAAATCAACCCTTGGGTTACATTACAAACAAAACATGCGTTATGTTAAACACATTCAAATATGTGGCGCCTATAGCGGTCTAGAAAAGAAAATAGGATATGGAGAAGCTCCGTTCCTGTACGCAGCGCACTGCTTTGTGCCCCCATGGTTTCTGTGATTATGTACTCATTTTTTAGCAAATTTCATTATTCAATAAGCCACAATTTGACATCAATTCAGTTGAAATACATTTTCTTCATTGATTTTGTCATTGATTTTGCATGTTAATTTTCTAATTCAAACAAACTGCTTGTCTGCAGTGTCCTGGTTCTCCGTATCCTATTTTATTTTCTAATAGGTCATAGGGCTAGGCAGAGCCCTTATACACAGCTGCACGCACATGTATAAAGTTTAACTCAATTAAATTCATTCAGAATCCGTTTCTAAAGGTGTGCAGGTTGTCACCCCTACTGGCCTATAGCGGTCTAGCATACGGAAAAGTGCAGTCACTAGAAAGGCAACGAAGCAACTCTGACTCGCATTACTAGCATTAACTAAGAGTTCGTGAGATGCACGTATGTCTTGTGTGCCTCTATGTTCCTTCGAATTTAAAAGTATAAAGTGTGAAGAAATAGCAAAAATAATACACTAGAAAAAAAATCTCACGCATGCTCACTTCACCCACTATGGTGTATAAAGAAATCTGCGACTGAAGATGTCAGAGCTCCAGTGGCGCAATCGGTTAGCGCGCGGTACTTATACAGCAGTACAAAGCAAAGCAATGCCGAGGTTGTGAGTTCGAGCCTCACCTGGAGCACATCCTTTTTAAAAATCACATTAGAACAGTAAATGTTTTAGAATGTTTGCCATGTAGCGATATGCAGCTCTTCGCTCGTCCCATTCCGCCAAGCAGATGACAACATAAATTATTTTACGATATAGTTATGCTTAGAAAAAACAAGCTTTTTGCTGCCCGGTGCAAACTGACAAGTCATATTTTTGGGGGGTCACATATGACAATTCCCTACCAAATTAACCATTTTAAATACATTTTATACCTATACAAATAAACAAGTATGACCTTTTAAAGTACTAACAATAGTAAAATGATATATTTAAAACTCCATGTAACAATAGCATTTTACTCCTGAACGAATTAATAACATATAACTTTGCATGTGACGCAAATAATGCGCAACACAACAGTTCCTAAAACATTACTTCTGATTTCCACCCTGCGCTACAATGCTCAGAATACCAAGGCCTATCAGTAAATAACGACATATTCAAAGATGGCGGCTTTGAATACTCCTGTAAAAGCAGAGCTTTGCCTTTCTTCTGTTTTCGTAGCTCAAAATGCCAGCTTAAACAGAAGCACTGAAGTAGGTACCATCCAGGAATATTAGAGAATGAAAGAACCCTGGGGTTCTGATATGCCGTTTTGAAAATAATTGTTTAAAACACACTGAATTATGACGTTTCCATAAACACCTCAATGCCAGCGTTACAAAGACGCACACGTCAGCCATGGCTCTCAGGAGCTACATTCGTAGCCACGCCCCTCGCAAACGGCAGTCGTCCTTGGCCCGTGGCTGGGTCTCAGAACACACATTCCCAGCCACGCCCCGCCTCGCAAACGTTAGTCGTCCGCATGTCCTTGGCGTGTGGCACAGCCAAGCCCATTTTTTAGACACATCCAGTTTAAGAATTGACTAGGGTTTTTTGTGCATTTGCAATATTTTGCTATCTCCCTGGAGTTGTGTATTTCTTCGACTGATTTCGTAAAATAAGCGTCTACCTGTCAGGAATAGACCGAGGCAACGGATCCCTTCTCCAAGCAGCGTTATGCTGCAGTGCTAAGTTTGTAAACTAAGTGCCAGGACCCATTGCCCCTGACATCGCTGTCAACAGGGCCGGTCCTAGAACTCCTGGGGCCCCGGGCGAAAGGGAAGATGTGAGGCCCCTCTAATTTGCATGTAACATCACAAGAAGTTACATCACATTAAGTGAAATCGGAGGACTATTGATCGTATTTGGCATTACTTAAGAGAGGTAATGTGGATATAAGTAACAAGGACAAAAAGATAAATATACAAAATAAACAAGTCCATATATTTGAAAACTGTATTAAGCGTATTACATTTGTCACATTGGATGGAAAAGCTAATTGCAGGTCTCAAAAAGATGGATGTTTTTTAATCCATGTTAACTGAGAGTTTCCAGATAAGAACATGATAACAATTCCAGTTCTGTCTCATAAAGGGGAGAGTGTGGTATCCTACATTCCTGGTGTGGAATCTGGAACACTACATGCGTGGTCCAGATTCCATAGAAGGTCTGTTGGCTCAGGCTTCATGTGACGACTTTATTTGGATCTCCTTATTTCAATAGATTCAAAGAACCTACATCCGCTAATCGTATTTATTGAGGAGGATTCTTCACTGGCAACGACAAGGGAAACGATAGCTGAATCTTCAAGCCTGAAGCCCTGCATTGTTTGCAGATCGTGAGGCGGTTAACATCGGTAACCTGTAAATTTCATTCAAAACTCGACCGCTAGATGGCCTCGTTGGCACAAATATAGTGCTGAAACTCCCAGTGTCGTACTACGTATGGTGAGAGTTTAAACAATTTTTGTTAAAATTGTGTTGTGGACTATGCCTCGCGTACATAACGTCTTGCGCATTAGAAGGGAATCACCAGCGCATGCTGTGTCTTCTAATTCAATTATTCTTCACTCGCATGCTGGTTCGCGTGTTGGAACCTTTCTGGCAAGTCTTCACGTGCTGATGCGAAGCGATCAGCTTTATGACGCCACTCCTGACGGCAATAGATTTACATATTGCCTAGCAATTTCATCACAATTAGGATTGCTTAGCACCCTGCTTTCAGTCTGCTGCAGCTCCAGTCTTCGCTGACACACACAGCTTTATGACTCAAAACGAAGTGTGTTAATAAATAGTCAAGCACAACAAAAACATTGAATCAATTGTGTGTCATCGTTTTACCATTTTTGGAATACAATTCATCGCTGACACACACAGCATAATATTACATTACCGAACTAATTTGAAATATCCCTCCCGGGTTATAAAACATACTTTACTCCAGCTCTGGGCTGTGGTGTAGGCAGACCTAAGGGAGGGCTCATCACGTATATCGCAAATACTGTGAACGACCTAAAAGTATCTGTAGTTGCTTCTGATCCAAATTTTCAATTATTTTCCCTTGCTTTTAAAAATAAAGAGTCTATCCTCTTGCTTAACCTCTATAATAATTTAGAGGAGGATCAATTCTTGACCTTTCTCTTTAACATCCAGGAGAAACTAACCCATTTCTTAAAGGCAGGAAAAGGGGTGGTTCATCTTCTATGGGGAGGAGATTTTAATCTGCATCCATGCCCACATGCAGGAAAAAATCGTTGTGGGATAGTGGATGAACATGATGGTCCCCTCATGCACTTTGTCCATACCAAGGTGGGGATTGCTATGAATAATGTCTTATCGGACTTGGAACTCTCAATAGCTAATGAGCCAAGTCCAGGCTTAAACTTCCTGCAACCAACATATGTGGGTAGGGGATACAAAACGACAGTCGATTACATCCTCCTGTCATCTGGATTGTTGCCCAGAGCTAGGTCCTTTGAGGTCCTGACTAACACACTAAGCAATCATTCTGCCTTGAGGATGGATCTTTACTTAATTAATTTTCAACCCCTAACTGTAGTTATAGCTAAAAATCTTGCCCAGAACAAATTGGAGTTAGGTAAGCAAAATGGTTATACATTAAAGTGGGGGAAGATAAACCCAGCAGAAATCACTGAAAAATTGGTAAAAGAGGCACATTCAAGCATAACTAAATGCCTGGATTTACTAGAAACGGATGAAGAAGTCCTAAATAATTTCATCCAGATATTAGAGAAAATTAACAGACTTCTTACAGTAAAACCAAAGAGCTCGAACCCAACTACTAAAGGGTGGTTTAATCATAGCTGTACCGTGGCCCTATCTAAGCTAAAGCTGGCCCTGAATAAAACAGTCAGAGACCCGGAGCAGATTCAATTCCTTAGACAGCAATATGGAAGGGCACATAAACAAAGAATACTAGAACTAAAACAGAAACTATGGGACGATTTGCACATTAGTGCCGTCTCTAAAAACAGTGAGGCTTTCTGGCGAACCGTTAAATCCCCCTACCTAGTAGATCATAACAGTCCCAAGATAGAAGTGGCCATAGAGGAAGATATTTGGGTGTCCCACTTTTCTAAAATCTTTAAAAATACAGTAACATCAGTAGGGACAGAAATCGCACATCCAATAGTTGAATACCCAATATCCCTGCATTTTGACATCTCCAAGGTTTTAGTGGCACTGGAAACAAGTAAAAACGGGAAGGCCCCAGGCCCAGATGGGGTCCCAGTGGATCTTTTTAAATTCAATCTGGATCTCTGGGCCCCCATTCTTACTAGAGTGTGCACTGCAGCTGCAAATGTGGGTCTGATAAAATCTTGGACCAAATCTATCATGGTCCCAATTTTCAAAAAGGGAGATCGTCAGGACGTCAAATGCTACCGCCCCATCTCACTGCTGGATTCTCTGGGCAAGGTCGTTGGCAGGGTCGTGCTTGAGAGACTCCGGCAGTGGGCTGAGGAGGGAGGCATTATTTCCGATCTCCAATTTGGATTTCGGGAGGGGTTTGGAACGGTGGAGCAGGCCCTCAACCTCAGTTTGATAGTGGGCAAACATATCCAAGCAAAGAAGGACACGGTCTACATGGTGTATGTAGACCTGTCCGCTGCTTTTGATTGCGTGTCACACGCAAAACTCTGGATGGTTTTGAGACAAATGGGAGTGGATCCCCCTCTTCTATACTTTTTGAGAGAGCTCTATTCTAAAGCCTCTGCGAGGGTGCGCTTTGGCATGAAGGGGGAGTTGACAGCGTCTTTTGGAGTAGAGCATGGAGTCAGGCAGGGGTGTGTCCTGGCCCCCTTTCTCTTCTCATTGTATACAAATGGCCTGGAGGAAGAGATGTTGAGGGGGGCCCAGGATCTCCCGCGGGTAAAACAGCGCCTGATTCCCGCTCTGCTCTATGCAGATGATGCTGTCATTTTGGCGCGCACTCCGCGTGAATTACAGAAGTCCCTGAATGGGTATGTTGATTTTATGGGTGGGCTGGACTTACATGTGAATGTCAATAAAACGTTTGTCATGGTAGCAGGCAGTGGGAAAAATCGAGCAAAGGATATCTATCTCAAAGACCAAAAACTTGAGGTAACTGCCCAGTATCCGTACTTGGGTATCATGATTGACGAAAGGTTAAACTGGAGGCCAGCAGTAGAGGCTAGGTGCCATCTTTTTAAAAGAGCCATAATGTCCCTGATGAGCTTCTCCCAGAGACTGGGGAGAAGGGCCCCAGTGGAGCTACTAAAAATATATAGCACCAAGTGTCAGGCGATTGTGTTGTATGGGGCGGGAGTCTGGGGACACGTAGATGTTAGCGCCCTTCAGGTGGCAGAAAACACCTTCCTCAGATTCCTTTTATCAACACCGAGACGTACATCAATTTACGCATCCCATATGGAACTCGGAATCCCTTACTTAGAGGATTTGTTAAGGATCCAACCATTATTGCACTGGCGGCGCATTTGGACCTCTGACAAAAATGCGCTGACACAGGCAATCGTGGTGGACTCAATGACTCTTGATCAATCCCTAAAAATAAAATGGCTTCGGTATGTCAGAAACTTCCTCAAAGATCTTGGTTTGGAGAAATATTACCTTGCACCCAAAGATATCATTGATATACCAAAGAGAGCGTTGAAACAACTGGCTCTGAGTCACCTAGAGCCCCTGAGGCTGACCTCTGAGTCGACAAAACCCTCGGTACTTCATGCCAACATGATCCAGTCCACTTATTTTATCCAGCCTTATTTAACACTACAGATTAGTACGTACGATAGAATGTTACTGACAAGATTCAGATTAGACTTCCTTCATAGACTAGTAGCTTTTCCCGAGAGAAACAGGTGGGATCCAATCCTCACTACTTGTCCCTGTGATGAGGAATCAGTACAGTCTAACTTACATACAATATTGTTTTGTAAATTCCATCATCCACATCGGAAAATTTGGCTACTACCTCTATTAAGGCAATGGGGACTTAGACAATGTCGCCCTGCAATGCTACGTCTCCAACTGTTAGAATCTGAACCGGTTTGTTATCACGTCCTTAACTTTCTAAAATGTACTATGAAGCACAGGAAAAATCTGTAAAAATTACGCTGGATCTAGTCCCAGACGACGTAATGAAATCACTTGATTTTTTGTTCTTAATATATACGATTTTGTGTCTGTATGAACTCCATTTTGTAAGATGATCTCTCTTTTAATATGAAATTGTATTATCAAATGTTGCTTTTATGGTTTTCCAATGTGTAAAGCCGAATAAAGAAAATTATTATTATTATTATTATATCAATTAATGGTTAACCAATATAAAAAATATATATATATATATATATATTCACTTAAAAAACCATAGGTTTCACACAAGTTATAGTTAGCTGTACATTTCACTCGTAAAAAAACAATGAAATTCCACGTTATAGTTAGATCAGGTAACTATAACTTGCGCCCCCGCAATGCACTGCTGATGACGTCACATATTACATCACTTATGACATGGTCAGTGACATCACTCATGACATCAATGATGACATCTGAAATGACACATTGTGCATTGCGGTCGCGCAAGTTATAGTTACCTGATCTAACTATAACGTGGAATTTCATTGGTTTTTTACGAGTGAAATGTACAGCTAACTATAACTTGTGTGAAACCTATAGTTTTTTAAGTGAATTTGCAAGGTTTTTTAAATGCTAATTCCTAACTATAACGTGTGTGAAACCTATGTTTTTTTCAGTGAATTTGTACGTTTTTTTAAATGCTAAGTTATGTATTTATTTTTAATTTTTGCGCGCACTGTGCGCTTCACGCACCGTGCGCGCGCTGTGGGCACTCGGTGCGCTTTGCGCACCGAGCACCCACATTGCGCATTTCGTACCGTGCACGCCTCGCCATTTTTTACAAAATATCAATTGTTTTTTTCTCCCTTGGGGGTCCTTAGATTTATATATTAAATGTGATTGTTATTTCTTTTTTTTTTTTTAATTTTTTTTTACCGTACGCGTACGGTAAGCTTACCGTACGCGCACTCCGCGATTTTTAAAAAAAATTATTAAATTTATTTTTCATACTTTTTGGTCCTTCATGAACCCCCTGACGAACGCTAGGGGGTCTGCAACTCTCTTCGTTGCCCCCTTTTCATGTTATCAACCTTTGTTTTTCAGTGCTAGAGACAGAAAATGGCGGCCGATACTTTCTGATTTCGACCGATTCGAATGTTTACAGTCATGTAACCACCAATCAGAATCGAGCTCGCGCACGGCACCGTACGCGTACGGTAAGCTTACCGTAAGCGCACGGAGCGCGCTTACAGATATATATATTGATTTAAATGCTATTTTCTCAGGACCTACTGAACAGATTTACACCAGACCTGCAAAAGGCACATCCCTGACCTGAGGACTACCTCTCTGCCCAATTTCAAGTAATTCTGTTCAGCCGTTCGGGCTGTAGCTCGGACTAAAGGTCCTATGGGAAAATGCATGGGGAAAACGCGTTTTGGGACCCCCCTTTTTTCTCAGCCCCCGCTTGACGAATCCCCCCGAGACTTTCAGGGTAGGAGCGTAGCGTAGCGCCCCATTAGTTTTGAAAAATTTGCGAGGATTCGTCAACCGGCGCCAAAGTTATTCCAAATTGAATGTTGCGGATTTCCTATGGAAACACAGTCCTAACTATAACTATCTACTGGCGACCGCCAGTAGATAATATATATATATCTATAAATACATTTTTTTTTTTTGGGAGCTCTGTCATTATATTACGAACATGGAAGGTTTTAACGCTCCGCCTCCATTCTTAGCTTTCCCTGGAGAACCTTCATTGGAGTGGAAACAATGGAAAGAAGGCTTTGAAGCATATATTGAAGCGATTGGAGGCGACGACTATACAGACAAACGCAAATTGACTATTTAAAAACATTGTTTAGGGGCTGAAGGAAGACAAGTATTAAGTCATTTTACATGCCTACAGATAATTCCAGTGATGACGACATTGACGTGTATGAAAATGCTATTAAACAGCTCGACAAACAGTATGTAAAAAAAAATGAACAAAGTGGTGGCTCGTCACAAGTTTCTTAGTAGACAACAATTATCTAATGAACCTATTGATACTTTTGTGAAAGATTTAAGAATTGCCAAATGTAACTACGATACATTTCATGGTCAGATGGTACGGGATCAGATGGTACACAATGTTGCGGATAGTAAGTTACAAGAAAAGTTACTTTCTGAAGATGATCTTACTCTTCCCAAAGCCCTTGATATTGCTCATCGATTCGAGGATATGAAGTTAGGCATGAAAGTACTGTCAGACAATAAAAACAGTACATCTGAAGTAAATAGTGTAAAAAAAAAAACTGTAGAGGATAATACCAACAAACCATCTACCTCAGCTACTCCTAGCCATACTTTTGAAAAAAAAGAGTATGTTTGCTTCAAATGTGGATTTTTAGGACATTTAGCTACAGATAGACGTTGTCCAGCAATAAGTCAAGTATGTAGATATTGCAAGTCTAAAGGACATTTTGCCAGGATGTGTAGAAATAGGAACAAATTTAAAATTAAGAATTCAGAAGTCAGGAATTCTAAATTGGAATATGTTAAAGAAATTGACAATGACATTGACGAATCGGAATATTTGCTAGCAGTGTATGAAATTAATGATACGGGCAAAGATGCACCATTTTGTATGCTACAAATAGGCAAAAAGGAAGTAAAAGTTATGGCTGATTCTGGTGCAAGACACACTTTGATTGGTGAAGAGTGGTTAAAAGAGTTTCCAAATATTTCTTTATTTCCTCCAGACATCAAATTAGTAGGATATGGTAAGAAACCAATTGAGGTTTTGGGTTATTTTAATTCTGACCTTAGCTTTAAAGGTAAAACTACAGCTTCTAAAGAGTACGTAGCCAAACGGGGATCTTCTCTTTTAGGTTGGCCACAGCAACGAGATTTGATGATAACTTTAGATCCAAATCATCCGGATCAAGTATTGGGTTATTCTGATTTGATTGCTCAAGTTAGTAATAGTTCTAATACCGAATGGGAGAAAATGTTTCCTAAGGTATTTTCCCCTCAGTTGGGATTATTAAAGAAATTTGTACACAAAATTATCTTAAAAAAATGCCATTCCCAAAGTTCATAAAGTCAGAAATATTCAGTTTTTATTGAGAGATGCCGTTAAGAAAGAATTAGAGAGATTTTGTCAACTAGATGTTATTGAAGAAATAGAATCTTCCGAATGGCTTTCTCCGGTGGTTGTCGTGCACAAGTCCAATGGAAAAGTTAGGTTATGTGTGGACTTATCACAATATTTTCTACTTTAGACTTATCAAATGCATACCATCAGATTGCTTTGCATGAAGATAGCAAACAGTTTACCTCCTTTATTACATCAGAAGGTGCTTTTAGGTATAAAAGAATGCCTTTTGGGCTAATTTCTGCTTCCTGCATATTTCAGAGGGTTAAACATAAACTGTTCAAAGATATGAATAATGTCTTGTATTTTCAGGACGATATTTTAGTCTTTGGAAGGATGCACACGAACACACAGAGATTCTACACACAGTTTTGTCTATTCTACAAGACAATGGTCAAACCTTAACTAAGGAGAAATGTAAATTTGGTCTAAATTCTGTTGATTATTTAGGTCATTCCATCAGTAAGAAGGGTATTTCTCCAAAACGGAATCTGGTGAAGGCTATTGAGGATGCTCCCGAACCCCAAAGTAAAGATCAATTGAGGTCTTTTCTAGGTTTGGCTGAGTACTACGCTAAATTTATTCCTTCTTTTGCAGACAAAACTGTGCATATGAGAAATTTAATGAAAAAACATCAAATGTTGTTATGGGATTTGAGTTGTTCTGCAGAATTTTCTTTTCTAAAAAAATGTATTTCCTTGGCACCTGCCTTATCCCCATTTGATACCTCATGTGAATCTGTTATCATTTCCGATGCAAGTAATGTTGGTATAGGTGCAGTACTTATGCAAAACCAAAAAGGACATCTCGTTACCATTGCATTTGCATCAAGGCCACTAACAGTTGCTGAGGATAAATACTCCACACTTGAAAAAGAAACTCTTGCTTGTTGGTGGGAAATTGAATATTTTCGTAAATATATGTACGGTACGACTTTTCTGATCATCATCCTCTGGTGGATTTATTTACCACTAAAGGTTGTGGCAAAGCAACTGCTAGAATTGCCAGATGGCAATATAAATTACAAGAATTTCACTTCAAAGTAGAATATATTCCGGGAGTATAAAAGTACTTGCTGACTGTTTGTCAAGATTACCTGTTGAGGATGACAATGTTATTATTGATGATGGTGAGGGTGAAAAAGTGATTTCTATATGTGAAGTATCTAATGGGTGCATAAAGGAGGATCAATGGAGGCTGTCGTGCAATAACGATGAGGATATTAACAAAGTTATGTTCTCTGTTAAATCTAACTGGCCCAAGAAATCTGAGTTGTCTCAAAGTCTCTTACCTTTTTTTCAGGTGGCACAAGAATTGTCCATTCAGAATGACATTTTAATGAGGGGCTTGCAGTTAGTGGTGCCTCGTGATTTCAGAGATATTGTTCTAGATATGGCTCATGAAGGACATCCTAGCATGACGAGTATGAAGAGAAGAATTAGAAGCGAATTCTGGTGGCCTGCTGTTGATAGATGCATTGAGAGAAAAATTAGATATTGCATTGAATGCAATATTAGTGATAAATCACAAAAAACTTTGGTTTACGATCATGCACCTGTTTCAAGACCTACACAAGTGTGGGAATGTGTGTCAATAAATATTGCTGGACCAATGAGTTTAGGTCATAATCCTGTGTATGCTATAGTCTTGATCGACCAATTATCTCAGTGGCCTGAGGTTAAATTAGTTTCACAGGTTACTTCTAAAATTGTTATTCTTCCCTGGACCGGAAACAAGCATCCTGGGACCAGTTTTGGGGTAACACCCCTCATCAGCCATGATAGCTTGAATCCAGTCGCAGAGTGAGCAAGGGACCCACGTCTGGGCATATCCTTCCAACTTAGGGCAAATAAAGCAAACACAAGTTGGTAGGGCATGCCCAGACGTTGGTCCCTTGCTCACTTTGCCACTGGAGTGGAGTGCAGTGCAAACTGCAGTTTGTGCTGGTATTTCTGCTGCTCGAGTAGAAATTCTACCCGAGCGGCAGCGGGGAAAAAACTCTGCTGCTGCACATTGCAAAGCGGAGTTTTCTGCACTCTGCGAGCTCCGCGGAGTGCAGAAAACTCCGCGAACAGAGCAAAGTTTACTGCCCAGGCCTAGACAAAAGCAGAAACCCAATGACCTATTTACTTTTTTTTTTTTTTTTTTTTTTTTAAAGTTCCAAAACCTTTATTAGCATTTGACACAGTCATACATTACGCGCCTACAACCTCACGGGCCGGCTCCAGATGACATTTCTCATTACGGTTCATCACCCTGTACACAGCCTTGAGGCCGACAACCCGGAGGTCCGGCGGCAAATCCCTGTCATTCCAATATATCAGTAGTGCTATACACTGTACCATGGACCCTGGGCAAGCTGCGGAGCAACTCAACCTTCTGGCGTATCTCCTAGGTGCGCTATCTGGAATTCCTAGGTGCAGACATCCCGGAGCACAACCCCCCAACACACTCCATCAGCAAGACATTCAGTAATGACAATCCTGCAGCCCCCAACTAGGTAAACTCACCAGCTCCAGGGCCACCCTCAACCGATTCCTGGTTCTCTCCCTCCGTGGAGGCGGTATACGCCGCCAAATACTCCTTGAACGGGTCCCAAATGTCACTGGCTCTGCTAGTTAATGGTTGCGTCTCAGCGTAGATAGCACTCTGCTCCTGACAGTGTAAAAGATCCCCTATCCATTCCTTGAACTTCGGTGCTCTTCCCCTACCCCAGCGACACGCAATTCTCCGCTTCGCTAATAATAGAGCAATGTTCCCCAGTTTGCGCGTCAACTTAGGTATTGATACCGTGTAGCCCAACAGCATCACCAGCGGATCTAGTTCCACTACATCTCCCAACATGACCCTCAGTGCCGAATGTACCTGTAGCCAGAAATCCGCCACTCTCGGACACAGCCATGCCAAGTGCATGAAGTCAGCCCCTTCCGCCTGACACCTCTCACATCTGTCACTGTCTGATAGACGAAATTTAAACTTCTTAGCTGGCGTATAATACATACGTTGTAAAAACTTGTAATGGATAATACGCAGTCTGCTACTGGAGGAGATCTGGGAGGTGAGCTCGCAACAATACGTCCACTGCTTATCTGTGATATCTCTGCCTAGCTCAAGTCTCCATTGCTGGAGTGCCCTACATTCCATGTTGCCACTGTGTGCCCGAATACTGCCGTATAATTGGGAGACTAAGTGCCTACCATCCGAAGACGTAAGCAGCATTTGTAAAGGCCGCACTACTTCTGGTTCCCCCGGGAAGCCTGGTAGTATCTTCCGCAGCCCCCGCCGCAGCCGGATATAGTAAAAAACATCCAACGGGGTAGGCTGATAGCCCTCAAATAATTGTTCTTTCGTTTTGAGCTGTCCATTAGCGAAGAGATCACCCCAGTGCCGTATTTTTATTCTGGCACACATCCCCTGAAACCCTCCTTCCTGCAGTAACGACAAGTCCGGGTGATAAACCAGTGGCAGCGTCGGAGCATACATGAAGCTGAGCGCCATGCGACGTAGTATACGCTGCCACGCATCCACCGTGCACGGCACCGTAGTGTATAGTGTATCAAAGGCGCGACTGGAGCCCTGAAGGACCCCCGTCAGTGGCAGAGGCCGTGATAGCCAGTCCTCCACCGCCAGCTGTGGTAGGAATGGCGCAGGTGCAAACCAATGGTATGCAAATTGAGCCTGCGCGCTCAGATAATACGTGAGAAAATCGGGAACATCAAACCCTCCAGATTCGTATGGCCGAGTGATAACCGACCACGCCAATCTTGGCTGCTTACCAGCCCAGAACAGCCGCAGTAATTCTGTACGCAATGCGCGAAAGAAGTACGCCCCCGGATAATACGGGATATTCTGGAAAAAATATAAAAAACGGGGTAATACCACCATCTTGATAAGCGAAGCCCTGCCCGCCATGGAGAGTGGGAGAGACACCCAACGAGTCACATCCTCTGTCAGCCGAGTCATGGCCGTACCATAATTCAACCTCAACGTCTCCTCTCGATCCTTGGAGATCTGGACCCCCAAATATCTAAGATCCGATTCACACCATTCCAGCGGGTAGTCCAGAGGAAAGCGACCCACTGCAGGCGTCAGGGGAAAAAATTGCGACTTCTTCCAGTTTATTTGAATGCCCGACAGACGCCCAAACACTAAAAATTCTCGGAGTAATGGATTAAGGTTAACCTGTGGATCTACCACGTACAACGTTAAGTCATCAGCATAGAGAGAGACATCTATCTGCCGTTGGTAACATTTGAAAGCACTTTGTTTATGCAATTGCCGGATACGGCATGCCAGAGGCTCAATCGCGATAGCGAAGAGCAATGGGGAGAGCGGGCACCCCTGCCTGGTACCTCTAGTGAGCAGAAACGACTCGGACACCTCACCATTGATGATCACTCTCGCTGTCGGAGCCGTATATAGCAATTTGATCCAGGCGACGAATATTTTGGGAAAGCCCATCCTGTACAAGATGGCAAACAAGTAATTCCACTCAACCGAGTCAAATGCCTTGGTGGCATCCAGAAACACCGCCGCCACCGGCAGTTCCGGCGCTATCGTGTTTATCAAGGAGAAGAGCGTACGCAAGTTACAAGCAGTTGAGCGGCCCGGGACAAACCCAGATTGATCTGGGAGTGCAATTTTGGTCATAAGCAGGGAAAGTCTAGTGGCCAATACCTTTGCCAGTATCTTCGCATCACAATTAATTAGGGATAGCGGCCTATATGAGTCACAATCTACCGGGTCTTTGCCGGGTTTTAACAGCGAGGTGATCAGTACCTCCCGCATTGTCCCAGGCAGCACACCTACCTCCAGTGACTCCTCGTACACCTCCCGCAGCACCGGCGCCATGACATCTATATAACTTTTATAGAATTCCGCCGGTAGGCCGTCAATCCCCGCCGCCTTACCATTACTCAGGGACATAATCGCTTCCCGTATTTCATCAAGTTCAAATGGGGCCCCAAGGAATTCCCGATGGTCATCACTTAACCAACATAACGCCACATCATCCAGAAAGTCCCCAAATACAACCTCCCCTCCGCTGCGGGCTTCATATAATTCCTCATAATGCGCAGTAAATTGAGCTAGTATGCCCTTCGCATCTTGCTGTAGGGTCCCACCCTGCCCTCTGATCTCTAAAACGTGCGTGGGTCCCCGGGCATGTCTAGTAATTTCCGCTAAGGCACGCCCTGGTCTTTCTCCTTCACAGTAACGACGGGCCTGCCAATATTTGCCCCTAAATTTGGACTCCCTATCCGCTTCCTGCTCGTACTGAGTAAGCCGTTCTCGGAATTCCTTATGGACCGGACCCATTGGTTCCTGGGCCATCCTGGCTTCCAGCTCCGCTAGTTCAGCCTCTAACTTGGAGAGCGAACCGCGTATTGCTTTCAGGACACCGAAGCTTTTAGAGATGTAGTACCCCCGGACCGTCACCTTAAACGACTCCCAAATGGTCTCGACACTGTCCACTGATCCCTTATTGCGGGGAAAAAACTCCGCTATCTCGTCTCCTAATTCCGCCTGGAACACCGGATCCAATAATGCTGTGGGTTGCATACGCCACCTAGGTGCTGACCCACTGAGCCCCGGGAGCGCCACCTCCACAATTACCGGACAGTGATCTGAGTACGTCCGTGGTAAGTGAGCCACTCGACCTAAATCAACCGCCAAGCCTGTGGACAGAAAGCAGTAATCCAGCCTGGCCCAAGAGTTAGCGTATGTCGTGAAATGTGTTCCTTCCCGGACCCCAGGATGCACAAACCTCCAGCTGTCCACAAGTCCTCCTTCTACAACTATACCTTCCATGACGTCCCTCGCACCCTTATGGTATTGCGGGCTGCCATCCGATCTGTCGAGCCCTGAGGACATGGTGAGATTGAAATCCCCCCCCCATATGACATGCATGGAACCAATGTTCAGTATTTTACCCCAGAGCATGGTAAAGAAGGCAGGCGAATCCACATTTGGCCCGTAGCAGTTCGCAATTGTGACTGTATCCGTACCAAGTCTGCCCCACAACAAAACAAACCTCCCCTCCTTATCCGTAAGATCGCCCAGCAGCACAAACGGCACCGCCTTCTTGATCAGTATCGCCGTACCCCTGGCATATCCTGAATACGAGGAGAAACTCCGGAACGCCGCCCATTTACCTGCAAAAGTGTAAGTGGCCCGGGGACTAAGATGCGTCTCCTGTAGTAATGCAATTTGCACCTTATGTTGTTCCAAATAAGCCACCACCCTTCTACATTTCCTGGCGTCGTTTAACCCCCGAACATTCCAGGAGGCAACAGTGACACGCGACTTACTCATCCTACCCGCCATGCATCGTCAATTTCCCAAACACCAAGGCAATCCTCAGGATCCTTCCACCAATCGCACCCCGGGTATGTGCCACCCAATATCAGCGCCCTCTCCACCCCCGCAGGTCGAATATTTAAAAGTGACCCGTTCCACAGTGTATTGGAAACTAGCCTATTCACTCCCCTATAAACCACCCACTCTCTCCTGATCCTACGCGCTCTCACCCGTTTTGGAACTACCAACATACAAACCATCGCAACACCCCTCCTGCCCACCCCCCTCCCACTGAAGCAAACCCCAACCTGCCAGTCCTGTACCCCCCCCTGCCCACCCACAATTGCCCCAAACAGCAAGGCAAGTACATTCCCCAAACTCCCAACATATACTAGGGTATTTCCCGTTAGGAAACAAGTCCAGGTGGCTCCACCAGTCCCCCCCCCAGAAACGCCAGCCCGACCACACAACGTGCAGTCCAGCGCAACGAGACGAGGGGGTGTCCGGCGCTAGTACTTATGTCACCCGGGTCTCACAACAAACTGATCCCTGCCTCCTTTAAAAGTAGCCAGTACTGTGTCCCAACTTGTGTAATCTGTGGCGGAATCTTCTGCATTGTGAGCTCCCCACACCCCCACCAACATCCCTCCGTGCTTGCATCTACATGGCCCAACCATCCCCTATCATATTGTCTCAGAGCCAGCCACCCCAACATCAGTTCACAGGGTACTCCCCCATCCGCACATGTAGTCCAATATGCCATCTATAGGCACCCCACTCACGGTTCGCCGTCCACCAGCTCCTCGCGCACAGGGTTCTCATCGTTCTCAGCTCCATCCTCCGACCTGCGGGAACGCTTGTACTGTTTGATGAAATCCTCCACCATCTGAGGATTTGTGAAAAACTTCTGCCTCCCCTGATACGTGATCCGCAGGCGCGCCGGGTAAAGCAGTGCATAGTCCAGTTGTAAGTCTCGTAGTTTCGCTTTGACTGCCACAAATTTTCGCCGTTCCTCTTGCACCATTGGTGTGAAGTCCGGGTACAGCGTGAAGGAGTTGCCCTCGTAGGATAATGTACGTGTGCCGCGTGCGGCTCTCAAGGCGGCGTCACGGTCGCGATAATTGAGTAGCCTGGCGATGATCGGCCTGGGCGCCGTTCCCGGCTTAGGTCTGGGGCCCAGGGCCCGGTGTGCCCTCTCCACAATAAACTGAGGGGAAAAAATCTCCGAACCGATCGCCGCCACCAGCATCTTCTCCACGTATTCCTCCATTCTGCCCACATTCGTCGATTCAGGAATACCTACAATGCGTACGTTGTTACGCCTACTCCTCGCTTCCAAATCCTCATTCTTAGCAGCAATGAGGCGCAGCAGATTGTCCATCCTGGATAGCTGCGAGGTGTGCCGTGTCACAGTATCTTCAGTGTCCGATATACGCTGTTCCGTCCCCGTGATCCGTTCTTCTTGGGCGTCCAATTTTTGTACCATCGCATCCATTCGGGACGACATTCTGTCAACTTTGTCAGCAATCGTCGCAAACCCTTGACGCATTTCGCGCAAGACATCGTGGAGATTGGGCGTCGCATCTGCTGACCCTCCTGCTGTCGCCGGCGGTTCACGTGTCTCCTCCACTGCCTTGGGCGGCTTCTTGCTAGCCTCAAACGAGAGTTTGGGCTGTTTCGCATCTGTCCTGCCCATGCTGGCCTCCGGACCGTCCTACCTGGCCGTAGCAGCAGACAACCCCCTAGGGCCAGCAGCAGCGTCCACACTCTCTGCGCACTCCCCAGAAGCTGCTGGCTCCCTGCGCTCCGCAATTCCAGGCTGACCTTATATTCAAGCGCCTTATGACAGTCCAGCAGACACCCGCTACACCGTCCTCTTACTCCTATTAATCGTCACGACCATCCGGCATCATACCGGAGCCGCCCGCCACGTGGGGGACTGGGCCTCCGTCCAGCGCTACTCCCCCGATCTCCTCTTCAGTCCCCGGCGAAGCAGTCCGCACCTCGCAGCTCCTTCTGGGTTCACGGCTGTACTCACGGTTCATCCGGGTCTCCCAGGTCCCGTGTTCCAGCCCAGTGCCTCCTCACTCCTGCACTCGCAAGCCGGTCCGGTTATACGCGGTGTCCGGTGGGGGGGTGCCTCCGCTCCAAATCAGTCGATATTCCACAGGCAGAGGGGGGCATGAGGGGGGGGGGGGCAGGGGGGCCACCACCTCTCACCCCGGTGGAGCCCCGATGTCACTTGGCTCCCTCGCAGCGCTTCGCCTCCAATCCCCAGCCGGGGACACCGATATCAGCGCTCGTCTAACCTTCAGAGGGGGGGGGGGGGGGGAGTGCACCCCCAGCGACGACTTCAGATGAGAAGTCTACTTTGCTCCGCTGCCTTTGCTTCGTTTCCGCGTCCCTCAGTTGGCCAGGCCCGGTCACAGCTTCCACGGCCTGCAGCCGTTAATGCAGCCGCGACGTTGCCTACCAGCGCGATCCGGCAGGGTGTCCCAGCTCTGTCACGCCGTCCGCGCGCCTCTGCGAACGGCGCGTGGTTCTCCGGCGCCTGCTGCCCGTTTACCGCCAGACTTGGCCAGCATGCACTGGACACCTCGCTGCTGCCCCTCGCTGAGTTGCAGCCCCCGGGTGAGGCTGACAAGGATAAATAGGCGGATAAGAAGCGCCGTCCAGCGGGAGCCCTACTCGGCAGCCGCCATTCACCGGTGCGCCACCTAGCGTTTCTCAATGACCTATTTACTTAATGTGCACTTTGTGATCTGCATGGTACATGTTCTTTGTAGCAGGCACATTAACCCTCTGCGCTACCTTTCCATGAGTCAAAACGTCCACTTGACAAAACTCCATCTCTCTCTAGGAATAACATTAATCACCGGAGTTGTCATGACATTTTTATTGTTGCCGAAAATTGCTGGAAGCCAGGCAGCAAGCGCTTTGAAAAACATGATATACTTGCAAACATGACGTCCCCACACAAAGTCAGCGTGCAGTACGATCTCACTGGTCGCACCCCACTCGAGCCTCCTTGCTCAAGGGTCCTGCAACCTCAGTGACAGAGTCACTGTTGCTCTAGGGTGTTCTGCTTCATAGGCCTGCCCAAAAGACTTTAGATGACCTTTAATAGGGGTTTTGGTGGACAGGCCTTCTAGGTTAACCCACACTTGCCACCGCTAGGGTCCACCTGCTGGTGCTAAGACATTCAGGGCTTCTAAGGTCTAGCAGGGCCTTCTAAGGTCTAGCACAGGAATGTGTGGCCTCAGGAGAGTGGTCTGGTGGACTAGTCATGAAGGCTGAACCTGGTTCCCCAGTTCCCAAATCGGCAGCTCTAGTCATAGTGCCACATCCTCCTCCCACTGAACACCATACTACCCCACTGAGAGAAACTCGCACTACCTTCAACTACAACCCAATTGCGTCCATTATAAAGACCTGGAAGCGACTTAATTCAAATTACGCACTAGACTACAGTAATATGCTGCCTACAAAAAAAAGTCACAACATCCTGGAAAAAGCAAACACTCATAGGGAATGCAAGATTAAGTAAAGCATGTGAAATGTAAGAAGGAATACATTGATTACCTTAACACTTCTGCATTTATTATTCAGTAATCAATGAACGCTTTTACATGAAAAGTTAAGGACATTACTACTGGGCCGTAAGGGACCCGTTTAAGTGTCCATTGCTTATATCCTTAAAAAATATAAGCAGTATGGTTTAAAAACGACAAGACCACATTCGTGAATACAGAGCCGCGGTATGCATTTTGTTTTCCAATCCACCCATCAAGCAGGTATTGCAGTACATCCAGGAATGGTGCACTTCCAGTGGTCGAAGTGGGGGAAAAAAAGTAGGGGAACTGTGGGCGGAGAATCAGAGGGCGAGAAAACCCAAGGATTGGATCACTGGGCCAACCCAATTTTTAGTATTTGTTTGGAATTTCACTGCCCAGTTATATCAACCAATGGATACACATGATTATTTAAGGTTATAATGAGTTATTGACATTAAAATACATTCACAAAGTGGGATATGCTTCTAATCACCGAATGTCCCAAATAATGTAAAATGTGGAAGCACAAGCCATTTGTCTCCGAGCCATGGCGCTTCTGCCTTCAGCACTTCTCCCTTTTTCCACAACAGCAGTTCAAACATGTATGGCAAAATATCCTAGTTTACAAATGTTCTCTATATAATTATGGCTCTGTGCCATACTTTCCTCATAATGCAAGTTCTGCTGCATGATCTGACCATTTAAACAAATAAATTGTTTGTAGCTCAAACGTATCAAAAGTTAATAAAAAAAGTAACTTGTATTGCCGCAAAGTGGAGGGCACCTTGCAAAGGTTGACTGATCACCTTTCTCACTGCTGCATGTGTATGTTACACTGCTACAAATAAGGCAAAATCTTTCCAGGGACTGTTAGCATGTGTACAAATGTAAAAATAAGAAAATATAAGAAAATATACTGCATTACGCTGCAGCCTTGTTTCAAATGCATAATTTAGTCAACACTACGGCATAATTTTGTCCTCCTTTGCTGCATAATTGATTCCAGTGGCCCCACAGCAAGCAGCACATGTTAAAAGTGCTTGTGAATGAAGCAGAGAGACTGTGAAGTTTGCAAACTTAGTTTGGTGTGCGTGCAAATCCTGCATTGCCAATCCCTGGTGAGTGGCAGCTACTACTGCTGAAATAATGCCAATGGAGGTACCTATGGGTGAGGCAGACTGGCCTCAAGGGCAGGACCAGCCTTAGGACTGGTGGTGCCCTGTGCATTAATGTTTGTTATTGCCCCCCAATGACCACATCTGCCATGGATTCCCTCACAACCACCCTTTAACAGTGCCCCTCAAGTCTCCATAACCACACTCTCAGATGCATTTAATTTGATTTACAGCACCACTCATACCATTGTAGGGTGTCAGAGCACTTTGCATGACACACATTACACAGAGACAATCAATATGTGTGCAAATCACTGTATAGAAAATGTTACATAATTCTAAGGACTACAATGTGTGGGAGTCACATGACAACCATACTAGTAGGCCGTATAGTTTAATAGTGATTGGTCTGGAGAAACACAAACTCAGAATTTAAAATGTAATACCATGGTTGGGGGGGTTCTCTTTAATAATCAGAATTGATTTCTGTCCAAAAGAACACTTTTTGCAACATTAGGATAATCAAAGACTGGGGGGAAAACATAATGCTCTAATTTATACCTTGCAGTTTGTATACATCTCTTAGCTGACAGTTAATAGCTCACTGTTCTATGTTAGGATTTCAACGTATAAACTGCAAGTAACAGAAGGATCTCTCTGACAAAAGCAGTAGCCCACTGACCTATTTACATTATGTGTACTTTGTGATCTGCATGGTACATGTTCTTTGCAGCAGGCACATTAACCCTCTGAGCTACCTTTCCAAGTGCTTTAAAAAACATAATATTCTAGCAAACATAATGCCTCCACCCAAAGTGAGCACCCGGTGCGGTCACACCGGTTGCACCGCCCTAGAGCTCGCCCTTCTCAAGGGTCCTGTGACCTCAGTGACAGAGTCACTGTTGCTCTAGAGTGTGCTGCTGCATAGGCCTGCACGCAAGACTGGAGGTGAACTTCAGTATGGATTGTGGTGGACAAGCCTTGAAGGTTAATCTACACTTGTCATGCTAGGGTCCACCTGCTGGTGCTAAGACACCAGGGCTTCTAAGCTCTTGCGAAGCCTTCTAAGGTCTAGCATGGGATTGTGCTCTCTCAGGAGAGTGGTCTGGTGGACTGGTTATTAAGGTTAAACCTAGTTCCCCAGTTCCAAATTCAACAGCTCTGGCCATAGTGCCACATCCTCTCCCCCACTAAACACCATACTGCCCTACTGAGGAAAACTCACACTGCCTTGAACTACAACCCAATTGTTGCAGGTTATAAACACCTGGATGCGGCTCAATTTAAATTACGTACTACACAAGAGCAATATGCAGCGTACAAAAAAACAGTAACAACATCATGGAAAAATCAAACACTCAAAGGGAATGCAAAACTAAGCAAACCATGTGAAATGTAAGCAGGAACAACATGCTTACCTTAACGCTTTTACACTCACTATTCAGAAATCAATGAGTGCTTTTGCCTGAAAAGTTAAGGACATGACTAAAGGGCCCTGAATGGGCCCATTTCAATGTTCATTGCTTATATCCTTACAAAACGTAAGCAGCATGGTAAAAAGACCACATCCCTGGACGCAGAGCCGCAGTACACATTTTGTTTTCCAATCCACACATTGTAGTACCTCCAGGATTGTTGCACTAGTTGCAAGCCCAGGGAAAACAAAGTCAAGAAAACAAAAATAGCGCTTCACTGGCAAACTCTGTAAAGTGGTGCTAATGTGTTTTGGGTGTGAATAAAATCATTCTGGCCCCCTTTCGACCCACTCTGTCTGGTTTAGGTACTTTTCACAGTTTTAGCCTTTTATTTTTCTCCGTCCCGAGGGTGCACTTTCGAAGTGAAAAATGTTCTAGAAGACGACCTTTCCAGCAAAAGTGTTTTTCTTTTTTGGGGAAAAAATAAAGGAAAGAAGGAATAATGGCTATATGGCCCAGGGAAGGGGGGCCCCCACACCTGGACCTTGTAGCTTGCTCTAGTGCTCAGAGGCCCAGGGAAAAGGGGCCGCCTACCCTGGGCCTTGAAGCAGTAATGAGGCATTTTGTAAAACACAGCCCTACCACAGCAGTTCTACATACATTTTGAATGCACATTCCCATTGAAAAACAGGTGATGCAAAAGTTAACAAAAGCCAGCTGATCTGGCTGCTCCCTCCTCCCCTCACCCACCTCTCCTTACCTGTGTCTGGCCGGTCCTGAAAACAAAGGGGCCTTCTGTCGCCTAGAAACAAAATGCAGAAAGGGAATGTCCGGTACTTAACAGAGGTGTTGCCTCGCCTCTGACACTGTGAGCCAAGATAATTGCTGGCCCGGCTGCTGTGCCTTTCCCAATCTGTTTGTCTCTTCCCCTCACCCCTGCACCCCCAGGAATGCCACCATGCCCTGACACACATGGTCATGACATCTTGCATGTGTAGTGTGATTGTGTGGGACAGGGGGGCCTGGAGGAGCAGGTTGGCCTACTGTGAAAGTGTGGCATTTCACAGTGAAGCGGGCCCCTGTTTTTAAGCTGAGTGCGAGGCCCTGGGCAGCTGCCCACACTGCCCATGCCTAGCGCCGGCCCTGCCTGTCAATGGGTATCAAAACCACTACTAACCATCTCTCTCACCTGCAAGTGCAACAGTTCAGGTTATTCCAGGTCCCGAAAGCTAAATAAATGATTGGGGAGGCAGGTAATAGTAATTTTAATGAATATTGTATTCATGAACAACCATTGTTCTGCTCATCTGTAAATTAGATGAGCAGCGCCAACATTTGGCAGACTATCATAAATGCAGTGTTGACAATTAAGTGCCAGGTGCCGAACACCGGAAACCAATTACGTGCCTGCCCTGACTTACCCTCGCTGGGTGAGTCCCTCAGACCTTGCTGGTCTGCACCACTGACTTTTTACACTTTCCACGAGACTTGCTGTTGCCGAGGCTTGTTGGCTCCAATCTGGTAGCCGACACCGTAGTAAGCTGCAGACTTTGTGGGACACGCCGAATCCAGCTCCTGGTCATCGTCAACGCCTCATGGCCCTCGTGGTCACCTGAAATCACCCGACGACTGTGGGCATCCATCTTCCTTGCCCCGGGTCACTGCCAAGTGACTTTGAACACTGTTCCCTCTGCTTTCAGGTCTTCTTTCTTCTGAATCCAGGCTTGGATTCCACCGGACACTTCTCCTGTCTTCACAAGCAGCAAGTCTTCTTTGGCTCCCATTGAAAACAATGCAGCGACCCGACACCAAAAGACACCTATGCACCCGGCTTCCCTGGGTGAGGTAACTCCAGCACTACAGTGCTCCTGTGGGTGTTGGCTCTAGAACTACTTACCCTGTAAGTGACTTGCTTGTAGACACTCCCGAAGTATCCTAAAACTCTAAATTTCCAATCGCGACTTGCTCCATTGAAGTCACTTGGGATCCACGGCTGTCTTCTCACACTGCATGCGTCTCCCGTGGGTCCTTTACTTACCTGCCTTCGGTGGATTAGTGAGGCCCCAGCACTTCTGAAGATCCTAGGCCTTGTCCCTTCTCAAGACGTTATCTCTAAGTCTCTTTTTTAGTATATGGTCTGGTACGCCCCTAGGGCCTCAGCCATATTTGTGCTTAACTTGTTGTGAAATGTTGATTTGTGCATATTTTCCTGACTTCTAATCTCATAAAGAGATTAGCAGACAGTTGTTAGTAATAAATACATATATATTTTATATATATACCTGTGTGGTGTCCTTTCATTTAGTAATTCAAGAGATTATAAGGTAAAACAAGCTGCTTTACATTCCTCTAAAAACTTACCCTGAAGGCTGCTGTCCACAGCTACCACTAGGATAGCTTTCTTTAAAAGGCTGTCTTAAACCTATCTACCATAAGAGTCGAATTGTACTGGTGCAAGGTGGCCACTTTAACTAGTGAAAAGCATATACCAGGCCAGCTTCTCACAAGCAGCCAAATAGTCAAACCAGCTCTTAGTAAACTACAACTCCCATAACGTCATGTTATAGCTCAGAACTAGAGCTGAAGTGACAATATTATGCTGCCTCCTTAGAGATAGACAAAGTACTACACTGAGAAGTAGCATTAGATATGGACTGGGATCATATGTAGCTAGTGTATGTTATGGCTATCAAAAGAGAAATAGTGCATTGTTGCTCTGCAAATATGTGTAATGCAGGTTAAGAGAAAATTAAAACAAACGAGAAAATATCCTCAGCTAAAGAGTCCTACGGTCTTAATAAAACAAAACAAAAGTGTCCTTCTGCTATCTTACCTACTGTCCATAAACTAAGGTTGCCTGCGGCACACGCAGTGTGCCCACTCAAGAGGGCGGCCGCCCTAGTGCCACATTAGGCACAACAGCATGTCTAGTGATGGAACCCTCAGGAGTCCCCCAAGTAAGCCGCGGGCCACGTGTCACTTACGGCGCATCGGAGGGTGGGGGCAAGGTTCTTATACCTTCCCCACCCATCTGGCTTCCCTTTTGTGCCTTCTGGTCACCCCGTCGGCCAGTAGTGTTGGGGTGTACCGGGCAGCCGTTTGTCACATGACCGCCAGTATGTCCTAAAAAGGCTTGGCTTTGGCAGTGCATCTCCCCAGCGAATTTGCAATGCTGGGGCTGCACCCGCGCGCACGGCATACGCGGGGGGCCTCAAGAGTGTCCTAGCCCTCCTATTTGGCCATGGAGTGTGGCAGCGCACCACCCCAGCAAATCAGCAATGCTGGGGTGGCATACTGAGTATACCCAATAAAAGGAAAGACGGCCGAGGTGAGGGGGCTGCAAGATGGATCCACGTGGCACCAGGTAGGGTTAGGCCTGGCCTGGCTTGAACGGGAGACTGCTTGGGAATACCAAGTGCAGTACGCGTCTCCCTCACGGAACCACCGGTAGACTGTGGCAGGGGGGTGGTGGGCTTACCTCTCCTCTTCAGGTCAGTGGGCCTCTGGGTTTGCGCTGAGGGGGCAGCGTGTATGCCTCGCTTCCCAGCAGTGCTGTGGCGCACCTTGCGCCCAACCAGGTCTCAGGGCTTGAGAGCGTTGACTGGAAGTGGCAGAGCACCTGGCCCTGTCCATAGGCGGTGGAGTACAGGCAGTGCTACTGCCTTGGGGGGTCTGTCTAGTTGCAGCCCTTCGGTGTGACGAGTGAAGTGGGCTCTAGTCAGGGTGGTGGCCCAATCCATGCAGGTGGCGCAACTGCTTGGGTGTCTGCTCGCATGCACTAAGAGGTGGGTGTTGTTGTGGTCTAATTTTTCTTTCTTTCAATCTTATCAGCTGTGGGCTGTGAAGGTATCTCGTATGTGTAAATCTAATCTTTTTAGAGGTCCAGTCAGGGCTATTTGAGTCAATGTACTCATCACTGACACGTCTTTAAGCACCTGCAGATTGTACGTTCCTGTTCTTCAGCCTCCGCAATGCTCGGCAGTCCCCTCTTATTTTCAGTTCTTTGAGTTTCTCAAATCTGATCAGCTGAGGGCTGAAAATGTGTTTTGTATATGCTAAATCTATCCTGTTTTTAGAGTTCCAGTCAGGGCTATTGGAGCAATGCACTCATCATTGACACACCGTTAAGCACCTGCATAGGTAAAGTTGACTTGAAAGTTCTAGAGTCGAGAGTCATATGGCCTCCTGTTTCAGGGTGCATAAGTCCTTTGGGTGCAAGGCCCGCACAACTGGAGCAATCCCGGCTACTTTGGGGGCCAGGTCCTCATCAGTAGTTGCCATCAGCTATGCAGGGGTTGGCATAGAAGTTCTTCACCTACCCACTCCAGGTCTCCTGGCAACTTATCGTACAATACTGGTTCAGCATCCCATTGGGAGACTCATGGGGAGTGCAGTCACTCCAGGGGGGGCACCAATATCAGACTGGAATCAAATTGTACTTTCAAGAGGCCCAAGCACACAATTTGTAAGCAGTTTTAGTTGTGGCTTTGTATGTATGGCCTCTAAAGTCCCAGCAGGCAATGCGTGCTCATCTGGTGGCATTGTGCTCGATTCTGACTTGACAATAGGAACATGGCCGGGCAAAGCCAATAGTTTTTGTATTTCACATAGCTGCAGGACAACGTCATTACTAGATGCCCCTCCCAGGTTAGAGGCAATTGCAGAAAAGCTATATAAAAGGTCCTGGCCATCCAAATGCTAGCAGATGGCTCCATAGAGCCGGGTGCAACCGATTGTATCCTCTCCTAGCAGCAGCGCGCCAAGTTTGCTCAGTGTCTTTCTTGAGTGACATGCAAACGAGTTAAGTGGGAAATAGCAAGGCTTCCGTCAGTGAGGCAGAGGGGTCCTTGCAGGACCCTCAATAAGGGGAGCTGCTTTAGATCATAAACTGGGAATCTTAGATTCCGACATTGATGTCATTGGACCACTCACATTGTTAATATTTACATAGCCTGGGGAGAGTGAACAGAGCTATACAGCAATCTGCTGCACGTGGGTGGGTGGGGGTATTTCCACCACATCCAGGCAACATTTGGATAACTCACCCACACTAAGCTTCTGGCTCAGTTCAATTGGGGTCACTTATCGTCCATGCTTGGATCTGCTCAATGCACTTGCACTGATCACTCAAGTTTCAAGTTTAATTTATTTGCATAGTTAATTAAAACTGTTGCAATACAAAATGGCTTCATTTAAAACCAGATATACATATAAAATTCCATACTTCATATATCTTGTATTTATAATTCTTTTTAAGTCTGTGTTGTAATCAACCAAGTGGGGAGACAAGTTTCCTAGCCAAATTATTTTTGATTTTGCACATATCATTTCTTTTCACTGACTGTGATAGAACTCTTTAAAAAGTACAAAGAAGTGCTTTAGGTTTAAGTAAAGTGTATTAGTGCCAAAAAGGGAGCATCCTCTTCAAGCCTCGGTGTTAGACTTGCATCTGTTTATAGACAACTGAAGTCATTAATGGCTATTGTGCTGGCATTTTCTCTTCGCATAACCTCAGAAACTTTACTAGACAACAGTTCAGTTGTAGTTCATTTGGAGCAAGGATCCTTAATTCCAGTCCTTACTTCCCTTCACTAGTTATGCCCATGTTCAGTTAGAATTGCTTTAGACTTGATAAAGTGTATTAGTTTCAGAAAAAAGTATATGAAAGAGTTCTCTTCAAGCTTCCTTGTAGGACTTGCATTTGTTCCAGACGACTAGATTGATTAATAACTACAGTGCTGGCATTTTCTTTTTGCATAACCTCAGGAACTTTACTAAACAGCAGTTCAATTGTGGGTCATTATGTGCAAAACATGCCAACACCGCTTGTTTCCTGGAGCGTATCCCGTGCTGATTAAATTTGTGTCTTAACATCTTAACAGTTGTTTCCGTTCTTGTAAAGTTCTTTACATGAACATAGTAAATGCAGCAGATCTTGTGGCGCTGAGCCGCATAAGCGGCCAGTAGAGCCCGCTTTCTCCTTTTACCAGGGTGGAAGATGCTATATGCAGGGTATTAGACCAAGTCTGTACTTCAAGAACCTGATTTTTGTAGTTTTAGCATAACCCAGGTTAAAGTAATTTTGAGCGGCTGGCTCCATATATGTATTCAAAGTCATCCATCCATGAGCCTTTTTCAAGAGCGATGTCTTGTCCTCCACCCATGAGAGATGTTTGACCGTCTTCCAAACCGTTTTTTTAAACGTGGTGGTAGTTGTAGGTGTTTCCCAAAGCTGATTCAGGACCATATTATGTAAGCTGCTTTTAAGATATTTCGCAGCATGTAAAGCGGTATGTTGTTGTAGCTCCTTCCATTGAAGCTACCATCTCTCTTGTTCTGTCCAAACTTGATTATGCCAATATCCTCTACCACGGATCACCTTTAACAACCATGAAAAGACTACAACGGATTCAGAACTCGGCTGCCAGACTACTCTTGCATATCAAACCGCGAGACCACATCTCACCTGCCTTGAAAGCCCTGCATTGGTTACCGGTTGCCAGAAGATCCACGTTCAAGCTACTTTGTATCACCCACAAGCAATGCATGGGATGGGACTGCTCTTCATCAGGAATAAAATCACCAAACACATTCAACAAAGGAACCTACGCTCTAAAGGGGCATCTCGCCTCAAAATCCCAAGATACAAGAAAAAAAACCATGGGTGGCTCATCCTTCTCTGTTCAAGCACCCAAACTATGGAACTCTTTACCCCCCAACATCAGATCCACCGACAACCACCTTATCTTCAGAAAATTACTCAAGAATTGGCTCTTCCTCACATAAGCACCATACGCAAACAGAAAATTACAGCATATTCCTCTGTATATAAGCATTTATTTTCACTATAGATATGTACCTATCTTTGTGTATTGCTTTGTATAAACATGTAGAATAATTATGTTGTTGTAAATAAATAAATTAATTAAAAATAAAAATCATCTTTGGTCTACATGTACTTACTTCCATTGTGCATCTATGTACCTTCCGTGTACTTGGATCTGTGTGTCTGTTACCTTTCTCTTGAAAAAGCATATCCAATGCACTACCCTATTTCTCATCCTGTACCTCTATCAATATCTTTAATCTATATGTACTTACCTCCTTTCTGCATCTATATACTTTCAATGTACTTATGGATCTATATATTTATCACTTTCTTCTAATTTAGCATTTCAAATGCACTACCCTATTTCTAAGCCTATACATTTCTCAATATATCCTCTGGCCCAACCTTCTGACTAATCTCAAACTTCTTTCTACTACTCTTTCCAATGCACTACCCTATCTCTCACCCCATACATCTACTAAGATATCTTCTAGGGGTGGACGGAATTTGCGGAGTTGTCCTACGCATTTTGCGTGCTTGCGGAGATTTCTTGTTGCGCCTGTTGTAATCTATGCAGGGCTTCAGGGGCAGACGAGCATTGTGCCAGAATGAATCCTGCACTGCATATTTATCCAAGAAGATGCCACCGTTTTGTGCAATTCCTCTACTCAGCTGGAGTACTTTCTACTGGCTAATCAGTAAGTGCTGATCATCATATGGCAGCCGGACGCGATTATGCGGATCCGCCGCTGTCCCCAATGCAATGTTCCTGCCTTCCCAACATGAGACACAGGGGGCCTTCTTGCAGGCTTCCTCCATGGTACCCAAATTACCGTGAAGGTGCCCACATTGGGGCAACAAGTAGGGGAGGCCCCCGCGCTGCTCACGTAGGCGGGAAGACACCCCATGGGTCTCCTTCCTGTAGATTCACAGTGAAAGTGGCCCGCCCACTCACGGTGCCGTTCTTGCTCCCTGGCTCACCTCTGAGAGGGCGGAGTTGCTGACAGGCCTCGAGAGGACTCCAGTCAGACCCTGCTGAGTCAGGATTCAGAAGGCACAGAGCGATGTCTTCACTTGGCAGGCGGACTCAGGCCCTGCCCACCACGGGACGGAGCTCTTCTGTTTCCTTCCTCCTCAGTTTCAGTGCCTCCCTCGCTGGAGAGGCGGGGCTGATTTGATTTCCCTTGCTGCTCCTTTATTCATTGCTACAGCAACTGGCTGGGGGGGTGCGCCTCAGGTTTAGAATACAGTGGCAGCTTCTTGGACCGGCACGATTCCTATTCATTCGGCCAAGTTCAGTTTTGGGCTGATTAATGCGTTACAGAATTTGAGCTTCTACTCGGGCTCCTGCTTTATTTATATCTCTAAGTGCTTCCTGTTGAGGTTTCATTATTACCTCATGCCCCCGAATTCCGTTCCGCCACTGATCGCGGAAGTTTCAACATTCCCGCATCCCGCGTAGAACGCGGAAATACCAAAATTTCGCAAGTTCTGTGAGCGGAAAGGAATTTGCCGCCCACCCTTAATATCTTCTACATCCACTCTCTCATTTATCCCCAACCCCCTACCACTACTATGATCCCAAAATAACCCTTTCTAGACTCTCTCCTACTCTACCCCTCCTTGCATCATCTGACACCTATTTTACTATACCGATCCCCCAAAGCAAACATTTATAAACTCTCCCCTCTGACTCTTCCCCTCAAAAACCCCTTTTTACTCATCCAAAAGCCTCCTCCTACTGCAATGACCTACAAAAAAAAAAGAAAATCTCACTCTTCTGTCCTTCCACTATCCTTTTCAATCAAAATAACAGACCAACATGTTCACTTCTCAATTTCCATATTCCACTATACTAGTTCACCACTAATCCTTTACGGGTTACAGAGTAGCATGCTACTCGCCAATGAAGTGTTTCAACACCCCATCAGGGTTACCAGCGCTATATAAACGCAAACCTTTTTCCCTTTTCTACCCCTCCCCAACCCTTCTCAATCCAAATAACTGACTAACATGTCCACAACTCAAATTACTTTCATGTTTTGCCATACTAATTCAACAGTAATCCTTATGGGTTCCAGAGTAGCGTGCTCCTCGCCAATAAAGCGCTTCAAAACCCCATCAAGGGGTAGCAAGCGCTATATAAATACAAACCTCTTCCCCTCTCCTATCCCGCAACCTACTCTTCTCTATCCAAATAACTGAATAACATA
Source organism: Triturus cristatus (assembly GCF_964204655.1). Classification (NCBI taxonomy): domain Eukaryota; kingdom Metazoa; phylum Chordata; class Amphibia; order Caudata; family Salamandridae; genus Triturus; species Triturus cristatus. Next base: position 1,646,259,188 of record NC_140589.1, on the reverse strand, counting down.
TCCACCACTCAAATGACTTCATACTTCATCATACTAATTTTGAACACTAATCCTTAATGGGTTTCAGAGTAGCGTCCTACTCGCGAGAAAAGCGCTTCAACACCCATCAGGAGTAACAGGTGCTACATGAATGCAAACTTTTCTTCCCTTTTATCCCTCCGCTACCCTTCTCACTCCAAATAACTGACTAATATTCACCACTCAAATTACTTTCATATTTCACCATACTAATTCAGCACTAATCCTTTATGGGTTTCTGGAGTAGCTTGCTTCAACACCCCATCAGGGGTAACAAGCGCTATATAGATACAAACCTTTTTTTTTTTCCTCTTCCATCCTTCTGCTATCCTTCTGAATCCAAGTAACTGACTAACCTATCCACCACTTAAAATTTACTTGCATGTTTCACTATACTAATTCAACACTAATCGTCTGTGGGTCCCGGAGAAGCGTGCTACTCGCCGAAAAAGCACTTTGACGCCTCGTCAGGGGTAGTAAGGGGTAGTAAGTGCTATATAAATGCAATTACAATACAATACAATACAATAGATGTTCATTTAGAGTTCCATGAGTGGATTTCCGCACTTTGTCCCAGGTGATAATGTATGCCCCTTGTCTTGTAAGAGATTGTTTCTGTATACCAAACTCTATCCTGAATTGTGCGGGCGAGGTATATATTGGGCAGCCCAAAAATGACCCTGTATGAAGCTGTTACTGTAGTATCAAGTATTTTAGCATCTCTTCCTCTCTGCGCCTCACTGCCATAGGTAATTGTTGGCAGTATCTTAGCACAAGCCACCTGTACCAAGAGCAGAATCGATGGTCCGTTTAATTTGATGTTTAATGCTTATACAGAAATTGCCAGGGCAAGGTCTTTATGCCTGATGCTGTTTTTCTGTGCCAAAAATCGGCCACATTTGTCTATCTTCACGCCAAGATATTGTATTCCAAAGCGTCCTCAATTTGAGTTTTATCGTTAAAGCATTTACTTCAGAAAAGTCCTGTGTAACAATTAAAAGATGTTGTAAGTAGGCCTGGGCAAAAATTTCGTTCCGTTCGCGGAAATTGCGATAATTTGACATTTTTGCGTTCCGCGGAGAGCGCGAAAATGTCAAAAATTCCGGTTTCCGCAGCTTGGCGATAATTTGTTTCTTGCTCGCGCTGTAAAATGATACATTCTCGCGCGCGCGCGATCGCCTTACCTGAATCCCTGCGTTCGCCGACAAGTTTTCTTGATCCGGTCGCGTTCTCCATGAGATGTTGTATTGTTTTTAGCCATTTGCGCTGTCTCGCGACAGTTCGCGCCCGCAGTGACGTCATGCGTCGCGCGATCACGTCTTTCTTCTCGCGATCATGCACCGCGAGAACAACTCAAAACAAGATGGCCGCGCCCGCAAGCAACCACATGGGTAAGTTGGCGACCCGCAACCATGCAGAAAATCTCGCGAACATGCCGGAAAAAAACTTCCGCATCTTTGCGATATTTCTGCTTGTTTGCGATAATTTTAAACATTCTCGCGATAATTTGCGAAGGTTAATTCCGCAAATTCCGCCCACCCCTAGTTGTAAGCCTACTTGCGTTTGGCTGATCAGGACTATGTCGTCTGCATATAGGAGACATGGCAGTAACATGCCTTACAGTTTTGGGGCGTGTGAGGTACAAATATTTAGGAGCGGAACGAGGTCAGCTAGAAATAAGTTAAGTAGTATGGGTGCTAAAACACATCCTTGTTTAAGCCCCTTTTCCATTGGTATCCGTCTTGACAGGAGTGACCCATCGCCCAGCTTTATCCGAATCCATGTATCAGTGTGCAGATTTATCAACAAGTTTAATAGGGCCTGTGGTAACCCCCAGCTGTGCATTTTGGACCATAGGTCGTTGCGATTTATATGGTCGAAGGCTGCCTTATAATCTATAAAGCATAGGCGAAGTTTTTATAAAGTGCTTGTGGTATTCCATTTGGGCCAGGAGCCCCTTCTCTCCTTCACTTCCCTATTTGCTGTTTGATGGTACTAATTTGACTCCTCAAAGGGTTTTCTGTTGGAAAATCTCCTTCTAGTTTCCCAAGTACTGTATGATTACTTGCAGCCCAGGCATTGGTGGTTATTTCGCCTTCTGATACGTTTTGAGTTTCTTGACCCCAAACCCTGAGCTCAGTATCTTGGTGGAAATGGGACTTAAGATGGTTTACCCATACTTCCACTGAAATGTTAGAAGAGACTACCTCGATTCATGATGTTGTGCCTTCCTTAGGATCTATATTCTGCTATAAACCATAGGACACTTGTTTCCCTCTAACTTATCCCTTGAGGGCCAGCCTTTCGATTTCTTGGGGGCGGAAAGACAGCCTCATTGCACAATAGGCCTGTTACTGGCAGGTTCCCTTCTACACTTTTCAGCTGTGCATTTTGTACTGACCCTATACTTCCTTGCCGGTTTGATCCCAGGCTAATTTGGTTTTGTTTTGGGGATGCCTGAATTTCCGGACCCCGGTGATCCTTTATATTTATTGAGGACATTGTTTGTGTATAAATCATGCTCTTATGGCGAATTTGGCTAATCCTTGTATTTTCTGATACCCCATTATCTATACATTCAATTTTTTTATTTTCCATATTCCCCATATTTTCCTGGTTTCCTTTGGAGACGTGATAGTTTGTAGGCGATAATAAAGGATTTCTAAAAAGCGTAATATCCTGATTTAGATCAGGCAATTGGATTCTCGTTGTTGTTTCTGCTGCAGCATAATTTTTATTCTTTCGATTAGTAGTAGTGTTTCCTTTTAAATGGGGCTGTGTTGACTCTTTGTCCGCTACCTCCCCAGCTAACTCATTCATATTTGCTTCTTGAATTCCGCTTGGGGAAGTTTGACTTAATCCTAACATTGTTTATATGCTCATAGTGTTTGTTACTTCTAGTATGATATATTTTGTTGATTTATTTCTTTTTGCACTGGTGTTGTCCCAAAGAGGCGCAGGAATCCATTCTTATTGGTACTTAATTTTTGATTCCCACCTTTCCGTTTTTGTGCGCGTCTTTATCTTGCAATCATTTTGTTTTCCCCTTTATCTTCTACTAGAAGATCAGTCACTTGGCTTGGTGTTATTGTGTTTTTTACTACTCTCATTTTTTATGTTGTTTTGTTTTGGTTTTATCTTAATGGAGGGGTACTCTTCCTTTGCGGTTGAAGTCAATTGAGTTGCCTAACTTCTTGGTTACTATTTAAGGGTTGATCATCTGTAGTCTGTGTATATACACGTTTTGAGGCCTATTTAATTTGTGAGCATAAGTCACTCAGCATTAGCAGAAGGGAAGCTAATTTATCAACAATCGGTCTACATCAACAGTTATGGTTGTTAGCTTGGGCGTGATCCTGTATATTTTGCAAAAAGGTGTTACCGTGCCTAGCTTGGCATCGATTGCAACCACAAAGACTGCCAGAGTGCTCAATAAGATTAGTTGTGTATCCATTTTATCAAATTGATATTGCAGGGCTACTACCAAGAGTTGCACTTTTTTTAGCAGACTTACCAAGGCTTTACCATGATCTCTTTGCTGCATGTCTCCTTGTTTGTATCCTGTTGCACCACTTATGTCTTTAGATGAGTTTCGCGCCCCTTGTGTCTCCCCAGCTTCCTGATGTTTCTTGTTTTCCTGTGTCCCTCTATTAGTGAGTTTGCAGGAGGGTCCTTCCTGCACTTATCCTGAGAGTAGGTGTTAGACCTGGCATCCTTGGTGTGGTTTCCCCCGACTTTTTGCATCTACCTCCTACATTTTTTACACTGTGATGGATTTCGTTTTGCTGGTTTAGATGCTTTGGGCACTTTGCCGCTGCTGATCAGGGCCAAAGTGCAAGTGCTCCCTGGTTAAATTATTGCTGTGATATATTATCCATGATTGGCATATCTGTTTTACCAGTAGGTCCCTAGTAAAGTGCACTGAGTGTGCCAGGGCGGGGATTCAAATGCTACTAGTGGGCCTGCAGCACTGATTGTGCCACCCACATGAGTAGCCCTAAAATGGTGTCTCAGGCCTGCCACTGCATTGCCTGTGCACAGTCTGTGAACTGCCATGTTGTCCTGGCCAGTGTACACACTTGCCAGGCCTGACCCTTCCCTTTTCTTACACATTGGATACCCCTATGGTAGGCCCAAGGTATCCCCCTGGGCAGGGTGCAGTGTATGTGAAAGGTAGGGCATGTACTAGTGTGGGTAACATGTCCTGATAGTGAAATACTGCCAATTTCGTTTTTCACTATTGAAAGGCTATCTTGCCAATAGGATAACATGGGGAATGCTGTGTAACATGTTTACCTGCATATCTTCCCATAACAGCAAGGTAGACATGTGGAATCTGGTATCCCTGAACTCAGAATTTAATAACACATCTTTTAGCCTTTCTGTTTGCCTCTGCCTGTTTGTGGATTGACTGTCTGGTTTGTGAGTGACAGGGGCTGGGGGTGGCTCCAGGAGGCTGGGTGAATCAGCACTAGGCTGAATAGACCCATCTGCATGTAGAGTGGTGGGGAGGAGTAACACCAGGGTCTGAATAGGGCTGTGCCTGCCTGCCACAATGCTGGCTCCACCTCCTGCGGTGTGTCTGATGGCCCTGGCCCACACTCACAAAGGAAGATGTGCCCTGGCAGAGGGCACCCAGAACTGGTTTGAACTGGGTCCAGGACCCCTCACACAGGAAGAACAAATACTTTTGGGGTATAAAAGTAGAGCTGAGACCCCTGTAAAATTAGATTAGGAAACTTTGTGATCAAGACGGAATCCCTGCCAAAGAAGAACAGCCTGGAAGACTGAGGAAAAGTGCTGCCATTGTGGAGTTTCTGGAAGCTGACCTACAGTTGCTGTTACTACTGAGGAGAAGGACTAAGGGACTGTCTGCTGTGTGCTCTGTCCCCCTTGCTTGAAGAGGAGCAATGCTGTGTGATTTGCCCCCTCTGAAGTCCACCTAACTCCAAGGGCCTGGATAGAGCTGGCCTCCTGTTACCAAACTAGGGACACATAAGTTTGCAGAGGAAACCATCTTTCTATCGCTGAGTGTGTGTGGCTGCACATTGACGGTGGCCTCGTGACCCTTGCCCTGCCTACAGGGTGGTGTGGCTTGTCGGCACACAGCAGGGCTCTGCGTGGAGTCTGCCATGCCTCCACCGCGAATTCCCCTGAAGGGCTGCCTCGGTGCTCGAGAGTGCGTGCCCGTGCACTGCCCGAGGACGTAATCAAAGGGGCCGAAATCACCACCGCAGGCCCGGTCGGAGGAAGGAGGAGAGAAGCGCCGTGTCAAGAAACATCACCGCCGCCAGCCCGAGAGCTGTGCCAGCACCGTTCCCAGTCAGTGCCGACGTCAGGGGAAAGCCGCGCTGAGGTTGGACACAGCGCGGTGTTGAGATTGGACACAGCGCAGTGTATCGCCTAGCAACAGAGGGGCTCGTAAGGCCGCAGCCGCACTGAGATTGGAGGAAGCGCGAGGCGTCTCCTCCCTCCTCGACAAAGACGCTGTGATTGAAGCCGGGGATCCGAACGAACTGCCAAGCCCTTCTGGCGCATCAACAAGGTAACCGGCTCCGATCTGGGACCGAAGCCGGCGCTGGGGGAATTGTGTGTACTGACGCGCTGTTGCCGGCCGCGCATTGATGAAGGAGGCGATTTCAAGTACGGCGGGGGCATTTAAGAGAGCGGCGCCCTTTTGATTTCAAGTATAGCAGGAGCAATATTCAAAGACCATGTCCTTGGTTGTAACTAGTGCGCGCTTGCGCTTTTGAAAAGGGAAAGTGAACAGACGAGGGTAGCACATTCCGTGCTACAGAGGGGCCACTTTGTTGTTAAGGGCACCATTTTTAAAGTGATACTCCCTACGCCAGGAGCGTCATTGACGAGGAGCATCTGATTTGCATTTTTCAAATAACTTCCACATGCTAGCAACCAGGGCTCACAGCCATATTGGGCCCACAAGCGTTTTTGGTGCTTACTAGCACATTTTGAGACAAAAGAACATTGCTAAAGTGAATTTTTTTCCAGTGAAACATTTCTAAGACAAGATTGATTTTGTATCTGATTTTGTTATGACGTTTTGATATGCCTAATCTATATAAAGTGATTTATATTTTTATAAATAACTTGTGTAGTGTCCTTTTGTGGTGTCTCATTATATTACTGTGAGTTTTGGTACAAATACTTTACACATTGCCTTGGGGATAAGCCTGTCTGCTCGTGCCAAGCTACCAAGGGGTTGAGCAGGGGTTATCAACAGTGTGTATCCCCCTTACCCTGACTAGAAGCAAGGGTCCCTATTTGGACAGAGGTACTTACCTCTGCCAACTAGAGACCCCCGGATCTAACATTGGTGGTCAGTGGTGTGGATTTGAACTTGTATTTGCACTTGACCCACAGTTATTGGTGTACATCACTAGATAAGTGAAGACCACTATGCCGCCACATACTGCATTTTTTCTTTTTGTTTCTATTTTTGATCTGGTCCTAAAGACATCAGGTTTCCAGGAGACCCTCCCACTCCTTCTTGTCAAGATATGAGAATTGTTCTAGATCTTCGGGATCTTCCGTCTTGCAGATATCGGACATCACTAACTTAGTTTGTATTAGTGATAGAGCAAGCGGTGTTTGATGCTTTAAGCCCAGATTGTCCCTTAAGATTGCAGATGATACCAATATGGTTTTTGTTCCTTCCCTCTCCTTCGCAGGTACATCTGTTTTGATTTCCGACTGCGGGATTTCTTTGTGCTGTCTAGCTCACATATGGCTAATGCCTCTGTTGTAATGTAGTTACCCCCATTGTTTTTAATATGGGGTATAAATCCGGGCATTGGAGCATTTGATTTGTCTAGTGCATCAGAGTTGCAGTCCCCTACTCCTTCTTTAGAGGCTTCCCGCACTTCCTTGGTCCTATACTCTTTATTTGTCTCTTGAACTATCCCTGTATCTCATACATTAAATTTTCCCTGGGTCTGAGGACTCTGGGGAACAGAGATAGTTTGGCACTGTAGAATTGTTGTTGAACAGGCTGGCCTAGAGTTCTCCACCCAACTACTTTGACTTTCGTTTCGTTCTTTGTTGTCACTATCCGCTTGGCAAATAGGCCGGAGGGACGAACGAAGGCCCGGTAAAGCTGCAGCGCATGAAAGAAGAGTATCACTCGCATTTTTTAAGAAACAAAAGTTTGTGTCTATTTTAGGCTGAAAGAGGCAGTATTTTGGGTTTTACTTTCTTCCAGTTTTGGAGTTATATTGTTTGTCTTATTTGTATCAGGAGTTATTTCGATGATAGTGCCAACTTGCTGTAAGTCAGGTCTAGTCTTTGCCTGCGGTTCGCCCACTGAACCATGAGATGTGTAACATTTTCTTTTACGCTTACTTACGTTGTTTGTAAGTGTAGGCCCTCCGCGCACACGTCCTGACCTCGTGATTTACTGTGATGTAACTGTCCTTTAGTGCCTTTATGGATCTTTTGTATCCCTTTTGTAGATTGGAATTTGGTATTAGAATTTGGTAACTTGATATCTTGGTGTATCCTTAGTATTCCTTATGACCTTGTCACCTTAGGACCTTATGACCATGTGCCCTTGTATCCGTATGCCCCAGGGTTATCAAGGTTTGTCAGAGCCTTAGCCACTGGTGACTTCTGCTGAGGACTAGAGATTCGCAGTGATCCCCAAAATTCGAATTGTATTATATTATGTGTGTTGATTTTAGTTACACATTTATTCCTTTGAATGGGAGCTGAAAGATTATTGTCCTTATTACTGCAGAAACGCCCCCGCTGGACTCAATGGATTTGATGGGTTCCTTTTGCCCCTTGTCACTCACTACCTACCCACCTTCATGAGTGGGCGTCCTGATGTCACTTCAGGCTGCACCCACGCCTAGATGGACCGCCTCCGAAGCCTCTGAAGCCACCTGCCAATGGTGGCTGCCCTCCCTTGTATTCACTTGTTGCACAGCTGCTGCACCCCCCCCTGCAGTGTACACAATGCGGCCAGTGAACTTGTGGTGAACTTGTGGTATGTCGGGGTGGTAGGAGGGTATCTCATGCCCAATTGCCCAATGTTCAATGTTTTTGGCGTGGCACGGCAAGCATGCAAGCAGGCCCCACAAATCCTTCCACCTTGCTGCCTGCCTTACCATGCCTTGTGCCATGCCGTACACACATCTCTCCGGCAGCTAATCAACTGTATTTTCCGTGTGGCAGCCAGCGGACTCTGCAGCTCTTACCGCCTTGCCTTGCACCGCGTCGCACCATGCAGCACGTCTTTCCGGCTGCTCTTGTTGAGCTGAGAAAATGCACAGCCAGGCTGCCAACTCCGAAGCCAACCAGATGTTACTACCTCAGGCAGTCTCGGTATAATTTCGGATCAATTCCAGCTCGTCTCCGCTCAGCACAGGGACCGCTTCGGACCACTTTGCGGTGCACGGCATCTGGCGCCGTTACGCTCTGATTGCCTGCTCCGCTTCGTCACACCTCCCTGGTCAGGCACGATCACTCAAATTGATATAAATCAACCATTTTAATTTGACGGACAAGCCAAAATGTGTCACATTGCAGTACATATGAAATTCCAAATTGCGTGTTCATAGTTTTATTTATATACACTGTTTGAATTAAGTTAAATAATTACTGAATTACCTAGTGCGAGTATTGATTGCTCACGCACCAAGGCATCTGCAGCAGTAACTGTTGCTATGCTGTAAGGATATGAAAGTTAAATAAGATGGCCAGGCCCCGCCAGGTGACTGCTACATGGCCACTTGCAAGTTAAATGGTGAGTTCAAAGGGCATAGGAGGGGTCATGGCAAAGAAAACCCAGACCGATTTATCTACTGGGTCCTGTGGTGGTTTCGACCTCATGGTCATAGGATCAAAACCTGTTGAGTTTTATCAACCTTTCATCCTAGAAAGTATGTAGATACCGCAAGATTGTAATTTGGTCAAACGAAGCAAGGGACTGACTGTTTTGGTGAGGCTCAAACTGCAATTTCCCACTGGTACTGAATTATGACACAACATTGGTTCACTAGAGCTGTATTAATTATCAGGTGAGGTATTAACTTAGTGGCAAGTTATCGGGAATGTGCCCCAGAAAAAAACAGTGGGTACCACAAACCGCTTCACTTATTGAAGAGACTTAGCCCCATGGCTGGTCCAGACAGTTGGTGTAGGAGTGGTTGCCCTGCAATAGGGGGCAGGGTCCTCAAGGTGTGGGGGAAACTTGTTGGAGGACCCTGGCTGAGAAAGTGAATTAAAGCTATCCACATTTCCTCGCCTGCATCCTGGCAATACCTGTAATCCGGGTGCTGGGCAATCCATGCCAGGGTGGGTGCCCAGCAAGTTAACACATAATCCATTTTGAATCTGCAGTAAGACTGGGATTGGATTCTCCCGTTCTCACCATCCACTTGTCGGCATTCTGGTATACGTTAGCAGAAGTGTGGCATGGGCTACTCAAGCTAGGGTGGGGACATCAGCAGGGTGACTCAACAGCTAAGGATTGTAGTCAGATGGTGATGGGCTTGCAGACAATGATGACATGAAGCAGAATATTATAAAGAGGAGTGTGGGTAAAGCATTCCGGCAATAATGCAATATACCCTGCAGCCCTTTAGTCAGGTGGCCAGGTGCATTCCAACAAGTGTGCCGTGGCTTCAATAGTGTTGGGAAATTGGGTTGGGAGCAGATATGCTGATTATCACCAGAACACATCTTGCAATCTTAGCTAAGAAGGTGAAGGCAGTCTTTGTTCATATGTTTTACCCTTAACTAGCCAAACAGTTTGGCATCTTTTCTGCACCCTGGTATACCTTTAGCAAAAGTCTGGCTATGGGCCACATACGCTAGGGTGGGGACACCAGCATGGAGACACAGCAGCTGCAGATCGCAGCCAGGCTGATGGGTTTTGCAGGCAATAAGGACGTGATATGTAGCAGTAAATCGGGAGTACACTTGAGGGACCTCAGGCCTCACCCTATTACACGACGAGCTTCTTGCGCACTGACTTGGTAAAACCACTTCCAACTACAACCCCCACAATGCACTCTTTCCAGAACCCCAGTAATCTTGTTTGTGTGCTGCCACATAGTCACACCTGAAACTTAGTGTCATGTGACTAGCTTGCGATAAAAGGAGGGGTTCTCCCCTCCTCCAGTGCTTAGCTTATTAATTAGTTTGTGTTGGACCACGCCCCAGACCTGGATACCCTCCTGTGTACTTCCTGAATAACTAAGAACAAGGTTGGAGCAGCGTCTTGTCTGGGTCTATTTCATGATTTCTTCTGAGGATGTACCTTGTGCATTTCACTGGAAGATTGCCAAAGTTGACCACCTTCCTTTCACAGAGTAGAATCATGCTGCCGAGTGAGGTTGCCTGCCTCTCCCCGGGTCAATCGGGCGTGAGACACTCTGAGTTGCTTAATTGAAAAATTCCTTCTTAGCGTGTGGATGTGCTGAAATTCGAGGATGCTTGCCTCTCTTGATTTCTATAACAAACCAGAGACTACCTCCGCTGTACCTTCCTTTTGAACAGTAGAGGAGCACTGAATACAGAGGCTGCCTGCCTCTCTTGAATGGTTAAAAACCCTCGTCTTTCTCTGTTCCTTCCTTTCAGCGCGTGGGCCCGCTGAACACAGAGACGGCCGGCTTCTCCTTTATTGATTTTCGGAGCCCCAAGGGAGAAACAATGTTTCAAGTTTTATGTTTGTGGTGTTTGTTTTGAGCACTCAAGTTAATTTTTATGACAGAGGCAGACGTATGCCTCTGTAATTACAGAAACAAAACAACCTTATACACTTGACTTTAAAGAAGGACTCTGACACAATATTTTTCCATTAACTCCTTTATAAGAAGAGACTTATTTTTTATGGAGAATTTAAAACACAATCAATCAATCAATCAAAAGACCTTTTATTGATTGAATTTAAAACACTGTTTTCTGTTGCTTTTGCCTGGACTTCAAAAACACAAGTTTCAAGTATAATTGTGAGTATGTGGTAGTGCACATTCAAAACCTTATTTTTTGACTTAGTTTGTGGTCGCTAGTTATATAAGAGTCTCTTGGTCTATTTAAAATTAATGCCTGTTATTCTTTCTCCTCTTCTTTGTTATTTAATAATTATACAGTGCTTGGGGAAAGGTGTTGTGGAGCTTTACTGCATCGAAACCTGTCCCGCTTATTGTCGTCCTCTGGTGGTCCATTCCTTGGTCTCTTCTCTCCCAGGGGCAGTAGTCCATACTAGAGTGAATAATAATACTCTGTTTGGCTCTACCTTAAGGGAGAGTAGAGGCACATCTTCTCTCCTGTGGATTTCGGGTCTTCTGCAAGCCTGAAGTAAGGTCTGACAGAAAGCCAAGCCAACGTTCTTTCAATCCCCCGTGCGAAGATGGATAAGGGTGCCTCATATGATCCAATGATGGATGGCTCCCTTCCTACTGAGACCCATGAAACCACTATGGATGAATTAGCCTCTGCAGTAGTTACACTAGAGGCAGAACTCTTAGAATGGAAAATCAGTGTTTAGCATTAGAATTAGAACACGTGAAAACACATAGACAGGTTGAAGCCAGAGCAACAGATACACATCCTAGACATAAAAAGAGCTACATCCAACCTGACCATTTTCATGTTCCTTCTTCTTATCCATCAGCCTCACGGGGGAATGGATCTCTGCTACTGAGTGTAACAGTTGTAACACCTTCTCTTGTACCTTTAGCTATTTAATGGCGATAGTAGCAAATATAGCATTTTCATGAATCAATATCATTTAAAATTTCTCTGTAGATCCACCTCTTTCCCAGATAATGCAGCCAAAGTCTCTTTTGTAATTTCTTATCTAATTGGGAATGCAGCTCTTTGGGCCGTACCTCTTGTGGAAAACGACGATCCTGTTTTATATGATTTTCCTCAGTTTAAGGAAAGAATGAAGAGTCTATTTGCTCAACATACCTATATGCAGGCCAGTGACAACAAATTGCTAGGATTAAAGGAGGAGTCCAAAGATTTGCTTACCTACATCACCTCCTTTAATCAATTAGTCACAGAAACCCAATGGCCTGAAGACAAAAGATCTTCCTTGTTTTATAGGGGGTTGAAGGACGAGTTAAAGGACATACTGTCACAAATATTAGACCGTCCTGAGGATTGTCCCTCTTTTATCGACCTGGTGGTGAAACTAGATCACCGTTTAAGCGAGAGAAAAGGAGAGAAGTGTAAGGGAGACTACTCTCCTTTTGTAATGGTTAGGGGAGATTAAAAAGAGGTTAAGGACACTAGCGAACCAATGCAAATAGGTAGTATTCTTGGCCCTTTATCTGTTGAAGAGAGAGACAAACGTCATAAACTTTGTTGCAGTTACACTTTTCGCCCTAAGTGGGACGGGTATGGACGGATGTGGGTCCCTTGCTCACTGTGTCACTGGATTCAAGATAGCCTGACCTGTGGTGGCTGGAGAAATTTGAAAGTCGTAGGGCATAAACCTTCTGTCGTAGTGCACCGTGGCGAGTGAGCGCAGTGAGCAAGCTCGAACATTTTCGGAGAGGTTCTTCCCCCAGAGAAAATTTGGAAAAAAGAGTGGGTAAATGGTGCATTTTCAAGTAAATTTGAGAAGCAAGAAGGTTAATGGAGCAATTGTGAAAGTGCAGTTATTACACTAATAAAGGGATGTCATATAACAACATGTAGATAGAAATATTTCTGAAGCTAGGCCCTGCCAGTGCCATGCACCTCTGAGCAATATACACGCTGTGTTTCGCTCCTCAAAGCCTGCTGTGGCAGTGCGCACTCCCTTATTGTGCCTCCTGTATCACAGACTCATGATAAAATGTGTTTACTGCCGCAGGGCACACAACCCCCTGTCTCTGTGTCTCAGGCAACAGGGCACACGTCCCTCTGTGCCTCCCGGAAGAGGACACTGTGCTCTGTGTCTTGTGCAGCAGGGCACACTGCTCTCAGTGTCTCTTGAAACAGGGCACATTGTACCTCTATTACTCCTGCAGAACAGTCTACCGGCATCTGTTTGCAGCTTGATACATTGTCCGTCAGTCTCTTGCAGGAGAATAGTCTACTGGCCTCTCTTGGCGGGAGGGAGCACTGCCCTTGTGCCTCCTGCATCAGGACACACTGTCCGTTGGGTACTCTTACAGGAGAACAATCTACCGACCTCTCTTTGCAGCACAGCGCACAGCCCTTCTGTGACGTGCCAGTACCTGGAGCAGTGGAGCACACTGTCCCTCTGTGTCTGAGCAATATCAGGCACTGCCCCTCTCTCTATACCTCTGACTACTTTGCTTCACAAGGTTTCCAACTAGAAAGCCCTACAACTCTGTCAGTGCCACTAGTAACACTTTAAGGGCTCTATAGCAGTAGCAGGCACTGTATGCTAGTGATACCCTGAGATTACCACCACACTGAGATTCAGAATGGAGTTTTACTACCTTGGATATGTTCAACCCTAATAGTAAGCTCTTAGTAACAAGGGCACTCTGCTGCCCTAACAGAGGCAACACAGCATTTACAACATAATACTTGCAATCCTAAGGGGTAAGTACAGACCCGTAAAGTCCTGTATGGAGCCATGAGATATTAGTATCCTGAGATCTCTGTGTACTGGGCATGCACAATAAGACGTTTAAACCCAGAGAATCATAAATCATTGACATTTACAGAGAGGTTTAGCGACTGTACAACTATAGTGAGAGGTTTATACCATGAGATCTATGCAACTCACAAAGGTACAGTTTAGGGGTACACCCTGAGACTGTTACAGGTGGGCTTACAGTGCAACGCATCTGCACATATTCCCCACACAGAGGACCCTACACTAGCATCTGCAGCTTATCCGCTAGTTGGGTGATGCAGAGGTGATGAACTATAAATCCACGGAAGGGATTGACACGAGTGACATTTAAAGGGAATGGGGCATAATCTTCACTCTTAGACATGCCACAGATCACATTTGAAATGGCACATAATCCCACTTTAAACGAGGAGACTTTACACACAAGCAAACTGAGAAAAAGCAAAGCTGGAACAAATAGGGGCACAACTGGGCTCTAGGAATAGCGATTTACCTTCATACTGCAATATGAAGTACAACTAATTATGCTGTGCTGACTCCTATCCTCTCGTTAGCTGGGGTTGTTTCCCTAAATTAAGGCTGTGCTGAGCTGACAGTCCCTGGCATGAAGCACGAAAGCCCCACTGCTCAATGCCTGAAGGTGCAAGGAGGTGGTTGTTCTACCTCAAAACACCCCTAAAGATACGCCCCTTTGAATTGGTGGTAGAAACATAGGCCTTACTACATTATGCAATGGGTTTAATATGCCACCAGGAAAGCTAAATATAAAATCAATACACATGTGTTTTTTTTCCTCCCAATTAATTGTACAGCGTGTACTTGACAAGAGATAGGGCCTCGGAGGTGGAGCTTCTGGCCCGGAGGCGGGGCTTCCGGGCCGGAGGCAGAGCTTCCGGCACGGAGGTGGCAATTCCGGCCAGTGGCGGAGATTTAGCCATGGCCAAAATCTCCACCTCTGGGCCGGAAGCTCTGCCTCCGGCCCAGAAGCTCCGCCTCCGGGCCGGAATTTCCGGCCCGAGTGCGGACGTAAAGTTAGTAGTCGTAAGTCTATTCTGTGAATACCAAAAGTAGTAAGTGCATTCTGTGAATACCAAAAGCAGTAAGTGCATTCTGTGAATACCAAAATGGTAGTAAGTTTAGGATTTTGTCTTAAGTTAGTTCTGTGAATCGGGCCCTAAGAGAGTGTGCCACTGCATGTTTATTATGCTGTGAGTGAGACAGAGGTGACATAAACAAACGACTGCCTTTCTGTTGTTCAAGGGCGAAAAATAATTATGTTCCGTGTGACCAAACCCTGTCTTCTTGTCATAAATTTTAGCCAGCGGCTGTGACGGAAAAATGTTATTGGTAGTCACGGGTGACACTTCAGAGCTAATCTCGTGCCCTCAGAAGCACTCTCTTTCGTTTTCTTTTTATAACTTTTTTTATTAAACAGAGAAAAACGGCATTTCTTGTTACAGATAGATAGACAATATCTCAGACTTACATAGACATCATTCCAATGATGAACCACACTGATAGGACAGGGAAACTAGGAACTCAAGGTGTGAACGGTTCTTCCAGGGGAGGGACAGTAGGTGGGACACAAATATTCTCTCTGTACACATTCCATTTGTCCCAAATTGTGGGCCACTTTTTGGGGCATCCCTGTGCAACATACACTGTCTTTTCCCTAAGCATGCACCAATCCATGTCCGCTTTCCAGGTAGTCAATGTAGGTGACACTCCAGAACCCCACTATCGGGTAATGTTTCTCTTAGCCACCAGGCCCAATGTGACCCAAGTTTTCCGCCTGCTATTCAAATCCGTAGGCTCTCTCTTTCGGTTTTGTCTACAGTATTAGTGTTAGACACAAGACAAGATTCAACACATTTTAAATGATAAAAATGCGTGTTTCAAATACGATTACATGTATTAGTGGAAAGAAAAACCCCTTCAGAAGCACAACTCCATCCTCCAACGCAGGAGAGCTAATTTGAGTGAAACTGGAGAGGACTCGGGTTTCTTGAGCTTTAAATTAAAAACCAATTGTGTTCGACACTGCAAGCAGATTTGGAAACATTTGCGTTTCCCTGAGAGTTTCATTTTTTTAAAAATTGATGTGCCACGGAGATTAATGAGCTGTTTTCAGTCGGTCTGGTGTGCAAAGAATAAAGACATACAATACAAAATGTAAATCCTACCAAAATATATTTCCATTGCACTAAACAGATACGATGAAAATATGAGGGGAATTTTCTGCTTAGTTTATTTGTTTAGACTGGCATTCAACCTTCAAAATTAACTTTCCCAGTTCTTATTCAGCTGCTATCAGTCGCAGCTTACAATACTTGGGGAGGAGGGGGAGGTCATTACTGCAGGGTGGGGGGGCCGACGTTAAAATATAAAATGAAAACGTACCTGATCCGGGTCCCGGTCCCGCGCCGCCTCTGCTGCGCTGCTCCTGAACAGGAACAGGCATTCTCCCTCCCCTCCTGTAAGCCAATCACAATGCTGCAATGGCGGCGTTGTGATTGGTGGGGAGTCCCGGACGTCCGTGATTGGTGGGGAGTCCCGGACATCGCCAAGCCGGCACCAGTAGGGACACCATTTTCTCTATGTAGGCTGCATGCAGCCTACATAGAGAAAATGTAGAGTGTAGAGTGTGCATGACTGCTTTCGGGCCCGCCCACCCACCTGCCCCCAACCAGGAATACCCTCCCACCCGCCCCCAACCAGGCATACCCCTGCCTTCTGCTTTCTCGCAGCGTGGGAAGCAGTAAATAAAATGGTATTTAAAATACCATTTTATTTTCTGCTTCTCGGACTGCGAGAAAGCAGTGGGGCGGCGCACCAGCGCCCTAATGGAGCGGCCACCACTGAGCGTGGTTGATGAAGGGTGACATACCCCCCAAACCAGTCCCAGGATGCTTGTTTCCGGTCCAGGGAGGACCTGGCTCGGCAGTTCGGTCTTGACTGTTCTCATGAGGTACAGGGTCAAGACTGATTTGTATATCGCCGGGTCCAAACTGAGGTGGCGTATTGGGCAAAAGAATGATGGATTTAACCCAGATCTCTTGGCTGGGGGAGAATGTTTGAATCATTCAGCCTCCCGTACATCATTTGTTGCAGTTACACTTTTCGCCCTAAGTGGGACCTGTATGCCCGGACGTGGGTCCCTTGCTCACTGTGCCACTGTATTCATGCTAGCCTAGCTGATGAGGGGTGACACACCCAGAAACTGGTTCCAGGATGATTGTTTCCGATCCAGGGAGGACCTGGCTTGGCAGTTCAGTCTGGGCTGTTACCATGAGGAACAGGGTCAAAACTGATTTGTATATGGCTGGGTCCAAACTGGGGTGGCATAGTGAGCAAAAGAACAATGGATTTAACCCAGATCTTAAGACTGGGGGAGAATGTTTGAATCATTTACCATTCCGTCCATCATTTGTTGCAGTTACACATTTTGCCCTAAGTGGGACGGGTATGCCAAGACGTGGGTCCCTTGCTCACTGTGCCACTGGATTCAAGCTAGCCTGGCTGATGAAGGTTGACATACCCCCGAAACCGGTCTCAAGATGCTTGTTTCCAGTCCAGGGAGGACCGTGCTTGGCAGTTACGTCTGGACTGTTCCCAGGAGGCACAGGGTCAAGACTGATTTGTATATGGCGGGGTCCAAACTGGGGTGGCATAGTGAGCAGAAGAACGATGGATTTAACCCAGATCTCTTGACTGCGGGGAGAATGTTTGAATCATTCAGCATTCCGTCCATCATTTGTTGCAGTTACACTTTTCGCCCTAAGTGGGACAGGTATGCCCAGACGTGGGTCACTTGCTCACTGTGCCACTGGATTCAAGCTAGCCTGGCTGATGAAGGGTGACATACCCCGAAACTGGTCCCAGGATGCTTGTTTCCGGTCCAGGGAGGACCTAGCTTGGCAGTTCGGTCTGGACTGTTCCCATGAGGCACAGGGTCAAGACTGATTTGTATATGGCTGAGTCCAAACTTTGGTGGTGTAGTGGGCAAAAGAACGATGCATTTAACCCAGATCTCTTGACTGGAGGAGGATGTTTGAATCATTCAGCATTCTGTCCATCATTTGTTGCAGTTACACTTTTCGCCCTAAGTGGGACGGGTATGCCCAGATGTGGGTCCCTTGCTCACTGTGCCACTGGATTCAAGGTAACCTGGCTGATAAATATGACATACCCCGAAACCGTCCCAGGATGCTTGTTTCCAGTCCAGGGAGGACCTGGCTTGGCAGTTCGGTCTGGAATGTTCCCATGAGGCACAGGGTCAAGACTGATTTTTATATGGATGGGTCCAAACTGGAGTGGCATAGTGGGCAAAAGAACGATGGATTTAACCCAGATCTCTTAACTGGGGGAGAATGTTTGAATCATTCAGCATTCCGTCCATCATTTGTTGCAGGTACATTTTTCACCCTAAGTGGGACGGGTATGTCCAGACGTGGGTCTCTTGCTCACTGTGCCACTGAATTCAAGCTAGCCTGGCTGATGAAGGGTGACATACCCCGAAACCAGTCCCAGGATGCTTGTTTCTGGTCCAGGGAGAACCTGGCTTGGCAGTTCGGTCAGGACTGTTCCCATGAGGCACAAGGTCAAGACTGATTTGTATATGGCTGGGTCCAGACTGGGGTGGCATAGTGGGCAAAAGAACTATAGATTTAACCCAGATCTTTTGACTGGGGAGAATGTTTTAATCATTCAGCATTCCATCCATCATTTGTTGCAGTTAAACGTTCTGGACATCACTTTAGCTAAATCCCTCGGGATAGAATTTATTCCCAAGTCAAAAGGGTGAGAGCAGTCGATGGCACGGAGCTGTCATCTGGATTCCTGGCTTATCAAACCACTGATATGACCTTGTTATGTGATATAGAACATTCTGAAAACATCTAATTTGATTTGATTGATACACCTAACTTTGGAGCCATATAAGGGGTTCCCTGGTTACAATGACACAACCCTCACTTAGATTGGGCCACAAGAAAAGTTACTTTGAGATCTCAATATTGTGTACTACAACTGTTATCAGGAAGCAATACAATGGCAGTCCCCTGTATGTTGTGCGGTAGCTGAAGCTACCGTCCTTTCAGAATTACCCGCTGAAGATGCTGAATACCTAGAAGTTTTTGATGAACCAAAAGCGGTGGCATTGCCTCCCCACCGTTCCTTTGACTGTAGGATAGACCTAGTCCCCGGAGCTGACTTGCCAGTTAGTAGGATTTATGCCTTAACTGAACCCAAGACTAAGTATCTATATGACTATATACATGACATGTTACAGAAAGGATTCATAAGACATTCTACGTCACCCATGTCTTCTCCTATTTTTTCATTCCGAAATGAGAAGGAGGTCTATGGGCTTGTCAGGACTATCACCCAAGGTGATGGTAAAAAATAAGTACCCTCTTCTTCTCATCGCCAAACTTCTGGATCAGGTACGAGGAGCTAAGATATTTACCAAGCTTGATCTCTGTGGGGCCTACCACTTAATCTGAGTAAGAGAGGGAGATGAGTGGAAGACGGCGTTCTGCACCAAATTCGGGCTTTATGAGTATTGTGAAATGCCTTTAGGCTCATGCAATGCTCCTGCTGCCTTTCAATTCTTTCTGAACTAAATATTGAGAGACTATGTAGACCTTTTTGTAATAGTCTACATTGATGATATACTGATATATTCACAGACTGACCAGGAGCATGTAGGGCATGTTAAGAAGATACTACAACGCCTTCAAGACAATCATCTTTTTGCCAAACTTGATAAATGAAACTTTCATGCTAAACGCATGGAATACTTGGGGTTTGTTATCTCCCCTGATGGGATCCACATGGACCCCTCCAAGGTTTCTACCATAACCAATTGGTCAAGTCCCAGGACAGTAAAGAAAGTCCAGTACTTTCTAGGGTTTGCCAACTTCTATAGAATATTCATCGATCATTTCTCAGATATTATTACACCTATCACTAGACTATTAAAAAAGAGAGTTGTATTTGAGTGGACTGATAAAGCGGAACTTGCTTTCCGGACTTTAAAGTACAGGTTTACCTCTGCAACCATTATACGTCATGCTGATGGAACACAACCATACTACTTGTAGGCTGATGCCTCTCAATATGCAGTGGGTGGGGTGTTATCCCAAAGAGACGTTAAGACAGGGAGTTTACATCCTGTAGCTTATTTTTTAAAAACACCTTTACCTGCAGAAAAAAAGTACACAATCGGGGAAAGAGAGATACTAGCCATTAAATTGGCTTTTCAAGAATGGAGACAATATTTACTGGGATCTCCACATGTCATAACCATTTATTCAGACCACAGGAATCTTCAGTTTTTTAAGTCTGCTAGAGCTCCTACCCCTAGACAGATGAGGTTGGTCTCCTTTTTCAATGAATACGACTTTGTTATCACATATCGCCCTGAAGCAAAACAGGGAAAGGCAGACACCCTGTCTAGATTGGGGTAAGACTGTAACCATGGGCTGTTTGTTACTCCTTCACCTTTTGTTTGTGTTTGTTTGATCTTATACTGTATGAGAGTAATTTACCTACAGCAAGATCGGTATTACGGTACTGGGTGAGCTATCCCGATGGCAAGTATATTATTCTACAGGCATGATAACCTGGAAAACTATGGGTTACGGGGCATATACGTGAGTACCTCTCTCATGTTTACGGAGTTGCGCAGACATTAACTTGAAAACTGACAACTCGGCACAGATTGCTGAGCAGTAACCAGGGTAACAAAGAGTCTGTAGCAACCACCAATCAGACTAGAGTATCAGACAGAGTAGACGTGGCACGTTGGACAACGTAGAATTCCCATGCACGCATGTGAGGATTATCTGCAGGAGTTCTAGTCATGTTGCTACGACACGAGCAGAGTCAGTAACAACAGTCAATCTGCAGTAAGTTCTGCGCTAAGAAGGCGTGACCTGTTGCGCAACGAGTGGCTACGCAGAGAAAAAATCGCACAAGCCGGGGAGCACGAGCAAACATAGGTTCCAGCAGGGAAGGACCTTTGATGAAGTAAATGCCGTTAATTTATCTAAATGAGCATCTGCTAGAGCGGCGAGATAATGACCGAGAGGTTGCAATGCACTTTGGCTATATATATCTTTCTAACTAATATTACCACCATTACTTTGTCACCCACAATGTGTGACTACAAGGCCTCCCTCCTGTGCTCCCTTGAGAATCAATAACCCCAAGTTGTTGGGGTGAGTTTTTTAAAACAATTGTAAAGATGGGAATGAATGTGGTGAGACACACTACAGGGAAGTATGGAAGTATATTGTGGATGAAATAATGCATGCATGCACTACCCATAGCACTTGTGATAGCCACTGAAGTATATATGGTGTGATGGGAATTTACAAAAAATGTGTGTGATGTAACCACATTATTATGATGTTGATATGAACTATAGAAACATGGGTGGCACCCAATCACCATCACAACTTTTTGGATACAGGGGGTACCGTGTGCAAATGGTGACCCAATGGTAATCACGTTGAATATGATAATGAGTACACATTTAGTTTTCTCTCATTTTCTTCAAAGGTAATTCCTCCTCCAGACCGGTGGCAAGTATTAGGCTTGTTCCATTTTAATTTATAGTGCACATGGCAAATGGTACATTCACACTCACGTCTTTGGGGGAAGTAACCTCATTACGTCCCACCCTGACGAAAGCCCAGGACTTATTTAGGCCGGTTAAGAAGGGCTGAAACATGTTGGTGCTGATTTTAGGGTCATAGGACCATCACATCCTTTATACCTATTTATTTGTATTTTAATCTTTCCTCCCACTCCATTATTAAAGATTTCTTTAGGAGTGGGTGAGGAATTTTATCTTTAATGGTACTCCCCCTTACAAAATATCTCTAAGTGCTCCCTGAAAAATGGTTGAGCCCACCCGACCTGTAGGAGTCGGGATGGCCCTATGATGAAGCATGTCACTATTCGAGTGAGTGAGGGCAATTAAAAGAAAAAGGGATTCTTTTTCTCTTCCCACCCGCAGTGGCGGGTTGGCTTTGCATAAATATATATTTATTCTTTTTGATTCTCTCAGTAACTCTATACTAGAGAGAGTCACCATTATACACATAGGAATCACATACCCATTTTGTCTGTTCCCTTTTTTGAGGTCACCCCATTTCTGGTAGGGCATATTAAAGGGACTATGGGAAGGACACCCTATTTTGTTAGAGTAGATTGGGGAAAAACCATAAAAACACTTTGGATTCTCCAATTTCCAATTATACCTGAAAGAAAGATAATTGATTTGGGAGAGACAAGTAAGGAGGATTCTGAAGCTTTCTTTGAAAAACTGTCCCTCACCTATTCCACACTAGACCAGACCAAATGGTTGTCAGACCCTCTTAACAAAATAGTGAACGACCTCTACTACCATGATAATCGTCTTTTCATCCCTACGGAACATATCCGTAAATTAATTATGCAATGGTGTCATACCTTAGCATTAGCCGGACACCCTGGGGGAGAAAAGACGGAGCAAACTTGTCAGAGGTGGTTTTGGTGGAAAGGAATGGTCAAAGACATAAGTGAGTTTGTTAAAGCATGTCCCACTTGTGCAAGACAAAAACCCTTTCATTGCGCACCTTCTGGGTTATTTATTCCTCTACCCATTCCCCATAATCCCTGGTTTTTCATTAGTATGGATTTCATTACTGATTTACCTGCTACATGTGGGTTTACTACAATATTGGTAGTAGTAGATCTTCTATTCAAAATGGCCCCTTTCATCCCTCTCAAAAAACTTCCAACAGCCAAAGATTTGAGAGAGGTATTTATCAAACAGATTGTGAGACTATGTGGATTGCCTTCTGTGATTATTTCAGATCGTGAGACGCAATTAATTTCCAAGTTTTGAAGGGGCATGTGCAAATCCTTACTCATAGATCATCGGCTTTCCTCGACCTATCATCCTCATACAGGTGGCCAAACAGAAAGGAGTAACCAAACACTAGAACAGTATCTGTGTTGTTTATTGAGCACAATCACTAGCAGCTGTGTGCAGGCCCTCCCTTTGGCAGAATTTGCCTATTACAACACTACTCATTCGGCAACTATGATTTGCCCCTTTTTCTTTACACATGGGTATCATCCCAAATTCTTACCACTTCACCCTCTGTTGACAATATCAGAAATACCCGCAGTCACAGAACATCACATCAACCTTACCAAAACATGGAACAAAGCCATACAAGAAATATAGCTAGCTAAAGACCATATGAAAATATAAGCAGACAAACATAGACATCTTGCCCCTGACTATGCAGTAGGCGATCAGATTTGGTTAGCTACCAAAAATCTCAGATTAGGAGGGCCAAGAAAGCTACAACCTAGATATATAGGGCCATAAAAAGTATTTAAAGTCATCAACCCTGTAGTCTTGAAACTAGAGCTTCCACTGGAGATACAAGTTCATCCTGTTTTTCATACCTCCGTACGTAAAGCATACAAACCTCCTTCAAACCCCGAACCTCCACCCCCTCCTGTCAGTATAGATGGAGAGTTACAATATGAAGTTTGTCATATCATGGATTCTAGATGACACAGAGGTAAATTACAATACCTGGTTGACTGGGTGGTATATGCTTCCGAAGACAGATCTTGGGAACCAGCTGATCAGGTTCATGCGCCTCTGTTAGTGCATAGGTTTCATGCCTTGAACCCCTTCAAACCCTGACCCATTAATAAATCCTTGGGAGGGAGAACTGTTACACAACAAGCTTCTTGCGCACTGACTTGGGTAAGACCACTCCCAACTACAACCCCCACAATGCACTCTTTCCAGAACTCCGGTAACCTTGCTTGTGTGCTGCCACATAGTTACACCTGAAACTTATTGTCATGTGACTGGCTTGAAATAAAAGGAGGGCTTCTCCCATCCTCCAGTGCTTGGCTTACTCATTAATTTGTGTTGGACCACGCCCCCTGACCTGGATAGCCTCCTGGACTTCCTGAATAACATGGTTGGAGCAGCGTCTTGTCTGAGACTATTTCATGATTACTTCTGGGGATTTACCTCATGCATTTCACTGAATATTGCCAAAGTTGAGTGTTTTCGCTTTTCGTGTATTTCATCTGCTCGTGTATTCTGACAGCCTGGAGCAGTTAAACCATCCTTCCTTTTACATAGTAGAATCGCGCTACTGGGTGAGGCTGCCTGCCTCTCCCCGGTTCAATCGTGTGTGACACACTCTGAGCTGCTTAATTGAATAATTCCTCCTTAGCGTGTGGACGTGTTGAAATTCGAGGCTGCTTGTCTCGCTTGATTTCTACAACAAACCAGAGACTTCCTCCGCTGTTCCTTCCTTTTGAAGAGTAGAGGCGAACTGAATACAAAGGCTGCCTGCCTCTCTTGAATGGTTAAAAAACCCTCGGAATCTACTTTCTCTGTTCCTTCCTTTCAGAGCGTGGGCGCGCTGAACACAGAGACAACCTGCTTCTCCATAATTGATTTTCGGAGCCCCAGAGTAGAACTAATGTTTCAAGTTTTATGGATGCAATCATGTTTGTGATGTTTGCTTTGAGCACTCAAGTTATTTTTTATGACAGAGGCAGTCGTATGCCTCTGTAATTACAGAAGCAAAAGGACCTTATGCTCTTCACTTTAAAGAAGGACTCTGACACAATATTTTTCCGTAAACTCCTTTATAAGAAGAGACTTCTTTTTTTTGGGGGGAGAATTTAAAACACCGTTTTCTGTTGCTTTTGCCTGGACTTCAAAGACACAAGTTTCTAGTATAATTGTGAGTATGTGGTAGTGCACATTCAAAACCGTATTTGTTGAGTTAGTTTGGGGTAGCTTGTTATACAAGAGTCTCTGGGTCTATTTAAAATTAATGCCTGTTATTCTTTCTCCTCTTCTTTGTTATTTAAAGTTTATGCAGTGCTTGGGGAAAGGTGTTGTGGAGCTTTACTGCATCGAAACCTGTCCCGCTTATTGTCGTCCTCTGGTGTTCCATTCCTTGGTGTCTTCTGTACCAGTGGTCAGTAGTCCATGCTAGAGTGAATAATAATATTCTGTTTGGCTCTACCTTAAGGGAGAGTAGAGGCACATCTTTGCTCACGTGGATTCCAGATCTTCTGCTTTCCTGAAGTAAGGTCTGACACGCCCCTGTGTTTCATCCACCTTGTCGTGTTTTTGAAGGGAGAGGAGCACCAGACGTCCTAGAAAGGACATGACACAGCTTAACTCCGATGTATGTCTACATGTTCACTTGCTGGTGTGGTACTTGGTCATCCTTCTGAACCCTCGTATTGGGGACCCTCCAAGTAACGGGTCAAACAAGGGCTTAGTCAACCCACAAAAGAAAATGCACACACTTGCACACAATGCGTTATGGTCTAGATCACAGAAATGTGATTACAAAGAGAGCTGTTTTATATACCCAAGGGGTCCTATTCCTGGCCGGTGCAGTACTCCGATACAATGGAGGTCAGCAAATAAAGATGAGGGTATTGTGTTGGCTACAATAACCTATTTAAACAAACATACCTGTGGCCTTGAAGGCGGACACTTCTACACTTACCAGCGAATTCTGAAGTCTGGATCTGGGCAGTGTGGGGTAAATACAGGACTCAGCCAACCCTTAATCAGTAGGCCCTATTAGCACAGAGGGCACCAGAGGAACATATCCTGGAACTGTTTAAGCAAATATACCTGTGGCCTTGAAGGCGCACACCTCTACGCTTACCAGCGAATCCTGAAGTCTGGACCTGGGCAGTGTGGGGTAAATACAGGGCTCAGTCAACCCTTAATGAGTAGGCCCACTAGCACAGAAGGCACCAGAGGGACATATCCTGGAACTGTGGTAAAAGAGGAGAATAGAGTTCCCATCTTCCGGGGAAGCCATTGAACTTTCCTACACAAGGGTAAGGAGGGCTTGATTCAACCCGAATTCAAAATCAAATAAAATAAGAAGGGCTTGGTAAATTAGGAATGGCCTTTCTAGCGTAAGCACAATGTGGTACCCCAATAGGGACGGGGCACACTTGCCAGAGGTTGATAAGGATTTGGTCCAGCTGGAAGGACTGGTATCTGCAGGTTGTAGGAGGTTAAGGAGCCTGCCATGGTGGGGGCCCCCGGATATGACAGTGGCCACATCCAGGGCTTGGTGGATTTACAGGGTGATCCAGAGGCTGAATGGTACATAGGGGTAACCTCTTCAGGAGCACAATAGGGGTGCATATACCAAACAACCCCAGGAGTCTTTACGTCAGGTCCCTGGAGGAAAACAACGGTGCCCCGCTAGTCCTTCGGGCGGTTATAACCCTGAGTAACTGGGGGCTTGCCTGGACACGCTCCGCATCTAAAAAGGCATGAGTAAAGGGATGGACTGGTGGTCCACGGTATTTAAGGGGGATAATCCCCACTAAATGGGAGCACCGATTCGGTTTGGCCATGGTGCATTGGCTCATCAGGCAGGCAGGGCATCTTAGGTTAGTCACCGCTGCCTGCCCTTGGATCGCATGTAAGTTAACCCACCACGTTGGCATATTTCTTGTATGAATTAAACCTGCAGCAAAATGTTTCCCAACAAACTTGCCTTGTGTTTTTATTTATTAATGTGCATGCTATGTTCTTCATGTTGGGTGAGTTGCCTATATTGGCACTATGGCAGCGTAGTCTTAGTCGTCTGTTAATGTGAAGTAGTAAAGCTGCATGTTGGCAGTCTTCCTTTATACAAGCTTGACAAGGATTATTCTTAATTAGTTTCACCAGAAATTAATCGGCTGTGATAGAGTTAATGGAAAGCCAGAACTGGATTGATTCATCCGCTCCACAGATTCTCATTTCCTATTGGCTTTCTGCAAAATAGTATGATTTATTCAGACACACAACAAAATAGCCTAAATACTGCTGGAAAAATAACCAGTGCATACTACCTAATAAATAGTCAAAAAGCCAGAACTAAAAAGGACAAAATTATACATGTCAAAAAGTATAGAGGTCTGCAGGATCAAACCTGTGGTCTTTAACATGAAAGTCCATCTTCTAATTAGGTGTACCAAGACTCCTGCTTAGTTTCTGTTGTCTAAATACCCATAAAACAGAAATGGGAACAAGCTCTTTGTTGAAGGATATAATTGAATAGGGAGCTTGTGTTTTATCAATATATTTCTTACCCGAGCTGGAAAAATCTCTTCTCTTTAGGTAAAGGCACGTAATCCTAAAGCAATGGGTTTGCGATTTATTCTAAACCCTTAAAGACTGGTGTCCCTCCAAGCATGCAGCCCAATACCATTAAGAAAGAGAAACAAGTTGTAACATTCTGTTTGTAACGCAGTTAATTTAAATCAAAAAGATCATGCTCACAATTCTTAACATGCTGTTCGTGGATTCCAACTAAATGCAACTACAGAGAGTTGCCCTTAAAACGTACAGAACAAGGCCACTGAACTCTGGGACGTATTGTGGAGAAAGAGTCAATGTCCAAAAGTCTTTGCTGCTTACAACACCCAGATAATAATTAGACAAGACGTGTGCTGAGAAGATACCCCATACCAGAACCACTCAGCTCGGTTTCTCAAGATGCTGCTCGGACTGGGAACACTTCACCGTCAGCACTCATTTTTGGGCACGGTTGATATTTGTGGGAATAAAGTGTAACCTGGCAACAGCAATGTCAGTGGCTCACGGCAAGGCGTGCATTTGCGAGACGTGATACACACATTAAAAAGGTGCTAAAGAATAGAAAAGGAACAACTTAAGTAAATTCACAATAAAGAATTAACAGCACTCTAAAGGGATGTTAATGTTTTGGGGGATGAGATGGACTGCCAGTCATTTCTGAGTAAAGCAGGCAGACTTAAGTAAATAGTGAGGGGCACGACACTGCAGCTGGAAGGCAGACGAGAAGCACAGGTATAAAGCCATGCAATCACATATCTGGAGAACTGTAGTTAAAACATAAATCCTGAACAGAAAGCAAAATAGAACAAGTTCTGTGTATGTAAAACCTTACAAAAATTGTTCAACAAAAGCGGATGGAAATAGTACTTAGGCTAGGGAAAGTGATAAGAAAAGCACACGGGGAGCAACACAGGAACAACAGGAAACATTATGCTACAGCCAACCGAAATGAAGGAAAAGTAAGTGGCAGCACAGGAACCAATGAAAAGCAAGGAAAGCAAGTAGACATTATGTAAGCTCCTTTTAAGATATATTTCATACAATAGATTTCATGCGTAACCTAAAAGTGGAATTAGAAAGAACATGGGAGGAAAAACAATTAAATAAAAGTTTTGACTTTTATATAATGAACATTTTCAAACACTTTATTAATAAAGATTGTGCAGTGAAACAATGCACAACCTTCTGTGTGTATAACTTCCTTTATTCTCAACTCTGAATTATGGTAGGACAGCACAGAGACCGCACCTTTCAAGTCCAAGTCTTCCCTTCAACTACACCCCCATAACCCTAAGCTCTCCATTCCTTCATACCTCAATGATGCCCTGCACATTCCAAACCAGAGTGCAGCAACACCATGCATCCCGCTGTGCATATGCTGAATAATACAACAAACAATTGACCACAGAAATTGAATTTACATAAAATAACTTTACCCTCAAATCATATATACAATTACATTCCACAAGCCCAATGAGTACGGTGAACTACAATAAACAGGTTACAGCAAATGGTCCAAAACAGACTTCAATTAGCTTAACACATAATCATTGAGCCTGGTAGGAGTGTGGATGACCCTTCCCAACCTGCCCAATCTTATTGTACCAACCTCATCACTCTCTCGAGTCTCTGCCACTTCATCCAAAGTCTCAAATTCACCTCTCACATCTCCTTGCTCCATATTCCCCTCATCTCCCCATAACCAATAATCCTGTGTGGTTTTGTCCGCAAGGTCTCCTCCTTTTCCTTTTTTCAACTGCTTTACACATGGCTGAGAGACTCATCTGTAACACACAATTGTCACTCAACCTTGCTGAGTTTTTAAAACATTCTATCACCCTAATGGTTCTGAAAAACACTGCCCTTTTGGCACTCTCCCCATCTTTTTCACCTTCACCCAATCTCCTTCCTGCAACTTTTCTTCTTGAGTGGCTTTATTTACATCATAAAACTTTTTATAAGCACCTTGCAACTTCACAATGTTCCTCTTAACCACTTGTAGTGACCACTAAACACGTCTAGCACTGTCCATCCACACCATACTTCCTTTGTTGAATGGCTCCCCACTCTGCATCAGCACGAAAGGGTTTTACCCAGTAAGGGAACTTGTCAATCTGTATATCCACAACATTTTCTTCAACTCCACCTTCCATCTCTTCCTATTTTCACAAGCTATTTGGATGGTACCTTTGATTATGCAATAACATCGCTCCACTGCTCCATTCCCTTCTGGGTGATATACTAAAGTATTGACATGCTTCACCTAGTTTCTTAAAAAAATATTCAACCTCAGAAGCTGTAAACTGTGCACCATTATCACTAAAAATTCTCCTCGGCAACCCTTCTCTTAAAAATACTGCTTCCAAAAGTGTCACCATTGTGTCCGCATCCTCCTTCTGCACCACGCCCAACTCCACCCATTTTCTACAATAGTCAACGAAGACAATAATACACATGCATTTACCCAACATAGCCTGCACAGGACCCACAAAATCAACCACCAATATGTCCCACACCATCTCTGGGCACTAAGAAGTGGTCTCATGGTATGTAAACTGCTCACAATCATCACTCTTCTCTCAACCTCTAAATCCACACCTGGCCACCAATAAGAGAACTGTACCCTACTTTTCATCCTTACAATTCCGAAATGTCCCTTGTGACATAAATAAAACACCATCTCTCTGAGATTTTGCAGCGGCACAATTCTTCTTCCTCTCACAACAAAACCTGGCTCCACTACAAACTCATTCCTTACCTCCCAAAAGTCTTTCAAACCTGTTTGCTCACTCTTCTTGGCCCCCAACCTCCTAAGAGGTTTCACCCTCTCTAGTAACATCCTTCTTATACGCAGCCTTCCACTCCTCTTTCTCAATGCAGTCCATGCCATTCTCATCCACTGAAGCAACCTGGCAATCATCCCACTCACTTTTTGGCAGTTCTCTAATGGGCAACCACATACGGCTTAAACAATCAGTGACTTTGTTCTGCACACCCGGCACATATTTGATTGGATACTTTTAATCTTGTAACTGCATAGAGAGCCTGGCAATTCTTGTAGATGCCCTCACAAACCCTTCTGTTGTACGCAGAGTTACCAACAGCTTGTGGTCTGTCCTAACATCAAACTCAGTACTCCACACACAAGCCCGGAAATGCTCCATACCCCACACATAAGCAAGTCTCTCTCTCTCTCTCTCTCTCTCTCTCTCTCTCTCTCTCTCCCTCTCTCTCATACTCTATTACAGAATACAATACTTCAGTGGGTGTAAGGCTACTTGTTGCAAACCCAATTACAGCCTCTCTTTCTCCTTCCTCTTTTAGAGGTTGTACCTCTTGGGGTACAGTTTTTGCTGCTATGTGATGCCAAATCTATTAAGACAAATACAGAATGAGTATGGAGCAAAGCCTGCTTTGAACTTAGGGATGAAATTGTTAGGAAATGTTGCCCAGGTATCAAATATTATATTAGCAAACAAAAAAGGGGAGGCAGCAGCAGTGGCAATACGCCAATGCCTGAGGGATCCCTTTTCAACAGGAGCGTAAGTTACTTAAAATGATCAAAGACACAGATGCTGAATTAGGTAGAGATAATTTGGGAGATAGAGCAACAAAACTTAAACTCAAGGGTGGTCCTGAAAAAGACAACACCAAGCAAGCATCTGATTCTTCCAAGAAGAAATGGTACAATAAAAAGACAAAAAGTAAAAGAATAGAGAGAATATGTCACAATCCAGGGGTGGGTCTTCTCAACAGGAGACCTCCGAAAGGAGGTACAACCTTAGGAATCGTGATAACATTAAATACCCTGACAGGCATCAGGATACTGATACACGTTCCTCTCGTTCCTTTGAGGGTACATTAAAAAACTCTTAGAGGGAAGGACGGTCTGAACACAGACAAGAAGAACGGACAAAGTCCAGAGAAACACAGCGTATTTAGGACTATATAAAAAAAGAAGATAAACAAAAATCGAAACTTCAATTTAAAATTAAGAAGAAGGTATCAGTTCTTAAAGTTAGACATGCCCAAAATTCTGAGGATTCAGCTTCTGAACTGGGAATGGACTCTGATGATGCTAAACAGTGTAGCAGAAGTAACAATAGCTCGTCAGAACCTGATGGAATTTCTGGTGACAGCGGCGTTGAAAGAACATATCACAGTGGAGTCACCTGATGCTAAGGTAAGTGTCCCACACCTGTTATATGAAGTAACACTCAAATGGAGGGGGACAAACCCAGAAAGATTAAAGGTCTCTTTTGTGAGAACCTGACATATGGCTCTGACATCCTTTTGGCTGAAAAAGATTGGCCGCCTAAGATTGTTATGGAGTGCCCAAAGGGAGAAATGGTCATTTTACCAGCTTTTTGCGACCTCGTTTCAATATATTTTAAACATTCATACGTGCAGGAGTTGGCGGTAGCACTTGCCCCAGCATTATATCACAAACATGTAATCCTAGTAAAAACTACTCCAACTCCACAGAGACAATACCCTACTAAATAAGAATCGAAGAAACAGGTCAGGGAGATCTTTGATCAACTTGAATACCAAGGTGTAATAGAAACTTGCACCTCTTCAATGAATAATCCTTTGTTTCCCGTAATGAAACCTGATCATTCATATTGTCTGGTTTTAGACTACAGACATCTGAAAGCATCCACAAAAACATTTGCAGTACAGAATGCACACAGTGCCGCATTGATGAATAACGTTGTGCGGAAAAAATACAAAACCACGCTAGATATCTCAAATGGAATTTTCTGCCAAAATATAGTGCTGGAAAGCGGATATTTGACAGTATTCTCAGCTCTCGGCATCAATTCTGTAGACTTCCCCAAAGGTATTTCTTAGCTAGGGTAACTGAGTTACTTCAAAATTTGAATGTGGAGGCATTGTCATATGTAGATGATATTTATCTGATGGATGATAATTTAAAGGATCATTTGACCAGGGTTAGCTACATAATCTTGGGGTTTGCCTCTGAGAGCTACAAATTCAACTTAAAAAAATTAAAAATAGTCCACCTCAATGTCCTATTTTTGGGATATGAGTTATCGAGTAAAGGAAAAAGCCTAGCAGCTAACTTTTTAGAAAAGTGTGCACTGCTCCAAACTCCAAAAACTCTGAAAAACTCACAATCCATGTTGGGATTCCTAAATTGTGGCAGAACATTCATTTTGGATCACGCAGAAAAAGTAAAACCTTTCTACAACTTAATCAGATCTGATTTTTCAATTAGACATTGGACACAGAAACACATGGAAATCCTGCGTTCCTTACAACCTGACATGATAGCTTCAAAACACCTACTCACACGTAGATACAACAAATTTGGTGATCTGTGTAATCGTGGGTCAATCGGGATACACTTACCTAACCTTCAATGAAGGAGAAACAGTGTCAATAGCATACAAATCACACTTGTACACAAACGCTGGAATGCGTTTTGCTTCTACAGAGAAAATTCTGACAGCAGTACAGACTGCTGTAGTGAGATAAAGAGCACTGGCTCAGGGGAAATTAATAATTGTCATGACTCTGGTTCCTGCCTTAGAGGCTATACCAAAGGCCAGCGTTCCAAACGCTAAAGCTTTACATCCAAGATGGATACAGTGGGCTAATTCTCTCACTGCACCAGGTGTTGACTACAAATTTGATTCTACACTAAAAACACAGGCATTCCTGCAGTACGAAAAATAATATCCTCTCCCAAACAAAATTATGCCTCTAGATTAGTATGAATACATAATTTGCACTGATGGTTCTGCTCAGCCTGCCATAGCAAGTAAACAGCAATTCAGTGCAGCTTGTGAGATTGTAAAAGGACGTATGCAGGATGGCATGTTCCATCCTAGCAGTACAAAGACGCAGTCTTTAGGAGATTGCATGACACAGCTGGCAGAATTTAAAGCACTATTACTGGCACTAATACAAACAGATCCGAAATTCTGTACTCTTATAGTGTGCAATTCGTTTTATTGTGTCCAATCCTATAATGAACATCTTCATTACTGGGTTCAGAATGGGTTTAAAGACTCAAAAGGTTGCACAATAAAGCACAAAATGCTTTGGGAACAATCGGCAAAGTAAAAAAAAGACTTGCAGAGAGCTCATGTGATACACATACTAAGTCATCAACGTGACGGCGTTCACGTTGAAGGGAATTAATTGGCTGATGAAGCCGCAAAAGGGGCAGTATGAACTGCTGCCGTAGCGCAATCGCTCATTCTAGCACAACAATAGACGGAAGCACAATAATAGCTGTCATTGCTTCACGCAAAAACAGCACAGCCTTGCCAAAAGGCTTTCCACTCAAGTACTCCTACACGTTAAATGCGAAAAATATTCTGTATGCTCAAATTCCAGGAGTGGGGGATAGAGTAATACCAAACATGGATCGCAGGTTAGGTTTAATTCTAGCTGCACACGAGGGTCTCGGTTCTGCACACGCAGGATTACTGCAACTGTTTCATTGCAGAAACAACGCTATTGATGTCCAGGTCTAACGAAGCAGACAAAAGCATTTGTACTTAAGTGCGACATCTGTCAGCGGAAGAAGGGTTCCACCGTAGAATGCCCACCACTAACACTATTGCTGATATCAGACAGACCTCTCGCTTGTGTCTATTTGGACAACTGCGACACCTTACAATTTGATGGGGCTTACAAGTATAACTTGGTGGCAGTGGATTCATGTTTTAGATTCCTGTGGGTTTGGCCTCAGTGCTCGGTTGATGCTCAAACTGTTATAAAACATTTGCGAGTGTTCATAGGGACATAGGCAGTTGGCACATTACATTCTGATTGTGGCCCGCATTTAGCTCTAGGGCTTACAAGGAAGCCATGGGAAGTTTGGGTGTTGCATTGTGATACTCCTCTCCATACCATCCTGAGGGAAATTCTTTAAAAGCAAGTGTATTAGGTTCCGGTGGTAGTTTAGTTGGGTCAAAAACCCACATGGGGTCCAGAGGACACTAAATAATTTGCCAAGAAGTTCCCTAGGAGGTGTCACCCCTTACAAAGTCCTATTTGGGATGAGAATGTGGGTTCCTGATCTTGATTATGAAAGCAGAGTGGCGGATGAAAAACCTTTTGACATCAATAAACGTTTGGCTATTTCACAGGATCTTAATGAATTCCAGGCACTACAAACAAACATGCAAGGTAAATGCACTGCCACTGGGGAAGTGAAATCAGTAAAGGCAAGACCTGCCTGGATCCCAAAAGTCAGGGATCTGCTCAGAGAAAAGATTGTGGACAAGAAATCCTGTACCGTCCTGGTTGTCGAAGGAACAAGAACAGTACTTCTTTTGGCTCTTGCTGGGAAAAAAGAGAAGATATTTGTCTCAATTGAGCTGACAAACCACACTATGTGGCCGATCTTGAATAGCAGGCCATGTGGGCACCTGGGTAGCCGCCGCTCTCCTCTCACTACCATACAGGAAGTTCAGACAGAAAGACTCATAACATTCAAAGAGTCTACAATTCGAAGTAATGGAGTTTCCAACAATGAAATGGAATTTGTTCCTATGGAAATTGAACATCAAAACACAAATGAAACACACATATCAATTCGGCCTAACACCGATATCTACATCAATATACCTGGCTACTTCATCACTTTCGACACGTTTTCTCTGAATCCAAGTGAACCTGATTCACCGCCAGCTCCAGTTTTCTGTAAAAAACAACTTCATGATTTCTAAATTTTCCTGAAAAAGACATACCTAGTCTCACCATGGCTACAACTCTGGATAATAACTGGAATAATTTTCCTACTATTCTGGATAGCTTTAGTGACTGTCTTTTCCTTGATTGTGAATGGACGCTCCTCTCAGAACGCTCGGCAATATTAAAAGTGAACTTGGTACTGAAACTTCACATGTCATCTCATTGTGAACAGACACCTGTCCTATGTGAACATTACATCAGTTCCTGTTCTTGATGGAATAGTTTGGGACAGAGTTTCATATGATGTATTTGGTCCCACTGAACTTTTGAAAACACCAAACATATTGAAAATTTCTCTAAATTATATAATTACCTCCAGTACATAGTCTGACGATTGGGATTTTGAAACGGTTAATATGTTGTCTGATTTAGAACTGTCTTCAGCATTTTCAACAAATAAAATGTTTGATGACTCTTCAGATTTTAATGCAATGTTTAGTTATCAACACTATTGTCATCACTATTTGCATAAAATGAGCGCATCACGTACAGTTTTTGTATACCACCAATGGGAACATTGCCCAACACTACCGAAAGATAGTTCACAAACGTTTGCACAAAAATTTGCTTATTTTCTGGATTTAATACATCAGATCCACGCTTATGGGGGGCGTGGCCAGTATGGGCAGCATGGCGGATGCTTTTAGATGCGCTCCGTCATATGTCCCCTTAATCTGCAACAATTCTCCTGCACTGCCGATATCTGGAGCAACAGAAGAGTGAGTTCCACCCTAGTGACACTCCCAGGAGCCAGTGGAAGATGACGCGGGGTCCGAAGGTCGGGCTGTCTGCGACACTGCGAGGCGCTGGTGTACGAGCAGGTGAATCGCAGCCATGAGTGGCCGGACAGTGCGCCGTTGACTGGACTTCCCTTTTCCGGATCTGGGCAGCAATACGTACTGTGCCCCCACGGAAAGGAGCTGCGGGAGGGTGAGGAGAAGAGACTGCACCAAGGCACACAGTACCCCTTTAAGGACTGGTCGTAGAGACCCCCAGGCCTCTGTGGTATTCATTGGAACATTAGAAAGGGACGTAAGGGCCACGGCCAGATAAGACAGCTGTACTGGAGCCTTGCCCTCCGGATTGAGAAACTTATCCATGCCGTGCCCCCACAGTAGGGCGGAACAGGGGCAACGCATTAAGGAGTTGGTCTCCGGGACAAGAAGTGCAGTGAGGAGCCCTTCTGGATGTGATCAAATAGAAGTGCGCACTTAGGCTGCGGCCTAGCTGGGAGGCACACTTCTTCCTGATCATCACAGACAGAGATGTGGGGATGAATGCAGGTAGTCGGATGATGCATTTGTGAAGCAAATCCTCCGTGAGAGCCCCATAGAGATGGTGAGATGATGCCCCCGGCCGACCAGAGGTTGAGGTAGTGGTGAGAAGGTCAGGTAGGCTACACTGATCTTTTGAGACGGAGGGACCCGATTCTATTTGCCTAGTATAGTCAGCGGCTTGTACCCGCATGGCAGGTGCGTGTAGAGGGGCATAAGCAGGTCTATTTCAGATAATCGTGCCGACACAGCCACGTTCAGGAGCGGTGGCACTGCGAGGGAGTGTGATACCAGTGGGAGCATGTGTGTGTCACATTTGGTCAAGAATACTTGGCGCAAAAGAACAGTGGTGATATACTGCTGCACGGCAGAGCGGTGTTGGACCCTGGTGCCCTGGTGATAGCAGAGCAACTGCAGAAGAACCCCCTGGCACCGATTGAGGGGACGAGCGGTGAGGAACCAGCGAGTGACTGTCACTGAATTTGGAAGGTGCGGACAGGTGTTGGGCTGGGTGACTCTGCGAAGTGACCCAGTGAAAAACTTTGGTGATACATCGAACTTGTCGGAGTGTGCATGAGACAATGGGGCATACTAGAGGAGCCGGGACAAAGGCCTCCACACAAGCAGATGGGACCTGTAATGCAGACCCACCACAATCGATGGGGGAGCGGATAGATCACCTAGATGCTATACTACAGGCCAAAGAGCGCTCTGGCACATCCATTGAAGCTAAACTGGACAAGGTGGCTCTGAACCTCAACTTGCTACATGCGGACCATTGGAATTTGAAAGACCGGGTAGTTGCCGTAGAGCAGGAGATTGCTGAACTGAAACCAACCACAGAGTTCCAAAATAAACAACGGAGCACCCACGAAGTCTGACTTCGGTATCTTGAAGACTGCATTGAAGATGGAGCGGGCCGCTCATGGTGGAACAATGTCCGATTGATTGGGATGCCGGAAGATGCGGAGGGCAAGGATGTGTTCACCTTCCTGAAAACCTGGCTTAAAACCATCCTGCCTATTGATGTATTCTCCCCATTCTTCACCATAGAACGGGCACATCACATTCCAGGCAGGAAGCCGGCCCCTGTGATAGAGTGCATCCACTCTTCTTCAAGCTCCTGCACTCTAGGGATCGAGACGCGATTCTCCGGGAGTCCAGGAAATTGGACGATATCTACTATGAAAATGCCAAGGTGTTGTTCTTTCCGGACTATACTATGAAATCCAGCATCAGTCGGGGTCTTTATTACCAGTGAAGCGCCAGCTCTGGCAGTTCAATCTTTCCTACTCGTTGATGTTCCCGGCCAGGCTCTGTGTCATTTTGCATGAGAAGTCCAGTTTCTTTGACACACCGCGGGATGTTTGGGACTGGCTGGAGACATTGGGTCTGTATTCTGGCCCAAGGCCCGCGGGCACTACTACGACACGGATTGGGGAAGCTGGTGGCAGACAAATTCAGAAATGGAGGCCCAGATGGCGGTTCCTAAAGTCAGCAGCAGTGCCCAGCCTGGACCAGATCCGTAAGGAGCGGCAGGATGTGATCCGCATCACCGAAAAGATGGCAGAAGCAGCAATGCCAGAAGATAAAGTGGAAACTTCCTATCATTCATTGGGGAGGGGGATTCCTCCATGAGAATGCCGGACGTTACACTCCAAGCGGCAGATGGTATCGTATGAATC
This sequence comes from Triturus cristatus, assembly GCF_964204655.1. Taxonomy (NCBI): domain Eukaryota; kingdom Metazoa; phylum Chordata; class Amphibia; order Caudata; family Salamandridae; genus Triturus; species Triturus cristatus. The sequence goes on along the minus strand of NC_140589.1, from coordinate 1,646,221,739 downwards.
TGACTATACTGAGATGACCTCACTGGGTGCTGTTGTTTGCTTTACTGTGGTGAATTTCTTATGTTCCTGGGGTCTGTGTGTTATCACAAATCAGGGTGGGGTTGGGCTGGTATGTACTGGGGGTGTTACTGTGCTTGAATACAGGATTTGCGCTATGGCAATGCATTGTCAGCTGTTTTTACGGGGACTTTGAGAGTGTACCCTGCATGGTTGCACAACCCCCTGATTACCCCAACCTTTCGGGGCCAGTAGGACAGGCGGCTAGGTTGCTGTCTGTTGTGTTTGGAAGACTCCCCGATGCTCTGGGGATTGTTCTTAGATGGTTTTGTCCTTCCCTAGTTGATATTTCCTATTTCCTTTTTGCTGCAGGAGTCAGAAGGGGGGATAACGAAACTATTCCTGACTATATCAGACTGCTACACATTGGGTTCCGGAACAGGGAACTACTGTTAACTGCTGTGCACTTCCCTTAGCTCTGTCATGGGGCACGTGACATTTACCTGGAATGTTCATGGTCTCCGCACGCCTTCCTGTAGATATGCAGTGTATTCCTATTTAAAGCACCACAATGTGCACATAGCACTGCTGCAGGAGAAACACCTAAATGCACTTGAGACTACCCGATTGCAGCGTAGATGGCGAGGTAAAATATATGCTACGGATTATTCCCTGTTTGCTTGCGGGACCCTTATCTGCGTATGCCCTGGGACACACTTTGCTTTGGATAAGGTTCTTATGGATAAGGAGGGCCAATAGTGTTGGTGAAGGGTAAATTGGATGGACGTCTTGTACTGCTGGCAAGTGTATATGCACCGAATACGGACCTGGGCCATTTCCTCGATCAGTTGTCTCTTGCCTTGGGAAAGTGGTGTGAGATTCCTTGGTCATTGGGTGGGGATTTTAACGGCGTCTTAGCTGTGGGGGCTAACAGATCCTTTCCTCCTCTCAAGACCACGGTCGTCACGGCTCATTCGGCAGTGCTGAATAGCTGGGTACAAGGCTGGGGTCTGGTTGACATGTGGAGACATCATCACCTGGGGGAGAAGGTATATTCATTTTTTTCGGCACCTCACAACCTTCATATCAGGCTTGATAGGTTCTTTGGGTGAGCCTGCCTCCTTCCGTTTGTTTCGAAATCGGAGTATTGCTGCGCACGCACTCAGACCACAACCCTCACTGTGTTGTGGTGGCCCGGGAGGGCGGGATTCCAGGAGTCCCTACATGGCGGCTACAACTGATCATGCTGGAAGACTCGATGTTCCAGGAGACGATTGGTGAGACAATACGGGAATACTCTGCACTTAATACGGGGACTGCCTCCTCTGCGCAAGTGGAGTGGGTGGCCATGAAAGTCACCCTGAGAGGGAAGTGTTTGGGGCTGGGCTTTGGGTTGTGACAACAGGTAGCTTCGGACCTGCTGGAGGTGGAAAGTTGCTTGCTGCTGCTGGAATCTAGGGCTGTGGGGGATGCTGGGGGATTAGCTGACCTGGTGGAGGTGCGAAAGAAACACATGGAGCTCCTTGAACGACAGAGTTGCCTCAATATTGCAGCACACTCCGCGTCAGTGCACGCTAAAGCAGATTGCTCGGGGCCTCTCCTTGCTTGGTTGATTAAACAAGAGCAGTCGGGTGGGCTAATTGCGCCTCTCCTTTCTTCGGGTGGAGAGCTTTGGTTCACACAGCTAGAAATACATGATGAGCTGTGTGCACATTTTAAATGGCTGTATAAGGCTGGTCAACAGGTGATGGAGGAGGCGATTCAGCAGTTCTTAGAGGGTCTCCTATTTACAGTCCTGTCGCTAGAGGAACGAATGGAATTAGATGCCCCGCTTACGTTTGATGAAGTTCGGGTTCTATGAGGGCTTTGACTTCTGGAAAGGTCCCCGGCCCGATGCCCTTCCTCACAAATTTTATAAAGCATATGCAAACCCTCTGAGCCCCCAGTTGCTCAAGGTAAACACAGAGGCACTCGAATTTCTGGCCCTCCCTGCCTCGATGACCGAGGCTGCGTTGATGTAAATGTAAATGTAAATGTCCAGTATTTGTAAAGCACGAACAATTACCCAAGGATGTCAAGGTGCTGGGGGCCGTCGGGAAGATTAAATGAGCTATTGCCCAGAGTCACATGGTGCTGGGCTGATCTGCCGCCGGCACCAGGGATCGAACTGTGAGCCCCAGGTTCCGGAGTCAGTTGCCCTGGCCGCTGAGCCACACCTCTTCCAGCCCCAAACCAGGTAGGGACCCCACTTCCATGGGGGTGTATCATCCTTTGGTGCTCCTAAACGGGGACTATAAGATTTTGACTGGCGTCCTGGCAAATAGACTGGCGCCGCTGATCTCCAACTGGTTCACAAGACCAGAATGGGTTTCTGCCGGCTCGCAGTATATCGCTTAATATATGGCGACTGTTCAGGGTAATGCACTGTGCTTCATCGGTCTGGCTGACGGCCGGTTGTGTTGTGCTGGACCTGGAGAAAACCCTCAACATGGTTGAGTGGTTCTTCATGTTTTGTGCTTCATCGATACGGTTTTGGGCCCTACATTCTAAGCCTTATAAGGCTGCTGTACAGGGCTCCCACGGTTCGGCTGCGGTTGGGGTATCATTTTTCTGAACCTATCTTGATACAACGAGGGACTCGTAAGGGGTGTCCTCTCTCCCCCTTGATCTTCGCCCTGGTGATTGATCCATTAGCGATGGCACTATGCACCTCAGTGCCGGATTGGGGGATACGTCTCTGGGGATGGCATACATGCTATTTCGCTTTACGCAGATGACATTTTGTTGTACGTGCAGAATGTTCTGGCAATTCCACAAATCCTCCCCACCTTGTTGAAATCTTTTTGCGGACTTGCCTGGCTAGGGGTGCACTGGGTAAAATTGTGTCTCTACCCCTTTAACCCTAGTATGGATGATCTGGGTTGGAGGGTGGACGGGATGGTAGTGCAATGGCAACCGGTGGCGTTCAGAAACCTGTGGATCCGCATCTACCATGACACTCAAGATCTTATGATGGTAACATCATGAAGGCGGTTACAGCACTTAAGTCTCTGATTGAATTTTGGAAGATGCTTAGCCTTTCGGTTATAGGTAGGGTGGAGTTAATCAAAATGGTCATGATGCCATGCCTTCTTTATTATTTTGCTAATTTACCGCTCTACCTAGCCGTGTCCTTCTTCCGCTCTCTGGAGCAGATTGTTCATTTGGGATTTCATCTGGAATAATTTGCGATGCCAGGTGGCACTGATGAAATTATACCTCCCTCACTCGAAGGGGGGTCTGGCTCTGCTTAACCTAGAGCACTATTTCTTGGCGTCCCAAATCCAATGGGTTGCGAAATGGGTAGAGGAACTACACTTATCAGACTCAGCAGAGCCTGACCCACCGTACTCTCTAGACAAGATCCTTTACCTATTCCATCCTGGTAATTAATCGAATAAACCTCTTCCTTTGCTGGTATGGATAGCGTGGAAATGTTTACATTGGGCCCTTCGTCTCACCAACCATGTCATACCTTATGCGCCTGGTGTGCGTATTTTAGGTATGCCGACCGTGCGAGGACACGTTCAGAGTATGGACCTTACTTTCTGGGCGGATGCTGGTATATCCACCATAGGAGACTTATACGGAGAGGGAACATTGCGGCCGTTCCTCGATATCACAAACGAGGATGGTGTTCCCCCAGGCCAATTTCTGAACCATGCCTCCTGGACAACCCCAGTGAGACGCTGGTGGGGAGACATAATACAAGAACCCCCGACGCATCTCTTAGTGCAATTTGTGCACGTTCTGGGCGAAGTGGCTCACGGAATCGATTAGGGAACATACCCTAGTAGACGTAACGCCGTGGCGAGTTAAGTGGGAGGCGGATCGGGGAGGCCCTACTCAGTGAAGGAATGGTCCATGGTACTCGAGAACCCCAAGCAAGTCCCCAGAAATGCCAGTTTTAGGTTAATCCAATTTTATATTGTCCACAGGGCTTATCAATTGGTATTTTCATAGGCAGGATGTGTGCTGCCCGTGCTGCAAGCTGGCGAATGCATATATGTTACATATACTCTGGTCCTGCCCTGCTCTATAGACTTATTGGGAGAAGGTGCAAGAGGCATTAGCCACCTGCACGGATCGGGAGATACCGCGGACATGGGAGATGAGCATCATTGGCGTGTTTCCTAGGGACAAAAAGCACAAAGCATCCACCTGTTTTCTGGACCTGGGCTTTGTTGTGGCCAAGTGATTGAAGGAACCCCCACCACCCACGAAGTCGGAGGAACCCCCACCGATGAAAGCTTGGCTTCTCTCCCTGCTGAACTGGGTGAAGGCTGAAGCAGTTTCCCTGGTTCGAGAGGATACTTTGGGTTTACGTAAATTCCCCATCTCTGCTGAATGGAATGCTATGCTGTGTGCGTTACAGGAATTGCTGGTGCCGGATGATTCACTGGATGTTCCCATTCATGCTGACTAATGTGTTTGACTGGGGTAGACCCATGTCCCGAGTTGCGAATTACTGTGTGGACTGAGACCCCTGTCCCCTTTGCTGGGTGGTCACCTCTTTTAGTGGTCTATCTGTCCACCTTTAGGGTGGTCGACTGGATACTGTTGTGTGACATTAGAAATCCGTGTTTCCCTTCCTCCCTCTTTGTGGCTCTTGCTATCCTTCCCACCTCCTTTCCCGATACTTTTCCCACGTTTGGTGTTCTCATAAAAATGTTTGACTCCAAAAACAGATTCATGTTATATGACGTAATGAAGCAGTAAGAAACATAATTATATAATTTGTTGTATGTTGCATAATAGAAGTCATGTGGCACCATAATGTGATTGTACAGTACTCTTGGCGGAGGGAGGGGATATCATAATTGTTGGGATGTACAAAAAAGTTATTATTGGGTATATAGACGCTCACTATGTAACCACGACTTCATATTGTCGATATATTATCTGGACTTGATATCTACCTATTGGCTCTGAACGGTGTTTTATATGATGCTGTATCATTTTATATTCCTGTTCACAAGCAACAAAATCTTTAAAAAACAGATCAAACAAAAATAATCAGATACACGCTCATATTATTATAAGCTTGCACCAAAATCTGCAAAGAAAAGCATGCTCACTAACATAAAACAGATATACTCTGCATCCTTTATTGACAACTGTCTGAACAGGGTTTAGGCTAATGGAAAGACACTATTGACATTAAATCAGTCTGGGGGACTAAAGAATAGCAGGTTCAGGGAACTGAGGCACTATTTTGAGCATGCCTCATACCACATCAAATGATTTTCCTGAACGAGACTGTGCAACAGACTTCTTGTCTTGGGTTAGCCAAGATTAAGGACTTGAACACCCCTCGTATTCCCTCACTTTCACACTTGAAGGGATGACAAAACTATACAGAATATAGTGAGGGTACACTAGATGACATAAAGCATGGTGTTTCATACAACTCATAAGACTCCAATTGGAAGGGATGGTTAGTTTGGCCTATCGATACAAATAGGTGGCTGACTAGATTTAGGTGTACCACCAAAGGGTTTAGTATCCATAGGGCTGACTTATGCTATGTACAACGAGAACATACGGGGGTGGTGACATCATACAGTGTTGGGAAGTTATGCCTATATTGGCTAAGAACCTCAACACTGTCACTGGTGAAGCAACACTTGTCCCTTCTGTCAGATTACATGGATCTCAGGGACGTTTTACTAGGTCCCCAAAAGCCACATCAGAAACGTTTCTTATTTGCTGTTTATGATGAAATTTGGAAAATCTCTCAACAGGAAGCTGCGGAGAGATTGTGGGAAATTGACAGAATTAACTTAGAAAAGACTTTGGCTGAGGTTGACAATGGCATGACCACACTAACATCCAGAATGTATTCACTGGGCAACATTGTATCTTCTGCTTTAGATATAATAAAACCGCATCTGTTCAACTTACAACACAGGCAATCACAGTTACGTTCTATTATGTTATTAAGGTGGACGCTACAATCACTGCGCTCTGGTTATATGCCCTGGCGATATATCAACAGTACGTCTCTGTTCTCTGCATACAATTTGACTGAAAAGCAAACAACAATGGCACAGAGGGATGCAAAATATACAATGCAGCACATTGAAAAATTATACCAATTACCTTTCATCGTGGCAGAGTCACCGTCCACAGAATGGTTAATTCAGGGCCATATAACATTACCGGTAACAAATTTCCAGTATCAGTATTGCCTAGAACACCACAAGGTAGGCAGGCATGAAGCAATGGGTAGGGAATTCATCCATTAATCTTGGGAATTACCGTATAGATTTAGATGCAGGAACGGCGACACTGAAGTGTTTCTTAGCGGTATGGACTGCGAGAATTCTTCGAGTGTATCACTCATTTGCCAGGATATCATGCTTCACGTGGCCTGTAATGGTTCAGTAGCTAACTTATCCTGTCATTTAAAAGGTTCTCCAGCTGCCGTGATTAATTCAGTGTTCAGGCTGCTCTCAAATGGAAGTTACTTAATGCTGAATGATCAAGGTTGTTGTGGGATGCTTCCAGGCATCACACTTCTTGCTACTGTAAGTTCCAGGGTTGCTTGTTGTATGCAAGTATTGTTTCCACCGACCCAAACAGTCAGGGAGGCACCTTTATGGCCTTCGTTGAATGTTTCCTTTATATGGTTTAATACTCTGAGCCGAATGAAAGCCATGCTTTTACAGAAAGATGTGCCCTTATTTAACCTCAGCCCGAGAGACTTTTGATCTCCAGGTTGCAAGATCTTCAGATGAGATAAAGGCACTAGTACAAACTAACTGCCCTTTCCATTTCGTAGAAATGGTACAGCATATCTTTAACATGTCTGATAAGAAGGGTATAGTACACCTATTTAAGACCATACGTTCTGGACTGTTAAGCACCTTTCAGACAGTCTTCAGAGCGATTCCAGCTTTCATACACTCCATATTCTGAAACATTTTTGGAGGGCTCCCACTAATCCTGCTACTGGTAGTGGGAATCCTGATTCAAATTTTTCTGCTACGCAATGGACATCCCAGTCACCAAGGAAATGGAAAAAACACTCTTGGAGCGACGTCACCGTGATTGCATGGTACTCCCTCTTGGCACACCTCGACTTGGGAGATAAGCGAGTCTAGGTTCCCATTGTTTTGACCAGTCTGGATTGATTGGGTTTTGTCTGTCCTCCGCTGCTATGAATGCGCGTTGGACCTCTGTCTAACACTTCAATCAGTTGTGCCAACGGACGTGGATGCATTGCTGGACCCGTTAATGGCCCATGTACTGCAGTGTCCCCAGCGTATTCCAATGTTGATGTTGGCATTCCTAGAGCCACCATGGGACACTTCAGCTCCTGTTCGATCTGATACTGGCTCTACTACAGGCACACATGCTTTGGATATTACAAAGGCTTCTCCAGCAGTGACTGTGGGAACTGAGGAAGATCATCTTTGCTCAATTGACCTGATGTGTGAGGTGTTACAGGGACCGTCGTCTGCGAAGGCAAGCAGCAGTGATGTTGCATCTCCCACACAGGACACATAAACATTTGGCACTCCGTGTGCTGGGAAGAATTCTGCCTTTTCCAAAATAACCGAAATAGGAATTTTACACACAACTTTTCTTTTCTATACTATTACTGAGCTCCATGGCTTTCCAACGCACTCAGTGGCACAGACTATATATATGAACATATCTTAAAGGACTTTTAGAGTTTATTTTTTAGATATTTTTGAATTTTTAGAAACTTTTTAACACATTTTTAACAATGTTTTAGGCTTGATTAGAAGAACATTCCCTTTTTAGTATGTTGTTCGGTCGGATGAGGAGTGGGTGTTATGTTGCATAGGGTACCCCAGTATAGATCTGAGTAGTCCCCTAACCCTTCCCCTACATTTAGTGTACTATTACACTACATAACAGGTGTTGGTATTGGCCTTTTACCTAGTTAAACGCTGCATAAAATGTTGTGTGGATTGCCCCGAAAACTAGCCTCATTAATTATGCATGAAGATTCTCAGAATCACAGCAGGGTTACCATCTTCTGCATAATAAATATGTATAAGGGTCAACCCTTCCGTCATCCTCGGCCGACATGACACAGCAAGGTTGAGTCCCCTGAGGATATCTTTTGGGTATAAATACTCCATATCTTTGCCAATGCAGGCAGAGGATAAAGACTTCCATGCTGATACACTGACACAAGACGCTGAGGTTCCTGCACGCAGACACTCCAGCTCGCAGTGATCTGACATCCCTCGCAGGTTGTTCATCTTGAGACCAAGGCAGGATACCACAGTCTATCACTTCAGGTAATGGGGTTGGCTTCAGCCTAGAGGATCCTTGGCTCTACACCTACATACATGCTAGGAACACAGAGTTACATCTAGTTAGGGTTGCATCGTTGGAGTACGCATTATTATTTTCATGTATTTTTATACCTGCCTGTATTAATTGGTTTTAGCATTATGATTTTTTATATCTGTTTATGTCATATGGTTGTTTCAGCACACCTATTTTACACTAGAATGACACTGGTTCAATAAATGCTGATTGAAAATGTCCCAACCGTTAATTCTGTGTTTTTCTCCGAGACAAAGTGAGCCCGAGTGACTGCGCGAAAAGTACTGCACTGTTTCCACGATCCGTGATGGGACAGGGTTGTCATGTTCGATAGTTACCAGGAACTATTGTCTCCTTGGTAAGAGCAGTTTACAGTGGCATTGTGAGCTAGCTAGCTATACAGGCAAACTTACCCAGTGGGGGTGTCTGGAATCAGTCTGGACACCAATCCCACATTCTATGTTGTCTAAATGAACAGATCCTAAATAGATTTATAGGAACTACACGACACTGGGAAGCCTAACGGGAAGGGAGAACAACTCATCCTTCCCCGGAGGAAGCCAGAGCTAGGTCTGGGCTCCACATGAGGATGAGCCTGGGGAAGACTCAGAAAGGAGGACCCTAAGAGAAATTCACATTACACCCGGTCGTCAGCATAGGAGAGCGGCCGACCAAGAAATAAGAAATCAGGATAGCCTATCTGCAACAGAAGTAAGACATAGTAGGATTAGAATAGCACCTATATGCACGCACAAGGAGAGTGAGGACATCTGCCATTTTCCCCATGTGCTGGTCAGGTAAACTTACTGCTAGAGAGTTAGTGTTCAGAGATGAAGGCAAGGCCTTTGCAGGACTATTTTGCCATCTGCTGGCCTACTGGACCAAAAGGAAGGGTCAGTATGATCGACCTTGGCCAGAGAAGGGATCCTTTAACCTAGAGGACATGGCGGTCGCGGAAGACTTCATCCAACACGGAAGGGGAGATCCATTATGGAACTTCCCCTACATGCAGGAATGTCTGAAGATGGAAGCGCACATCGGGGAGAAACAGACGGAGCCGCTGCACGACAAAATATGTCCGCTGCTGCAGAAGGGTGGGTCAGGGACCATCTATGTGCCATGGGCAAAGAGGAACAAAGAAGGCCTCAGGAACAAACTGCTCCCATTGATGAACAGGGAAGGAAAGAGGATCTTATGCTTTGAGAAAAACACAGTGGGAATCAGATTAGCCATAGGTGACTTCAAAAGTCTGCTCAGCAGCCTTATCGGGGAGCAGATTGACACACCGTTTTCCTGAGCCTGCATCCCCGCAGTCACTCTGATCAACACCGAGCATGACGAGGCTGCATTCAACTCATTCAAACACCAGATATTGAAGGCCCTGAGGGAGATATTCCCTGACCACCAAGACGTAGGAGGAGTGATGGCAGTGAGCAAGGAGCCTGGGGAGACCCTTACTCATTTCCTAGTTAGAATTAGGGAATGATGTGACAAGAGACAGGACAACCCTGGACCGACATGGGTCCCCAGGTTGCATTCTTCTAGAAGATTCTCAAAAAGAGACTGCCCACCGAGATACAGACCGGACTAGATGGCAAAGTAGGGGTGGACACCAAACCTTAGCAAGAAATACAGACCCACATATTACATTACTACCAAAAAATCAAAAATTGGTCCAACAAAACACGGAAGAATATTGCCCTCCAGGGGGGCGCTTTGGCTATAAACATACAAATGGCACCAGTCTTGAAAGGAGCTAGCTACAGCCAGGCATCATAGAGTGCTACTATTAACACAGAATGGGCAACATAGTTGACCAATGCCGCATAAAGACATCATGAGCAGAAAAGAATAGTCCTAGGACAGCACCCACAGAATGCCCATCCCCAAACCAAGCCCAGAGCAATGCAAATGCACAGTACAATCAGTCTCAAGGAAACCAGGGAACAGCCATCCTGACGCAGCAGGCGCTGGGTGATTGGCCAAGCACATGGCGACCACTGCAGCAGACATGGAGCCCAGCCCAGCAAGGACCAGAGCCACAGCCACGGCAGGGAGGGTTGACTGTCTGAGGTGGCAGTGCCCTTGCACATTCACAGAATACAAAAGCACAGTAAGTCCAAAACATGATGTATCATCTTCATACCGCTTCCAGATGCATTTCCTTACCTGTATTCGCAACCAACTTTTAGGGCCGCAGTACTACATCGATCGGGTATTCACACTAGAGTTTGCCATCCAGCTGCCCGCATGGGCCTGGGTTTCCCTCCACTGTTGATCTACCGGGGCAGGGTTGGACGGCCATGCCTCTGTGCAGAAGACAGTTGGATGAGGGAGCAGGGTGGCCCTCAACTGGTGCATAAGGACCGTTACCCAGGTCCAGTCATCCAAGTCCGTACTTGGGTGATCTATGCAAGTCTCACCAGCCCCAGGGGTTCCACCAAATGGAGGCCCCCTTACAGTTCCAAAATAAGGAAGTTTCAGGAGTCAGGATTCCCACACACCAAGGACAAGAATGTCCTCAAAACTCTGAAGCAAGCAACCACATGACACCCAGTCCATAGGGAAAACCCATTTAATCCATTAGGATTACCCGCATCGGGCCGATCACGGTGAGTCCCAACAGCACACTCGACTCTTGTTGAAAACACAACAAACAAGCACAATCCCAGTCACTCCCTTGCAGAGCCATATAGGGGCCACAAACAACTCCCCGACCCCCTCCAGTATGCTACATTAGAAGCACCATTGCCCAAAACCATAGGTAAACTCCCAACGGAACCCACACAAAGAAGTCTAAAAGTAGCCCAAAACCCCAGCCTTCCAGAAAGAGGGCGTAACCCAATCACCCAACTCAATTAGGGAGAAACTCATTACATGCCATGTGCAGAGACAAGAGGGACATGCATGTGACAATGGAAACATCACCATTTCCCACAAAACCCCTAAAATGAAAGCATCCACTTCCCCTCACATTGCACGCAGCTCATGCAGATCAAAAGGACACGTCCTCACTGTTGAAACAACACAAACACATACATTTAATGGAAGCAGCCGACAGAGAAAAGTACTCTCCCTGCCGTAGCAAGGAGAGGGGGGACCAAAGCACTCACAAAATAACACTAAAGCAACTTAAGCACACCATTCACAATAAAGTGCCACCACACCCTTCCAGTACCACACTAGAATGTTTTGCGCACAGTGAAGTGATAGAGTGCACCCCTAAAACTGTCTAGTGATGTGTTTTTTCCAATCTAATCTATAACCCACAGCTCTAATTCAACAGGTCTGTAAATGAGCTGTATGAGCACCATCATTACAGCAGCCCACTGCCCCTTCAACCGAAGCTCTAAAAAGGACTTCAGCAAGGCCAACCACTGAAGAACACAGACAGTAAGTTGACTCTATGGACATTTTTTATTAAAAAGTCTCTTTTTGGCAGCCAATCTCAATGGCCGCACTTTAGAGAAGCTCAGGGGAGAGACGCGGGATCCCTGACAAATCCGACCATTAATCAGTACAACTATTGTGCCTCAGAGACTTCACCAACAAGCGCCACGCTGGGAGCACCGATTGCGCCGCTTTGTGTCTGGCGGGGGCACGACTGCTACCGAGGGAAAGGCACGGTGGAGTGCGGCCTGGCGGCCCGTCGGAAGCCGGGGAGTTGCGTAGGCCGCGAGCGGCCGGAAGTGCCGGTCTTGCAGGAGGCGGCGGAAGGTACAGTGAGCAGCTGCAATACCGGTGATCGCTGCGTGAGAATCGCGGCTCATATCGGCGCACGCTCCCGGTGAGTGATCCCGTGCCACCCCCTCCATCAGGGGCCTGCACGAAGCGCTGGCAGTACCGGTGCGCGCCTGAAAAGTGGAGGTGGAGGCAAGGAGTGAACTAGGACCCAGCCGGCACCGACACGGTACAGTTGAGCAGCGAGGGGCAGGACTGCTCCATTCTATAAACTCCGGGGGCTGTTGGAGCGGGAAGAAATCCGAGGGGCCTCCTATGCAGCGCTGGATGTCTGTGGCCTGCGGGGCATACTACCAATAACTCTGCACACCTTCAGACAGGGGACTGATAGAGGCATCGGGCGGCATGACTGGGCTGGGAAGCCCCCCTGCTTCCCAGGAGTGACTGGGGGGCATTTTGACCCTGTAGCCCAGACTAAAAGGGAGTACGGCAAGGATTAAAGGTGCCACCTCCCTCAACGGCGAAGTTCACGACTGGCGCGCCGGGTGGCTGTCAGAGGGCAAACCAAGGCTGGGTGGTGATGTGCCCCTGATGCCGAGAAGTTTCTCTCCTGGTCCAGTCGAAGTACTGCACAGGGTAGATGGCAAGGCGGGAACACCGTCAGGCTGCACGTGGAGGGCGCTCCTGCGGCAGGCGGCGGCGACTACCAGTCAGAGCTGCATCCCTGTGGCAGAGATGGGGGGAAGGGGCCCGCGCACGAACTCACAGGCCAAATTAGACAAATACGCCTATAATAAGAATGCTCCTGCGGGGCCTGCTCGCGGGGACAACCCTCATAAAGACCCTGAGCCGCCGGGGGCGACGAAAGTGACGCTGAAAGATATTATGGTGGCCCTCACCAGTGTGCAATCGACGGTGGGCACCATCTTCACTGATGTTTCCTTCCTAAGAGCAGACTTCCAGAAAATGACCGCCAGAGTCACCGAGGTGGAGCAGCTGACGAAATCACTTTCGCAAGATACCGCCGCTCTACTCAGTAGGGTCACCCATCTAGAGGCAGAAAATCGGAGTATGGCAGAGAAGCTGGACGACCAGGAAGGGCGCTCACGACGTAACAACATACGAATTACGGGCATTCCTGAAAGCGAAGGACATCCAGCTATGGATCTTTTTGTCGAGGAGCTCATAAAAGCCAAACTTCAGCCCAGAGGACTCTCACATTTCTTCTCTGTGGAAAGAGCACACAGGGTGCCAGGGGGCAGGCCCAAGCCCAGAGCTCCCCCCCAGGCCGGTTCTGGCCCGCATTTTCAACCATCGCGACAGAGATGTAATACTTCAAACGGCGAGGGTGGCCCCCCCACTGCGAGTTCAGAACACGGTGGTATCCTTCTTTCCGGACTATACGGCAGCGGTGTCAAAACGATGCAGGAGCTTCCTTGAAGTAAAGAAAGAACTTAGGCGCAGAGATCTATCTTACTCCATGCTGTTTCCGGCAAAACTGAGAGTGGTGGCGGATGGCAAAACTTGGTTTTTTGACTCTCCAGAGGAGGCCCACGACTGGCTTGAGGGATGGCGGCGAGCGGAGGGATCCCGGCGGAAGGAGAGGCGACAGCGGGGGCCTGGGGACACCGACGGCTCTGTGGAACTTAGCCCGGGAAGTGAAGAGGCCAGTGAGGAGGCCGGTGCGCACTGGACGGGAGAAGAGGGCTGAAGGGTAGTGGTGTCCTCAGGTCAAGAGACGCAATGCCAGAGCGCGGCTGACGTGACCTAGCCATATGTGTGAGAGGAATTGAGTTCCTGGCCACAATGCACATGATGTACTCACCCTCCCGCTCGCAGGGGCTGGGCTCTGACCCAAAGTGGTGGCCCGACCGCGGAAACGTGGCATACTACGACTACCAGACTGTCTCTGAGGAGGGGATGGACTGCAGTATCTCACGGACTTCTCTTCCCCCCCACACGCAAGTACTGTTGACGGGTTGAAGCACTCTACTATGTTGGGGTGGCGGATAGTTGGGGATCCATCTGGCAGGGAGGCAGGGAGGGGGGTGGGTAAGAAGGGTAGTTTAATGTTCTGGATTATGACTGGTTTCTATCTTATTTTGCTGATTTTCATAGCTGACAAGAGTGTGCAAGCACAGATACATGGGAAAGAGATTTGTCTCCGCCCATTACTGGGGGTGCGGTATGAGAGGCACATAACTTCTGTGCATTTTTTTGAATATGTTGGAATGTACTTAACACCAGACTTTGATGATCGTACAATCATAACTTGTTCTTTGATAAGGAATGATCCGGGGTTAGGGAGGAGGGAGGAAGGGAGGAACAGGAAGCATTGGTATTTGTCGTTTGGGAGGGGGGTAGGGTTTGGGGAGGTAGGGGTGAATATGTTCTGTTGGGTATGGTTATATTTTGTGATTGAATTTAAGGAAGCTTTTAGGCGGAGGGTACTTTTCCACGATATCAAGCAGCGGCAGCGCATGAATGACTCTTCGATCTCACATCCACCTAGCATCATGTATGGCAGCACAAAATCAGACTACCCTATGACCTGAAACATACCCTGTGACACCGGTGACACCACTGTCCCTGATTACCTGGAATGTCCATGGTCTTAACGATAAAATAAAGAGGGGATTGGTTCTGCAGTGCTTAAAACGCTGCTCCCCAACGGTGGCCCTGCTTCAGGAAACGCACCTTACTGGCGTAGCATGTAAGGCAATGGACAGATGGGGGTTTACCATGGTAGCGCATTCTGAATTCTCCACAGGCTCTAGGGGCGTGGGTATCCTAGTTAAAAAACAATCACCACTGATAGTGCACCGTACTAAAACGGATGACCACGGCTGTTTTGCGACCATAATAGGTCAGTGGGAGGGACAATCTATAAATATAGTATCAGTCTACATTCCCCATGCGCTCCACACAGTGACACTCCTGGCTCTTAGTGAATTCCTGCTAGGTCTCCCAGAGGGGGAACTCTTGATTGGGGGGGACCTCAATGCCACTGTAAATGACACCCTAGACCACCATCCGGCGAGAGCGCCCGGGTCGGGCACGTCCCGCCTTGGGAGCTTTTTGGAGGCGATGGGGCTTTCGGATGTATGGAGGTGGCACCATACCACGTCACGGCAATTTACCTTCCACTCTGGGGTGCACCGCAGTTTATCCAGAATAGACTACTTCTTGGCTCCAATGGATTGCATGAAATACGTTGATAATATCGAGATAAGACCCAGGGGGATATCTGACCACTCCCCGGTGCAGATGACGTACACATACGACCATACAGCTAGGCGACATACCTATCCAATTTACCCTGGATACTTGCAGGTCCCAGAGATCAAGAAAGCTGTGACTATGGCGACAAAGCACTATTTTCAGAAGAATGTTCAGACGGTAGACTCTGTGGGAGGCATACAAGACTGTCCTTCGGGGACAGGCCATAGTTTCGATCGCTGGGCCTAAACGGGAGAAGCAGCGGGAATTACATGATATAGAGCTGGAGTTGTACGACGCTGAGACCCAGCACACCAGCGACCCGACGCCAGATACAGCCCAGAAATTACATCTTAAACAGCAACAGTACAGGGGATACCTAGAAGGTATGACCCGGTCGTGTCTTACGGCCACGCAACATAAGATATATGAAATTGGAGATAAAGCCGGGAAACTTCTGGCGTGACTGGATGGGCGGGAGCGGGGTAGTAAATGGATAGCGAGGATCCGGACGAGGGAGGGACAAATCACAACGGATCCACACACAATAGTGAACACCCTGGCGCACCATTTCCAGCAGGTGTATGAATCATCTTCAGAGATAACGCCAGAAATAGCGCTGTCACATATACAGGTTATTGACATGCCCAGGCTTACTCCGGAGGCGGCCCTTACGCTGGAGAAGGACCTCACAGTGGAGGAGCTACAGATGGCGGTTGGGTCATTGCAATCCGGCAAAGCAATGGGACCAAATGGCATACCAGTCGAGCTCTATAAAAAGGTAGCGGGGACCATAGCCCCACACTTTCTGCATATGTACACCGACTGCTTGACGAAGGGCGAGCTTCCACTGGACCAGTGAACAGCCACAATAGTGGCCATACCCAAACCAGGCAAACCTGCTGAAGATTGCACCTCATATCGCCCGATATCGTTAATTAATGCAGAGGCAAACATTTTGGCAAAGCTATTGGCAACTAGGCTAACGCCGCACCTGGTAACCCTGGTCCACCCGGATCAGTCCGGCTTTATGCTAGGTAGAAGTACGGCATTAAACTTGCGGCGCCTGCACGGAGTAATGGCTCGTATTCCATTTCTACAGGAACCGGCGGTTATACTCTCCCTAGATGCCAGAATGGCATTTGACATGGTCGAGTGGCCATTTCTGTTCGCAGTTCTTTGTCACATGGGCTTCGGCCCTAAATTTTGTGCATGGGTCCGCCTTTTGTACACCAAGCCAGTAGCACACGTTACGGCTAATGGGCACATCTCTAATGACTTTCCTTTAACAAGGGGCACAAGTCAAGGCTGCCCCCTGTCCCCGCTGCTCTTTGCCCTGGTATTGGAGCCATTGGCGGCGTGGATCAGGTGGGAGCCAACGATACGAGGACTCAGGTGGACAGAAGGATGGGAGGACCGCATTTCTCTGAATGCGGACGACATCTTATTATATATGGCCTCCCCCAGGTGTTCCATAATGGTTCTCCTCAATATATGCGAGCTCTTCGGACGGGTGTCTGGGTACACCATTAACTGGTCCAAATCCACCTTATATGTACTACACGGCCCCCAGCCACAACTGCCTACAGGTTGCCCGCTCCAGTTTACAGTTGGCGCATTTAAGTATCTAGGTATCTATGTCACGGCTGACACTGATGACTTCGTCAAAAGAAACCTGATGCCCCCACTGGAGCGCCTAAAAAGGGATGCAGCACACTGGGGGTTGTTGCCGCTGACTCTTCTGGGGAGAGCAGCGCTTTTTAAAATGATGGCGCTTCCTCGATTCCTATATGTGCTGGAAAACGCCCCATTGCCGGTACATCACAGTTATTTTAAGGCAATTGCAGCCCAGGTCTCCAACTTACTGTGGGGAAACAAACCGGCACGCATAGCACAGGTCAAGCTAGTACGGGGGTGGTATGATGGGGGGATAGCGCTCCCAAATATACAACTATATTACTGGGCGGCGCAATTGAAGGTGATTAATCAGTGGGTGCACGTATCACAAGCGGACCCTGCATTTAAGGCTGACAGATTTCAATTAGGAACAGGAAGTATGCTGTCCCCCCTCTATAATAAGAAGCACACTCGTACATTAATAGGGCCCACGAATCACACAGTTACCATATGGCATGAAGCACAGGCAAAACTGGGCTGGCAAGGGGTCATAACCCAACTCACTCCTCTAGGGGACACGGAGAAACTGGGACGACTTAGGAATAGTAAGTGCTTTGATCAGTGGGATGCCATCGGCATATCCACGGTGGGGGACATGTGGCATAAGGGGAGAGTGGCCACCTTCGAGCACCTCCAGCAACAGTACGAATAGGCACCCACTGAAATCTACCGATACACACAGATAAAGCATGCACTGAAGACAGCCCTCCCGCCTGGTACTGCAGTCCCGGAGGCCTCCCCTATGGAGGATAGGTTATTAACAGACTACATGCATAAGCGGGCCACGTCCTTTACTTACCGCAAGTTAGTAAACAACCTACCGGACCCCACAACGCCACTCAGGGACCAATGGATCCGCGACGTGGGTAACCTGGATGACACAGCATGGCAGGAGGCGCTGTCTTCCCCAAGGGAAGTGGGTATACCCTTAAGACTCAAATTGGTGCAGCTAAAAATTTTGCATCGAACCTACTACACCAGATGCCTCATGTTTAAGATGGGTAGATCATCGCACCCATATTATCTTAGGCAATGTGGGGAGGAGGGTACCTTTTATCATACCATATGGCAATGCCCGAAGATTAGGGTGTATTGGGTGAAAGTGATGAGGACGATTTCGCAGGCAGAGGGAGTGTCCCTCTTGCCGGAGCCCAGGAGTTGTCTGGTAAATGTTTGGGAACATAGCGCAGAAGTGGGGGGCAGAGGCGGTGCCGTTGCTTAGCGCATGGTGTAGCGATATGGACAAGGCTATGGTGGCAGAAAGAACAGTGTTCGTTAACCGAGGCTGCCCTAAAAAATGGAACAAGCTATGGGGGAGGTGGAACAAATAAAGAGGTAACATCTGCGACCCGCCAAAAGAGCAAGCGGATGAGAGCGTTGATGGGGACCACTAGAGAGGGTGGAAGATGTTTAGGATGTGCTAAGGGGTATGAATTTGATGTACTGCGCTTTAACGCAACGAAGTGTTGGAATTGTGTACTGCTGCTGAATATTGCATATATCCAATGGATGGAAAACCTCTGCCTTAACGATGTTATATTTGACAAAATAAAAAAGAATTAAAAAGACCTACGAATGTTTCCCAAGTTACCTATTTATGTATTCTTGTACATTTTCTGTTTAGCATGGGTGCTATAGCGCCTCTCAGAGTCGGAAATCTGTCTAGTTTCATGGAACCTTCCTTGAGGTTCTTGCAACGCTTGTATAGGGACCTCTCCCACCTCACTCACACTTAAGCTGAGCTAAACACTAGCATTCCTCAATGACTACACAACACATGGTATCAGCACATGACCGCCCTAGGCACTCAAACCACGAACAGGTCGTCTTACATATGTTCCCTGATACCCCATGCTATAGGTGCAGACAGGCTTTAAATATCCCATGAGATAGCCCCTGAGAAAGCAAAATGTCTTGTCCACCTGTACCTATGTAGGATTAGAACCAAGATACAACCCAATAGAGTAGAACCCCATAGAGCAGTAGTACACATCACCTGGTGTGAGATCAACCCCACAGCACTGCACTTTTTTATTGAACCTAGCGAGATTCAAACTGGGCTATGCAGGATTCGCAGAAGGAGCAGTATAGGGGGCGGACACTGTTTGGCCTGAAACTTCGTAGAAAAGATGTTCTTGGAGGTAGCAAGACCACTGCACCAGTGCACAAATACATCTGCCTCCGCCACCATCTGTTGTCCCAGGGTGGCCCATAACATTTTTGGGTCTGCCTTTTTTAATGACAAATGGACCTCTGATACACATTTTCAGTGCTGGGCCATTCACCTAAACAATGCTAGGGTAAATGGGTCCCATGAGAATGAGGTCAACGGCCACCACAGACAACCCATGCCAGGAAATTTGGAATACCAAGATTAATGGTTGGAAGGGGACAGGCAACCCCTAATTGTATGTAAACTGAGACAGTATTCTTTGTGTTTCAGAGGTAAAGGAACCATACCCTTTGGTTCAAATGATACAATACTGTATATACCAGACCTGCAATGGGGCACCTCCACATTGGTGGATATGTACTGGCAGTGTGGCGAGCTTGCCTACACCCACCTCGTCCCCGGATGGAGAGGCCCTTGCACCCTCGACTACAAGATGACATGAAGAAGGAGGGAGGTGCCCCTAAGCAGGACTGGTTTCATGGTATTTTTTCCTGGCTCCCCTTATGAGTGTCCAGACAATTCACGTCATTACTTTCAGTTATCTTTCCCGTACTACTGTATTGTGGTTTTCTACAAATGAGGGCTTCCTGCTGTAAAAACGCAGTCCTCCAATTAGGTAGTATACAAATAGCTAAAGAAAGGATAGCAGACACTACAGAAACACACAAAGCCTTGAATAATATGACTGTCATGACGTATGTGAAAAATTATGTAGTTGAAAATTCAACTAGAGGGGGGAATGCTAATATCAGTGAATGTGATGTCAATGTACACCATGATATATGCACGCATATCAACCTAATACCACTAAATGCAATGTCAAGGTACACCATAATTCATGCATGCATATCAATGTCAATACCCATAAAAACGATGTTGATGTACGCTATGAGAGATGTAAGCATAATAATGAGAATGACAGTATATATGATATCAATGACCACCATTTAAATGTACAAGTAATAACAAACTCATATCATTGCTGTTGAATTCACCTGAGATGACCTCCCCATCAACCATGAGTCAGAGATATGTGGTCAGACAGGCCCTACAACGCAAACCTAAGCCTAACAATTGATACGTCACAAGTGGAGTTACACTTAACCCAAAGACAAATGCGCAAACAGGGAAAACCCTGATCGATCACGCAGATAAGCAGTTATACCACGATCTGAGGAGACTGGCCCCAATAAACCACGTTTGGCCAAAGGCACACAATCCCAAAATACCAGAAAGTCAGATGCCACATGTAGTTAGGAACACTCAGCCAATCAGAATACAACATGCACACTACATGCAGTGATCATGCGCACCCAATGCCAGATATCTGGACACATACACACTGGCCCACACTAGCTCTCTTTGAGTTTGAGAGCCACCTGTGTCCCTCTTATCAGATGGTTGTTTATATGATTCATGAATAGGCCCATATCTACATGCTTTACAAGAATGTGTAATCGTTTTATTGTACCTCAAGAACTGTATATATTACCAGCCAAATCTTCTGTACATTGAGAATGTCTTCTGGCACAGCTCTGTTGATGCTTTCCTGGCTGCTGCGTTTGATTAAACCAACGTGTTCCTCTTTTGCCAAAAGCCTCTTGTCATTTAATTTTTTCAAGGTAAATTCATATCCAAACAACAGCCTCACTTTCCACTCAAAACGCCTCCATTTGCTGTTATCAGGTAAAATGCCATCATCAGTACCTGGAAAATTCTGGTCCCAGCAGTACAGTTAGCTCCTTCCCCTCCCCTGTTTGTGATGTGTTCTGTACCGTTCCATTTAAATGCACATGTCTTCTCCCTCATCCAGGTTACCCTCTTGCATGCTGGCTCTCACAGAGCTGAGCCAGTCACAAACTCTGTAGTGAAAGAATGCACGACCATCTATGTGCATAACTTCCTTTATCCTCAAGTCCGCATTTTGGCAGGGCAGCTCAGAGGTAGCACCTTCCACGTCCAAGCCGTTCCTTCAGCTGCTTCCCCGAAAACCCTCAAGATCCCTGTTCCATCATACCTCACAATGATGCCCTGCACATTCCAAACCAGAGTGCTACAACACCACCGATTGAACTGGTACATTAAGTGCAGCAGTAATCCGTGTTTGATTACATGCAAACAATGTAGGGTTTCTATCTTGCTAATATTTTACCAACCCACTGTGTAGTATTTCATTAAAAAAACAACATGAACAAAATCTCATTTTTTTCCATTTGAAATACAATCTTGAAAAAGAAAACACATGAAATAATTCAAACATTTAAAACCTTTCTAAATAGAAATTAATGTGAAATCAAAAGGAGGTATATATGTAAAGATGTAAATGAAGACTGACTTTTAAGCTGATATTTTTTTTTACCAACCAGCTCCTGGTAGTTCTGAAATAGTTAAACGAATTTATTTTAATTTTAGGCCTCAACTACTGGACAGTGCATGCTCTGTCTTTTAGCGTACAGTGGCCCATCCTTACAATTCATTCATTAGCTTGTGTGGGCTTCCTTTCCTCTCGTGCTTGTGGCCACCCTAGGAGTATTGAAGCATCTATTTGTTTTTAAACTGAATGCTTTCCAAGCACTACTATTTTTATGTCTGGTGTTAGCCGAGACCTTACTAAAATATTATGTATATTATACTTACTATGAGGGTCTTTCATCCACCTCTCTTCACACTTGTGTCTGTTGTTGTGCCATTTCTATTTTGCTTCCACCCACTACAGCATGGGTCTGGGAGTCAGCATACTTAAGCCTCTGGTTATCTTCACTTAAAGTAACTGCATTTTGCTCTTTCACAAGGTGCCAGTGTTGCCTGATGTGATAAAAAGATGCATTTGAAGTGAGCACAGGGCATATTCTACCATTTTCAGTTTCTGTCTCCTTCCAATACTGTTTTAAAAATTCTTTTGAAGCGGACATTTGCTATTTCACAGCATACCATATTGTGCTCCTGGACCAGTGGTTCATGAATAAACTATGCCTAAGAAAAAAAAACATTTTTGTGCTTTATTTGCACCACATGTATAACAGTTTTATTTAAACATAAGTGGGGTGTAGTTTGGGTTTTAGTATGCAGTATCTTATACTATGAACCCTCTTTCCTTCCTTCTTTCCATTTATTCTTTTTTTCTTTAGCTCCTTGTTTCTTTTTTGGCTTTCCTTTTTTCTTTCAGCGGAGGTGTTGCTACTGTTTTCTGTTTTTCAAAATGTCTTTTCTTCCTCTACTGTCCCTGCTATTTCACTTAATAATGTAGAGGGCTTGCTTTTTACGTTAATTTTATCATCCAATTTTAGCTTTTCCGGTGCTCTAATTTATAGAGCCCTGGGGTATGATTCAGCCTTTCCCTCGACATTCATAAAGGTGGTCACGGCATTTAAGATGCCTATTTCACTATTATAGGTGATTTTAACTATCCTTTTGATATAAGAATAGAAAAAACAGCACAGCTACTCTTGGAAGAGGTGATGCCCTTCAAGTGTATTCAATCAGTGAATCACGCTATCCCCAGGATCTGGACCTTATCTTTACTAATTTGGAGAGTCTGTCCTGTGTTGGACCAGTGCCAACACACTGGTTGGATTGTTTGGTGATTCCTTTTTCGATTACGGCAGCATATAATGGCACCTTTACCTTCAGAAATCGCCAAATTAGGGGAGATGCACGAGCACGCGAGTCAAGATGGTGGCTCATTAACACAGCTCCGGCTCACCTGTCCTTATGACGAGGTATTTTAAGCTGATAAAGGCAGGATCAACTCTTTCCTGTTTCTACATCACTGTTTTCTCCAGTTTGTCCAGCAAATTTTGTGATTTCTGAACCTCCTGGCTTCCAGCTCTCCTCCACCAAGACTTCCCTCAGCTTGGCTCCACAGTTCCAGTCAGGGAGGCGTTGTTCTACACTAGGAGTGGGCACAGCTTTAGCCTTGGTCTCCTCCCACTGCTGGTTTTAGCTGCTGCACTAGTTTGACATACGTATCTCTATTTTTATTGTAAAACTGACAACCTTTTCCTGTGTTTATTCATTTTTATTCAGAATGAAAAGTAAGTCTGCAGCAAATAAGCGTAAACATTCAGTTTCTCCTCCACCTGTGAAGTAAAAAATGATAGATTCGCCGGAACTCTCCCTTATTACTATTTTGGAGGAATTAAAGGCTTTTAGATCAAATACTGACAGTATTGCCATGGAAATTAAAAATATATGGAAAGACATGACCAGTCTCTCAATGAAGGTCGCAGATAATGAGATCAAACCACATGATGTTATAACCAAAACTGATATGCTATTTGCAATGGTTAAAAAAATCACCTTCATTAGTGATAGGTTACTTGAATTAGAAAACAAAACTAGGCAATATAACCTACGTATCTTTAATTGGCCTGACGATATTGAAGGGAATGATTGCAGGCGATATCTAGAAAACTTGTTACCTAATTTACTGAATTTGAAGTTCTCAGAAATATTTGAGATCGATAAAGCACATAAACCATAAACCAGGCCTAAATAAACCCAGGCAGGTCATCTTCAAGATTCTATGCCATGATCACCAGGTCCTTATCAGTAAGGCAGCTTGTGAAATTCCTTCTCTTCTAGTTAATAGCTCGAAGATTTTCATTCACCAAGACTTTGCCAAGGAGATGAGATTTTGCAGCTTTGAGACCGTGACTCAGAAACTCTGGCTTCAAATATGGTCTATTTGATCCTTCCACCATGCATATTCGGAAAGACGACATAGCCAATTCCTTTCAACGACCGGAAGACCTCCAAGTTATTTTGGATAATCATTCTCCTGTCTCTATGGATACACATAATTCTCCATCTTGAAGCTATCTAGATAGTATTATTATTTGATGTGGTATTACCTGTTTGGTAATTAGTCAGAAGTTTTGATGTTAAGTCAGTAATATTCCTGTTATTCTTAACACAGGTGTACCATCCTCCTCTCTTCTCTCTTCTTGGATGCACGAGTGTGTTTCTTCAATGTTTATGTATGTTCCTAAAACTTTGTCTTTACTTTTGTTTCCTATTTTTTCTGTCTTCTATGTCCCTTGGCTACTTCTTTGGTCTCTTATAATACTCCTGTCGTATACATATATATATTCACTGAAAAAGCCCATAGGTTTTACAGACGTTATAGTTAGGAATTAGCATTTAAAAAACCTTTGAAATTCACAAAAAAAAACATAGGTTTCAGGGATGTTACAGTTAGTTGGACTTTTGACTCATATAAAACCAGAGAAATTTGCCTGTTATAGTTAGTTGAGCTAACTATAACTCGCGCGCCCGCAGTGCACTGCTGATGATGTCACATATTACATCACTCATGACATGGTCAGTGACATCACTGATGAAATCACTGATGACATCTCAAATGACATCACTGATAACATCATCCAGTGAATGTGTGTTTCTGCAAAGTGTAAATATTTTTCATATATATCTATGCCAAGGTGTATTGAAGAATGAGTCCATTTACAAGTGCCTGAAGGAATTATTTAGTAGGTGCGTGACTGACGGTATAAGTGAGTGATTGAACGTGTCTTACTGAATGCATGGGTTAGTGACTACACTGTGTGAAAGTCTGTATTAGTCTCTCAGTTGGTGTGTGAGCAACTGCATGGGTTGCTCAATAGCTACATGAGTATCTATATGGGTTATTGATTTGTTGTCTGAGTATCTGTATGCGTCCCTGAGTGTCTGTATGGATGGGTGGGGGATCTATGACTGTGCATAGATGTCTGAGTGGGTGATTCACTGGTTGTATAGATTCAAATGGCATCTGGGAAGGGCTGTATGGATGAGTTACTGTGTGTATGGGTGTGTTGGTGAGTGAATGAATGTTTCAGTGGTATATGTGTGACTAACTACATATGTTTTAAGGCACTATATGTGAGTGTTGGAGTATATAAATGACTAAACGTGAGAGTAAGTTATTTGAAGAGTTTGTGTATAAATGAGTGTCTGCTTTTTTCAGTAATTGTATAAGACAGTAAATATGTGTTAGTATCTCTATAAATAAGTCATATGGTGTGTCTATAAATAACGGACTTGGTGTGTATAACTGTATATATGAGTAAATGGATATGTGATTGATTCTTTGCATTACTGACTAGGTGTGTGAGTAACTCTATGGATGAGCAGCGGAGTGTGACTGCATGTATAGATGTATGAGTGCATATTATACTAGTGTATTGATGAGTAACTACATGTATAAGTGACTGGATGCGTGTGTAGACCTAGGAAACAGTGAGTGGTATGTAGTATATTGTTGTGTGTATAGTTTCAAAAATTGTAGTCTGCATTTTAGAATGGATGTATCAAAGTTTATATTAGGGCATCAGTATGTGCATCAGATTATCACGTGGATGATGTCATCAGTGATGTCATTTGAGATGTCATCAGTGATGTTATCAGTGATGTCACTGACCATGTTATGAGTGATGTAATATGTGACATCATCAGCAGTGCATTGCGGGCGCCCAAGTTATAGTTAGCTCAACTAACTATAACAGGTGAATTTCTCTGGTTTTATATGAGTCAAATGTCCAACTAACTATTACGTCCCTGAAACCTATGTTTTTTTAGTGAATTTCAACGTTTTTTTAAATGCTAATTCCTAACTATAACGTCTGGAAAACATATGTTTTTTTCGGTGACTTTCGAAGGATTTTAAATGTTAAATTCATTTTTTAATGTTTATAAAGCCTATATTTTTTCTAACCCTCTGCGTAGTTCGCGTAGTAGAGCTTCGCGTAGCTACGCAAAGTGCACTTCGCACTACGCGAGATACGCGTAGCACTACGTGAACTGCATAGTGCGCTGTTCGCGATGATTGCACAGTGCCGGTTGCTTGTCCACACTGTTCAATCATTGAAAACGGCATCTTGCACAGTGCGAGCTGTCATTTTCTGCCACTCGAGTAGATTGTTACTCGAGCGGCAGCTTTCTCAACGCGGACTGGTAGTTTCTCATCGCGAGCAGTTGCGAGCATACGCGTCCACTCGCAATGAGAAACCTGACCTCCCCGCGTTGAGAATCTCGCCGGGAGGTTTATTTTCCACGCTCGCGATCGGCAACTTAATGTTGCTGATCGCGAACGAGGAAAATGTCTTGCCGTGATGTCATTTTGCTCGCTCGCGGTCGCCAACTTGAAGTTGAGGACCGCGAGCGAGCAAAAAATCGCCGCGACGCTACACGTTTTTGAACTGTGCTACGTGCAATTCGCGTAGCCCGAAGTAGCACAAACTACACAAACTACACGAGCGTAGCGTAGTTGTCCGCCCAGGGTTAATCTTTTCTATTTTAAAAAAAATATTTTGGAACTCTATTATGCTTCTTTTTTTTTACTTTAAAAATTAAGTAATGTTTTATATCTTACCCCAAAAATATGTATATATATATATATATTTTCTTTTAAACTGCACTCCCATACCGGTAGTGTACCAAGCTCCATCACCACGCGAATCCTATCCGCCATAGTGCTAAACTTGTAAAGGATGCACATTTCGTATCCGACGGATTCATGGCAACGTGTACCGCGTAACATCATATATGTATGAGTTTGCACCAGCTGCTACATAGGTATCTGACGGGTACTCAGTACCAAGCCACGTGTTACATCATGTACATATGGGGTCGGCCCGCTGCGCGCTGTGTATGCGATGAGTGCACGCTGCCAGGCCCTGTGTTACATCATAGACGTATGGTGGTGTGCTGGGTACGCCATTCCCTCGGTTTTTTTTATGTCTCAAAAAACTATATCTAAATAACTTTAAACTGTATATGAGAGCAAGCGATAATCTAAAATATTTTAAACATTTATATATTTCTAACTGTAATAAATTTATATTATGATAAATATATTTTCTCAAAATCTTTTCGGGTGCGGCCTCCTTGCGCCCTCGACACGCGATTGCCATGTGACCTTAAAAAAAGCATTTGATTCGTTCATAACATTTCCCCCACCCCTTCTGCTGAGAGAACTTTTTTGAAAAGTTTTGTTGCTGTGTACACATATCTTCTACTACACACAACATGCAACGATCATCTTGATCAATATTCATGGTCTGTACATTAGCCTTCCAACTGTGATGGCCATGCATCTCAAACATTACATCTAAAATCAATTGTGTGTTACATGATGCCCCTGGTGTGTGTGTGTGTGCACATTATTGTGCTGCCTTTCGATCTGGATATTGCTGGCCTGAAGGGGTATCATCAGCCACGGGCAGAGTGCACATCCTAGATCATATGTGACAAACAGTAAACAGTAATGTGTACATATGTATTGCTGTATTCTCTGTTGTCAGGCTTTACCAGTATAGTAGTGTGTCATATGTGAGACTTTCAGATTCACGTTTGGCATGCATTGCTTGACTATAATGAACGTTATCACCATTTATGACGTAGCCTCACTGCTGATCCTCCCTCCATCCGAGCACATTCACATGTGTGCGCTTCGCGATAGCTAGACTTTCAATAATACCGCACACCATTGACATGAGTGTCTGCACACATCCACAACCTTGATAATGACATGTGATGTTCGGCATTCAATGTTTTTGAACAGCATCTCATTAGCGATAGTTGCCGCCCTCCCGGTACATGCTACATTAATGTAAATTGCTCATTCTGCGACATCAAAACTACAACTGAAACTCTGGCTTCAAATATGGTCTATTTGATCCTTCCACCATGCATATTCGGAAAGACAACATAGCCGATTCCTTTCAACGACCGGAAGACCTCCAAGGTTTTTTGGATAATCATTCTCCTGTCTCTATGGATACACATAATTCTCCATCTTGAAGCTATCTAGATAGTATTATTATTTGATGTGGTATTACCTGTTTGGTAATTAGTCAGAAGTTTTGATGTTAAGTCAGTAATATTCCTGTTATTCTTAACACAGGTGTACCATCCTCCTCTCTTCTCTCTTCTTGGATGCACGAGTGTGTTTCTTCAATGTTTAAGTATGTTCCTAAAACTTTGTCTTTACTTTTGTTTCCTATTTTTTCTGTCTTCTATGTCCCTTGGCTACTTCTTTGGTCTCTTATAATACTCCTGTCGTATACATATATATATTCACTGAAAAAGCCCATAGGTTTTACAGACGTTATAGTTAGGAATTAGCATTTAAAAAACCTTTGAAATTCACAAAAAAAAACATAGGTTTCAGGGATGTTACAGTTAGTTGGACTTTTGACTCATATAAAACCAGAGAAATTTGCCTGTTATAGTTAGTTGAGCTAACTATAACTCACGCGCCCGCAGTGCACTGCTGATGATGTCACATATTACATCACTCATGACATGGTCAGTGACATCACTGATGAAATCACTGATGACATCTCAAATGACATCACTGATGACATCATCCAGTGAATGTGTGTTTCTGCAAAGTTTAAATATTTTTCATATATATCTATGCCAAGGTGTATTGAAGAATGAGTGCATTTACAAGTGCCTGAAGGAATTATTTAGTAGGTGCGTGACTGACGGTATAAGTGAGTGATTGAACGTGTCTTACTGAATGCATGGGTTAGTGACTACACTGTGTGAAAGTCTGTATTAGTCTCTCAGTTGGTGTGTGAGCAACTGCATGGGTTGCTCAATAGCTACATGAGTATCTATATGGGTTATTGATTTGTTGTCTGAGTATCTGTATGCGTCCCTGAGTGTCTGTATGGATGGGTGGGGGATCTATGACTGTGCATAGATGTCTGAGTGGGTGATTCACTGGTTGTATAGATTCAAATGGCATCTGGGAAGGGCTGTATGGATGAGTTACTGTGTGTATGGGTGTGTTGGTGAGTGAATGAATTTTCAGTAGTATATGTGTGACTAACTACATATGTTTTAAGGCACTATATGTGAGTGTTGGAGTATATAAATGACTATACATGAGAGTAAGTTATTTGAAGAGTTTGTGTATAAATGAGTGTCTGCCTGTATCAGTAATTGTATAAGACAGTAAATATGTGTTAGTATCTCTATAAATAAGTCATATGGTGTGTCTATAAATAACGGACTTGGTGTGTATAACTGTATATATGAGTAAATGGATATGTGATTGATTCTTTGCATTACTGACTAGGTGTGTGAGTAACTCTATGGATGAGCAGCGGAGTGTGACTGCATGTATAGATGTATGAGTGCATATTATACTAGTGTATTGATGAGTAACTACATGTATAAGTGACTGGATGCGTGTGTAGACCTAGGAAACAGTGAGTGGTATGTAGTATATTGTTGTGTGTATAGTTTCAAAAATTGTAGTCTGCATTTTAGAATGGATGTATCAAAGTTTATATTAGGGCATCAGTATGTGCATCAGATTATCACGTGGATGATGTCATCAGTGATGTCATTTGAGATGTCATCAGTGATGTTATCAGTGATGTCACTGACCATGTTATGAGTGATGTAATATGTGACATCATCAGCAGTGCATTGCGGGCGCCCAAGTTATAGTTAGCTCAACTAACTATAACAGGTGAATTTCTCTGGTTTTATATGAGTCAAATGTCCAACTAACTATTACGTCCCTGAAACCTATGTTTTTTTAGTGAATTTCAACGTTTTTTTAAATGCTAATTCCTAACTATAACGTCTGGAAAACATATGTTTTTTTCTGTGACTTTCGAAGGATTTTAAATGTTAAATTCATTTTTTAATGTTTATAAAGCCTATATTTTTTCTAACCCTCTGCGTTGTTTGCGTAGTAGAGCTACGCGTAGCTACGCAAAGTGCACTTCGCACTACGCGAGATACGCGTAGCACTACGTGAACTGCATAGTGCGCTGTTCGCGATGATTGCACAGTGCCGGATGCTTGTCCACACTGTTCAATCATTGAAAACGGCATCTTGCACAGTGCGAGCTGTCATTTTCTGCCACTCGAGTAGATTTTTACTCGAGCGGCAGCTTTCTTAACGCGTACTGGTAGTTTCTCATCGCGAGCAGTAGTGAGCATACGCGACCACTCGCAATGAGAAACCTGACCTCCCCGCGTTGAGAATCTCGCCGGGAGGTTTATTTTCCACGCTCGCGATCGGCAACTTGATGTTGCTGATCGCGAACGAGGAAAATGTCTTGCCGTGATGTCATTTTGCTCGCTCGCGGTCGCCAACTTGAAGTTGAGGACCGCGAGCGAGCAAAAAATGGCAACTACGCTACGCTACACGTTTTTGCACTGTGCTACGTGCAATTCGCGTAGCCCGAAGTAGCACAAACTATGCAAACTACGCGAGCGTAACGTAGTTGTCCACCCAGGGTTAATCTTTTCTATTTTAAAAAAAATATTTTGGAACTCTATTATGCTTCTTTTTTTTAACTTTAAAAATTAAGTAATGTTTTATATCTTACCCCAAAAATATGTATATATATATATATTTTTTTTTAAACGGCACTCCCATACTGGTAGTGTACCAAGCTCCATCACCACGCGAATCCTATCCGCCATAGTGCCAAACTTATAAAGGATGCGCATTTCGTATCCGACGGATTCATGGCAACGTGTACCGCGTAACATCATATATGTATGAGTTTGCACCAGCTGCTACATAGGTATCCGACGGGTACTCAGTACCAAGCCACGTGTTATGTCATGTACGTATGGGGTCGCGCCCGCTGCGCGCTGTGTATGCGATGAGTGCACGCTGCCAGGCCCTGTGTTACGTCATAGACGTATGGTGTTGTGCTGGGTACGCCATTCCCTCGGTTTTTTTATGTCTCAAAAAACTATATCTAAATAACTTTAAACTGTATATGAGAGCAAGCGATAATCTAAAATATTTTAAACATTTATATATTTCTAACTAATAAATTTATATTAAGATAAATATATTTTCTCAAAATCTTGTCGGGTGCGGCCTCCTTGCGCCCTCGACACGCGATTGCCATGTGACCTTAAAAAAAGCATTTGATTCGTTCATAACATTTCCCCCACCCCTTCTGCTGAGAGAACTTTTTTGAAAAGTTTTGTTGCTGTGTACACATATCTTCTACTACACACAACATGCAACGATCATCTTGATCAATATTCATGGTCTGTACATTAGCCTTCCAACTGTGATGGCCATGCATCTCAAACATTACATCTAAAATCAATTGTGTGTTACATGATGCCCCTGGTGTGTGTGTGTGCGCACATTATTATGCTGCCTTTTGATCTGGATATTGCTGGCCTGAAGGGGTATCATCAGCCATGGGCAGAGTGCACATCCTAGATCATATGTGACAAACAGTAAACAGTAATGTGTACATATGTATTGCTGTATTCTCTGTTGTCAGGCTTTACCAGTATAGTAGTGTGTCATATGTGAGACTTTCAGATTCACGTTTGGCATGCATTGCTTGACTATAATGAACGTTATCACCATTTATGACGTAGCCTCACTGCTGATCCTCCCTCCATCCGAGCACATTCACATGTGTGCGCTTCGCGATAGCTAGACTTTCAATAATACCGCACACCATTGACATGAGTGTCTGCACACATCCACAACCTTGATAATGACATGTGATGTTCGCCATTCAATGATTTCGAACAGCATCTCATTAGCGATAGTTGCCGCCCTCCCGGTACATGCTACATTAATGTAAATTGCGCATTCTGCGACATCAAAACTACAACAGAAACACACATAAGTACACTTCCTGACCAAGCAGGAACTGAACAACGCCCAGGTCCCCGGAACTATTATTCACACCCCTACGCTCGCCTGGCGTACGCAAGCCCATCCCACTTTGCGTACGTATAAATACGATAACGACGCCGCCACATGTCCCAGTTCTTCTACACTGCCTCAGGTGATATGGCTGCATCCACCTGGCATATCACAATGCCCAATAAAAAAAGGGATCCATAAGGCGTACACCATCGTCGTAATCAACACTGCACCTGAATTGTGAACACTGCTGCCCGTCATGTTTGAACACACAACAATGACAGCAGGTGAGCAGTGGGGCCTGGGTGCACAGGGGCTGCAATTGAGTGTGATGCTGCGGGAGGTGTGGGGTGCATCAGCCTGGGTACGCAGGTACAAACAAGCGATATTGCCCTGCTTAATAATGTGATCTCTGACCTCATTCAGTCACATCTCTGTCTCATTTTAAGGACCTGCTGGACTGTACTGTAGGCCTGAGTCAGTGAGCAGCGCTACCCTACAGACACGTGTTGAGCGCAGTGCTGCGGGAGGGGTGGGGTGCATCAGCCTGTGTGCAAAGGTGCAAACAACCGATATTACTCTGCATACCGATGTGATCTCTGACCTCATTCCGTCACATCTCTGTCTCATTTTAAGGAACTGCTGGACCGTACTGTAGGCCTGAGCCAGCAAGCAGCGCTGCCCTACAGACAAGTGGTGTTGGCTGTTGGGGCACTGTAGTGAGCTGATTACTAAGTGTACATGCACACAGGCTTGCGCAACTGCATTACACCCGCACATTATGCTTCTACCATGCGCTCTGTTCCATTGTATGTGAACGTTGGCATACCATATTATTATTTAACCTTGTGTATTCTCGTGCACTCCAACTACTGTTTGAACCACGATTACCACTAACAGTTCGAAGATCGTACTTCAAGAAGGAAGGATGCACTCATCTGGTGTTCTCTTAACATTGAAAGAAACCTTCATTTACCTCAAGACGTTTCCAACATTATATTTTTTCTCCCTTTTCAGACACTGGGTTAGTGGAACCAAAATGGGCGGAGCGGGTGCTCACCACGTGATGATGCCCTGGGCATTCTGACGCCTTCTACGATGGTATCAAGACACGGTCCCCGACCGTAGACCTGCTGGGCCACCCTGATAGCGGCACCCCGGAGTTGGAGCTCGCACCGGCACGTCCTTGGACACACCAGTTGTGGCAGGTGAGCAGTCAAGCCTCGGTGCGCAGGAGTTGCAATTGAGCACAGAGCGGAGAAAGGGGCTGGGTGCAGCAGCCTGGGTGTATAGGTGCAGGCAAGCGATGTTGCCATAGATAATAATGTAATCTCTGGCCTCATTCATATCTCTGTTTCATTTTAAGGACATGCTGTACCGCACTCTTTCTCGCGGACCCCAGCGTCCCAGACACACGGGTGATGGGAGGTGAACAGTGAGGGCTGGGTGCAGTAGGCCGGCACTCTGTCTCCTCCTCCCTCTGTTCTTTTCACTCTCCCTCCCCTTCTCCATTCCACCCACTCACTCTCTGTCCCATTCTCACTTTCCTCCGTTCATTCTCACTACCATTCTTTTTCTCTTAGACATGGCACACATACTAATGTTTCTTTTTTGTCTTGCAGATTTTGTACGCTGCTTCCGGAGGAGTCCCACCCACTTCTTTCATGTTTTACTGTTGTTCGTATAAAGTTACATTTCCATTTATTTGTGTTGTATTAATAAAAGTTGTTTTTTTTACCAATAAATAACTGAGTGTATTGGTCTTCTTTTTCTGACAACACTTGTCTGTAGTTTATTGTGAAAATCTGCGGTTGATAGTAGGTTATAAGGGAAATGTTGTTTAATTTTTCGGTGCATCTCCCAAATATAAACCAACAGACTATTACATAAATGAAGCATGGATAATTGTACAACGGCAAGAGTTCTATGAGTGTATCACTTTATAACTCCATGAGTACTGCCCGTATGATTTCAGCACCAAAAGGCACTGCCTAGGGCCACCGAGGCTTCAAGGACTGGTGAGGGCCACCCTGCATATTTAAATAAAGCCCCGGAGGTTGCCAATCCTCGGTCTTGAGTTGGCCTCGAAGCCCCCCGAACAATTCGTAAACAGTACCCAGGGAAGTGTCGATCCCGTAGTCTGCAAAACGTCTCTGTGCCCTCCCGCGCCTAATTTACATGTGAGATTAAGATCCCCAGTGCTGCAGAGACCCCGCAATATAATAATAGGATTGGCCCCGGAACATTACCCACCAGTGGGCTCATTTAAATGAATGGGTGAGACCCGCTTCATTTTTTTTTCCTCAATTTTTACCATCCGGTTGCGCTTTATTGAAACAATACAAGGTTTTCCTCCTCTCGCTTCAACAAGGCAAACAAGAATTTACTATCACAGGGTGCAAGCAATGCTCCCGCCCGGTAATGGCAAACATAAATGTTCTGTTCTTGCACACCCCGGGACATTGTATGACCTGCGCCTGGGAGGTGCCGCTCCAGGGGACCATGATGCTTTGTTTAATGCATTACTACAGAATTAGTATAAACGCATACTAACACTACTTGCACACGTGTGGTACAGCAACCAGAGTGTAGTGAAGAGGCAAAGGAAGCCCAAATCATAAAAATATACATCACTTTACAACAATCAGCTCGGTGTGATCCCCAAGTCTTCACACCGGTAGGCGTAGTACTTTGTTTCCCACTTCCGGTATAGTAAACACACACTAGTTTGCTTCCCACTGCCTGTATGGTTTAAACGCCTACTAACACTACTTCCACAGGTATCCTACAAACACTACAGCACATCACTTTATAGCAATGACCTGCCAGTTTAGGCTCTAGGTTTCATACCCGACTGTAGCAGCATCTCATCTCAGCACCATGTCACTCTAAGCAACACTGCACTTTCAGACTGGTAGGTGTGACTACTTCGCTTCGCACTCCCACACAGTGGTTACAGTGCTCCTATCCTCCTGTGTCCTACTCTTTTTGCCCTTTTTCCCCCTTACTTGCTTCAATGGAATCACAAAATGGCGGCCAACACTTATTAGTTGCAACCGCTCGCAGCGCTCGCAACCAATAAGCAGCAAGCTCGTGCTCGTAACGCCTCAGCCAATCAGATGGCAGAATTCCCAAAAATCTATAACTGTTATTTTCGATAATTCTCCAAAACTACTAAACGGATTTACACCAAATAAACAAAAGCGTGCTATCTAGACCAATACCCTTCTCCCTTCCAAATTTGGGGCAATTCCATTCACCCGTTCGACCTGTAGCCTTGTCTAAAGTTTCCTATGGAAATTAACATGGAGAAAACATGTTTTGGGACTCCCCTTTTTTCTTGGTCCCCCCTTGGTGAATCACCCCCAAACGTCCCACATAGGAGCTGATATGAACAAAGAATTTGTTTAGGAAATTTCATGAAGATTCATCAAACGACACCAAAGTTATAAGCAAAACAATAAATGCTCTTGCTATGGAAACTTAGTCCTAACTATAACTACCTACTGGCGACCACCAGTAGGTAATATATATATATATATATCTATGTAAGCTCCCAAAGTTGCACCAGCAGCCAGGTCACTCGCAGGCGGGTGCTGTAGCGTGGCGGTGCCCCACGTAAAAATGCAGCTCCCAAAACTCTCGTTTATCGACTTTCACTTGCTTGGTTGAAACATATGCAACCGCGCGGTCTCATCAATGAGACACTGATGAAGATTTATTCGAAACGCGTCTGTCTTGCTATTTGATTTCTGCCGAAATAAAAGAATAATCGATACGGAAACCCTCCTGTGAGTGCTTAACTCTGTTCGATAAACGAGAGTTTTGGGAGCTGCATATATATATCTATATACATATACATATACCCCAGAACCCCTCCAGCATGCTGAAAGGAAGAGGCCGCACAAGGGATCCAGGTAAGGGCTTTATTGGACAGCAGAAAAAGCGTGATGCATTTCGGCCGTGTGGCCTTGCTCAGACGCGGCTGCTCACCAAGAACATAGCCACGCCTTCTCCTTTAAATGGTACTGCAGTCTCCCATTGGTGGGAGCACCCTCCATCCCCAGTCATGTGCTCGCCCACCAAGTGCAGCGCTGTACTGCAACTCCCAAGATGCTTTATTTTCGGGCAGGTGTTGCGTGGGGAATCAAATTTGAAACCAAAGTGGCTGGTATACTGCAGGGCAAGGCGTGGTGAACCCGGTTGTAGTAAGTCCTGAAGCCTCCCTGGGTCCCCGCATATGTTTCAACCAAGCAAGTGAAAGTCAGTCCGGCTGTAAGTTGACTGTAATAAGCCAATTAACTGCGTGAAGTCACGAGCTGCCAACCGGCAGCAAGCCATGCTGAATAAACACTGCGAGGTGTGCTGGTGTCAATCCAATCCCTTGGAGAACGACGAAACCTGCAGATGCAGAAGCCAGTGTGGACACCTGCCAGCTTGCGAAACGGGGCCTCTTAACGCGCCTCTGGCTGGCGTGACAAATATCCCAGAACCCCTCCAGCATGCCGAAAGGAAGAGGCCGCACATGGGATCCAGGTAAGGGCTTTATTGGACAGCAGAAAAACATATATATATATATATAGTCACTGAAAAAACCATAGGTCTCACACACGTTATAGTTAGGAATTAGCATTTAAAAAACCTTGCAAATTCACTGAAAAAACCATAGGTTTCACACACGTTATAGTTAGCTGGACATTTCTCTCGTAAAAAACCATTGAAATTCCCCCGTTAGTAGTTAGTTCAGCTAACTATAACTCGCGCACCCGCAATCCACTGCTGATGACGTCACATATTACATCACTCATGACATGGTCAGTGACATCACTCATGACATCACTGATGACATCTCAAATGACATCACTGATGACATCACTGGTGACATCATCCATTGAGTATGTGTTTCTGAACAATTTAATATGTTTAATATATATAGGGAAAGGCCTGTTGAAGAATGAGTGGGTGAACAAGTTTGTAAATGTATGCTTTTCTTTGGTGCGTAACTGACTCTATAATTGAGTCATTAAATGTATCTTACTGCAGACTAGTGACTAAACTGTGTCAATGTCTGTATGTTTCTGTCTGTTGGTGTATAAGTGGCTGCATGGTTTTGTGAATAGCTATATGAGTGTCTATATGGGTTATCGATTGGTTGTCTGAGTATCTGTATGGGTGCCTGAGTGTTAGTGTGGGTAGGCTGTGTGTGACTCTGTGCATAGATGTGTGAGTGGGTGATTCTGTGGGTGCATGGTTTTAAGAGTGCATCTGTGATGGACTGTATGGTTGAGCGAGTGTATGTATGGGTGTGTTAGGGATTGAATGTATATCTCAGTGGTACATTTGTGACTAACTACATATGTGAAAGGCAGTATATATGTGTGTAAGAGTATATAAATGGCTAGATGTGAGAATGTGTGATTGTGACAGTGACCTTATGGATGAGAGTGTGCTTTTGTCAATGATTCTAATAGAGCATAAAAATGTGATACTATTTTTGTGAGCAAGGGAACTTGAGTGTGTATAACTGCATAGGTGAGTAAATGGCAGTGTGATTATTTGTATGAATGACTAGGTGTGAGAGTACCTCTATGGATGATTGGTAGTGTGTGAGTGTCTATATAGGTGTGTGTATAAATTCATATGATACTTTTTTATGGAGTGACTGTAACTATGAGTGACTTTACAGGTGAGTGTGTGGAGGTGTATGAAGACCTAAAAGTTAATATGTGGGTATGCAGTTATTGGTATTGCATTATTTATGGATATGAGAATGGAACTCTGTAATTTTGAGTTGGTATATCAAAGGTTTTATAAGGGTGTGAGAAGATGTGGTAATTTATCACATTGATGACGTCATTAGTGATGTCATCAGTGATGTCATTTGAGATGTCATCAGTGATGTCATGAGTGATGTCACTGACCATGTCATGAGTGATGTAATATGTGACGTCATCAGCAGTGGATTGCGGGTGCGCGAGTTATAGTTAGCTGAACTAACTATAACGGGGGAATTTCAATGGTTTTTTACGAGAGAAATGTCCAGCTAACTATAACGTGTGTGAAACCTATGGTTTTTTCAGTGAATTTGCAAGGTTTTTTAAATGCTAATTCCTAACTATAACGTGTGTGAAACCTATGGTTTTTTCAGTGAATTTGCAAGGTTTTTTAAAAGCTAATTTCTAAATATAATGTGTGTGAAACCTATGTTTTTTTCTGTGTCTTTCCATGGTTTTTTGAATTCTAATTCCTAACTAGTGTGTGAAACCTATGGTTTTTTCATTGAATTTGTTTATTTTTTTACATCATTATTTTCTTTTCCTTTTTTCCTTTAAACACTATTCTACCTATGTATATATTCATGGTTTTAATGCATTCTTCAATATAGAAAGATTCACCTTTTTTAAATAAATGGTTAGATATAGTTGTATAACATAGTTAATATCTTCAACAAACCTTTATCTTTTTTTTATTTTTTTATTTTTTACATTTTTTTACCGTGCGCGTACGGTAAGCTTACCGTAAGCGCACGCTGCGCTTTATGTACGATGAGCGTACGTAATATTTATACTCCGTTTGCGCATGCTTACGCAATTTGCGTACGTGTCCATACTTCCTATGCGACGCGTAAGCGCATGCTTCACACGCGCGCGCGCTCATTACGCGGAAGTGTACGAGCGTGCCTGTAATGCGCATGCGTGCGTGCGCGTGTCTTTCGTACGCACATGCGTACTTTTACCGTACGTGCTCGGTAAGCTTATCGTGCGCGTACGGTTGGTCATGTGATCAAGAAACAACACTTTTGATTGGTTTAAACTACTTTCAGTTCCAGAATCTTCCTACACCACACCCATTCCCCTCATTACTGCTTGTGATTCTCTAGGAGAAGGAGCTGAATTGTCTTTGGGATACAATGGCAGAGCAGCAGACCTCTTCTGAGAGTGAGCAGGGCAGCAGCATCATCAGACAGAGAAGGAGGAAACAAAAGAATTATTTTGTTTGGGAGTATTTCACTTTTCCAGAGGGGCAGTAAAAGGTAAATGCTCCATTAGTCACCTGCTCACTTTGTGAGCGTGTCTTATCTAGAGGTAACCCAAGGAAGAAGTATTCCTTTGGTAATCACACTATGACGAGACACATTAGGGATGTACATCCCAGGACTTTTGCTCGACATACTGAAGCAAACCCTTCAGTAAGTCACCCGAGCACACCCGCAGAAGCTCAGCCGAGTACATCTTCGGCAGCTCAGCCGAGCCCTTCCTCTGCGGTGGGAGCATCACCCTCTTCTGCTCCTCTGGAAACGAACCCTCGATTTCAGAGGGTACAAATGAGGTGCACCACATGTTATGGTCTAATTGTTCATGGGGAGACCAGTGTTTCCCTAATAAACAATGAGATAGACCAGCACATCTGTGGTCCTTGTTAATATTCCCATTCTTTCTTTCCTCTGTCCCTGTATTAACACAACGGCTCTTTTAAGAGCCAACCTTACCTCACAACTTTTTTAAAAAAAAATTAATTAATTTTTGTATTTTTTTTTCCCGTTCGCGCATTTTTTATTTTTATTTTTTAAACCCCCAAATTTTTTTTTTACCCTACAAGGTCCTTGAGGGAGTAAAACGGAAATGAGAAAAGCAGACAGAGGAGAAGTGAAAAAAGGGGAGCATGAAACTAAATGTGTGATAAATACAGAAATTTCACACTTACCTGACCAACAAAATAACTTATTTATTAATAAAACCATCATATTTATAAAAACAAAGCTGACCCTTTCCTACAAATGCCATTCCTACAGAACCGGACCAACACAAATAAAATCTCTGACAACAATTCCTGTGTGCACACAGACTCATGGTTTGATTCTAGGCACAAAACAGTATTCCTCAGTGATACCAGTACACCTTAACTTATGATGAAAACATACTCCATAATATTTTACAAGTTCAAGACAGTTAAATATCTCCCAAACCACAAAATGTAAAACATAACTTTTAAAGAAGAATCACAATTCTAATATTTATATCAAAAATCACCACATACATCCCCTCTCAAACATATATCTCACCTTTAAAATTAGTTAGTTGAGAAAGAAATGTGGCACTCCAACAGCAGATTATCAGAGTCAGAATCTCTGAGCTGTACACCTCTCTCCTCCCACCAGAACCAGTAAATGGCAATGTTTCCCTCACTTTTTTCACACATATACATGTTAATTACAAATCTCAGTGCTTCCAACATTTTTTCAAATGAAATCACACATTTCTATTGGTTGAAAACTTCAACCCCTTTCCAAATGAACCCTTCCCCCAACTTCACTTCTGCCTGCTACCATAGCAACAGCTCATGGAACACTGGTGTGAGCAGAGAGGTCAGAAGTTCAGCACACAATGTTTCAAATCCAAAGAGCAAGAGTGCTTGACTGTTCAAACCTAACAGCAAATCCAAACTAATGTTCTGTTAGAACACATTTTTCACAACCAATGCAAAACATGCTTTTATAATTGTAAACATACAGCCTAGATTTTAGTGTAGAATGGTTTGAAACAGCCAATGAGTTCTTTTCATTAAAAAAATATGTATGCCTCCATTTTACAACTGTCTTTCATTTCATATCGCCATTCTACTGAAAGACACCTCCTGAGTGCATCCAGATCTCCTTGAAAGATGTTCATAGTGTGGATTGTAGGTCACAGCTATGTCTTCTGGAGTGAAAAGTATGCAGAAAAAAGAGGTATGGTGAGAGACCTTGCTTTGCCAAATGTAGACATTAAATGGATTGGTCAGAGAGGGTTAAAGTGGCACCAATTAATGCCTTTGGTGAAAACCTTTCTACATCTCCCACAGCCTAACCTTATTATTGTGCACTGTGGTGGAAATGACCTAGGCACTTTAACTGGGGTAGGTCTAGAAATGTTTGTTAAGGACACCTTTGTGCAATTGATGTCGCTTTTTCCTCAATCTGCCTTTGTATATTCTAATATATGCCAAAGGCAAAAGTGGAACTGGTCCAACCAATTTTGTCCACAGATTGACAAAGCAAGAAAGCACGTCAACAAATCTATTTCTGCTTTCCTCAGAGACTATGGTATGGGTTCTATATACCACAACAATTTGCGTTACAACATGTAAGGCATTTATAGAGGAGACGGTGTACATTTCACTGATGAAGGCAACAGAGTCTTCCTCTTGAACTTTAGATTCTGCATCGGTACTTACTTGTAGGTACCACAAAAAAACACTTCATAAACATAACGGCTCTTTTTAGAGCCCCCTAATATCTAAACACTTAAATTTGATTTTTACTTCTATTTTTTTTATTGTTTTTTTTCTGCCGTGCGCGTACGGTAAGCTTACCGTACGCGCACCCCGCGATTTTTTAAAAAAAAA
Organism: Triturus cristatus; assembly: GCF_964204655.1. NCBI lineage: Eukaryota > Metazoa > Chordata > Amphibia > Caudata > Salamandridae > Triturus > Triturus cristatus. The sequence goes on along the minus strand of NC_140589.1, from coordinate 1,646,180,598 downwards.
TTTAAATGTATTTTTCATACTTTTGGGACCTTCTTGGACCCCCTGACAAATGCTAGGGGGTCTGCAACTCTCTTCGTTGCCCCCTTTTCACGTTCTCCTCCTTTGTTTATCAGTGTGAGACACACAAAATGGCGGCCGACACTTCCTGATTTCGACCGATTCGAATGTTTACAGTCATGTAACCACCAATCAGAATTAAGCTCGCGCACGGCAGCGTGCGCGTACGGTAAGCTTACCGTACGCGTTCGGAGCGCGCTTATAGATATATATATTGATGCTATTTTCTCAGGAAATACTGAACAGATTTACACCAGACCTGCAAAAGGCACATCCAAGACCTGAGGACTACCTCTCTGCCAAATTTCAAGTAATTCTGTTCAGCCGTTCGGGCTGTAGCTTGGACTAAAGGTCCTATGGAAAAATGCATGGGGAAAACACTTTTTGGGACCCCCCCCTTTTTCTCAGCCCCCGCTGGACGAATTCCCCCGAGACTTTCAGGGTCGGAGCGGAGCGGAGTGCCCCACCTATTTTGACAATTTCGCGAGGATTCGTCAATCGGCGCCAAAGTTATTCAAAATAGAATGTTGCGGATTTCCTATGGAAACACGGTCCTAACTATAACTATCTACTGGCGACCGCCAGTAGATAATATATATATATATATATATATATATATATATATATATATATATATATAGAGACAAAGTCCTGAACTCCCCAGTAAGACAAAGGGAGCTGAAAGCAGGTAAGGACCTCTTCACCACGCACAATGCTGACGTCCAAAAGTAAAGACAGCAAACGATTCCAAATTTTTCAATTCTGACGTTTTATTACATTGTCAGACAAGTGTCCGCCTCAGACGCGTTTCGATCGCCTCCGCGATCTTGATCACCTGACGCGCTGGTGCCGGACCATCCAATTTAAAATAAGATTCACCCAATCACGATGCTCAGTGTTAATAGACATAACTGAAATACTGCAACTTAGAGTGTGTTTACTTAAAGAGATGCCGAAAATCAGTCGGAAACAAAAGTAACCGGGTTAATGGAACAAGTTGATACATAAAATGCAACAAAACAATTCATAGAAAATGAAATACACGGCTAGTGCCCCTGAATGCTAGAATGTTAATTCTCAAATCCTAACCACGGCTTGCATGTTTCAGAAAGAAACGACAACAATAATTCATTTCTTATCCACAAATAACACACTCTAAATGACAAAAGTTGGAGGAAAAAAATAAAAATTAAAAAGCATAAATAAGGATGAAGAAAATTAATAAATGCAAGAAAGGAAGAAAAACAAAAAAACTAGAGCAGGAAGCATTAGAGTGAATACTCATACTGTAAGAGACTGCCAGTCACAGAAAAACCGCTAGATTGAAGTTGTAAGTGCTGTTGGAATAACCACATTAAGAATAAAGATAAACAACCCCAAAAGAAACATATTTCACAGAAAGTTATGCAAATCCTCACTCGTGTTCATCCCATTCGGCATCTTAGTATCTAATAATAGGATGAAGGAGGATTCTAGCTGGCGTAATTGTTTCTCTCTGTTGCCCCCCCGAATTGAAGGTGGTACCGCCCCAATCACAAAGTAAGTCAGGTCACTGACCTTATTATCATGAATGGCTTTGAAATGACGTGCAACGGGATATGTGGGGTCCGAGTTTACAATCGCACGAAGATGTTGTAAGATGCGGTTGAAAACCGGTAGTTTAGTACTCCCCACATATCTTAAGTGACAGGTACACTCTAACACGTAAACCGCAAAATCAGTGCGGCACGTGAAATGTTGTTTTATTTGTACCGGAACATTGCTAAATGCAGTGCAATATTCAGAAACATTAATTCCGAATTTGCACGCACGGCATGAAGCACATTTGAAAAAGCCAAAGCGTGTTAGCCACGTGATCTTTTCCGTGACTTCAGGATTGGATTTAACCAACGCATCCCTCATTGAGGGTGCTCTCCTGAAAGTGATGTCGGGTAGATTGGGCAGTAGAAATTTCAGAGTCATATCGGTTAAAACAATAGGCCAGTGCTTGTAAATAATATGTCGCAGGCTTTTGTGTTGTTTACAAAACGTGGTAATGAGTCTGATGGGTTGAATGACCTCTGTGTCCACCTCCAAACTAGGACAAATAATTTGAGGCTTTCTGGCATTAAGGCAGATTTCCCGAGAGCAAAGATTGGCTTTGTCAAGGGCTTTTTTAAGGTTGTCCGGTTTGTACCCACGGGCAAGGAACCGATTAGTAGCCTCCTGTTGGCATTGTTCTAAATCACATTGACGGCTACAGATGCGACGTAGACGGAGATATTCCCCGTAGGGTATGCTACGTATGAGATGTGGTGGGTGTGCTCTGCTGGCATGTAAGATGGAGTTGCCAGCAGTGGATTTCCTATGAAGTTTGGTTTCTATGTGTTGGTCCATAATGAACACTTCCACATCTAGGAACTCCACTCTCTCAGTGCTAATAGTAGCCGTAAATTGTAAATTCATTGAGTTGTTGTTAATAGAAGCTACAAATGAGGAGGCCTCCTCTTTGGAACCTTCCCAGACGATAAAAATATCGTCTATGTATCTGCCATAATACCGGATGTGTGCATCCCATATGTCTTTGTGGTTGGCCCTGAGGACATGTTCCTCCCACCACCCAACCAAAAGGCAGGCATAGGTTGGAGAGAAACATGCCCCCATAGCCACCCCCTCAACTGTTTGTATAGTACTTTATTGAACAAAAATAGGTTGTTATTGAGACAAAGCTCAATCATTTGAAGGAGCATGGTGTTGTGGTCTTTGAAGTTAATGGAACGGGAATCTAGAAAATGTTTGACAGCATTTAACCCCTGGGAATGTAAGATACTGGTGTAAAGGGAGGCTATGTCAAGTGTAATTAAAACAAAAGTAGATTGCCAGCCAATTGCCTTGATTTTAGTTAAAAAATCCCCCGTGTCCTTAATGAAGGACGGCAAAGCGGTCATATGGGGTTGGAGAAAGTAATCTACATATTTAGACATAGCTTCCAAAAGGTTATTCCGTGCAGAGATAATAGGTCTGCCTGGTACCGGATGAGTACCCTTGTGGACCTTAGGAATAAAGTAAAGGGTAGCTGTAGTTGGGAAATCATTTTTGAGGAACAGATATTCATTCTTTGACAAGAGTCCCATTCTTTTCCATTGAGCTAATAGGGAGGACACAGATTTCTTAATCTCACCCAAATGATCCCGACCTACTTTGCTGTAACAATTAGTGTCGGACAGATGGCGTTGTGCCTCTTGTAAGTAATCTTCTTTGGGCCAGAGAACTATGTTCCCGCCCTTATCAGCACCCATCACCACAATTTGACCATTCCCACGAATTTTTTTGATCAGCGCCCAATAATTTCTCATCTTTGCATTTATTTGTCTACATTTGGAAAAAGTGGACAGATTGAGACTTTTGAGGTCACTGATTACCATGTCACTGAACACATCAACAGAGTCCTTGGGCATCATTGGATAAAAACTTGAAGGAGGACGAAATGGACTGGCAGCCGCCAATCCTGTGTTAATTCCTTCCACTTGTTCCGGTACAGTACCAGATACAGTAAAGTCCGAACTCTCCTTAGCCAAGGATTGCATGATTTGAAGTGTCTCAGAGTCCCGAACTTGCAGTGGATCCAATAGCAAGTCAGAAGAGGTGGCCGTATTCATAGATTTATTCAATTGGAAGAATTTCTTGAGTTTAATTTTTCGAATGAACTTGTAAACATCTATGCGAGACTGTTTGTATGAAAAATTGGACTCCGGACAGAATGATAGCCCCAATTTTAGCAGTTGTTGCTCAGCATTTGTTAACACAATGTCCGTCAAGTTGATAATTGTGTTATCCTGTGGTTCTAGCGTTTCCATCTCCGTCCTCCTCTGCCCCTGCTTGATGGTTTTGAGGCGGCATTTGCGCCTCTCTCTCCGCCGTTTGCTGCGGTTGTTTGACTTTGAGGATTTCTGGGGCGGAGGGTTGCTCGCCTGTCCATAGTTAAAAAATTAAGCTCCTCCCCCAAAGTATGTCTGATGGCCACTGTACTAGATGTGACCCCTGTACTGGGACCTTCATCCGAGTCTCCACTAGTGAGAGAATTGACATCAGAGTCCACTGGAGTACCAGAGTTGTCATTGCTAGCATTATCACGATTCCCTTGGACTTGCTCCGTGAGGGCTTTCCTTTTTACGTTGTCGAATTTGCGGGAAAACGTGAAAACCCTTCCCGCCAGATAATCGTCACGGTCCCTGACGAACTTGAAGGCTTTGCGGGTTTTGATAGTCTCTTCATACTGTTTCAGTTTGTTGGCTATCAAGACTCTGCCTTTAGCAATGGTATCCTTTTGGTCATGAGCATCAAGAATTTGATTTAATTCGTTAATCTCTTTAAGAATCCTCTCTCTGTCAATTACAGCGTACTTGATCAGGATGTGAACCATGTTCATAGAGGCTTGGAGATTATTCGTGGCCCATTCAGAAAGCATCTCAGGGTGCGGATTTTCATACGATGGTGCAATCATGACTCGCAGCCCCCGTGGCACCCTGCCTACATCACGATACTTCTCAAGGGACTTGCTCTCCCACCATTTGGATAGCTCGGTTTTCTGAAGTTTCTCCAATTTCCTCAGTAAACTTCTTACATCGTTTGTATTTCCCTCATGGGTTAGCGATTCACTTGTAACATTGGCAGTCGGTAAATCAACAAATAGCGCTTCCGCTGCAGCCTCCCGGTCACGCAGCGCGTCCTGGGCTGACATTGAAAGCTAACAAGCTTGAAGTGCGTTAGATAAATGGAACCGCTACTTTGCTGGTCAAGGACGAAAAATTCAAATTTAAAGCAACGGCAAGGATCTCCCAACCCGTTAAATGACCTCTTTGAGAACAGTGTCCCACTCCTTACCGGCGACTGAAGAGAGCCATCCGGGGTCCGCCGACTCCAGAGAAACAAACTTCCTCGCCTGGCTTACGGAGACATGCTGCAACACTGTAGCGAGGCACGGGGGGCGTGACCAGATTACTCCTTCCGAGTCACGTAGTATCACAGAAGTGATGTCCGGCCAAACACGAACACGCCACTTGACAGGGAGAGGGTCCAAAAATCCGGAGTTCAGCCGATATCCGGAAGAAATTGTATAGAGACAAAGTCCTGAACTCCCCAGTAAGACAAAGGGAGCTGAAAGCAGGTAAGGACCTCTTCACCACGCACAATGCTGACGTCCAAAAGTAAAGACAGCAAATGATTCCAAATTTTTCAATTCTGACGTTTTATTACATTGTCAGACAAGTGTCTGCCTCAGACGCGTTTCGCTCGCCTCCGCGATCTTGATCACCTGACGCGCTGGTGCCGGACCATCCAATTTAAAATAAGATTCACCCAATCACGATGCTCAGTGTTAATAGACATAACTGAAATACTGCAACTTAGAGTGTGTTTACTTAAAGAGATGCCGAAAATCAGTCGGAAACAAAAGTAACCGGGTTAATGGAACAAGTTGATACATAAAATGCAACAAAACAATTCATAGAAATATATATATATATTCACTGAAAAAACCATAGGTTTCAGGGGCGTTATAGTTAGCTGGACTTTTCACTCGTACAAAACCATTGAAATTCCCCCGTTATATTCAGTTCAGCTAACTATAACTTGCGTGCCCGCAATGCACTGCTGATGACGTCACATATTACATCACTCATGACATGGTCAGTGACATCACTCATGACATCACTGATGACATCTCAAATGACATCACTGATGACATCATCCTTGTGATAGAGTGGCAGACCTCCTCTCCCCCTAACGGCACTAACATCTAAAGCAACTGAGGTGTCTCAGACTAATGAAACTGCGCGACAGCCAATGAGATTAGTATTAACATTTAATCGTCAACATCAAACCTTGCGCAAAATAGTGAATACAAACTGGGCACTGGTGCTCAATGACCCAGTACTAGTTAGTTGTTTGACAGCTACTCCAAGTATTTCCTACAGGAAATCTCGCTCCATGAGCAATGCTCTGGTAAAAAGTAGTCCAGAGGTGACTTTGGCAAAGAATTGGCTGAGCTGCAGGACTGGCTTTTATAAATGCGCCACTTGTAAAGCCTGTAAACAGGGTGTTAACACCAAAACATATACCACTCCTTTCAAACCAAAACCTGTTGCCATCACCAAGTCCCTCAACTGCAAAACTGAATTTGCAGTATACGTGCTGGAGTGTCCGTGAGGCCTGCGCTACGTGGGAAGCATGAAGCTGCAGGTCCACAAACGGATACTCCAGCACATGAGGGCCATAAACAACAAAGATGCCGCCTATCCGGTGGCAACATTTCCAGGAACATCATGACAGCAATTCATGAAGTACTTTGCTGTGGACACTCTTGCCTCTTAGAAGGGGTGGTAACAGCGAATATCTTCTCAGGAAACTTGAAACGAAATATATTCTGGAGCTTAACAGCAAAACACCCCATGGTCTGAACATTAGTGAGGATTTTTTCACCTGCCTATAACCCTGTTCCCACATCCAGTATCTTTTAGCTGGCATCAGCACCGCTTCACTGACACTATAATGAAAATTATTTTCTTTTAAAAATATTTTTTTATTTTTTCATCTCACATCTTAGAATGACGGCAGTGATTCAAAGAGGGTTAGAGCACGTTTTTTATATATATATATTTTTTTAGCACTAGCATTGTATATCAGAAAGGTTATTCATGATCATTGGCCCACTGGGGCAGTACTCTTTGAATTTATGACAGTTAACCAATAGAGCATATGTGCAATTTAGCTTCAAACTTAAGTGTAGCAAGCATGAACAGATGTACTATCAACAGGTTTTATGACAGATTTTTTTAGAAGGGTCTTGATGACCTCTAATTAATAAGACATTTTATATATTTATATATAATTTTCTTTTATGTATTTTTTTTGCCAATTTTTTTAGTACTGTCTGTGCAATAACATCATAATCTAATAACTTATTTTTTTTATTTCTGTCATGCCTCTGCTTTAAATATTTATGACTTGATGAATATTCATATATTTATTTATATTGCCTACTTTGCACATATTTATTGTAGTCACATAGGTGACATGATTTTTTTGAATGCTCTTAGGTACCTGGTACATTATCATTCATACATGAATTGTACCTTCTATGTCTATGATGCACGTGAGATTGTTTTGCACTATCACTTTAAAAATGAAAAAATGATTCTGAAACGCGTCATGTGATCAAGGCCTCGGAGGAGGCTGAAACGCGTCATGGTGGAGGTGTAGGCGTTCTTTGAATAAACCCGTTCTATGCACTGAATCTGGGTCTGCCTTCTCGTCTTACGTGGCGTGAAGCACTGTGGATATATATTATCTACTGGCGGTCCCCAGTAGATAGTTATAGTTAGGACCGAGTTCCCATAGCAAATCTGAAAATTCTATTTTGAATAACTTTGGCGCCGGTTGACTTATCTTCGTGAAATGTACAAAACTAATGGGGCGCTCCGCTCAGCTCCTACCCTGAAAGTCTCGGGGTGATTCGTCAAGCGGGGGCCGAGAAAAAAGGGGGTCCCAAAACACGTTTTCCCCATGCATTTTCCCATAGGACCTTTAGTCGAAGGTACAGCCCGAACGGCTGAACAGAATTACTTGAAATTTGGCAAAGAGGTAGTCCTCAGGTCAGGCATGTGCCTTTTGCATATATGGTGTAAATCCGTTCAGTAGTTCCTGAGAAAATCAAAAGTAAAATCACATATATATCTGGGCGGAGCCTAACCACACATCTCATCGTGAGATCTGATTGGCTGTCAGCACTTCATCCAAGAAGTGTTGGCAGCCATCTTGGGACCAATATACATGATAGCACCTCATTAAAAAGCATTGCAGCTAATAGAAGGTTTTAAGACTTTAGTTACATTATAAATCATTTGTTGATGGTACCATACTCATTTTAGGAATTGTGGTGAGTTCTAAGGTGATTTTACCATGTGAAAAAGCCTTCTGCTGTGATATCATGAATCATGTTTGAGAGAAAACTATTTTCTCATGCTTTTCCCACAGAGGTTTGGAAGGTGATCTATAAGCTAAACTGAGAGCATATTTTCTGTAAATTCACATTATCTTTCTCAGTCATGTGAGAATGAAGTCTGACATTCTCAGTAAAACATGTACATCCAACAAGGGCAGAGACTGTCAGTTGATTCATTTGTGTTCTACTGCAGCTTCCCAGAGTGTTCTAAAGAACAACTAGAGCGCTAACAGTCCTACTGATGACAAACGTATAGCACACCTGAAGCCATCTTGGTTGGCATAAAGTGGTAACTCTTAAAACATTTAATTTAAAAAGGAACAAAATGAGGGGGTTCATTTTGCCATAGAAAATATGATTAGTGCTGCAGAAAGAAAAATTAGGGCACATTTTGAGTGACTTCTCAAATCCTCTTCTATTTCATTAAAAAATTCTGACATGCAGACTGAAACATGCACTTTCAATACCAGCAGCAGACTTCCCTGGTGAGCAGTAGCTTTACTACAGTGATCTAATAAGCAACTAGAGTGTTAACATTCTGAATTGATGGCAAATGTGTGACACATCTGAATTAACCCTGGGCGTAGTTCGCGTAGCCGCGCTTCGCGATGCTTCGCGAAGATGTCATTGCACTACGCGACCTTCGCGTAGCTTTGCGAGCTTGCGTAGTTGCTTGTGGCAACCTGTTCACGAAGGCTTTTTCATGTTCGCGAGCGCGGTAAGCATGTTTGGGGAGCTGTTTGCATGCTCGGGGGATATATCTCGCGATCTTACCCATGCGGTCGCCAATGGGCGCGGCCATCTTGTTTTTCTATTGTCCCGCCCGCTCGCGAGGCCTTATTTCCTGTTCCGGGTCGCGGATAGCGTGTTCGCGATGTGCATTGACGTGTTCGGGAGCGCATTTTACTTGTTCGCGATGAATAGTACATGTTCGCGAGAAATATCGCGCAAACTTACCCACGCGGTCCCGAATGGGCGCGGCCATCTTGTTTTTCACTCTATGCTATGGTTCTGGGCCTACTTTTGTATCCTCCCTTTATCTTTGCCATCCTTTGTCTTTAAAACATTTTTTCTGACTTTTTTTAATTATTATCTATCTCTCTCTTTGCCTAAGTTTATATTTTCCATTTTATTTCTACTTTTACTGTGTTTTTGTTACTTTTATAAAGTTCTTTCTATCTTCTTCCCCCTAACTTTTTTTTCCCCTTCTAACTTTCCTTTTCCGCCTCCCACCCACCCCAGAGCCATGGCCAAGGGCACAGCAAGTCCCAGTGGCAAGGGCAAGGGACCTGCAGGAGCACAGAAGGCCCGCCTGTCTTGCGGCAGAATGCGTCCTGCAGGGGTGCAGGCCCGGCAACTATTTGGGGAGGAGGAGGTGGCCGCCCTTGTTTTTTTCATCCAGCGCCACCTCCCCTTGACCGTGGCAGCAGGCGGCTGGCCCGGCTCCGGCTACGCTACTCAGGAGCGGCACCGTCGGTGGGCGAAGGTGCGCTGGGCCGTGTTCCGGTGCTCTGGGGTCCGGCGCACTCACAATCAACTAGCCCACCGGTGGTCCGACATCCTGGACCGGGAGCAGGACCTGTTGGACCTGCTAGGTGTCGAGGTCGTCGGGCTTGGTGAGTAACTTATTGTGTATATTAAATTTCATGAACAACAAGATTACTGCTGCGTGCCAAGCGTTGCTGGTAAATTAAGTTCCAAAAAGCAAAATGTTCTTTGATTTAAGGACCCAGGTGCTCGGTGGTACTCTTACTTGTTTGCAACTTAGTTTGCGCTAGCTTGTGCTGATGCTGATTATATAAGAGTTTATTTTACAGAACTGAAGTTAGGTAATGCGATTTGTTAGAGAGACTCTAGTCCTTCCATTGTCCTACTGTGAAATAGTGGTGGATGGATGTTGGATACTAGGTTTAGTTTGTTAGTATTAGTTAATAATTGTTTTATGCGGTCTGCGTGACGCCTCCTCTGTCACTGAGTGCTGCTTACCCCAGTCCTCCGTCGAACCTTTTGTACTTTGTTTAGTGAGTGGTAGGCTTAGCATGGTCAGTCAGTAGCAGAACTAGATCAGAATCATGCAACCAACCCACAATTTGTTGTATCTTCTATGTATGCACTAATGTATGCATGTGTCCTCCATCTCATCTATGCATTTGATGGCTGAAAAAAAATGGAAAATCAGACTTAGTGAACAATTGGCCCCTCTGGAATAGGTGGTGTAGGTCAGGTGGTACTTACTAGGCTTTGTTAGTATTTGTAATCAGAAGGATTATGGAACACTGGTGTTTTCATAAATAAGTAAACGATCCGTGAATGCAGGAAGAAGCCAGTAGTTGATCCATCTGATTAGATAGTTCAATTTTATTGCAATAGTTGTTTCCTAAAATCTTGTTTGACTTATTTTTCAAAATGATTTATTATTATTTCTTTCACAGCACTCCTTAATGTTTGTCTCTTTCTTTATTATATTTTACATGATCATCAGCACCACCCAGGGGCAAGAAGACGGGGTCGGAGTCGGCGGGGGACCCACAGGAGGACCGCTCCTCTACCGAGGCTCCTGCTGCTGGCCCCAGTAAGTTCTCCAGTGGTTATATTGACATTTACATTTCCCTAACTTTTACTGCATCTTTTTTTTCCGAACTATAAATTATGGTTCCACTTTCTAATTCTATTTTTACAAAAGCTTACTTCTTTGACCTTGACTATCTGTTTCCAAATTCTGTTTATCCCTGCCTCTAACTAAGTTGCTTCTAACTGCCTCTGCTATGACTCTCTGTACTACTACTACTATTACTATTATATTACTCTGTCTGTAGCGAAGCTTGCACAGCTGCCCACTCTTTATAGAAGGTTTTCTTTGGAATAATAAAACTCTGATTGACCAATAGCTCTAGCCACTGTGTCCTCCTGTCCTTTGGGTTGTCCTCTTCAAGTCTTCTCAATGTTGAGGTTTTGACAATTACCACAAACAAAATGGCCAACCAGATATTTGACTAGTATTTTTGATCGAATAGTACATGATACTACTATTGTCTAGTGATTCTGCAGAGCCACATACAGAACTATGCACAACAAAATAGGATGTTGCTGATGGGAGGTTGGACCTTACTGATCACACCTCAGTCCGAAGAACCCAGGATCCCCTGACCGACTAGCTATAGTGTCTCACATTAGGGTCCCACTCCCGAACCCCCCCACAAAGAAGATACAAAATGTTGATGATGACTGAGACAGACAACCCAGAACATAATAATACCATTTTGTACACTCACTTATGTAAGTCCACCCCACCACACCAAATACCACAGAGTCTATGTGTAAGTTCAAAAGGTTTATTTGAAACAAGTATCAAATTCTGTACATCGTTAATATGAAATTAATTTTACTACAGCCATAGTCAATAAGCCAGCAAAAAGCCTAACATTAAAACAGTAAACATTTACAAGTGCATGACAACAAGAACAAGAGCCAAGATCTTTAGAATTCTGGAAGACCCCTCACCGTAGAACGTAGAAATGCTGGTTACATAATCTTGCATCATAATATGTTCTGTAAATCTCTGGTTTGTAGAAGGGAATCATCCGCCTATTATATGAGAAAAATGCTGTGAGTTAGCCGTTAGATAGGATACTGGTGAATGGAAGCATTTTGCAGTCATGGCAAAAATTGTAACATGTATGTGATGGCTAAGCAATATGAACTAAACAAACTCAATAAGTGTTTTTTTTCCCGACCTCGTCACTTGTACGCAAGTCAAGTGGCCTCAAAGGCATCTACTCTACTGCACATCTCACTAAGCTTGCAGGTATAATTAAATATGCGCCAAAAGAGTAGTAGTCGACAGGATGAATCTAAAAGGGTTACACATGGCTCAGGCTAACTTTCAAAAGAGTAGAGTAGGACTAGATGACCCTAGGAAGTGGAACCATATCACCACTAGTGTCTGTCTACTGACTGTACATACTGTCTAGTGCTGATGTATGTTGTATTAACTTTTTTTTCAATGTTCCAAGTGAACAACACTTAAAATAGGGGGAGGTTTCCAGGCATCTAAAAATTTGTGATGTTTTTTTATAGGCACACTACCATCCACCAGTGCCGTCGGGGCCAGCGATGCGGCCATTCCGGAGGGGGCAGGCAAAGTGGCGGCACCTGCAGACGAGACAGGGGGAGATGCAGCAGCAGTGGCCGGCGGCGGTAAGTTATATTCATTAATTCTTGACATTACTACTAGATGGAAGTGTGTTCACTATTTCACTGTACTGTGCGACTTATTATTATACAACGGTTGAAGAAGACACCCTTTACTTAGCATTAGCAGCGTGATTAGAGTAACCAATAGCCTCTTCGATTTGACTCCAAAATCAGCTGTGTGAAGGTTTCATGGAGAAGACAAACTCAGATCAGATGACCTTGATGGATGTGTTGAACAAAGAGGGAAAGAACTAAGGGTGGAAGGACGGGCGAGATAAATAAAATGACTGACTGGCAGAGAAGGATATGTTGTTGGAAGCATGCATAGGTGGCTGATAGTAATCAGATCAGATGCAAGGGTTGTTGAAGGATGGGTGGAAGGTGAAAGAATGCCTGCCTGGGTGGGCGACAAAGTATGGGTGGATAGTGCTAGATAGCAAAAATCAGCGTTGTTTGGTTCAAATTCAAACTCAAAGCCAAGGCAAGCAAGGAAGGAGCGGAAGCATGGGTGGTTGTTGGTGAAACCAACTAAGTATGAGAGATATACAAAAGAAGGATAAACGTTTACTTGAATGGATGTATTCCTGGATGTACTATAGACAGAATAGGATTGGAAAGTGTCACTGGAGATTCTTACTTTGAAGAAAATGTAAAAGAAACTGCGCGACAGTTGCAAAGCCTAGGGGAATATAGGTAGTATTATCAGAATACAGTACACTTGCAGTAGTTTGCAAGCACGTCATATATATTTATATATATATATACATTATCAAGCGGAAGCCCCTTCCTCCCACTCTGGGGACCACTCCCTGCCTATTATTATTAATGTATTTTCGAATTGTGGCAGCCAGCCTGCAAAGGGTGGCCTATCTGTTGTTTATGGTTATTGGTTACACAGTCAATGAAAGCAAAGTACCCTCTGTAGTAGCGGTTGGTGGTGGGAGTGTTTGCGGGTGGTGATATGGGGAGGGGACGGGTGGGTGACACTGGCGAGTAAACTGTGTATTACGGCCAAATACAGGTAATCAACATAAATATAAATAACATTATTTTCAATGTGCACGCTGCACCGCCGAATGCGATGCAGTGCGTGCAACAATTCTTTTTTTTTTTATGTATTGTTTAATTACCTGTGATTGTCCTTAATCCATAGTTTACTATCCCCACCCTGCACCTTCCCACGTCACCGACTCACCGCCCGGCAGCACTCCCACCACTGACCGCTACTGGCCTGATGTCGTATCGTATTAGCATCTATAATATGAATTTAAGCAATGATCATTGGATCAGATAAATAATCAGCCTTTTTGTAGTACCCATGGCAGGGTGTAAGTGAAATTGTGCATGCCATTTGCCCCCATGTAACAGAGTATGGCCAGTGCCAACGGCCGTAAAGCATCATACAAAAATATGAGCTTCCCCACCTGCAGACAGTAGTAGTAAATAAAACTAACGTGAGTCTGCATCATGTGGCTCATATCTGTTTCTCTTGGGTGCAAGCTTAGCTGACTGAGCTGGCATGCCGGCATCAACAAGGTTATGTAATTGGGCTAAACTACAGATAACAACAACACGACTGGTGTACCGGAGTACATAGTACGATTATATTTATAATGTCGGAAACTCCCACAAATGTTAGAGTCCAAGGAAGTAGGAGTAGAGATACTTACCACCAAATAACAAATGTTATGAACTGTGCTTGCTAGTGATACTGTGACACTATGTGTTGAATAATTTCAGTGTTATGAGTATTGGCTACAACATGTTCTTTTTCTTACTTGATTCTAGATACTCCTTCCACACCAACAAAACCATCTCGAAAGGAGTTGGCCGCTAGGGCCCGGCGCCGGAAACTGGAGGCCATCTGTGAACATTATCGCCGGCTGGTGGCTCAGGCAGAGGAGGAGGAGGAGGTGGGTGCAGCTGCAGCCTCCTCCAATGCCCCGGGCCCCAGTCAGGCCCTGCCTCCACTTTCACGGTGCTGTGGTCCGGCGCTGTGGTCCGGCAGCCGGCCACCGGCGCCCATCTATTTCAAGCACTGCTGCCCCCCACCCTGCATGTAACTGCAGGGCATTTTGCCGCCAGCTGCTCCGCCGGGTGGCCCACTTGGAGGAGAACCTGGAGGAGCGGGTAAAGATCCTGGTGGATAAACACCTCAAGGCCCGCCGATGATAGAGGACCTCGTAATTTGCCCCTTTTTTAATTCCTTTTGTTGGTGGGTGGGTTTGTGGGCGTTGGGGATTTTTCTGGACATTTGGGACTCACAACTTTCGTTTTGGACATTGGTTGGGGTTAGGGAGGGGGGTGGGTTAGGTCAGAGTGGGATAGTTTATTTTTGTTAGGGGTATTAAATATATACTATTATTTACTTATACGATGTTAATGTTTTGTGGTGGGTTACAGTTTTCTGAATTCAATCTAAGTTACATGGTTGTTTACTTTGTTTCCGTGCTGCTGCATGCCCACAGCCAGTGTTTGATTTAAAAGATTTGCCGATTTTGTTACACACAAACCGATATATGCAGTAGCCCTCACTGAGTTATTTTAATTGTCATAATAGTACTGTCAGTCTCTCCTCCTAGTTCATACCTCCCACAAAACTTATCTTACCTGCAATTGATGATGAAGTTCGGCACACTGATGGCTGCATGGTTGGTTTCCCAAATTAACGGACAAGATGCCATTATTGTGGTGGTAGTAGTAGACACTGGCAATAGCATTTGAAAAAAGAAAGAGAAAGTCACTTGACTGAGAGACTGTGGGAGGAGTAGTAGAACAGAACACAAAGTAAACTACAGCATTGGTGGGCTAGCAGAAGAAGATCCTTGCACAGCCTCAGTTGAAATTCAATTAGTGTTGCTTTCACCACATCTGCCCCAGAAAGCGTGTGATCAATTGGTGTACATAATGTAGTCATCACATCACACCTCAATATAAATCACACAGCCCGGGGGAAGAGGGTTAGGGATTGATGAATGGATGGGAAGTGGGGTTTTGGGAAAGAAAAACAGACAGTATGCATGGACACAACAAAAGTAAAACACAATCTTGTAAGACGACCATGATCCATTATCAAAGAAATCAAAGTATAAAGTGATAAAAAGCAAATGCATGCATGCTGAGGAAGAGAACTTGATGGTAATGATAATGAGTTGTACTTACTATACCTATTACCCAATGAGACAGTACAGTCAGGGAAGAAATTGAAATTTGCCTTGCCTGTCTGCCGCCCTCAGAGCTCAGACCGAACGCAATTACATGCTGTACCGGGCTTACTTTTATTTTTCAAGCAAGCAAAGGAAATAAAAAAATAGTTGTAGGGATCAATTACCAAACAAACCACAAGATACAGTCGTAATGATTGAAGAGAAAAAAGCAATCAAATAAATTTAAAGACGAATGTTGAATGATACTAAAGTTACTGTATTATCCTAGTCCAAATGTGGAGTTGCATCATTATCGTCATTCCTCTTGGTCCTCCCTTCCATGGACACTCCGCACATCAATCTTGGGTACCACTGCCTGCCTGATGCGGATTGGTAAGGTAAGTGTGAGTCGTTTCTCCCACTATAGCACAGGTTAAAGGCCGGCCTGTAAGTGTAGATGGAAAAACAAACGGGGTATTACTGCATTTAAAACAATAAACTCAATTACAGTGGAGTGCAAGACGAGAAGACAACACTCTGGAGAGAACACTTTCAGACTGAGGCAGCTTGGATAGGATACATAAATGTCTACTCTACAGCATTAAGGTACAACAACAACGGGACAGTACTCAGGAGCCAGCACAGCCACAGAACAGGAGAACCGCGGCACAGGCCAGGCACCCTACCCCTTACTTACATTTTGAGCGAGCCAGAGAAACGTCATATGCACTGCAGCAACTGAGCATTTTCCAAATGAAGTGACTAAATCAATGCGCCACAGTCCCTCATACCACTACACTGTACTCCAGTCCACACCACTACACGGACATCTAGCCTAGGTCTGTGCTGTGGTTCTTGTTCAAACTGTTTACCTTTTAAGTCAGCCCATGAAACGCAGTTATTCCATCAATTTTCTCCGATCCAACTGACTGTGTGCAAAGATAGTATGCTCAGCAGCATCATGATGATGACCGTGTGGTACGTCTTCTCCAACACCAACTCAGTCTGTAGTGACTGATTAAGTTTAGAATATATTCCATATTACTAAATTGCAACGGATATTGGCCGGCACCTGCAATGGTAGGAGTACAATGTGGCTATTATTAAACCACAAGGAAACATTAACTGTCACCACACCAGAGTCACTTTTACTTTGTCTATAAACTAGTATAGTTCTACTTCATGCACAATTATTCGTAGTCAGCCAGCATCCAATACAAAGCATGCCACCATCATTCACAATAATCACTCATTACCTGTCTTGGTGTTCTCTTTGGCTGTCTGATCTGATGCCTGCCTAGCCTTCTGCCAGTCAGTGATGAGTTTCTTTCGGCTTGGAAACAAAATGGAATATAGCTGGAGTCACGTTTCACTTCTTATGGAGGGACTGTTAGAGGCAAAATGTATTGTACTATTCTCCATCTCCATCCAATGTCTGGCTTGCTTGAAATGTACTTAGGGAGTGTAAGGAAGATGGAGCAGGATCCTGAGGAGTGGAGTGGACAGTTATGCACAGACGTGCAACTCCAATAGGGAAATAAAAAGAGGAGACTGTTGATGGATTTTTTGGGATAAGATTTTGAACCAGAAAAACAGATACACCAGTCACACACAAATAAAGGAAGGGAGAACAATTTGAAAGCCTAGTTGTCAGGGAAGAGGAGCTCGTCCTCAAACTCCGGTGGTTCAGACAGAAGTACGTCTAACAACCCACTACTTATGTCATCGAAGTAGCTCTCCTCTTCCTGCTGTGATTCACGTATTTTGTACTCCGGTGGTATAAAGTGTTGATTCATTTTGATCATGGTTAACCTCTCAACGCTTTTGGGCGAGAGACTGGTCCTTTTGACAGTAACAATGGCACCAGCAGCACTGAAAACACGCTCTGAAGAGACACTTGCAACAGGGCAAGTCACATACTTTATCGCCAGCCTGCTGAGCACTGGCCATTGGCTTCTTTTCCCATACCAATACACCAATGGGCTTTGCTCCATGAAGACCTCTGTTGTGTTATCTAGATAGGCCTGAACCGTCCGCTCAATGTTCAGGGGTGTTCAGATTTCCTGGGCCTCTTTTGCCTTTGCATCAGTCATGGACATACAATACCCTTTCCGTAGAAACCAATCACCTGCCTTTTTTTTTTAATGTGCCTGATGATCCTGTTGGTGCTGTTGATGTTATTGCTGGCAGTGTTGTTGACTGCTGGGAGGCAAACGCACTGCTCTTGGCCTCTGAAGTAGAACTTGGCTCTGGGTACCCTGCAGTACTTTTTATGCCCTGGGGGACCAGGCCTCTAATTAAGATCCTTTCGTTTTCAAACTCAGTGGCTTCCTCAGCTATCAAAGTTTTGTACTGGGCAACATTCACTTCTGAAAAAGGAATTACTTCATTACTGCGCAGCAATAATTTTTAACGTGGATCCAAAATTGAGGCAGTAATGTAATGTGGATGTGACACAATGTTATTTTGAATCCTTGTATTGTGAGATAAGCGAGCGGATAAGGTGTCTGCCAAATGATATGCGTCTACTTTGTCATCCAGACCTGCATACATTTCTGACACCTCCTTCAGCTCTTGCTCTAGCATGCACAACAATGGGATAGCTTGGCCCATAGTACAGTCCTCCCTGCTCACTTCACGCGTGAAGACCTCAAAAGGAAGTAGCATCTCTGTCAGGCATTTGACGAGGTCCCATTGGGCCATCTCAACTCTCATGCCTTTCACAGTAGGATCCCTGACCTTTTCATGACATAAGCATTAAGTGGTATGTACTGCTCAAACAGACGCTCAAGCATGTAATACGTTGAGTTCCAACGTGTTGGCACCTCCTGGATGAGTGCTTTGACTGGCATTTTATGCTCACGTTGAATGACCCTCAGCTGCTTCCGGGCTTTAAAAGAATGGTTGAAATGTGTGCATATTCTTCTGCAGGTGGTCAGTAAGCTGCTGACTTTGCTTTCATTTTTCAGAAAGTGTTGAACAACAATGTTAATGCAGTGTGCCAAACATGGCACCCTGAAATAGCCACCATCTTTCATGGCCCTAACTACATTACTGCCATTGTCCGTGGCAACAAAACCAATGGTAAGCCCTCTTGGTCGCAGCCACTCAAACACCTTGCTGTTAAACTCATCCAAAATGTTTGCAGCAGTATGAGATTTCTCCATAGCAAACATGGGTACAGTTGCATGTTTGCGAGTGTCTTTAAAAATCACAGCGGTGTCAACAACACCGTCAGATATCTTATCTTTAACACCCGCAAAAGAGACCCAGTGTGCAGTGATGCACATGTAATCAGTGGCTTGGCAACTGGTCCACATGTCTGTTGTCAGGTGTATACTCTGAACAGCACTCTTTTTTAAGGCTTTTCCAAGCAATTCCAGCACGTCGTGATGTAGTGCTGGAACAGCAAATCTTGCGAAATGGTAGCGGCTGGGAACTTTCCATTTTGGGCAGATGGTGGTCACAAACTCAAGAAAACCCACCCCTTCAACAAAAGAAAAAGGGAGAAGGTCCAGTGCTAACATTTTTGCCAGCTTTGCATTGTACAAACGTGCTATTGGGTGGTTGTGTTCGTACTGCCCCTCCGGCCTGCTAAACATGCTAAGAATGGTAATGTAAAATGTAATGTGAATTGATACTTATATAGCGCACTACTCACCCGCAAGGGTCTCAAGGCGCTTGTACGAATACCGCTGTGGAACCCATCCTGGCTTTCCCTGTGAGGCGTCCACTCCTGGGCACCCCCAAGGTGGAGGCCAGGCATCCTTAGCGTTGTGGGGGCCGTTGTGGAGATTAAGCAAGCTATTGCCCAGAGTTGCAGAGTGGGACTCCATGATTGGAATGGCACCGAGGCGAGAATTATCAGATCCGTGGAATTTTTGAGCCCAAGACCCGCCGAGGCGGGGAATTGAACCCTGGTCCCGGGCTAGACCTCTGCATCAGGGTCTGCCGCTCTAATCATTGAGCCACACTTCTCCACAATGGTAGGCTGCATGGTATTCCTTCCTGTGGTCAACGTCGCACTTTTTGGGCCAGCAGTACTCCTTGGTGTCTCAGGCTGACTCTTACTCTTGTGCCAATGAGATGTGGCTGAGGATGTGGGCGTTACCACTGCAGTGCTGGGGACAGGGCTACTGTGTGTACCACTACCACAGAGAATGTCTCCCTCTTCTTCCTGTTCCACCGGGAGCGGACTTTCTACTCGTTTATGCCCAACAGCAATGGTTCCAGTTTTGAAGCGACTAAGGTGCTCCTCCCACTGGATTGCGTGGTGTTTTTTCAGATGGGTCATTTGGCCTCCAGTACCATAGTTTGTTTCCAAGCTTACCACGACTAACAGAGGTATGACAAACGGAGCATATAGCAATGTTCTCCTCCTTTCCGCTAACCGTAAAGAAGTCCCACACTGGGGAGCTTAACTTTTGTCTCCTGCTGGAGGTGCCACTCTCACTTCCAATGCCGGATGAACTGGAGGGTGTGTGTTGAATTTGACTCTGTGCAGGACCACTACCTACTTCTGCTGAGGTGGTGCTTGTGCTGGATGTAGGACGCTGCCGGCCCTTTGCTAATGTAAATATGGAAGCTGGAGGTCGTGTTGGTGTTACCTGTGTTGGAGGTATGCATGCTACATCCCTCGCAGCCATTTTGGATAGTGTAAAAATGTTGGTCTCCATCTCCTCAGGCCCGGGAGTGATGTTTGTGATGACTGGCTCATCATCATCATCATCGTCCTGCTCTTCTACATCAACATCCATAAGTGTAAGGCTTTCTGGAACCTTCCTTTTCCCATGCCTGCTCTTGTGATGTGTTTCCCTCTCAGACTCAGTTTGTGGCTTCCAAGTGGCATCTAGATCATCAGAAGGGGGCTTGGTGAAGAACTTGATGTACTAACCCTCCTTTTCCTTGCTGGGGATTTGGATGCCAATGGAACTTCTAAAGGAGTGGCTTCCTCTTCTTCCTCTGCATGAGGCTCAATTTCCTGAACTGCCCCTACTTCGGGAGGAACAACAGCTACTATTGCGGGCGGTGGCTGCGGCTGTTGACCACTTATCTGCTGTGTTGATGATGTTCCCTCCTGCGTTGATTGTGTACTACTTTGAGATAGCAATAAGTTTAGTTCAGGCTCAGCATCACTGCTTTCCACCATAAGGCTGGCTACCTCTTCCACACTCATCTGCTTGGGCCTGGGTTGGTGGGTTGGGCCCACTGATGTGGAGGTGCTGCCCCCAGCTTGGCCCGCGACACCGCTGCTGCAGGCGTCATTTTTGGTGTACCAAAAAAGGTTTGGGGAGGCACACCAGACTTAAGTAACACTTCCTTCTTCTTCTGTTCCTTCTTCTCCATTGCAACTTTCTTGGTACCGGAGGACCTGCTACCTGCTTTCTTTGGGGGCATCTTCAACAGATGTCAAAACAGCACTCAGTAGCACAAGTTGCAGAGATGCCTGGTCAGGTCACTCACACGTCACGTTGTGTACAGCAGCAGGACGTCGGTCTGGCACCACAACAGTGGATGATGATGACACACCTCCTCTGTCTTTTGTGCACCTAAAAGCAAAAAAGCCAGAAGAACATCAGTCAAAAGATCCATAATATAATATATAACTTATTAGTGTCTGGTGGGTGGTCATCACAATTATTAAACTAGGCCACAAGCTTGGAGGCCTATGCAAAAAGCACAATGCCTGCCTTCCTAAAATGGCGGCCACACACATGCACAGGCCACCCACCACAAATAACCAAAAAGTGATTACAAAGGACAGGAACAGGAAATTTTAGTGTCTGTGGAACTTACTTCCTCTCATAAAAATATTTTGAAAAAAATAAAAGCTTCTCCGTGCTCCAAACCTACAGCTCAATGCCAAACTGAGGAGTTTTTTTTAGCAGAAATGCACAAACAAGCGTTTTCGAGAAGGATCTATGTTGCTCGCGAGATATTGTTTGCCAGATTGCAAAAGCTGCGTGTTCGGGATCGCAAACTGTACAAAAAGGCTTTATCGCGTGCGCGAACACGCATATTGCGAGCGTGAAAATGACGAAAACTGTAAGTCTGCGTTGTCGCGCTGTGCAGTGTTACCAAAAGTACGCGAGCTGAATCCCTAGGCTTACATACTGGCTAAAAAGCCCTATTTATTTAACACACACCCAAAAAATGTTATTCCACCCCAAAAAACACCTTTTGCAATAAAATCCAAAGCCATCCATGGTGTAAAAGAAAATCAACAGACAACACAAACTGTAAATTTAAATAACACACCAAAGATTTGAGGCTGACTACCTCTGGGCCTACTGGCAGACTAGGCCACAAGCTTGGAACAGAATGGCAAAAGCAAGCACACTGCTTGGATGGCTCCACAAAATGGCCACCACACACCCACAACAACAAGAAATGGAAGACATTCAATGTACGCCTATGGCAAAAGCACAATGCCTGCCTTCCTAAAATGGCCGCCACACACATGCACAGGCCACCCACCACAAATAACCAAAAAGTGATTACAAAGGACAGGAACAGGAAGGTTTAGTGTCTGTGGAACTTACTTCCTCTCATAAAAATATTTTGAAAAAAATAAAAGCTTCTCCGTGCTCCAAACCTACAGCTCAATGACAACCTGAGGAGTTTTTTTAGCAGAAATGCACAAACAAGCGTTTTCTAGAAGGATCTATGTTGCTTGCGAGATATTGTTTGCCAGATTGCAAAAGCTGCGTGTTCGGGATCCCGAACTGTACAAAAAGGCTTTATCGCGTGCGCGAACACGCATATTGCGAGCGCGAAGATGACGAAAACTGTAAGTCCGCGTTGTCGCGCTGTGCAGAGTTACGAAAATTACGCGAGCTGAATCCCTAGGCTTACATACTGGCTAAAAAGCCCTATTTATTTAACACACACCCAAAAAATGCTATTCCACCCCAAAAAACACCTTTTGCAATAAAATCCAAAGCCATCCATGGTGTAACAGAAAATCAATAGACAACACAAACTGTAAATTTAAATAACGCACCAAAGATTTGAGGCTGACTACCTCTGGGCCTACTGGCAGACTAGGCCACAAGCTTGGAACAGAATGGCAAAAGCAAGCACACTGCTTGGATGGCTCCACAAAATGGCCGCCACACACCCACAACAACAAGAAATGGAAGACAGTCAATGTACGCCTATGGCAAAAGCACAATGCCTGCCTTCCTAAAATGGCCGCCACACACATGCACAGGCCACCCACCACAAATAACCAAAAAGTGATTACAAAGGACAGGAACAGGAAGTTTTAGTGTCTGTGGAACTTACTTCCTCTCATAAAAATATTTTGAAAAAAATAAAAGCTTCTCCGTGCTCCAAACCTACAGCTCAATGACAACCTGAGGAGTTTTTTTAGCAGAAATGCACAAACAAGCGTTTTCGAGAAGGATCTATGTTGCTCGCGAGATATTGTTTGCCAGATTGCAAAAGCTGCGTGTTCGGGATCGCGAACTGTACAAAAAGGCTTTCTCGCGTGCGCGAACACGCATATTGCGAGCGCGAAGATGACGCAAACTGTAAGTCCGCGTTGTCGCGCTGTGCAGAGTTACGAAAAGTACGCGAGCTGAATCCCTAGGCTTACATACTGGCTAAAAAGCCCTATTTATTTAACACACACCCAAAAAATGCTATTCCACCCCAAAAAACACATTTTGCAATAAAATCCAAAGCCATCCATGGTGTAACAGAAAATCAATAGACAACACAAACTGTAAATTTAAATAACGCACCAAAGATTTGAGGCTGACTACCTCTGGGCCTACTGGCAGACTAGGCCACAAGCTTGGAACAGAATGGCAAAAGCAAGCACACTGCTTGGATGGCTCCACAAAATGGCCACCACACACCCACAACAAGAAGAAATGGAAGACAGTCAATGTACGCCTATGGCAAAAGCACAATGCCTGCCTTCCTAAAATGGCCGCCACACACATGCACAGGCCACCCACCACAAATAACCAAAAAGTGATTACAAAGGAGAGGAACAGGAAGTTTTAGTGTCTGTGGAACTTACTTCCTCTCATAAAAATATTTTGAAAAAAATAAAAGCTTCTCCGTGCTCCAAACCTACAGCTCAATGACAACCTGAGGAGTTTTTTTAGCAGAAATGCACAAACAAGCGTTTTCGAGAAGGATCTATGTTGCTCGCGAGATATTGTTTGCCAGATTGCAAAAGCTGCGTGTTCGGGA
Organism: Triturus cristatus; assembly: GCF_964204655.1. Taxonomy (NCBI): domain Eukaryota; kingdom Metazoa; phylum Chordata; class Amphibia; order Caudata; family Salamandridae; genus Triturus; species Triturus cristatus. The sequence continues at coordinate 1,646,157,012 of NC_140589.1, read as the reverse complement.
TCGCGAACTGTACAAAAAGGCTTTCTCGCGTGCGCGAACACGCATATTGCGAGCGCGAAGATGACGCAAACTGTAAGTCCGCGTTGTCGCGCTGTGCAGAGTTACGAAAAGTACGCGAGCTGAATCCCTAGGCTTACACACTGGCTAAAAAGCCCTATTTATTTAACACACACCCAAAAACATGCTATTCCACCCCAAAAAACACCTTTTGCAATAAAATTTAAAGCCATCCATGGTGTAACAGAAAATCAACAGACAACACAAACTGTAAATTTAAATAACGCACCAAAGATTTGAGGCTGACTACCTCTGGGCCTACTGGCAGACTAGGCCACAAGCTTGGAACAGAATGGCAAAAGCAAGCACACTGCTTGGATGGCTCCACAAAATGGCCGCCACACACCCACAACAACAAGAAATGGAAGACAGTCAATGTACGCCTATGGCAAAAGCACAATGCCTGCCTTCCTAAAATGGCCGCCACACACATGCACAGGCCACCCACCACAAATAACCAAAAAGTGATTACAAAGGACAGGAACAGGAAGTTTTAGTGTCTGTGGAACTTACTTCCTCTCATAAAAATATTTTGAAAAAAATAAAAGCTTCTCCAGGCTCCAAACCTACAGCTCAATGACAACCTGAGGAGTTTTTTTAGCAGAAATGCACAAACAAGCGTTTTCGAGAAGGATCTATGTTGCTCGCGAGATATTGTTTGCCAGATTGCAAAAGCTGCGTGTTCGGGATCGCGAACTGTACAAAAAGGCTTTCTCGCGTGCGCGAACACGCATATTGCGAGCGCGAAGATGACGCAAACTGTAAGTCCGCGTTGTCGCGCTGTGCAGAGTTACGAAAAGTACGCGAGCTGAATCCCTAGGCTTACATACTGGCTAAAAAGCCCTATTTATTTAACACACACCCAAAAAATGCTATTCCACCCCAAAAAACACATTTTGCAATAAAATCCAAAGCCATCCATGGTGTAACAGAAAATCAATAGACAACACAAACTGTAAATTTAAATAACGCACCAAAGATTTGAGGCTGACTACCTCTCGGCCTACTGGCAGACTAGGCCACAAGCTTGGAACAGAATGGCAAAAGCAAGCACACTGCTTGGATGGCTCCACAAAATGGCCACCACACACCCACAACAACAAGAAATGGAAGACAGTCAATGTACGCCTATGGCAAAAGCACAATGCCTGCCTTCCTAAAATGGCCGCCACACACATGCACAGGCCACCCACCACAAATAACCAAAAAGTGATTACAAAGGACAGGAACAGGAAGTTTTAGTGTCTGTGGAACTTACTTCCTCTCATAAAAATATTTTGAAAAAAATAAAAGCTTCTCCGTGCTCCAAACCTACAGCTCAATGACAACCTGAGGAGTTTTTTTAGCAGAAATGCACAAACAAGCGTTTTCGAGAAGGATCTATGTTGCTCGCGAGATATTGTTTGCCAGATTGCAAAAGCTGCGTGTTCAGGATCGCGAACTGTACAAAAAGGCTTTATCGCGTGCGCGAACACGCATATTGCGAGCGTGAAAATGACGAAAACTGTAAGTCCGCGTTGTCGCGCTGTGCAGAGTTCCTAAAAATACCCGAGCTGAATCCCTAGGCTTACATACTGGCTAAAAAGCCCTATTTATTTAACACACACCCAAAAAATGCTATTCCACCCCAAAAAACACCTTTTGCAATAAAATCCAAAGCCATCCATGGTGTAAAAGAAAATCAACAGACAACACAAACTGTAAATTTAAATAACGCACCAAAGATTTGAGGCTGACTACCTCTGGGCCTACTGGCAGACTAGGCCACAAGCTTGGAACAGAATGGCAAAAGCAAGCACACTGCTTGGATGGCTCCACAAAATGGCCGCCACACACCCACAACAACAAGGAATGGAAGACAGTCAATGTTCGCCTATGGCAAAAGCACAATGCCTGCCTTCCTAAAATGGCCGCCACACACATGCACAGGCCACCCACGACAAATAAACAAAAAGTGATTACAAAGGACAGGAACAGGAAGTTTTACTGTCTGTGGAACTTACTTCCTCTCATAAAAATATTTTGAAAAAAATAAAAGCTTCTCCGTGCTCCAAACCTACAGCTCAATGACAACCTGAGGAGTTTTTTTAGCAGAAATGCACAAACAAGCGTTTTCGAGAAGGATCTATGTTGCTTGCGAGATATTGTTTGCCAGATTGCAAAAGCTGCGTGTTCAGGATCGCGAACTGTACAAAAAGGCTTTATCGCGTGCGCGAACACGCATATTGCGAGCGCGAAGATGACGAAAACTGTAAGTCCGCGTTGTCGCGCTGTGCAGAGTTACGAAAAGTACGCGAGCTGAATCCCTAGGCTTACATACTGGCTAAAAAGCCCTATTTATTTAACACACACCCAAAAAATGCTATTCCACCCCAAAAAACACATTTTGCAATAAAATCCAAAGCCATCCATGGTGTAACAGAAAATCAATAGACAACACAAACTGTAAATTTAAATAACGCACCAAAGATTTGAGGCTGACTACCTCTGGGCCTACTGGCAGACTAGGCCACAAGCTTGGAACAGAATGGCAAAAGCAAGCACACTGCTTGGATGGCTCCACAAAATGGCCGCCACACACCCACAACAACAAGAAATGGAAGACAGTCAATGTACGCCTATGGCAAAAGCACAATGCCTGCCTTCCTAAAATGGCCGCCACACACATGCACAGGCCACCCACCACAAATAACCAAAAAGTGATTACAAAGGACAGGAACAGGAAGTTTTAGTGACTGTGGAACTTACTTCCTCTCATAAAAATATTTTGAAAAAAATAAAAGCTTCTCCGTGCTCCAAACCTACAGCTCAATGACAACCTGAGGAGTTTTTTTAGCAGAAATGCACAAACAAGCGTTTTCGAGAAGGATCTATGTTGCTCGCGAGATATTGTTTGCCAGATTGCAAAAGCTGCGTGTTCAGGATCGCGAACTGTACAAAAAGGCTTTATCGCGTGCGCGAACACGCATATTGCGAGCGTGAAAATGACGAAAACTGTAAGTCCGCGTTGTCGCGCTGTGCAGAGTTCCCAAAAATACCCGAGCTGAATCCCTAGGCTTACATACTGGCTAAAAAGCCCTATTTATTCAACACACACCCAAAAAATGCTATTCCACCCCAAAAAACACCTTTTGCAATAAAATCCAAAGCCATCCATGGTGTAAAAGAAAATCAACAGACAACACAAACTGTAAATTTAAATAACGCACCAAAGATTTGAGGCTGACTACCTCTGGGCCTACTGGCAGACTAGGCCACAAGCTTGGAACAGAATGGCAAAAGCAAGCACACTGCTTGGATGGCTCCACAAAATGGCCGCCACACACCCACAACAACAAGAAATGGAAGACAGTCAATGTACGCCTATGGCAAAAGCACAATGCCTGCCTTCCTAAAATGGCCACCACACACATGCACAGGCCACCCACGACAAATAAACAAAAAGTGATTACAAAGGACAGGAACAGGAAGTTTTACTGTCTGTGGAACTTACTTCCTCTCATAAAAATATTTTGAAAAAAATAAAAGCTTCTCCGTGCTCCAAACCTACAGCTCAATGACAACCTGAGGAGTTTTTTTAGCAGAAATGCACAAACAAGCGTTTTCGAGAAGGATCTATGTTGCTTGCGAGATATTGTTTGCCAGATTGCAAAAGCTGCGTGTTCGGGATCGCGAACTGTACAAAAAGGCTTTATCGCGTGCGCGAACACGCATATTGCGAGCGCGAAAATGACGAAAACCGTAAGTCCGCGTTGTCGTGCTGTGCAGAGTTACCAAAAGTACGCGAGCTGAATCCCTAGGCTTACATTTTGGCTAAAAAGCCCTATTTATTTAACACACACCCAAAAAATGCTATTCCACCCCAAAAAACACCTTTTGCAATAAAATCCAAAGCCATCCATGGTGTAAAAGAAAATCAACAGAGAACACAAACTGTAAATTTAAATAACGCACCAAAGATTTGAGGCTGACTACCTCTGGGCCTACTGGCAGACTAGGCCACAAGCTTGGAACAGAATGGCAAAAGCAAGCACACTGCTTGGATGGCTCCACAAAATGGCCGCCACACACCCACAACAACAAGAAATGGAAGACAGTCAATGTACGCCTATGGCAAAAGCACAATGCCTGCCTTCCTAAAATTGCCGCCACACAAATGCACAGGCCACCCACCACAAATAACCAAAAAGGGATTACAAAGGAGAGGAACAGGAAGTTTTAGTGTCTGTGGAACTTACTTCCTCTCATAAAAATATTTTGAAAAAAATAAAAGCTTCTCCGTGCTCCAAACCTACAGCTCAATGACAACCTGAGGAGTTTTTTCAGCAGAAATGCACAAACAAGCGTTTTCGAGAAGGATCTATGTTGCTTGCGAGATATTGTTTGCCAGATTGCAAAAGCTGCTTGTTCGGGATCGCGAACTGTACAAAAAGGCTTTATCGCGTGCGCGAACACGCATATTGCGAGCGCGAAAATGACGAAAACTGTAAGTCCGCGTTGTCGCGCTGTGCAGAGTTACGAAAAGTACGCGAGCTGAATCCCTAGGCTTACACACTGGCTAAAAAGCCCTATTTATTTAACACACACCCAAAAACATGCTATTCCACCCCAAAAAACACCTTTTGCAATAAAATCCAAAGCCATCCATGGTGTAAAAGAAAATCAACAGACAACACAAACTGTAAATTTAAATAACGCACCAAAGATTTGAGGCTGACTACCTCTGGGCCTACTGGCAGACTAGGCCACAAGCTTGGAACAGAATGGCAAAAGCAAGCACACTGCTTGGATGGCTCCACAAAATGGCCGCCACACACCCACAACAACAAGAAATGGAAGACAGTCAATGTACGCCTATGGCAAAAGCACAATGCCTGCCTTCCTAAAATGGCTACCACACACATGCACAGGCCACCCACGACAAATAAACAAAAAGTGATTACAAAGGACAGGAACAGGAAGTTTTACTGTCTGTGGAACTTACTTCCTCTCATAAAAATATTTTGAAAAAAATAAAAGCTTCTCCGTGCTCCAAACCTACAGCTCAATGACAACCTGAGGAGTTTTTTTAGCAGAAATGCACAAACAAGCGTTTTCGAGAAGGCTCTATGTTGCTTGCGAGATATTGTTTGCCAGATTGCAAAAGCTGCGTGTTCGGGATCGCGAACTGTACAAAAAGGCTTTATCGCGTGCGCGAACACGCATATTGCGAGCGCGAAAATGACGAAAACCGTAAGTCCGCGTTGTCGTGCTGTGCAGAGTTACCAAAAGTACGCGAGCTGAATCCCTAGGCTTACATTTTGGCTAAAAAGCCCTATTTATTTAACACACACCCAAAAAATGCTATTCCACCCCAAAAAACACCTTTTGCAATAAAATCCAAAGCCATCCATGGTGTAAAAGAAAATCAACAGAGAACACAAACTGTAAATTTAAATAACGCACCAAAGATTTGAGGCTGACTACCTCTGGGCCTACTGGCAGACTAGGCCACAAGCTTGGAACAGAATGGCAAAAGCAAGCACACTGCTTGGATGGCTCCACAAAATGGCCGCCACACACCCACAACAACAAGAAATGGAAGACAGTCAATGTACGCCTATGGCAAAAGCACAATGCCTGCCTTCCTAAAATTGCCGCCACACAAATGCACAGGCCACCCACCACAAATAACCAAAAAGGGATTACAAAGGAGAGGAACAGGAAGTTTTAGTGTCTGTGGAACTTACTTCCTCTCATAAAAATATTTTGAAAAAAATAAAAGCTTCTCCGTGCTCCAAACCTACAGCTCAATGACAACCTGAGGAGTTTTTTCAGCAGAAATGCACAAACAAGCGTTTTCGAGAAGGATCTATGTTGCTTGCGAGATATTGTTTGCCAGATTGCAAAAGCTGCTTGTTCGGGATCGCGAACTGTACAAAAAGGCTTTATCGCGTGCGCGAACACGCATATTGCGAGCGCGAAAATTACGAAAACTGTAAGTCCGCGTTGTCGCGCTGTGCAGAGTTACGAAAAGTACGCGAGCTGAATCCCTAGGCTTACACACTGGCTAAAAAGCCCTATTTATTTAACACACACCCAAAAACATGCTATTCCACCCCAAAAAACACCTTTTGCAATAAAATTTAAAGCCATCCATGGTGTAACAGAAAATCAACAGACAACACAAACTGTAAATTTAAATAACGCACCAAAGATTTGAGGCTGACTACCTCTGGGCCTACTGGCAGACTAGGCCACAAGCTTGGAACAGAATGGCAAAAGCAAGCACACTGCTTGTATGGCTCCACAAAATGGCCGACACACACCCACAACAACAAGAAATGGAAGACAGTCAATGTACGCCTATGGCAAAAGCACAATGCCTGCCTTCCTAAAATGGCCGCCACACACATGCACAGGCCACCCACCACAAATAACCAAAACGTGATTACAAAGGACAGGAACAGGAAGTTTTAGTGTCTGTGGAACTTACTTCCTCTCATAAAAATATTTTGAAAAAAATGAAAAGCTTCTCCGTGCTCCAAACCTACAGCTCAATGACAACCTGAGGAGTTTTTTTAGCAGAAATGCACAAACAAGCGTTTTCTAGAAGGATCTATGTTGCTTGCGAGATATTGTTTGCCAGATTGCAAAAGCTGCGTGTTCGGGATCGCGAACTGTACAAAAAGGCTTTATCGCGTGCGCGAACACGCATATTGCGAGCGCGAAAATGACGAAAACTGTAAGTCCGCGTTGTCGCGCTGTGCAGAGTTACGAAAAGTACGCGAGCTGAATCCCTAGGCTTACATACTGGCTAAAAAGCCCTATTTATTTAACACACACCCAAAAAATGCTATTCCACCCCAAAAAACACCTTTTGCAATAAAATCCAAAGCCATCCATGGTGTAAAAGAAAATCAACAGAGAACACAAACTGTAAATTTAAATAACGCACCAAAGATTTGAGGCTGACTACCTCTGGGCCTACTGGCAGACTAGGCCACAAGCTTGGAACAGAATGGCAAAAGCAAGCACACTGCTTGTATGGCTCCACAAAATGGCCGACACACACCCACAACAACAAGAAATGGAAGACAGTCAATGTACGCCTATGGCAAAAGCACAATGCCTGCCTTCCTAAAATGGCCGCCACACACATGCACAGGCCACCCACCACAAATAACCAAAAAGTGATTACAAAGGACAGGAACAGGAAGTTTTAGTGTCTGTGGAACTTACTTCCTCTCATAAAAATATTTTGAAAAAAATAAAAGCTTCTCCGTGCTCCAAACCTACAGCTCAATGACAACCTGAGGAGTTTTTTTAGCAGAAATGCACAAACAAGCGTTTTCGAGAAGGATCTATGTTGCTCGCGAGATATTGTTTGCCAGATTGCAAAAGCTGCGTGTTCGCAAACTGTACAAAAAGGCTTTATCGCGTGCGCGAACACACATATTCCGAGCGCGAAAATGACGAAAACTGTAAGTCCGCGTTGTCGCGCTGTGCAGAGTTACCAAAGAACGCAAGCTGAATCCCTAGGCTTACATACTGGCTAAAAAGCCCTATTTATTTAACACACACCCAAAAAATGCTATTCCACCCCAAAAAACACCTTTTGCAATAAAATCCAAAGCCATCCATGGTGTAAAAGAAAATCAACAGAGAACACAAACTGTAAATTTAAATAACGCACCAAAGATTTGAGGCTGACTACCTCTGGGCCTACTGGCAGACTAGGCCACAAGCTTGGAACAGAATGGCAAAAGCAAGCACACTGCTTGGATGGCTCCACAAAATGGCCGCCACACACCCACAACAACAAGAAATGGAAGACAGTCAATGTACGCCTATGGCAAAAGCACAATGCCTGCCTTCCTAAAATGGCCACCACACACATGCACAGGCCACACACCACAAATAACCAAAAAGTGATTACAAAGGACAGGAACAGGAAGTTTTAGTGTCTGTGGAACTTACTTTCTCTCATAAAAATATTTTGAAAAAAATAAAAGCTTCTCCGTGCTCCAAACCTACAGCTCAATGACAACCTGAAGAGTTTTTTTAGCAGAAATGCACAAACAAGCGTTTTCGAGAAGGATCTATGTTGCTCGCGAGATATTGTTTGCCAGATTGCAAAAGCTGCGTGTTCGGGATCGCGAACTGTACAAAAAGGCTTTATCACGTGCGCGAACACGCATATTGCGAGCGCGAAAATGACGAAAACTGTAAGTCTGCGTTGTCGCGCTGTGCAGAGTTACGAAAAGTACGCGAGCTGAATCCCTAGGCTTACATACTGGCTAAAAAGCCCTATTTATTTAACACACACCCAAAAAATGCTATTCCACCCCAAAAAACACCTTTTGCAATAAAATCCAAAGCCATCCATGGTGTAAAAGAAAATCAACAGACAACACAAACTGTAAATTTAAATAATGCACCAAAGATTTGAGGCTGACTACCTCTGGGCCTACTGGCAGACTAGGCCACAAGCTTGGAACACTCAATGTAAGCCTATGGCAAAAGCACAATGTCTGCCTTAACAAAATGGGTGCCACACACATGGCCAGGAGGACACAACAACAAGCATAATCCAAGGGGAACAAAGAAACGAAATACAGGCCTTTATGGAAAAAGAAGCACACACTACTAAACTACCCCCACAAAATTGCCACAAGCCACATGGGCACTCACAGTCACAACAGGCCATGGAAAACAATGAACTGAAGCAGGCCTATAATATATGACCGGACAAAGGAGGCCTGCTAAACAACACAGCTTTAATACACAAATGAAAATGAACAGGGCTACGAAAGGATTGGAAAGAAGTTACACATCAAGCACATTCATCCCAAAAAGGTATTTCACACACACACCAACAGAGAAATACACCACTGCCACATTTAGCATTTCAAATAATCCTATGCCATCCATGCCCTACATGATGTTGAAAATTCTACAGACACCACGAAACATGAACCCATGGGTACCCTACTGGCTGAAATTGCAGAGAAAAACAACTAGGCACCTATTGAAAGCAGAGGCCACCCGCCACAACAATAATTTTAAAAAACAATGAAAAACCCAGAAAAATGTAGGTAATACAAATACAAGCGGCAATGAAACAAACACACCAATTCTCCAACTTACTTGTAGTAAATTAAATCTCAAATCAAAAAGTCCTCAAATAAGTCCAATCCAATGGTATGAGCAGACAGGCACAAAAAGTGATCCTTCCAGCTCCAAATCCAAATGAAAGTGAACAGCACATGCACAAAGCACTGGGAGGAGCCTGCTGGACAGGAACAGGAAGTTGTAGACTCAGGGGCACTTCCTTCCTCTTGAAAAAAAGAGTTAAAAAAATTAAAGGACTCCTCCTTACACAAAAGACTACAGCAAAATCACAATCTGAGGAGTTTTATGAGCTAAATTATCATTTTAGAGAAGGTTTTATGAAGATCGTGAGATATTCTTCGCCAGATTGTAGTTTTTGCATGTTCGGGATCGCGATCTTACCAAGACAGCCGCCGGAAGTCAGCTCGCGCTCCCGAATGACGTGTTCGCGTTCGCACACTCTCGTGGGATTGGGCAGCCATAGTACAAATCTCTTGGCGCTTGCGAACGGACAGAAAAGCAAGTTGGCGATCGCAGAATCAAGGTAAGACGTTACCGCGCGCGCAAGAATGAATATTGAGCGCGCGAGGAAGCAAAACTACTACGCTACGCGCTAGATTGCGTAGCAATCTGCAACTTCGCACTCTATGCGAATCGCGAACTTGCCTAAACTTTGCAAGCTCCGCGAACGGAGTGTAGTTCAACGCCCAGGCTTACTATAAAGTACTGAGGTGCTGTAGTGACTGGAATCGGGGATGGAAAGGAAATATTGTTCGGGTGAGATGGTCGCTCACTGGAAAAGGAAAAATGGTGTCTCTGGCTTTCGTTAAGTTTTGCATCGTCATGCTGTTGTGACATTGAGGGTATATTGTTATTGATGGCATAGTGAATTTGCTGACTGGTGGTGTGTTATTTGCTATATAGAGTTTGTTACTGTCGTTGTGGGAGGATTCTGACGTCCTTAGGTGTGACTGAGACTTTATAATCTTTAAAGTTAGAGGGTGCGAGAAATGTTGTGGTGAGTCCACGAGGTAGGTTGAGTTATGCCCACTGTCTAGGAGATTAATTTGAGGGGTATAATACCCTTTGTGTTGTTTAGGGGTGAAATGCCCTGTGTGTTTGCCTTGATGTGAGGCGTAGTGGGTTGGATGATACCCACTGTCTAGGGATGAAAGATATCCTGTGTGTGTAGTGCCTTTAACTGTGCATGTACTGCCTTTAATGTTAGGTGAGGTGGGATGTTACCCACTGTTTGAGGGGTGATAGATACTCTGCGTGGGTGGTTACTTTGAGTGTGTAGCGAGGTGGGGATTTTACCCACTGTTTGAGGGATGATATTTACCCTGTGTCTGTAGAGTGCCTTGAGGGAGAGACGAGGTGGGTTAAGTTATGCATTACCCACTATTCAGGGGTTGTGAAGATGCCCTGTTTGTGTGTAGTTGTGCCTTGACAGTGAGGTGAGGTGGTTTGATATACCTACTGTTGGAGGGGTGAGAGATACCCTGTGCACAGTTGTGGTTTGTGTGTGAGGTGAGGTGGGTGAGCACCCACTGTTTTATAGGATGTAACTTTTACTTTGTGGTTTTCCCAGTTTGGATGGGCATGTAGTTTTTGATGAATTATTTTGGATGTGTTGTGTGTGCATTTTGTCATCTTGCGTTCAAATGATTTTGTATAATCATTATGAGGGGGAGCTGTGTTGTAATCTACTTGTTGGGTTAATGCATCCTCCCCATTGTTGTTCTCTGTATTGATGCTCAGCCAGTGGTGAGGTCATTACAAGGCTGGAGTGTTGGTGCTTGAAGTGAAAGAGTCAGTTGGAGTGTATGGGCTGAGCGGCAAGGAGGCTGCTCCTTGTGGGGCATTACATGGATATTACCATCTTACTATCACCTGAAACTGAAGCTGTAACCTGAAGAATAAATCCATAATCTTTATCGAAATGACCTGTCTATGTGGCATACTTCGTTTTAACAATTCTGTCTTCTGTATCAATGTCATGGGTACACAAATGTGTAAGCCCAGAAGTAAGAGAAATCAGAGAGGGGAACTTGCCCAACAATTGGCGACAGTCCCTCTGCTGTTCTGGGGTTACGGTAGAGGTGAGGCTGACAGCCTCCACTGACCTATCTTCTCTTTTGATGATAGGAGGTCAGGGAGAGGTTTATTCTTCTCTTCCTCCCCATCATTTGTCACCAACAGCATGGTGACTTCAGACGTCTTAAAGTCTGTCTTGAGACAGAAGATATGGCGGACCCTTAAGGGTAGTCTGGTAGTCTGGAGGGCCTCCAAGTAGGTGGCCTCCCCCTTCCTCTCAACGATCTCATAAGGCCCAGTCCAATGGTCTTGAAGATCCCTTGGCTCCACTGGATCCATTATCCACACTTTGGGCCCGATTCACAGAACTAACTTAAGACAAAATCCTAAACTTACTACCATTTTGGTATTCACAGAAGGCACTTACTTATTTTGGTATTCACAGAAGGCACTTACTCATTTCGGTATTCACAGAAGTTAGGAGTCCTAACTTTAGGACTCCTAAATGCCTTCTGTGAATACCGAAAGTCTTAAAATTAGGATTTTTCCCAATTTAGGGGCCGATTCCGATCCTGGAAAAACCGGGTACGAACCGTCGGTCGGAGCGTTTTCTCCGTCCGACTCGTACCCGGGAAAAAAACATTACAAACATGCAAGTACGATTCGCACGGAAACACCATTTCCGTACGAATCGTAAAAAACACCGACCGACGAAAATATACATACAAATGTGATCCGGGAAAGCGCCGACGTGACGTCGGTACGCATGCAGGCTGTGTTTCACGAACCAGGAAGTACGATCCGCACCGACGTCACCCCGCACGGATAAAATTCTCCGCCTGCCAAAAACTGCCGGGAAATCAGGACGACGCGCACAAGGAGCACCTGTACGCGACGGACAGCCATGGACCCGATCCTACGTGTCATCCCAGCCCTCATAGCAGTCCACCTGCTCTACAGGAACCGACGCAGACGCCGCAGAAGGTCAGAACAACACCCAGGGGCAAAGGGGGGGGCAGGGGCAGGACACAAAACCCCCACCCAAGTCACAAATCATACATGCCCTGGACATACCTGACCTTCAGGGCCTGGTCACTTCGAGAGGGTGAGGGCGTGTCCAGCAACGGAAGTGGATGTACACGCGAACTGGCAACACAACAAGTCCGGTATGTACCGTACCCACGCCTTAAGAGCATGGGTATGAGTGGTACCACGCCCACCCCTACGTCACCCCAATAATGGCGGTACAGCCCGTACCCACGTTCCAAAGGCCTGGCTACGGGCCGTACCCCCACCCGTGTATGTACGATGCGTACCAACACCCCACCCGTGGATGTACGGACCGTACTCACACCCGTGTACGTAAGGAGCGTACCCCCCCCCAACAGTGTATGTATGGAGCGTACCCCCACCCCAACAGTGTATGTATGGAGCGTACCCCCACCCCAACAGTGTATGTACGGACCGTACCCACACCCGCGTATGTATGGAGCGTACCCCCACCCCAACAGTGTAAGTACGGACCGTACCCCCACCCGTGTATGCATGGAGCGTACCCAGACCCGCGTATGTTCGGAGCGTACCCCCACCCGTGTATGTACGGACCATACCCACACCCGCGTACGTATGGAGCGTACCCCCACCCCAACAGTGTATGTATGGAACATACCCCCACCCCAACAGTGTATGTATGGAGCGTACCCCCACCCCAACAGTGTATGTACGGACCGTACCCCCACCCGTGTATGAATGGAGCGTACCCAGACCCGCGTATGTTCGGAGCGTACCCCCACCCGTGTATGTACGGACGTACCCACACCCGCGTACGTATGGAGCATACCCCCACCCCAACAGTGTATGTACGGACCGTACCCCCACCCATGTATGCATGGAGCGTACCCAGACCCGCGTATGTTCGGAGCGTACCCCCACCCGTGTATGTACGATGCGTACCAACACCCCACCCGTGGATGTACGGACCGTACCCACACCCGTGTACGTATGGAGCGTACCCCCACCCCAACAGTGTATGTATGGAGCGTACCCCCACCCCAACAGTGTATGTATGGAGCGTACCCCCACCCCAACAGTGTATGTACGGACCGTACCCACACCCGCGTATGTATGGAGCGTACCCCCACCCCAACAGTGTAAGTACGGACCGTACCCCCACCCGTGTATGCATGGAGCGTACCCAGACCCACGTATGTTCGGAGCGTACCCCCACCCGTGTATGTACGGACCGTACCCACACCCGCGTACGTATGGAGCGTACCCCCACCCCAACAGTGTATGTATGGAGCGTACCCCCACCCCAACAGTGTATGTACGGACCGTACCCCCACCCATGTATGTATGGAGCGTACATGGCTAGACACAGGAGGGGTGTGTGCAGAGTCCTCCCAGCAGTGCCCAGACGCAGGCGGGGTGGGTGTAGAGTCCCCCCAGCAGTGCCCAGACACAGGAGGGGTGGGTACAGAGTCCTCTCAGCAGTGCCCAGATGCAGGAGGGGTGGGTGTAGAGTCCCCCCAGCAGTGCCCAGACACAGGAGGGGTGGGTGCCTATCACTCCCAGCAGTGCCCAGACACAGGAGGGGTGGGTGCCCATCACTCCCAGCAGTGCACAGACACAGGAGGGGTGGGTGTAGAGTCCCCCCAGCAGTGCCCAGACGCAGGAGGGGTGGGTGCCTATCACTCCCAGCAGTGCACAGACACAGGAGGGGTGGGTGTAGAGTCCTCCCAGCAGTGCCCAGACACAGGAGGGGTGGGTGCAGAGTCCCCCCAGCAGTGCCCAGACACAGGAGGGGTGGGTGCAGAGTCCTCCTAGCAGTGCCCAGACGCAGGAGGGGTGGGTGTAGAGTCCCCCTGCAGTGCCCAGACACAGGAGGGGTGGGTGCCTGTCACTCCCAGCAGTGCACAGACGCAGGAGGGGTGGGTGTAGAGTCCCCCCAGCAGTGCCCAGACGCAGGAGGGGTGGGTGCCTATCACTCCCAGCAGTGCACAGACACAGGAGGGGTGGGTGCCTATCACTCCCAGCAGTGCCCAGACACATGAGGGGTGGGTGCCCATTACTCCCAGCAGTGCACAGACACAGGAGGGGTGGGTGTAGAGTCCCCCCAGCAGTGCCCAGACACAGGAGGGGTGGGTGCCTATCACTCCCAGCAGTGCCCAGACACAGGAGGGGTGGGTGCAGAGTCCTCCCAGCAGTGCCCAGATGCAGGAGGGGTGTGTGCCTATCACTCCCAGCAGTGCCCAGACACAGGAGGGGTGGGTGCAGAGTCCTCCCAGCAGTGCCCAGACACAGGAGGGGTGGGTGCAGAGTCCTCCCAGCAGTGCCCAGACGCATGAGGGGTGGGTGTAGAGTCCCCCCAGCAGTGCCCAGACACAGGAGGGGTGGGTGCCTATCACTCCCAGCAGTGCACAGACGCAGGAGGGGTGGGTGTAGAGTCCCCCCAGCAGTGCCCAGACGCAGGAGGGGTGGGTGCCTATCACTCCCAGCAGTGCACAGACACAGGAGGAGTGGGTGCCTATCACTCCCAGCAGTGCCCAGACACAGGAGGGGTGGGTGCCCATCACTCCCAGCAGTGCACAGACACAGGAGGGGTGGGTGTAGAGTCCCCCCAGCAGTGCCCACACACAGGAGGGGTGGGTGCCTATCACTCCCAGCAGTGCACAGACACAGGAGGGGTGGATGCAGAGTCCTCCCAGCAGTGCCCAGACGCAGGAGGGGTGGGTGTAGAGTCCCCCCAGCAGTGCCCAGACACAGGAGGGGTGGGCGCAGAGTCCTCCCAGCAGTGCCCAGACGCAGGAGGGGTGGGTGTAGAGTCCCCCCAGCAGTGCCCAGACACAGGAGGGGTGGGTGCCTATCACTCCCAGCAGTGCACAGATGCAGGAGGGGTGGGTGTAGAGTCCTCCCAGCAGTGCCCAGATGCAGGAGGGGTGGGTGTAGAGTCCCCCCAGCAGTGCCCAGACACAGGAGGGGTGGGTGCCTATCACTCCCAGCAGTGCCCAGACACAGGAGGGGTGGGCGCCTATCACTCCCAGCAGTGCACAGACACAGGAGGGGTGGGTGCAGAGTCCTCCCAGCAGTGCCCAGACGCAGGAGGGGTGGGTGTAGAGTCCCCCCAGCAGTGCCCAGACACAGGAGGGGTGGGTGCCTATCACTCCCAGCAGTGCACAGACACAGGAGGGGTGGGTGCAGAGTCCTCCCAGCAGTGCCCAGACGCAGGAGGGGTGGGTGTAGAGTCCCCCCAGCAGTGCCCAGACACAGGAGGGGTGGGTGCAGAGTCCTCCCAGCAGTGCCCAGACGCAGGAGGGGTGTGTGCCTATCACTCCCAGCAGTGCCCAGACACAGGAGGGGTGGGTGCAGAGTCCTCCCAGCAGTGCCCAGACGCAGGAGGGGTGGGTGCCTATCACTCCCAGCAGTGCCCAGACACAGGAGGGGTGGGTGCCCATCACTACCAGCAGTGCACAGACACAGGAGGGGTGGGTGTAGAGTCCCCCCAGCAGTGCCCAGACGCAGGAGGGGTGGGTGCCTATCACTCCCAGCAGTGCACAGACACAGGAGGGGTGGGTGTAGAGTCCTCCCAGCAGTGCCCAGACGCAGGAGGGGTGGGTGTAGAGTCCCCCCAGCAGTGCCCAGACACTGGTGGGGTGGGGGTATGCTCCATTCATACACGGGTGGGGGTACGGTCTGTACATACATGGGTGGGGTGTTGGTACGCTCCATTCATACACGGGTGGGGGTACGGTCTGTACATACACGGGTGGGGTGGGGGTACGTTCCGTACATACACAAGTGGGGTGGGGGTACGGTCCGTACATACACGGGTGGGGTGTTGGTACGCTCCATTCATACACGGGTGGGGGTACGGTCTGTACTTACATGGGTGGGGTGTGGGTACGGTCCGTACATACACGGGTGGGGTGTTGGTACGCTCCATTCATACACGGGTGGGGGTACGGTCCGTACATACACGGGTGGGATGTTGGTTCGCTCCATTCATACACGGGTGGGGGTACAGTCCGTACATACATGGGTTGGGTGGGGGTACGGTCCGTACATACACGGGTGGGTTGGGGGTACGGTCCGTACATACACGGGTGGGGTGTTGGTACGCTCCATTCATACACGGGTGGGGGTACAGTCCGTACATACACGGGTGGGGTGGGGGTACAGTCTGTACATACACGGGTGGGGTGGGGGTACGGTCCGTACATACATGGGTGGGGTGTTGGTACGCTCCATTCATACACGGGTGGGGGTACGGTCCGTACATACACGGGTGGGGTGGGGGTATAGTCCGTACATACACGGGTGGGGTGGGGGTATGGTCCGTACATACACGGGTGGGGTGGGGGTACGGTCCGTACATACACGGGTGGGGTGTTGGTACTCTCCATTCATACACGGGTGGGGGTACGGTCCGTACATACACGGGTGGGGTGGGGGTACGGTCTGTACATACACGGGTGGGGTGTTGGTACGCTCCATTCATACATGGGTGGGGGTACGGTCCGTACATACATGGGTGGGGTGGGGGTACGGTCCGTACATACACAGGTGGGGTGGGGGTACGGTTTGTACATACACGGGTGGGGGTTCGGCGCGTACATCCGCGGCCGGGGGGCATTTTGCGCGTACATGCGGGGTCTGTGGTGGGGTGTTCGGCGCGTATGCGGGCACGTGTCTCCATGCTTGCTATGGGTGTTCGGTCCGTTCGGTGTTTTTTGCATACAGTTGTGAAATCGAAAGGACGGGAGTGATCGTACTTGCGCGGTCGGACTTCATTTTTCCGATTCGTACGGTAAATCGTCCGGGGATGTGTCGGACACAATTTCCGACCCGAGGACGTGTCGGGGACTTTTCCGGATGTGATTCGTATGGAGTTTTTCCCATGCGAATCGTACTTGGCAGTTTGTACGGTACTTGTGCGACTCGTACGTAAAGAAATACGGATGCGAGTCGTACGGTATTTTTTTTTACCGGATCGGAATCGGCACCTTAGTAGTAGTAAAGTTAGGAGTCCTAACTTTAGGACTCCTAAACTGAGAAAAATCCTAATTTTAAGACTTTCGGTATTCACAGAAGGCATTTAGGAGTCCTAAAGTTAGGACTCCTAACTTCTGTGAATACCGAAGTGAGTAAGTGTCTTCTGTGAATACCAAAATGAGTAAGTGCCTTCTGTGAATACCAAAATAGTAGTAAGTTTAGGATTTTGTCTTAAGTTAGTTCTGTGAATCGGGCCCATCCTTTCCCCGCTGGTATTCCATAGGGGTAGCTGACTCATCATACCACTGCTTCTTCACCTCCTGGCTGGCCTCTAAGTTCTTAGAAGCTGTCTTCCAGATCTTGACCATCTGGTTCCGGAGGGCTAGCATGTAGCTAACCACATTCTGCAGAGGTTTCTTGGGAGCTTGCTCCCACCCAACCCTAACCAGGCAGAGCGGTCCTCTTAGAGGGCGGCCATACAGAGGTTTAGAGGGGCAAAATCCAACTCCCTTCTGTGGTACCTGCCTGTAAGCAAAGAGCTGGCATGGTAAGAGGACGTCCCACTCCCACCTCAGCGGCTCAGGTAGGCCCATAAGCATGTCCTTCAAGGTCTTTTTGAATCTCTCAATAAACCCATTGGTTTGTGGATGGTAGGGTGTGGAAAACATGTAAGTAACTCCACACTCCTTCCACATTGAGTGCATATATACATACAAAAAATTTGGTGCCCCTGTTAGACACAACGTCCGTGGGGAAAAACAGTCTGGTAAAATCCCCATAAGGGCCATTGCCACTACAGGTGCTGGTGCCGTCCTCAGAGGTATAGCCTCTGGGCATCTTGGGGCCTGGTCCACCAATAACATGATAAACTTGTTGCCAGAGGTGGTCTGAGGGTCCAGTGGCCCTACAATGTTGATGTCTACCCTTTCAAAGGAGGTGCCAACAACAGGCAAAGGGTTCAGGGGAGGTTTTAGCTTCTGCCCTGATTTCCCACTGACCTGGCAGGTCAAGCAAGTTCTTCAGAGGGTTTCTGAGGAAATCTTAATTCGGAACCAGTAAAAGTGGGAGACAAGCCTGGCAAAGGTCTTGTCCTGCCCCAGATGTCCTTCCAGGCCAGCCATAGTAGGAAGTCCTGTAGTATTGGGGAAGTACCAGTGCCTTTGTTGCCCCATGTACAGGTGTCTTAGGCTCACTATACAGGAGGCCATCCTCCCAATAGGTGTGCTGGTCTCCAGAAGCATCAACAGCTGCCTGGACTTCAACCTGTTGCCTCATGCCCTCCAGGCTTGAGCACTCTTTCTCTGCCTTACAGAACTAATCCTTGATGGGGTCCTCTTTTCCTGTCATCCAGTAAGCTCAGGCAGGTCACCAAGGGAGGCAATGTCGTCCCAAGTGGGCTCCCATGGGGGCCTCCCCTGGTGCCTCATCCAAACCATCTGTGGGGCATTTAGGGCCTGGTTTTTCACTGAGAGTCCTTCCATAGGTCCAGTAGTGAACTTAAGAGTGGATCTGAAGGTCCTATTTTTATACCCTGGTGCCCTGTTTCTAGAAGGGTGGAGAAGTTTGTGGAAAGGTTCTTTGAAGTGTGTTGAATTTCTTGCCTCTCCTGCCCTGGCTCCAAGCTCACTGTAGTGATAATACAGGGTCTATTGTGATGAGACAGGACACAGCCTATTCAGGTGCAAATGGGGCTGTGCTCAGATCCGCCTCTCCATCCTGTCAGTGATTAAGGCACACCTATGCCCACTTTCGTGTGACTGTCTGGGAGGAATTCACAAAGTCTAATTGTCAGCAGCACCCAGTCATGTGACCCAAAAATGCCTGTATGCACAAAGGCCTGAGGGAAGCAAAATGCCACCTTTCTAAAAGTGGCATTTTCAAAATTGTAATGAAAAATCCGACTTTACCATTAAAGAGGGTGTGTCATTACAGTCTTAAACGTACCAAACATGACAAATCTCCCGCTGCTCAATTATGAACTACAGCTTATTAAATGTAACAAGGAATCCCCAATATTATCCTTAGGGTGGGGTAGGGCTCATAGAAGTGAAAAACGGATTTGGGAGTTTTTTAATACCAGGACATGTAAATCTTAAAAGTACATGTCCTACCTTTTAATTACACAGCTCACTGCCCTACAGGATACCTAGGCCTACTTTAGGTTCTTAGGGGTGACTTATATGTAATAAGAGGGGAGTTTGAGGCTTGGCAAGGGTTTTTAAAAGCCAAATCGACATTGCAGTGTGACACTGCAATGGCAGGCCTGGGGCAAGTTTTAGGGTGCTACCTTGGTGGGTGTCACCATAAGGTCTGCAGGCCCACTGGTAGCATTTAATTTACAGGTCCTGTGTATATAGTATATCACTCTACAAGGGCTTACAAGCAAAATAAATATGCAAATTAGGTATATGTCAGTCAAACCGATTTTTAGGGCATGAGCACTAGCATTTTAGCACTGGTTAGCAGTGGTAAAATGCTAAGCAAAATTGGAGGCAAGCAGGCAGAATGTTTGGCTGAACACCACCCTAAGGCTGACAGGTCTAACATCAGTCATGTCCCATTGCTTGTAAGCAACAGAAAAGCTGTATACAAAGGGCAGTCTAGAGACAACGAACTGTCAGGAAAAGCAAAGGAGGCTATGATTGAGTTATGTTTGATAACATTACAATCAAATTGAGTCACCAGCATTTGACATTGTAGAACACTTGCTCTCACTAAGGATTACGCTGGAGATACTGGAGTGTATATAACCAGAAAACTGTAAGGATGTGTGGCATATAAGGGATTACATATAAGTGATTACAATAGCACAAAGCTATTGCCATAGATGGGAAATTGTGGAGGGCTGTCTTTTTCAGTTAGTGAAAAATACCTAAAGGCATATATACCTACAATGTTTTTCTAATTTACCTTAGTCACTAATTACAAAATGGCCAATGAGTAGCCAAGAAGATGGATCAGCCCTCTCTGACAGGAATTTTTGTTTACATTTCTTTTATTAGTTTTCAACATGGAGAAAGGACGAACGAGCCATTGTGCTCTGCAGTCATCGGGGTACAACCCGGCAGTCGTAGTGCTATGTTCGACAATCAAAACAGAATGAAATAAAGAAGAAACATCCCCCTACCTCCCACCCCCTCAACCTCCCTGAAAAAGGACCCACCCCTATTAGATGGAAGAACAAGGAACAATCTAGGAGAGGATCGTCCAGAGCATACTAAATGGTGGAAGTGTTGGGTGTAGTCTGTTTAGGAGGGTCTGCGAGTCTCAGTAAGCGTAGGTATTTGGGGCAGGTAAGCTTCGTAAACTCTGATGTCAATAGCGTAAGAAAGGGAGCCCACAGGTCATGAAAGGAGGCACCCGGGTGAGTCAAAGAGAGAGAGATCCTTCCCATCCCCAAAATGGCCCACAACCTATGAAGCCATCCTAGGCGTGTAGGGACTGTCTTGGTACCCCAGTGCATCAGAACATTTTGGACTGCTACTCCCAGAGCTGTAAGAGCGGACCCAAAGCGAGGTCAGCATTCTAGTAGCTGACCCATCGCCTTGCAGCCACTTCCTCTCACCGGTATAAATTACCGGATGCTGAGACCATGCAACTGTTTAGATTACCTGCTGGCCATGCGCTGTGAGTGCAGGTCCGTTTTTGCTGTGCTTTTAAAATGTATGTATTGTAAATCTATGGTCTAATTCTGTCTTTTTAAACAGTGTGTGTAACTTTTTAAAATTAAATCTACTCGCCTTTTTGCATATCAGTTATTTCGGTGCCCGTCTTTCAGAGCGGACCCGAAGCGACGTCAGCATTCTAGTAGCTGACTCATCGCCTTGCAGCCACTTCCTCTCACCGGTATAAATTACCGAATGCTGAGACTGCGCACCAAAGGCAAGCCCGTCTGCGCCCATCGGCGCCCGGAGCGCGACCAGCGCCAGAACCCCTGTCCAATTAGTTGGGCGCTGTTATTCGCGAAGCAAACTGATGAGTCTAAATACTGGTGAGTGCTCTACTTATAAATGGAAGCTGGATACTGCGAATGGTAGACTCTTGCGGTGCAATCAATGTGGATTGAAGGCCCTAGATGGTAGTATAAACCTTATTGACAAGGTCAGGGTAGGTTCCAGCCAAAATAGCACTTATCTACCATCGGTAATCACTACTTCAATAGCCTCCAACAAAAACTCTAATATAATAAGCTGCATCCTATTTAATACTAGATCTATGGTCAAACACAAATATGACCTTCAGTGTCTGATTCAAACTGAAACCTGGGCCACAGAAACTAGCAAGCCAGATTGGAACATGGCGGTCCCAGCGGTCTATCTTGTTGCCAACTGCGACAGGGTGGGTCCGAAGGGGGGAGGGGAATAGCGTTGATCTACAGAGCCTGCTATGGGGTGAGGATTTAACCTGAGCCCACTTTGGAGGCTGAGGCGATCTCATTCAGTGTTAAAAAAAGCGACGTAGAACTTTTTCAGGGGCTACTTATTTATAGACCCTCAGGGTCACGTACATCTTTTACCAATTCCCTACAGACACATCTGGAATCCTGCCTGGACTCTACTTCTGTGACAATATTAGGTGATCATAATTATCATTCAGAGGCTAAGAACAATTATGATATGACATTTTTGATAGACACTTTAGCTAGTTTTGGTCTGAAACAGATCGTCTTAGAGCCCACCCATCAAGCTGGTCATACCCTTGATGCTATCTTTACCAACAATGAGAACATTGTAGTAAAGACTGTGTTGCCTTTACCCTGGTCTGATCATTTTTTAGTTAATTTTGAGGTTAAATTCCACCAACGAAGTTGGGTCGTAGAAGCAGACCTGGGGTAACTAGTTTTCATGCCTGGAAATCGGTTCAACAAAACGATCTGATCAGAACATTACAAGTGAAACCTCCAATATTGACCGCCACTAAGGAGGCAGCTACTAATTTCGATAAGTGGCTAAATCAGGTAGCCAACACTTTGGCACCAGAAAAAAGCAAATACTCTAGAGTGATGCAGGTATCTTCCCCTTGGTACACGTCTGATTTAAAGCTGATTAAAATTAAATGCAGGCATAAAGAGCGTATCTGGAGGACTGATTATAGCTCAGCCCTCAGGAAGAACTACTGCTTAGCCCTTGAGGAGTATAAGACTGCCATAATACAGGCCAAAACAGCATATTATACTCAAAAAATCCAGGAGGCCTCTAATTCCTCGAAGGAGTTATTTAAAACTGTTAATGCCCTGTCTAGCTGCCCGAGAGACGCTGTGTTTGCTCCGGATCGGAACTTTGTAAATGAGCTGGCTGTGTTCTTTCAAAGCAAAGTTCAGAACGTTTACAATGATTTCGCAAACACAGCTGTAGCAGGTGGCATTATTCATCAGGGGGATGTATTAGAGAATTCACCACAAGGAAGCTTCACACAATTTTCTGTGTTGGAGAAAGGAAATGTCCATGAGCTTTTGCTTCAAACAAAATCCGGGCCTCCTCTCGACCCTTGCCCCCCATTTATTCTATATCTGGCTGCAGAGGAGATTGCTCTCTCCCTGACGCCACTGATAAATCACGTTATTAGTACTGGAATCTTCCCATCTGACTGGAAAAGGGCTTGTATAAGTCCTATATTGAAAAAACCATCGCTTGATCCCCTGGAAGCCAAAAACTATCGCCCTATCTCGTGTCCTCCTCTGCCATCTAAGGGTCTGGAGAAAGCCATGAATGTCGAATTAACATCATATCTAGATCATAACAACTTACTAGATTCCGCTCAACATGGCTTTAGAGCCCGGCACTCCACTGAGTCTGCCTTGATTCTGGCGACAGAGGAAGTTCATAAAGCAATGGATGGGGATGGGTGGGCGGCCCTTATCCTGCTTGACCTTACAGCTGCCTTCGATATGGTAAATCACGAAGTGCTGATACATAGGCTCCAGAAGGTTGGCGTCAGTGGAAAAGCCCTAACCTTACTATCATCTTTTCTGTCAGATAGGGAACAGTTAATACATTGGAATGGACACCGGTTCACTCTACCGGGTGGAGTCCCTCAGGGCTCTGCTCTATCTCCCACCTTGTTCAACATCTATGTGACTCCTTTAGCCAGCTTAATAAAGAATCACGGTTTCTCGCTTGTGTCCTACGCTGACGACACTCAGTTAGTGGTGTCTGTAACATACAGCATAGACGCTACGGCGGAACGTTTTCGTAACTGCATCACAGACCTGATTATCTGGATGAACCACAACTTTTTAAAGCTAAATGCGGGTAAGTTGTGGAATTTGGCACAAAAGCATCTGTTTGGAGTGTACTATGGTGGCCCCCTGAAGCTGGAACGTGTCCGGTGCCGGCACCCAAAGCAAGAAATTTGGGTGTCCTGATAGACAAAAACCTTACTCTTGCCCCACAGATTAACCAGGTGTCCTCAGCCTGTTTCTACACCATAAAGGTTTTACGGAAAATCTTACCCTTCCAAACTCCAATCGTTACAAAACGCAGCCGTAAGAGTATTACTCAATCTTCCAAAGCATCATTCCACATCTGACGGGGTGAAGCAACTACACTGGCTTCCAGTCAAACGACTGGTGGATTTTAAGGCTCTGTGTATAGTCTACAAAGCCTTTTACGTTGGAGGGGCTTCTGACCTACAAGCACTGTTCCCTCACTATAACCCATCGCGCCATCTTAGATCTTCTAATGCGGGACTGGTGTTATGTCCTAAGATTAATAGAGTGAGGTGGGAAGGAAAGCGCTTCTCATATTTAGCCGCAAAATTGTGGAACTCACTTCCGACACCACTCCGACTTCAACCAAGCAGAACACTTTTTAGGAAGCAAATTAAAACCTGGCTTTACTCTCAATGCTAATCGATCTAGTCGCACTCGCAGGTACCTTATCTTAGCGCCAAGATGCCTCAGCATTAGTTGCCCTTTATAAATGTCTCAGTCAGTCAGTCAGTCAGAGCTAATGCCATGTGCTTACTCCGCCGAGGTTTAAGGGGGAAGGTGATGGCGTTGGGAAGGCCCAGGAGAACATAGACTGGGTATCTAGGAATCTGGGTGTCGAAGTGCGAATCTACATCATCAAGGATTTGCTGCCAATATGTCCCCAGAGATGAGCACTCCCACAGCAGGTGGGTAAGAGTGCCCAGTAAACCACAAGCTCACCAGCACTGCGGGCTTCGGGAAGGGTTACCCCTGTGGAGCCTCACTGGGGTTAGGTACCAGTAGGTGGCCACTTTAGTGGCAGTCTCAATAGAGGCAACATTACGTGCTGTGCGTCGTGCTTTACAATAGATAAAATTGTAAATTGATACTTGTATAGCGCACTACTCACCCGCAAGGGTCTCAAGGCACTTGTATGAATTCCGCTGTGGAACCCATCCTGGCTTTCCCTGTGAGGTGTCCACTCCTGGGCACCCCCAAGGTGGAGGCCAGGCATCCTTAGCGTTGTGGGGGCCGTTGTGGAGATTAAGCAAGCTATTGCCCAGAGTTGCAGAGTGGGACTTCATGATTGGAATGGCACCGAGGCGAGAATTATCAGGTCCGTGGAATTTTTGAGCCTAAGACCCGCCGAGGCGGGGAATTGAACCCTGGTCCCGAGCTAGACCTCTGCATCAGGGTCTGCCGCTCTAATCATTGAGCCACACTTCTCCAGGAGAACATAGACTGGGAATCTAGGAATCTGGGTGTCGAAGTGCGAATCTACATCATCAAGGATTTGCTGCCAATATGTCCCCAGAGATGAGCACTCCCACAGCAGGTAGGTAAGAGTGCCCAGTGAACCACAAGCTCGCTAGCACTGTGGAGCCTCACCGGGGTTAGGTACCGGTAGGTGGCCACTTTAGTGGCAGTCTCAATAGAGGCAACATTACGTGCTGTGCGTCGTGCCTTATAATAAATATCAGTCCATTCCTTCTGTGTAAGAGCCCTACCCAATTCCCCCTCCCAGCGCAGTTGGCCGGGGGACTTCCCGGTGTTAGAAGTGCATCGCGCAAATTTGTATAAGTCCGATGCCAATCGTGCGTCACTATGTCGTGTGCGTAACCACTTCTCGAATGGGATGAGATGCCTCTCAGCACCCCCTCTCATATCACTATGGAGAACCCAGTGTCTGACCTGCAAGTATCGATACCGCTCCGTTTTGGGGATGCCTTGTTCAGTTCAGAGAGCAGTAAAAGAGCGGGGTCCCGAAATGTCAAAGAGATGACCTATGGAGCGGCAGGCCTCTATTGTCCAATGGTGAAACTCCCCGGGGTCAAGACTTGGGGTGAAATCAAGGTTTTGTGCTATAGGCGGGATCGGGACGGGAACATCGTAAGTAGGCCTGGGCGGTAAATTTCGTTCCGTTCGCGGAATTTGCGATATTTTTTTTTTTTTTTAAACAATTTTTATTGTTTTCTCTCAACACATTACAATGCATCAACTGTTGATCACTCATTCGTTTTCCAGCATATAACAAAATCACAAATGGCTCAACCCCCAACCACCCAACATTACCCCCACTGATCCTCCCAACTCCGGCAGCCACACCCCACATGAGCGCCATAAAGTCTTGCACCTCAGTCCGCATCAAGGGTTTCATCATCAAGCGTTGGCGGTGGCTCACATATACCTCCTCGATGTTTATTCCATGCCCCCCACACTTTAGACCATTTTCGAGGACACCCCCTCCCGATGTACACTGATCGCTCGGCTAGCATAGCCGTATCCATGTACCTCCCCCATACGGACAGCAGCGGCACCTCTCCCACCCCCCATTTCTGCGCTATGTTCCGTTTAGCTAGCACGATTCCCACTGTAGCCCAGCTCTGAGCCTGCCGGCCAAGGTCATTAGGTTCCCATACGTTTAACAGGCAGCGCCTGGGCTCCGGTACCAGTGACACACCCCCCGCCTGGGACAGCGTCCGCATCACTCGCCTCCAGTATTCTTGGATTTTGGGGCACTCCTAGATGGTGTGATAGAAGGTACCCTCCTCCCCGCAGCCGCTAGGCAGAATGGATGGGGTGCTCTACCTATTTTGTGTAGCGTGTGCCTGGTGTAATATGACCGATGCAAAATCCGGAGCTGTACCAATCTAAGCCTAGAGGGTATCCCCGCCTCCCGGGGGGACGCCAGTGCCTCCCTCCACTCTGGGTCGTCAAATTCCCCTACATTACTGGACCACCTCTCCTGCAGGGTTCCCATAGGGTCCGGAAGGTTATTTATCAGCTTCCGATACGTGAATGATGTGGCCCTCTTGGGCATATAATCAGTGAGTAACCTGTCCTCCAGTGGCGATGCCTCCGGAACCGTGGCACCGGACTCCAAAGTGGGGAGTAGCACGTGTTTGATTTGTGTGTATCGGAACCATTCTGAGGACGCCAGCTCGTATTGTTGCTGTAGGCGCGCGAAGGCGATCACCTCACCTTTATGCCACATGTCGCCCACTGTGGAGATTCCGATGTCGTCCCATTTATCAAAGCCCTTGCTATGCCTAAGTCTCCTGAGCCGTTTCGTATCCCACAAGGGCGTGAGTTGGGTAAAAACTCCTCTCCACCCCAGCCAGGCCTGGGCCACATGCCACACGGCCACGGTTTGCCTCAGAGGGCCAATGAGGTCTGGGTTTAGCCTCCCATCGTACAAGGGCGATAGCATACCCATCGTGCCCAGTATGTCTCTGTCCGCTTTGAACGCCGGATCTGATTGTGGGGCGTGGAGCCATTGGTTGATGACCTTTAACTGTGTCGCCCAGTAGTAAAGTTGAATGTCAGGAAGGGCTATCCCCCCGTCGTACCAGCCGCGGGTGAGTTTGGACTGTGCAATACGCGCCGGTCCGTTGTGCCACAGAAGACTAGTCACCTGCGCCGCAATTGAACGGAAGTACGTCGGTGATACGTGGTATGGCGTGTTTTCCAGCACGTAGATGAAGCGAGGCAGGGCCATCATCTTAAAGAGCGCCGCCCTCCCCAGTAGGGTCAGCGGCAGCGTCCCCCAGTGACGGACATCCCGCCTAAGGCGGTCCAGTGGGGGCTGAAGATTCTTCTGATAGAATACCACCTGGTCCGCAGTGATGTGTATACCCAAATACTTAAATGACCCTTCCGCCACCCTGAGGGGACAATCCGCCGGTAATTGCGGTGGAGGGCCGCACAGCACGTACATGACAGATTTGGACCAATTTATCGTGTACCCCGACGCCTTGCCAAAGACCCTGCAGATATTGAGTAGCGTTAGGATGGAACGCCGCGGGGAGGCCAGATACAACAGGATATCATCCGCGTAGAGAGAAACCCTGTCCTCCCAGCCATCCGACCACCTGAGTCCCCTTATCGAGGGTTCCCAACGTATCCACGCCACCAGAGGTTCCAGCACAAGGGCAAATAATAATGGCGACAGGGGGCAACCCTGGCGCGTGCCCCGTGACAGGGGGAAATCGTCGGACATATGCCCGTTGGCTGCAACATGAGCCACCGGCTTGGTGTACAGGAGTCGAACCCAGGCACAGCATTTGGGCCCAAATCCCAGATGGCGAAGGACTGCAAACAGGAAGGGCCATTCAACCATGTCGAACGCCATCTGCGCGTCCAATGATAGAAGCACCGCTGGCTCCCCCACCCGATCCGTCCGGGCCAGCACGCCATGCAGACGCCTCAGATTATGGGACGTACTTCTGCCGGGCATAAAGCCAGACTGGTCTGGACGTATAATTTCGGATAGGTGCGGTGTCAGCCGAGTCGCCAGCAGCACGTACATGACAGATTTGGACCAATTTATCGTGTTAGATCCTTCTTCATTGTGTGGAATTCCTGCGTAAGTTCTGCGAAGAGAGACTCCAGGGCACTGCGCGTGACCGGCCCCACCAAATCGTCCGAACTCCGTCGCGTCATCGTGTCGCTCTGCGCTGGCATAGCCTCAGCAACCCTGGCTCCGCCCTTGAATAGGAGATCTTTAATGGATCTGTCCTTCCTGGATTTATTTGTAGCCATCATGAGGTAGTTACCTCTCCTCGCCAGTAGTTGATGGGTGGCTCATAGCGCGAAGAGGGCCCTCACCAAGTAAACAAGGGATTTCCCTGCTGGGCAGGCCTCCTACCAACCGCCAGTAGAAGCACCTCACTGTCACAGGGGCCAGCGCTAGTGTGTGCAGGCAAAGGGGTGGTTCCACAGTCCACTGATGAGGGCGAGCTGCACCGCCACCTCCGGGTAGTGTGCCGCCTCCCAATACTCCCAATATGGTGCAGGGGTTGCCGCTTGAAGATTCCCCTATAACCTCCAGTGCAGCAGTAGTGAAATCTATACTAACTTGATTGGAGGCGGTGCCTCCCCCTGCATGTCTGCTGTTGAGTCTCAGGTCCTCGACCAGACCCGCTCCACCACACAAGGCCTCCTGCTCGCGTACTGCTCAGCGCGCCGCTCCAGCAGTGAGGGACAGGGTGTGCCCGAGCAAGAATCAGCAGCCAGGGAGCAGGTGGGGAAGAAAGGCCAGCATCTCACAGCTCCCTCTGACGAGCTCACAGGTCCAGGCATATCAGCGGTAAGCCTCGGGGCCACAGCTGCGCTGGGCAAGGCTCACCTCGGTCAGGTGCAGGATCACTCCACCGGCGGGCTCAGATCCACGCCGCCATCTTGTCTCTGTGATGGGGATTGTGTTGTGAGTTCTCAGGCACTGTCCGGCAGCAGGACACCAAAGCCCCTCAATCCCTCTGTATCAGGAGCCAGTGATCAACGGGGGGTCAACTCCAGCAGACAGCAGCCTCAAGCTCACTCGCTCCCGCTCTCTCTCTCGCAGAGCGCACCCAGTCTGAGGCATTTTGATCCCCTGTGCCAGACGCCGTCACCGCACCGGAATCAGAGCAGAGGTGCTGAAGCAGGTTTTGGGCTCACACAGGGTCCCAATCAGCGGCTAGGGCCACGCTGGACGTAGCTATGCAGGCAGGGCCTAGGCCACGGATCAGAGCGACGAGCAGGCACATCCTACTCGGCCACCATCTTGGCCACGCCCCCCTCTGACAGGAATTTGTATGTGTTATAGAGAGGATGGGTTTTTACAGCTTTGCAAATCTATTTATTTTTTGTATTTTTCTTCACTACAAATTGATTGTACAATACAGGTTACTTTTCAGATATCTGTGTTAGGATTCATTTTGTAATTCTTTTTTGTTTTGAAAAAATGTATCTATTGTTGTTAGAAACAACAAACATTACCCCAGGCAGCCAAAATAAAAATAAAACGAAAACGAAAATTTGCAGCAGGGTGCAGTCATGCAAAACAAGTTGACATATCCAGGACACTGTATAACCACAATACTCACCATGCTACAGGGTCTCGTCTATTTGTGAAGGGCCAGTTTCAGTCGGCACAGGCGGCAGCTGTGGTGTTCATATGAGCTATAAACAATTGCAGAATCACCACTCCCTGTATCCAGGCAGTGCCATTTCTCTTTGATAACACATCTCCAGGTATGAGCCAAGGGGCTCCACATATAATGAAGGACGAGCTGTTCCTGGCATCAGGGCCCAATATTCATCCAGTCTCTCCTGAAAGTAGGTCAAGTCTTTCAGCCAGTCTCTCTCTCCCAATGCATTGCCACACTTCTCTTGGCCATTAGCAACATTATGGTGATAAGTTTGCAATATGCAGCTGGGACATCGCTTACGCATCCCAGCACCACAGCCAAAGGCTCCCTTCGGGCGGACAAGTCCATTGCGTCCTCCACACAATTGAAGACGGGACTCAAGAACTGAGCCACTCGGTCGCATACCCATGCCAGGTGTAGAAAGTCAGCATCCTCTTTCCCACAGCGGGTGCAGCGTAAATCATTTCGAAGTCCCTTTTTACAAAGCCCTATCTTAGTATGGTAATTTCCTGTATAGGTACGTGATCTGTATGAGTCTCATTCTGAAATTAGGGGAGAGTGCCGCCGTCTGTGTGCAATAATATTTCCAGCATTCGTCAGTCAGCGTGGGTCCCAGATCCCATTGCTAGCATCCAACCACCCCAGGAGTAGTCACAGGCACTCTGTCCTGCATCATGCTCTACAGTCTGGTGATCAATTGTTTTGGGGAAGGGAGAGGCAAGCATGTTCTCTGGGGGCAGTCAGGCCCAGGGGTTCTTGAAGTGATGTAGGGTGTAGCATTTTGCAAGCAGCTCGCACACGGTAATATAAGAAAGCGTTAAGTGGTGCGCTCCGTGCCGGATCCACCCTCCTGCTCTGCAATGAAGGTTCCTCCTTGATACAGGTCCCCCATCTCTTTGAGGCCCACAAGGGCCACCTGCCTTCCAGCCCGGCCCTCTAGGGTGAGGGGTAGCATTGCATTGCGCTCCAGTTTTAGTTTAGCCACATAGAGACAGTCCAGCAACTCCCAGGCCTACACAGTGCATCAAGCCGTGTCTGCTATGCCTTTTGGGCATCTCTGCAGAATGCAGATCACCATAGTTAAGGGGCATGGAGAAGCAATGTCTCTCTACCTCTATGTGCGGCAGGAACGGCATGGGAAGGAACTAATGATGAGTGTGTTGCGCCTGTGTGCAGTAGTACTATAGTTCAAAGTTGGGGACGCAAAGGCTGAAACTGGAAGATCAGCACATCCCATGCCAATCTGGGCTGTTTACCCGCACAAATCTATCAGGTCATCAATGATTGAATATGACTAAAGAAGGGACTGGTAAAGGTGATTGGGAGGTTGGTGAAGAGGTAGAAGAGTTTAGGCAGCACCACCATTTTGGCAATGGCTATCCTTACCGTTAGAGACAGTGGCAGGCCGACCCACATAGGAACCTTCTCCTCCTATCACTTAACCATGGTACCATACTTCTCCCACCACAGCTGGTCTAACTCAGTGCTGACCCAAATGCCCAGATATCACATGGATGCTCCAGCCCCCTCACGAGGAAACTCAGTCAGGTAGCGAGCAATCGCCTCTGCCAGAGGGAAGATGAAAGACTTGGACCAATTTAATCTTATGCCAGTGAGCTCTCAAAAGCGTATGAACTGAAGGAGGGCTGCCTGAAGGTAGGTGGCCAGCTTTTGGATGTAGAAGATCACATCATCTGCATACATGGATACTATTAGTCTCCGCTTTGTAAAGACCAGTCCTCGTTCAGCATTATGTTGCCACAAGTGGGATGCGAGTGGCTCCTTCGAAATGGCATATGGGATTGGGGAGTGTGGGCATCCTTGTCTTGGGCCTCTGTTAATGGTTATGGGGGGTAGACGACGATATGGAGGTGGAGCTTTGCCATGGGGAGTGCACAAAGGGTTTTGATCCACTGGAGGAATGATCACCTAAAGCCCATTCTCTGGAGCAAGGCGAATAGTAAGTACCACTCTAAGGAACCAAATGCTTTTTTTGCATCTAAGAACACAGCAGCTGTCAGAAGCTGAGGGTTGAGTTCATGAAAAAGCATGAAGAGAGTGCATGGGTTATGTGTGCTAGAGCATCTGGGAGCAATTCCAGACTGGTACAGCTGGATGATATCAGGCTATAGGGGCAGCAGCATGGAAGCGATCAGTTTTGCAAGTATTTTATTATCAACATTATTCAGAGATAGAGTTCTGTAGGAGTCGTAGTAATCAGGCTGCTTGTTAGGTTTAGGGATAGTGACTATTAAAGTTTCTCTCGGTGATGGGGATATAATGCTTTTGCTTTGATCATCCTCATACATCGCCAATAAGTGTAGGGCAAATATCTTTGCATATTCCTTATAAAACTGGGCAGTGATCCCGTCTAAGCGCGGGGCTTTGTCCCTGGGAAAACCACAATTAACCTATGTCCTCCACTATGACAGGGACATCCAGGTACATTCTGTGTGAGTTGTCCAGCCAGCGTAGTTGAATAGCATCAAGGTACTCAGTTTGCCAGTCTGAACTGTGCCTGTGGAATGCATGGTGGTATAGTACTGTCTGCATAATGCAATGCGTAGTCTGAGAGGTCGAACTGTTGCCAGTCACCAGTTCCATAATATAGGAGCTGTTCCATTTTTTAGTTAACAGTGTACCAGTGTCTTTCCAGCCCTGTCTTCCTTCCTGTATCTCCTGGAAATTGTATTCTTGTGGAAAAAGTTCGCCACTAGGCGCAGCCTGTCCATTTCAGGCCGGCTACTGATGTCTGGAGATCCCTGAGTATGCCAGCTTGCTTAGCTATACAAATACCTCTGATATAGGACTTAAAGGCCTCTCAAAGCACCCAGGAGGTTCTACAATACCATTGATAGTCTCAAAATAGTCCAGCACAGCAGTCTGGACACAGAATCTTGGAGAGCAGAGGGTGGCAGCCTCCACTCGAAGGCCGAGTCGCATGCATCTTCCTGAGACAGACGCAGAAACACATGCATATGATCAGATAGCGTTCATGGCAAATGTTCAACGGCAGTGAAATGCAAACCTTCATCTGCCATTAGTAGCCAATAATCAGTGCCTGACCAGGCCTTGCAGACCTCAGTGATGCATGTACCTTCTCTCCGCTGAGGATGCTGGACCCGCCAGATATAAACAAGGTCACATTTATAGAGCATGGAATTTAATTGTGCAACTGTGCAAGGATGGGATCGTCGATCGGACGGTGATTTATCAAGTTGGGGTCAAGCGCCACATTGAAATCTCTGCCCTAGATGACTGCAGCCATAAGCAGTAATTCTGTGCCAGATCTCCTGAAATATTTCTGGGGCATCTACATTTGGGCCATAAACGCAGGCTATGGTGGTTTTCTTACTCACAATCAACCCATTGAGGATCATGTGCCTCCCCTCCCTGTTGCATTGAGAGTGCAGGGTCCACCATGGCAATTCCCTCCTGGTAAGCACTGCAGCCCTACACACATAGGCAGAATAGGTCACCAGACGGACTCCCCTTGCCAGCCAGATCGCAGTCTATGTCTCGTGGTCTCAGTCAAATGAAGCTCCTGTAGAAATGCTATGTGTACTTAATGGCAATACGCAAAGACAAATCTCACTTTTCTGGGGTCATTTAAGTCTCTCAAATTCCATGTCAGCAGGGTTATTTCTGTCATGTTACCAGGAGAGTGTGAGGGCCTTGTACCTACCTATGTAGTTCATATGTGTTCATAGGTGTTGTAGTGTGTCTCTTGTCAAGCGCTCCAGGTGGGTGAGGTGCAGAGTGTATTATGCCCCGCTGCAATCATGCAAGAAAAACAAAAGCAAAACATTTAGTGCATCCCTCCCTCCACCCACTTCAACCACCCCAACTCATTGAAAAACATTTCCATACCAAAAAGCAAGTTAACAGAACTCCCACATAGAATACCGAAAAAATCAGCGACACCAGGTAATAAGAGAAAGATTTTTAATGTTGGCAGCACAGTAAAAAGTCAGTCAGCAAAACTAGTACAGTTCAGAAAATAGCTGCTATTCCAAATAGAACTTAGAAGCATGACATAAAATGCCTCAGTAGTTCATAGCCATAAAAGAACAATGCAACACATTTCCCCCCTTAAATGACTAAATGAAAAACTATAAAAACATAACTCTACTAAATAGCTAATAATCTTATCTTGCCGGCAGACGTTTGGTTCTATTGTTCTCTTTGACCCCTGAAGCCACAGTTTGATTACTCTCAGAATCAAACTCATCCGTTAATAAAGATTTACAACTATTTCCATTACATTCTTTCCCTTTCTTACACTTGACCACCCTTCTTACATTCCATACCCTACCATCCTAAGTGACCACACTGTTTTTACACACTTTCACCACTCTAATGGGATGTCCAAACTTCGACCCATCCTTCATCAAATATCCAGGTTTTTTGATTCTCACAATATCACCAATGGTAAATTCAGGAATTCTAACATTCAATTTACCATCAAAACTGATTGTCATCTTGATTTGCTTCTCTCTCACTCTCTCAGCCACTCTATGCAAATACACATCACCAACCTTCTTGCTAGATTTCTTTATCCACCATGAACATATGTTAGAGACAGGATCCCTTCCTTTCAACAGTCTAAAAGGACTCACCTCTGTAACAGAGTGAGGGGTAATATGGTACATCCAAAGTCTCTTCCTCAAAACATCCTTCAAATCTCCTCCTAATTTACATGCTAACTCAACACCATCCTTAAGGACCCAGTTGAACCGTTCAACTTGACCATTTTCTCTTTGCTCATAAAGTGCTGTGGTGACATGTTCGACACCACATCTTTGAAGGAATTCTTCCATCTCATGTGATGTGAGTTGTCCTCCATTGTCAGTTACCAACATTTCTGGACAACCTTCACGGGAAATAATCTCTTTAAAAAATGCAACGACAACCTGAGAGGTAGAATTTCCCACAAACTTAACTTCTGGCCATTTAGAATGATAGTCCACCAACACCAATGCAAATGTCACGTGGTAAACACTTGCAGGGACCTGAGATGTCAAATGCAACTTTTTGTCAAGGAGACCCAGGCCAAGATACAGGCTTGAGGGGAGCAGAGAACACTACAAGCATTTTGTCACTGTTGATACACTCTGCGCACTCCCTCACTGTTCTGTCAACCATTTTGTCTAGACCTGGCCACCAAAAATTGCCTCTAATGTGACATTTCATGGAAGGCATTCCCAAATGCGCCTCGTGGGCCGGTTGTATAATTTTCTCTTGCATGGCCCCTGGCAGAATAATTTTTCCAAGCTTTAACAGCAATTATCCCTCAATCTCAATCTCATCAGAGACCTAAATGTAAGGACCCAATTAGGAAGTAGCGAATCTCTCCTTCTCTCAAATATTTCATTATCAATGGACACACAGCATCACTGCTCATCTTCTTGTTCCACTGTTTACCAGTCACACCCAAAAATTCTGTTGAAATGAAATGTCTAATAGTTGCTACCATTTCACAATCATCCTCATGGTATGCATTCTCAGTGTTGGAACATGGTAATCTCGACAAGCAATCTGCAGTGATATTGCTCTTACCAGGTACTTATTCAACTTTAAAGTTGTATTCTTGTAACCTAGAAGTAAGTCTTGCTATGCACGCAGTAGAGTTCCATCCTTCCTCAGGAGATAGAATTCCTACCACTGGTTTGTGGTCAGTCCTCAACAAGAATCTATTTCCCCACACATAGTATTGAAAGTGTTCTATGGCCCAAATGCAGGCCAAGAGCTCTTTTTCAATAACTGCATATCTCCTCTCAGTGTCAAAGAGAGTCCTGGATGCGAATGCCACACACCACTCTTTCTTACCACTTCTCTGACTCAACACACTATCAGTGCCATACAAACTCACATCTACAGTGATCACACAAATTTTGTCCAAACAAAATGACGTGAGCGTTGGGGCACATGCAATCTCTTTCTTAATTTGTTGGAACGCTGCTTCTTGTTTTTCTGACTATACAAATTCTGAAGCATTCCTGGTCAGTTCTCTAAGAGGTTGCATTTTCGTAGAAAAATCTTTTATACATTTGCTGTAAAATTCACATAGTCCTGCAAATGGCAACAATTTTTCCTTATTATAAGGCGCAGGTGCCTTGATTATTGCATCTGCTAAAGACCTTTTTTTGGCACCATCCCCTGAAAGTGTGTGTCCAAGATTTCCACAGAATCACAAAGGAATTTGCACTTCCCTGACTTGAGTGTCACAACATACTTTTCAAATCTCTCGAACATAACCTTAACATGTTCAAGATGTTCTTCATTATTCCTTAAAAAGACAAGTATGTCATCTTGGAAACACTTCACAAATATATCCACATATTTGAAGATATGATACATTACCCTTTGAAACGCATATGCCGCCGAGGCTAACCCAATTGCATCAATTTAAATTGGAAGAATCCTTGTGGTGTTATACATGCCATAAACTTCTTTGAATTTTCCGTCAGTTCGATTTGATGATCTGCTGAACGTAGACCCAAAGTTGAAAACACACAGGCTCCTTCCAACATACATACCACTTCATTGATGTTAGGTAACGGATGACAATCAACCACTAAATTGGTGTTCAATGCTCCTAAGTTCACACAGAATCTGATACTTTTATCCTGCTTGCGAGTTAAAACAATGGGAGAAACGCATTCCGATGACTCTACCTCCTCGATGATACCCTCTTGCACCATTCCTTCAAACACATTCTTCAATTCTTCTCTCACAACAATTGGCACTTCCCTTAGCTTTTGTATCACTTGGACCGCTCCTTCTCTCACTTTTATTTTGTGACTGAACCCTGATAATTTTCCCAATGTCTCAGAAAAAACATTAGAAAATGATTTAGTCAGGACCTTTCCATCAACACCTTCCGCCATGGCTAACACAGGTTCTTTACTCCTGGGATTTAAAATAATGCTCAATTTGGCCTGATCACGCAAAAGCAACACATTCATTCCTTTGGTAGCTACATACATTTTAATGTGAGCTCTCCTATTCTTAAATGCAATCTCTAACTCTTCATAGCCTAATATGTCTATTCTGGAGCCATCAAAACTCTCAGTGATTATATCAGACTCTTTGAGAGCATCTAATTTTAACAAATCACCAAAACACTGATAGCAAGACTCTTTTGTAATGACAGTCCATGGTGAGCCAGAGTCTGCCATTAATTCAAGTTCCCTATTTAATATGCTCACACGACATTTGGGTGAAGCCATCACAGTTTGTTCTTCAGCGTTATCAGAAGAATCCTGAATGGACACGACTGTACCAATCTCCACTCTACCTTGTGTATCACCATACGAATCCTCATTCGCACAAGCTACTTTTCCCTTAGAATTACTGGCATTAGTGTTCCTTTTTCCATCCTTACACATCCTAGAGAAATGCCACCAATACGTTTAATAAAAAGTAATATGATTGTATTATGACAACTGTGCACTTTTTCTTCTAGGTAGAAAAACTAGATTTACAGACAGGAATCCCATTTGTCCTGACAAATGCCCCTGAACTGGTACTAGAGAGGGCAGAGACATGTTGGCTCAACACAGATAAATAAGTTATTAAGCCTAATCATCATCCATCCTTTTGTGGTTTTAAATATACCTGAGATACCCACCAATAAAGGCACACCCTAAGGTTTTCCTCAAGGTATTTTTTAACTCATCTGGATTCCTTCTTTCTCCATTATACTTTTTTTAACTCCTTTTAAATGAGGTTGAGTCCACCTTGGTAGCCTTGCGAGGGTGGAATGAGGTTGCCAAGTTGAAGCATGTCACAAAATGTATCTGAGATTTCCTCATCCGGTATGACTGGTATATCTAGGTATGTTATTGTTTAAGTGTAAGCATAGGTAGGGATATTCAGCAAACCCTAATTGTTCAGGTTTGTGCCTTAACATGGCATAACAACTATTACCATTGCATCCTTATGTGGTACCTGGTTTTCTGACTTAGATCCCTCTCGTGAGGTGATAATTTGCTGAATAAAATTCATCTACCTCTACAAGTAGTTTATTTACATGACACAGATGACGATGTAGATTACACAGAATATGGCAGTGACAAAGTTGAACCAGACAAATTACTCCAACCAGGGCCTCCAGAGAAGAGGTGGGAACCTTTTCTTAATGAAATGGAAGAGGCTTCTTGTTCAGTAAAATATTTCTTGACTTTTCAGGTCAACTAATGTTTGAGCAGACTCTGAGTTGTTACCCAAACTCCATATCAACATGTGTCAGAATATGTGTCACATGAACTTAGACAACTTCTAGATAAGGTATCTTGGATTTGGCTCCATTCCGAATGTCCATGCCTTTCTATACCTAATAACATCACCTCTACCCCTAATATAGACCCAAATATGCTTTTCAACTCTACCAAGTTTGGTAAGAACCCTAAAAAGGGGTAGATAGGATGTGGACAGGCTTTTTGATTTAACCATTCCTCTTACCAACTTGGCTGAAGAGTTAAGGATTGAGAGCACACAGGTTGGTTCTTTGACTTTATCGAATTGCCGAGAGATTGATATGTCTTTATGGCAACTCTAATTCCCCTATGGTGTGAAATCTTAACTCTTAAAGATTAATCCCAAACTGGGCTATTTGGCAGCTAATGAGGTGGGAAAGCAGCGGAAAGGTCTGTTCTTTGGTGCTACCTTTATTAAGCATCTAAGGAAATATGGGGCCACTTTTGCATCAATGGATTGGCGCAGCTGTCTTTGCAGAAGATTTCTGGGCCAAGGGTTTTTGACAAGGCGATCAAAGAAGGAGCTGCTTTGCTGAGTGTTATACCCAAGAGGTGGTTAAAGTTAAAGGCTTTTATAAATTCCAGCAAGATTGAAAGACAAAGTTCTACCCTCAGAGGAAATGAGAGTTCAGACACTGCGGTTACAGATATAGAGGCTCCCAAACCTAGGTAAATATTTTATTTTATGGTCATCTTCCAGTGGGATGTTGCTTCAGTTTGTTCCTACCTACATGGCAAATGTTATCAGTAGATTCCCGGGTACCACAGACTATTCAGGGTTAATGTACAAATCTTTCTGACCCAATAGTTCCAACCTCAATATCTCATCCTCTTTCCTTACCAAAGAGCACAAGTTGATAGTGTATTTTACAGACACAATCCATAGAGATATTTCGCTGCTATCCAACAAGCTTTGTAAGTACAATATCTCTGGTTCATAAGAATAATAAAAAATTCCGTCCTGTCACCAGTCTGAGACCATTCAACAAATAGGTGGTTTATCACGAATTCAAAATTGAAACAATAGTTCATATCAGGTATCCTCTGCAGGAGAGTGATTGGATGGTATGCTTAGACCTACCAGGAGCTTATCTAGCAATTCAGGTTCATCCTGCATACAGGAGGAAATCCCTGCAATTTCAGTGGGGAGACAACTTTTTTCAGTTCAAAAGCCTTCCATTTTGTTGTTCTTTGGCACCATGGTGTTTCACCAAGTTCACAAAACTTGTCATTACTCACATAAGAAAGCAAGTAGTAAGACTGATCTCTTATCTATGTGACTTTCATTACCTAGCTTGGGAAAAAAAAAATATGAGTCTGCTATAGCATCTAGAATTTATTACAAACAAGACAAGTTTATGTTAAGAGTCATGGAGTCATGGAGAAAGAGATCAACAGGCAACTCTCCTTCCACTTAGAACAGCACCACCTCATGGACATCAGTCAGTCAGGGTAAAAAACCGTCATCCGCATCCGTAACCCCGCATGCTGTTACAACGACCGCGTTGTGACAACGCATACCATTACCCCGCAAGTCGTTACAGCGACTTGCAGGGGGGGGGAGGTGTTGGATTTAAAATCCAACACCTTCCCTACAGTCCGCACAGACTGGAGTTGGAAAAGTAAATTTTTCTATTCCAACATCCAGCGCCCCACTCCACAAGTCATTGTTAAGACTTACGGGGTAATGGAATGCGTTGTTACAACGCGGTTGTTGTAACGACCGCGTTGTGACAACATGCGGGGTAATTGTATGCAGGGAAAAGCGGAATATTTGTCCGTCAGTATTCTGCAGCAACCACGGCATGGAAACTGAAAAATGCACTCCTGGAAGCAACAGAAGACATCAGGACCATCTTAGACCATCATGGACAGAGGGGATATTGCCGTTCTCTTCCTCCTTGACTTCTCAGCAGCCTTCAACACCGTATCCCACTGCACCCTCATTGCTAGACTCCATGACTCAGAAATTCAAGGACCCATCCTGAAATGGATCCCCTCTTTACTCTCCGACAGAGCATCACAGGTCAAACTCCTCCTTAAATAACCGAACCCAAGCTGCTCATCTGTGGAGTACCTCAAGGATTCTCTCTCAGCACAACCCTTTTCAACTTGTACATGGCACCCCTTGCCCTCATTATAGGAGCCCACAACATCAACATTGTGCCCCACGCCGAAGACACACTCCCCCTCACTGATGAGAACAACACCCCTACCCCAATTTCTCCTCCTGCATGACCAACATGGCCAACTGGATGGGGAAGACGTTTTTAAAACTGAATATGGACAAAATGGAGATCCTTATCTTCGCAATCCAGGGCTCCCATGGAATCATGCGGGTGACCAGCTGAGCTAGGACCCATGTCCACTCCACAGACCATGCCAGCAACCTTGGTATCACCCTAGTTACAAACACACAATGAATAAACAGGTGAACACAGTGACCTCATGCTGCTTCCTCATCCTCAGAATTCTCTGCAAAATTTTCAAATGGCATTCCATGTACCCCCCTCTGGAACCTGTGGACTCAGCCAGGAATCTTGGATTCCGGTTTAACAACGAGTTATCATGTAAATCGCAAATCGATCAGGTTTCTTCGGCCTGTTTCGGTAAATTGCACATGATTCGCAAAATTCTTCCTTTTCTCCCACGGGAATCTCGCCGGACCATTGTTTACACCCTGATCACCTCACATCTGGACTATGTTAATAGTCTGTACACTGGGGCTCCTGCTTACCTGATCAAACGCTTACAGATTGTTCAGAACGCGGCGGCCAGGTTGATCTATATCATTCCATACCACCAATCGATCTCTCTCTACCTGAAGAAGCTCCACTGGCTTCCAGTGACCCGGCGCATTCAGTTTAAGTCACTGGTTTTGGCTTTTAGAGCATTGCAGGGTCAGGGCTTGGCCTACCTTAGAGCTTGACATAAGCATGGTCAGTCTAACAGCTCACTCAGATCAAACCATCTTCGCCTCTTGGTTACTCCCCGTTTTCGCCGCTCCAGAATGGGTGGCAGAGCTTTCGCAGTGATCACGGCCAAAGCTTGGAACAGCCTGCTATTCTCCTTGCGGATGGCTGAATCTGAATCTATTTTTGACTTGAAGACCTGGCTGTTTTTCAACTCTTAGCCCTCTATGAGTACCCACATCTATCGTCTGTCCTAGCGCCGGGTCACCCCCGTAGGGTGTAGCTGTGCGCTTTACAAGCAAATAAAATAAAATAAATAAATGCACACAAGATGCACCATCATCAAAACCATCATAACCAGCATACTTGACTATGGCAAAGCGCTCTATGTTGGCATCTCAAACCAGCTCACTCAAAGACTCCAGACCATCCAAAAAACAGCCAACAGACTTATCCTAGACATCCCCGGTAGCGCTCACATGACTCCCTACCTCAACAAACTACACTGGCTACCCATCCAGAAATGATGCCAATTCAAGCGGTTCGTCCACACTTACAAAGCTCTCCACAACACTGGACCAGCATATCTTAACAAAGGTAAGAAGCTGAAGAGTTGGCTTTTCAACTTGGAGCCCTTCCCAACCTACTTTCTTGCTCCCGCAGCTTGATGCCCTCACGGTTGATAAGTCACACTATACAAATTAACCTAACATAACATGTTCAACTTCCAAGCAGATCGTTTTTTTGTGTTTCTGATAGATTTAGAGAAGGCAATCCTGCACCTTCCATGAGGATAATAGGCCTGCTAGCATCCTCGATTCAGACAACATTTCAAGGTCCCATTTACTACTGAGACTTACCAAGATTAAAAATGTGAACTCTCTGAAATGGGCTTCCCTATTCTGTCATTCAGAAATCCAAAGGTGGCTAGACCATTTGGAGGCATGGAGCAGCAAAGTTATTTTTTCTACCTTCCCGGGTCTTGTGTTAGAATATGGTGCAAGTCGGACTGGTTGTAGCGCGAGATGTAGTCATTGCTCAACTCGCGGCATATATTCACAAGAGGAGTCATCACTGCACATCAATTGTTTAGAGATGGTTGCAGGATACAGGAAATACAGACATTTGCAAAAAACTGAATAACTTGCTCCACACACCTTCATATGGTCAGTCTCTCAGTGCTAACACACTTAAACTACCTGGGAGGTGCAAAATCAAGACTTTTTGCCACATTAGCCAAAATATTTTAGGAGTTTTAACCTCAGAATAAGATTTCAATTCAGGTGGAATATTTGCCAGGAAATCTGAATACAATAGCAGATCGATACCCCCGATATTGGCATCTTCACCCTGCAGTATTCATTAAGATTTTTCCATGTTTGCGCCCTTCGCAATAGACCTTTGCGATTCTTGACTGAACACCCATGTTCCTTCCTACGATAGCTGGAGGCCAGATTCCCAGGACCCGACAACAGATGTTTTTCTGCATAATTGGTCTCTCCAGCTGAATTATGCTTTTCCTCCATTTGCCGTGATGTCTTGAGTTTTAGCCCAAATACTTTGCCAGAAGGCTACTGTATTACTAACTTCTTTTTGACACGGTTAACCCTGGTTTCCTATTGTCTTGCAGTTATTAATAGATCATCCTGTTCTGATTCATTTCTTTTCCACTTTACTTGTGAACCCACATAGCCAATTTCAAAAGTTGATATTCAACCAATCCCTCACTTTAACAGTGTGGATGGTTTTTTGTCTAAAACTTCAGGAATTTTGGCAGAAGCTCCTCAGCTCATACATTATTCCTTGCCTCAGGAACAACCAAATTGTACTGATCAAGCTGGG
Source organism: Triturus cristatus (assembly GCF_964204655.1). Classification (NCBI taxonomy): domain Eukaryota; kingdom Metazoa; phylum Chordata; class Amphibia; order Caudata; family Salamandridae; genus Triturus; species Triturus cristatus. The sequence goes on along the minus strand of NC_140589.1, from coordinate 1,646,114,498 downwards.
TGGCCTGGAATAGGTGGTGTCTGGATGGAGGTGCAGATTCCTTTTCAGCAGATGTTACTCTAGTAGTTAACTGTTTAGCTTCCCTAGCTTTTCAAGGAGTAGCTTACAGGGCCATCAATACGTATGGGTCAGCAATTTCAGCAGAGCATCAAAGAGTGAACAGTAGACCAATGGGAGCACACCTATAAAATGTTATCTGTTGAAGGGAGAATGATTACTAAACCTCCTTCACCAAAGTATAGCCAAATGTGGGATGTGAACTTTAATTCTGAATGTATTCCTAAAGTGGGCTTATAATTCCTCTCTATCACTCAAGTTTCTATCTGCAAAACTACTGTCTTTCTTTGTTTCGTCTCGTTATAGTGACTTTTAGATATCAAATCTTTAGCTGTCTCCTCAGTCCAACACACCCATTCGGGTGTATGTTTCCAAGTCCACAGGAAAACAAAAACAAATTTCATTAACTTTTTTCTATACATAAATTCCTTTTCAACCTAAGCTCTGTGTAGGACAGTGTTTATAAGAGTGTATTGTTAAAATGAAAGATTTAAGACTGCCCTCCTCTCTTGATTTCTTTTAGAACACCTCACAAACCAGCTGCATCCCCTACCTTAGCGCATTGGATCAAATGGGCCACGACTTTAGTAGGTATTGACATTTCTGTTTTTGGACCACATTCCACTAGGTGTGCCATGGCTTCAAAGGCTTTTTGGGATGGTGCAGGTTTGGATGACATTCTCAAATCTGTGGAGTGGTCCAATGTTTCAACTTTTAGAATGTTTTTTTGTAAACCCATTGCTCATGCTGCTAATTATGTGGGCCCTATGCTTTGAACTAGCATACTGATAGTCTCCTGTCTTGTGATAAAATGGAGCTTTCCTTCGCTTTACTGATAGAATGTCTTGATTTTATTAAGGCATGGAGGCAAGTATTATTCAACTGCAGTTCATGTGTTAGCCTTGTTTATTTTATTTTATATATCTGGTTTTCTATAGCGCAAACTTGACCCGAAGTTATCAGAGCGCTTTACAGTCATCACAGTGGTAATTACGCAAGTTACGCGAAGAGTAAACAAAAATGCATAGTAACAGTATAAGAAAGATGTATACAATATACAGTAGGATATATGAAAAAGATATAGCAGCAATTGCACCAGTAACATAATGAGTAAATAAAAATACACAGTAGCAGTATATAAAATAAGTATATAATAGGCAGTAGAAATGTACACCATATAGCACTGAGGTAGTTATGATACTGTGTTACAAGGGAGGGGGGAATAAGGACACAGTTTTTGCCCGAGGTAGTCATGCTCAAATTTACATGGAGGGTGTAGGGTAGGGGCATCAAGCCAACTGGAAGGTTTAGGGAAAGGGGTTTAGGTGTTCATTGAGAAGCAGAAGTTTAAGTTTCTTCCTGAAATGAGGGAATGAGTGATAGTCACTTAAAGCCTGAGGAAAAAAGTTCCAGATTCTGGAAGCGTTCCCAGAAAAGGAGCTGGTGCAAGATTTTTCATTCTTAAATTTTGGCGGAATTAGGAGTAGACTGTTCGAAGAGATCTCTTTTGTCCGGCTTTTGTTTCTTTAAATGGTAGATTGGTTTTTCCTTGTAGGGAGCTTTGTGGCTTATGCAGGCAGTTTTGAGTATACATCTTGCCTCAATGGGTAGCCAGTTGAGTTTCTTTACGAACTACTTATTTTATTTAGTGCTTGTGTAACATAGTGTGTGCGCCTATTTCTGCTTATGGCGTTTATTTCATCAAGGCACCCGGTTTACGAGCTACGCTATAAATTTTATTATGTGCGTCTATTTATCCCTGTGGTGTTTAATTCATCATGGTGCAGCCGTGCTCTAACTTTTATTTTGCTCCACGTCCAGACTGCTCACCCTCGTTCACGAGCAATAATGCACAAATAACTTTTATTTTACAAAGTCCAGGACCGCGCATGATCTTTCTTAAACCTTTTTTCCCTTCTTAGCACGAATGCGCAGGAGGTGCAGGTTTTTCCTACTACTGCAGTGTTGGTGCTGCAACTCCCCTGTTCTCTGCATCACTGGACAGAAAAGTGCAGGTTAGTAAAACGCCGCCATCTTCCGTTGGTGGACCCGAGAGGGTGCAGGGCTTCTTCGATGCTGACAATAACTTGTATTTTACAAGGGCTGAAAACATATCGTATTCCCTGTTTGTGGTGTAGTGGTCTAGTCTTTTGCGCACTAGGCGCGTGACGTAGGCGGAAGTCCAGTGGCGGCCATGGAATCGGCATTGGCGCCCGGACTCCGATCGGAATAGAGCACCGCTCCGGCGCTCCAGTGATAGCGATAAATAAATACAGAATTTGGCCCGTTCCTGGTTGTGTGAGCTTCCTTAGTGCACTGCACTCACACACAAAAGCACCAACTTTTCAATGGCGACGAGGTGGTGCAGGGTCCACCAGCACCCCTTTTGAAACCCACGTGGGAGCTCAGCAGTCCAGCCTTGCCATCACAGGGCCAGCACACAGGAGCGCGGCAGAGCAGCGGTGAGTGTGCCTTATACCCGGCGCCCAGCCCACGTGCTCCGGGATCCCAAGTCACTACGCCAGTGGTCCACCGCCTTCCTACAGCTGTCCCAGGGCATTGTTCCACACGGCCTACGGGGGGGGGAATAGGTCCACTAGCCAGTCGACCCCAAGAGGGGCACCCTGACCCTGGCGCAGCCAAGCGACAACCACGCGGACAGTGGGGATTCCAGCCAGGAGGAAGAGGAGTGTGGAAGGGACGCCCGAGGTGTAGAACTCCAGGACAACCCTGCTTCTACACAGAAACACGCGGCCGACAGAGAGGCAATGAGTGCTCAGACATTCTCGTTGACGAACCCGGTGCCGTTCTTGGCAAAAGGGGGAGAACCCGAGATGCCGTGGGACGACTGGAAACAGTACTTCTTGAATTACCTCTCGGCGCTAAAAGAGGAGGGGGAAACGGAGTTCTCGAATACCAGGCGGAAGAAAATCGTACTCCACAACTTGGGCCCGGCGGGACAGAGAGTATACCAAAACCTGGTAAAAGAGGAAAGAGCAGCAACGGATGATGACGTGTTCAAGCACGCGCTAGAAGACCTGGACGCACACTATCGTCCGGAAGTGTGCATGGCTATAGACAGGTACAATTTCTACCACAGGAAGCAAGAAAAAGGGGAATCGGTAGATGAATATGTGGCGGCCCTACAAAAGTTGGCCATAACGGGCAAGTTTGGAGTCTTGCAAGAAGAGTTGATAAGGGATCAGATCATCATGCACATGGTAATCTCCTCAATACAAGAAAAGCTGTGGGTCAACGGCGATGCACCTCTGAAGGAAGTGGTGGCATTAGTAAAAAAGGCGGAGTTGTCCAAGAGGTGTGCAGAAGCAGCCAAGCAAGAGGGTAGGAAGGGCAAGCAGTGTGCAAGTTGGCGGACAGGAAGACTGGCGACAATAAACAACCGCCAGGACAACAAGGAGCACGGAACTACAAAACGTACACTACTAGGACCCCAAGACCACAAGGACAACGGAATTGGAGCAGGACCGCCTGCTACAGATGCGGCACAAACACCCATGCCGCCAACGACAAGAGATGCCCCGCGTTCAGCGCCAAATGCTCGTACTGCGGACTGTTAGGAAACTATGAGAAAGTGTGCAGGAGGAAGTCCACTAGAGGCGAAGTGAAGTACGTGGCACAAGAAGGGCACAAGGAGCATGAAGAAGAGGAGGAGGAAGATGACGATGGAATCCTAATAGTTGCAGAGCAGGTCCTGGGCATAGAATGTGCCACCGACAAGAAGCCGAAATGCGAGATGACGATCGGAGGAGTACAAGTGACCATGGTGGCTGACTCGGGATCACCCTACACGATAATCCAGAGGAAGGTATGGGAGAAGGAGTTCGTCCCAAGAACGGATTACCATCTACAGCCCACCAGCATACACCCGGTGACATTCACGGGAGAGCCCATTCCCATGGTGGGGTTTTGCCCCTTGCTCTTCGAGTTCAGGGGGAGAAGGTGCGATGGGAAATTGTATGTGGCCGAAAAGGGGCCGTCGGTACTGGGCTGGAAGGATCAAGGAGCCCTGGGAATGAAGTTGAACCCAGGTGGACACACGCAAGTCCTCATGACGGAAGAGGGTCCGGAGTACGCAGCACAGAGATGGAAGGAAGAGTTTCCCGAGGTCTTCAGAGAGTCCATTGGATGCATGGCAAAGTTCACGCATAAAATCCAATTGAGAGAGGGGGCAAAACCGGTGTCACACAAAGCACGTAACATACCATTCAGGACCAGGACAGCTGTGCAAGAAGAGTTGCAGAGACTGGAAGATAACGGCGTGATAGAGGCTATAGACAATGCGGAATGGCTGGCGCCCTTGGTGGTGGCGCAGAAGCCAAATGGCAAGGTGAGGCTGTGCGTCGATTTGAGAGAACTAAACAAAAACATCGTGGTGGATAAGTTCCCACTCCCCAGAATCAACGAAATGCTGGCAAAAACCCAAGGAGCAAAATGGTTCTCCACTATCGACCTCACTTCGGCGTATCACCAAATTGCCCTGCATCGCTCCTGCAACCACCTGACGTCATTTATCACGCCATTCGGATGCTACAAATTCCTAAGAATGCCCTTAGGATTGGCATCCGCGGCCGCCGTATTCCAAAAACTGATGCACCGGCTGTTCCACAAGAAAGAAGGCATCCAATATTTCCAGGACAATATATTGGTGATGGAAACATCTAGGGAGGACCATAACATGAAGTTAAAGGAGGTGCTCACCACACTGATGCAAAATGGCCTCACCGCCCAATGGGACAAATGTAAGTTTGGAGTGAGCAGAGTCACGTATTTGGGGCACGAAATAAGCCAACAGGGGATTGAGCCCAAAGCATCCAACGTCACAGCTATCAGAGAGGCTCCCACACCCAGGAACAGGGAAGACATCAGGACCTTCCTGGGGATGGCCGAGTTTTATAGTAAATTTGTTCCACACTTTGCATCCAAGACCCATCACATGCGCTTACTTCTGAAGGACAAAGCGACGTTCCACTGGACGGAAAGGGAACAACAGGAGTTCGAAGACATGAAACGCAACATCAGTGACGCAGTACCCATACACGGATTCAACCCCGAGGCGCAGACCATACTCACCACTGATGCCAGTGACCGAGGCTTGGAGGCAGTACTCACGCAACAGTCCACCGCGGGAGAGATCACCACGATCAGCTTCGCTTCCAGAGCATTGGCCCCCAACGAACAAAAATTCTGTGTCATTGGAAAAGAGATGCTAGCAGCAGTGTGGGCAATGGAGCGATTCCGGCAGTTCCTGTGGGGAGGAAAGTTCCTTCTGCGCACGGACCACAAACCCTTGGTGAAGGTCCTCACGTCAAGCGGGCATGAACATGCCATTCCACGGATTGCTAAAATGACCCTGAGACTAGTAGGGCTGCATCCAAGGAGAGAGCGGACGACCAAGGAGAAGGAGGATGGGAGGAGTACGCAGTTGCTCTCACAGGGGACCCGGAAAGAGCCATAGGCGCCCAGGAATGGGAAAATGAATATGACAAAGACGTGAAACTAAGCGCGGTAAAGGCATATGTGACGAATGGGTGGCCGGACAAGAGATTGCTGGAAGAAGAATTGAAGCAGTATTGGGAGATTCGGGAAGAACTGTCGATAGGGGAAAAATCCTGGTTCTTGCTGAGGGGAACAAAGGTCGTTCCTCCCCACGCCCTGAGGAATTTCATTGTGGCCCTCACGCACGAGGGACACTTGGGCATCGTAAAGACCAAATGGAGGGCAAAGGAAGACTACTGGTGGCCCGGGATGGACGTGATGATAGAATGGCATGTGAGGGCGTGTGAGCAGTGTTGCAATGCGGACAAGACACAGAGATTATTACGCCCGCCCCTAGGCAGCTATGATGTTCCGGATAATCCATGGGAGGAGATTTCCATAGACATTCTGGGACCCATACAAGATGCACATGGCACTGAGAAATATATCACGGTCGTCATAGACCGGTACTCCAAGTGGCCGGAGATCGACGTGAATGAAAACACAGAAACAGAAACAATACTGGCCTTCCTAACTAACATCTTTACTAGAGAGGGAATACCCAAAGGTATCTTGAGTGACAATGGCCGGCAATTTACGTCATCGAAATGGGAGGCCTACATGGAGAGGAATGGCATCACGGTGCGACATACGCCGATATATCACCCGGCAGGAAATGGATTAGCGGAGAGATTTAACCGGGTGATCATGGGGTCGATCCAGGCGGCGATCAGCCAAGGCATGAATTGGGATAAAGAATTGAAAAGACTGATATGGGCTTATCGGATTACACCTACCACCACAGGATACAGTCCATTCAGAATACTGCGAGGAAGAGAACCGTTCACGAAGGACAATGTGGCCTGGAAACGTCTCACGGTGCAAAGTCACTGGTCTCCGGCAGTAGTGCGTAAGAACTTAGAGAGAGCACAGGCAGTGTACACAGAGCACTACGACACCAAGCATAACACCAAAGAGGTCACACTGGAGAAGGGTGAATGGGTGAGAATTAAGCTGCCAACACAGAAGACGACAGGAGATAGTAAATTTACACCCCCGCTTAAAGTGTTAGAACCATATTCCAGGTCGGCACTCCTCAGCGACGGGAAAATATGGTCTCAAGATCGAATGGCGAGGTGTAACTCAGCAGGCCTGAGTAGCACCATAGAGGAGACAGTCAACACCTCACCGAGGAGAAGGAACCCGGAGAGTCCGAAGGAGGAGGGGAGCAGCCCATCACTGAGAACAGAGCAAGAGGAGAGAGAGGACAGGAGAGAACCGACGATCGGCACCCAAGAGGGAACAGATCCGGAAAGCAGAAGGGAAGCAGGACACATGGACGATGGGGAAGCACCCCAGCAGGGACATACTGATGCCACTCCGAGCACGGGAGGTTTCAGTGGTCGCACACGATGCGGCAGAAGAGTCAATCTGCCCAGGAGGTTTGGAGAGTTCGTTATGGACAGCAAGTAAGACTGTATTGTTTCTTTGGGTTGTTGTAAAAGGGGGGAGATGTGGTGTAGCGGTCTAGTCTTTCGCGCACTAGGCGCGTGACGTAGGCAGAAGTCCGGTGGCGGCCATGGAATCGGCATTGGCGCCCGGACTCCGATCGGAATAGAGCACCGCTCCGGCGCTTCTGTGATAGCGATAAATAAATAAAGAATTTGGCCCGTTCCTGGTTGTGTGAGCTTCCTTAGTGCACTGCACTCACACACAAAAGCACCAACTTTACACTGTTGTCTCTGTAGGGGATCTGGCACATTCAAGATACAGGGGTCATGAAAGGAGCTAAGCAGAGCGGTGGCTTGCTCAATAAAAGAAAAGCCTGGTCTTAAGCAGCCCGGCTATCCTTAAAGTGGATGTACTTTGCCAAATTATTTGATGCCCCACGTCACTATTACGCAGGACGGAGCACATGACATGATCCACTTTCACTGCATTATTCACCTTTAACTGTGCAGCCATCACTGTGGCTCCAATGCTCTGCACCCCCTCCCCCCCCCCCCCCCACCGTGTTTACAGGTCTTACTCCGGTCAGTTCGTGCATGTCGTAATAAAGTTTGACCTTTTCAATTACGTGGTAAAAAAAATCGTAATCATGTACACTGTAATATATCACCGCGGATGTAACCTTGTGTGCCTCACAAAGTAAACTCTATTTATATTCGGTTGTTTTAACCCTTCTAAGATCTTTTCACATTTCAAAATTAAGAGTCTATGGTGCCTTATTTCTCCTGGGACACGTAAAAATACTTGCACAGTTTAAAATCGGATGGAAATAAATGTTTTTATTTACACAACGGTTCGAAATTCTTTGTCAAGCATACGCCTTTCTTTCAACACACTCGTGTATCCCCCAGTTGCATTAATGGATTTAGAATCAACAGTTCCTCGCTTAACAGGCAGAGAAAGGTCAATACAACAAAGGTCTCTATATTTAAATAGTTAGAGGTGGGTTGCAGAAGCTGCTTGATAGTTGACATCTGTTTATTTTAAAAATGCTGCCAGAAGATAAACAATTGAATGGCTACTTAATTTGTCATCGGCCATTAGAACTCTTTCAACGTTATCTGGGGGTGCTACAGCACCTCATGAACAAACCTTGAGTCAGTAAAATTGCATTTTTGTTGTTACTTTTATATAGCGCGAAGGTATCAGAGTTCTTTACGTTACAGACGGACACATTCATTTGGCTGAACCTACTAGACATTACATTCTACCCAAATGTGCTACCTCACAATTTGTTTTTATCACCCCCAAGTTGTTAAAACTCTGCGTGCTTTTCTAGTCAGTGCATGCTAACCAGTATGGCACTGCGGCACTGTAAAGGTACATACCTGGGTAGATCAGTTAGTCTTCCTATCAATCCCGCAAGAGCTTTAGGGTCAAGTGTGTATGGGCGGTCTTTGAACACCCCTGGTCGCGCAGTCCTTGACTGGGTACTTGGAACTCGCTATTATCAAAAAACATAACATATGATATTAATAGCCCAAACACTAAGTGAAATTTAAAAAAATGGGGGTATTAGTTGCTTACATACTTTTATACTGGGTTACAAGCGCTTGATTACAGATAACAGTAAAATGTCCTTGCCACTCAGAATAATGTTTAAAATTACTAGTTGGAATTATCGCTTAAACCTCATACAGTGTTTTTTTACTTTACACACGTTTGTGAAAGTTGACAAGAACAAGGCCTATTTCAAGAGATAGCAGGTCAAATTACGTCGGAGGTGAGGTAAGTTTTGTAGGCCTGCTTTTTTTATTTATTGATATGTCCATTCCATTTCCAAGCTTAATTTCGGTCATTATAGACCATAAAAGCAAAAGGTAAAATACATACATCAATGAATTTGGGCAGTAAAAACATCAGTAAAAATTACAAAATATAACCAAATACAAACGAGTTGATCAAATTTCATAGCAGTTAAAAAGATATTAAAATTTAAAAAGAGGTTAAAACAGTGATTTCAAGAGCTAATAGTGTTAAAACAGTAGGAAATAAAAAGGGACATTTAACTTGTGTGGGGGGAGTTTAAAAACTTGCGGCGCCTATGCCACATAGAGTTAAGGAAACGGGACACAGCAAAAACAGTTGGAGGATGAGTGTCAGTTCTCAAAACTCTAAAGGCCTCCAGGCACTGCCTGTACCCCTGGTTCCTGCATAATGGTAAGAGCCAATACCTCCTGCCTGCATTATAGCCAGGACAAAAGAAGAAAACATGAATGGCTGACTCATCTTGACTGTTACAAGCAGGACATCCAATAGGAGAAGCTTTTGGCCATTTGCTTGTAAATGCATGAACCAGCAGGCAACCCAATCTGAACGGAGTATAAAGTTTCCTGGCCATGAAAGGATGAACAACATCAAGGAAGGCCTCAAATAAATACTGGTCTTTAAAGATGAGGAAGTCAGAGGTTAGACGGCCTAGTTTTGTGCTCCTTTGGATTTCAGCCAATCTAAACAGTCTGTAAGCTTTAACTAATTCAAGCCGCGATATTGTTGGGGACACTTCCTCAGGGTGGGTCCATAGGTTTGGCCGACCTAATCTAAAGCACAGGTCTTTTATGTGTACCAACCAGGATAGTTTTCCCACCCCTGAGTGCTCCAAAATTGCCTTGAGTTCAGACTGGTAGGCTGTTAATTCAGGGGTCGCCCATAGTCTACGCCAAAAGGTAAAGGGGCGCAGTCCAATCTCCTCCTCTATGGGTCTGATCCCGAGGTCCATACGTAAGGGGATGAGAGGAGTGCTTAGCGGGAGACCCAAGAGCTGCCTCATAAACTTGTTCTCAGATTTAACCAGCCTACCTGCAGGAAGATGACCCCAGAGTTCTGCCCGATTCATTATAGCACTCCTGATTTGGACTTTATAAATCTCGGTCAGCGGACCTGGTTGTCTAGATTATGAGATCTTGTATACTTTTACTATTCCCCCGGCTATCTGTGCTAGTCTTAAGCCTGACTTTTCTTGCTGCGGGCCCCATCCAAAAGTTTCCGTCAGCGTAACACCCAGGTAGTCAAAGACAGCTACCCTATCTAGCTGGGTACCATTTAGGGAGCGATTTGGGCGAGATGTTTTGCTGGGATTAAAAACCATGTACTTGGTTTTTAATGTGTTGATCTCCAGCCCCCTGTCTTTGCAAAATAGAGAAAAGCTGTCAAGGAACCTTTGAATGCCCATGGGCGACTTGGATAGTAACAAGGTTTCATCCACAAACATCATTGCTGGCACCCTGTCACTGGCCAGCTTTGGGGCATCAATGTTGGCTACCTCATTTAATTGGTCCACCAAAGCGTTAATAAAAAGACAGAACAGTGTGGGAGCCAGAACACACCCCTGCCTTGCACCTCTATTCACTGGGAAGCATGGGGTTAATTCCCCATATTTCCCGTATCTCACCTGAACAAAATTTCCAGTGTGCAGGTGCTTAATCAAAGACAGCAAATAGGGTGGAATGCCCATTTGCTCTAGAACCACCCATAGTTTGTCGCGAGGTACCAAATCAAAGGCTGATTTAGGGTCAATGAAGATCAAATAGAGGCTCCCACCCTCTATTGTCACTGTCTTCCAATATAATAATTGGAGCCTGAAGTTTTGGTCAATAGTAGAAATATTTTTACGGAAACCAGCCTGGTACACACTCAGAATCTTGCGCTCGTCCACCCAGGACTAAAGGCGCTCCAGGACAATCCTGGTGAACAGCTTCTGAGTTACATCAATCAGGCTGATTGGCCTGAAATTAATGGGCAGGAGGGGTGAGCCCTTCTTGTATACTGGAAAAAGTTCTGCCCCTAGCCAGGTGTCCGGGATTTTCATGCCGTTTAATATGGCGTTAAATATTACACATAGAGAGGGGCCCTAGATGTTGGGTTGTCCCTGAAATAAATTCCCCGGGATCATGTCTAGTCCAGGGGCCTTTCCAAAGGGAAGCTTCCCAATTGCGCTATGCACTTCAATCAGAGTGAACCCTACATCAACTTCAAGGGGATTCCCTTGAACAGTTGGCAGAGTTCCCTAAATGAGCTCTATGGTGTCCTAAGTGGAATACAGTGATTGGAAATGAAGTTTCCTAGCGTCTGCAGCGATGTTCGGCTCAATGGGTGAGTTCTCTGGGGAACTAACTGTACGAACCAGGTTCCAAAACGCCCTCATATCCCTGTTGATGAGAGCCTGTTTGATCGCATCCTATCTTTCACACTCCCAGTTCTTTTTGGCTAGCTTTAAACTATCACAATATATAGAGCCCTCCTTGTTTTTATCAGGGATCTTTCTTTGGATTTTATGGCACCCTTTGCCATTCGGCAGGAATTATTAAACCAAGTAGATTAAGGGGTCCTCTTGCCTTTGGAGTGCATCAGGGGATTGAAGATGTTGGTCAGGCTAATGGTCAGATCCACATGAGTAGCCATGAGTTGAGCGATGGTATCAGGAGAATTAAGGGTCTGAGCAGCCTTCTCCGTTGCCAATAAGGGTGAAATAATTAAGGAATACAGGGCAGCAGCCTTGCCTGGTGACTGCTTCAGGGTTTTTCATCTAATTCTCCTTCTGTTATTGACTAGTGTTAAGTTAATACCAGGGAAGGAGCTAGTGTTTGGGGGACTTTGAAGTTCCGGAAGCTTAAGGTCGAGTACCAAAGCATTATGGTCACTGTCGTGTCTTGGCAAGACAGCGAAGTCGACTACCCAGTGCCATACGCTTGCTTCTACTAGAATGTAGTCCAATAGGGATGATTGCCCCGGTCTGTTCAAAGTAGGCTTCCCTGGTTGGTCTGACTTAGTACGGCTGTTGCATGCCCTCAGTGAATGTGTTAGTGTTACTGCACTGATCTGGAATACCAAGGGAGTCCAAGCCTTTACCGGAGGAATTTGTGGCTCAGGGATTAAACAAAGGGAATCCTCAACAGTGAGCGAAGAGTCAGTAGGAAGGGCTAGGGGCTCAAATTGACAATTAAAATCTCCTCCTATCACCATCCTAGTATTCGGGGGAATTAGCTCAATAAATGTGGTAAGCATGTCTATGGTCAGGGATTCCTGTGCAAAGGTTACCGGGCGTGAATAGATGTTAATAAAGGCAATTTTAGTCCTAGCAGAGAAAGTGAGGAGGGTACACTGGATATCATCTGATGAGGTGTTCAACTGTTCAACAGTACAGTCCAAATGTGTAGCAACCCACGTGCCTAAGCCTTCCGACGGTCTGCCTCTACCCACCATAGTTCCTAGCACATTGAAAGTTGCAAAGCCCCTCATAACAGTGTCCTCTCTAGCCCAGGTCTCCTGGAACATACACACATCATAATCTTGTACAAATTGTGTCCAATCAGGATTTTGGAGTTTATTTTTAATGCCAGCGATTTTCCACGTCAAGACCCTCAGTTTGAGGCCTATGTTTGAGGTGACATCATGTACTTTAAGATCAGAGGGGTTCGAAGTTTGTGTAGTCTCTGGCTCGGTCCCGGGGTCTAGGGCTTCCACTTCCACTAGGGAACTAGGGGTTAGATTGTTCAATACATTTAAGGTAGCACCATTGTAGCCTTGAGGTCCCTGATGAGATTCATGATGGAACTCCCCTGGTGCATCTTCTGTCACACCAGCTATACTTTGAGGCTGTATCCCAATGAATTTTGATTTAGGCTCTCTGTTGGCCCCCCTAACCCCTGGCTAAGAGTGAAATTGGATGGTGTCATGAGTCAATCCACCTCTTCAAGGGTCCCAAACCTGTTTGCTACTGCAACATTATACTGTATTCTAGAGGTGTGGCTGAATGTTGGATGGGGTTGAAACCAATGTGTTGGGACTCTAGTGCAAGGGGTCCAAGTTGGTGGATAGTTACAGGAATAGAAAAAGTCCAGGATGTGTGGTTGAATCCCTGTAGATGGTGCATAGGAGCAGGATTAGCCAAGATTTGGACTGTCCGGGGATTACTAACATTAATAACTATACAGTCTCCTTTGATTGTTTTGGGGTTCTTGCCAACCCAACCCACTCTTCGAACCTGTAACATCTCACCTGCCCTGTCATAGGGAAACTGTCCATGCCTGGTAAGCCAAAAGAGGTACTTGTTCCTCAATTCCAACTGAGTTTGTCTCTGGCCTGGTTTAATTTCAGGTTCACCAGTTAAGACTATAACATAGGGGAGTGAGGCTGGGGGTAGATCTATTATTGGCGTAGCCGATAGGCCTGGGCCTGGGTTCTCACTATCTACTGGGATAAGCGCTTCCCTGTCTATCATCTGGTCGAAATGGACGAGTCTGCTTCTACGTGGGCCTTTATTGTTGGGAGCAGGGTGGGAACTCACGTTCTGCGAGATAGGACCCCTGGGGCCAGGAGTATCCCTCCGAGCTTGGACCTGGTGTACGCCGGGTTCCTCACAGGGAGAGTGAGTGTTTCCCTCTTGTGCGTCGCTGTGAGCCCCTGTCTTGACAGCACTCATTAGAGCTGGACAAGATGGAACACTGGAAGGGCCACATCTAACTAGGGGGGGTTTCCCTGCTCTATCCCTCTGTGAGCTACAGTCTTTCTTCTCCACTACAGAGTGTAAAATATTAACCAGAGGATTGGCCTGTTTGCTCGAAGCAGGCATCTGGCCACTAACTCTATTCCCAAGGTGGAGCTCTAGTTCTTCCTTGACAGTGGCTCTCATTTGTGCCGTTAGTTCCACTATCAAATTCCTCACCCATGAAGGGCAGTCGGGTCTTTATAAGAGTTGGAGGAGGGTTCTACCACTCCCCCCTGGCTGACTGGTTCACCCTCACTGGGGCTAATTTCTGACCTAGTCCTTTTCTTTTATCCTGTCCCATTACCTGTTTTTCGCCTTACGGCTATAAGTAAAGCAGTAGTCGTTCTGCCTTTACAGGTTTTTGGTTTTACTGGGGCAGGTTGTAAGGGTGGTGGCAAAGTCTCACTTGGTCCAGGCAAGGATTCTAGTGGGCCAAAAATAGATCCGGGGCTAGATGGTTCGGAATTGGTGGCTCAGAAGATTGAAGAAAAATATCTGGGGTTAGGGATAACCGCCTCTCTGTAAGCTCGATTTCAGTCGAGACTTCCCCTATAGCTCTCTGGAGCATCCTATCAATTGAGGTTTGGGGGAGTGGGGCCGGTATTAACACCGGAGGATGTTTTTTAGGTACACAGCCACGCTTCCCCATGTCCAGAGCAGGAAAAAAAAAAAAAAAGAACAGTATCAGATTATTCCAGAGGTAGATCCAGGGAGATCAGGCAGCCCAATACGCACAATCATACAACACTACAAAAAGAAACTAAGTAAATACAGTCCCAAAAGTTGAATTAACAGATAACCGGTCAGCTGGATATTAGAGTTAATCAAAAACCACAAATTGTTCTAGGTGAATCGCCAGTTTGAATTAACCCTCGATCCACCAGCTGCTCCCAGTAAGGTTAGATAGTGCCCAGAAAGTTCTACCGGTTTTGTTGGCCTCGCAACTCAACCTCAAGGGGGGTGGCCCTGCCCTGCCTCTTCCTGGCAATGACGGGCAAGGACGGGCCCGCCCCACACACGCCCCGCGCCGCGGGGAGTGAGGCAGCGCTTTACAGCGCAATGTGGCACCTCCCCCTCGTTAGCGGGAGCAGGAAAGGATTGCAGGTGCACCCTGGGACTTGTGGTCCCGCCAGGGTGTGTGTGGGCTTAGCAGCGATGCAGGCGACAGCAATGATGGTACTCCTGGAGGCTGCGGTCCCTCTGGTGATGATACAAGTGCCCCCGATGTCAACCCAAGCCTGTTAAGGTCAACAGCAGCGTCCCCGAGATATGTGCATTATTCTGCTAATGTGTTTAATACAAAACTAAAATAAACGTCCCATGCTAGATGGAATAGGGAATTTGCATCACTGCAAAACACATGTGGAGCAGATACTTGCAAAACTGCACAACACCACCACCTCGCTGAACAAACAACAAGCTACTAAAAGTTTTGTCTTTTCACAGTGCTAATTATATATGCTTACAGTGCCATAAGTAAAAATAGAATACCTCTCCAAATGACTGTGCTTTTTTGTTAACTGCTTAGTTCGGGATAACCATATCGCAATAGGTCATTTAAATTTGATTTTGTGATTGCTCTTTTCTGGTGGCATCAAAGGCTTGTATTTTTCAACACAAAATAACGTCAGTACATTTATCTTGTTTCTGTGGTACCTCTTCTCAGTGCATTGTTTTTGCTGTGCTCCCTACGTGTATCTCAAGACTAGTAGGTAATCTTTACAGTCTGGCACTTGTTTAATAAGTTTAAGTTATATTAATTATCACTCACCTGAGATAGGTACTTGCAGTGGACCAATTGTAGGATTGTAATTATCAAAAGAGTGTCAGCTTATGTTTGTAGTATTCTATAAATGGATACTCTCCTGCAGGCGTAGGTTTTATCAGCACTCTTTATCAGTGCGGTGGGCCCTCCTATGCATTCTCAAATTTTTAGTTCACGGGAGCACACAACATTATTTTCTGTTTATGTACTTCCTGCACATAGTATTTGTTATACGGCAGCTTCTATAAGAACTTAATGTGTTGGAAAATGATCAAATTGAATATTGTAAGTTTTAGGCTTGCAGATTAGTGTTTGGAACTACTTTGTGGAGTTATCGCTTAAAACTCATACACTGTTTTCTTCTTCAGAAGGGTTTTTGAAAGTTGCCAAGAACAAGGCCTTTTTCAATAGGTACAAGTTTAAATTACATCAGAGGAGAGACACGTTTTGTACGGCTACATTTGTATTCATTTATATGTACATTTAGCAACCAAAACACATGGGTAAAGACATTGTTGTTTAGAACGCCTATAGCTCTAACTCTTGCACATGCGAGACCTATTGCATTGTAAATGCTTGTTATTTTTCTGATTGTTGAAGTTACCATTCCTATGTAGCAAAATTCTTGAGCTGCTGCTGCAAGAAAAGAGTAAACACAACAAGATGATTGACGGAGTGCTGAAACTTCCAACTACTCACACCCAGTCAAGAGATATGGGTTTAATTCAACATTCTTTTGCCTATCATGCCACCTCAATTTGGACCCAGCTAGATGCAGCTCAGTGTCGACCCTGGTCCTCATTGGAACAGCAATCCAAAAGAGGGAGAGAGCCCCCCCGTACCCCAAAGGGACAGGGCACCAACCCAACAATAAGTCAATAAAAAGTTTCACTTTGAGTTGACTCACAAACCCACTTTCATAAATATCCTGATTTCAGTCATTCATCCAAGAATCTAGCCAATATCACCAAGATAAAACCTTGAAAAGTATATGTAAACAGCTATTTATTTCATTTTAAAAGAACTTTGCATTAGTTAAAAAGACAATACAGTAATACATTCAATTGTATGTGATTCCCAGATATACAGTATCCTAAGTATAGGACCCAAATGCTCTTACAGAACAGTCCAGCCCGAAATGCCAGGCCAGGTCGTTCCTGGACCAGAAACAAGCATCTTGAGACCGGTTTCAGGGATCACCCCTCATCAGCCAGGTTATCTTGAATCCAGTGACACAGCGAGCCCAGGGCCCACGTCTGGGCATACCATTGGCCACTGAGGGCGACCATAGTAAACACAACAAGATGATGGACAGAGTGCTGAAACCTTTCAGCCACTCTCCCCCAGTCAAGAGATCTGGGTTTAAACCATTGTTCTTACCATGCAACCCTAGTTTGGACCCAGCCATTTGCAAATCAGTCTTGATACTGCTCCTCATAGGGACAGTCCAGCCCGAACTGCCAGGCCAGGTCATTCCTGGATCAGAAACAGGCATCCTGGGACTGGTTTCAGGGTATCACCCCTCATCAGCCAGGCTAGCTTGAATCCAGTGGCACAGTGAGTCCAGGACCCATGTTTGGGCAAACCTGGCGCACTTAGGACACCAAAGCAAAAGACACACAAATGATGCATGAAATTCAGAGCAAATCAAACATTCACTCCCTGTTAAGAGATCTGGGTTAAATCCATCATTTATTTGTTCAACATGCCACCCCAGTTTAGACCCAGCCATATGCAAATCATTCTTGACCCTGCTCCTCATGGAAATAGTGCAGTCCGAACTGCCAAGCCAGGTCCTCCCTGGAACAGAAACAAGCATCCTGGGACTGGTTTCGAGGTATCACCCCACATCAGCCAGGCTAACTTGAAGCCAGTCACATTTAGTAACGGGCTTTTAAAAGTGCTACAACAGCTTTTGCTGGCCTAGCGCTTGCGGTTACGCGTGTGTGCACACGCACAGCCGCCAGCTTTCAGCGCCCGATCAGGCGCCATCTGGAGCGCGATCACTTTCACTTTTGATGCTGCTGCGTGCGCACCACTCGCGTGCTTTTTAAAAAATTCCTTTTTGCGCACACGCACACAACTCGCTCACCACTCGCGTATTTTTGTTTAATTAGATTTTTGCGCGCGCACACATAACTCCCGGACTTGTTAAATTTCACGTCCGGCTACACTTCCTTTCTTGCAATACACAATGTGCAATAATTAACAAAACAGCCTTCGAGACCCTAACTGGAGCAGCGAGTTTTCTATTAAGTCATCGCCGCAGTGGAGCAGCAGAAGTTAAACGTTATTGGTGTATTTACATAAGCCGCACGACAGTTGTGCCAACCGTTATCAACAGAACATTCCAGTGGGTCTCCGGCGGTCAGTGGTGCTCTGTAGAAGAGGAACGTTTAGTGTTTCTGCCTCTATGCGACAGAAGCGGTGACACAGCTGCACATATTCGTTCCTTCGTGATATCTTCACCTCCTGCTGCCTCGAGCAAAGTTCCCATGACTGGCACCGTCGCACAAGCTAAATTGCCGCTCGTCGCTTTGCCTCAAATCACGAAGTGACTCACTACAAATCAATACGCCTCCTTTCGCATGCACAAAAGCGCTTTCTGTCACCTTCACCTCCCTATTCGGTTCTTCTGCAGGCTTGGCCTGACAGTGAACTCGTAAACGAGGCAGCGCTTAAATTAGGAATTAGCTAATACAGACCGTATGGAGTCAGGGTGTAATTCTCGGCTGATGAAATAGTTAAAGAGTTATGAAACATGCCTGCAAGTTGATACAAGCATTGGCATAGCCAATAGGTCTCGCTTTTGTGACCTTATAAGTATTTAGTTTTGCAGCACAATATCCTTTGTGAAACAACATTAGCTGTTGCATAGCTAAACCTTGTACCTTATAAGTGTTTAGCCATGCAACAGTTGATGTTGTTGCACCAACGATATTGTGCTGCATAACTAAATACTTATAAGGTCCCAAAAGCGAGACCTATTGGCAATGCCAATGCTTGTTATTTCAGCAGCGTTTGTGTGCCTCCTTTTGTAGTCCTATGTTTGTTCCTCTTTTCCCATTTCCAGCTCGGTGCATCCTCCCTTATGCCCTTTTCGTCTCCACATATTGCTTCCAGTAAGCAAAGAGGGCTGCAATTGCATAATGTTTCATTAAACAGACAACTGCACAGGAATTACATGGGGCCGTTATCAGTCCCACGCACCTCCAGATTATATCGTTATGCCATCACATACTCTGCCTCCCTGTCGGAAGGGTCAAGACTGATTTGCATATGGCTGGGTTCAAACTTGAATGGCCAGATGAGCAAAAAAACGATGGTTTTAACCCAGATCTTTTGAGTGGGGGAGAATGTTTGCATTGTCAGCATTCCGTCAATCATTTGTTTGCTGTAACACTTTTCGCCCAAAGTGGGATGGGTATGCCCAGACGCGGGTCCCTTGCTCACTGTGCCAGTGGATTCAAGCTAGCCTGGCTGAAGAAGGGTGGCATCCTGAAACCAGTCCCTGGATGCTTGTTTCTGGTCCAGGGAGGACCTGACCTGGCAGTTCGTTCTGGACTGATCCCATGGGGCACAGGGTCAAGACTGATTTGCATATGGCTGGGTCCAAACTGGGGTGGCGTATAGTGTGCAAAAGAACAATGGATTTAACCCAGATCTTTTGACTGGGGGAGAATGTTTGCATTATCAGCATTCCGTCCATCATTTGTTTGCTGTAACACTTTTCGCCCTAAGTGGGATGGGTATGCCCAGACGTGGGTCCCTTGCTCACTGCGCCACTGGATTCAAGTAAGCTTGGCTGAAGAAGGTTAAAATAGCCTGAAACCGGTCCCAGGATGCTTGTTTCCGGTCCAGGGAGGACCTGGTAGTTCTGTCTGGACTGTTCCCATGGGGCACAGAGTCAAGACTTATTTGCATATGGCTGGGTCCAAACTGGGGTGGAGTAGTGAGCAAAGGAACGATGGATTTAACCCAGATCTTTTGATGGATTTAACCCAGATCTTTTGACTGGGGGAGAATGTTTGCAAAGTCAGCATTCCGTCCATCATTTGTTTGCTGTAACACTTTTCACCCTAAGTGGGATGGGTATGCCCAGATGTGGGTCCCTTGCTCACTGCGCCACTGGATTCAAGCTAGCTTGGCTGAAGAAGGGTAACATAGCCTGAAACCGGTCCCAGGATGCTTGTTTCTGGTCCAGGGAAGACCTGGCAGTTCTGTCTGGACTGTTCCCATGGGGCACAGAGTCAAGACTTATTTGCATATGGCTGGGTCCAAACTGGGGTGGAGTAGTGAGCAAAGGAACGATGGATTTAACCCAGATCTTTTGACTGGGGGAGAATGTTTGCATTGTCAGCATTCCGTCCATCATTTGTTTGCTGTAACTCTTTTTCTGAGGAGGCATTCACTACAAAGTATTTTAACGGAACACAAATGGTGGAGTCTAACCTCCCAAAAAAAGAATTCAACAGGCATGCTTCTCCCAACTTTCCACTTAAAAAGTCCCACGTTAAACACACCGTCTAGCAAACAGGTATGTGAATTTCATCTCAACTTTTTAGAGTTTGATTTATATTATCCAAGTGGGAAGGTGTAGTACGGTATGTGGCTTCACCTGAGGACCCTTTGACTCCACCCAAGTCAATACCTACCTGGGAATGACCTGTTCCTTGAATAATAGTGCGTAAGTGTAGCAGCATAGGCTGTTGCCTTAGGCTTTAATGATTGTTCAGAATCCTGAGCCTGAGATATAGGCCCAGGTGACAGTCAAGGGTCTTGAATGAGGGTGAGGACCTTTATCTACTGATGGAGCCTGAGGCAGAAGGTCTGTAAAGTTATTAGAGCATTCTGCCCACTGGAGAAAGAATGTTATAAATTAAAAAAGGAGAAGCTGAAAGACAAACGTGGAATAGTGGTGCAGAAAGCATATACTAGCCATTGTGGGTCCTGAGGCACTTCATTGTCTTCGGAGGAGCTCTCAACATTCCCAGGCACCAATATAGTCATGTTGCCCATAGCCAAGAGCTATGCCGTTGTTAAAGGCCCTTCAACAAGGGAGAGGGGCTTTAACAACTGGCATAGCTGAGGCACAAGTGGTATAAAGCTATTAGAACATTCCACACACTGAGGGTAGAATTTTCTGAATTAAAAAGGGAGAAACTAAGATAATGTTAGAGCAGAAAGCTTATAGCAGCCATTATTGGCCCTGAGCCACTCCACTACCTTCAGTTGAACTCCCAACATCCCAGAGTGCTAATAATAATTAAACCCTGTGCCATGTTACTGATCAGTATATTCATAAAACTACTATATGACACAGAATGAAGCCCACGTCACCCCAATATTCCAAAGATTAAGGGCCGAGAATGGTTTAATCATTTTTTCCTCCACACCAAATAATAAGTTCCATAGAAACGTGTTATGGTTGAATATATCCAATTGCACCATATTTTTCTTTAAGAGAAAACGTGAAGAACTATCATTGTTGAATAGCTTTATTGGTTCATTAACTAACCTGCATTTCATTCCAGAATATGGTTCTATCACATTTGAAACGTCAGTATCCTCATATAGCAGGCATTCACCTTTCTTTACATGCTGCTCATAATTACGCTGTATCCCCAGTGTTGGCATTTTATCAAGCATTGCATGCTTCTTACCAGAGTCCTCTGAAGTGACTAACTTTGCAACTGAAATTTGCAATTTGCTGAGGATGGTACAGTTACTTCAAATATGTAGAATACGTGGTTTATCACGCATTTGTAGTTCCTCGAAACTCCAACAGATGGCGGAATCACTCCATCTATATTCATTAGTTAGATCACCAGCGATTTATTGTTTGTGTAATTCTCCTGTGTTTTATAGGACAGAGGAGGGTAGCATCTCAGTGGAACTTGAAATAAAAGAGGAGCAGGATGTTTTTACAAATCTTTATCCATTGGTTTACATCATGAATACATAATAAAGACCCTGTTGCACCGTATGCCAGTTCGCAAAAAGAATCACAAGTACACATCTTACAGATACGAACAATAAAGAATTAGAAGCTTAGACAGTGAATATCATTTAAGGCAGGTAACTGTAGACATCGAGGAGGCTAACTGGGAGAAATAGATCACTTCCAGCTGTACTGTTTGAAGTGACCGGCCGCGATAATTGCGTTAGTTCGTCAAACATTCATTCAACCCTCCTATAATTCGAGACACCGATATCCGGGCGTCTCTTGCAGCTGTCCATGGATCGGGGCAGCTAGTGACCAAATCCAGTTTGCACGATGTGTCCTTATACCAACGTGGCAATACTAATACTGCTATGGGGTACCACCAGGGGCGCTACTAGACCCGAACTTAGGGGGAGGGTCAGAGGTGGGGGTTCGAAGGGGGGGCTAACAATCCCAGCCAGGGCTGGCCTTGCTACTGGTCGCACACGGTGCAACAGTCTTTTTGGTGTCCCCTCCCCATTTCCTCCTTCTCCCTAACAGGCACATGCATCAACCTTTTTTGCGAGCTCAAACGGTGCGATTCGCAAAATTCGGCCATTTGAGCCCGCAAAAAGGGCTATTGCGATGCATTAAGGTGTAAGGCACTGACAATTTAAGAAATCGCAATTCATTGTGATTTATTAAATTGCAATTGCATTTAAGGAATCGCATTTTGCGATTCCTTAAATGCAATGCAAGAGCCACTTTTAAATAGCGATTTCGCTATTTGGGGCCGCAAATTACAGAGTAATTAAACTTGTCAGTAATTTGCAAAAACTTTGAAAAATGCAATAAAGTTCATTTTTCAAAGTTTCATGTTGCGCACACACATGTCCTTGGGGCATGTGTGTGCGCAACATGGGTGCACATCACAATTTCAGGGGTGCAACAGGATGTCCTTTTGACACCCTTGCACCCTTGAAATTGAATGCGTAATTTGCGAGTACCTATTGGTACTCGCAAATTGCGCATGCAATCTCCCATTCATTTCTATGGGCCTGTAGGCCCATAGGAATGAATGGGGAGCCATTCCTTAATTGCAACTCGCAAATTGCGATTCGCATTTAAGGATTGTTTAGGAATCGCTATTTTTATAGCGATTCCTACATGCATAGGCTTTTGAGAGTCGTTAATTGCGATTCCTTAATAATCGTAATTAAGGACTCGCAAAATCCTACCTTGATGCATGTGCCCCTAAATTCCCTCAGTACCACTCACCAACAATGTACTTCATCTCTCTATAGCACCTTTCTGATAAACATTACATTTTTTTTATGGAGCTACTCACAGTTTACTCACACTCAGTTCTGTGATCTGCATGGTACATATTCTTTGTAGCAGGCACATTAACCCTCTGCGCTGTGTTGGTGGCAGGAGTGCCCATGTGAGTTCATGATGAGCAATGCAAAAGTGTGAGAGTAGTGTAAGAGGAGTGACTGCAGGGGGAGTGAGGTGACCATATGAATTTGGGTGCTGATGTGAGTGCAGAGTGGGACAAATGAATGCATGGTTAGTGATGGGTAAACAGTGCAAGTGCATTGTGAGTTCAGAGTGATCACAGTGAGTGCAGGGTCAGCGGGTGAATAATGTGAGTGCATGGCGATCAGTGTGAGCGCATTGTAATTGCCCGCGAGTGCAGGGTGAGCGTGAAAGTGAAGGGCGAGAATGAGGGGTTAGTTGTCTGAATGCAGGGTGCATTCCCAGACACTTGAAGTAACTCAGCTTGTTATTGACGGCGGCATAGGGTTTTAGATATAAGTTAAACTATTACTATTGTGGCATTAATCAGGGATCGAGGGTGGCGGAAATAAATAATGTGCTGATCCTGCAACAAACTTCTAATCTTATGATTAGGGTTGCCAACTCATTATTTTGATGTCCCCGACGGTAAAAATATAAGCGATCTCTTAAAGCCATATTTACAGCACTTATCTGTGCATACTTTGAACAGCAAATATAAATAGAAAGCACTTTTAATTGGGTTGTAGGGCTGCCTGAATGATCCATGACTGATAATTAAAGGGAACAAAGACAGGAAGGTAACATTACAAATTAATACATAGATTTTCTTTTCATTTATAACCCTATTTAGTGTCAAGATGAGGTCTTTGCAGGCTCTTTAAACAACACATGGCTGGCATTTTTCTTTTGGCAACCCTACTTTATATTCCTTTTTATGTAATGCATTCTCACACTATGGCAGTTAATGTAAAATACAAATGTAAGGAATCGGCAGAGTGGGGGCCCAGGGGGTACGGGAACCAGCAAAAAAACCGAAGCCACGGTAACTAGTTTACAAAGGTATGTAAATATGCAAATGGTTTTTAAAGACCTGTGACAAACTCAGGCGTGCCGGAGATAAGACTCCAGACACTGCCCAGCCGAGCCCACAGCAGCTTTAACTGCATTAACCCAGGCTGAGACACACAACGGGGGTGGGTTGAAGCCCTTTTAGCCCAATAGGTGTTGCGCGCTTGGGTACCACTCTCCTATGAACCCCTCATTCACTCATCATCGTCAAGGAATGGCGACAAGGAGCTGTATCACCTAAAGTGCCCTGGGTGGGTAACATGAGTGTGCGTCTCCTTTCTGCACCCCGGGGAACTTTGGTATAACAGAAGGGGGAATTTCTGTAATGCAGATAGCAGTGGCACACGTGTAGCACCGGCATAATCCTTAAAGGGCATTCCCTGATTTGCTTGTGGCGTGGCTCCTTGGACATGAGGGAAGCACTTTGCCTCCTCACTTGCACTGTATTGTGGGCACAGAAGCAAAGGTGCTGTCAAAGGGGGTACTGACTGTTCACCCCCCTCAACAGTCCTCACTGAAATGGGTAAAAGAGGGACCCTTTGACCCCCATCAAGATATCCAACTGCAGGTGGGTGCAGACACTTACTGCAGCCACCTGCAAGGGGTCCCAGTCCCCCTTAGTAAAACAGACGGAGTGTATGTAGCCTGCACTGTAGAAGCCGAAGAGACTCCATCAAAGAGCTTCTCCCTTTCACTAATGTTCTATTTGCAGCACATTATCTTTAATAGGGCACACACTGGCACATGCATCAACAAAGACTTTTGCGATTCCTTAATAGCGATTTTTAAGGAATCGCAATTAAGGAATTGCAAAAGCCTATGCATGTAGGAATCGCTATAAAAATAGCGATTCCTGCAAATTCCTTAATTGCGACTCGCAAATTGCGAGTCGCAATTAAGGAATGCCGTCCCATTCATTCCTAGGGGCCTCCAGGCCCATAGGAATGAATTGGAGATTGCATGAGCAAATTGCGAGTACCAGTAGGTACTCGCAAATTGCTCATGCAATTTCAAGGGTGCAAGGGTGTCAAAATGACACCCTATTGCACCCCTGAAATTGATCTGTGCACATATGTTACACACACACATGCTCTAAGGGCATGTGTGTGCGCAACATGAAACTTTGAAAAATGCACAAAAGTGCATTTTTCAAAGTTTTTGCAAATTACCATGAAGTTCAACTTCATGGTAATTTGCTCCCCCTATTAGCGAAATCGCTAATTTTTTTACTTTAATGCATTGCATTTAAGGAATCTCAATTTGGGATTCCTTAAATGCAATCGTAATTTAAGGAATTGCTATTTAGAGATTCCTTAAATTGCGATTTTTGCATTTGGGATGATGCATCCCAAATGCAAAAATACCGGTCGCAAAGGGGCAGATTCTGCTAATCTGCCCGTTTGCGACCAGTTTTCTCGTTGATGCTTGTGGCCCACTGTACCCTGTTTGCCCCTCTGCGCTCTTTAAATAATGCGACTTCAGATCCTTTACAATATTTCAGTTCGGTCTTCCAAGCAGTAAATTATCTTTTTGTATGAGACGATCGGATGCATTTCCGTTAGCCATTTCTTGTGTTGGGGTAAGAGATAAGTGCCAGTGCCTTAGTGTGCACTTTGGCTATGGCCAGAGTTCTTGTCAACCATCTCTTCTGGTGGTAGGATATAGCTATAATGTCAACAGTGGCATGTGTAGTATACTTGTGTTCCTCACAAGATGGCCACTTGTGGTCATTAGTCCTTCCTTTGTGGTCCCACCTCCCCAGCCTCCAAGAATACCTGTGTGCATTCTACCTTGTACTGTTTGAAGGCTCCACTCTTGTCTGTTGATGGTCTGGTCAGCTGGCGAGGTGTGCGCTCTGCTGTATTCTTGATAAATCTATCTGGTAACTTAAAGGAAGTGTCCTGTTGCCTACATAACTATATTACAACAATTTGGCGATGATTTGGCTGACCAGACTAGAGATGCAGACCAGAGAGCAAGACCATAGAGGAAGCCTGCACATCCTCGAGCAACATCTCGCACTAAGAACCCATGGCGGGCCACCCAACTTCTGCTAATAATGTGTAACTAGTAACCAGAGTAACGCGAGTAAGATAACATGAGAAACATAAGACGAAACCTGTCAGCTGCTGCCAGAAACGAGAGAAACACAGAAAAGGAACTTAACCAGTAACAAGAAAAGAAAGGAAATGAGTAACTCACCGTGCTCTACGCAGCTGCAGCCATCCGTGGTCCTGATTCCAATTTGGGTGAAGAAATTGATCGCAACAAGAAGGAGAAATTGATCCGAAGCCCACTCCCGACGTCAATCTCCATAACCGTGAGTCAGCCTTAGGGTGCGCGCGCTCATCCCCGCATGCGCCATTTCTACACGGTGCATTGCTAGGAAGCAGCGTCTCAGAGAAGCCATTCCTTGTTGCCAGGGAGCTCTGTGTGGACACCGGAATTTGCTCAGTGCGGGTCATCTCGCAACGTAGAACGGCCATTTTAGATTTGGTTTGTTTCGCTTTGCCACTGCTAGAGTCAAGCCTGCGCTGAGCCACACACAGTCACTCTCACGTTGTCGGAGAATCAAAGGGAAAATCAAAGCGCAAGCTGTACCGATGTGATGCAGGTGTGTTTTGAGAAAAGAAGGATGGTTGCACGCTGGTGAACAGACACAGAGACAATAAGCATCGGAAGTGTCCGCCAGTTTAGTATCACGCTGCGCAAAGAAATGCCCTTTTCATCTAAATATCAACAAAATACACACCAATGTGCACAAATAAATGTTTTTGTTTCAAAAACAGTGTTACAAAACAAATTTTTTTTAAACGAGACCAGCGTTCTGCAGCGTTCTGCACATGTATAGTCAAAAGAACAGTCTTCTGATTCTGATCACATGCAAAAAGTGTTCACTCCGGGTATAAATCCTGCAACTGAATCTGGAGCGCTGTTGTAATATAATCTCTCAGACTGTTTATGAAAATTTTAAATTCCTCCAGGACAATAGTGTCTCATCTACTTTTAAAGATATAAAAGTAGTAAAGTGAAGTTTCTGAGAAGGATGTATTAGTTTAGCAGCAGTCATGTCAATACAAAATGCAAGTTTAAAAAACAAGAGCAGAAGCGGGACATAGACCCCAGCACAGGGTCAAAAAGTCCAAAACTTGAGTCAAAGAACCGGGACTAAGAGCCCAGAACCAGAACCGGGAGGGCACAAAGGTATCTGCCACATATCTGCGCGTCACTTCCAACAACCAGTCAAAGGACAGAGAGTCAAGAATCTTACCAGGTCAAAGAGCCCAGAACTAGCCCAGAGACCCTAGAACCAGTGAAAGGGTAAAGAGTCTGGAATCAAGACAGGGAAGCACAAACGGGTTAAAGAGCCCAATACCTTGACAACGAGTCCTGAATCAGGTCAAAGAGCTGTGAGGCTGTGAACTCATTGACAAGAGTGCCACCTTGTATATTCATTCACCTGCTGCCGTAAATCTGCGCGTCAACCACAAGAACAGCTAAGAACGTGTCCCAGAACTGGGTCGTCAAAGAGCCGAGTACTGGCACAGAGGACCACGAAGAACTAGAACCACGACAAAGAGTTCAGAACCAGGACAGAGAGTCCAGAACCGGGAAAGTACAGAACCGTGGCATGGAGAGTCTAGAGACTCCAAAAAGTGGAACAGAGAGCCCTGAAGCAGGTCAGAGGACCTAGGAGAGGACTAAGGTCCCAGAACCATGACAAAGAATCGTGACAGAGAGGTTCCCAGAAGAACCAGGACTAAGGTCCCAGAACCACGACAAAGAATCGTGACAGAGAGGTTCCCAGAAGAACCAGGACACATGTCCCAGAACCATGACAAAGAATCGTGACAGAGAGGTTCCCAGTAGAACAAGGATGCAGGTCCCGACACCACAACAAAAAAGCGTGACAGAGAGGTTCCCAGTAGATCCAGGACTAAGGTCCCAGCACCACGACAAAGAATTGTGACAGAGAGGTTCCCAGTAGAACCAGGACTAAGGTATCAGTGCCACAACAAAGAATCATGCCAGAGAGGTTCCAAGAAAGAACAAAGACTAAGGTGCCACAACCACGACAAAGAATCGTGACAGAGAGGTTCCCAGAAGAATCAGGACTAAGGTCCCAGAGCCACAACAGAGAATCGTGATAGAGAGGTTCCCAGAACGAGGACAAAGGTTCCTCCCAGAACCAGGAGGGGACAAAAGTCGTCCCGGACCAGGAGGGTACAAAGGTTGTCCCAGAATCAGGAGGGTACAAAGGTCGAACCAGGAGGGGACAAAAGTCGTTCCAGAACCAGGGGGGGGGACAAAGGTTCCTCCCAGAACCTAGAGGGGACAAATGTTGTCCCAAACCAGGACAAAGGCTCCTCCCAGAACCAGGAGGGGACAAAAGTCACCCCGGACCATGCGATGGGTAAATTTTGCTCAGAGGACACTGGTCATGCTTTGGAAGCTAAGAATAGGAGTTCACCCCACCAAAGTCTCCACGGATCCACAGTTCCCTTGTGGATGAAGGTGTAAAAAAAAAAAATGTGCAATCTCCAGCACCCCTTCCAGTGCCGCCCATCTTATTCAACAGTTTCTAATGTTTGGCAGGACAATGATCTATCTCCCAAAGCCAATATCTTCGGCACACACAAAGGACCTCAATGAAAACTCCATCAAATCTGAGGAAAATTTTGGTGGAAAATGGAACCTACAAATGGGAAGCACAGAGAAGAAGCGTGAGCACTAATTGAGTATTAAAAAAAAAAAGGGTGCCCCTGCAATTAGTTTATTTTGGAGAAACAAAGGTCCCATTCAACTTGGATGGGTAAAATATCACAATTCATACAATCAAAAATTGGAATTTTCCATGTCCATAAATAGAGAGATAATTGAAATTTAATAACAATAAGGCGAAAAACAAGAAATATGCGGTGGGATAAGTGAGCAAACCGTGAGTAGGTTAAAAGGAAATCAGCCGATTTCCTTACCGTAGGCAAGTGACTTAAAAAGTGACTTGATAGTGTTTGCAGAATCGAAATTATAGAAAGTCACAATCAGTATAACATCTCATACTCGATTATAAAATGCAACGTATAGTTAGGAGTTTGGAGACGTGAGTCGACGACGTTTCGATCCCCATGGAAGACATTAATAAAGTACACGGAGACTGAATGCAAGTCAGAATGAAAAGTAAAAATTTAAGTATGAGCAAGGATAGCACTCGAGACAAGGTGTAATAGTCAGGTATAGGGTGTAGAAATTAAGAGTAGAAAGGTATCAGATGAACGACGAGAATAGAGGGTGATGGCAAATTAATTGCAACGTGTAAGGGCCCGATTACACGATAGAGCAAGAGCTGTGAATAAGGGGAAGTGTAGCGATAAGAGGGACTGTCACTGTGAATTATGGGTCTGAGGGTGGTGCAGAAGGGGGTGAATTAAAAATGAGGGACCCACTGAAACCAATCAGAAGAAGACAATGCGTACTTAGGAAAGAGGATTAAGGTGCTGGAGTACGTGTAAGGGAATGGGGCAAGGCGAGGGAGGGATGAAGGAGACAGTCGGACTTACCGTGTGCGGACAGCGTGAGATCAAAACCGGCAATGCGTTCCTGATTTCTACACCAGTTCAGCCGAAGGGCAGCAGGGGTATGAAAACCGCGATGAAGGGTCCGGGAAGGGACTGGGGGTAGATCGTGTGTTGATGCAGAACACGGTTCCGGTTCTACGTGCGAATTATCCCAGCCGGGATCGGGAAGGAGACCAGCGTCCTCAGCATCGAGATTACAGCATCTGAGGAGGGGGAAGGGGAGAGGTTAGGCCGGCAAGTGGGGTAACTGGTCGAATCTACTGTAAAATATTGTTGGTGTCGTACTGTTTGTTATCTGCTTGCATACCTTATGAGAGTTCTCACATCTGCTCATGCTTGGCTGTCTCAGCCCTATTGTTTTTAAGCTTATATACAATTGACCATGCTTCCCTTGTCCCTTATTCCCTGCCTTTACCCTTTACCCTTCGGCTGAACTGGCTTAGAAATCAGGAACGCATTGCCGGTTTTGATCTCAGGCTGTCCCCGCACAATAAGTCCGACTGTCTCCTTCATCCCTCCCTGCCTTGCCCCATTCCCTGACACGTACTCCAGCACCTTGATCCTCTTTCCTAAGTACGCATTGTCTTCTTCTAATTGGTTTCAGTGGGTCCCTCATTTTTAATTCACCCCCTTCTGCACCACCCTCAGACCCATAATTCACTGTGACAGTCCCTCTTATCGCTACTCTTCCCCTTATTCACAGCTCTTGCTCTACCGTGTAATCGGACCCTCACACGTTGCAATTAATTTGCCATCACCCTCTATTCTCTTTGTTCATCTGATACCTTTCTACTCTTAATTTCTACACCCTATACCTGACTATTACACCTTGTCTCGAGTGCTATCCTTGCTCATACTTACATTTTTACTTTTCATTCTGACTTGCATTCAATCTCCATGTACTTTATTAATGTCTTCCCATTTCACCTGTTCCCCCTCTCCCTTCCATTCCCACCTTCCCTTCTCCCATATTCTTCTCTGATTTTTCACCTACACCTACCCAGGCAAACTTTCCCAGGCATTCGCTTCATCGTTTACTCCTGAAGAGATCCCACCACTCCCATGGGGATCGAAACGTCGTCGACTCACGTCTCTAAACTCCTAACTATACGTTGTATTTTATAATCGAGTATGAGATGTTATACTGATTGTGACTTTCTATAATTTCGATTTTGCAAACACTATAAAGTCACTTTTTAAGTCACTTGCCTGCGGTAAGGAAATCGGCTGATTTCCTTTTAACCTACACACGGTTTGCTCACTTATCCCACCGCATATTTCTTGTTTGTCGCCTTATTGTTATTAAATTTCAAGTATCTCTCTGTTTATGGACATGGAGAATTCCAATTTTTGATAGTATGAATTGTGATATTATACCCATCCCGGTTGAATGGGACGTTTGTTTCTCCAAAATATATATCTACCCTTGGTCCCGTCTGACCCGTAGGGTTTCCTTGTTTCTCTCCATACGCCCCTGCAATTAGGGCATGTCTGTGAATGATTCGCGTTTAGACAAAGAGCCCGAAAAAAAGAAAAAACTGTAACACAGATTTCAGAACCAGAGGTAGAGAACCAGAATCGGGACTAAGGGACCCACAAGTAAAACCGCCCAGAAACCGTATAAAGTTGAAGCATGCTGGACCAACGATTATTTCGTGTGACCACTGCAGACATCACTAGCGATTTTGCACCTGGAAATCTTCAAAAGTACATATGATTATAGTGTCTGTAGTTGAACCTTCTAAATTAAAGCATGGAGGCATCTGTTCAGCAATTTATCTACGATTGGCAACGGAAGGCAGTGGTGGACTAAGTCAGATTGACTGTGACTGTCTCTCCCTATTTTGTCAGTTGAAGGGGAGTAGGTGATTGTATCCCATAACGCTTCTTTACCTTCGTGATCTGAAAGTCCAAGAGGTCACCAACCTCCTACACGTCGTAATGATTATTGTTGTTGTTTCCCATGATTTAAGCTTTCCTTTTGTATTTTGTTTCCTTATTTCCTTTTGTCTGTAAAGGAGGAAGATGTGTAGTATACTTGTGTTCCTCACAACATGGCCACCTGTGGTCATTAGTCCTTTTTTTGTTTTCCCACCTTCCCAGCCTCCAAGAATACCTGCGTGCATTCTACATTGTACTGTTTGAAGGTTCCACTCTTGTCAGTTGATGGTCTGGTCAGCTGGCGAGGTGTGCGCTCTGCTGTATTCTTAATAAATCTATCTGGTAACTTAAAGGAAGTGTCCTGCTGCCTACATAACTATATTACAACAGCATGCAGTAGTGTCGGCCTAGCTTGTGGTCTGAATGTTAACTCGTTGATAATATTCATCGTCCTTCAAACCACGGAATGATACATCTCTAATCTAGGGGAGGACCAGAGGATATGTAGATAATCAAAGTTCATATGAGGGCATCTCCAGCACAAGGAGTTGGTGACAAGACCCACATTTAAATCAAATACTCATTTTTGGGGCCCAGTGTTAACAAATGTCCTAAGTGCAGTTGAGGGAGAAATCCCTGAGTCATGGCGACTGGCCACTCTCATCCCTATTTCCAAAAAGGGAGACAAATTAGCCCCAGCCTGCTATGGGCCAAACTCTTTAATTGATGCAACTACAAACATCATGGGACGGGAGATTCTGTCCAGACTAGAGACATGGGCGGAAGATAAAAAGATTCTAACACGTGTCCAGTTGGGGTTTAGGACTGGAATAGGCACTGTAGAACAAACACTGAATTTGCACTTTATCATTAGCAAATATGTGAAGGCAAAAGGGGGGGGGGGGCATTCATATGACTCTTATTGATATTTCAAGCTCTTTTGATCTAGTCAACAGGAACAAATTATGGGAACTGAGTCCCTGACAGGCATAAGACAGGGATGCATTTTAGCCCCTTTTTTCTTGGTTTATATTAATGGCCTTACAGAATACTCATTATGAGCAGCGTGGATGTCCCAAAGATAGGGGATCAATCTGTGCCACTACTCTTATAGACAGATGATGCAGGTTTGATTGCTCATACCCCAAATGCACTGCAGAAGCTGTTAGATTATTTTACATAGTATATGGAGGGCCTGGATTTGAAAGTGAATTATTCAAAATCATATACCATGACAAGTGGGCCATAATGCATGAAACTTAAGCACTTTAGAATGGGGGGTACGCTTTTAAAAAGAACAAATGATTTGAGCTTTTTAGGAATTGTTTTAGCTCATCCCTATAATTGAAATCAAATTTTCTGCTTTGCAAGGACTCTTAAACAGAAACCTTTGCCGGAGATGATAGCCTTCTATAGTTCTAAATGCATCTCTGCCGCCCTATACGGTGCAGAGGGATCGGGGTACCCAAAGTGGACATGATCCAACACATAGAAAACAGATTTACACGCAGGATGCCGGCAGTCCCAAAGAATACTGCTAATTTTATATGTCTCAGGGAATTGGGCCTCCTTATATAGGTGCCCAGAAAAATATCGCAGCACTCTTTTTATAGATCAAGTGTTGGCAAAATCCAGAGGCAGATTTGGTGAGAGCATAGATGTCTATCCCTAGAGAATGTGAGTAAGATAGCCTGGCTGATGTATGTAAAATCATGTCTCCAGAAACTGGGCCACATAGAAATGTTTAAGTTCCCTAATTATACTTCACCCAATGCTAAGACTATCGTGATATCTCACAACATGGATTACCGTTTGAAGGAGATGTTATGGGCTCTTTGAATATGAAAACAGTTAAGTTTTATTTGGAAATGTCAGCAGTTAAATCCACTGAACCGGATTTGGGATGGACTGAGAGTGTAAATTATTGGCTTTATTTAACATTTTTTATATTAAATATAATCAATTTTAAAGATGTTTATCCGACACAGTGTGCATGGCAACGTAACCTATCCCCAAGTCACTGTAAAAATGCCACAGAACAGAGCACATGTCACTTTATTCTATTGTGTCCGCTATATTCAGGCCCAAGAAGTACTTTCTTGCTTCCCTTCTTGCTTCAGGCAGGGATTAAGCAATACCGGTTAGCAATGGAATTTTTACAACAATTAACTACGACAGACATGTGCCACACAGTTTTAAATTTCATTAGAAATGCAATTGTGATTAGAAACCGCTATGAGTATGTAACATTTTAATAAATGTTTTGCCTTTATTGATAAATATGTTTTTTTTATTTCAAAACCATTTATTCTGGAAATTTTTAGATTTTCATTTAATGTAAGATTTTTTAATAGTTTTTAATCATCAAAATTGTCTTTTCATGCTCAAGTGTATTAATGCTTAGCAATATGATGTTTTTTATGACCCACTGCCGAAATAAATATGTCTTCACTGACTGACAAGACCCACATTCTTTAGTTTAGCTATAGTCCAACGCCACTTTGGAAGGATTGTGAAATAATATACTTTTAACCTGGTCTCTCAGAGACCTGCTTTATAGAACTCAATCAGGGTTGACCATTCCTTCCCTGTTTGTTCATTTTGGAAATCTCTGGCACATTAATGGTTAAAGAGGCTTGGAGAAGGCATTAACTACGATAGTTCTGTAGAGGCCTGATCCTACCCCTCTCTGAAATCTGGGATGAAACTAAGTCTAAGGGGACATCAAGCAAAACACTTTTGAAGCAGTGATTGTATGTCTAGATTTGGGCACGTGAAACAACCTTTACAACGTGGTTGTTACATCGCGTTAGCATTGTAGCGTGATGCCATTACATCGCAAGTCATTAGATCGACTTGCTCTAGATGGCTCTCCAACCTAAGGAATAGTATGATCAACTATTCCAACACCTTTACTATTGTTGCGCAGGGTGGACTTGGAATGGTAAATTGTACTATTCCTAAGGTTGGAGCGCCATCTGGTGCAAGTCGATCTAATGACTTGCGTTGTAAAGGTATCACGTTTCTAACAATGCAGTTGTAACAAAAGCATTGTAATGGAACGCGATGTAAAAACATGCGTTGTAGCATGCTATATTCTTTGGACACAATCCAAATGAAATTCCTTCCGTAGGGCATCAAATGTTGGATAAATCCGGGTGTGAGCACTTGTTCTATAATGGCTATGCCCTGTCCTTGCCATGTATCCTATTTAACACCCCTCCCACCTGTCTGGACTGCAGCTTTCTGATACAGGGGCAACCCTTTGTGAAAGGAAGGCAACTTTTTATTTCTTATGGACTGATTTGTTAATGGTCGATTGAATGATCGGGTTGTCAATTATTTTATGGGGAGCCTTTGTAAGACATAGATAGGTCAGGCTAGACAAATCTTCTATCACATGTTTTTCAAAATCAACCTATAAAGGAGGGAGCAGAACAGGTCCAGGAAAGGTGACAAAAGTTGGGAAAGGTCATGTAATAGCCGAAGGTCGCATGTGTCTGTATGGAATTTATAAGCCTTAAGATGTGGGTTGGTAGCATGCCAGATAAAGGCTGATATGACTTGATCAATTTGACATAGTGGTTTCCTTGTGATAGTGAGGGGGAACGTTCTAAATTGGTAATTAACCTACAGTGCAACCACGTCCTTACCATCTAGCGTACTCTAGGGATATTTTCAATATCAAGGGGTTCAAGTCTTCTTTAACCATGTGAATGAGGCCTTTTTAAACATGAACATCTGGATAGATACGTTTCAGTTGTTTCTACTGTAAATGGAAGGTCCTCAATGGCTTTTCTAGTGACAGTTCTAAACGTAGGGCAGGCCAGTTTACTTTATTGCCCAAAAAAGAGGAGAATTCAATAATAATGCAAGTCAGTGAAAGATATTTCTGATTAATAATAGGTCTGGGCAGTGAACTCTGCTCTGTTCGCAGGGTTTGCAGAGTTTTCTGCACTCCACGGAGCATGCAGAGTTCTGAAAAACTCAGCTTCTTAAAGCAGCATTTTTTCCTTGCTCTTGTTCGTCAACATTAAGTTGGTGAGCGTGAGCGAGGAAAATCTAACTCTAGACCACTTCCCGGCAAGTTTTCTCAATGCGGGCAGTCGCGGATGGTCGCGACTGCTCACGTTGAGAAACCATCGGTTTGCATTGAGAAAGCAGCAGATTGAGTAGAACATCTACTTGAGCGGCAGAAAGAAACAGCGCCCTCTTGCTCTGCACATGATGCCATTCACGCTGATTTTCCAGTGCAGGACAAACACTCTGTGCTGAAAATCAGCGCGAACGGCGTGACCTAATGTATTCTGCAACTTGTGGACCTCCGCGTAGCATGGCAGAGTTTTTGGGTCATTTACCAGAGTTCCACATTGTGGAACTCCCCGAGCTCCGCCTAGGCCTAGTTATTAAATAGTTTGTGCTTAACTTTATGAACATTTTGCATAGAAGTCAGAAACACTACACTTTACAAAAATACATTTTCCTTGCTTAGTTAAACTAGGCCCAAACGAGTTCTGACTTAATCTGGAATTTCTTTGTTGACATGTTTTTTTGAGGAACTCCAGTGGACCTTTTCCTTTCTTTTGTAACAATTCAAGATCCTTCCTGCTGTGCCACTGTAAGGCTGTCCATTACATGAGACTGTCATTGTTTTGAGTCTAACTTGATTTGGACTGTAACATCCAATGACATTAGGTGAAAAGGGGCTGCATACATATTCATTCAGGGGATGGTGTTAGGATAGCATTAGATGATGCTGTATTCCATTCTGCATTCTGATGTGTTAAACATGTGTAACAATTTAGTCACCTTATCCTGACACTACGATTTTCACTGTGTATTTTATTATAAAAAGTCTCCATTGAGGAGGTGAGCAAGTCTGGTTTGCCCAACTATGAGTGTGTCTCTTGCTTATAACTTAGAATGCTTTACTATGAGACTTGACTCTCGGTCAGACCTCTTTGTTGCATTTGATTGAGCCACAGGCTAATTCTCAATATTGGTTTACCGTGCATTTCGGCTAATTATTATTTTTGTCTTCTGAATTACATTTTTGATTATTTAATAATCCTTCAAAGTTTCTAGCTTTTACTCTCCTCAAGAAGGCTTATTTACTTGGCAATGCTGACTTATTTATTTACTGTCTATCTATTCTTTGTAGGGTCACATTGCCTCACATGTTCGACAGGGCAACATGTTCACCGATTCTGCGTAGTTATATTAGAGTATAGCTTTATAGCCCACTCTTGGCTCGGGCCTTTGGCAAGCGAGCGGGCCTTTAATGGCTGATATAGCCCAGCTTTGGTGGGCTAGGCTGTAAATCTATTAGAACATTCCGCCCCATCATGGCAGAATGCTCTAATTAGTAAAACAAAGGCCTAACGGAGCCAGAGGGTGTTGAAATCTACAGGGTTCTACAGCTGACAGCCGCAAACAGGGCCACACCTGTTGTCTTTTGCACGTTCACAGCAACAGCTGTGAAATGGTCTTAATTATCCCCTGGTTCTCCCAGCTTGGCTAAACTAAGCAAGGGAGACCCAGGAGTTCAGAAGCATTCCCCCCTCCTTCCGATTCTCAAGTGACTCTGAGCTAGGGAGGATGGAGGTGGAAGGCTCCGGTGTGCCCTGCAGCCGCGGCCCGTGGAGGGTGTTCCGTGGGGCGGTAAGGCGGGGCGGGGGAGGGGCAGGGTGGGATGTTCTAAAATCCGGAATATGGATAATTGCAGGTAAGTAAACAAATAAACAAAATAAAACGAATTTCTTAGCGCGCTGCATTGCAGCGCGCGCTACGAAATTCGTTCTATTTATTTATTTGAACCCCCCACCCTGCCCCTCCCCCGCCCCGCCTTACCGCCCCATGGAACTCCCTCCACGGGCCGCGGCTGGTGCCCTGCAGCACAGACTCTGCCTTTTGGTTTCTCCTGCCCACTCCATGTATTTTGGAGAGGCAGGCAAATAGAAAGGCAGAGGCTGTGCATTAGGACATTCAATTGTTGAGAGGAACAGGCTTATACCAGTTCATACAGGCCTCTGCTGCTTTATATTGTCTTCATTGGAGCTCTCAACATTTCACTGTTTTAACATCTGATAAACTAGCCTCAACTGTTTTGGATGAGAATGAGAGAAGATCAGATAACAAATTATATGAGATCGTGAATTAAATTTTCCCCCTTCCTGTAGTCTGTCTAAACTCCTGGGTCTTATGGTCTGCCCAAATTAAATTACTTGCAGTGTTTTGTGTTCCCGGCCTGCTCCCAAGCAAAGCAGCGAGTGTATCCATAGGGTGAAAGTATTGCATTGAAATTTGACTTAGACTAAGTGCATTTTGGTACTTGTAGTTTGGCGCGGTATAAGTGGTGTCATGAATTGGAGTGTGTGCGAACATTTTGGTTATGTTGTTTTGGTTTGTGGACTATTAGCGGTCTTAGTTAACTATTATTTTGATGATTTTGTTGTATTTTTTAGATGCATTGTTAGAACGTTATTGCATCTGTGCTGGTGTTATTGAACACTAAATATTGTCAACATTATTGAATTACTGTGATATTGTGTTAAGTTTTTTTTTTATCTGGTACGCTGATTCGACATTTTGTTGTGAACTGTCTGCTAAGTAGGCGTACGTATTGTGAGATGCCACATTCACACCAGAATAGGGAATTTTCTGAATTACTAAAGGTTAAGTTGAATGTGTTTTAACTGAGAATGGTATTTGTTTATTTTATGAGCCACATGAATAAACACACTAATCAAGGGTAGGTTTGCCTCTGGTCCAAAGTTCCTTAGCGTGATTGATAGTATCTCTATAGTACTACATCCTCTATAGTTAAAAATCCTTATTTCTTTTTTCATTTTAGGTCAAAGCAGACAAGATGGTTTGTTCTTAATTGTTTGTTTGGTGGTGGTTTCCGAGGCATGGTATTGCGTCATTGTGAGCTGCACGGTAATTGAGGAATAGCTTCTGTCAACCCTGCTGTGATAGATTGGCTGATGCTGCTTGCAGCAACATTGCATTTGTGATTGGTTAGTCCTTGCAGTAACTGTGCTGTGATTGGTTTATTATCTTTGTTGATATCACATGGTTTTGTTTAGATTTGGATTAAGCGAAAATGGGTGCTGCAGAGAAAAAGTCTAAAGTTCCTGTGATTCAGGGAGAGAAAATTCCTTCAGAAGATTCTCCTGCCTATGAAATGATGTTGGTTTTGGGATCCATACAAATACAGGGTTAAACGATCGCGATTAAATCTGATTCCAAAAGCATGTAATTTCCTTGAAAGGTACTTTCAATGTGAGAAAGGTTGGGTACTTGAGGCGTATGATGTATGAGGGAAAAACACATCCTAAATCGTTACAGTCCATAGCACTACATGAGTGAGATCGAATCGCAATTGAGAAAGAACAAATGAGAATGAAGAGCAAAGGTTAAAAAAGTTGTGAGTCACTGGCTAGATTCTACATGGGAATGCAGGAAAGCGCATGGAGACCCAGGAGCTGAACAGCACCCCTCCCTCCTTCTGATGCTCGAGTGACTCTGATCTACAATGACTGAACTGGGTGTGCTTCCCGCAATTGTCAATGGGGCTAACAAGTAGAAATCAGTAAATAGGAATGATTAAATGAAAAATGACAGAGAAAAAGAGAACAACATACAGAATGATTCAGATGAGGAGTTTAGATTTTTAGATGAATATTATGCTCAAAACGCCCACCGTATAATGTTTTAGAGGCACCCAGACTGCCTCAAACTATTGGAGCAGAAGAGACGAGTACAAGTTTATACACATTGGGAGTTCCTACTGCACAGCACAAGAACAAGCTGGTACTAGTGGGACTGCTACTACTAATGTTGTTATACCTACCACTAATACAGCTGCTTAAACATTTTTCTACGGTTACTAGTGTCACCAAGTGAACTTAAAATAAATGAAATTAATATTATCCAATCAATATCTGAAATTGCAGAAATGCTACAGGGTACAATTGGCATACAAAACCTTACTAGATAGAATGAGAATGTATTGAGATTCCTGAGTAAGAAAGCAGGTGTGTGTGTGTGTGTGAGTCAATCAATCAATCAAGACACTTGTAAAGCGCACTACATACCCGTGAGGGTCTCAAGGCGCTGGAGGGGGGGGCGCTGCTACTGATCGATTGAGGAGTCTTCTGAAGGCCAGTAGGTTTTGGGTCTGCCATAGGTTGGTGGGGAGGGTGTTCCAGCTCTTGGCTGCGAGATGAGAGAAGGATCTGCCGCCGGCGGTCGTTCTTCGGATGCCGGGGACTGTGGCGAGGGTGAGGCCGGTGGAGCGGAGCTGGCGGGTGGGGGTGTAGAAGCTGAGTCGTCGGTTGAGGTATGCTGGGCTGGTGTTGTGGAGAGCTTTGTGTGCGTGGATGAGGAGCTTGAAGGTTGTCCTCTTGTTGATGTATCAGTGAATTCAAATGTTCCAGTTTAGAGTCTATCCCCGAAATCAGTCCGGCAACTGTTTGTAGTATATTTATTTGAGTGTCCAGTTTATCTGCATGCATTATCGCGGCATTTGCCATTGAAATCAGAGCATCATTGATCAGTGCTAAATGGTTTTCAAATGTAGGGGGCTTCTGATCTATTTCCGCTCCCCTTCTGGGGGGACTGAGGGTCCAAGAGTCGTTTTCTTGTAAGGTACAGCTAAAGTTTGAGGAGTTGGGGTGTCGTTTAAATGTAGGGTGTTGGCTTGTAGACTCGGCTGATGCTGAAAGTGAGTCAATCAACTCTGTGATGGATCTTGTAGGAGTTCTAAGTGGCCCGTGTTCTGTCTTGGAACTGAAGAAGAGGCCCGCACAAGTCCTGATTTGGGGGGCAGGAAGGCAAGTTTAGTTGATTATATAGTGCTCTACTGTCTCTACTGTCTCCTGTTTGATTATTAGCGCTATCCGGTACTCTGTCGGGTGGGCAGGCGTCAGGGGGAGTTCGGCCGTCATGCTGTGCCTCTGTTAGATAAACCAATTGGACCTGACTAGTTTCGTTTGTGGCCCCGTTTATGCAATTTGACCATGTCGTAGTGGCAATTCGTCCAGTTCGACCTGGCAATAAAACACCGTTAAATACTATGGGGATAGCGTGATCGGATGGTCAATTGATTGTCTGTTTGTTATTAAACCCACATGGGCTTGCAAGGAAGTCGGTTTTGGATGGTGGATTGAATTTGTCCACTAGTGATGCCCTCCTTGGGTTCCGATGTTTCGCTTGTTATGAGAGTGTTAGCTCCATTAGCTCCTTTAGCTTTATTGACCACATAGCCCGTTTTCATATTCCCTGAGTTTCGACTTGCTGGGTTGTTGGGGCTGTTGAGGCTGGGCGTGCCTGATGCCGTTTTTGTTTCTGATACTCTATCCTCCCAAACGCTAATTGTTTCTGGTGAGAGTGCGATAGCTAAATGACTGGGTGAATGGGGTCCTAGGCTTCTGTCCCTGTAATCACTGGCATCTACTAATGTGCTGGCAATTCTGGTGGTTTTTCCTGAGCATGATGAGTGTGCTACTCCTCCAGATACACCAGATTCTCCAAGTTTGTTGTTTGAAATTGTATGGTATAGGAACGCTCTTCTGTCACTGTCACCATTTGTGGAGGTCGCTCTCTTTGTAGTGCTGAGTCTATTCCTAGTAACCGTGGACTCGTTTGGGTTTAGGGCCCTTCCCGATGGAGTTACGGGTACTATTAATGACTCGCCTGTTTACTGGTCCTCCGGTGCCCCTCCTTGGGGCTTGGCACTAATTTGGTGCTCCCTCTATCCAGAGGGTAGAGCAGCTTTGACTTTTGCCGCCTTGCTGATTTATGGGGACGATGTTTTTCTTGGTGTTTTTCTTGATGATGGACCAGGTTTGAGTTTCTTGTCCTCGTTCTTTTTTTTTTTTTACGCTTTGCTCAGAGATGTCGTTGAGGAGGGTTGATGTCTTGAGGAGATTAGGTAAGAGCCCTCCTGTTAAACTGTCGGACTATCGGACTGTCAGGCCACTAAACCACTAAACTGTTAAGCTGTTGCTGTTGCAATTGTAGTTAAGCTATTGAGCAGTAGGGCTGTCGGGCTGTCGGTCGGCTGCGCAGATCGAGTGTCTCTGTGTCACTCCTGGAATGGAGGGCTTGGGCTTAGGCTGAGCTGAACTGAGCTGAGCTGTCAGAGGTTCGTTGTGGTTTCGTTATGGCTTGCAGGCCTCAAGCTCTTCGTAGTAATAGTAGTATTGTTGGAAATGCTGCAGTACTTTTAAACTGCTTTTTTTTAAAAAGCCTCTAAGAAGAGAAACTACAATGTTTGTTGCCCAGTGTGCGCTCGCCGATCACCGCAACGCACCACACGCCTTGGCTCCTAAGTTATTGCTCTGGGTGTCTCTGGGTGTCTCTGGTGTCTCCGGAGGGTGTATGGATCAAGCTGTCAATCCACCAGGCCGCATAGTGGTTGCAGCAGGGCAGAGTGATTGGGGGATCACGCCACTTTCTCTGTACGAAGGGGCGGCAGTTTGCAGTTTCTCCTCACTCACTTTGTTGAATACTCCTGCTGCCCCCAGTTGCCCTCCAATGCCCCCTTCCCATCACTCAACTCAGGATATGTGGAGAGGGGTGGGGAGCAGAGTAGGGGGCTGCACTGCCGCTGGGACAGTCACTGGGTCACTGGGTTACTGGGGGCTGTTGCTGTAGTCGCCGGTGCCAGCTGTTTTGAAGCTTGGAGGCGGAAGGTAGAAGGTGTTGAGTGCCTGCCGCCTGATGCCTGGTACAGCCTGATGCCGCCACTGCCGCCCCGGTGGTCCCAGTGGTGGCGGTGACAGGGTTCAGTTGGGGCTTTTGCGGTTCTTCTGGTGCCCGGCGGCTCTTCTTTAAAACGCTGAAAACGCCGTGCATCTGCTCCGGTGCCTGCCTGTTTCGGCCTTGCAAAATTCATGAAAACACGGACTGGACTAGAAAACCTGCTTGGCGGAATAGCCACCACCAGGTTGGGCCCCGAAGTCTCATCTGCCCAGGTTTCTATAACGAACAATATGTCGAGGTTCTGCTCTTCAACAAAGTTAGCAAATTCACACTTATGTTTGACAAGTGTGCGTGCGTTGATAAGAGCACACTGAAGCCTTGACTGGGCCTTGTGAGAAATACTGGTGTGTGTGCTTTTGATGTTAGAGAGCTTTAAATTACATATATGGCATTTCTGAGGGGCTGAGCTTTATACATATTTGAGAACTGGACCTAAGCAACGCAGGATAGTGGTAGACAGAGCCAGCAGATTGTCTCAGGAGCATGTATACATACTTACAGGCAGGATCCTAACAAAACCAGCAGCGTGGTTGGCACTGAGCATAGGCCAAGTGCGGACGGGTGCAGACGGGCAAAGACGGGCTCGCCTTTCGCGCACCGCGGCTTAACCGCTGCTCTTTCACATCAGGGCAGATTAAATAGTGAGGCAGGTTCTGATTGCGTTTGAGCAGCTAGACCGTCAGCTGCTCAAAATGGCGGCTGTGGATGAAGCTGTCACCCTCTTCCCGCCTGACTCTCTCCACACAAACGGTAGCAATGCACCTCGGTGGATCGGAGAGCGGCGGAAATGCCGGGAAAGGTAAATGAGTTCAAATAGGAATTAAATCTAGTCCTAAACCTATGGGCTAAAAATCTAAAGTGCGAGCAGCGTAGTTAGTGCAAAAATATCAGAGAAGCAGGAAGACTGTAAACATAGAACGGGTTAAAAATACACAACAAAACCTCGTGAGTGGCTGGAGATGCAGGCACCTAAAGTACCTTTTAGGTAGTTGGTGTGGGGGCATTTGGCAAGCAGTTGTCTAATCAAATATGGGAAAACAAATTTGGCCGCTGATTACATTTTAATCAAAAGGTGCAATACTCTGAATCTTGCAACACTTTTGCCACTTGCAGACAGAGAGTACAAGAAAGACCTGACATAAAAGATGTACCACTTTAACTGGATGGTTTGACACTATTTCTGTTCTTGTCTGAGGGACCATCATGGGACATTTAGGACAGCATATGCAGTCTGCTCTATATCAAATATCATGAAAGTATCATACTTGGATGATGTAACTTCAGCGCAAGTAGCAGAACTAATTACACTTACAATAGCATGCTGTTTATCTAAGGATTGAGGGTTACAGTGCAAGAATCACTGAGAAGTTATGTTTTTTTCTTTTCTTTTTCATTTTAGTTCCCTGACACTAACACGTATGTGGTTGTTTCCCAAGTGTGATGAGCTGGTGGGATGGTAGCCACAGACACATGGGAGAATCTTACACAAGGAGAAGATCTAGAAAAGAAGAG
This sequence comes from Triturus cristatus, assembly GCF_964204655.1. Lineage (NCBI taxonomy): Eukaryota > Metazoa > Chordata > Amphibia > Caudata > Salamandridae > Triturus > Triturus cristatus. The sequence goes on along the minus strand of NC_140589.1, from coordinate 1,646,071,152 downwards.
AGTGGACTTAGAGGGTTAAGAGTTTGGCGATGATGTACCTTGTCTGCCAAACTGATGGTTCTCGCAACCTTTTTAAGATCAGGAGGACTGCCAACTTTCTCCACAACAAAATAGACTAGGGACCAGGTGGATGGTGTGATTTTTTTTCCTGTAAATCCTGGTGGTGAGAGACAGCAAAAAAACACTCCCTGAGTCTGGAGGCCATTATATTTCTTCTAATACCAAACTCCAACTTTGAGGGATTGTTTTTGAAAGATGAAACATATGTAAAAGTTTAGTGGACAGCCCTCAAAACTGACGACTCGAGCACTACCAACACAGCCCGACCCTCAGATCTAACCATCTCCATCTCCTGTCTACCCCCCGCTTTCGCAGGCCTAAAATGGGTGGCAGAGCCTTTGCAGTGATCACCTCCAAATTTGGAATGCCCTACCACTTTCACTTTGTTCCTCTGAGTCAGAACCCATCTTTCGACAAGCCTTAAATACCTGGCTTTTCACCTACCTTTAGTCTCCCATTCTGTATTTTTGTATCTGCTATCTGATTCAGTGCTGGGACACCCCCGTTGCGGGTAGCTGTGCGCTATATAAAACCCTAAAATAAATGAATAAATAAATAAATAGATAGATGATAGATAGATAGATAGATAGATAGAAAGATAGATAGATAGATAGATAGATAGATAGATAGATAGATAGATAGATAGATAGATAGATAGATAGATAGATAGATAGATAGATAGATAGATAGATAGATAGATAGAGATATATTCACTGAAAAAAACAAAGGTTATGTGGATTTTATAGTTAGGCTCACATTTCACTTGTACAAAATCAGAGAAATTTAGCAGTTAAAATTACCTGAGGTAACTATAACCTACAACCCCGCAATGCACAGCTTATGACCTCACATATTACATCACTCATGACATGGTCAGTGACATCACTGATTACATCTCAACTGACATCACTGATGTTCAGCATATATACTGAGTTACCACATAAGTTAAATTAGTATACTTTGTGTACTACTAATGAGTGATTCCTTTCTTTAACATAGTTTATGTGAGTCACTGAGTATATCTATGTGTGAGTGGGTGCCTGAGTGAGTGTACAGGTGTGTGAGTGGGTGCCTGAGTGACTGTACAGGTGTATGAGTGGGTGTGTGAGTGGCTGTGTGGGTGTAGAAGTGGGTGTCTGAGTAGCTGTGTGGGTGACTTAGTGGTTGTGTCAGTGGCTGTGCTGGTGAGGGAGTGGCTATCTCAGTGGCTGTATGGGTGAGTGAGTGAGTGGCTGTGTGAGTGGTTGTGTGGGTGGGTAAGTGGGTAGGTGAGTGACTCTATGGGTGAGTGAGTGGGTGTCTGAATTGCTGTATGAGTGAGTGATTGGGTGTATATCTGACCCCCGCAGCCCCGGGAACCGCCACATCCCTCGGGAACTTAAATATCTATATGGGTGGGCCCTCACCCAGGGTATGCCCCCAGGACCTGGCTCACCTGGGGGGTTATTTGAAAGCAGGCACTGGGAATATCACAAATTTACAACAATTGTTTTTATGCTTTTAAGCAATGTGAGGATCGCAGGGGGACACAGTATTCCTACCCTGCTCCCTTTTCTTCGTTTTTGCATTTTGTTTTTGGCCTCGGCTGAAGTTACATAATACAGAATAGTCTCAGTATGACAATTTCTACGTAACATAGAGGTCTGTGTGCACCAAGTATTAACACATGTACATGTGCTTCTTTTGCTTCAAGAGGTAGGCTATCTGTAAGGTTTTCAGCACAGTCTGAAGGACGCAGTTAGTATGATATTTACCACCTTCAGACCTCGGTTATGTTGAGTGAACAGTGTATTTTTTGCCAAGTCTTGCATAGAGTTTATACTGTTCTTAATAGGTACTCTTTATTACTCTGTAGTGTATTACTCATGAGAGTTACGCTGTCTGCAAACAATTTGGTACAGAGTAAACTCTCTTCATATAGTGAACACTGTTTACAGTACCCACTTTTCTGCTCATATCAACTTCATTTCTCAATGTCAGTTCGGTGACTGTCAAGGGTTTGATACAGATGAAAGCTGTCCTTAGCAGGCCATTCATTTTGGACCAGATGTTTAGTATTTTGAGGAACTTAGCTTTCTGAACTGTTGTATACATATTGAACACCGTGTGCAATGTGGGTTTCCCATATATCTGTGGTTGACTGTTAATGTGAACTGGGCTACCTGTGAAGTGTATGGTATAGGGTCAATGTTGCACATGACAAATGCTTGCTACACCTAAGGGAGTTGTGTCTGTGATGACATTAATGATGCTTCATATAATTATGGACTCATTTGCATTTCCTTTCATAGCTCTAATGCCATCCGAAAAGATAATGGCAGCTAGGAAATTTCAGTTACCACACCACCTAACATAGTCACATATATAGTATCGATATTGTCCATCTCAAATGACCATATACCAAATGGTCATGAATTAAACAAATGAAAACACAAGATATGAGAGACAATACATTACAACATAAAGGTGAATCCAAAGTAGTAATGGGTGTACATGGCCGCAGCGGGCTGGACATCCTTGCTGAACATTGTAGTTTAGTCTTTGGAACCACTATTTCTGAATTAAAGACTATTGTGTGTGAACCAGGACTCTCAAGATCACCGAACTTTGCTGACCTTTCGAATTTCTATATGTATTAAACTAGTGTGGAAAGAATGACATAGGACTCTGGTAGGACCGTGTTACTTACCAATTATATTACTACTGCTATGAGAACATTACTGCCCTCATGACTCCCATGTTTGGGTGAAATGCGATGGCTGTGTATGTTTTTTTTGTTCTTAAACTGAAAGAAAAGGAATAAAACAACATTTGAGCATGAACAGACTCATTGCGTACTTCTAAAAGCTCTAATGCCATAAATGTTTATAGAGCAATGTGTGCAAAAGAGGTTTGGATGATGTCATCAGTGATTTCATCAGTGATGTCATCAATTATGTCATTTGAGATGTCATCAGTGATGTTACGAATGATGTCATAGAACATGTCATAAGTGATGTAATATGTAAGGTCCTAAGTAGTACATGATGGGGCACAAGTGAATTTAATTGTTTTTTTTCAGTTTTTGTAGTTCAAAAAGTTAATGTTGTCTCTGACATATTCACCAAGTATAACATTACTTTAACCTTTGGTTGTTTCAGTGAATATATTTACATATATACATACACACACACGTATGCACGCACACACACACACAAACACACACACACATATGCACGCAAACACACACATACACACAAACATATATATTACCTACTGGCGATTGCCAGTAGGTAGTTATAGTTAGGACCATGTATCTTTTTTTCTTTTTTTCTTTAAATGGAGCTAGCATGGTTTACACACTTAGAAATACTACAGAAAAGAATAACATATACTTTGTTGATAGCTTAATCAACTTAAACATTGCAGAATGAAAGAAGAACAGATAAAAAAAAAATCATAGGGGAGAGGTTATAAGATACAAAACAGATGAAAATAATCGAAGGTTTTACACTTTATGTTTGCTGTTTGTGATACCCAGGACTACACCCAGGTCATGCTGGACCAGGTCCTTTCAAACTTCATTAGATACGAGGTCCTCTAGTCTTGGCTAGGGGCGCTTCGGACTCATAGATCTGTTGGAGTATTGCCCACCAATCCATAATAATTGGTGCTGTGGGATAAATCCAGGCTCTAGCTATACATAAGCGGGCACTCACAGTGATAATCAAATACAAAGCCATGGGCACTGCCTGGCCTACACAGCCTTGCTTATATCCTAAGAGGATTAGTTAGTTGGAATTCTTTCTCTAAAGGTTCAGAAAGAAACACAAATAGATTGGTCTCGAATTGCTTTAAAGATGGGCAGTTGACGAACATATGATTTAGTGAAATCTGAGCCTGACTATAATGTCCCAGTAACCTTTGTTTTTTTCAGTGAATTTCTTAGATTTTTTAAAATTCTATTTCCAAACTATAATGTCCCTATAACCTTTGGTTTTTTCAGTGATTATACATGTATGTATATGCATGTATTTTTTCACTAAATAACATGGTTAAAATGAGTTATGGCTCTAGCTGAAATCTGCAAAACAATTGAAATTCATTCACCAGTTACTGTTACCAGAGCACACAGCACATGCCATAACTCAAACTACTCAAAATGTTATTGTGGTGTTTTAGACATGGTGGATGGTGCAATTCATGGCTTTTCCACTGGTATCCATAGTTGGAGAACTTCAGTGGTTTTGCAGATTTAAGACAGACCATTTTTTTACCGTTTGTTTTCACTGAATTACATTGGGATTTTATGATGTATTTAAATTGTGCAGTGGGGTTGGTTGTAGGGCTTGGCATGCAATGGTTGACAGTAACACCTGGTCTTTGAGAAGGCTCTGGGTCCAACCAAATAAGGAAGATGGCTGCTGGGCCTGGTCTTTGGCCAGATGCTGCACTCAACTTGCATTGCAAGGCATTGACTCCAGGCCTTGCTCTCTGGCCAGGCCTTGAGTTTTGATATACATATTTCCATCACATTGGCACCCGTTTTTTATACTTCAGCTGCACTTTAATAAATATATAAATAAATAAGGCCAAGAGGTATGGGTGTTGGCCGTCTGTGCTGGGTTGAGCTCAGGTCCTAGCCAGAGACCAAGGCCTGGAGTGAATGCCATGCGAGTTGCATTGAGTTCAGGTCCTTGCCAAAGAATTGGCCCAGCATCCAACTTCCACGTTTGGTTGGCCCCAGGCCCTTTCCAAAGACCAGGTTCTATGGTGCATGCCAAGCCCAATGAAATTCAGTGGAAAAAAAACATATAAAAAATGGCCTGGCTCAAATGTGCAAAACCACTGAAATTCTCCAGCTATGATTACCAATGCACATAACACATGCCATAATTTGCACTGTCCATCATGTCTAAAACACCAGAATAAAATGTTGAATAGTGTGAGTAATTGCATGTGATGTGTGTGCTAGTAACAAAAACAGGTACATTTCAATGATTTTTACAGTTTGAGCTAGAACCATAACTCAGGGCCTGATTACGTCTGACCACCATCCTGGTGGGTAACAAGACCGCCCGACAAGCTGCCGGCAGTCCTGCATACTGAATCGTGATGTGACTGCTTCAAGGTGGTCACAAAGTGTATATTTTGTATTGCGGTGGGTGCTGCAGGCTGCAGCACACGCCGCAGTACAAAATAAGCACCCCGTGCATATCCCTGCACAATTCAGCAGGCACCATGCAGTGCCTGCAACATGGTGCAGGGCTGTGTTGGGGGCCACCATAGGTGCCCCCCCAGGGGTCATGTCAGAAGGCCAGGAAGAAAGGGGACTACTGTGGGACTCAACATCCCTTTCCGCCTGCTCTCCGGCAGAAAGGGATATTGTTGTTGGGATACAAGTTCTCCCGATGGACTCAAGGAGTCCGTCGGATACGTGGCGGTCAGTCTCTCCAACCTCCAAACATCCACCCGCCCTCCTAATGTGGCAGTCGCTAATCAGTATTATGATGGCTGTGCGACGGCCACCGATGGGCTGTTGGTGGCGGTCCCACCATCATTGTAATCAGGCCCTCCGTTTTTAAATGTGCTGTTCAGTAAAAAAAAATATATATACATGTGTGTGTATGTATATGTTCACAATGTATGTATACATTTATACAAACCATGGTAAGGAAATACCGTAAAAAAAAGGAAGTGATGCATTACCAGAAGAAATATACTAGATTCCAAACACCTGCAAACAAGTTCTTCTACATTGCAAGCTGGAGACATTGAAAGCCTCATCATTTTAAGTAAATATTCTGAAGTTGACATTGCAAATAATGAAGGTTTGACCATGAGCATTATGATTGAAGAAATCGGAATATGTAATGATTTTGCAAAGAAACATTCAGAAATGTACCCCAGTATGCTCTGAGATGCAGAAAACTGCTTTTATGACATCATCACTGAGGAGCGAAAATAATTAAAGAAACAAGAAAAGAGTATTTTCAAAAACAAGGTCAACAAAAAAAATTTGGGAGTGCACAAACTCAGATGAGATGACGATACTTTCATTCTGACAAAGGTGGTAATGTTGTCTTGTGTAGTCGTGAGTAAGGGTGGGCGTAGTTCGCGAAGTAGCACTTCGCGAAGCTACGCAAAGTGAAGTTCGCACTACGCGAGCTACGCGTAGCACTTCGCGAACTGCGAAGTAACATGTTCGCACTGTGCAAGATGTTGTTTTCAATGATTGCACAGTGCGGACAAGCAACCGGCACTGTGCAATCATTGAAAATGGCATCTTGCACAGTGCGAGCTGTAGTTTTCTGCTGCTCGAGTAGATTTTTACTCGAGCTGCAGATTTCTCAACGCGAACTGGTAGTTTCTCATCGCGAGCGGTCGCGAGCATACGCGACCCCTCGCAATGAGAAACCTGACCTTCTCGCGTTGGGAATCTCGCCGGGAGGTTTATTTTCCATGCTCGCGATCGCGAACAAGGAAAAAGTCTCGCCAGGATGTCATTTTGCTTGCTCGCGGTCGCCAACTTGACGTTGAGGACCGCGAGCAAACAAAAAATGACCGCAGCACTACGCAACACTACGCTACGCGTGTTCGCACTGTGCTACGTGCAGTTCGCGTAGCGCGAAGTAGCGCGAACTTCGCAAACTACGCGAGCGTAGCGTAGTGCTTCGCCCAGGCCTAGTCGTGAGTCGGAGAGGAGCGTGCAGGTGCTATCCGCTCCATGCCAGCAAAGCCCTCAGGTTCTCTATCTGCCATTCATGGACTTCCTTTTCAGCCAGGTGCTGAGCATCCTTGGCAGATCCGAGTGAGTATTACCCACTGATGGGCAACTTTTATTGTAGGGAAGGCTGCCACTGGCCTGCTTTTTGGGGAGCTGAGTTGGTTCTCTCTTTGGCGATGTTTCTGGGGTTACATGTGCGAACAATTGATAATATTGTTGGTCCAGAAGGTTGTAGTTAATTTGTGATGGTTATTGAAGGATGGAAAGAACTCCACAAACTCTCGCTGAGTTTCTCAGAATTCCTCTGAGTAAACCTCCATGAGTTCCACCCTCCCCTATTAAAAAGCAGGTCTATTCATTTGCAGCATCTTGCACAAATGTTAATTATGATGATACACTTCTTCTTGACACATATTTCTTTTCATGTCCTTGAGCAATACTACTGTCAGCAGACAGCCACTGCTATGTCCACATTTAATGTCCCAAGCTATGCCAATGTGCTGACGGTGTGGTCGTGGTCGTACGAACAAATGAGTGTATTGAATTGAATAGTGTCAAATCTGTATGAGAAACATTGATGATCTCCTTATTGTGTGGGTGAATAAACTGTGCTTGATTTCCTGAAAATAATATAAAGAAATTAGGAAAACTAGGCTATTTTGTAGAAAGCTGTGGACATAGGATTGGACATTGCCCATTTTCCACAAACAACCTACAGGCAGGCCAAGTTACTTAAAGACATGGTGCCCTGTTATACCACAACAAGAGAAAAAAACTAATTGGTTGAATGTGGAAACAGGTTTTAAAAATGTGACCATTACAAGGCATGCAGTAATGCTTGGGAATGCAAGGAATACAAATGTGCAGCAGGAATAAATATATCTGAAAAAGCCTTGAGGGCTCTAGCATGTATGTGGCATGCATATTAAAATACCCCTGTACTGAACTGTACATTGGAAGTACATTTCTGCAGGCACAAAACAACATTTTTAAACATAACATGTGACGGCTATTACAAAAGCTTACCTTATGTATTCAACAACCAGGCATTTTCATAACAAGCATGAAGACAATCAATGAACATCTCCTAAAGTCCTTTGTAATTATTCAGGTGCCTACAAACATTTGAGGAGGAGATTGTGAAGCTGAATTAAGAAAATTACAATCCAAATCTAGTTGATTTCCAAAGCCTTGAGCCTGATAGTCTCGAGAGTGATGAGGAATTGTGACCGCATTTATGGTAAATGAACTCCATACGGTTATGTACAAGAAGTGTGTGACTCACAAACTGTGAGTACTAAATGCTGTAATTTGGTTAGAATTGCTAGATAGTAATTACTTAACAAAATCATTTGTTTCTACCAACAACAGTATTTCACATATTAAAACCATTATAACATTAAGGGACCGATTCACAAAGTTACACTGTCATAGACTAATTTTTTATATCTATTTCTTTGTTTTGAGTTTATACCAAGAAAAAACACAACAATCATCACAACAATATGTCACCAATCTCAAGGATAATGACCCCTGCCCAGGGCACCAGTTCAGACCAGCCCCCGCCTCTACTGTACCATTCAGAGGGCTCTACAGATTCGTCAGGTGGAATAGATTGTGTCCCATTTCTTGAGGCATCCTTGACAATCATAAATAACCCTCTCTGTTAGCATACACCAGTCCATGTCATTTTCTTATTCGGTCATTTATTACTTCTCCTTTACCCCTCATCAAAGGGGTATGTTAGGCTTAACTACTATAAGTCTCAGGACCATCCACAGTCTGGGGTGTTTTTTTGTTACAGCTCCACCCCCCCATATGTTCAGCACAAACCATTTGGTCGTCTGGACCACAGGGGGGAGCCCTGTCTCATGTGCCATGCAGTTCACCAATCCCTCCCAAGAACACTGCAGTTTGGGGTATTCCCACACCATGTAGGAAAAGGTGCCTATTTTCCCGCATCCCTGTCACATAAGTGTGAGGCGCCCCTTCCCATCTTGTGCAAAATTGTCCTGGAATAATAGGATCTATGTAGCATTCACAGCTGGATGAGTTTAAGCTCCACTCTAATTACAATCTCTCTGGGGCCTCTAGGAGCTTCCTCTCACTCTTCATCTTCAAGATTCTCCAATACCTTTTCCTAATCAGTTTTCACTTTACAGATGACGTCTGGGCAATTGTTGAGTATTTTCTTGTACACTAAGGAGGTTGTGCGCTTAGTCATTTGGTCAACCAGCAGCCATTTTCATATCAATTTAGTGTTTCTCTCAATTTTTGTTCGATGTTTTTTGTTTTTATTTAGTTCGTTTAGCATTATTGTTGTGGGAGGTGATGAGTTTACTTTAATATATATATTGATTAATATAAAAAGGGAAAAGTGTGATGTAGCTAGATTCTACATTGGAATGTTACACAAGCATGGAATGTATATTCAAGATGTGTTGGCAGTTGACAAAGAGAGCTGTATGGGTGAGGTGAAATAAATGGCCTGCTGGCACTTAGAATCCTTACCGTTGTATGAGTACTTGAATGTATGGTTATTTGATAAGAGGTTTAACTGTTTGTTCCAAGAGTTTTGAACTTCTTGTTTGTTTATTTTTGTTTATGGAGAGTGCACAACAGTAATTTAACTCTTTGTTCTCTCTCTCTAGTGTATTATCTACCTGTGTTTTACCTGTTCTGTGTGAGTGAAACCCATGTGATGCTCTTTCTGCTACTACTACCTGTCATTTCCTCATCCTATTTTAGGGAAGGTTGCTGTGCTGCTACTCCTGTTGTATCTTTGTGTATTGTGAAACTCAATGTTAAACTTTCAACTACACAAAAAACAAAGCTTTTCAAAGTGCCACTGCTTGTTTTAATGCACAGTGTGATTGAAAGAGTGAAAACTCACAAAATAAGTGACCAGTTTACTTGTTTCACGTGTGAAACACGTTTTAAATAGACTAGAAGGCTTTGTAACATGTTAAAACATAGCTGGCAAGTGGCTCCATGTCATGTGTAACAACTGTGGACAGTTTTGGCTATTTTGAAAATCCGAATGTGGCTGATGGTTTGATATGGAATTACACCACCTTGCGGACTTGCGAAATGCAAAATAAAATGTAGTTCCTCAGTTTCTGCCTTTTTTGTAGGCAATCAAGCCTGAAACAGCCCAGTGTGTGAGAGGGCAGGCAGAAATAGCCTTTCAAATGCAAACACAAAGCACCTCAGTGCTACTGGTAACTATTAACATGCCTTAGAATAGCAAAGGAAATGCTAAAAAGGTGTTAATAATCAGAACAATTTGAGCAGTACAGCAGACCCTGTCGTCAGAGACACTGAGAAAGTAAAAACAATGTGCTGGCGTCTCTCTTCCCAAACCGGTCCTCAGACTAGAGGTTGGTATGTTTTCGATTGAATGTCTTTTAACATGAATGTGATGTGCTTGGTCTTGAACAAGATAATAAAATTGGGCTACATGACCAACCCTTAAACCCATGAGAACCTGAGTTTACAATAATATTGTGCAGCTGTGGTTCACATAGGTATTATATGTGACAGAATGCTGAAAATCAAATAGACAAGAAAGTCTTACAAATATCAACAAAGCCTAACAAAACCAAATGGTTCTGAAACATTAAAATAAAGCAAAAACACATGGAATACTACTTATATGAGAGAATTGTTCTAAAATCTATATTAGTGCAAACATAAAAGAACAGTCATGGGGACAGGCGGAAAAAGAAAAACACAATCGCAAAATTTTTAATAGTGCAATGTGTCCCCAGTGTCAAAGCCGCAACATTAATGGTATACATGTGATTAACAGGAAGCATGAGGCTTTTGTGCAGTAACCAACAACTCCAAGATATTTTTGATAAGTCCCATGCAGAGGTGAAAACAAACAAATATCTGTTTGTCTGTTACAATAATCAGTTGATGACGTTATTACCCCTGGAAAGGGAAAAGGGGTCTCATCAAGACGTTAAAGATGCAGGAGGATCCTAAATGATAAAGGAAAAAGGAAAAAGAGACAATGAACGGATGGTGCATTGGTGTGAGGCTGTATTATACTCATGTGAGGATCTTAGGCATAAAGGGGGTTCCTGAAGAGAGGAAGGTATGGAGGTGACATGCAATTGGTGTGCATGCTCAATGGTTGATGTGATAAAAGAATATTGTATACCTTACTCTCTGCTAGTCACTGCGAGAAAATAGGGGGGATAGTTACAGAGGAATATATGTTGTTACTACGCATTCCGTTGCAACGCATGCCTTTACCACGCATGCGTTACAACGAAATGTTTTTTCTTCGCATTGCCCTTACCTCGATCTTGCCTTTACCCCGCTTTTTCTTTTTTGGGGGGGAGACCCCCCCAAGCCCCCTTTCTTCTTTTTTTTTCCTTTTTCTTATGTCTTCGCCGACACTAACGAAGGACTGACGCTTTTTTTTCCGACCAGGAAGACGTTTTTCCGTGATGATGTTGCTTGCGTGCTAAAGACGTCGTTGAAGCAATACGCGTTGTGAAGACGTTTACGAGGTAAGTGTACCGTTGTAAACGTAACGCGTAGAAAATGCTTCGTGGTAAAGGCTGTTTCCCGATACAGAATGCCTTAGCAGAGAAAGTATGAAAGTGCTTCAAATAGGTTACACAGCCTTGTGACTGATTGAGAGTAAAGTATGCAATTACACCCTGAACAATGGGAAATGGACATTGCCACAATCTCCTGTTACCTGAAATGGAAGGCAGAAACAAGAAGCACCCCACGGTTTGATAATACGAAGAACCTCTGTGGCGGCACCCTGGAGCGTCATAGTTAGTGCTGCAGGAATGAGAAGAAGCGTAGGTAGAGAATCCTCCTTTCATGCTTATGTACACAGTCACAGCCAGGGGATTGGGAGAAATCAGTTCTAAAATAAAAATTTGACTAGAAGACTACTTTAGGAATGTTCTTTAGAAAGGCGTTTATGCTGTTGCAGAAATTCTTTTACTTAAAAATTACGCGCAAATAAAATTGTGCCCATCCCATAGCGTGAAGGAATCCTTATTATTGCTGTAAATAGATCTATTAATCCTACATATATAATGAAAGTGTGCTTATAAGATATTTATGAAATAGTATAATTAAAATTGTTTGTACTAAGCGATCAGTCTTAAATGTGCACATTTAGTTTTGGCCTCAAAAGCCTTTTCTATTGACTCTTGCTCACTGTAAATGTGTATTGGAATACTTTCCCTAGCACCAGCAACTTGCTTAGAATGTGCTGACTTCAGACCTATGTTCAATTCAGTTCCCTCACCCCATATTAGATAATTGACTATAATACAATGAGGCTTGCTGTGTTTTTTCTAACAAATGATGATTTAGACATTTATGGATGCTTCATCAGAATATTATTTCTAGTTTGCCTCTGCATCTCCAAAAAGTCTTTGTCTTCCTATTGAAACTCATAGCACATCTTCTAGCTTAGGTCAGGAGGATCTAATTAGAAAATTCCAACATGAAGCAACATTTGTTTCACTAATGTACCAGCGTAAATGTTTACTGTGGGAATTGAGTGACATTGGAAGTTGACAATACCACTGGATGAGCGGATCCCATTGCCTGGATGAGATGAAGTCTAACGGTGTATTGATATAATAATTTACAATTTTATAATAAGTGTTCCTAGCTAGTTTAGGCAGATTAGATTGAGATCGGGATCGAAAGAGACTACACAAGGTTCTTGACCAAGACCCATTTTCCCTGCCTTGCGACTTTTCTCCTGGAGAGTTGATCTTTTCTCTGTTACCAACAGCTACTGCTATAGGTGACTTGTCTCCTTTTATTTGATGGCTTCACTCTGATCAGTGCTACGGCAGAGATCATTCTATTATTGACAGTAACTACTGCAGCTGTGGGGAACTCGGCTGAGGTTCCAGAACAACTTTTTATGGGAAGTTCTTCTTTCATTCTCACTCTTGCTCTTTTCTGAAAAGGACTTTTCATGGGTTCCACAATAGAATAGATTAGGTTCTTAAGGTAGTTTATGGAACACTGTATATTGATGTATGCTGTCACTAATCAATCATTTTATTGATATTTCTGTGAACTGACTAATCTGAGTAAAGATTACAAAACCAAACAATCCTTTCAGCTAAATAGAGGTATTGAAACTTCATCAACCTCTCATCATTGACTGAACTTTTAACATTATATTGCCAATGATCTATGCATAGTTTATGTCTTGTTTTAGCTCAATTCATACTATGGTGGCAAAGGTCCATTGACCTTTTCAAGAGCCACCAGGATTTACCAAGGACGAATTCATTAAGTTGGGAGTTTTAAATCTTGAAACCATGCTTTGCTTGGCTAATCTTCAGGCTCCTGCAGTGGCGTGCTGAAGCGGCGCTCGATGTGCTTCAGAGCCAGATGGACGCATTGGGAGAGAATCCTCCATGCACGTTGGTACGCGGAAGTCTGCCAAGAATGGAGCCGCATGCATGCATGCACTAATGATAAAAAACAAAGATTGGGACTAAAATTGATGCTTGGTTTAAATGCGTTCCAAGCCTCTGGGATTTAATGGAAGTCAACGGAGGTGCACATGTGTTCTGTGATGCGTAGAGGCTATAATAAAATGCAAAACAAAAGGACATGTGGGAGTGAAAAGAGAGACAGGAGAATAACATGAAAATCGAGTAAAGTTAAACCGAGCCCCTGAATAAGATGTAACTGCTCAACTTGGGACAAATCTAAATATTTGTATAAAATGATTTCAAATAACAAAAACATTACAATCAATTCTGTACAATTACATATGGATGAAGGTCATCCACCAAAGGAAAATTATAGTCAATCCTGTAAGGTGGTCCAGCAACCACATTAAGGTAAAGGTCACCCTATCTAAGGGGAAGAGCAATTGTCCTCTACTGATTACATGTGACAAAGTTCTTCCTCTCTTCCATGGAGTTCAATCCCTTAGTTGTGGAGTTGCCAGTGCCCAAAAAATTTTCTCTCATATAAGTGGTGTTCACCATTTTTGTTTTACTGCAAGAACCATTTGGTTATGTTGATATTTTTAAGACTTTCTTGTCTTGAACAGGGAAAGAACATGTTGTAGGTGCTGACCTGCAAGCGGTGCCATTGATTGGAGTGCATCCTTCTGGTCATAATGGAAACCGAGACTTTCACAAATACCATACAAACCATAACTCACAAACCAAATGTAATGCTTGTCAACTCACCTTTAATGAAACTTGGGAAATTACAAATGCGCAAATGATCTTACAGGCAAGGGTACATATCACCCTTTACCACTCTGCTAGAGCTGACTATGAATATAATATTATCAAGTAGATTCATTAGGTGTTGTTGTTAAATTACATTTTGCTTTTAGGTACTGTTTTTATTGTTATAAATATCATAAATGCCATAAGTATTAAGAGGCATATCATCAAGGGTATTATCGCCGCTTTAGCGGCACTTTTTGCTGCTAAAGCGGCGATAATCTTAACGCCCTATCAGCATGGACACTTTAGCGCGTGTTTCCATGCATTTTCACCCTTTCCCTGAACGCCCAGCTGTGCATCTCTAATGAGATGCAAAGTGGGCGTTCCTCCCCCAAATATCGGGATAAATGTCGCTAACCGACATTTCTCCTATTATCAACCCTCCCACTAACTGGCATGGCGATAAGAAAAGTAGCACTAACCGCGCTTATCGCTACTTTTCTTATGCCTGCTTTTAATCTGACTTAGCCATTATATCCAATGGAAGGTGGATATAATGGTTAAGTCTGCCCTCCCCTATCACCAACGTTTCGCCGATCGTTGTACGATTATCGCTGGATTTCCAGAGATAATCGCACAATATGTAGCTATCGCTGGTATTTCTATCACTTTTGAGATAAGCGTCGCTGATAGCACGCTATCTCAGCGATAGATACCAGCGATAGCCGGCGATAATTATCCTAGCGCTAAGTGCGCTTAGCGATAATTATCGCCGGTTGTTGGTGATATGCCCCTGAATTTGGTGTGGAAGTTATGGCTTGCACAGCTATTTATGAGTTAGTGTCAGGAATGTGCCTCTTCCTACAAGGGAGAGTCAGGCTCTGGACTCAGATGGTAACCCTCTAATCTCCACTTTAGGACTTTCCAAGATGTGGAAATGAAATCCAAACCCCTACATCAGTCTGGAACAGGTACACATTGGTGTGGGAGTAAGGGAAGGCAAGAGAGAAACACAACACACAAGTGAGAGATCCATCACAGGAGAGTCTCTGCAAGGAATGGCATTGGAATAGGAAATTATGAAGTGCGTACTGAAGTCCCAGGTACTACTGAGGAGATTATTTTAGCGAGTCCTGAAGGCAACAAGAAACACCCAGAGCCTTCAAAGAGTACTCCATTGTTAATATTTCTACCTCCTTTCACCAAATTATAGTATCCTGTTGGGAAATAGAGTCCAAGGATGGGGGACGCATAGCTCTTGTACATCATGTTTCCCTCCCCTTCAACCATCCTTTACCTCATTTGAGTTTATCCTAACCTCCCCCACTTCCTCCATGATCTGCATGGTCATCTACAGCCTTCCTAAGAATTACCTTCCCACCTTCCAATCAGGCCTTCTTGATATTACTCAACATGCTGCTGTGTTTTCCAACCATGTTATCTTCCTGAGTGATATGAATATCTGGGTAGGTGATCCAGGAAACACCTACTCCCAAAGCTTAATCGAGAGCTTGGACTTTTTTGGCTACACAAAACAGATTAGGGAACTAACAAATGAAGGGGGTCAGAGTCTTGGCTTCCTGATCTGCACCTTCTCAGATTTCAAGCTACTCTGCAATGTTCATATCATGCATGTTCAGATCACTTCCCGATAAATTCTCCTTAGACACCTTGCTAGACAAAGGTAAGAAGCCCAGACATGTATACTCATAGCGAAACCATAACTGCATAATTCACCCCAAAGCCTGCACTGAAACATTATTGTGATATCCTGGTCTCCCCAATGATTAACTCAAATCAAATTTTTAGCCATCTAACTAACCTCTACGGTCTTGATGGCTCTTGAATCTCTTCCCCCTCAATAATCGGAAAGCTAGTTCACACTAAATTAAATACTGGTACACGGACCGCTTGTAAAAATGTGTGAGAGTGCACCAATAAAGGAGGATCGAGGGGCAAACCCACACCATATGATAGAAGTCCACCCCTTTGGAAGCACACAACGGACAGGCGACGTCTTCTGTCAAAAGCATAAAATTGACCTTTTTGGAGGAGAGGTAGACTCTGTGTCAGAAATAATACTGTATCAGTCCACAATCTCTGTGGGGGGAGTTTTTCCCTAATCTACATTTGTCCACTCCAGTCTTCCTACTGTTGTCCACTTTATCGCTCTGATGACACTTATTTTGGTGATTAGTAGCGTTCAAGAAGAATCGAAAATAAAATAATAAAAATAATATAGCTTTGAGGTGAATGGAAATTTCCACAACACCAACTTAAAGCCATGACATAATAGCGGATGTGAGCTTTTTAAGCAGCTGAAAGCCTTGTTATCTTGAAATTGTTATGACCTATTTGATGATGGGTTTTTATTAAGTAGGATGAGAACTTTGTTCTAACACGTGTGAGTTTTAAAGTATGCGGAATGGTCGCTTGACAGTGCATCCATTAACAGTTTACAGAGAAGGGCTGGCTTGCAGCCACTAGGAAAGGAACTTGTTTCAGTAGAAGTGTTATTGATAAAAAAGTGATGTGGGTCGCGGGCACTGAGCTGTACAATTGTTTTTACAAGTATGAGTCCTTCTGCTACGGGGTGAATTGCTGCAATAATAAACACATTTAATTTCTAACTACCCAAACGTAAACATGAGTAGGCGAAACCCTTCTAGAATAATTACTCTAAGAGCTCTAAAACAAAGTTGGTAATAGTACGTTGTCAAAATGATCTAACTCTGCAAAGTAGATGTTTAATACACAACAAATCCCAAAGTGGTTGATCTCCCCTTTGAAAGTAAAGAGCACAAATTGGCAACATTACAAATGTAGGTTGGTGTTTGAATCGCTTTATGCAGAATCTGACAGGAGGCGGCCCCGTTTCAATACATTACTCCTCTGAAAACTCATAATCGTGCTCGCGGACAAAAGCTTTCAGCTTTGATCCTGCCCTTGCTGAGGCGGTCACATTGTTGCCTATTGTCTCCCCTGTCTCTTGAACTATGGACGACTTACTGCAACTTACAACCAGAGACACGAAGGACATGTAGCAAGGCCTTTGACGCCTGCCGTAAAACGCTGCACGTTGCCCTCGCCTGACTAGCACCTGAAACACGTTGGCCCATACCTACAACGGGGACTTAAATAATATTTGAGAGATGGGCGGGCTGTACAATGATTGCAAAGCCCGACTCTGCATGCATAACAAAGGACCGACTCTGCATGCATAACAAAGCATCGGGCGCACGCCTGGCACTTTGTCAACATTGGTTCCCATTACCCTTGTGACTATATGTCCAGTGGCCTGCGGACATCAGTAGACCCTGCACCATCCTCATATACTGGGTTTGGGATCTTGTTTCGAAAGGTCTTGGTGTAGACATGTTTCTTTGCCATCTCTACCCCTGACAGACGTAGATATTGACATGTCTTCCGGGATCCTGGCACTTTTCTCCAGATGCTGAAGTCTGCTGTAGTCACCAGTAAGAACTGCAAGATCCCTAATGCCTCTGAAACCCTCTCCTGTCACCAGCATCATGTCACTTTTCACATGATCACGACAGATGATATTGCTGAGGATAGCATTGTATGTAAGGATGTGTCATCTTTATAGCATGAACCTAGCCAACAGGCAGCTGAGCACTGTGCAGTCTCAATGATCAGCATAAAGTCAATGAGCGATAGTAAAGCTAGTGAACGGATAAGGCATTATAATGTTGGCTTCTTTAAATACTTGTGTATTCAACTCTGTTTAAATTGGAGCAGCTTTTAGGGTGGTCCTGATGAATACAAAGATGTTGTACCATGCCCTGGAGGCATGGATGGAAAAGGCCTCATGCCTTGTATTTTTTCGTTTTTTAAACTTCTTAACCTCCAGTTCGGTGGTGTCCTGGCTGTGGGCCTGCCGAGAACCACAAGTGATGGTGAGTTAGCAAGATAAGTGGTGATGCTGGTCGTAATGACTCTGTTAATTGATGAAACTGGTTTTGAAGAAGATGTGAGGCAATGGAGTTCCATAAGGAATCAACAAATGTAACCCCAAACCCTTGGTGCAAAACATTTAAGATCTCCATCGGGGTGTTAAAAACTGATGATAACCAATTGTGTTCCCATGCTGAACATAGCAAGAGTTACATGCTAAGGAATTCTCTCCATAGCAGTGGAGATGGTGGTTGCCATGATGTCTGGTTCCTAGTAGTTATTGCAGCATTCAGCACTCCACTAATGGCGTGTGGTTGGCTCATTGTTCAAGATGTTCATTGTTAAGAGAACTACCTGCACTGTTTATATTTTCAATTATTCATAAGTTTTCATCTGCGATAGGGCTAGACAAACGTTTTACTTTACTAGGCATTATCCCAGTGAGCTGGAGCATTTAGAGACAGATTGGGAAGCCCAGGGCTGCTCATTGTGCAATAACCACACTCCGCGCTGTTGTTGAATCAGAAAAGGCCATTTATTAGGACAGGGTTGCAAACAAACTAGTAAACGTTTAAACCTTAAATAATTCCAACAATAAATCCTGACATAAGACCATACTGTTTCATTTCCCCACACCATTAGAAACTCACTATCTCACTTGCTCCACTCCTCCCCTTTTCACTCGCTGACTTCATTCCATATAGCCAATCTCTCTTTCACTTGCACTCCGAACATCCTCCCTTGAAGTTCCTTCCATTGTTCTTGCATCCCATTCACCTGTGCACCCTTCCCCCCTGAGAGGTGGATCTGCCCGTAGGTGACTCCCCACCCCTCCAAACTACTGCCTATGCCCTGCAAACTGTCCTAAACTGTCAATGTAGAGTGAGCGGGAAGACAACAGTTTTTAAGACTCCTCCTCGTGGTGCCTGATGTCAGGAAGAGGCTGGATGCTCCTCTCCTGACACCTTTTATAATCCTGGCTAACTACCTTCCCTTCCCTATCTCGCCATATTTCCACCCTGTCCTTCTGGCCCTGCACAAAGCACCCTGTGGGAAGACCAGTCTGCAACCTTTATTTCCCCCGGGAGTCAGCATCATGCAATAACCACACTCCACGCTGTTTTTAAAGCGTAAAAGGCCAGTTATTAGGACAGAGTTGCTAGTAAACATTTAAACGTTAAATAATTCCAAGAATAAACCCCATTTGCGAAAGGTGCACACCATCAACTCTGAAAAGAACAGACTCTTCATTCTTAATCCCCATGTGAACAATCACTTTTATATCCACAGCTTGACAGAAAACTCTCAAGGCCCTGTTCAGTTAGGAAAGGCTGACAGTTTCACCTTTTGCCCGCTTTTATCGGATGACTGACCGCCAAGTACTCGTAATTTCCTTGATTTGCTTTTTGTAACTTGCAATTTGTGATTTTAAAGTATTTTAAACTGTGGGGAAATTCGAATTGAACAGTTAATGTACTGAAGGGAAATTGTATGAATTTGACAGCTTCTTGAAATTGACTCGCAAACATGACTCTGTTTTAAATCGAGGTGCACATTTACTGCCTACCTGAATTCGAGCTCCCACGAAGCCTGCATTCGCGCTCACTGCCGTATTGCACTTGCACTTTCATTTCTCTCCTCCCCTACAGGAGGAGAAAAGGGCCGTTTTAGCCCCGCCATCTTGCGACAGTTTGAGCTCTTGTGGTTGGCAGGCCATACTATTTAATGAGCCTGACAACGCGAACGCGCAGCAGACGTGCGCAGCAGGCACACCGTCGGCGCGCCACCGGCGCGCCAAAGGCAAGCCTGTCTGCGACCGTCCACGTCCGGAACAAGATCCAATCACCATCAATCTATGCAGTAGGCTAGGCATATAGGAGGATAAGCTGTCGGGCCTATAGACAGTAGTGAGGAAGTAACATGGTCCTATGAGTGAGGACCCTTTCACTTCAAAACGGTTCGGAACTTACAAGGTAGGATTGATGGTGATTGGATCTGTCACCACGCATATCATATTTTACATTTGAATCCTAAAGGTATGATCTCAAAAAGACAGATGTTTTACAATAGACCGACTGATTATATCAAATAAATACTTTTAATTCCAAAAGCCTTGAGGAAGCCCTGCCGGGCGAAACGTGCGATGGCTGCTGTGTGAATTTGGAATAAAGATTGATTACTGAAATCTTGATGTGGATTTGGATCACTTTGTGAAGTTTTCTGTGTCATTTAGCACACTTTTTGAATGGACAGAAAAACAGTGAACATCTTTGCATTGATAATGATTGAATTGTTCGAATAACTTATATAGTGACTTTGCTCTGGTGTGCTACAGTGCTTACAAGGTGGGTTTGAATTCTTTGTTCGTCCCTATTGTCATCAAACGGTCGATAAAAGGTGGCAACTTAGGCAGCTAATCTCTCCGTTTCAGGACAAAGGGGCCCAAGCATTCCTCTTGAATCCTGCTAAACTCAACATCATACATAAGGACAACACCTGGTTCTTCACATTAGCGATTAAGGCTAAAGAATATCTGCAAGATATCTGCAAGATATTAAACTCTAATGTATTGAGCTGAGTAAGTTCGTGTTTACAGTAAGAGGAGTGCTATCCTGTATACTTTACTTTATGAGATCCCTACTCTTCAATGATGTTTATACTCTTTTACTTTGATTTGGTTTAATTCTATCAACGTATATTCAAGCAAGCTAGAGTATGCTTGTTCAGTAGTGCATGGGTGGGAAAATTTCACTTTTTTGGGGGACGGGGAAGCGGGCAGTGTGGAGCAGTGCTCTTCATCATCCAAGACCCATGGGACTTGCAGCCTCTATGGTTGGGTGGGCAGGGGGGGTCTCTGCTAGCAGAAGAGACAAAGGGGTGGGGGGAGGGAAGGATGGGATTCAAGGGGGTTGGCTGATGGTGGGGCACAGGGTTTGAAAAAGGGGATAAAAGAGTCAATAAATATTTATTTGCAAATTTAAAAACAAGTAATCTGGTTTGCTGGGAAAGAGGGAGCTGGCTTTTTCTAAGTTTGAAGAAGGTTAACGATGAATATGTTTTCAGTTTGCTCATTTAATGTTCGAGGTTTGAACGAGAGAGCTAAGCGGCAAAGGGTAGAGAAAGAGATTAAAATCATGTCCTCTGATATGATATGTCTCGAAGAGACTCATGTTCCTTAGTCTAAGCGTAAGGTACTTTCAGAATTAGGGTATTAAGTACTGGCTTATACCTCACAAGAGACTACATCCAGAGGGGTAGCTATATTGGCTAAAATCCATAACTTAATGGTAGGGAAAAGGCTTGTGGATAAATATGGCCGTTGGGCCATTGTTGAATGTAGTATTGCTAGTAAAAAATTCACAATCTGTTCGGTGTATGGATCAAATCACGATGAAGCTCAGATACTTAGACTTTTTAAATACCGAACTAGCTTCTTGGGCATCTCCGCTGATTCTATGTGGGGATTTTAATATTCAGCTTGAAGAAACCACACAAGGTTCTTCTGGGGATAAATATTATGGCCGAAAACCTACGGTCTATAAGGCCTTACGGCAACTTATACATGAACATGGGCTGGACGATGCTTGGCTCAGATTAAAGCAGCCCGATCTGGGAAATACCAATGACTCCTGTCCGCATCAAAAGTTAGCAAGGCTGGATTATTTCTTGGTTACTAAAACTTTTTTAGCGGGAGCACAGAAACAGACTTTTCCAAGGATAACTTCAGATCACAATCCAGTATTACTAAAAATAAAAATGCAATGTGGTTCGAACCCGGGGGGGCTTTTTCTTTTGATCGGAAGCTATTGCTAAATGACCAGTATGTCAGCCATATAAAACAGTGGTTGAAACAATTTCTTGATATAAACCGGAATACCACTAAAAATGTTCTTGTGTGGGATGCTCTAAAGGCAGCACTTAGAGGGGAGACTCTGAGTTTCGGACTATACGTTCAAAAGCAGCAGAGACAGTTAACTCTGGAATTGTATGATAGTCTTAAACGAGCTAGATATGTGCTAACTCGTGCTGTGAGAGAGAAGATGGATATCTCTCAAGCACAAGCCGAGGTAGCTCGCAATAAAACTAAGATAAATGAGGAATGGACAAAAGACAATGTCAGAAAATTTCAAACATACCGAAGAGAATGTTACGAGTAAGGGGAGACCACTGGAAGATATCTAGCGAAGAAAATCTGGAGTAGGCAGGTAAAAGACGCAATCACCGCAATCAAAGATGCTAATGCGAAAACTGTAGAAATACCAGCAGAGATCTTAGAAGTTTGTAGGGTATTTTATGAGAGATTATATACAGAGGAGCATGGAAATCAAGATGAGAAGGGCCACACTCTTGACCTCGTTTGGTCTTCCCTGTCCCTTATGGAAATTCTTGAATTCAGCCCTTGCATCTGGTCAGACCATTCTCTGATCAAGTGCTGGGTTCTGGGAGATCCCCTGTCAGCTGCCTCTTTACAAATGAGGAGGAAAGTTCGCTCCTGGAAGAAGATTGAGGCAGACTCTTTAATTTCGACTCTGCTCTCTTCCTCCCCCCCAAGACGATGCAGGCGAACCTGGACTCGTACACTACGACCCTGATGACCTGGATCTGGTCTGCTCTAGATAAGCTCGCTCCTGAGCGACTGGAGCTGACCCGGAAAAAAGGAAAGGGAGCTCCATGGTTTGATGCCTCACTTAAGGAAAAGAAGCAAGCCCTCCGCAAGGCGGAGCGTAGGTGGAGACTCAATTACTGTCCATCAGAGTCACTAACTTTTAAGTCACTTCTTGCCAGTTATAAGTTGGCTATCCTGGCGAGGAAATCCGCCTTCTATGAGAACAGAATTAGGGAGGCCACAAACAAACAAAGGGAGACCTTTGTGATTTTAAGGGAACTCACGCAGCTAAGCGACAAAAGTCTTGTGGTGGACCAACCCGACTGTGATACCTTTCAAGGCTTCTTTCTTCAGAAGGTACAGGATATCCTGACGGATATTGCCACGCTTTCAGATAGTTTGTCTCTGCCATCCTGCCCAGACAGTCAGCAGCAAGCTGGGACCTTGAATAGCTTCCCAGATATTGATGGAAAGCGACTGGCGGAGCTTGTCGGCCATGTTAAATCGGGCTCCAGCACAGATCCCTGTCCCCCGAAAATCTTCAAATTGGCCTTGCCAGGTATTCAGCCCCAGTTGCTGCACCTACTGAATGCCTCATTAGAAGCGGGCTACCTTCCAGCACTGCTGAAGGAAGCCAGAGTTTCCCCACTCCTCAAGAAAGTGGGTGATGATACTAAGGCACTGAAAAATTATAGGCCTATCTCCCAGCTGCCATTCCTGAGCAAGATCTTAGAAAAACACGTCCTGAACACCTTAGCCAGCTATCTGGAAGAACACCATCTACTCCATGCCAGGCAGGATGGCTTCCGGCCACAGCACAGTACAGAACTGGTTATGGCTACGGTCACCGATGAGCTGAGAGTCAGAGCAGACAAGAAACAGCCATGCGCTCTGATTCTTCTATACCTGTCGGCGGCTTACCATCTTGCTAGACCGTATCGCGAAGCTGGGGATAACAGGACAGGCGCTCAAGTGGTTAGAATCCTTCCTGTCCGGTCGCACTCAGAGGGTCCAGATGGGGGATCAGCTGTCTGGGATTAGGGACGTGACATGGGGTGTGCCTCAGGGGTCCGCACTGTCCCCCTTACTTTTCAACATCTACTTACAACCACTGATGGAGGAGCTTACGCGTAGAAACTGTGAAATCTTCAACTACGCTGATGACACTCAGCTGCTGGTGCAGCTGAAAGAAACAAGGGAAGCCCAAGAATTAGTGAGGAATTTGCTCAGATTCACGGTCAATTGGATGACCAGCAACCTTTTGAAGGTGAATGCTGAGAAAACGGAGGTACTGGTGCTCACCAACCAGGCCAATCCCTGGGATGATCTATATTGGCCCCCAGAACTTGGTAAAACTCCTATTCCTGGTACCGTAGTAAAGAGCCTTGGCTTAAAGATTGATGCGGATCTTACCATGGCCCCTCAAGTTTAGGCTGTGGTGGGCTCCTGCACAGCCGTGATGCGGCAATTACGCAAGCTGACCACTATTCTTTAAGCCTCCACCTTACAAACCATCGTCTCAGCGACTGTCATTTCGAGGCTTGATTATGGCAATGCCTTGTATCTCGGCTTGCCACAGAAGCTGCTAAGGAAACTGCAGGTTGTGCAGAACGACGCAGCCAGGTTGATTTTCTCCCTCCTGAGAAACTCACACGCAACCCCACTCCTCTGGAAGCTGCACTGGCTGCCTGTGAATTTCAGGGTCCAGTTCAAGTGTCTCTGTATAGCCCACAAGGCTCTCTTTGGCAAAGCCCCAGAGTACATTAAGCAGCGCCTTAGGAAGTATGTTCCCGGTAGAACTTTACACTCTGGCTATGCCTCCAATCTGTTTCAACCCAGATTTAATCTAAAAACTAAAGGAGGCTGTGCTCTTTCAGTGATTATTTCACAACTCTGGAATGAGCTTCCGGCCAGTCTGAAGGAAGATTCACAGCTACTCTCCTTCAGGAAAAAACTCAAAACGCACTTATTTAGAAAGGCAACACTCCCAGCCTAATTGGAGTTGGCAGAGGGTATTGAGGTGACAGTATGTTTGTGGTTTTTCTGTTGAGCGCTTAGAGACCGGCGGTGATAAGCGCTATACAAAAACCTTATAACATAACATGACATAACATAGTTCAAGAACATTTTATATAGGTCCATATAGGAAGATATTAAGCAAAGAAGACTCTAAATACTTGGACGAACCTATAACGCTGGAAGAACACGTGGAGGCGGTTGGATCTTTAGCACGAGGGAAAGCCGCTGGGCCGGATAAGATTCCGCTTGAAGTGTATAAGACTTTTTAAACTGAAATACAACTAGATATGCTTACGGTTGTTCGGGAAGCACAGAAAGGCGACACTCCGGCATCATGGGACGAGGCCAGTATAGCTATTTCTTTTAAAAAAGATAAAACTTCTATGCTGCCGGGATCTTATCGGCCTATTTCGCTCTTAAATTGCAATGGAAAGATCTATGCAAAATTTTGGCAACACGTCTCTCCCATGTGCTAACTCCCAAAGGGGCATATCACTTAGCGCTAGGATAATTATCGCCGGCTAGCGTGGATTTTTATCGCTGAGATAGCGTGCTATTAGCAACGCTTATCTCAAAATGCTAACTGCCTAACGTGAGATTATCGCTGGAAACCCAGCGATAATCTCACACAATGTGGCGTTTGCTTGATGATAGGGACTCACAAACTTAGCCATGATATCCACCTTCCATAGGATATCATGGCTAAGTCAGTCTTGAAGCAGGCGTAAGGAAAGTAGCGATAACAGGGGTTATCGCTACTTTTCTTGCCGCTATGCTTCATAGTGTGGGGCTTGGTGATAGGAGAAATGTTGCTTAGCGACATTTCTCCTGTCATGTCAGGTCAAGAACGCCCACTTTGCATCTCATTAGAGATGCAAAGCTGGGCGTTAGGAATTCCTACGCTAACGCAAGTTTTCACGCATTAGCGTGAGCTTGCTAATTAGGCGATAAAATTATCGCTGCTTTTCGGCCGAAAACGGCCGCAAGAGCAGCGATAATTCTATCGCCCTGCCTTGCTGATATGCCCCATAGTATCTACCTGTCAGCACGGTTTTATCCCAGGAAGAGGCACGGTCAATCACGTCAGCAGAGTAGTCACTATGTTGGATCATGCCAATGTACAGAAAACACCTTGTTGGAGTAGTGCTACTTGATGCTGAGAAAGCTTTTGACCGTGTCTCATGGGAGTTTTTATGGGCTACGATGAGGTGGCAAGGCTTTGGGCCTGGGATTACTCAAGCTTTGCGGACCATGTATAGATCACCCAAAGCCAATATATGTGCGATGGGTCTTGATTCTGATTCAGTTTTAATATCAAGAGGCACCCGGCAAAGTTGCCTCGGCTCCCCTTTATTATTTGCTTTATATCAATCCTTTTTTGAATTTATTGGAAACTAGACTGAATGCATCCGGAACGGGAGCTACTATATTAGCATATGCAGATGATATTGCTGTTATTTCATCAGACCCAGCCAAAACTGTGACAGAGATTGAACAATTAGCAGCCGTATTTGGGGAAAGTTCTGGATTTAAGTTAAATATAGACAAAACACAAATAATTTGCACAGGACAAGTATGTATTAATGATGCCAGGGTTACAGAAGAGGCTATATACTTGGGGATTCGAATTAACGCATGTTTGGAATAGATGGTAATATCAATTGGAAACCCTTGTTATGTAAAATTAAGAAGGACTTGGATAGAATAGAAGGCCTGCATCTATCTTTAGTAGGCAGATGCAATGTTTTAAAAATGGATGTCCTGCCCAAAGTGCTGCATTATTTTAGATGTGTCCCCCTAGAACTTACTCGAAAGCATCTTCAGAAACCACAATCCATCTGTAGTAGCTTCTTCTGGGCACAAGGCAAGCCCCGTCGAGCAATGAAGTACATGATCTTACCACAACTTCGAGAGGGGAGGGCTGTTCCCAATTTTTTGTTTTATTATTGGGTGTGTTTATTACAACAAAGGAGAATTCTGTTGATTGGAGAAACTGAGGGAAAGGTAGAAGAATCCCCGAATATTTTTCAGCTTTTGCTGGGCTTAAAAGCAGAAAGGAACTTCTTTCAACATTTAGAGCCTAGCTTCTACAAAACAACTTGATTTAAGGTGCTCCAAGCTGTTCTTAAAGTATGGTTACAGATTTGTAAACAATTGAAGATTGGAAACCTCTCTTTTTATACTCCTACCTCCTCCCCAGCGCTACCTCCTTTAATGTTTTTTAAGACGCTGTCATGAGTAGATGGTGAGGAAAGGGCTTACTGACTTTAGGGGATCTAATCAACAATGGTGCTATTAAGGCCTACTCCTCGCTGGTATCTGAATAAGATCTCCCTCAAACAGATTTTTTTAAATACCTACAAATACGAGATTATTTAACAAGAAGAGTAGATAGAAGGAATTTGGCTAGGAAAAGTAATTTGCTGGAGACATTGAGAAAGCACGACAAGATTGGTAACTTATACCAAAGTCTTATTGACTTACAAAGTGATGATCTTGAAAAGCAGAATTCTTAATGGAACAATATACTTGAGCGGGATGGGGACATCTTACAGAAATCAATTGTGTTGGCAGATAACCTGTTGGTATCCTCCAGTCTTAAATCACAACATTATAAAACCATATTTAATTTGTATTACACGCCTGCCAAAACAGCACGGTGGGGGGGGGATTAAATGATGGTAGATGCACGCGTTGTGGGAAAGATCAAGCTGATAGTACTCACATGTTTTATGAATGCCCAGATTTGAAGCATTTGATAAATAAAATGGAAATATTTTTGACAGAGGTGACATGGGAACAGATCGTGGTTACCCCTAAAGGGATGATGTTGGGTGTACTGAAAGATTCTATGGTGAAACAAGGGATATATCAATTCAGATACTTTTATTTTTATTGCTGTGGCAGTGGCCAGACTATGTAGTGCTTCATTGTGGAGGGAGAAGGAACTGCCATCTTTTGAAATGTGGAGGGGTAGACTGTAGGCTATGTATAATTTAGAACATAGCCTTTATGCCCTTATGCGTAGGTTAGGAATACAGATATGGTTATCACTTATGGAGTATTTAAAATAATTATTACTTAGCCTAATATCAGAATGTCAGTGTTTGCACACCGTGGTTGTAAGATTTAAGATTTGGCTGCCCTAGGGCTGGGGGATTTGTTATGCATTTTTATATCACTTCTCCCACTTTTTGATTGAGCTTGATTTGATGCTTGTCAGACTTGGATATGAAATTACTTTTTTTTTCTTTGCTCTCTCGTGTACTGTGCAATGCATTGCAATGATATGTATATTACAAACCCTCTCGTTTTGCCTTTTTTTGGTATGTAAACAAATTTCTTCTCCGTTGTAAAGGTACTGACTATTTTTGACTCGCAATAAAAATAAAAAATGCAAACTGTCTGTACTACTGTTGGCAGAAAGTATGTCCCCTGATCACTGCTAATTGAGCTTAGTATTCCAATCTTATGAATAGAATCTCTGAGTAATTGCTTGGCAAGACTAATGGCATCATCATGGGCACAGAGGGACAATTTCACCCATCCTTAGACCATGCAAACTACGAGTAAGAAAGAGTAATTCAAACATTCAGGTAATTGCATAACATTGACTTGGATGTGAACCAAGGGACCCTAAATGGGAGGGTGAATGGCATGGATAGCCTTTACACCTTTTCAGGCATTAAATGGGAGACAGGTGGCACAGGATAACTTTGGGCTATGAAGGAAAAGAAGGGTGCATGCCAGTGGATTTTTGCAGCAAATAACATGCCATCCCTACCAATGTGTGCAAGTCCACTGTGTAACCTGGGGAGTTTGGGGTGTAGAAATGTGTTACAACAATACATGCAGTGCTGTCTCCTCACACCCCTCAGGGTCTCTTTTAAATTGTTGCTTTATCCAGGTTCATTTTTATTTGCTTTTAGAAGCTTGTTCCTGCAATTTAGACTAATCCTTTAGAGTTGGTAGAGAAAATAAATCATATTTTCACAACATACATGGCTACAGCACTAGTGTTAGACAAAGCAGCATTTTGCAGCAGCACAATCGGCTTGGGCGTTTGTCTTTTGAGACAGCACCATACATTTGCTGGTGGGCTGAACGATTTCCTACGGTCAAAAATGTTGACACACTGCTCATGTTGGGCTAATTTCACTATGGGCAGATTGCAACTTTCCACCACATAACAAAACAGAACAATACAAAAAAGCATAACCAGCAATTAGAGTACCTTCTTTGTTTCTGAGGCAGAACCCATCAAACAAAATATGTTAATTCACATTCATCTAGAGGCATGTCTGTTAAAATCAATGAGTGGCTAATCAACCAGTGCTGTAGTTGAAGTATAATCATGTGGGTCCCCATCTTAACTAGTAGGCATCAAAGAAGCAGGATTCAAAGCTGGACAACAAAGCAAAATGATAGGAAAGACCGATAGTAATAAAATGTCATATTTAGACAGGAAGTTGCATTTTCATAGTAATAAGATGGGCACCCACAGAGTGTGACATGGCAACAGTTAAAGGGGAACTTAACAAAACATTTTCAAAGGGTTTTGACAAGACTGACAGCCGCTGCCAGATAGCATAAACCCAGCAGCTACTGGGTCCAACATAGAGGAATAGTGAACTATTGGACTTTTCTTATCTCCATGTCTTTGTACCACTGCTCCAAGTTAAAATACATTTCGTTTGTGGTAACACAAAGCAAAGGTTTCACATAATCAGAGAGTTCTAAGGCTGGTGATGAATTCACTGCCTCTTTTATCCTTCCAAATATATTTTCTGTGTCACAGACAACTGCAAGGATTCAGGGGTGTATTTTCAGACAAATTCATGTAAAGGCGTGGCCATTACAGCTTAACACAAAATCAATTTTCAACAGTCCTCTGCCATGCCAAAAAAGGTACCTATCTGGGAATCAGACACAGGCCAGGGTAACATTTAGATGGCTTCAACTCTTTTGGAAGACAAGTGTTGCTGACCTTCAAAAATCACATGGCCAAGGTATCTCGTGAATATTTCGGGTGGCCTCAGATGGACCCCGGCATTGATGCCCTGGTCCAAGAGTGCACCATTTGTGTGGGTAGCGACAAAACACTTCGCATTTCTAATCTACCTCTTACATCCATTCCTCTGCCAGAGAACCCATGGGAGAAACTTGGTATCGATGTTTTGGGTCCATTTCACACTTTACCTCACATGTTCTCAATAGTATTAGTGGACTATTACTCCAAATGGAGATCCTCGACTTCATGAAAGAGGTTTTTATGCGGGAGGGTTTTCCCAAAACTATCATCTCTGACAATGGGGTGCAGTTCGTATCAGCTGAAACTGAACAATTTTTTAAAGAATCATCCATCTCCCACATCAAGAGCTCTCTCTATCGTCCCAAACCAATGGGCTGGTAGAGAGACTCAACAGAGTCATCGGCGAGTGTATACGGTGGGCCATAGTTCACCACAAAGCCCATACCCATGGCTGTCAGAACTATGTTGTGGTTTTACAGAATGACTCCTCACTCGTTTACAGGCGTATCTCCCTTTGAACTACTTAGAGGCAGGAAAGCATGTTCAGAATTCAGACCTGCATGGATGACCAAGTGGTTCAAGCGTAGAATCTCCCCATTGGAACTAGACAACATAGTTAGGAACAATAGCAAGGAAGCTCAAGCCAAACCGAAGACATACTTTGACACTAGAAAAAGTGTCTCCAACAGGAAATTCGAGGTAGGTGATATGCTGAGAATAAAGAAACAAGGGTTTGTCAGAAAAGGAGACTCCAAGTTCAGCGAACCTGTTTGCATTGATAAAATATGTGGCAGTGCTTTAAGGGCAAATAAGTGGAATTGGTGGAATGTCAACAAAATTGTAAAAGCTGATAATGTGTGTGGTAAGTGTTTTGGCCATGGGTCTGATGGGCCCTGAGCATTCTTCTGTTTAAAATCACAATGTGTTGGATGGTGTAAATGACCCTCTGGTCATCCCCAGGAGGAGTTGCAGAGACATCAGAGTCCCAATAAGGTACAGGTAAATTTATCTGTTAGTTCATGTGACTCCAGTGTTGTCAGATTGTTTACCATCCCCTTCCCCCCCTGGTCCTTTCCCCTTCCCCTGTTCCTTCCCCTTAGGAAAAGAGATATATGTAGTGATCTATCCACGGGCGCCCTTGGCGCGTGGACCCTATGTGTGCTGTTTCGTCGCGCACACCTTGGAGCGCGAGCCCTGTGCTGGCTGACAGTTGGTCACCCGTTCGGTGACAGTTATTTACAGTTGCCTCCCGCTAGCGCAGTGCTTGCATGCACATTCCAAGCTGTCTGTGGAATCTTCTTAATACAAATAAACGTATCTACTTACATCTTGCCATTTCGGCCACATCATTACTCCACCTTCCCTAACTGTTTTCCTCAACTAACTCTAATTTGCCTTGCAGACAACATTCTAAGGGGTTGTAGGCCTATGCTTTATTGTGTAGAACACAATCTAGATTCCTGTTATTAAACGGTTGTCTGTTGCAAGAGATATCGATGGAGTGACGTGGTCTGAATTTAGCGAGATGCTGATGTGTCAGCAATAGTGGTGAAAAGAAAGTCCGTGAAAGTTTGTCCCTTGCAGGCATATGGCCAGTATCTGGCTGAACAGCTTGCCTTGACTATTTCTTTGAATTGCAATTCGGAGAGTAGTTTGAAGGCGCCCACAGCCCTTCTCTGCAACTTTGCTTGTTAATCTTGGTTTGAGTCCCCTAGTGGTCAGCGGACTTGCTGCAAGGATCTAGCTTCGTGATTTCGAAACCTATCTCATAGTTTGCGCACAACGTGACATTCCCTCCTCCCCAAATTCTGTCACCTTAGCCCCACTACGCCCAAGAACTCTCAGAATCAAGGTGGCTTGTCCACGACGTAGCCTTTTATTCACATCAAGCCAAGGCATTAACCACAGACCATTACCAAGGAAAGTATCCTTCTTGGATATAGAGGAATTATTCACAGCATCACACTTTAGCTGCATCAACATGTTAACGGCAGTAAGGAACTTAAGTGCGACATTACATTTTAACTTTCACCCATCCATACATTAGAATAACTTGGCCGTACATTTGAACTTTACACTTTAACTTTTTAACTCGGCCGTACACTAGAATTTGGCCGTACATTTGAACTTGGCTGTGTCGGCCACCAATGTCCCACCCTGCTGCCCACATTGTGCCGGCAGGCCCCAACGCGCTACAGCCAACAGTTGCACTACTTGAGATCCAGGGCACTGCATAACTCACCGGCCAACCGGGGTACCTGCCCACAGGATGCCTCCCCAAAATTGTTCTCAGTCCATACGTCGTGGGTTAGGGCAGTAGAATCCTCCCTGCCGTCACACTGCAAAAGTGGAATCTACCACCCCCTGGGGTCCATGTGAAGGCTGCAACTCCATTGTTGTGCATTCATCTTTGTTGTTAACTGTCAGTGCTCCGTCACAGGGTGAGAAGCTCCCAGGCGCACTCGCCCTCCCCCCCCCCCAGACGCTGACTATGCTCCACAACAGCTGCCTTTTGCCTACAGACGTACTTTATTGTTACAGAACAACACCAAAATCCTGACTAGAATAAATGGCATACACAGGAAAATATACGGGACAACTTAACCCCATGCATATTTCCTCTCCCATCAGTGGAGAACATATCTGAAACGTCTGGTGAGCACAGCATGCCGGCAGGCCCTTCCTTGCAACAGCTTTTAAGCCTTTCCCAGAGTCTCATGTAGACACCTCACCTGTTTACTGTTCAATTTCCAGACATCCCGCACATATTAATGTGCCATCCGATGTGTCCCACATGGACACCTTTACCTGTTTATAAACGTTAAGTACCGGAAAATACGCAGGATAAATTTACCATATGTCTATGTCCTTCACCATTAATGGAGAACATACCTGTTGAAACGCCCGCTGAGCGCAGTATGCCGGTAGGCCTTGCAACAGCCTTCCCCAGGGTCCTAATTAGCTTTTACATTCGCTGTGCCCAGTGTGCCATCAGGCCCTGCTCTGCAACAACCTTTCTTAGGTTCCCTTCAGGACATCCCTGATGGTGTATAAATGACCTACACCGGAAAATATGCGGGATAACTTCACCCCATGCCCATACCGTCCACCATTAGTGGAGAATATACCTGATCATAAATGGCATACCCTGGAAAATATGCGGGATAACTTAACCACATGCCCATTTTGTCCAACGACAGTGGAGAACATACCTTGTAAAATGTCCGCTGCGCGCAGCGTGCCAGCAGGCCCCGTCTCGCAACAGCTTTTCCCCAGGTTCCACCCGAGGCATACCTGCCCGTTCCCGCAGGAAGTTTGCTGCAAAATGATTCTGACCACTACACCAACTACAGGCACTGCATACCGCATTGGCCTCCTGGCAGATCCTAATAGGCATCAGATAAAGCCCGTACTGTGCACAACCAGCACTTAAGTTTGAAAAGTGGGCATTGGAGTAGAAGCAGATTGGGCACCTACCTTCAATGTTGCACAAAGGAAGCGCTACCAACGGGATACCTGATCCCAGGAGACTCCTAGTAATAAACTATGAGGATCTCCTTCTCATATTGTTTTTGTTTTAAACTTTATGAAGACTAGTAACTCGCTAAAAAACGATGTACTTTGATAACAATGCATGTTAAGAAACTGTTACCTCCGAGGTGCTTATTGATGTGTTAAACCAGGCTGTACATCAAGGGGACAAAGAGAATGAAACCCCCTGTGGCACAGCCTTAAATAGCCTGCTAGGTTACATTTCTTGTAAGTTTCATTTCTACGTCACCCCGGCCAGCCAACCCCCTTCTTTGTCCAGGAGACCCAGAGGAGGATCAGCCCCATGGCGCTACTAAGGTGCCCCTCCCCGAGGCGCAGGGGGCGCCTGTCATTCTCAAAATGTTACATAGCTCCACATAGTTTGGCCATGCCACCACATAAATCCATCAGACAATGCGTGGGATCTATTGCTGCATCCCCCTACAGACAAGCCAACGCTTCCCTATTTGATGAAGTCTGTTTACATTACAAAAAACCTCAGTGTGTTTGAGCTTGTGAGCTTTCTGTTAGGAGATGTAACTTGTGCCAAACCTTTGAGCCTTTCCGTCTGTTGGGTTTTTTGTTCTAATTTTCATGGCATGTTTGTGTCAAGAACCGATTATGCATAATTTACTTAAATGGCCTATTGTTGTGCCATTGCCATATGTGGCACACCCCTCCCAGAGAGTTAAATCAACTGCTTTATGAGGAGAGTGTTTTCCGAATTAAGGGCTTCCTGTGTTCTGTTCCAGGCAACAAACAATGAAAAAAGACAATCTGTTTTTCTTACAATTGATTGAAACAATTCAAAAACAACAAAAAATGCACACAGCTTTGCAATTAGAAATGTAGTTGTTTGTTCTCAGTAGTTCCAACTTTAGTTTAAAGGGCAGCTGATGTTTACACAAAATACTGTTGTTAACTGCACCAGAGAGTTTTGAAAGAGATGCCACGTTTTGCATTTTTAACAAGTCATAATGAGCTGTCGGGATGCAAATCGAGCGTGAATGATGCAAACTGAGAGCATGTTGTCACAAGATGTACCTTTCCCTAGTTCATTCTGTAGATGTATGTCAAAAGATCAAGTTTTCATGTGACGCTTGTTGTCTCAGAGGAAATACCACAAGCTCATTTGCACACTGTGAAGCCAAAAAGAATCCCATATATTAAAAAGTTTCAAACTACTTGGTATATACTGAAATATAGATTTTTAAATAATATCTTTCAAAAGTATCATTTTCGGAATATAAACTACTACAGTATCATGAAAATTAAGTATAAGAAAGAATAGATTTACTATTCTCAACTTTACATATATTTTGCTTGACGATTTATATATCGCCAAGATATTAAGGTGAGAAGTAACCGATTGTACATCTATTCTTACCTGTTTGCACTTCCCTTCACAATATCAAAGAACTCGATATTCTGGCTAGGTTTTCTTTGTGCTATATGTGTA
Organism: Triturus cristatus; assembly: GCF_964204655.1. Classification (NCBI taxonomy): domain Eukaryota; kingdom Metazoa; phylum Chordata; class Amphibia; order Caudata; family Salamandridae; genus Triturus; species Triturus cristatus. The sequence continues at coordinate 1,646,036,628 of NC_140589.1, read as the reverse complement.
TGTTTGCAAGCATATACTTGTGGTAACCATCTGTAAAATATTGTGGTATTAGTTGGGGGGTGTAGATATCCACCTGAGGTAATCACCACAATCTTTGTTAGTCTGAGTCACTAAAATCAGTAAATTAACATGAGCTCAACTTCCTGGTAGCTATGACACAGAGAAGACAGGCTTAACTTTTTATTTATTTTTTATTTTTTTTATTGAACATTTTGCAATGTTTACAACAAAAGAACAACCAACAGAACCTGCCAGTTACATCATAGTGCAATCACATTCAGTATGCTACTGGGTACCATACATAGGAGAAAGAAGAAGGCAGCAGTCAACATGTCAATAGCAAATTAGGCAGGACAAACAATGGCACGGAATGTAGGAAGTCCAGGGGTCAATACATGAGGTACCAGCGCCTTCAAACAGCAATCGTACAGGACCGCACAGCCACTGCACAGAACCACGCTAGTGTCAGAAGCACCACACAAGGTCAAGGGGGGAAATAATGGATCAACTTGTTCAGTACACCACTCCCACAATTCAGCCCCGCCCCAGCGAGATCAGACAGTCAACCTCCCTCTTCAGACTCCAAGGTTTGTCGTTCCCGAGCCCAAGACACAAATGGATCCCAAACATCACGGGGACGCGATGCAGAAGGCAGCAACTCCCCAAATGTGCTAAGCTGCGTATAACCATATGTTACATCGGCCAACCAGCCCTTCACAGTGGGCACCCTACGTCTACCCCAATGCATCGCCACTTGACGCTTAGCGAACAGAAGGAGCAGCGCATGCAGCTTACGTGATTTCGGCGGGGTATCTCTGACGTATCCCAGTATCCCGAGCATAGGGGACAGGGCGTCCGAGCGACCCAATATCTGGTTCGTCAAGTGAAACACCTGAGTCCAATAACTCTCCAACTCCGGACATGACCACGCAATGTGAAGAAAAGAAGCCAAGGCCTGCCCACACCTCCAGCACTCATCTGTCTCACGAAGCCCCATTTTCCGCAGGCTGATAGGGGTCCTGTAGAACCTGTGCAGGCATTTAAAGTGAATTAGACGCAACCTATAGTTGGGCGAAAGCTCAGTAAGCTGCCCGCAACCAAAGTCCCACTGCTCCTCAGAGACCGCGGGATGAAGCTCTTCGTTCCAATATTGCAGGGACTTAGGCGTTGCCACCGGCGCCATGGTTTGCACTTGGCGATATATACGAGTGACCAATTTACGGGGGGACGGGGAACTTACCACCACCTCCAAAGCTGTAAAGATCGGCGGTGCAGCAGGGAAGTCCCCACTCAATTTCCGGCAGGCCGCTCTCAATTTATGATACATAAAGAGTTCGGAGAAGGGTACCGTCTCGCCCTCCACAGGCACTGGGGGGGATAGGAACCGGCCATCAGGGAAGAGATTTGCAAACGTGCGAAGGTGTAGTTTCTCGCCAAGGCACCCCGCCACTCCGTCCGCCAAACACGGCAGCAACGGGTTATGCGACAGTGGGATCGAGGGGGCATACATCAACGGGACCCCAGCTCTCCTACGCAACCCATCCCATGCCCATAACAAAGCCCCGGCTGTGTCAACATCCATTATAGGACGTTTCGCTGTAGCACATATTGCCACATTCAAGGGGAGGGGCGCCACAGCGTCCCGCTCCACTGTCACGTGCGGCTGAAAGGGAGTGGGATGCATCCAAAAGTGTAGGAACTGAGCCTGCGCGCATAAAGCGTATAGTCTCATATCCGGGGCTCCCAAGCCGCCCTGAGTCAATGGCAGCGTCAGAACCTCCCAAGCCACTCTAACCTGGCTGCCCGCCCACACCAGGGACACCAAGTGGGACCGCAGAGTGGCAAAGAAATGCGATGTAAGGGGGATGGGTATGTTGACAAACAGATACAGAAACTTGGGAAGAACAACCATTTTAGCCAGCGCGATCCTTCCCGTGAGGGACAGCGGCAGGGAGGTCCAGACCTTCACTTTCTCACCTAGCCACTTCATCGCCCTGCCAAAATTAAGATTCCAGAGTGCCTGAAGGTTGCGACTAATCCAGACCCCCAAGTATTTGACCTCGTCAGCCTCCCAACGTAGGGGGTACTCGGAAGACACCACCTCAGTGCCATCCGTCAGGGGAAACACCACCGACTTGGACCAATTTACAGAAATGCCTGCAAGCCCCTCAAAGCGAACAAACTCCCGCAAAACGGGATCCAAATTGTCCGCTGGATCAATGAGGTACAGAGTTACATCATCTGCGTACAGCGATATAAGGAGAGTCCTAGAGCTGAAGCCAATACCCCGTGCCGTATGGTGCTGGCGGATACGGGCCGCCAGTGGCTCCATAGCTATAGCAAAAAGCAGCGGGGAGAGAGGACAACCCTGCCTCGTGCCCCGCGATATGGAGAATGGTTCAGAGACTAGGCCATTTACTCGCACCCTGGCCTTGGGTAAAGTGTAGAGCAAACGGATTTTCTTGAGAAGCAGTGCGCTGAATCCCATCCTCTCCAAAATAGCAAATAGGTAGGGCCACTCGAGAGTATCAAAGGCTTTGGTGGCGTCTAAAAACACCACCGCAGCCCTGACATCGGGGTGCAGGTAGTGCAATGCTGAGAAAATTGTCCGCAAGTTGTGGGAGGTCGATCTACCCGGTATAAATCCCGATTGGTCAGGGAGTGCTATCATTGGCAGCAGAGGCTGCACACGGTTTGCCAGCAATTTCGCCAGTATCTTTACATCAACATTAATTAGGGATAGGGGCCGATTTGAATTCAGGTCGTCGGCAGGCTTGTCCGGCTTCAGCAGTGTAATGATCAGTGCTTCCCGCATGGTTACAGGCAATACCCCCGTCTCCAGGGCTTCCTCATACACCGGCAACAACCGGGGCGACAGCTCATCCACGTACACCTTATAAAATGCCGTGGTCAGACCATCAGGCCCCGGTGCCTTGTCGGGCGGCAGACTCTTAATGACCTGCGCCACGTCGCTAGCATCGATCGGAAGGTCCATGTACTCCCTATGGCGGTTGTTAAACCACACCAGCGCTATTGAATCCATAAAGGATTCTAGCTCCTCCGGACACTGTTCCTGGGTGCTAGTATATAATTTGGAATAGAAGCCAGAGAATGCATCCACTATATCACCTCCGTCATGCAGCAGCTCACCAGCCTCGGAGCGCAGTTCGTGTATGTAAGTCGCAGGACGCGGCGGTCTGACCATGCCGGCCAAGACCTTCCCCGGTCTCCCACCCTCACCATATCGTCTAGCCTCTGCATACTTCCCCAGGAATTTCACCTCCCGCAGTGCCTCCTCTTCGTAAACCAATAGCTTAGATTTCAACAGTCCCGCCTGCTCAGGCTCACCCGTGGTGAAGAACGCCCGTTCAAGCACTTTGATATCTGTTTCCAACGCCGCCAGGGTGCCCCGTATTTCCTTCAGCACCCCTGCCTGTCGAGCTATACATTTGCCCCGAATAACCACCTTAAAAGCTTCCCAGAGAGAAGCCTCAGTGGCCACCGATCCCACATTCAGGTCAAAGTAGTCAGTGAAATCTGTCCTAATCTCCTCCCGGAAAGCATCATCCAGCAAAGCATGAGGCAGTAGCCTCCAAGAGCTCGCCGGACGCGAACCTCCAGGGATCAGCAATTTTAACATACAGGGGGCATGATCTGACAGGGACCGGGGCATATGCTCCACCTGCACAGTCCACAGGGCCACGTCCCGCGATACCAGCCAATAGTCCAGGCGCGACCATGCACCACAGTGTGCCGATATACAGGTGCCCTCCCTTTGAGTCTCATGCCTGCTTCGCCACATATCAACCAGCGCCCCGTCTGCCATTATCTCCCGCAATGCCGAGCTAGCCAGGGGGTTAAGTGTACGGGCCGCCCCTCTCCTATCTGCCGCATCATCAAGTATCGCATTAAAATCTCCGCCCCATATCACTGTATCGCAACCGGCAGCTTTCACCTGCCCCCATAACTTATGAAAGAACAAGGGGGAGTCGACGTTGGGACCATACACAGCCACAAACACCACCGATACGCCACACAGCAGGCCCCGCACCACCACATATCTGCCTTCCGGGTCACACTGCACAGAGACCTCCCTCCAATCCAGCCCCCGACGAATCAGCACAGCAACTCCACGGGCATAATTAGAATAAACAGCCGAATAGACATCCCCCCACCTAGTATGTCGCAATCTCTGAGCTGGAGCCGTATGTAAGTGTGTTTCCTGTAATAGGCATACATCCACACAGTGGCGCACCAGGTAAGCGTGTACCAATCTCGCCTTACGATGGTCGTTTCACCCCCGAACATTCCAGGTCAGACAGTTCAACGTTCCATCTACCATAGGCATCCCCCACCAAAAATGCAAAAGACAAGCATCACATGTCGACAACGCCCACTCCCTGCGCAGAGAGCATCTTTCCCAGAGCATACAATTGAAATTCTGGCATAGAACAACCACACACCCCCAACCAACCCACCCCCACCCACTCCAACCCCCCAACCGGGTCGTAGGGTATCCCTCCCCAATAGTAACCCCCAAACGACATATAAAGAGTAAGGGAACATTCCCGAGGGGGAGCAGCTATGCCAGCTATAGCCCTGCATTTAACAGGGTGGCCAGAAGAACTGCAGGGGATACGAGCCGCCCAGACCAGAGTAAATGGAAATAAACAATAGATGCGGCAGCAGCGCATGAGGCGCAAAAGCGCCCGAGTCCGCCCCCCGCCCGGCTACACAGGAGCCCATCAACATACAGGAGGAGCAAACCACTCAAATGCATCTGACAAGTCCCACGGTCAATCATTGTCACTTAATCTGCTCTCAACAGTCTCCGCTCCACTCCGGGGTCGCTTCTCAGATTTACCGCCCACATGTTTAGCGAATTTCATCGCTGCTTTGGCGTCCGTGAAGATGTGGGCTGTCCCCTCAAATGACACCTTAAGTTTAGCAGGATAGAGGAGTGAGTACGGAACCTGCGACTGCAGAAGAACACGTTTCGCAGGAAGAAACTCCCGTCGGGCAGCCTGCACCGCCGGGGTGAAGTCAGGATAGAAGGAAATATTATTGCCTTTATGCAAGATGCTCCCCCGCTCTCTGGCCAGCCGGAGGATCAGGTCCCGATCCTGGTAGTTCAAGAGTCTAGCAATAATAGGCCTGGGCGGCGCCCCCACCGGGGGTTTTTGACCCAAGGAGCGTTGCGCCCTCTCCACAACAAACACCGCAGACAGGTGAGGGTCAAACAGTTCGTGCAGGAGATCTGTGATGTAGGTTTCCATTTTAGAGATTGCGGTTGTTTCCGGAATACCCGTGACGCGGAGATTATTGTGCCGGGACCGCGCTTCTAAATCCTCGTTCTTAGCGCGGATTATACTCAACAGCTTATCCATGTGGAGCAGCTGATCCTTAGTTTCAACCTGAAATTCATAGAACTCAGAGTGGCGAGTTTCCAATGCATCCAGACGCGTTTCATGCGTCGCCACCTGAGACTTCACAGAATCTAACTGACTGGTGAGGTTGTCCAGTTTAGTGTCAATGGTACGCAAGCTAGAGCACATTTCGAGCATCAGTGTGCGCAGATCCTCCCCATGATCTTCCGCCCCCTGGTCACGGCGCTCCTCAGAACGGGATTCCGCCTCCGAATCCACCTGCCTAGTGGACCGCTTCTGGTCAAAGTTCAGCCGCGGCTGCTTAGAATCATGCTTCCCCATTATTGGTAGAGCACCACAGCACTCCGCTGCCACTCACAAGCAAGGGTCCACAGCTCTTTCCCGATCCGGTGCACCACGACAGGCCTCCGCCACCAAACAGGAGCTCCGCAAGTACACTGGACTCAACGTTGGGGTTCGGATGCCCACCTTGCAGCCACCTCACAATGCACACCGCAGCCGGTCTCCAACGGTCATCCCCACATCCAGTGCCATCTCCACCAGCAGAGCGACTCACGTCCCCACCAACCTCCAGATCCGGGCCGCAAACGGGCCCCCAGCAGAGCGTCCCCAAACCACAGCGACCTCGAGGGGGGGGGCTATGTCTCCCACCTCTTCTTCAGACTGAAAGCCCCGAGCAATGTCGACACCAGCCCTCGAGACCTGCGCGCAGCCACCGAGGATACAGACCTCCACCTCCACTGGGCATACGATGAAGCCACACAGTATTCCGGCCTCTTCAGGACTGTAGCCAGAGAATAGTCCACACCCGCAACGGGCCACGCTATAGAGCAGCTGAGTCTCCCCCGTGCTCCACGGTGCCTCAGGCCAGTGTATGTCCTCGCCGCCTCGCACCTTCCCTGCAGTTTCGATGCTGCGCCCCGGGCTCTCCACATGCGGCACAACCACCGCTCCGGGCACGCAACCACTGGCGATCGCCCCCTTCTCCGCCCACCAAACACGGGGGCACAGCAAATCCCTTGCCAGCCGCCTCCGGGCAGCCACGCAGCACTCACCGCACCGCCCTCGTCCTGTAGCGGGCCCCGGAGCCGGGACGCACAGCTGAGTCACTCCGCCCCGGGCAGTGGGCAGCACCCGCCGGGTCCAAGGATCGCGGGTCCACGCCTCCACCAGTAGCTAGCACAGCGCCAGGCACAGCACCCACCTCCGCTGCACAATCTTCGTCGGGGTCGGGAGGGCAACAGGCGTCCGGGGCCTCTCAGTCAGCAGCAGGTAGTTTCCGCCGCCTTCACACGGGCAGGGCCTGGCTTCCACGATGCAGCCACGGGCTCAATTTCACTCTCCCCGCTCTCGCGGCTCCACAGGCTCCGCCTCCCGTCCCGATCCCAGGCCTCACGGGCTCCGGTACAGCTCCGTCCGGGAGTGGGCAAACCTAGCAAACCCCCGCCAAAGCACCACCTCCTCTGCAGTCCCGTCTGTCAGTCCGGGCAGCTCAGCCTCACCCCAATGTGCAGGATCGTAACAGGATTAGATTCCGGCCAGCGGAGCTCGCTCAAAGAGCGGCCATCTCGCTTCGCAGCAGGCCACGCCCCCAGAAGACAGGCTTAACTTAGAGGCAATATGTAAAGAACTTATGCAGTACTAAAACAGTAATAAAGTTGAAATGCAAAACAAAAATAATCCCAAAATGAATTAGAAAACGAGTAAAATCTAATTTAAAAAATGACAAAAATACATCAGGGGGAGCCATGAATATGATGGAGTGTGGGTTGAATACACTAACCAGTTTCGTCCGGGTTAAATATTTTACCTTCTGACTTTAGGCCTTTATGTTTCAATCAACCACAGGAGTACACTTCTAAAGCCTCTGAGGACCTCAGGGGAGGCACTTAGAGGATAACAGGGTAGCAGGCAGAGGTCAAAAGGAGAAACCATACCAGATCTGATTGCTACTAGCCTGCTGGGCACTTGCTTGAAATGCCTCTTGGAGCTTGTTGTATCCCTGTAGCTTAGTCACGCTTATGACCCTTGGAGCCCACTTCCTTATCCAAGGTACAAAAGAAAGGACAGGTCAAGTCCTACAGGGCTCCTTTCAGGTTACAGACAGCAAGTTCAGTCCTCTTCTGATCCTCCTCAAGTCCAGAAATTGTTCGGAAGTGAGTGCCTTGAGATGCCACATTTATGCCTGGCACGAGCTAGTTGTGAGAATTACCCCTGGGAATGCCACACCTAATAGAGTAAAGTTTGCAGGGCTCACTGTACCCACATTAGGCTTTTACAAGAGGGCCAAAGTCTTTGACCACACTCAACTTGGGATATGAATACTATGTTTGTGTGTGTGATAGTTCTATGGTAATCCTAGTGTCTTCCCACATCTAACACTAAAATCCAGTTTGAGGTATGTCCTGTGCCATCAGCAAGGACAGGCTTTACAGTGACACTACAGTGGGTGGCACAATAAGGGCTTAAGCCCACTTATGACTTATGAGTAAAATAAATGTGTGAATCTGGAGTTTACCATTCTCATCAGGTTTAAGGGGAGCATAAGCATTTTACTACTGGTTAGCAGGAGTAAGGTGTACAGAGTTCTATGGCCAGCAAAAATAGTCAAGGCAAAAATCTAGGGGAGTATCTTGCAAAAGATGCTAATTTCCAACACCATGGTAAAGGATTAGGTGAGCATTGAAAGGGGAAAATATGAGCTACAGGCATTATTAGACGATGGAGCTATGCCCCTTAGAAAACGTCTCACTATGTTAGGCCATAATTGCACAGCGCTTACTGCCAATTATATGGCTGTATAGTGCTTTCGCAATATGAATACCTTCTGCAGTTCTGTGATAATTGTTGACTGGAGTCTAAATGCTCTTTTGAGGTAATATTTCATTGTGCTTCACACTGTTTGGTAGTGGGATTTCTTCTTACTACATAGATAATAAGATGCATTTCAAATATTCAAATACATACCAAACTATAGATAATTATGAAACCCTTTGCAGTTTTCTAGAACAATACAATAAAACTGATCTAATTATTACATGACAAACAGCATAGTTGTATGGGCTTGCTAGAATCTAGTAATCAACGATTTTTACAACAAATATATCCTCAAAGAGAACCCCTCTTAAGCACTGCTAAATGCCTGAAAAGCTAACCTAACTTGACTTCTAAATCACTCCAGTATTTATCAACAGTTCCTACAAATTTCAATGTATTCCCACACATGTTTCAGCTACTGCTTGTATTAAAGATCTTATTTTCAACTTGAGAACATGCAGTTAGGTAATCTCTTTTTCTCAAATGCCATTCCTTCATAGATGCATAGGTTGGTGAATCAGAAGACAGACAGGGACTAGTGGGCCCATACGGTGGTGGTTGAAGCCCTTTGCACACTGGTGTGCTAGACCCCTTCCTACTGTATCTCTGAAAACTATGCCAATGGCAACCCTTTCCGCAGTTGATTCTCATGGTGGCAAGGACCAGCAGCGAATTGCTTCTCAGGGAAGTAGTATGGGGAAAAAGAGTGCAGAAGTTAACAAACCATCACCAAACACAATAAGGTAATGGTCAGCCCAATTATAAAAGAAAAAATGTACTTTTAATCTCATAGTGAAACTAAATACTGTATAATTCAATGGGTATGACACAATGGGTTTCAGATAGCTGTGTGCTGTCAATTAGATGCTACAACGTATTCCCTTCCCAGTACCTGCCCTTCTTGCTGCTACAGCCCACACTCCTGCTATTACTTTCCCCACCCTTCTATACCCTTCTATGGGACCGATTCACAGAACTAACTTAAATCCTAAACTTACTACCATTTTGGTATTCACAGAAGGCACGCCACTTAGTCATTTTGGTATTCACAGAAGGCACTTACTTACTGATGAGTAAGTGCCTTCTGTGAATACCAATATAAGTAAGTGACTTCTGTGAATACTAAAATGAGTAAATGGTAGTTAGTTTAGGATTTTGTCTTAAGTTAGTTCTGTGAATCTGGCCCTCCATGTTTAACCAGATTAGGCTCAAGTGCAGTAAACTCAAATATTCTTGTTGTTTTAGAGCTTAGTTCCATAGTTTATCATTCCTTTAACATCAAACAACAGTATCTAATGGGCATGGGGGATCGGCCCAGGCAGGCTAACCCCAGCGGTTTACCTTCAGGTTGCTTTCATCAGTTCTGGACATGTGGGGTATGTGGTCGAATTCTATTACGCCGGGTGGGCTCTTTTTTGTGGGGCAGTGGCATCAGCATTTATGGGTGATTTTACAAGATGAAATAGGTTCATCTGGTCTTTGTGGCAACTCCTGGTCTAGCCACTACAGCTAGCAGCTGCAGCCCTCTTAATAGTTACAAGCCAGCCCTTAGCAGAGATAGTTGTCACTTCCAGACTGAATCTTCTCGCGGTTCATTCTTCAGGCAAGGGCAGCTCTTGGTATGTTGGCCTCTTTGCTCTGTGGTAATGTAGTCCTTTACTCCTCGTTGGTGGCAGCGGCACCAGGTGATCAAACCTGCTGCTAGATGACACATCGTCTGCAAACCTTGTGTAACTCACTTCATAAACTGCATGGAGAGGCCAGAGAGGCCTTTTTACAGTATGGAATATGTGACATATTGACATCAGATTTCTCAGGGAATCCCCTTACTAGTAACACACAGCCTCTCTTTCTGGACAGTCTCTTCTTCTGCAGGCCAGACACCCTCCTTTCATCTCTCTGAAGGTATGTGGTTTCTGGCTCCTTAGGTAGATCCCCAACTCCTCCAATAGAAAGTGTTGACTTTAGGGAGCCTGGATGTCAGGCAAATACCAGTCCTAGTTACACAGCAGCACTTTGAGTAATCTACAGATCCCTTCTTTAGACAAGAAGAACTTGAGATTGGAAAAAAGTGGAGTGGTTTGGATCCCAGTTTATTACACATTTTTTGGACGGTGGTTGTGGATCCATTATTTCAAGCATTGGAAAAGGATTGAATTGTTTCTATTTCAAGTGCCGGTCTGCTCTCTCAACACAGCCATTGTGTAAAATTATGCTTCTTACAGCCGTTAACACAATGGCTGGCTCCACTACATGGGCACAATGAAATGTGAATTTTCTGCAACTGCCCTCAGCATTTGTGGAAGACAAACAATTGATGGACGGAATGCAGAACAAATCAAATCATTCACCCCCAGTCAAGAGATCTGGGTTAAATCCATGATTCGTTTGCTCACCATGCTACCCCAGTTTAGACCTGGCCATATGCAAATCAGTCTTGACCCTGTGCCTCATGGGAACAGTCCAGCCGGAACTGCCAAGCCAGGTCCTCCCTGGACTGGAAACAAGCATCCTAGGACCGGTTTCGGGGTTTCACCCCTCTTCAGCCAGGATAGCTTGATTCCAGTGGCACAGTGAGCCCGGGACCCACATCTGGGCATACCCGGTGCACTTAGGGTGAGAAAGCAAATGACACACAATTGATGGATGGAATGCAGAACAAAATAAAACATTCACCCCCCAGTCAAGAGATCTGGGTTAAATCCATCATTCTTTTGCCCACCATGTCACCCCAGGTTAGACCTGGCCATATGCAAATCAGTCTTGACCCTGTGCCTCATGGGAACAGTCCAGCCCGAAATACCGAGCCAGGTCCACCCTGGACCAGAAACAAGCATCCCAGGACCGGTTTCAGTGTTTCACCCCTCTTTAGCCAGGATTGCTTGATACCAGTGGCACAGTGAGCCCGGGACCCACGTCTGGTCATACCTGGCGCACTTAGGGCAAGAAAGCAAAAGACACACAATTGATGGACGGAATGCAGAACAAATCAAAACATTCACCCCAGTCAAGAGATCTGGGTTAAATCCATTATTCTTTTGCTCACCATGCCACCCCAGTTTAGACATGGCCATATGCAAATCAGTCTTGGCCCTGTGCCTCATGGGAACAGTCCAGCCCGAGCTGCTAAGCCAGGTCCTCCCTGGACCGGAAACAAGCATCCTAGGACCAGTTTCGGGGTTTCACCCCTCTTCAGTCAGGATAGCTTGATTCAAGAGGAACAGTGAGCCTGGGGCCCACATCTGGGCATACCTGGCACACTTAGGGTAAGAAAGCAAAAGACACACAATTGATGGACGGAATGCAGAACAAATCAAAACATTCTCTCCCAGTCAAGAGATCTGGGTTAAATCCATCATTCTTTTGCCCACCATGTCACCCCAGTTTAGACCTGGCCATATGCAAATCAGTCTTGACCCTGTGCCTCATGGGAACAGTCCAGCCCGAAATGCCAAGCCAGGTCCACCCTGGACCAGAAACAAGCATCCTAGGACCAGTTTCGGTGTTTCACCCCTCTTTAGCCAGGATTGCTTGATTCCAGTGGCACAGTGAGCCCGGGACCCACGTCTGGGCATACCTGGCGCACTTATGGCAAGAAAGTAAAAGACACACAATTGATGGACGGAATGCAGAACAAATCAAAACATTCACCCCCAGTCAAGAGATCTGGGTTAAATCCATCATTCTTTTGCTCACCATGCCACCCCAGTTTAGACCTGGCCATATGCAAATCAGTCTTGACCCTGTGCATCATGGGAACAGTCCAGCCCGAACTACCAAGCCAGGTCCTATCTGGACCAGAAACAAGCACCCTAGGTCCCATTTCGGGGTTTCACCCCTCTTCAGCCAGGATAGCTTGATTCCAGTGGCACAGTGAGCCCGGGACCCACGTCTGGGCATACCTGGCGCACTTAGGGCAAGAAAGTAAAAGACACACAATTGATGGACGGAATGCAGAACAAATCAAAACATTCACCCCAGTCAAGAGATCTGGGTTAAATCCATCATTCTTTTGCTCACCATGCCACCCCAGTTTAGACATGGCCATATGCAAATCAGTCTTGGCCCTGTGCCTCATGGGAACAGTCCAGCCCGAGCTGCTAAGCCAGGTCCTCCCTGGACCGGAAACAAGCATCCTAGGACCAGTTTCGGGGTATCACCCCTCTTCAGTCAGGATAGCTTGATTCAAGAGGAACAGTGAGCCCGGGGCCCACATCTGGGCATACCCGGTGCACTTAGGGTAAGAAAGCAAAAGACACACAATTGATGGACGGAATGCAGAACAAATCAAAACATTCTCCCCCAGTCAAGAGATCTGGGTTAAATCCATCATTCTTTTGCCCACCATGTCACCCCAGTTTAGACATGGCCATATGCAAATCAGTCTTGACCCTGTGCCTCATGGGAACAGTCCAGCCCGAAATGCCAAGCCAGGTCCACCCTGGACCGGAAACAAGCATCCTAGGACCAGTTTCGGTGTTTCACCCCTCTTTAGCCAGGATTGCTTGATTCCAGTGGCACAGTGAGCCCGGGACCCACGTCTGGGCATACCCGGCGCACTTAGGGCGAGAAAGCAAAAGACACACAATTGATGGATGGAATGCAGAACAAATCAAAACATTCACCCCCCAGTCAAGAGATCTGGGTTAAATCCATCATTCTTTTGCCCACCATGTCACCCCAGTTTTGACCTGGCCATATGCAAATCAGTCTTGACCCTGTCCCTCATGGGAACAGTCCAGCCCAAACTGCCAAGCCAGGTCCACCCTGGTCCGGAAACAAGCATCCTGGGGCCAGTTTCGGTGTTTCACCCCTCTTTAGCCAGGATTGCTTGATTCCAGTGGCACAGTGAGCCCGGGGCCCACGTCTCTGGGCATACCTGGCGCACTTAGGGCAAGAAAGTAAAAGACACACAATTGGTGGACGGAATGCAGAACAAATCAAAACATTCACCCCCAGTCAAGAGAACTGGGTTAAATCCATCATTCTTTTGCTCACCATGCCACCCCAGTTTAGACCTGGCCATATGCAAATCAGTCTTGACCCTGTGCCTCATGGGCACAGTCCAGCCCGAACTTCCAAGCCAGGTCCTCCCTGGACCGGAAACAAGCATCCTAGGTCCGGTTTCAGGGTTTCACCCCTCTTCAGTCATGATAGCTTGATTCCAGTGGCACAGTGAGCCCGGGACCCACGTCTGGGCATACCCGGCGCACTTAGGTCGAGAAAGCAAAAGACACACAATTGATGGACGGAATGCAGAACAAATCAAAACATTCACCCCAGTCAAGAGATCTGGGTTAAATCCATCATTCTTTTGCTCACCATGCCACCCCAGTTTAGACATGGCCATATGCAAATCAGTCTTGGCCCTGTGCCTCATGGGAACAGTCCAGCCAGAGCTGCTAAGCCAGGTCCTCCCTGGACCGGAAACAAGCATCCTAGGACCAGTTTCGGGGTATCACCCATCTTCAGTCAGGATAGCTTGATTCAAGAGGAACAGTGAGCCCGGGGCCCACATCTGGGCATACCCGGTGCACTTAGGGTAAGAAAGCAAAAGACACACAATTGATGGACGGAATGCAGAACAAATCAAAACATTCTCCCCCAGTCAAGAGATCTGGGTTAAATCCATCATTCTTTTGCCCACCATGTCATCCCAGTTTAGACCTGGCCATATGCAAATCAGTCTTGACCCTCTGCCTCATGGGAACAGTCCAGCCCGAAATGCCAAGCCAGGTCCACCCTGGACCGGAAACAAGCATCCTAGGACCAGTTTGGGTTTTTCACCCCTCATTAGCCAGGATTGCTTGATTCCAGTGGCACAGTGAGCCCGGGACCCACGTCTGGGCATACCCGGCGCACTTAGGGCGAGAAAGCAAAAGACACACAATTGATGGATGGAATGCAGAACAAATCAAAACATTCACCCCCCAGTCAAGAGATCTGGGTTAAATCCATCATTCTTTTGCCCACCATGTCACCCCAGTTTTGACCTGGCCATATGCAAATCAGTCTTGACCCTGTCCCTCATGGGAACAGTCCAGCCCAAACTGCGAAACCAGGTCCACCCTGGACGGGAAACAAGCATCCTAGGGCCAGTTTTGGTGTTTCACCCCTTTTTAGCCAGGATTGCTTGATTCCAGTGGCACAGTGAGCCCGGGGCCCACGTCTGGGCATACCTGGCGCACATAGGGCAAGAAAGTAAAAGACACACAATTGATGGACGGAATGCAGAACAAATCAAAACATTCACCCCCAGTCAAGAGAACTGGGTTAAATCCATCATTCTTTTGCTCACCATGCCACCCCAGTTTAGACCTGGCCATATGCAAATCAGTCTTGACCCTGTGCCTCATGGGCACAGTCCAGCCCGAACTGCCAAGCCAGGTCCTCCCTGGACCGGAAACAAGCATCCTAGGTCCGGTTTCGGGGTTTCACCCCTCTTCAGTCATGATAGCTTGATTCCAGTGGCACAGTGAGCCCGGGACCCACGTCTGGGCATTCCCGGCGCACTTAGGTCGAGAAAGCAAAAGACACACAATTGATGGACGGAATGCAGAACAAATCAAAACATTCTCCCCCATTCAAGAGATGTGGGTTAAATCCATCATTCTTTTGCCCACCATGTCACCCCAGTTTAGACCTGGCCATATGCAAATAAGTCCTGACCCTGTGCCTCATGGGAACAGTCCAGCCCGAAATGCAAAGCCAGGTCCACCCTGGACCGGAAACAAGCATCCTAGGACCAGTTTCAGTGTTTCACCCCTCTTTAGCCAGGATTGCTTGATTTCAGTGGCACAGTGAGCCCGGGACCCACGTCTGGGCATACCTGGCGCACTTAGGGCAAGAAAGTAAAAGACACACAATTGATGGACGGAATGCAGAACAAATCAAAACATTCACCCCCAGTCAAGAGATCTGGGTTAAATCCGTCATTCTTTTGCTCACCATGCCACCCCAGTTTAGACCTGGCCATATGCAAATCAGTCTTGACCCTGTGCATCATGGGAACAGTCCAGCCCGAACTGCCAAGCCAGGTCCTCCTTGGACCGGAAACAAGCATCCTAGGACCCATTTCGGGGTTTCACCCCTCTTCAGCCAGGATAGCTTGATTCCAGTGGCACAGTGACATCTGGGCATACCCGGCGCACTTAGGGCGAGAAAGCAAAAGGCACACAATTGATGGACGGAATGCAGAACAAATCAAAACATTCACCCCCAGTCAAGAGATCTGGGTTAAATCCATCATTCTTTTGCTCACCATGCCACCCCAGTTTAGATCTGGCCATATGCAAATCAGTCTTGACCCTGTGCCTCATGGGAACAGTCCAGCCCGAACTGCCAAGCCAGGTCCTCCCTGGAACGGAAGCAAGCATCCCAGGACTGGTTTGGGGGGTTTCACCCCTCTTCTGCCATGATAGCTTGATTCCAGTGGCCCAGTGAGCCTGGGACCCACGTCTGGGCATACCCGGCGCACTTAGGGCGAGAAAGCAAAAGACACACAATTGATGGACGGAATGCAGAACAAATCAAAACATTCTGCCCCAGTCAAGAGATCTGGGTTAAATCCATCATTCTTTTGCCCACCATGCCACCCCAGTTTAGACCTGGCCATATGCAAATCAGTCTTGACCCTGTGCCTCATGGGAACAGTCCAGCCTGAACAGCCAAGCCAGGTCCTCCCTGGACTGGAAACAAGCATCCTAGGATTCCAGTGGCACAGTGAGCATTTGTGGAGCAGACATCTGTGACTGACAAAAGGGCATGCCTCGCCCTGAATCTTCCTTTTTCGAACAACAGAAATTGCTGTGAAGCCTACCCCTTCACGAATACAAATTGGTTTTGCTGAGGAAGAACTGATCAGCAGCCTTTGATTGGCATTTCCTCAGGGAATTTCTAAAGATAGCCCTACCCCCATCCTCCTCATTTGTATTTCACCCTCAAACTAAAGAACTGTAGGCAATAAGCTCCCGCTGTCTGAGGAAGATATCCTCACCCATAGTACATTCAGGGACCCTCAAAATAGATCCCACTGGCTTCAGTACTTAGACTCATACACAGAGCCCTACTACCATACATGTGTCACATGCTCACTGTACACACTTGACATGCATACAGGATGTTCGAGTAAGTTTCTGTGTTTAACATAGGATAACAGATGAACTGTACATAAATGGGGTCAGTAGACCACACTCTCACTGACACAGATAAAAAGGCCTGGTCACACTAAAGAAATACAGTATGCTGTCACCACTGCTTTATGTGCTACACTGAGTAGTCCACTGTCTATTATGAGGCATTTTTAATGGACCCCTTCAGGCCACAAGACAGTTCCTGGACCTTAAATTGGCAGGGACAGACCTAGGCACCCGCACACACGCTACATTAGTGTAAAGCCAGGCCCTAACATAAAAGCCACAATGCCGGTTTCTGGTGCAGCCAAGCACTTAGGGTAGAGAAATCCAACTGTTTGCCATGCAGGGGGCTTTCCCACCCCAACATTGTTCAACAGCTGTAATTCCAGTGAAAGAACAGATTATTCTCTCCACAGAAGCCTTGACGGTTGTAATCTTTTGTTATTGTATTTCATTCCATGCTAGGTTGCTAATCTGCAGGGAGTTCAAAACTATGGCATTTGACTCATTTGAGTCTCATGCATTGAGCTCAACATCATTCCTGTATTTTCGGCCTATGAATAATACCTCGTTAGCACAGGATAACCTCTACAGAGCTACCCTCGGAAAAGGATTTACATACCCATTGGAGTAGTGAACGCCCTACCTAAGCAGCCTAAGTGGGTGTTTGGGCATGATGGGCTGGTGAGCTAAGTCCTGCTAAAAGGTTAGGTAATAGTGTATAGTTTACTGACCCCTATTTAGGGCTGAACTGGGAACTCAAAGTAGCCCTAGCAATTTTGCTGGACCAGCTTGGGAGTCGCAAGTGTAATGCACTGCTGCTTTTGTTAATTTCGATATTGCAGCACTGCTGCAACACCAGCCCCCACTGCTGCAAAACCGACCCTCACACTTCCAGCCTCCTGGGCAAATGCCCAATGCCTGGTACAGCCAGTCTGGCCCTGTCTCAATTGTATGCAGACAAAATGGTCATAAATAATACTGTTGATAAATATCTTTAAAGAGGGGCGTGGGAAGTTGGCTGACCTGCACAGCAAAGGACACAGAAAAAGCGAAATTATGAACTAATGTTAATAGGAAATAACACAGAGAATGTGAGCATGAAATAACAAAGAAAAGTTAAGAATGACAGAAAAAAGATGAGTAGATAGAAACAGAAAGGGAAATAAAGAGTGAACGGAAGGAAGAAATGGTGAAATGAAATAATGAAGAAAAGGTTAAAAGAAGGATAGACGGGGAAATGAAGGGTGAAATAATTAATGGATGGAAGGGTAGAAAGATAGACATATGGAAAGGTGAAAGAATGGATGGAAGAATGAATGGATCAATAGATGAAAGGGTTAATGAATTGATTGAAGACTGAAGCATGGACGTATGGGCAAGGCTGTAAGGATGTAAGTATCTTATTATGGTGTATGTTATAATGCTCTAGAGTGAAATGCAGCGAAGAACAACATTTAGGCAGAAGGCAGTCACTTTCTTTTAAACAAACTTCTTTATTAATGCTTTCTTAACATGTAGGCACCTATTTTAGAATTCTTTTCACAACTGCAAGTTCATAGGTTCGGAATGCTCAACATTTACCAATAAGGCTCTACTTGTTTATGTAAATCAACCTGTATTCATCATAAAAAGTATATTTGCACAAGAACAAACATTCTATTTATAATTACTAATCACACCTCTTAATCAGAGTTTTTCCACAAAATTTCTCTTTTCCTAGTTACCCTCACTTCCGAACCCCTCAACTCCATCCTGAATCTAATTGCCTATGTTTTGTTCACTTAGCCCACTGATCATAACCCATCGTATGCTGTCAATCCAATCTTTTGCCTTCACTCCTCGTCCTCTCCAGCTGCTTTTCTACGTATCAAACACCAGCAAATACACTTCAACTCTATTCCCCTTCTCTAAGCATTTCCCCTACTACCTACACCTCTGATCACCCTTCTTCACCTGTGAGTGCCCCCCAGTCACCGTCTCCATCTCCGCGTACTACTCCTCCTCCACTTGGCCTCCTCCTACAGTGGTTAATTTCTTAAAAAATAAGTGCTAGGGTCCTCGTCAGGAGGCAGCTTTCACCAGCCCATTTCTCCTGTTAGCGCCGCCTAAAACAGAACCAACTAGTAACCATGAAAGTTGGGTGAGGATGTGGCATAATAGCCAGAGCTTCCGACTTCAGAAGTGGTAAACCGGGCTCGGCTCAACATCATGTGATTCTGGGCAAATCACTTAATCTCCCCATACATGAATGTGTCCTTGCTGGTGCCCATGAAAAAGCGCCTATGTTGATGATTTGGTGCCGGTGATGAGCACCGGAAGTCACCGTCTCAAATTAAGCACTGTACTCCTATCATGTTCTGGCCTTGCTTTTCACCTATCTTCTCACTCACCCCCACCACTCACTCAACCACTATTCTCTGAGGAACCCCTAGATCTCCTTCCGAAAACCGTTACACTCACCTAAAACCGCCTCTCATTTCCCTGCTATCACCCTCTCCCATCCTTTACCTTCAAGGGCTGCCACTTACCTCTCCCTGGTAAGGTATCACCCCGATATCCTCCTTGTTTTTTAACCTACTATCTATGAATGGATCTCCTTCCTTCGAACACCCCTTGAAAATATATTGTAGCTCTCTCCTCTTACTACATCTACCCACCACCCCTCCCTTGTCAAAGCTATCAGTTTCACCCTGGACCCTCTCAACCACACCCCGTGCCATCAACTTTACCTCCTCCCACTTTATATTTCGAGCCCTTCTTAACAAACCTTTCCTTCGTCAAACTATGCATTCTCAATATTGCTAATTTTAAGTCCAGACACTTTTAGTACATACATTTTGTTTCTGTTGGTGACAAGCAAGAATTACTCTTCACAAATGAAACTTGGCTTGGAAAAGTGTGTCTCGCTTTACTCCTAATACAACCTTGAATAGGTACAAGATTGTCCTAGAAGATTAACCTAATAAGAGGTATTTTGTAGAAAAGGCTTGACTTCACCTACACATCTTCTCAGCTTCATCCGTCAGTGACATCTCTGCATGTGACTGAATACTTTTTTTGAGAGATCCAGTCTCTCTCCCATAACCTCTTTCTCCTTCCTTTCAATCTTTCAGCAACCTCCATTTAACTGTTTTTATAACCCTTCTGTGGCTTTCCTGTGTTGATGGTTCCTAATCACCCTTCTTTGAACATCTTTGTTTCTCTTTCTGTGTATATTTTATTGTACAAACACATAAACAAAGAAGCGATACAGTTACAGGGTAAGCCCAAATATAGGAGGGAACATGAGCTAATATCTATCAGTACAATATCAAATAAGGACATGTTCAACCACACCAACTTTTGCCATTATTTAGGACATAAATCAACCACACTAAAATTAAGCCATCCTAAGTGACTTCAATATTAGGTTTGACCTTCCTTCAATGCCACCTTCTGCAATTATGCCAGGAATATGTCGGCTGAAAAGGAACCCCAATGAAACATTGATTGTTTAGTACCTGGATCCTGTCTTTGCTGGAACCCATGACTAAAGGACTAGAAACTATCAGATGCTAAAACAAATGATGACCTGTGAATCTTTATCACACATGGTAACCACAGTCTTTGATACAAATCCTAGGGTTCATTTTGGAGGCAGACCATATGACTTGAACCACAGATTGACATAGTTGTTAGGAGCCAATTTCATCATTTGAAACCCCTGTGCAAAATGTTCCCTTTCACATGTAGCCCTTATCAGCTGCAGGTTTCTCAGATGCTTTAGTGTCTGCAATATGCCAATGTTTTCTTGGCTCATCTGAATACCTTCTCTGCAGAATCCATCAAATCTAAATCAATAAAGCAAGGCACCTTCTGCATCTCTACCCACAGGATACCATCACCCAAGTACTGCATGCTCTACATTTGCTTTCTTTAGCCAGGACAGTCTCCTTCAGGTTTCTCTTCAATGTTCATAGTATCCCCCACTGAAAAGGACCTACCGCTTTAACATTAAATTGTGGATCTGTAAGCAACACACAGTATTTGCTCAAAGGATGATATCTGAGTCAAAATCCAGAACATAAGCGGACCCTATTTGGAGGTTAAAATATTTTCAGCCAGACAACAAAATTGTGAAATTCACTTTGTGTCTGCATCAGAAATACCCATGATCGACTGCCTTCCACAAAGCTACCAAAGCAAGTCTGTTTCCAAACCTGACCATGATAACACAAGGCCCATAATATAATAAGTATCTTTGACATTTGACTATGATACCCTAGGTGACTCAAAACTGTAATGAGGTTCAATTCACTATGCTCAGCATTAATTTTTTAGGGATAATTCAACTTTCTCCTGTGCCCCCTGCCTGCCATAGGAACACACCTGCATTCTTTTTTTCAGGACTATTCCATTTTCCCCAGAACCCCCTGCCTGCCATAGACGCACACCAGTATTCATTTTTAGGGATCATTCCAGTTTTCCCTGAACCCCCTGCCTGCCATAGGTGCACACCAGCATTCATTTTTTAAGGATTATTCAATTTCCCCCTGCACCCTCTGCCTGCTAAAGGCTCACACTGAAATTCATTTTTAAGGGATTATTCCATTTCCCCCTGCACTCCCTGCCTGCCATAGGCACACACCAGAATTCATTTTTTAAGGATTATTCAATTTTCTCCCTGAACCCCCAGCCTGCCATAACCACACATCAGCATGAATTATTTTTGGGGGAATATTCCAGTTTAGCCTTCACCACCTACCTGCCATAGGTGCACATCTTCATTCATATTTTAAGGATTTTTCCTTTTTCCCCTGCACCCCCTGCCTTCTATAGGGGCACACCAGGATTCATTTTTTTGAAGGATTATTCCATTTTTCCCTGCACCCCCCGCCTGCCACAGGTATCTCCCCTTACATGCACATAAAGCAAACAGTTACATCTGTCAATCAATCAATCAGAACATTTATAGAGCACGCAACTCACCCGTGAGGGTCTCAAGGCGCTGTAGGGCGGGGTCGAAGCAGCTACTGATCGAACAGCCAGGTCTTAAGAAGTCTCCTGAAGATCAGCTGGTCCTGGGTCTGTCGCAGGTGGAAGGGGAGGGTGTTCTATATCTTGGCGGTGAGGTGGGAGAATGATTTGCCGCCGGTGGTCGTTTGGCGGATGCGTAGGATGGTAGCGAGGGCGAGATCAGCAGAGCGAAGCTGGTGGTTCAGGGTGTAGAAGGTGAGTTGTTCGTTGAGGTATGCTGGTCCAGCGTTATGGAGTGCTTTGTGGGTGTGGGTGAGGAGCTTGAAGGTGATCCTCTTGTTGACCGGGAGCCAGTGGAGGTCTCTCAGGTGGGCGGTGATGTGGCTGTGTTGAGGGATTCCGAGGATAAGGCGTGCAGAGGCATTTTGTATGAGTTGGAGTCTTTTCTGGAGTTTGGCCGTGGTTCCTGCATAGAGGGAGTTGCCGTAGTCCAGGCTGCTGCTGACGAGGGCTTGGGTGACCGTCCTGGTTTCGGTGGGGATTCATCGGTAGATCTTGCGGAGCATGCAGAGGGTGTTGAAGCAGGAAGAAGAGACAGTGTGGACTTGCTGGGTCATGGAGAGTGTTGAGACCACGATGAAACCCAGGTTGCGTGCGTGGTTGGAGGGTGTCGGGCCAGCTCCCAACGTGGCCTGCCACCAGGAATCGTCCAACCCGGAGGGGGTGGAGCCGAGGATGAGGACCTCCATCTTCTCAGAGTTCAGTTTCAGACGGCTGGTCTTCATCCACTCTGCGACGGCCTTCATTCCCTCGTGAAGGTTGGATTTGGCGGTGGCCGGGTCCTTCGTGAGGGAGAGGATCAGCTGGGTGTCGTCGGCGTACGAGATGATGTTGAGGTGGTGTGCTCGGACAATGTTGGCAAATGTGGCCATGTAGATGTTGAAAAGTATGTATGTTGTTATGATTGAAATATTATGTTATGGTTGTATGGTTTGGAATGGATACATTATTGTTGTCAATTATTTGGGATAACCTTACTAAATTATATTGTCCGTACTATGAATAATTTAAAGTGAAAAAATGCCACGTTTCACTGAATGTTTTTCTTGCTTGCTTGCTTTTAGGTGTACAAGAGACATTACCCACAGTAATGAAAGACAAAAGGCTGGCACAAAGTGACGTGACAACAACACGTGAGCTCTCCTTCTTTCGTTTGTGCAGCTAAATGCCAACTGACAGAGCTTGAAGATGGCCCCAAAGAAAGGTGCTGCTTAGAAAGTGGCCAGTGAGGCGGAGAATGAGCAGATTGCCACCAGTGTTGTGCCGCCCACACTTTTTTTCAAGAAATGTGTGCCTGCCGCACTGTCCTATGGGCAGCAAGCTGGGAGCAAAACTCCTGCATCAAAAGCACCACCCCAACCTCAGCCTAAGGCCATGTCTCTCAGCGAGGCAGCCAATGCAATGATGGCGACGAGGAGTGAGTCCGAATTGGATGTGTCTCAGCCTCAAACTAGACAGACAGTTTCTTGCTATTGTCTGGTTCAGAGCCAGATCTGGGTTAATCCAGATCCTAATCCAATGTAACAATGGAGATTTAAGCCTCCAGATCAGAAATGCCCCCCATCCCCAACTCCTCATGAACAACATAGGAGGATACAGATTGAGGGACAGATAAAACACTTCTCAAAAATGTATTCTCCACGATGTGCAGGTCCACCAGATCCTTATAGCCCCAAATGTCATTCCCATAGCAAGCAATGAAAATACAATTCATCTTGTAGACTTTCAGGAGGGCTTTCACTGGTTTGGCCTCTAATCTTTTGTCAAAGTTAAGAACTGTGACTGCAGCTCTAGAGCATCTCTAGTATTTCTTTGCGCTTTTCTTAGCAGGACCCATGAACCCCTGTCAATGAACAGAACCCCCAAATAGGAACTGTTAACTGAGAACCCGAGTAGAGTTTTACATCAATACCTTACTGGCCCCCAGGAGATAAAAATGCCTGCATCGCGAATCCCTGGCCTGCATCAGGTACTTCTTCCTACCTAAACCCCGATGAAGCCTTGGGAGCATCTCATGGTGCAAGGATTCTGCCCAAGGGGTGCCATGATACTTTAGCCCACTTCTCCATATCAGGTGGGACAATACCCCGTACTCCCAGATGTTGTTGCCTAATAGGGCTCCTTCTTCTTCTTACAATGGGAACCCACAAAGTGCAGCAACATTTTCCCTTCCTGAGATTAAATAGTCAGTGGTGAACACATTTAGTCCACAACTCTCCCCCAAAGCAAAACCACTGGTAGCTGCGCTGGCGGGTGTTCCCCCGTTAAGAAAGGGGTAACAGAATCCAACTATGAGCTTATTCATAAAGCCAAATTTTAGTGCAACAAAGGTGTGGGGCTTGGGACATAGATTTCCTCACATATCATCATGGCTAAATGTGTGGTTTGGTTGGATACAAGGAAGAAAACAGAAGAGGGGGATTGTATCGTTCTCAATTTTCATTTACCCGATAGAGCAGGGGTCCTGTTTTACTAGAGGCTTAACTTTCACCACGGGGTTATCAGAGAATTGCAGCTCGTTTTGCTTCTATCCCCCACTTAGATACTAAAGATTGACTGAGCTCCAAACCTATTCCATTACCACAGAATAAGGATCATAAGGAGCTTGAGAGACCCCCCATTTTGACTAATTTAGCAACTAAGACAGATTCCCAATTGAGTGTGCCCAGCTGGAACACTGCAGGATTAAGTAGTAAAAGAGATGATGAGAGGTGGCTTAACATTTTACTAGACCAGCACATACTGGGTCTACAAGAAACTTGGGATACGGATAACACGTCCTTTATGGACGGATTTACCTTTCACTTCGTGCCTGCCCTACCCTCATAGTCAAGCAGGGACAGCTGTGGTTTACTCTCTCTAATTTCCATTAAGATCTGTGTCCTCCACAGAAGCTTGATACAGACTCCAGTAACCTCCTGGTGGTTCAACTACTTTTTAAAAATGGGTCTAACCTACTTATCATGAATTGTTATAACTCTTCTGTGAGGTTTCAACCCACTGATCACTTGCTATGCTTAAAATATTTCTTAGAAACGTTTGTGGAAAAGCAGAATGACCCCTCTTTGGTTAATATTTTAGGTGATTTTAATTTGCAGCAGTGCTGGAGTGGGTGGCATGTCTGTGACCATTTTGGCCCTGGGAGCCGTTCGTCTGCCCACTTTGAGCACACGCCCCAAAGAGGGTTGCTAGAGGAAATCATTGCTGACTTTAACCTACACCATATTGGGGAGGGAATGGCAGGAGATAGTATTCCATCATTCATTGGCAGAGGGCTGAACACAATTGATCACTCTTTTTATTTCCATCTTTTTCGCCCAGCTTTTCATACTTTTTGAGGTTAAGTGGAACCATTCCAGTGACCACAAACCTCTTTTCCTATCTCTGGATTGGGGTGTGAGGGAGCTAGCTGCCTCCTAACAGGACCTGCAAATATTGATATTGCTCCCCAGAATCAGGCCCGCCGATTGAAATGGTGTAAGGATGTCCCTGATCAATTTTTCAAATTATTTCCCTACTGTTTGCAAGAAAGATATAAGCCTCTGTTTAGATAGTGCCACTAAAGGTGAGACCCTACTTAGTGCCTTCCATAGAATATGCAATGTGGTAGTAAACAGCCTTATGAGACCTTTAGGTAAAACAAACTCTAATGTGAAGAGATGGTTTGATCATAAAAGCATGGTGGCACACACAAATTGCAACAAGCTCTAAAGCAAATTCAACAAGATAAGGACAAGATTGCCAGGAGAAGGAAATCTTATAAGCAAACACTGGTGGCCCATAACAAGCAGATGCTTTTAAAAAATAATGCTATGACCTGGGAGATTGTTAATCTCCCCTTCTTTTCTGGAGCTGTTAACAGTACAATTGATTGCACCATACCTGCTGACATGTGGGAAACCCACTTTCAGGGCCCTACGCCTCCCATACTGGCACCTACTAGTGGCACATATAGCTTGGTATTTACTGTGGAGAAAGTCTCTGAGGCTATTTCATCTAGGTCAAAGGTCAAAGTGCCTGGCCCAGATGGAAAAGGAAGAACCCCTGGTTATAACAACACCATCCCCATACTGACTTCTCTGATTTATATTTCTCTAGCCCATTACCATTGTATGGACTTCAGCAAAATTGGTACTCAAGGCCAGCAAGTTCAAAAATTCTTTGAAAGAACTTAGCAGATGCTGGAGTCCTACTGCTGTCCTGGCTGATAGTACTGCGTTATCCACATAATTGAGCATAGGAATTAGCTGGGTGGCCTTTGGAAATCCCCAGAAATCTTAAATTGTTTCTGTGTTTGCCTGTTGTCCTGATCTTCTAGTTTCCACATGACATCAGTCATAGCGGCTTCTTGGGATGTACTTTGAGTTTTCAAAGCCGTGACCTCAACTCAAGGTTCTCCATCTGCTCTTCCACTGTTTTAATCCTCTCTGCTATATTCGAGCAAGTTGATTTTCGTAACAGCACCCTTTAGCTATTTTGTGTCCAGCCATGCCGGACGACTGTCACTCAGAATTTCTTCTTGCATTTGTTTCCGGATTGGAAAATTGTTGTGAGGGTAGGTTCCGTAGCATTACCTAATCCTGACATGGCCACCACCAAAGATTCCCCTTCCTCGCCTGGGACCTTATCAGGTTTCTTCCCTTCGGGGTAGATAAGCTGGGTGGCGGAGTAGTCCCATCTCAATTTCTCCATGTCTCTTCTGCCTGATTCCTCTTGACTGCTATTCTCTTTCTGCCTTTTTTTCTTTAGAGAGGACTTTTTTCTGCTGTGTCAAAGTCACTGATTCATTAACAAAACTGCTGCTGCTTGAATTGGAGGACACTTCGTCGCTTAAGGATGAAGAATTGGATATCTTGGACTCATCAATTAAAGACAAAATATTCTCGTCCACTGCATCAGGGGACATGGCGAGTTCATTCCTCCTGCCCTCCAAGCTGCTCCACGCAAAAACCACCGCCACAGAGGAGGCTATATTTCTTGAATAAATATCTTTATCACTGCCCTGTGCCTCTGCGACTTTGGAAATGGGGCTGATTTCTTGCATGGTCTCTAATATGGGTTCAGTTTTTTCTTCCTCCCTGGAAGTCCCTGGTGGCATTGCCCAGTCTGTGATGGGAAAATTGAAAGTACTCCTTGCTCAACATGTATTTTAGTCCTTTTGTCTCCGGTTTCTTCTGCCGGGATTTTTGCTGATGGAGTATCTTGGGTGCTCAGGGGCCCTGGTTTCTCTTGTGCCTCTCCTTTAGATCCATTTGTGCAGGGAGCCATGAACACATTGGTAATTAGGGTCTTGGATCCACCTGGATCAAGATGCATTATCCCGCAGGTTGACTGTTGCATTGTTTTTGTGAGCTAGGCCCTGCACTTAGAAGTGGCCTCGTCTTTCTTCTTATGGCCCTTAGCCTCCAAGCTGTGTTTGTGGCGGGTGGGTATTTGTGCGATTACCTAAGCGGTGGCCCCGGTTGCCACAGTAGCAGAGACAACTCTGCTCCTTGGCCTGTCATGATTTTGGGAGGGAGTGCTTTCCCCGCCAAAACAAGTTCGATTCCAAGTTGGAAAATGCACTGTGCCAGCTCCATAATTGCCACTAATACAAGACGGCTCAGTGCATTCCACCTGGTGTCTCCACGATCATGCCTCCAAGCACCCTCTCACCGGTCCTCTTCTTCTGTCCTCCTCGCCACAGCACATGCTCCTCCCCATATACTCAGTCGGTACTCCTGAGCCCCAAAATAGCAAGGTGGAGGGAGAGTGATGAGAAGTGCGGCGTGTCATTTGCTCCAATAATAGCCGGATGAATGAAAAATCTTTCTGATGAATCTGACAGTTGAACTTCACCTCATTGGAATAAGTGGGAGTAGGACCTTTCTTTGTGATGTCTTCCCTGGTAGCACAAGCAGAGAACACCAATATCACAACCATTAATAAGAAGGCCCTTTTGGAAAACCTTGCAATAAGGTTTGGGAAGATTTTCGAGAGGTACCATGGCCTAATCAATTCAGGTAAGAAAAAACTAGAAGAACTAGTTAACTTGGTAGTAAAGTTGTTCTTTGGAAGGAGTGATAAATTGCATTTTTGTGTATGTTGGCAGACCCCTTACAGGGCAAATAGTTACAGATGGTAGGACAAGAGCAGTCATTACACTAACTACTACTTACTATACATTATAATTGATTGCTGACTGGGTGCAGCAACACCTCATCAAGTGAAACAAATTTACATTTACCAGTTTTCTTTTCACAAACAACACCACCACTCTGGTGGTGGAATATAGCTATACAGCAGGAAGAGGTAATTAACCGACTGAAGAATAATATATGGTAAGGGTAGGAAAATGTTTAGGGGGGAATGTTGATGTATAAGCAATTTGTGAAAATTTGACCAAAATTTCAGAGTCCGGTTCGTGTTGCACTCTCAAGTTGACAGTAGACTCAACAAAGCTATAATAATAACATGCCAACTAGCAACAGAAAAACTGTGAATGATGTCAAAGAAAAAAGTATAACCCATTTACTTTTATAACCCACCCTTTCCACCCACACCAGGCCCAACTCTTTCCCAATCCAAAATGTCCTAAATGTCTAAAGTTCAATCCGACGTCCAGATCTAAAAAAACCTTTTATCCAACTTTGTGCCCTTTCCACACTCTCCACCCACAATATGCCCTCCGGCAAAAAAAAAAAAAAAAAAAAAAAGGGTCTGAGGGCATCAATTTCATGGGTCAAGTCCTGCTGCCCTTGCTACAGCAATGTCATATTGCATGACAGGTGTGCCTGCTGTCTTATGAGGCAGTGATGGTGGTGAGTTGGATCCAAAGAGGGGAGGACGTTGGCGGCACGGGCAGCAGTGGAGGATCCTGGCTTCAATTGTCAGTGGTGGCATGGCTGATTTGGAGGCAGGCCTGGCTGGGGGCCTGAGGTACCTTGTGACTGGCCCTGGGGCTGTGTCTCCTGCTTCTCTAGTTCCAGGGCCACCAGCCAGCAATATTCAGAGGCCACTGCTTCTAACTTTAGCTACTCAACTCCGGCTATCTCCTGCCATGTAGGTGGTCAGGCTATCACTGATTGCTGCCTGTTGCCATCTGCAGAAGTAGCCATATCAAGAAAGTAAGAAGAGCAAAAATACAAAAACACAAATTGTGATGCTCAGCTCGAACACTTGTTTATACTGTTTATAGTAGCACAGTACAGTATTAGAACATTGCTGTTTTCCTAGTGCCATTGACATTTAATTTGGATGCAAGGCTTAATTTGTGCCGGTGGTTTCTGGTGCTCAGCACTGGCACTTAATTGTCAGCACCAGGCTTTTAGGATAGTATGCCACAAGATGGTGCTGCATGTCTAATTTAGAGATGAGCACAACAGTTGCTGGTTAAATCAATATACATTAAAAATGACTAATACCCGCCTCGCAAACCCTTTTTATAGCTTTGGGGGGCCTGGAATTGAGTGTGATGCTTAGTAGTTGTTTTGATACTCCCACTGGCAGCGTTGGGATAGCCAATGGGTAGTGCAAGCTGGAGTGGCCTTATTGTTTCATGAATTAAGCACTGTTTGGATGTGATGATTGATGATATTGGTGCTGGTCATTCACACACAACCTGGGCCAAGTTTTTCCCACCATGCATCACATCATAGCTACGAAATCAATCAAGAACTCGGAGAACAGGAGTAAACCCGTTAACCCAGTTGAGACCCGTGTAGAGTATGTAACATGAGAACAATGTCTCAACTGGTAATCACTAAGGAGGACAAATACAAGGAGAGTATAAATCACTCAGAGGAGGGGAAAAAGAAGGGGAGACCACAAGAGAGTTTGATAGAGTATAGATTCTTGTTTGTAAGTAGTTGTATCAGCACTACAGTACAATTATTACAAAAGTAGCCAAAACACACAAGTGTGCACTGAACGTGCTAGTGACGGTGAACGGCGCAGTGACACAGGGGTGAGAAAAGAGCGTGAGCGGCGCAATGCAAAATACAAAGATAATTGAGTGGTCAGCGATACACTGAAAGTTATAAACAAGGTGGGAATTTTGATTTGGACCGATTCTGTTAACCACATCAATGCCAAGGTTTGCGCTGAGTAGTCGACGGCGTTTCAACCTGTTCAATTCCAGGTCATCATCAGAACAATGGTTACTGATTTCAGTATAGAGCTGTACAAAAGGAGAAAGGAGAAAATGAGGCCCTGGATACAAGTAAATGATTGAAGGATAAAATTGAGCATGAGGGAGAAGAATAACTACCTTAGGTGGTAGTTGTGAGTCAATCCAGACGACGTGTAGGGATAGCCGGATGGCGAAGGCGAAGTTGGGGGTCCAGAAATGACCGCTAGTGGGGGAAAGAAAGTGTTATCAATAGGCAGCTCTGTGAGGAGCCGAGTGAAACAGGCCAGAATAGCCAGTGTGGTGAGTAAGGAAAAATAGGAGCAGTGGTGGAGAAGTTACCTGAGCGTAAAGATTCCGACAGAGAAGATCCATGTTCAGAAAACGAGGTAACGATGTACCGTGTCCAGGAAATTGGACCTGAAAAAAGGGGGGAGGATGTATTATGAGGACAACGCTAGGGCGAGTAGTTAGTGAGAAGGGCGGTGGCGGGGGCGCAAACATACCTGGATGTGGTGAGGCCAGTGGTCCTCGGTGGGGTCAAGAAGATCTTGTGGGTAAGAGCACTGACTACAAGGAAGAATTAAGCCAGAACACCAACATAATCCATTGTAAGAAATGAAAATTTTATTTTTTGAAAGGATTTAATTTCATTGTAAAACACTACACATACTTTGTGTATTAAAAATGTTGATTACCTGCCATTAATGAGCAGGGCATTTACAAGTAGGATGTATGCAGCACAATTAATACTTGACCAACATAACAGAGCCATGCTGGCGGGTCAGGTTACTTTCCCCAGCATGTTTTTGGGGCAGCAGAGCTGTAGCATGTTATTATGTGAACCTGCAATTCCAATGGCCTTGCTCTTCTCCAACTCTCTCTTCAATTCTACTACCTTAAGTTTAAACTAAGTTTATAGACTTAGGCTGATAGAGTCTAGCGGATGGGACACACTTGGCAGATAACGGATTTCCCATCTGTCGTATTACAGTAGACAGTGCATAGAAGAATATGATGAACTATAGTGCAGCAAACTGGATCTTTCATTTGTCACAGAGTATTTCATCTGCTAAACTTTAACTCAGACCCTTAGTCCCACATTACACCCAGGCCTCAATACAGATTATTCTCAAGAAATACCTTCACTTGTCAGTGGGAAGAATTAGTCTACAGGGAAGTAAGTTATAGAGAGTGGGCTAGGTAGAGGTTTAGCTATGGAATGATTGGTTGGGTGTCAAAAATGATCATGTACTTGGCAGCCGCGGTCCGTGCAGGTAACAGCAGTGGGGCGGTAGGGCCAGGTAAGGGGGGATTTCGAGGGATGATGCTGGGAGAAAATTAAATAAATAATTAATTTTCCCTCTGCATCATCCCTCGAAATCCTCCCTTACCTGGCTCCACCTCCCCACCGCTGTTACCTGCACAGACTGTGGCTGGTACTTGGATTGACGGTTCAAATAGTTTTCCTCAGATCAATCAATGTGACTAAGAAGAACTTCAAAGTCACGTTGATAGATGGGATGAAAAATATTGGAACCCTCAATCCGAAATGGAAGATAAGATAACTTCACTTGGGTAAAGAAATGTAGCACAGACATCACATGCCAAGAACGAATTTTTTTTTTTAGGTAGGGTGGCACAGAAAGACAGAATGATGAAATGAAGCAATAGTAGATGACTGAGTGGGCACTGGGACACACCTTGTCTTCGGATTGTAGTTTGTGCATTGCTGACTTAATTCTGATGTGCCGCTGTGCTGCAGCAGACACACAGGAAATCAATCACTGCATACACTCACTGCAGCAGCAGCATTAGACATTCCACATGTTGCAGTTTTAGGTGGTGAGAGATGTCAAGAGCAGGGACTGGACTCTGGAGGTGATGGGCGGGCTATCTGTCTTGCTTAACCAGTACAGTACATTGTCAATTAGAAAGCAAGGTGACTTGCCACTTGTCTCTGCCACCACTGGGACAGCATCTCCCTCTCCCTCGGTCGCCTGCACCTCCAACGACAACCCTGCTTCAACGGCACTGCTGGTGGTGGTGGTGGCCTGTGTGCCTGGTAAAAAAAATATAATGCACCCAGTTTAGATACCAGATAGCCACCTAAGTATTTATGTTGCACTAGATGCAACAGCAATACCTCACTACAGTCAGGTTAGCTAGCTATCACAATGTTGTTCTATTGAAAGTAATTATTTTGGGAGGCTTTTGTTACTTATTGATTGACAACATTTCAAAAACTAGTTAGCCCTTGTGTCAACCATAAAAAACCTTTTCTCCTAATGGAGGGATAGGGATTGAGATTAAGAGGATTCAGGAATAATGGAAGGGCATAAGGTAAGGCTGCAACTGTACAAATGGATAAGGGGTAAAAGGGAATGCGAAAGACATACGGTATTGGTTGTGGACGTGGTACCTCATTCCTGCCATAGTGCACTGTCATGGAAACTGTTAGTATAAGGCAACAGTGGGGGTCCATGACCATGATAACCACTCTGTCTTTGCCCATGCACTTTTCAACTGTTTGTTTGATCAAGAAAATCACCAACATGTTTGATTGGCCTGGTTGAGAAATCCTCTTTATGTTACCAAAAATTATCCTTTTCACCTCTTTGGTACTACACGACAATAATAATTGTAAAAGAAGGGCAAGGGGAAGCTTAACAAAAATGAGCAGAAGAAATGTTCAAATAGGAGAAAGTCAGCTGTGGAAACAGGAAATACAGAACATCACAGGGAAATGAATGGATAACAAACAGCCTCCAGCATGGAAAAGAATAGTAAGTATACAGAAGGAAATCATTTTAGTATAGGGGGATAAACATTACTTACAGGAGGCAGCAGAATCATCAGCCCTAGCACTGGTGTTGGGGGTGGTGGCGCTGGTTGTAGCTTGAACTGATCCCCTCTTGCCCTTGGGTGCTTAAGAAATAAAAAGATCAAAAAACTATTATTAGTGGTAGTCTGTATAACCACATTTTTTGTGACAGGCACAGCAGCATTGTACTTTTAAAATCAGATAGCCCATCCCTAGATCATAATCCTAAACCTCAAACCATAACATTTTGAGCTATTCATGCATTCTAAAAAATGATCTTTGCTTCTCTCCCCCTTTTGGTGAGTCAAATTGGTCTATCAGTGTATAGGGATGCAACCCCTCCACGAATCCTCCTGGTCTCGTGCAGATCCGATTGGCTATCAGCACTTCAACCAGGAAGTGTTGGCAGTTATCTTGGGACTTGAACTAAGCCAAGTCCCAAGGAAAACATTTTTTTTTAAACTGAAGGGAGCAGAGTCCCTGGCCTCCTACGACTGATGCTGGAGTCCCCCAGGGACCCAAAAATCTATTTCTTTTATTTTTGCATCGAAAATTGCGATGGATTCTGGTAAAAATCTCCGGCGCTTGTTTACAGTATAGCCCCTGGATGGGAAGGCGGGGGGTGCACAGGGACCCCCTCCTAAGGTTATTTTGAGCCCGGTAGACCACCACCTCCTCATCGCTTTTTTAATATATTTGAGGGATGCCCTGCGGACTCCCCTCCATGGACTCATTTGAGTCCCAGGGTAACACCACTTCACTCGGGCTTTAAATTTTATATTGAGAGTGGCGCGCAGACCCGCCTTCTGTTGCTCTTTAGAACCCCGGGGTCCACCACCTGCCCGGGACTTAAATTATGAAGGCTCAGCCCCTTTGTCCAAATGCTCTGCAAACACGCCCCCTGGCACACTAGTCGGTAGGGGGATGAAATCCCCTTGTATGATGAGGGTCCTTGGGAGCTAAGAATCACTCCTGTTCCCACCAGTAAGTCCCACACAGTGGGATTGCTGGGAGGTCATCGGAGGCCTCACCCCCTTTGTCCACCACTCTGCAAAGGTGCCCCTGGTGTACTACTCGTTGGGGACGAAGTCCTTTGGATGCTGATGGTCCTTGGTGGCTATGAACCTCTCCTGTTACCATCAGTAAGTCCCACACAGTGTGATTGCTGAGAGCTTGTCAGAGGCTCTGCCCCTTTTCTCAACCTCTCTGCAAACGTGCCTCCTGGTGCACTACTCTGGGGATTAAGTCCCCTTGGATGCTGCGGGTCGTTGGGGGCCAAGAACCCCTCCTGTTTCCACCAGTAAGTCCTACACAGCGGGATTGGTGAGAGCTTGTTAGAGACATCGCCCCCTTGTCCAGCACTCTGCAAACACCACTGGTTGGGGATGAAGCCCTCTTGGATGCTAAGGATCGTTGGGGGCCAGGAACACCTCCTGTTACCACCAGTAAGTCCCACATAGCGGGATTGCTAAGCACTCATCGGAGGCTCTGCCCCCTTTCTCCACCTACTGTACAGACACATACAGCCACTCACAACCCCACTCATACACCCACACAGCTACTCACACACCCACTGACAGACCCATAAAGCCACTAAAAACCCACTACCAACCCCTCACAGCTACTCACACCCCCACATAACCACTCACACACCCAGTGACAGACCCATATAGCCACTCACTGACCTATACAGCCACTCACTCGCTCACTCTGAAAGGTTACAGGTAGGACTACAATTTTTTTTAAAACATAGAAATTCACTTATAATTAGGCTTAGATTTTTTTTTTCTGCCAGTTTCCTTTGGTCATTGAACTAACATTGACACTCTGCACTCCCCACGAGGAAATTTCCATCCTGGAAAACCCGTGCCGGCCGCATTAGAACATCTGCACTTTTTGTACCTTCATACTAGCCCTATCCTTCACGCAACTATCATCAAGAGACTCGACGTAGGGTCTCCGACCCTTGGAAGAGACCGTGGATATCTTTCACTTTAAATCCATCTTTGTTTTCTCCCCCGGTGGAACTTATCGAGTTCGCCGCCCTTTGTCCTCCTTCTCGACGACATCAAGATACATTCATTACTATCTCTCGACTCTCTTTTGATAGGTTTGTCTTTTGGTCCCTGGTGCTGTTTGATCATCTTCGCCCTGATGAAGGTGTGGCCCCGGCTGGGGCTAGACACCGAAACACGCGTTGGCGCCTAGGTTGCCTGGTTGTTTGATCTCCCTACCTGACAACTTATGGATGGTCTTTGCAATCTTTCCATCCTACCATCATGCGACTGATGATTTTCACTGATACTGTTCTATATTGTTTCAACTGTGAATGTGCGAATGTGGTTGTTTGCTTATATGATTGAACTATTTTCTGCGTGACTGACTATGTGGGACCTCACATTTTGATAACATGTTTTGATGACATCTATGTTATATGTTTCTCTTATTTATCTATATTATGTGCTGAGATTGATATTATAATTATACAATTGAATTTGAAAAATATTTTTTATTGTGTTCTGCATCCAATCCATTCAACACACATATTTATATATAAACAAAAAAAGTAAGAAAATAAAGTGATTAATTAATTGCAGCTGTCTTTCCGGACTGTCTTTTACTAATCTGGGATCTTATTGATGACCAGTTAAATAGCAATTAGGGCAGGTTCCTCTCCTGTTGTTAGGCTTAGATTTCACTCATACAAAACCAGAGAAATTCAGAAGTTATAGTTACCTGAGCTGACTATACGTTACGCCCCTGCAATGCACTGCTTATGACCTCACATATTTCATCACTCATGACGTGGTCAGTGACATCACTCATGAGTGATCACTCACTGATGACATCACAAATGACATCACTGATGACATCATCCAGTGATTGTGTTTTCTAAACATATATGGGTGTTAAACATATATACTAAGGTAATACAAAAGTTACATTAGTAAGCTTTTTGTGTACTACTAAGGAGTGATACTATTTCTAATGTATATTATGTCAGTGGCTGTATTACTGTGTGTATCTGTGTGTGAGTGGGTGACTGAGTTGCTGTATGGGTTTGTGAGTGAGTGTGTGAGTTGCTGTATGGGTGAATATGTGGGTGTTTGAGTAGCTGTATGGGTGAGTGAGTGGTTGCACAAGTGACTGTATTGGTAAGTGACTAGCTTTATGGGTGAGTGGGTGTGTGAGTGGCTGTATGTGTGCCTGGGTGGTTGGGTGAGTGGCTGTATGGGCAAGTGACTGGGTGTGTAAGTGGCCATATGGGTGAGTGATGGGGTGTTTGGTTAACTGAGTGGGTGTGTAAATGCCTGCATTGAAGGGTGAGTGTCTCTGTGAGTGGCTGTATGGGTGAGTGAGTGGATGTGTGCATGCTTGTATGGATATGTAAATGGGTATGAAATTGATTGTGTGGGTGTGTGAATGGGTGTGTGAGTGGTTGTATGGGTTAGTGAGTGGCTCTTTTGAGAGGCTGTATGGGTAATTGAGAGGGTGTGTGAGTGGCAGTATGGGTGAATGAGTGGGTGTGTGAGTAGCTGTATGGATGAGTGAGTGGCTGTGTACGTGACTGTATGGGTGAGTGAGTGGCTGTGTGAATAGGTGTATGGGTACGTGAGTGGCTGTGTGAGCTGATGTATGGGTGAATGAGTGGGTGAGAAAGTGCCTTTATAGATGTGTGAGTGGGTGTGTGAGTGGTTGTATGGGTGTGTGAGTGGGTGTATGGGCATGTGAGTGGGGGTATGGGTAGTTTTGTGGGTGTGTGAGTGGATGTGTGAGGGGTTCTGTGGATGATATCATTAGTAATGGCACCAGTAATGTCATTTGAGATGTCATTAGTGATGTCATGAGTGATGTCACTTACCATGTCATGAGTTATGTAATATGTGAGGTCATAAGCAGTGCATTGCTGGGGCATATGATATAGTTAGCTCAGGTAACGGTAACTGATGAATTTTACTGGATTTGTACGACTGAAATCTAAGCCTAAAAATAAGGTCCCAGTATCCTTTGATTGTTTAGTGAATATATATTTATTTAGATTTATATATATTATATATCTCACTGACATTTTCCCCTAACTATAATGTTGCTTTAACCTTAGTTTTTTTCCTTTTTTTGGTTAAGGGGTAGATAGATAGATAGATAGATAGATAGATAGATAGATAGATAGATAGATAGATAGATAGATAGATAGATAGAAGATAGATAGATAGATAGATAGATAGATAGATAGATAGATAGATAGATAGATAGATAGTGCCATTACAGGTTGGATTTCCCTTACATTAATAATTCTCCTTATGCCACATGCACAGGTTAAGGATGTTGTTCTTCATCAAGAATTGGTCTTCTCGCCTTTTCTGTTACTAGGTCAGGTAGCACATGGGGGTGAGGGATGAATTACTCCTTTTAACCACAACATCGGGACTGCATTTCACCTACAGAAAACAATATATGTTATGTTATTTTACATTTATAAAGGCGCACAGATGCCACAGCCAAGCGGCGTCCCGGCGCTACAAAGGACAAGCAACATAACCAACAGATGTGACATACTAGCCAAGATCGCTAGACCAAAGGAAACAAGAATGTTTTCACCGCTTTCCTAAAAGGAAGCAAGTCCGGAATGGATCGAATACTGAACGGCAATGTGTTCCAAAGACTGGCCGCCAGGACACCAAATGAGCGTCCGCCCATTCTGGCTTTTTTAAAGCGGGGGACTATGGCCAAAAATTGACCCGTTGAACGAAGTGTTCTAGCAGGTGTGTAGTAGGAGATAGTCTGAGACAAAATAGGAGGGGAAGCAAGCTTCAGAATTTTAAAAACCAGGCACAGTACTTTAAATTTTATCCTCTGCCTAACGGGCAACCAGTGAAGATCAGAAATGGCGCTCCTGACTGAGCAAAATTTAGGCAGACCTATCAGCATACGAGCAGCCGCGTTTTGTACGTGCTGAAGGCATGTAAGCTCTGCTTGATTGGTGCCCAATAAGAGTGCACTGGCATAATCCAATCTAGAAAGGATCATGGCCTGCACTATAAGTTGCCTGGTAGAAGCATCGAAGAATTTAAGAATAGGCCTGAGACTCTGAAGAACGCCAAAACAGGTACCCGCGACTTTCTTTGTGTGGGGAGTGAATGATAGATTGGCGTCAAGCAGAATCCCAAGATTCTTCACCTGGGTGACTGGTATGGGAGTTGGGCCGAGCTCTGAAGGCCACCAGTCGTCTCCCCAGAGATGGATTTCCTTGCCCAGCACTAAGACTTCTGTTTTTGTGGCATTAAGTTGGAGACGATTGTCAGTCATCCAGCTTGCCACCTCTCTAAGAGCTTGTTGAAAATTAGAGGAATTCAGCGTGGTAGACCCATTAAGAGCCACAGCTAATTGGGTATCATCGGCGTAAGATACCATAGTGAGACCCCATTTGTTGGCAACTTCCGTCAACGGTCTCACGTACAAATTGAACAGGGTCGGACTAAGTGCCGAACCCTGCGGAACTCCTTGGGAAATAGGGCGGGGAGAAGACTCGTAAGGGGGAGTACAAACCTTAAAGGTACGCTCGGCCAGGAAAGAGCGAAACCAACCCAAAGCAGTGCCGTTGACTCCCGCTTCTCTCAGTCTCTGGAGCAGGATCGGGTGGGAAACAGTGTCAAAGGCGGCACTGAGATCCAACAGGATCAGTGCCGCCGTCTGTCCAGAGTCTAACATAGTACGAAGATGCTCAACCATAGCCACCAGGGCTGTCTCAGTACTATGGCCTGCTCTAAAGCCATTCTGGGAGGGATGAAGGATACCTGTATTTAAAAGGTGGCCAGATAGGATGTTATTAACATGAGCCTCAATGATCTTGGAGACCCATGGAAGCAAAGGGATGGGCCGGTAGTGCTCTGGCTTTGCTGGATCTAATGTAGCCTTTTTCAGTACCGGCATAACCATAGCTTGCTTCCATTTTATAGGTACCGACCCAGTACTGAGAGATAGCTTAATGAGACTGAGAAGAAACGGAAGACACAGCTCTGACAGGTCCCTGAATTGTGCGGGTCTCAGAGGGTCCATTGGAGAGCCCGATTTGACCCTCACCACCAGGGAGTCAAATTCTTCCTGAGAAGGCGCAGGAAGCACCAGTAATGGACTAGAGAGGTCATTCATAGACGTTACAAGATTAATAGAAGTAGCAGGGAGGGGGGGGAAGATCTATAGATCGCATCCACTTTTTCAACAAAAAATGACGCTAGTTCGTCACAATGAGCCTGAGAGCCATTCCCCAACGCAACGGCTTTCCTGCTGGTTAAATCTTTAAGAACCTTAAAGATTAACTTAGTTGGATTTGCGCTATTCCTGAATTCTAAGGAATAGAAGGAAGCACGTGCTTTGCAGATGGCTCGATGGTAAACCTTAATACTGGCTCGATAAGCCTGCTTAAGAGTATCGTCATATGCCTTACACCAGGCTCTTTCTGCCCTTTTACAGGCAACCTTAAGGAGCCTGAGAGATTCGTCATACCATGGGCTAGAATGGCCAGGTCTAGTCTTACTCCAGCCCGCTGGAATTAAGGTGTCAAGAGCCCGGATCAACCAATTGCAAAAATGGTCATATCCAGAAGTGACATCAATGGGAGGTTCTGGTATGTGTTGTGACAGCAGCAGCTGAAAAACCTCCAGGTTCAACTTCCTCCAAGGATGTTTAAAAATGACAGATGTAGTATTTCTAGGAGGAGAAACAGCCAAAGTAATCCGAATGTCAATAAGATAATGATCTGTCCAGATAATTGGTTTCGGTGGCAGTGCTTTCACACAATCCAAATTCGTCAGAAAGGGGTCCAAGGTGTGACCCCCTACATGAGTGGGCCCACGGATTAGCTGATGTAGTCTAAGTGCCTCAAGATCAGTGAGGAAACTACCCACCACCGAGGATAGAGGAGCATCCATATGAATATTAAGATCTCCAATTACACTGAAATTAGCTGATCTAAGGGCTAAGGCAGAGACTACCTCTGGGAGGGCTGACCGAAAGGCATCGTCGGGACCAGGGGGTCTGTAAATAACCAAGCCCGAAAAAGTAAACTGGGGAGTCAACGAGATGGCGAAGTGGGCACTTTCACAACCCGCAATGCTCACAGCGTTCCATAGACAAGGATAGCACGTTCTTAATACCGCTGCGATCCCACCACCTCTCGAGTTGCGGTGTAAGGTGTGCATAGTGTAATCTGCAGGCAAGGCAAGGTTAATTGCCGCCGTGGCGTTATCGTGCAGCCAGGTCTCTGTTAAAAACATTACATCCGGCTTTTCATCCGTGAGCACAGTAAATACATCTAGATGATGGCACACTAGAGATCTCACGTTTAGGTGAAGTATTTTGAAAGTGGATGAGCAACGGGGGACCAGAGGACGAGCAGCAGAGTTACTGACATTAGAAGGGGGCTCTAGTGCCCTAACGGGCATGGGCAAAGGAAGTTCAAAACTGCACCCTGGGCATTGGCAAGGACCCGAAAGGAGGTCCAGTGGTCCGTGCATACAATCACTCACCCTGTTTCTGAAGCAGCGCAGATTATCAGCCATAAACATGGTTATCCCCCTGCGCAGCCTGCCGAGCCCTGCCGAGGCGCGGACGAGCGCAGACGGGCAGGACTCTGGCACGACTCCGGCGCAGGGAGGGCGCCCACCGCTGCGCGTGTGAATGGCTGGTTTAAATGCGCTGGCCTTGCCTAGATAGCCCGCCTACTCCTCCAATATGGCGCCCAACAATGCCCTAGCAGTTCCCAATCCAAAATGGCGTATGCAGGTCACCCACACTTCCCCAATGACGAAACCCGCAAAACAGCGGTGATGGTAAACTTTTAAGGTGCAAGTAAGAGGAACATGATGAATTAAGATCAGGGAGAACAAAATAAAGACCAAAGCAAATACAAAAACGGGAATCTTTAAAAGCGAATAGCGCTAGCGTTGTTAGCAGGTAGAGGTACAGTCACCTAGTCCAGCTGACGCGAGCGAGTGCCCGGTTTAAATGCGCCGGCCTTGCCTAGATAGCCCGCCTACTCCTCCAATATGGCGCCCAACAATGCCCTAGCAGTTCCCAATCCAAAATGGAGTATGCAGGTCACCCACACTTTCCCAATGACGAAACCCGCAAAACAGCGGTGATGGTAAACTTTTAAGGTGCAAGTAAGAGGAACATGATGAAGTAAGATCAGGGAGAACAAAATAAAGACCAAAGCAAATACAAAAACGGGAATCTTTAAAAGCGAATAGCATGTCGAAACAGCTGTTAATTTCTATAGAAAACTATTCAAACATTCTGTGATGCCGCTGAGACTTGATGGTCGTCCTCGAGCTAAGAACCATGGGGCAGATTTACAAGCCCCTTGAGCCACTTTTGCGTCACTTTTAACATGGCGTCACTTTTAACATGGGAAAAGGGACGCAAAAGTGGCGCAAGGGGCTTGTAAATCTGCCCCCATATCTGCAGAATATGCTCTGCTAGTCCAGGTAGCATTTTAGCACAAATATTAGTGTTTTTTAGACTTTGAAACATGTACACCAGTTTAGAATATTACCGCTGTATTTTTCCTCTAAGTTGCTACTATGTAGTAAATCAGGCCCTTATGCCCCAGTCAGGTTCCGCAAGGAAAAAGGAGTGAACCGTCCTTTTTGAATAGATTAAACCTTGCATACTCATTTTATGGACAGTTTTGATTGTGTTCCATTTTTTAATCGTGGTTTACTGGAAGCTTTGGATAAAAATAACTCTTGGGCCGGAAAGCTAGCTACCAACTCGTGCAAAATGGTTCTATTGTTTAAGCGCATACTTACCTTTTGCTTGGTAACATAATTTGGCTTGCCTTCAATGTACTAATCAGGAGGCCTGTCGCTAATTTTCCTCCTCGTTTCCTGTTTCCGGTTGAGCATGTTCTCATGTTTACAGCGTCTTCAGTTTCTGCTTATTCCCCTGAATTCCTGCAAACTGTTGTAACCATGTGCTAGCATTCAGCTCCGGTGGCTAATAAACTGGGTAATTGTGAAGGTTTATTGTTTGGGTGTTTGACACGAGTACATAATCCCTAAAGGTCATTTATAATACCTTATCATCAGCAGTACTTCTGCGACTTGTTTGCTCTTCAAGAATACATCCCAGATGTATACGATATAAATTCAAATTTATATTTATAGTACCGATTAATTACAATCTTTACATGACAAAGATAATACAAATAATAATTTCTTCATTAAAAAGAAACTTCATGTTTTAAGTTCTGTAGGTATTTTGAAAAAGAAAGTTTTACACCTGCACCTGCAGAGAGCAGGCACAAGCTCCCAGTCTCTCTGGGAGCGCAAATACGGGCCGCCTAGGCCAATCCCGCCACTTCTCTCATGCTGCCAGAAGAATGAGAGCAGCATCTGGATTGAATACAGGGGAGGCAGGGTGGCTGGACTACAGTGGAGCCAGGGAGAAGCAAAATTTATAATATGACGCATCATGTCGCAAGGAAGGACAGATACGTCAGTATAACTGACGTCTCTGTCGGCGCAAAAAGTGGCGCATTGCTGGAGTTGTGTCGGAAGCCTGACGCAACTCCAGCAATGTTCCCATGCCCCATGTGAAAGGGCCTGCGTCACCCTTACGCCTGCCATGAGGCAGGCGTAAGGTTTTGACGCATTGGCGTCCTAGTAGTGGCGCAGCGAAATCTCATAGATTTTGCTGTGCCACTCCTACGACCCTTTCTTGCGGGGGTACGCCCACCCTGCATACATTATACCTGGTGCAGGTATAATGTAGCGCAGGGTTTTAAGAAGTGACGCATCTACCTAGATGCTTCACTTCATAAATATGGCGTGACATGGCGCATGTTTTACGCCACTGGTGCATCACAAAAAGTGACGCACCGGTTGCGCAAAAGTGGCGCAGGGGCTCATAAATGAGCCCCAATGTCTTTCCATAATGCACGTCTAAGAACCATGACACAGTACTGAGAATGACATCATTTTGAAATCCATTTACAGCACCTGGATACCCTTCGGTTTAAAAGTGTGCTATACAAATCCTCTTCTCCTAACATAGCATAACATAACCTAACTTTAATGGTCATGAGATGGGTCATTTTGTTACAAAACCATCATCTTAACATTTGGCTAACCCCTTCAATATTGGCCTGTGGCCAAGATATTGTTCTTCCCATAAAGGTGGTAGAAAGTGAACTGAACTGGAGTCTGGTGTTAGAACACCTTTCAGAGTGCAGTGCTGGCCCATGGCCTCCGTTCACTAAAACCACAAGGCTTCCGAAAAAGCCAAGCAATTTTATCAGATTTGAGAAACTCCTTCTGCAGCAGGGTAAGGCCCAATGTCTATTTTAGTGCAAGGCTGCGAACCCCAGTGGTGATATATATATATATATATATATATATATATATATATATTATCATCTACTGGCGGTCGCCAGTAGATAGTTATAGTTAGGACCATGTTTCCATAGGAAATCCGCAACATTCTATTTGGAATAACTTTGGCACCGGTTGACGAATCCTCGCAAAATTTTCAAAACTAATGGGGCGCTACGCTCCGCTCCTACCCTGAAAGTCTCGGGGTGATTCGTCAAGCGGGGGCTGAGAAAAAAGGGGGGTCCCAAAACGCCTTTTCCCCATGCATTTTTCCATAGGACCTTTAGACACAGCTACAGCCCGAATGGCTGAACAGAGTTACTTGAAATCTCACGCGACCGCAATCCTCTGCTGATGACATATGTGTCTTTATGAAAAAAAAATATTTGTAATATATGTATAGCTAAAATTTAATGGAAGAAGACATGGGCAAATAAGTGTCTAAATACAGTATTAGCATCAGCAGAGGATTGCGGTCGCGTGAGTTATAGTTGCCTGCACTAACTATAACGGGGGAATTTCATTGGTTTTTTACGAGTGAAATGTACAGCTAACTATAACTTGTGTGAAACCTATGGTTTTTTCAGTGAATTTGCAAGGTTTTTTAAATGCTAATTCCTAACTATAACGTGTGTGAAACCTATGGTTTTTTCAGTGAATATATATATATATATATATATATATATATATATATATATATATATATATATGTATTCCAAACGAAAAAGCGCACTTGTTTGGAATATATATATATAAATATTCCTCCTGGACGACGCACCTGCTTGCCTGTGCGGGCACTGAGGCCTTTGACGGTTGCTTGGCGGCCCTCTCTTCCACCCCTAACTATTTTCTCTACTGATGAGGGAAGTTATCCCGAAACCCGAGCCATGTCTCGGGCGATATTTTAAAACCCGGGACATGTATCGGGTCTAGAGATCATCAGTTCAACAAGTACTTACTTGCACCCACTGGGGTGAACCACTCAAGAACTCCATCAGAGATCATCAGTTCAACAAGTACTTACTTGCACCCACCGGGGTGAACCACTCAAGAACTTCATGTACCAGCTTCCCTTGGGGCGACCCGGGGGAGGGGCTAGCGGAGTGCGGTCCATTGCGATTGTTTCTAAAAATGGCTCCCTCGAGCTTTGAGCTGGCGAGCTCCTGGACGACGCACCTGCGTGCCTGTGCGGGCACTGAGGCCTTTGACGGTTGCTTGGCGGCCCTCTCTTCCACCCCTAACTATTTTCTCTACTGATGAGGGAAGTTATCCCGAAACCCGAGCCATGTCTCGGGCGATATTTTAAAACCCGGGACATGTATCGGGTCTAGAGATCATCAGTTCAACAAGTACTTACTTGCACCCACTGGGGTGAACCACTCAAGAACTCCATCAGAGATCATCAGTTCAACAAGTACTTACTTGCACCCACCGGGGTGAACCACTCAAGAACTTCATGTACCAGCTTCCCTTGGGGCGACCCGGGGGAGGGGCTAGTGGAGTGCGGTCCATTGCGATTGTTTCTAAAAATGGCTCCCTCGAGCTTTGAGCTGGCTAGCTCCTGGACGACGCACCTGCGTGCCTGTGCGGGCACTAAGGCCTTTGACGGTTGCTTGGCGGCCCTCTCTTCCACCCCTAACTATTTTCTCTACTGATGAGGGAAGTTATCCCGAAACCCGAGCCATGTCTCGGGCGATATTTTAAAACCCGGGACATGTATCGGGTCTAGAGATCATCAGTTCAACAAGTACTTACTTGCACCCACTGGCTTGAACCACTCAAGAACTCCATCAGAGATCATCAGTTCAACAAGTACTTACTTGCACCCACCGGGGTGAACCACTCAAGAACTTCATGTACCAGCTTCCCTTGGGGCGACCCGGGGGAGGGGCTAGCGGAGTGTGGTCCATTCGATTGTTTCTATATATATATATATATTCAATAACCTCGATGACGCTGCACCTCCAACTTGGCGAACAGAGACACCACGAATCCCAGGAATAAGGCAAGATGTTCTTTATTTAATCGAGATGCACAAAATCCGACGCGTTTCGGGCGGTTGCCCTTGCTCACGGATAGTCAGTGCCGAGAATGCCGTTTTTTTAAATTTGCTTTGTGTGTACCACGTGGGATAATCAACATAAACAAGCTACTACGTGCCTTAGTGCATTAACATGGTTCAGTCTTTCTTCTATTTAAAACAGAAAGGTAATTTTAAAACATCG
Source organism: Triturus cristatus (assembly GCF_964204655.1). Taxonomy (NCBI): domain Eukaryota; kingdom Metazoa; phylum Chordata; class Amphibia; order Caudata; family Salamandridae; genus Triturus; species Triturus cristatus. The sequence continues at coordinate 1,645,991,741 of NC_140589.1, read as the reverse complement.
AATGGGAAGATCTAAAACCCATACTTGTAAGCTAAGCATAAATCAGAATAGAGAAATATACAGCATAAATGCGGAAACTCATTTTGAGATGCTAGCTGAGTACAATAGACTGCATCAACAAGATAATTCATGGACATAAGACATATGTGACAAGTCAATACTTAAATATGTGCAAATTCTGCCGATAAATATGTGCAAAAAATAACGCCGTTGCAAAATGTGCAAATTACGCCGTACATATTGTGTCTTTGCAATACATTTCATATAAACAATCTGCCAGATATATGTGCAAATACTGTAAGTAATGAATAAAAAACGTCACATAATTTAACGTTGTACTTTGTCACTCATTTTGATGTAAAATAATTGGCATGAATGCCTAGTCCTATTGTTTAATGTTGATCCCAACCTAGAAAATATATTGAATGTTAAAATTATTGAACCATGTCTGAATCGTTGTAAGCTACAACGAACGTGAAAAACTAAATAGAACAAGTGAAAAAAATTTTTATATATATTTTTTTTTTTTTCTTTTTTTTGGGACATTGACGAAGGCCAGCATTTGTCTGCAGTTGGAGCGGAATAAAGTAACATAATCAACTTTGAAGTGTGTGCGCCATGTTTTTGCACTCGCCTTAACGTTTGAAAAAAATAAAATATATATATATATATATATATATATAGTATGGCAAGTGATGTGACAAGATGGTGCACGGAGGGGTGCAAGTGGAATAACGTTGAGTTTAGTATATATATATATATATATATATATATATATATATATATATCCAATCGCAACAGGTTACCCTAAATGGAAGAGCCACCACAGGTAGTTGTTATTCCAATATTTTAATCACGAAGGCTGCAAACAAGGTGAAGAAAAACGGCATCAAATCTTGCTGCCAGACGCGTTTCAAGTCTTTTAGACCCATAATCATTGGCATCCCATGTATCACACACCGGCAAATATGCAACTGATTTTGATGTCTTTTAAGTCCGCCCCAGTGGGCGTGGCCACTCCTGTGGCCTTCTGGTATTTGTAGTTGCATTCTTTAAAATCAAGTGAGTCCGGTTAAGAAATACGTGAATTTACAGTTCAAAAAACCCAAGTGGGGCGATGCACAGTTTAACTCACAGCAAGTAGCATTCTTTCTCCTTCGTGCTGGACTACCTCCCGAAATACCGATGACACCGGGTGGCGACATCACGGGAAAGCTGCGCTTGCAGCGGGGCTTCTTCCGCGGCCGGAGCCAGCCGCTCAAATCCAATCGCAACAGGTTACCCTAAATGGAAGAGCCACCACAGGTAGTTGTTATTCCAATATTTTAATCACGAAGGCTGCAAACAAGGTGAAGAAAAAACGGCATCAAATCTTGCTGCCAGACGCGTTTCAAGTCTTTTAGACCCTTAATCATTGGCATCCCATGTATCACACACCGGCAAATATGCAACTGATTTTGATGTCTTTTAAGTCCGCCCCAGTGGGCGTGGCCACTCCTGTGGCCTTCTGGTATTTGTAGTTGCATTCTTTAAAATCAAGTGAGTCCGGTTAAGAAATACGTGAATTTACAGTTCAAAAAACCCAAGTGGGGCGATGCACAGTTTAACTCACAGCAAGGAGCATTCTTTCTCCTTCGTGCTGGACTACCTCCCGAAATACCGATGACACCGGGTGGCGACATCACGGGAAAGCTGCGCTTGCAGCGGGGCTTCTTCCGCGGCCGGAGCCAGCCGCTCAAATCCAATCGCAACAGGTTACCCTAAATGGAAGAGCCACCACAGGTAGTTGTTATTCCAATATTTTAATCACGAAGGCTGCAAACAAGGTGAAGAAAAAACGGCATCAAATCTTGCTGCCAGACGCGTTTCAAGTCTTTTAGACCCTTAATCATTGGCATCCCATGTATCACACACCGGCAAATATGCAACTGATTTTGATGTCTTTTAAGTCCGCCCCAGTGGGCGTGGCCACTCCTGTGGCCTTCTGGTATTTGTAGTTGCATTCTTTAAAATCAAGTGAGTCCGGTTAAGAAATAAGTGAATTTACAGTTCAAAAAACCCAAGTGGGGCGATGCACAGTTTAAATCACAGCAAGTAGCATTCTTTCTCCTTCATGCTGGACTACCTCCCGAAATACCGATGACACCGGGTGGCGACATCACGGGAAAGCTGCGCTTGCAGCGGGGCTTCTTCCGCGGCCGGAGCCAGCCGCTCAAATCCAATCGCAACAGGTTACCCTAAATGGAAGAGCCACCACAGGTAGTTGTTATTCCAATATTTTAATCACGAAGGCTGCAAACAAGGTGAAGAAAAAACGGCATCAAATCTTGCTGCCAGACGCGTTTCAAGTCTTTTAGACCCTTAATCATTGGCATCCCATGTATCACACACCGGCAAATATGCAACTGATTTTGATGTCTTTTAAGTCCGCCCCAGTGGGCGTGGCCACTCCTGTGGCCTTCTGGTATTTGTAGTTGCATTCTTTAAAATCAAGTGAGTCCGGTTAAGAAATATCGTATTTCTTAACCGGACTCACTTGATTTTAAAGAATGCAACTACAAATACCAGAAGGCCACAGGAGTGGCCTTCTGGTATTTCTTTAAAATCAAGTGAGTCCGGTTAAGAAATATCGTATTTCTTAACCGGACTCACTTGATTTTAAAGAATGCAACTACAAATACCAGAAGGCCACAGGAGTGGCCACGCCCACTGGGGCGGACTTAAAAGACATCAAAATCAGTTGCATATTTGCCGGTGTGTGATACATGGGATGCCAATGATTAAGGGTCTAAAAGACTTGAAACGCGTCTGGCAGCAAGATTTGATGCCGTTTTTTCTCCACCTTGTTTGCAGCCTTCGTGATTAAAATATTGGAATAACAACTACCTGTGGTGGCTCTTCCATTTAGGGTAACCTGTTGCGATTGGATATATATATATATATATATATATATATACATATATATATATTACCTACTGGCGGTCGCCAGTAGGTAGTTATAGTTAGGACCGAGTTTCCATAGGAAATCTCAAAATTCTATTTTGAATAACTTTTGCGTCGGTTGACGAATCCTCGCGAAATTTTCAAAACTAATGGGGCGCTCCGCTCAGCTCCTACCCTGAAAGTCTTGGGGTGATTCGGCAAGCGGGGGCCGAGAAAAAAGGGGGGTCCCAAAACGCGTTTTCCCCATGCATTTTTCCATAGGGACTTTAGTCGCAGCTACAGCCCGAACGGCTGAACAGAATTATGTGAAATTTGGCAGAGAGGAAGTCCGCAGGTCAAGGAAGTGCCTTTTGCAGGTCTGGTGTAAATCTGTTCAGTATTTCCTGAGAAAATAGTATTTAAATCAATATATATATCTGTAAGCGCGCAGCGTGCGCGCTGGGTGCGCGCACCTTGCCGTGCGCAAGCGCAATTCTGATTGGTTGTTAGATCTTAGTAAACATTCGAATCGGTGGAAATCAGGAAGCGGCGGCCGCCATTTTGTCTATCGCATAAAGAGCGGGTGATAAACAAAGGGGGAGAACTTGAAAAGGGGGCAGAGTGGGGAGAAATTGACCCAGAAGGCATTGTAAGGGGGTCACAGTAGGACCTTGTAGGGCAAAAAAAAAGATTTATATTTTGTTAAAAAATATCGCCGAGTGCGCGCACCCAGCGCGCACCCCAAAAAAATACTTTATTAAAAAAATCCAAAAAAAATCGCATTTAAGTGTTTAGATAAAAGGTGGCTCTAAAAAGAGCCCTTGTGTTTATTGTTTGTTTTTTGGTACCTACAAGTAAGTACCGATGCAGAGTCTAAAGTTCAAGAGGAAGACTCTGTTACCTTCATCAGTGAAGTGTACACCATCTCCTCTATAAATGTCTTGCATGTTGTAACGCAAGTTGTTGTGGTATATAGAACCCATACCATAGTCTCTGAGGAAAGCAGAAATAGATTTGTTGACGTGCTTCCTTGCTTTGTCAATCTGCGGACAAAATTGGTTGGACCAGTTCCACTTTTGCCTTTGGCATATGTTAGAATATACGAAGGCAGTTTGTGGAAAAAGCGACATCAATTGCACAAAGGTGTCCTTAATAAGCATTTCCAGACCTACCCCAGTTAAAGTGCCTAGGTCATTTCCACCACAGTGCACAATAATAAGGTTAGGCTGTGGGAGATGTAGAAAGGTTTTCACCAAAGGCATTAATTGGTGACACTTTAACCCTCTCTGACTAATCCATTTGATGTCTACATTTGGCAAAGCAAGGTCTCTCACCATACCTCTTTTTACTGCAAATTTTTCACTCCAGAAGACATAGCTGTGACCTACAATCCACACTGTGAACATCTTCAAAGGAGATCTGGATGCACTCAGGAGGTGTCTTTCAGTAGAAAGGCAAAAAGAAAGGAAAGACAGTTGAAAAAAGGGGGCACACATATTTTTTTTAATAAAAAGAACTCATTGGCTATTTCAAAGCATTCTACACTAAAAACTAGGCTGTATGTTTAAATTTTAAAAAGCATGTATTGCATTGGTTCAGAAAAAAGTGTGAAAAAAGAACATTAGTTTGGATTTGCTGTTAGGTTTGAAAAGTCAAGCACTCTTGCTCTTTGGAAATGAAACATTGTCTGTTGAACTTCTGACCTCTCTGCTCACACCTGTGTTCCATGACCTGTTGCTATGGTAGCAGGCAGAAGTTAAGTTGGGGGAAGGGTACATTTGGAAAGGGGTTGAAGTTTTCAACCAATAGAAATGTGTGATTTCATTTGAAAAAATGTGGGAAGTACTGAGATTGAAAATTAACATGTATATGTGTGAAAAAAGAGAGGGAAACTGTGCCATTAACTGGTTCTGCTGAGAGGAGAGAGGTGTGGAGCTCAGTGATTCTGGTCTTATAAACTGCTGTGTGACTGCCACATTTCTTTCACAACTAACTAATTTTAAAGGTGAGTTATGAGTTTAAGAGGGGGTGTTTGTGGTTAATTTTGATATATAAAAAAAAATTATGATTATTTGTTTAAAGTTGTGATTTACATTTTCTGTTTTGCGAGATATTTAACTGTTTTGAATATGTAAAATATTATGGAGTATGTTTTCAACATAAGATAATGTGTACTGGTAACAATGAGGAATACTGTTTTGTGCCTACCATCAAACCATGAGTCTGTGTGCAGAGAAGAATTGTGGGCAGAGATTTAATTTGTGTTGCTGTTGAAAAGTAAGACTTGCAGTTGAAAGAAAAGGACAGCTTCTTTTTAATTGTGATGGTTAGCATTTAGCAGAAATCACTTTGAAAAAAAAGAGAGGAAAATGGCAGCACATTTGAAAAAAGCATTAGTTCTGTTAGAATTGATAACCCAGGAAAGGGGCAGCCTGTGTTTTGTGCCTACCAACACAGCATGAGTCTGTGTGTATATAGGAATTGTTGTCTGAGTTTTAATTTGTGAAGTTGTTGTTCAGTAAGAAATGTAGTGCTAGGAAAGTGGCAGCCTGTGTTATGTGCTTAAAATGATGACATGAGTCTGTGTGCACACAGGAATTGTGGGCAGAGATTTAATTTGTGAAGATGTTGTTCAGTAAGAAATGCAGTCCCATGGAAGGGGCAGCCTGTTGTGTTTACACAAATTATCCCTTAGCACACATGCACTGTTACATACATCCCTGCAGTCTTCATGCAGTTCTGGAAGTCTCTTTGCTCATCTGTCAAGCACCAGACAATCCACAGTGTTCAGAAACACACTCTTGGCACACACGCAGCAGCTTCTCTAACACTCTCATGTGTAGTACTCAGCTCTGTGTGCTGTTTCAGATAGCACTGTGTAATGCAAACACATTCAACGTCACCATGGCCTCATTTAAATTGATCTTGTTTATTCGCTCACTCTGTAACATATGGACATGGTCTTAAGGAGCTGTTAGGAAATGTGCTGTTTTCTGCTTCTGTAAATAATAAGGGAAATGTATCAGGCTGTAACAGTAATTTGGTACTATTCAGGGACACTGTTTTGTTCCAAAAAACATAGCATGAGTCTGTGTGCGCACAGGAATTGTGGGCAGAGATTTAATTTGTGAAGTTGTTGTTCTGAAAGAAATGCAGTCCCATGAAAGGGGCAGCCTGTGTTATGTGCTTAAAATGATGGCATGACTCTGTGTGCACACAGGAATTGTGGGCAGAGATTTAATTTGTGAAGATGTTGTTCAGTAAGAAATGCTGTTCGTGGAAAGGGGCAGCCTGTTGTGTTTACACAAATTATCCCTTAGCACACATGCACTGTTACATACATCCCTGCAGTCTTCATGCAGTTCTGGAAGTCTCTTTGCTCATCTGTCAAGCACCAGACAATCCACAGTGTTCAGAAACACACTCTTGGCACACACGCAGCAGCTTCTCCAACACCCTCATGTGTAGTACACAGCTCTGTGTGCTGTTTCAGATAGCAATGTGTAATGCAAACACATTCAACGTCACCAAGGCCTCATTTAAATTGATCTTGTTTAATCACTCACTCTGTAACATATGGACATGGTCTTAAGGAGCTGTTAGGAAATGTGCTGTTTTCTGCTTCTGTAAATAATAAGGGAAATGTATCAGGCTGTAACAGTAATTTGGTACTATTCAGGGACACTGTTTTGTTCCAAAAAACATAGCATGTGTCTGTGTGCGCATAGAAATTGTGGGCAGAGATTTAATTTGTGAAGATGTTGTTCAGTAAGAAATGCAGTCCCATGAAAGGGGCAGCCTGTGTTATGTGCCTAAAATGATGGCATGACTCTGTGTGCACACAGGAATTGTGGGCAGAGATTTAATTTGTGAAGATGTTGTTCAGTAAGAAATGCAGTTCCTGGAAAGGGGCAGCCTGTTGTGTGTACACAAATTATCCCTTAGCACACATGCACTGTTACATACATCCCTGCAGTCTTCATGCAGTTCTGGAAGTCTCTTTGCTCATCTGTCAAGCAACAGACAATCCACAGTGTTCAGAAACACACTCTTGGCACACACGCAGCAGCTTCTCCAACACCCTCATGTGTAGTACTCAGCTCTGTGTGCTGTTTTAGATAGCACTGTGTAATGCAAACACATTCAACGTCACCAAGGCCTCATTTAAATTGATCTAGTGTAATCACTCACTCTGTAACATATGGACATGGTCTTAATGAGCTGTTAGGAAATGTGCTGTTTTCTGCTTCTGTAAATAATAAGCGAAATGTATCAGGCTGTAACAGTAATTTGGTACTATTCAGGGACACTGTTTTGTTCCAAAAAACATAGCATGACTCTGTGTGCACACAGGAATTGTGGGCAGAGATTTAATTTGTGAAGATGTTGTTCAGTAAGAAATGCAGTCCCATGAAAGGGGCAGCCTGTTGTGTTTACAAAAATTATCCCTTAGCACACATGCATTGTTACGTACATCCCTGTAGTCTTCATGCAGTTCTGGAAATCTCCTTGCTCATCTCTCTTGCACCAGAGAATACACAGTCTCCAGAAACACACTCTTGGCACACACGCAGCAGCTTCTCCAACACTCTCATGTGTAGTACTCAGGTCTGTGTGTAATGCAAACACATTCAACGTCATCAAGGCCTCTTTTTCTTTGCTGTACTCTAAACACTCAGCCAGGTTGCAGATACTTATGGTATGAAGTAGCTGTTAGGAAATGTGCTCTTTTCTGCCTCTGTGATTTTCCAGGTAAAATGTGTAAGGCTGTAACAGCAATTATCACTTGATCTAACAGAGTAGTAAATGTGCTTTGAATTTGCAAATCAAATTCTGTTTTTTGCTTAGAAGCACACCATGAGGCTGTGTGTGCACAGAAATTGTGGCCACAGATATAATTTGTGTTGCAGTTGTTCTGTTAAAAAATGCACTTGCGGGAAAGGGGCAGCTTGTTTTTTTTCAACTGTGGTGGTTAGTACTGTGCACAAATTAGTAAATGACAAATGAGAGACAAATGGAAAAACATTTGAAAAAAATGAAAAGTAAAAAAAAATATTTAAATGAATTATAATTACAAAAAGGATTTTTTTTTAGTTCCTTGCAGGTATTGCTGAGCAACAGTGAAAAGAAATGCCTTTAAGGACAAGAAAAAGGAAAGAAAAGCAACAACAAGTATATCTGGACAAAACTGGGAAAAAAAAAATAGCAGGAGAAGCTGGTGATGGCAAAAAGAAAAAATCTACTGGTAAGCAGAGCAGAGATTTCATAAAACAGATTTTTAAAAAACAAAAAAATGGCAAAAATAACTGCAAAACAAAGAGAGTTTTATGTACAAAGCCTCAACACAGTCAACAACAGAAAAAAAAGCTAATGTACAATCAAAAGTATGTCAAACAGATTTAACACGAAAATTAGATTTTAAAAACATTCGTCGAAAAATGTTTCAGAGAAGAGTGATGTTAAATTTGCTAAAGGATTTGAAAAAATATAAGAAAAAAACTAAATTTATTAAGAAAAAAAAATTTATAGAAAAAATTGTAAGTAAGGCTTTGGAAATAAAAAGAAAACTTTTTATTCTAATTTTGATTAGGATGCGTAGATTAGAAAAATTAGTGAATGCAATGAAGTCACAAAGCAAAAGGAAAAGAGAAGTGAAAAAAAGTAACTTTTGTAAAGTGTTTTTGGGAGAATGGAAACACAGTTCAAGTACTGAACCATTTTTTAATGAAGAGAGTTATCTTCAAAGTAATAGTTTGTTGCATGCAGTTGACACTAATGGTAGAGCATATGAAGTGAAGGATGGTTGTGTGATGCAAAAAGAGAAAATGGTCCCTAGAAATGAGGAAGAAGTAATGGCTGCTGAGGCTATGGGGAGACGTCCAAAAGCCCCAGTGTATACTTGGAAATGTAGTAGTATTTGTACTGTGCGTCAGGAATCTATTGATAAATTACGTGACTTTCTAAGAGAATATAGTAAAAAGAGTGTAAAACAGAAGATGAAGGTGCTTAAAACACTAGATCCATGCAGAGTGAGAGAAAATACTGGTTTGCAGGGACATTCTCTGGCTTGTCTATCTAGAAAAGTGTGTAAAAGTGTTTTTCATCATTTTAGGATGCTGGCTGTTCATCATACTGAAATGAGAAAGTTTGTGAGAACATTGTATTTTGCTAAAAGTCCAGCAGTAAAGTTGAATGAGTTGAATAATGCTCTGTTCCGTGGATCTGTATCAGATGTAGTGAAGGTTACTGATGAGATTCAGTTTTGTTACTTTGGTCCAGAAGAAGAAAGTGCAGAAAATGACACAGTAAATGAGGAAAATGAGGAACAGAATGTAGAACTCATTATTACTAAAAAAATGTACTATCACCTCTAATGAAACACCAAATATTACTTGTATTTGTTGCCGCAGGAGTCATTATAAAAATCAAACAAGGAATGTTGATCTGTATAAAAAAAGTGAAAATGAAGATAATTATAAGTGGAAGGATTTTGCAACATATATATTTCTTGAAAATTGTTTTGAATTGGGTGAAGATCAGCGTATTTGTAAATACTGTTATAATAAATTAGAACAAAATAGAATGCCGACCAGAGCTTTACATAATAATTTAGAATTGGATGCTATTCCTGCTGAACTTTCTGAATTAAATACATATGAGTCTATACTTATTCAATGTGTTCATCCGTTCCAGACCATAGTACGTATGGAGCCCAAAACTGGTAAATTACCTCCTTCTGATTTACTGAGAGGTTTAAAAGGAAGAGTGGTGTATTTGCCCTTGGATTTGAAAAAAAATATGGAAACTATTGATGCAGATACTTTGGAAACTGAACCATTAGTAATTCTGGTTAATGGTGTACCTACAAAGAATAAGAAGATTTGGCAAGAGCTGGTGGATGTGCGAAAAGTACAAAGAGCAAATTTGTATTTGAAAAAAAATAATAAATGGTATGAATCAATTTATATAGAAGAAGAAGAAGAAGATTTACAAGAAGACACAGAAACACCAACTGGTCAAATTGAAAAAGTGGACAAGTCAAAGGAAGAAGAAATTTATGAACATTTTAGCATACATCCTCTTCATTCGAAAGAAGTTATGGGAGACACTATTGATCTGTTTCAGATGAAGAAAGCAAAAGGAACTCCCGTGAGTGTATGGGAGGAGAGCTTGGAAGCTCGATGTTTTCCTCAGCTGTTTCCTACAGGAAAAGGTGGTCGATACGATGAACGCCCAGAACAGATTCCAGCTTCTGAGTATCGGACTACAAGACTATATGCAGAAGAACCTAGATTTCGTCAAAGTATTCCATATTTGTTCCATCTTTTATTTGAAAGCGACTTGTCTGCATTATCTTATGCAGTAAATCACATTTTGAAAAGTGGAGTACATCTACATAATGTGTCTGCTAAGGATTTTATGGAGAAAGTGCAGCACCAAGATGATCATTTGGAAACACAACTGATCAATCTGATGGCTTGTCAGCGTGGGACAAATGAATATTGGTACCGACGCCATGGTGAGTTAAAATGCATGTTACGGAATTTAGGAACTCCTACATGGTTTGTAACCCTAAGCTGTGCCGAGTACGCTTGGGATGATTTATTGGATTTTCTACGAGAGGCAAATTCAAACATTAAAAACATTGAATACAAGACAGCTGGAGAACTGTGCTCTTTTGATCCGGTTAATGTTTGCAGATATTTCAATCATAGACTTGAGCCTATGATGTCCTTCATCTGCAATAAAAAAAATCCACCTCTTGGAGAAGTAGTGGATTTCTTTTGGAGAAAAGAGTACCAGGCAAGAGGTGCTCCTCATATTCATATGCTGTTGTGGATCAAGGATGCCCCAAATTTTGGAACAGATACTGTCAGCTGCGCAAGATTAGAAAGATTGCCCATTTCCTAACCCATTCTGCCCTGATACAGGTGACCATCGCCCTTGTGCTGTCTAGGCTGGACTACTCAAATAGTTTATATTTGGGCCTTCCAGCCGGGCAGCTCAAGAGGCTGCAGCTGGTTCAAAATCAGGCGGCCAGGCTGATCTGTGGGCTTCCTAAATGGCAGTCCATCAGGCCAGGCCTGGCAGACCTGCACTGGCTGCCGGTAGCCCAGAGGGCGGCTTTTAAAACCGGCTGCATTATCTTTAGGGCATTACAAAGTAAAGGCCCCAAATTTATCATCAATCTGCTTGCCAGATACACCCCCTCCCGCAACCTCCGCTCTGGTCACAAAAACTTGCTCATGGTGCCGGTTGTTAGGAAACAACGTCAGGGCGGCAGCTCTTTTCATTTTCTTGCTGCCTCCCTCTGGAACTCCTTGCCAGCTTCTTTAAGGTCACACGAGGATATTCTAGCCTTTAGACTAGCCTTTAAGACCTGGCATTTTAGAGAAGCTTATCCTTAGACGTTCTAAGTTGTCCTCCTGTTGTTGTGTTATGCTCTGAAAACCTCCTACAGCGCCATGAAGCCTACGGGCGTACGTGCGCTTTATAAGCCAAATTTAACATACTGATGAAGCAGTGTTATCTTTCATTGAAGAATATGCAACATGTGCTATACCTAAAAGCACAGAAGAGAAAAAGTTATAAGAACAAGTTTTACGTTTCCAAAGTCATCGGTGTGGAAAATACTGTCGATGGAAGTACAAGACCAAAGATAAATTCTACACAAAGTGTCGATTTGGATTTCCTAGACCTGTTCTTTCAAAAGGAAGACACAACAGTTTTATGTCAGCTGTGCGACATACTATAACCAGAAAGTCTCCAAAAAATACCTATAACCTAAAAAGAAATGAAGAGTCAAAATTTATAAATGACTTTAACCCAGTGATTTTAACAATGTGGAATGCTAACATGGATATTCAGTATGTGGCAGACAATTCTATTGCTGTTGCTCGGTATGTGACATCTTACATCACTAAATCTGAGAAAACAGAATTGAAGGAAATGTGGGAAGAGATTTCTCACGAGAAGACTGTCAGTAAGAAGCTGTACAGTTTCAGTTTAAAGATGTTATCGCATCGAGAAATTGGATCCTACGAATGTTCAGATAGGTTATCATCTGCAAGTCTTTACTCGAAATCCAGAAGAATAATTTGGGTAAGCTTAGGCCTTGCAGGAATGAGAAATCGGGTACTGAAATCTGTTGGAGAAATTGAATATTTGGCCAAGAATGACCCAGAAAGTACAGATATTTTGAAATCAAACATGTTGGACACATATTACCCAAAGAGAAGTCATCATCTAGAGAACATGTGTCTCTATGAAGTGCTGCAGAACTACATTTATTCACGGAAAGCCACAGAAGACATCAACCATGGAAAATATAAAGTCATTGTGAGGAAGGATGTTTGGTGAAGCAAACAAAAGGAAGTTTGATAAATCACAGGAAGCTGAGTTGCGACACTACTGACAAAAAGGAATTTTACTACTTGGCTCTTTTACAGCTCTTTAAACCATGGCGTTCAGAGGACGAACTACTGGGAGAATTTCAAAGCTATGAAGATTCTTTTAATGCTAGCAAAGACAGCATAGAATGCAGTACTTTCACAACTTATGTCCAAATGTTAAATGAAGAAAATGAACAGGAAGCAAAAATTGCAGCTGAAGTAGCTAGAGACAGTTCTCAAGACAGCCAAAGTTCAGGAACACTTAGTCAAGAACCCCTCGGACAACCGATCATAGAAAATCAAGCTGCAGTAGCCATGACTGAAGTAGAAACGGCTATGAATCAAGCACAGGAAGATTCAATTGACTTACTAAATCTGGAAAAACAACTGAATGAAGAACAAAAAGAAATTTATGAAGAAATCATCAAAAAAATTGATCATGGATTTCTACATGAAAAGAAAGAGTGCTCATGCACATCATTTGAAACAATAAGGATGTATGTGAGTGGACAAGCTGGAACTGGTAAAAGTTTCTTAATAAAAGTCATCAGAAGCTACCTACAGCAAAAAACAGCTTCAAATTTGTCTTGTGTGGTAACTGCTCCAACTGGGTTAGCAGCCTATAACATAAAAGGAATTACCTTACATCGCTTGCTAATGTTACCAGTGGAGCATGAGAACAAAATAGAATACCACAAACTAACTGGAGAAGCATGCCTCGAAGTTTCAAGAGTGTTGAAGAAGATGCAAGTTCTCATTATTGATGAGGTGAGCATGGTTTCAAATGTAATGCTTGCCTTTGTGCATTTAAGAATGCAGCAAATTCTAAAGAGAGACTATGATGTGTTATTTGGAGGTAAACATGTCATAGTTTTTGGGGATCTTCTGCAGCTCACTCCAGTTAAAGGACAACCAGTGTTTAATACTGTGACACATGAAGACACGAAGAAGTCATTAGGAAGCATTGGTAATGCGAATATTTGGTCATTCTTTGAGTACAAAGAACTCACTACCAATATGAGACAAGCAAACGACGAAGATTATGCAAATATTATGAAAGATATCAGAATTGGACTACTCACAGAAGTTGGCAAAAAAGCATTACAGAGTCGGTTGCTACATAACTTATTTCCAAATGAAGAAATAGTTGCAGAGAAAATATACCAGAACATTGCAGAAAAAAATACTGTAATCTGCTTAATGCCAACACTACGTGAGTGCTCGATATTCAATGAGGATCTTTTGAAATTGGAAAACGAAGAGATTAAGAAAATGGAAGCAGTGGACAAAATTGAGGATGGAAGAATTACTATCACATTAACAGGCAAACTGAAAAATAAATTGGAATCACTAGAGAAGAATATTTCCAAAACAGCTGGATTAGAAAAAAATCTATATGTTTGCATGAATTGTCGAGTGATTTTAAGGAGAAATTTGGATGTAGAAAAAGGTTTAGTGAATGGAGCTATGGGAAGAGTTGTGGGTTTTATTAATTATCAGACAAAAGAAGGAATTGAATGTTTAAAAATAAAATTTGATCAGATAGAAGAAGTTAAAGACATTTGTCGTTGTTCAGTTCGTTTCATGCTTGTAAAAGATTTATATGTACGTAGGAAGCAGTTTCCATTTTCTCTAGCATATGCTGTAACTATTCACAAGTCTCAAGGATTGACTGTAGATAGTGCTTTTGTAAACATTGGTTCTACTGTGTTCAAAGAAGGTATGGCATATGTTGCTTTGTCACGAGTGAAAACCTTATCTGGTTTATTTATGATAGACTTTGATGACTCAAAAGTTAGTGCTGATGCAAACTGTGTAAAGGAGTACAATAGATTAAGAAGAACCTATGCTCCTCATTTAGGTCAGTATCCTGTGATTGAAAAACATGTTGTTTCTCGGAAAAGGAGATTTGAAAATATCTGTAATGTGGATGAACAGAACAAAAAAAAAATGGACAGTGATGTGATAGCAAGGAAAAAGAAAAAGGACAGTGTTGAAGAGGTTGTTGGTTGCCATTTTGAAAATAGCTCTGGTGTCAACTGCTATGCAAATGTAGTGCTGAATGTTGTATTTTATCTTGAAAAGTTGCTAGAACAGATAAAAGTAAATCATGGAAAAAGATTGTGTTCACTGCTGAGTCTCCTTTATGAGAAGCTGAGTACTGATAAAACTGAAATAGAAAGTGCTACTGATGTTAGAAATCTTTTAGATGTATGTTCTGGTTCTACACAGTTTAAAGAAAATATCCAGCAAGATGCTCAGGAATTCTTAACATTTATTTTGAGTGTACTAGAAGATGAAGGAGTAGAAGTAGAAAACGTATTTGGTGTCTCTTACAAGTGGGAACATTGCTGTGAAAACTGTATGAACACATGTAGTAGTAATGTTGATTCCGAAAGGTTCATATTTTTACCATTACCACAAAGTAAATCAGTGACTTTTAGTAAATTAGTTAAAGATGCCAATCACAACATGGAATGTTCTGAATGTAAATCTGACATGTTTTCTACATTATTTTTACAGAAATATGGTCAGTATGTAATTTTAATGATGCAACGTTGTAGAAGTGATGGTTCAAAATTGGACACTTTAATAAAGAAGTTTACAGGACAGCAATTATCAATTTCTGGAAAAACTTTTGTAACAGTTGCAATAATTTTTCATGAAGGACCTACTGTAACTTCTGGACATTACACAGTTTATCTTAAATGTGAAAAAGGCTGGACACTGTGTAATGATTCCCAATTGATTTTTAAGCAACGTTTGCCTTATGATTTACCCAATTCTTACTTAATTTTTCTGAAACCTAAATTTTGAAAACTAAAATCTGCATCTGAAGAAAGCATTTTTTGTAATTTTAAAGGTTTATAATTGAAGATATCACTTAAAAAGGATTTTGAAATTACTATTTGGCCTAAAGGAAAAGTAATAAAAACAATTGTGGACTCCTTTGACAGAAATTATTTTGGCATGTGTGCTTTTGCGAGAAGGTTTAAGACGGTTTGTCTAGAAAATGTTTATTCTTCTAGAAAAGTACTTGTATTATATATTTAATTTTTCTAACAAGGTATATTTTAGTGAGGATAGATTTGGGGCTTTTTTTAAGCAATCTTTTAGATTGTTTTTTTTTTGCCCGCTGTTAAATGATGAATACAATTGTTTTCACTATTTTAAGTGAAAAATAAAAAAATTCTGAAAACCGCAAAAAAAGGGCAAAAAATTGCTTTGTAAAATATGTAAAAACATGTATTGCTTTTTGTAATGTATGATTGAATATTAATACTTTTTTTCTTTTTTTGCAGAACTGGAAACAAAAAATTAAAAAAAAATTCTGTTCCCTTGCAAAATACTTTTTTTATTTTTTTTTTTAGAAAAAATGTATTTTTTAAAAAATAATAAGTGAAAAATATTAGTATTATTCAATCCTCCCTTTTCATGCTTCCATTTCTTCACCTCTTTTTGTTTTTTATATTTAAAAAAAAAAAAAAAAAAAAATTTAAAAATACCTTGGGTGCGCGCAGGGTGCGCGCACCTCAAAAAAATTTCAAAAAAAAATATCTCAAAAAAATATTTGGGGGGTTTAGTTTATAAGTGGCTCTTAAAAGAGCCCTTGAGTTAATGGAGGGAAACAGGAAGAGAAAAACGAAAAAAAAGAAAAAACATCTATGGCCTAGTGCACGGATGCGCATCAAATTTTCTCTGAAGGAGATCACGACTGGTCTCCCCCACAGAAATAAGAGAACCGCAATCAGTGCACCGTGTAGACAACCTCGCCAAACAAGGTGGACCAACAAGAGGTGTAGAAACAGGTGAAGGCACCATCGCAGCTGAAGTGCTCGCCTGAGCTGCCGAAGATGTGCTCGGCTGAGCTGCTGCAGATGTCGTCGGCTGAGCAGGTGGAGGGTTTGCTCCAGAAGCTCGACGAAAAGTTACTGGATGCATTTTGTTAACATGTCTCAACATAGTGTGAATGCTAAAAGAATATTTCTTGTTAGGATTCCCACTAGATAAGACTTTATCACAAAGTACACATGTAACTTTCGGTGCATTTACCTTTTTCAGACCTTCTGGAAAAGTGAAAAACTGCCATATAAAGCTGTCTTTCTGCTTCCTGTTCCTCTGCTTCTCAAGAGTGTCCTGGTCACTGTCTGAAGTTGGTTGCTGTTCAGCCATTGTCTCTCAACAACAGAATAGCTCCTTCTCCAAAGGAATCAGAACTAATAATGAGGGGAGTAGGTGTGGTTTGGGAAGAATCTGGAACTGAAAGTACTTCAAACCAATCAAAAGTGATGATTCTTGATCACATGACTTGCCATGAGGGGATTGGGTGTGGTATTGAAACAATTAGAAACTGAAAGTAATGATGACCAATAAGAAATATTGTTTTATTATGCATAAACCCGAGGTGCGCGCACTGCGCAAGCTCCGAGCGCGCACCTCGTGATTACGTATGCGCGAACGCGTAAGAGCGCATGTGCATACGTCATATGCGCGTACCTAGCGCGCATACGTTGAACACGCGTATACGCGACCGTTATTGCGCGTAATTTTAGCGTATGCAGAAGTAAACCGCGTAGAGCGCGTAGGATGCATGCACGCATGCGTACGTACGTACGCACACATACGTACTGGGTGCGCGCTCCCAGCGCGCACTATGACGTATATTTGTGTACGTAAATAACGTACGACGGAATTCATAAAAAACTTACGATATAGTACTAGGAGCGCGCTCAGAGCGCGCACCCCAAGAATTTATATTAAAAAAAAAAAGTGGACAAAAAATAATTAAAAAAATTAATAAAAAAAAAAACTTTATCCTAATTGAAATTTTTTTATAAATAAAAAAAAAAAAAGATACAGATAATATATAAATGAATATATAGGAATTTTATTTTTAATTAAAAAAAATTTTTTTAATTAAATAATACAAAAATTAGCATTTAAAAAACTGTACAAATTCACTGAAAAAACCAAAGGTTTTAAAAACGTTATAGTTAGGAATTAGCATTTAAAAAACCTTGCAAATTCACTGAAAAAACCAAAGGTTTCAAAAACGTTATAGTTAGGAATTAGCATTAAAAAAATCTTGCAAATTCACTGAAAAAACCATAGGTTTCACACATGTTATAGTTAGCTGTACATTTCACTCGTGAAAAACCAATGAAATTCCCCCGTTATAGTTAGTTCAGCTAACTATAACTCGCGCACCCGCAATCCACTGCTGATGACGTCACATATTACATCACTCATGACATGGTCAGTGACATCACTCATGACATCACTCATGACATCTCAAATGACATCACTGATGACATCACTGATGACATCATCCTTGTGATTGAGTAGCAGACCTCCTCTCACCCTAATATAACCTTTGATACACACATTCAAAAATAGAAACTACAATGTTCAAAATAATGGACATACCAATACCAGTTACAACAACCAATTCAATAATTCAAAGATCCACATACAAATCCACTCATTCACCAACAGTCCTATACAGTCACTCATACATGTACTCACTCATCATATGTACTCATACACCTATACATCCTGTTACATAATGTCACTCATCCATAGAGTTACTCACACACATAGTCACTCATGCTAATAAAGATTAAAACATACAATTATATGTATATACAGTTATAAACACACCACCACACTTACTTATACGGAAACTTACACATACTTAGTCTTTTAAACAGTCACTTATAGAAAAACATACTTATTCATATAGGAACTCTTTCAATCTCTTACTCTCACATATACTCAATTAAAAACACCAATAGTCACATATACTAGTATAAAACATATGAAGTTACTCATAGAGACACTATTGACACAGTCATTCACTCACTAACACACCCATACACACACTCATCCACCCATACAGTCCTGCACACATGCTGTCTTCAACACATACAAACAGTGAGTCACTAATTCATGCACCTATGCACTACGTAATACCCCCCACCGAACCATGCAGACACTCAGACTGATACTCAAAAAACCAACTAATAACCTATATAGACACCCATGTAGCTACTCACCAACTCATGCAGCCACCTATACACAAAGTGAGAGACTGATATAGATATTTACATACTTAAACATTACTCACAAAGCCATGTATTCACTATGATACACTGAATCAGTCACATAATCAATTTTTCATAAAAAAATCATCCATTTAGACATTTATATACCCATTTATTCTTCCATCGACCTTGAGATATACATATATAAAACATATTTAATTTGAATAAAAACACACATTCACTGGATGATGTCATCAGTGATGTCATTTGAGATGTCATCAGTGATGTCATGAGTGATGTCACTGACCATGTCATGAGTGATGTAATATGTGACGTCATCAGCAGTGGATTGCGGGTGCGCGAGTTATAGTTAGCTGAACTAACTATAACGGGGGAATTTCATTGGTTTTTCACGAGTGAAATGTCCAGCTAACTATAACATGTGTGAAACCTATGGTTTTTTCAGTGAATTTGCAAGGTTTTTTTAATGCTAATTCCTAACTATAACGTTTTTAAAACCTTTCGTTTTTTCAGTGAATATATATATATATATATATATATATATATATATATATATATATATATATATATATATATATATATATATATATATATATATTGTTACCAAGTTTAGGAGGGGGCTAGCTCCTGTATAGAGCACCCTACAACAACAATGACACTCTGAATTTACTCACCTCAAACGTCTGTTTTTCTATCATCGTTTTAAGCTTATGATTACCATATTGCAATCTACACCGATATAGAAAGGCACAACGTCTTTTGCTATTCCTAAAGCAAAGTGTTTAAGCATAGGATTAGCACAGTGCTGAGATGTACAATGACAAAAGCCTTTTACCACTCCAGGCACAGTATTACACCTTTGTCTGGTAAAATGCCATCCATTCCAACCTGAAATGAATAAAAGCAACCCCTTACACGTGTTTTGCTATCATTATAGCTCTTCAGAGAGGTTTTAGCTTTGTCCAGACACAAGGGCACACCCAGTATAAGTCAAAACAATACATACACAATATATATATATATATATGCCTATCACAACATGGAGGTCACTCGACAAAAGTAAAAACCAGATCCAAAATTACCCTGCTTTCTGGTGCTCAACCTCGCCACTCAGACAAGAGAATCACTAGCGCGATAAACAATAAAGTTTTGTGAAAAATGTATATATAAAAAAATATGTGTGTAAAAACTACTCAACCCAGAATGCACTAGAAAGAGTCAAAGTGTATTTAAGAGGAAATTGAAAAAGGACTAGAATAACACTCTACCGTGATCAGGAACTACGGTTCGAAACGCGTAACAGTCACGAACTGAATAAACAACTTTAAAATCATCAAGAGGTGTGCCGTGTACCTTATCTTTGAGCAAGATTTCGTACGAGACCCTGTCCTGGCCTCGACGCGGGCACCAGCTGGCTAAGGAGCTCCCACTGTCAAATGGACATTTTGCTCAGTGATATATATATATATATATATATATATATATTCACTGAAAAAACCATAGGTTTCACACACGTTATAGTTAGGAATTAGCATTTAAAAAACCTTGCAAATTCACTGAAAAAACCATAGGTTTCACACATGTTATAGTTAGTGGAAATTTTACTGATAAAAAACCAATGAAATTGCCCCGTTATAGTTAGCGCAGGCAACTATAACTCACGCGACCGCAATCCTCTGCTGATGCTAATACTGTATTTAGACACTTATTTGCCCATGTCTTCTTCCATACATTTTTAGCTATACATATATTACAAATATTTTTTTTTCATAAAGACACATATGTCATCAGCAGAGGATTGCGGTCGCGTGAGTTATAGTTGCCTGCGCTAACTATAACGGGGCAATTTCATTGGTTTTTTATCAGTAAAATTTCCACTAACTATAACATGTGTGAAACCTATGGTTTTTTCAGTGAATTTGCAAGGTTTTTTAAATGCTAATTCCTAACTATAACGTGTGTGAAACCTATGGTTTTTTCAGTGAATTAGTACGGTTTTTTAAATGCTAAGTTTTTTTCCCTTATAATAAGCCCTGTACATTTGGTGGCCTACGGCCACCAAAAGCACAGGGGGTGGGGTAAGTGTGGATAGTGTTTTTTTTATTTTTATTTTTTTACCGTACGCTTACCGTAAGCGTACGGTAAGCGTACCCCGCGAAATTGCCGAAAAAAAAATAAAACCGTTTTTGCACTTGGGGGATGTTTGGGGACTCCCTCAACATGACTATGTGGAAGGGAGTTGTCAAAACAGCCCCTTTACATGTTTTTGGGCTTCCGATTTTAAAAATCTCTCTCAGTGCGAGAGACAAAATGGCGGCCGCCGCTTCCTGGTTTCGGCCGATTCGAATGTTTACTAAGATCTAAGAGCCAATCAGAATCGCGCTCGCGCACGCCACCGTACGCTTACCGTAAGCGTACGGTAAGCGTACCGTAAGCTGGCTCAGATATATATATTGATTTAAAGGCTATTTTCTCAGAATCTACTGAACAGATTTACACCAAACCTACAAAAGGCACTTCCTTGACCTAGGGACTACCTCTCTGCCAAATTTTGAGTAATTCTGTTCAGCCATTCGGGCTGTAGCTCGTTCTAAAGGTCCTATGGAAAAATGCATGGGAAAAACGCGTTTTGGGACCCCCCTTTTATCTCAGCCCCCGCTTGACGAATCCCCCCGAGACTTTCAGGGTAGGAGCGGAGCGTAGCGCCCCACCTATTTTGAGAAATTCGCGAGGATTCGTCGACCGGCGCCAAAGTTATTCAAAATAGAATGTTGAGGTTTTCCTATGGAAACGTGGTCCTAACTATAACTACCTACTGGCTATCGCCAGTAGGTAATATATATATATATATATATATATATATATATATATATATATATATATATATATATAATTTTTTTCACTGAAAAAAACAAAGGTTAAATGAACATAATAGGTGAAAATGTCAGTGACAACATTAATGTTTTGAACTAAAGAAAAACCACATTCACCAGTTATAGTTAGCAGAGCTGACTATAACTTGCGCCCCCGTCATGCACTGCATCAGTGATGTCATCAGTGATGTCAATCGAGATGTCATCAGTGATGTCATAAATAATGCCATAGAACATGTCATGAGTGATTTAATATGTAAGGTTATAAGCAGTGCATGGCAGGGGCACAAGTTATAGGTAGCCCTGCTAACTATAACTGGTGAATGTATGTGGTTTTTAGTTCAAAACGTTAATGTAGTTACTGACATCTTCACCTAACTATAACGTTACTTTAACCTTTCTCAGTGAATTTCCAAGGTTTTTATATAAACACAAACAGATATTATTATCACACCTATCTATAACAATACTTTAACCTTTTTTTTCAGTGTACCTCTAGTTTAAAAAAAAAAGTAACATTTTATCACCATACATAAAGTCAACTCCCTGCTATGCTTGCACAGCGACCAGACCTGTGGTCAAATCCCCAGCAGGCAGCCAACCCCATGTTGCAACTGCCTTTGCCTTTTGCAGCAGAAGGTTGGCCTTCAGGCACCAGAGAAGCCATTTGAGACAAAATACAAGACAAAGGGGAGGGGCCCTGTGGTCCCCCTACCCGAGCCTTATTAGGCCCAGAGAATCTCACCCCCCCCCCTCCTGAGCCTCATTAGGCTTTGGGGACCCCATCCTTCAGGGCTATATCTTTCCAAAAGGAGAGGGGGGTGCATGGGGCCCCTCTCTGAGCCTCATTAAGCACTGGGGACCCCCATCCTCTGGGGCCTTTTTGTGTTTAAAAATGGGCGTGGCTGTATGGTCCCCCTCCCCAAGCTTTATGAGGCCCTGGGGACCCCATCTCCCGGGGTCGCTTTTTTAAGGGGAGTGGGCCATGTGGCCCCCTTCTCAAGCCTCATTTGACCCTGGAGACTCCATCTCCCAAGGTCCTATGTATTTTAAAGGGGAGGAGGGGCCACAAGACCCTCCTCCCCCAGCCTTATGAGGCACCTGAGACTCCATTTCCCTCACCTTTTTTAAGGGGGAGGTAGCCATGTGGCCCCCCACTTCATGTATCATTAGGCCATGGGGACCCCATCCCACAGGGCCCTATGATTTGAAAGGGAAGGGGAGGGCCACATGGCCCCCTGCCCTGAACCTTATTAGCCCCTGGGGACCCCATCGCTCAGGACCATAAATATTTTATCGGGGGCCATGACACTCCTCCCTAAGCCCTTTAGACTCTTGGAACCCCATCCCCCAGTGCTGTATGGCCCACCTCCCTGAGCCTTATCAGACCCCAAGGATCCCATCCTCAAGGCTGAAATCTTTAGAGGCGGGGGGGCGTGCAGCCCACTCCCGGGCCTTATTAGACCCCAGGGATCTCATCCTCAGGGTGATACCAATAAAAAAAAGGGAAAGGGGCCACGTGGCCCCCTCCTCAAGCCTCATTAGGCTGGGGATACCAATCCCCCTGGGGTCTTTTTTTAAAGGGGAGGGGGCCAAGGGGCTCCCTCCCCAAGCCTCATTAGGCTCTGGGCACTCCATCTCCCAAGGTCCTATGTATTTTAAAGGGGGAGGAGGGTCCACAGGACTCACCTCTCCAAGCCGCATTAGGCCCCGGAGACTCCATCTCCCTCGCCCTTTGTTTTTTAAATGGGAGGGAGTCACCCCATCTCATGTATTATTAGGCCCTCAGGACCCCATCCCACAGGGCTCTATGATTTGAAGTTGGAGGTTAGGGCCATATGGCCTTATGCCCTGATCCTTATTAGCACCTGGAGACCCCATCACTCAGGGCCAACTATATTTTAAATAAGGGGTCATGCCCCCCCTCCTAAGCCTCTTTAGATCCTGAGACCCCATCCCCAGTGCAGTTTTATTTATTTTAAAGTAGAGGTGGGCCATGTGACCCCATCCCCAAGTCTAGTATGGTCCTGGGGACCCTCTCCCCTACTGCTGTTAAATATATATTTATTAAAAGTGGATCCTCTTTACCTATGTGGTTGCCCCCTAACCCATGTATCATTAGGCCTTGAGTACCCCATCCCTCAGGGCCTTATCTTTAGTATATATACATTAAAAGGGGCAGGGGGCAGTGCCACACCCCTTCCCGAGCCTCTTTATGCCCTGGGGACAACATCCCTCAGTTTCTTTTTTAAATGGGGAGGGGAACTGAGTAGTCCCCCTCCCCAAGCCTATTAGGGCCCTGGGAACCCATCCCACAGGGCCATATATGTTTAAAGGGGAAAAGGGCCATGTGACTCACTTCCTGAGGCCTCTTTACGCCCTGCAGAACCCATCCCCCAGGGCCTTTTTAATAGGAGGGAGGGGGTCATGTGGCCCCCTCTCTCCGAGACTATTTTGACCCTGGGAACCCCATCCTCCAGGGTGATATATATTTTAAATAGTAGGGGGATGTGTGTCCCCTCATCCTCATGCCTTATAAGACCATGGGGACCCATCCCACAGGGTCTTCTTTTATTTTTTTTAAAAGGGTCTGGGGACACCATTCTCCAGGGCCAGTAATTAGGTTGTAGGGAAGGTGGGATGTGTGGCCTCTCTCCCCATGCCTTTACTGGCCCTGGGGGCCCCATCCCCCTTGGCCTGTATTTAATATAAGTCGGTGCCCACCCAGGGCATCCACCATACACTCAATGAGGGTATGTGGGGGCCCCATCTGGGTCCCCACATGCAGGGGGAGCCGGCATTGCACCTGCCTGCATGGAGCAGCTATGTATGCTGCTCCTTCTGGGAGGGAGTCATCTCTTGATCTGTTTCCCTGCCCACATCCATGTGGTCACATGAGAAGACCAAAAGTCTGCTACCAGTCACAGGAACATTTCCAAAGCTGCTGCCATCTGGGAGCATATTTTGTGTTTGCTCCCACGTGGTTCGAGATTAAAAAATGCTACCCCTTGGTGGGAGCCAACACAGGATTCCCTGCCCATACCAGTGCAGTCAGCAAAAGCGCTGTGTCCTGGGGGTGGGCTCCCTGGGTCACAGCATGTGGAGCAAGCCCCGGAGATGGGCTCACTTGGGCTGTAGAAGGCTCAGGTATGGGGGACACATGGCCCGATACCCTTCTCTAAACATTTCAGCCCTGGGGGTTAGCTCCACAGGGCCTTTATTGGCTCAGGGAGGGGGCACT
Organism: Triturus cristatus; assembly: GCF_964204655.1. Taxonomy (NCBI): domain Eukaryota; kingdom Metazoa; phylum Chordata; class Amphibia; order Caudata; family Salamandridae; genus Triturus; species Triturus cristatus. The sequence continues at coordinate 1,645,967,248 of NC_140589.1, read as the reverse complement.
GTTGCCCCCTCCCCTTATAAAATGTGACCCCAGGGGTGGGCTCCCCAGGGCCGGCAACGACTCGGAGAGGGGGCCATGCGCCCCCTTCTCATTATTAAATCTAACCCCAGGGATGGGCTCCCCGGGGCCTACAATGGCAATGACTTGGGGGGGTGAGGACACTGTGCCCCCTGCCCTTTATGACATTCTGCCCTAGGGTTGGGCCCCCCAAGGCCTATAAATGAACAAGGCGGCCCAGCCGCCAGTTTTTTTTTTCTTTGCCGCTATCCTGCAGGATTGCAGCAAAAAATGCTGATTTTCTTTGGGTCCCCTCCATGGGGTCTATCAGGGCTGAGTATCCCTACTCTGCACTCTTATGTTATTTTTTTCTAACTTCATGACAGGGGACTACATCCTCAAACTCTGTAATGGCTGCAAGCATCATTTTTGTCTTGTTGCTAGCAGCCAATCAGAAAACGCTTGCTCCCAGGGGAGTCTGACTTCTGCGGTAGAGAATTGGCCGAAGGTAAAAGAAGCTTCCTGGGCCAATCAGAATGCTCTATTTTTTTAAATGGGTTTGAGGGACTCTCACGAGAGTCCCTCGAACGCAAGCATCCAGATATCTATATTTTTAACCTTAATTTCTCAAAAACGACTGAACAGATATATACCAACTTACAAAAAGCACAATCTGCTGACCAAACTAATCAAAAAGTACCAACAGTTTGGAAATGTTTGTGCAGATTCGTCAAACGGGGTCATAATTATTAGCATCACAAAAAATGCATTTCCTATGGATGTGCTGACCTAACTCTAACTACTCAGTGGCGACTGCCACTGGGTAACATATATTACAGAGTGGTGGTAGCCACTCTGTAATTATAGTTAGGATTACCAGAGATAGTGATTTCTTAGATATTTGTCCCTTGATAACTTTTCAATGTTGCATTGTCAGAGGATTGAAAGTTTTGTGGTGTTTAACAAGGGGGTGCACATAAAAAATGGGGGGTCCCAAAACATGCTTGAAATCCAGTGCACTTTATATAGACTTTTGTATTTCATGTAGCAGGAAAATAGGCAGTCAGATTTAGATAAAATTTGGCAGGATTAGACATTATGGTACACAGATGATTCTTTTGGCTACTGCGATAAGTAGAGTTAAGTATTTTTTGAGTTAAAAGGCATTCCAACTTAGTTATATCTGTTGCCACTATATTTTCATGAACTTTAGCTATATTTCACAGTAGTACCACAGTACATAGCGATGACAAGTTGTTAAATGATTGACTAATGACTGCCTTTAGAAAAGTTAAAGGCAGCCATAATGTTTTTAGATACAGTTTGCCTGTGTTCTGCGTTATGCCTTTGATGTAGGTATGTCATAAGTTTAATATTTTCCCCTACCTATTACCAGTTTAGAAAATTGGTAGTTGGTAGGGGAAAATATTTAGACATTTCTATATATATATATATGTTTTTTAATGGAGTACCACAGTACTATTTTGGAAGTACTATGGAACAAAAAACAATTAATAAAAAAAAAGTGTTAAATAAATTTGAAATACACTGTAAGACACTGTATGTTCCAAACATAATGTACTAAAGTGTATTTTTCATTTTTGACAGATTTAAATTTGTATAATCATGTGTACAAAGTAGCATGTTAATCCCTACAAATTACTTTGTTACTTAACAAAAAGAAATGCAGTTCACCCTAGACTGCTATAAAAAAATACAGAAATGTATAAATAAAAAAGTTGACCTATTCCCACTTAATTAAAGTGGTACTAGGTTGTAAACAACAATAAATTGTAATATTTGCCTTTATGCAAGATACTAACTCAGAATGCAGGGAAAGCAGACAGTAGAACACTGCAAAACTGTGATAAAAACTAGATGGCTGCCATTTACCTTTGGTAAACACAGCCATTTGCCAATCACAAAATCACTTTTCAGGTCCATGTGCCATGGTATACCATGAAGTTACGACAGTATACTGTGGCAACACATATAACTATGTTTTATACAATTTATAACTTTCAAACTCATTTCACCATTTACATATACTAACAAAAATGCACACTTACACATTATAATGTATATTCCTGCCACATATCATTTACATCCTTTTGCACACAGTTTCACTGTACTTCTGCTTTAATTTAGACACTCCACTTCACACCACTCCACTCTATAGCACTTAACTTTATGCCACTCCATTCTACGATATTCACTATTTGACACTTCACTTTACGCCATTCCAGTATACCCCACTACACTGTATGCTAATCCACTCTACAGCACTCCACTGTTTTCCATGCCACTCCACTCCACTGTACGCCACTTCACTCTATACCACTCTACTAAGCACTGTTCACCACTCTATTCTATAATACTACTGTGTATGCCCCTTTACTTTAGACCCCTGTATGCCTAAAGCTGTATGCTATTCCACAGTAAGCAACATGACTCTACACTACTGTACTCTATGCTATTCTATTGTACACCACTACACTCTACAGCCCTTCATTCTACTCAACTGCCGTATACACCACTCCACTGATACAATCCACTGCATGGTAATACACTTTACAACACTACATTGTACACCACTACACTAAACACCACTCCACTGTACTTCTGTGCATTTCTACATTTAACCCTATTCCACTGCACAACACCTTACTCTATGCTACCCCACTATATGCTATTCCCCTCTACATCACTAGGCTTTACGCCACTAAACTCAACTTTATACCACTTGCACCCCTCCATGCACCATCTCCCAAGGTCCTATGTATTTTAAAGGGGAGGAGGGGCCACAAGACCCTCCTCCCCCAGCCTTATGAGGCACCTGAGACTCCATTTCCCTCACCTTTTTTAAGGGGGAGGTAGCCATGTGGCCCCCCACTTCATGTATCATTAGGCCATGGGGACCCCATCCCACAGGGCCCTATGATTTGAAAGGGAAGGGGAGGGCCACATGGCCCCCTGCCCTGAACCTTATTAGCCCCTGGGGACCCCATCGCTCAGGACCATAAATATTTTATCGGGGGCCATGACACTCCTCCCTAAGCCCTTTAGACTCTTGGAACCCCATCCCCCAGTGCTGTATGGCCCACCTCCCTGAGCCTTATCAGACCCCAAGGATCCCATCCTCAAGGCTGAAATCTTTAGAGGCGGGGGGGCGTGCAGCCCACTCCCGGGCCTTATTAGACCCCAGGGATCTCATCCTCAGGGTGATACCAATAAAAAAAAGGGAAAGGGGCCACGTGGCCCCCTCCTCAAGCCTCATTAGGCTGGGGATACCAATCCCCCTGGGGTCTTTTTTTAAAGGGGAGGGGGCCAAGGGGCTCCCTCCCCAAGCCTCATTAGGCTCTGGGCACTCCATCTCCCAAGGTCCTATGTATTTTAAAGGGGGAGGAGGGTCCACAGGACTCACCTCTCCAAGCCGCATTAGGCCCCGGAGACTCCATCTCCCTCGCCCTTTGTTTTTTAAATGGGAGGGAGTCACCCCATCTCATGTATTATTAGGCCCTCAGGACCCCATCCCACAGGGCTCTATGATTTGAAGTTGGAGGTTAGGGCCATATGGCCTTATGCCCTGATCCTTATTAGCACCTGGAGACCCCATCACTCAGGGCCAACTATATTTTAAATAAGGGGTCATGCCCCCCCTCCTAAGCCTCTTTAGATCCTGAGACCCCATCCCCAGTGCAGTTTTATTTATTTTAAAGTAGAGGTGGGCCATGTGACCCCATCCCCAAGTCTAGTATGGTCCTGGGGACCCTCTCCCCTACTGCTGTTAAATATATATTTATTAAAAGTGGATCCTCTTTACCTATGTGGTTGCCCCCTAACCCATGTATCATTAGGCCTTGAGTACCCCATCCCTCAGGGCCTTATCTTTAGTATATATACATTAAAAGGGGCAGGGGGCAGTGCCACACCCCTTCCCGAGCCTCTTTATGCCCTGGGGACAACATCCCTCAGTTTCTTTTTTAAATGGGGAGGGGAACTGAGTAGTCCCCCTCCCCAAGCCTATTAGGGCCCTGGGAACCCATCCCACAGGGCCATATATGTTTAAAGGGGAAAAGGGCCATGTGACTCACTTCCTGAGGCCTCTTTACGCCCTGCAGAACCCATCCCCCAGGGCCTTTTTAATAGGAGGGAGGGGGTCATGTGGCCCCCTCTCTCCGAGACTATTTTGACCCTGGGAACCCCATCCTCCAGGGTGATATATATTTTAAATAGTAGGGGGATGTGTGTCCCCTCATCCTCATGCCTTATAAGACCATGGGGACCCATCCCACAGGGTCTTCTTTTATTTTTTTTAAAAGGGTCTGGGGACACCATTCTCCAGGGCCAGTAATTAGGTTGTAGGGAAGGTGGGATGTGTGGCCTCTCTCCCCATGCCTTTACTGGCCCTGGGGGCCCCATCCCCCTTGGCCTGTATTTAATATAAGTCGGTGCCCACCCAGGGCATCCACCATACACTCAATGAGGGTATGTGGGGGCCCCATCTGGGTCCCCACATGCAGGGGGAGCCGGCATTGCACCTGCCTGCATGGAGCAGCTATGTATGCTGCTCCTTCTGGGAGGGAGTCATCTCTTGATCTGTTTCCCTGCCCACATCCATGTGGTCACATGAGAAGACCAAAAGTCTGCTACCAGTCACAGGAACATTTCCAAAGCTGCTGCCATCTGGGAGCATATTTTGTGTTTGCTCCCACGTGGTTCGAGATTAAAAAATGCTACCCCTTGGTGGGAGCCAACACAGGATTCCCTGCCCATACCAGTGCAGTCAGCAAAAGCGCTGTGTCCTGGGGGTGGGCTCCCTGGGTCACAGCATGTGGAGCAAGCCCCGGAGATGGGCTCACTTGGGCTGTAGAAGGCTCAGGTATGGGGGACACATGGCCCGATACCCTTCTCTAAACATTTCAGCCCTGGGGGTTAGCTCCACAGGGCCTTTATTGGCTCAGGGAGGGGGCACTGTTGCCCCCTCCCCTTATAAAATGTGACCCCAGGGGTGGGCTCCCCAGGGCCGGCAACGACTCGGAGAGGGGGCCATGCGCCCCCTTCTCATTATTAAATCTAACCCCAGGGATGGGCTCCCCGGGGCCTACAATGGCAATGACTTGGGGGGGTGAGGACACTGTGCCCCCTGCCCTTTATGACATTCTGCCCTAGGGTTGGGCCCCCCAAGGCCTATAAATGAACAAGGCGGCCCAGCCGCCAGTTTTTTTTTTCTTTGCCGCTATCCTGCAGGATTGCAGCAAAAAATGCTGATTTTCTTTGGGTCCCCTCCATGGGGTCTATCAGGGCTGAGTATCCCTACTCTGCACTCTTATGTTATTTTTTTCTAACTTCATGACAGGGGACTACATCCTCAAACTCTGTAATGGCTGCAAGCATCATTTTTGTCTTGTTGCTAGCAGCCAATCAGAAAACGCTTGCTCCCAGGGGAGTCTGACTTCTGCGGTAGAGAATTGGCCGAAGGTAAAAGAAGCTTCCTGGGCCAATCAGAATGCTCTATTTTTTTAAATGGGTTTGAGGGACTCTCACGAGAGTCCCTCGAACGCAAGCATCCAGATATCTATATTTTTAACCTTAATTTCTCAAAAACGACTGAACAGATATATACCAACTTACAAAAAGCACAATCTGCTGACCAAACTAATCAAAAAGTACCAACAGTTTGGAAATGTTTGTGCAGATTCGTCAAACGGGGTCATAATTATTAGCATCACAAAAAATGCATTTCCTATGGATGTGCTGACCTAACTCTAACTACTCAGTGGCGACTGCCACTGGGTAACATATATTACAGAGTGGTGGTAGCCACTCTGTAATTATAGTTAGGATTACCAGAGATAGTGATTTCTTAGATATTTGTCCCTTGATAACTTTTCAATGTTGCATTGTCAGAGGATTGAAAGTTTTGTGGTGTTTAACAAGGGGGTGCACATAAAAAATGGGGGGTCCCAAAACATGCTTGAAATCCAGTGCACTTTATATAGACTTTTGTATTTCATGTAGCAGGAAAATAGGCAGTCAGATTTAGATAAAATTTGGCAGGATTAGACATTATGGTACACAGATGATTCTTTTGGCTACTGCGATAAGTAGAGTTAAGTATTTTTTGAGTTAAAAGGCATTCCAACTTAGTTATATCTGTTGCCACTATATTTTCATGAACTTTAGCTATATTTCACAGTAGTACCACAGTACATAGCGATGACAAGTTGTTAAATGATTGACTAATGACTGCCTTTAGAAAAGTTAAAGGCAGCCATAATGTTTTTAGATACAGTTTGCCTGTGTTCTGCGTTATGCCTTTGATGTAGGTATGTCATAAGTTTAATATTTTCCCCTACCTATTACCAGTTTAGAAAATTGGTAGTTGGTAGGGGAAAATATTTAGACATTTCTATATATATATATATGTTTTTTAATGGAGTACCACAGTACTATTTTGGAAGTACTATGGAACAAAAAACAATTAATAAAAAAAAAGTGTTAAATAAATTTGAAATACACTGTAAGACACTGTATGTTCCAAACATAATGTACTAAAGTGTATTTTTCATTTTTGACAGATTTAAATTTGTATAATCATGTGTACAAAGTAGCATGTTAATCCCTACAAATTACTTTGTTACTTAACAAAAAGAAATGCAGTTCACCCTAGACTGCTATAAAAAAATACAGAAATGTATAAATAAAAAAGTTGACCTATTCCCACTTAATTAAAGTGGTACTAGGTTGTAAACAACAATAAATTGTAATATTTGCCTTTATGCAAGATACTAACTCAGAATGCAGGGAAAGCAGACAGTAGAACACTGCAAAACTGTGATAAAAACTAGATGGCTGCCATTTACCTTTGGTAAACACAGCCATTTGCCAATCACAAAATCACTTTTCAGGTCCATGTGCCATGGTATACCATGAAGTTACGACAGTATACTGTGGCAACACATATAACTATGTTTTATACAATTTATAACTTTCAAACTCATTTCACCATTTACATATACTAACAAAAATGCACACTTACACATTATAATGTATATTCCTGCCACATATCATTTACATCCTTTTGCACACAGTTTCACTGTACTTCTGCTTTAATTTAGACACTCCACTTCACACCACTCCACTCTATAGCACTTAACTTTATGCCACTCCATTCTACGATATTCACTATTTGACACTTCACTTTACGCCATTCCAGTATACCCCACTACACTGTATGCTAATCCACTCTACAGCACTCCACTGTTTTCCATGCCACTCCACTCCACTGTACGCCACTTCACTCTATACCACTCTACTAAGCACTGTTCACCACTCTATTCTATAATACTACTGTGTATGCCCCTTTACTTTAGACCCCTGTATGCCTAAAGCTGTATGCTATTCCACAGTAAGCAACATGACTCTACACTACTGTACTCTATGCTATTCTATTGTACACCACTACACTCTACAGCCCTTCATTCTACTCAACTGCCGTATACACCACTCCACTGATACAATCCACTGCATGGTAATACACTTTACAACACTACATTGTACACCACTACACTAAACACCACTCCACTGTACTTCTGTGCATTTCTACATTTAACCCTATTCCACTGCACAACACCTTACTCTATGCTACCCCACTATATGCTATTCCCCTCTACATCACTAGGCTTTACGCCACTAAACTCAACTTTATACCACTTGCACCCCTCCATGCACCATCTTGTCACATCACTTGCCATATTTTATATATATATATACATATATATATATATATATATATATATATATATATATATATATATATATATATATTCACTGAAAAAACCATAGGTTTCAGGGGTGTTATAGTTAGCTGGACTTTTCACTTGTACAAAACCATTGAAATTCCCCCGTTATAGTTAGTTCAGCTAACTATAACTCGCGCGCCCGCAATGCACTGCTGATGACGTCACATATTACATCACTCATGACATGGTCAGTGACATCACTCATGACATCACTGATGACATCTCAAATGACATCACTGATGACATCATCCAGTGAATGTGTGTTATTCTGAAAATTAAATATGTTTTATATATGTATATCTCAAGGTCGATGGAAGAATAAATGGGTATATAAGTGTCTAAATGGATGATTTGTTTTTGAAAAATTGATTGTGTAACTGACTGATTAAGTGTATCATAGTGAATACATGGCTTAGTGAGTAATGTTTAAATATGTAAATATCTGTATCAGTCTCTCACTTTGTGTATAAGTGGCTGCATGGGTTGGTGAGTAGCTACTTGGGTGTCTATATAGGTTATTAGTTGGTTTTTTGAGTATCAGTCTGAGTGTCTGCATGGTTCGGTGGGGGGTATTACGTAGTGCATAGGTGCATGAATGAGTGACTCACTGTTTGTATGTGTTGAACACAGTATGTGTGCAGGACTGTATGGGTGGATGAGTGTGTGTATGGGTGTGTTAGTGAGTGAATGACTGTCTCAATAGTGTCTTTATGAGTAACTACATATGTTTTAAACTAGTATATGTGACTATTGGTGTATATATGTGAGTATATGTGAGAGAGAGAGATTGAAAGAGTTCCTGTATGAATAAGTATGTGTTTCTATAAGTGATTGTTTAAAAGACTAAGTATGTGTAAGTTTCCGTAGAAGTAAGTGTGGTGGTGTGTGTATAACTGTATATGCAAGTAAATGTATGTTTGATTCTTTATTAGCATGAGTGACTATGTGTGTGAGTAACTCTATGGATGAGTGGCATTGTGTAACAGGATGTATAGGTGTATGAGTACATATGATGAGTGAGTACATGTATGAGTGACTGTATTGGACTGTTGGTGAATGAGTGGATGTGTATGTGGATCTTAGAATTACTGAAGAGGTTGTTGTAACTGGTATTGGTATGTCCATTGTTTTGAAAATTTTAGTCTCTATTTTTGAATGTGTGTATCAAAGGTTATATTAGGGTGAGAGGAGGTCTGCCACTCTATCACAAGGATGATGTCATCAGTGATGTCATCAGTGATGTCATTTGAGATGTCATCAGTGATGTCATGAGTGATGTCACTGACCATGTCATGAGTGATGTAATATGTGACGTCATCAGCAGTGCATTGCGGGCGCGCGAGTTATAGTTAGCTGAACTAACTATAACGGGGGAATTTCAATGGTTTTGTTCAAGTGAAAAGTCCAGCTAACTATAACACCCCTGAAACCTATGGTTTTTTCAGTGAATTTCTGAGGTTTTTTAAATGCTAATTCCTAACTATAACGTGCCTGAAACCTATGGTTTTTTCTGTTAATTTCAAAGGTTTTTTAAATACTAATTTCTAACTATGCCTACAGAGATAGGACATGTGAAGAAAGAAGAAAAAATGCACAGAAAGAAACAAAAGACGTGCAGAAAGAAGCAACAGAAGTCCTCAAATACGAAGATAAGTGCAGGAAGAAGGATAACGTGCAGAAAGAACAAAAAGAAGAGCAGAAAGAAGCCTTGTTGCAAAATCATCCTGTACCCTCAACTTTTTCAGACGGATACTGGTGGTAACTGAGTCTGACTAACCAGTCCTAGAGCCAGTGCTATGTTAAAAGACACTTAGAATACAGCGAAAACACCTACATACACTAGGGAACATTATGCGTTGGGGTCCCCCTGTGATTAGCCTTACCTCCTCTATAAGCCCCTAGTATATAATAGGGCATGGGGATTAAAACTACCTCTTAAAACAGGCCACGGGGCGTTTTTGCACACGTTAACTCAGGCCCCGTCCCCTCCTTTCACCATTGTGTAAACACGCCCTGTGTCCGTTTTTAGTTGGGAGATTAAGTTCATTTGAATCCTGAGGGTCCCTAGGGTCCAACTAGCCCACTAGGTACCTCCAGTAAGTGCCACAGAGCTGCGTTGCAGAGAGGTGTAAAAAGTGGCACAGCCTGGACCACCTCTCTGCAATGCAGCTCAGTGGCGCTTACTGGAAGCACTTGGTGGGCTAGTTAGCCCCCAGGGGCCCTCAGTATTGAAGGGAAATTATATCCCCAATTTAAAACGTGCCATGGTGCGTGTTTGCACACGTCACCTCAGGCCCCGTCCCCTCCCTTCACCACTGTGTAAACGCGCCCTGTGGCTGTTCTAAGTTGAGAGATTAAGTCCCCTTGAATCCTAAGGGTCCCTAGGGTCACACTAGACCACTAGGTACCTCCAGTAAGCGCCACAGAGCTGCGTTGCAGAGAGGTGTAAAAAGGGGCTTGGCCTCAGAACACCTGTCTGCAGCGCAGCTCCCTGGCGCATACTGGAGATGCCTGTTGGGGGCGCGTTTGCAGAGTGCTGCATGGAGGGGGCATGGCCTCCGGCACGATGCCAGTCTTTTATTTATTTTATTTTTTTAAGAAGGGGGGCTGTGTGGTTCCCCTTCTTATTCTAATTTATTGGCCCTGATGACCCCATCCCCCAGGGCCTGTCTCCTAATTATATTTTTTTGACCCCAATCCCCAGGGCCGGCCACTGTTTTTTATTATTTTTAAAAAATATATATTTATAGACACACCTAGGACATGCTGGACAAACCGTACGTACCTATCACCATGACGATTTGCGTGATATTCATTAAAAGGCGACTATGCATGCAATTAATCCACGTGGAATGTATTTACACCACTAGTGAAGCTCTGACATGTCTGATGCTCTACCGTGCCTAATCCCGGTAGACACCCTTGTCGTTTATTTATACAAACATGGGTAGCTATTGAGGGGCACATTTAATACACATGCACACCAAGCCAATCAAAGGGGATTCGACAAAAATTCGACCAAAACTATGCAAGAAACCCCCCTCACGGTTAATAAAACACACATCCACTGCCGGATGTGTAATACTTTTTATTTTACTCTCTGGAAAGGGGACGAACATCACTTGCGAGTCACAGCGCGCTCCTGACAGAGCCCAATGCTGTGTTACACCCACCATTGCCTGCCGAGTGCCACACACCTCTGTGTTGTATTCCACTAGCTAGTGCATATGCTATGACACTCTCTAGCCCATGTGCACTGTAACACCACCCCATGAATATGTCATGCCACACTTGTCTTCGCACGGGTTATATTGCCCCATCAAACGTGCCTTCCTCGATGCCTATGTTATAACGCACAGTGCTATGCCATACATATTACAATTTGGGATCCATATCTTTGTCACAGTGCATGTGCAACGTTACACTCCCCAGCACATATTTTATATTACAACTTTAGAGACTAGTTAGGTTACACAACACTGCCCTGTGCATATTACACTCCAAGGCGCATATCGCATAGCACGCGCTAGTGCCTGTGCTATCTCGCGCTCTCCAATGAATCTGTCATTGCGCACAATGTATTGCATATTATATTTCACGCCTGGTTCATCTTATATCACACTTTTTGGTGCATAGTTTATACCATACACTATATCTAGTTTTCATTTTCAATCGTGCTCTCAGGACTATGTTCTATATAACACTGTGTTCACCTACCCTTTTCACGGGCATTACATTTTGCGATAGGGGGTGGAGGGTCAGGGGGTGTTTTTGCCAAGTGAGCCCGGAGTCACAGTCACTAACGTCTTCTTCTTCCTGAATAAAAGTGAGATTATGCTGCATACTTATTCATATTTTAAGTAGTTTGCACAGACAAAATGTTTTAAAAACAATAACGTTTCTAATACCCGCCTTCTCTGAACAGTTAGCTTGCTGCCCCATCCCCCTCCTCCCTATCCTCTGTTGTGTGAATCCATGGACTAGCCTCCTCCCTCCTGCCATGCATGGTCTGATGTGCTGCCACTGCCCTCAATTTAGTATGATGTACCAGTCCACTCCTCCTGCCCTCCATTGCCCAATTCTATGCCCCATCATTCACCTCCTGCTTAAACTCTGTGCTTAGCTTGCTGCCCCTATTCTCCTTCCCCCTGCCCTCCGATGTCTTTGTGCATGCCCCTGCTCCATCCTTTTTGCCCACCATGTCCCATGGACCTGCCACTCCTATCTACTCTGAGTGTTCTGTTGAGCTGCCACTCCCCTCCCACCTGCCTAGCATTGTCAGATGACTGTAACCTGTCCCTGCCACCTCCACCCTGCCTGTCCACATGCCATGCCTCTATCCTCTTCCTCCTGTCCTACATGGTCCATTGTACTGCCACACCCTTCTGCCCTCCCTGGTCTGTTGTGCTGCAACTGCTCCTCCTGCCTGCCCCGTGTGGTCTGTTGTGAGGCCCCTTCCCCTGAACTTTCTTGTCTGTGCACAGGTCCTAACCCTCCCTTCTATCCTCCATCGTCCTTTGTGCATGCCCCTGCACCCTCGTCCTTGCCCATCATAGCCATTGTGCTGCCACTAACCCTCCCACTTGCCATGCATGGTCTTCTGTGCTGCCATGGCCCCTCCCACCTTCCCTGTGTGGTCAGTTAGCTGCCCCTGACCCCCTCCCACCTTCCCTCCATGGTCTGTGTGTATGCCATCACAGTCTCACTGTTGCTCTTCGTGTTGTGTCTTGCTTCTAGTGCCCATCCTGCCTGACCTCCATGGCTATCTTGCTGCTCCTGCCCTGCCCCCTTGCCCCCAGCCCTCTGTTTACATGTGCAGACCCCTACTCCCTCCCTCCTAGCTTGTCTGTTCCATTGTAATGCCCCTGATCCGTCCCTCCTGCCCTTTATGGTCTGTTATGCTGCAGCCTTCTCTCCTGTCTGTCCATTATGGTCAGCTAGCTACCATTGCCTCTTGCCCCTCTGTTCTCTGTTGTCCATGTGCATGGTCCTGTCCCCTCCCTCTTGCTTTCTATGGATTGTTGTGCTGCACTCCCGTCCTGCATGCCCTGTGTGGTGTATTGTGCTGCTGCAAACCCTGATGCCTGCCCTGCAGGGTCAGTTTGGTGCACCTCTCCATGTCTCTCCTGTCCTCTGTTATCCAAGTCCATGTCCCTATCCCATTTCCTTCCATGATCCAATGTACCATACTTGCGAACATTTTGAACTTGGTAAGAGGGAGATTTTGAAAAAAAACTGGGGTATTGATTTTCCCCTTTGAGTTACATTGAAAAAGAGGATATTGTAGACAGGAGACAGATCAAATAAAGCCCATTTGAGCTTAAAAACATTGGACGTTTCCTGGCTGAATCGGGTCTGTTGGCATGTATGGTTGTACTACCATTGCCTCTTCCTTCTGCCCACAATGGTCTATTACATTGCCACAGCCTTGAAGGAGGGTAGATTTTGTATCACAGGGGGCCCCTGGCCCGTTCTGTCCACACCTGAAGTATGAGACCCTTGTCCTTGCCCTGCCAGCCGCATTTGTAGGCCGTATTAAATTGACCAGCGGGTCCTGTGTTGCTATATAATTATCCTGAGACATCCTTACCACTCAGCCAGCATAAAACCCCTGTGTAGGCCCTTCTGTTCAATATGTAGGCCTCTTTGTTAAATTGACCATAGCTCTGCAATTTTAGTGTATAGCAGTCTGAAGGCAGGTCTGCGAGGCCTTCTGCTCCAAACTAGTAGCCCCCACCCTACCCGAGTGCTCCGTGCTCGGTATCAAAGTTCAACATCCCCTGAAGCTGTCGACATACAGTAGGCTGCATCCTGGACTGGTACTTGCTTCCTGGGCAGGTTTCCCGCTTTTAAGGAAGTGGCAACCGCAGAGCATCAAGTTAGGAGAACTGAGGAGATTTTATAGATGAATATATTGAATTCCTGTACAATACCCATTATTTTCTGCTTGCTCTATGGAACTTACGATAAGCGATTGGCCTGAGAGACTGACCTTTTCACCCAGTCCATTGTCAGCATTAAGTGGGTAAATGACGAAATGTCTGGTAAAATCTGCAGACGAAGCTTTTGGGTAGCATACGTAGGTAGATGTAGCGTGCAAAGGAGCCCACAAAATGATATAAAAAGGGATCACCCACAGATATCAACGGACAACCTCGCCGTCTGTATGTAGGTTAACAGGCTGTGCAGGTTTTCCCCAAGAACTGGGAGCTCTTGTCTTCCTTTGCTTAAAATGTCTTGCTCTGCTTTGCTTGAAGTATCTTATTCTATTTTACCTATATGAAATGTCATGTTATGTTTAACCATTGTTCTCTTTACTTTTGCATTTAAAAGATGTTGTATTGTAATTGCAGGAATGCTTGCTCTAAGAGTAAATGTGAGTGTTCCTAGGTAACAGTTTCCTTGGTGTAACTTGTTTCTCATGATGCATTTATAGATGTGTTTTCTCTCTCTCTCTGTCAGTCCATTAATTGAGATACAGAGAATATCATGACAGCTGTATGATTATCTGGATTCTGTATTTTGTACTTTATGTCTCTATTCTGCGGTTTCTTTGAAGTTGCATCTTCTCATTAAACTGCCATTGTATTCTGCCTCCAATTCCATGTCTCATATGTCTGTTTTCTTCATTTTTGGAGCAAGCATTCCTAGGCACCCCGGCTCAAATTAAGGTGCCCCTTTTGTCCCTGACTCACTCTCCTGCTCAGTTCTGTGGTGGCTCCCGGGGCTCTGGGGACCGCCCCTAGCTTCCTTGACCCGTAATAGATCTTCCCTCCAACAGCCTCTCTTGCAAGTCCTGTATTGTTGGTTTGTTGCCCCTGCCCCCCTTTCCACTGCCCTCCATAGTCTGTTGTGCTTCCACGGCCCTTCCTGCCTGCTCAGTGTGGTTAAATTGTTGCCTTTGCACCCTCCTACCTGGCTTCAATTTTCAGAGTCCGTGCCCCTGGCCTCTGCCTCTCAACAGTATCCTAATGAACAACTAGATTGCTAACATTCTATATTTATTACAAAAGTGTGGAACGCCTGACATCATCTTGATGTAATCAAAACTGTAATACCTAGAGCATTCCTTTAGAAATTACATATATGAGAGGGTCTTATTGGCATCAAAATTATGGTTAGTGCTCTAAAAGACTAAAATAAGGACATATTTTCTGAGTTTTCAAATAGCGACAAAGCACTTTTAAATTATTTGTTATCTTTATGTTTTTTTATCTAGTTGACAACTTGATTAAATGTTGCACTTAGGGGAGAGGATGTGGTGTTACTTCCAGAACTGCAGACTTTGCAACTGGGGAACCAGGTTGAAGTTTCTGCTTCAGCTCGACATTCTGTGATTCTGGTCAAATCACTTAGTCTCCCCATGTCTACAACCAAAATGAATTAGTTCTTGTGTGATGTAACCAATGCTCATGTAAAGCACTCCAATACCTGACAAGTCTGCACTATATAACACTGCAAAAACACAAAATAATAAGTGTTTTGCACACTTCTGTCATTGGGCTATATTTGGGCTATATCTGGGTGATTTTGGGCTACATTTGGGCTCTTTTGTCTCCGGTGGCCATCTTGGGAGATTTATTTGTTATGAAGTTTCCTAATTTCCTCATGTACTGCAGTCTCCTCAGTCGGAAATGCTTTCAGTTTTTTACTTTGATTCCATCATGAAGGTATTCAGATATGTCACACATTTGCCATAAATTCTGAATGTTAGCACTCTAGTTGCTCATTAGATCACTGTAGTAAAACTACTGTTCACCATGGAAGTCTGCTCCTGGTATTAAAAGTGCATGTTTCAGTCTGCATGTCAGAATTTTTTAATGAAATAGAAGAGGATTTGAGAAGTCACTCAAAATGTGCCCTCATTTTCTTTCTTCAGCATTAATCATAATTTCTATGGCAAAATGAACCCCCTCATTGTGTTCCTTTTTAAATTAAATGTTTTAAGTGTTACCAGTTTATTCCAATCAAGATGGTTTCAGGTGTGCCATACTTTTGTCATAATGAAGACAGTAAGTGCTCTAGTTGTTTTTAAGAACATTCTTGGACATTCTGTCATTGGGCTATACTTGGGCTACATCTGGGTGATATTTGGGCTACATTTGGGCTCTTTTGTCTCTGGTGGCCATCTTGGGAGACTTATTTGTTATGAAGTTTCCTAATTTCCTCATTTACTGCAGTCTCCTCAGTAGGAAATACTTTCAGTTTTTTACTTTGATTCCATCAAGAAGGCATTCAAATGTGTCACACATTTGCCATAAAATCAGAATGTTAGCACTCTTTTTGCTCATTAGATCACTGTAGTAAAGCTACTGCTCACCAGGGAAAACTGCTGCTGGTATTGAAAGTGCATGTTTCAGTCTGCATGTCAGAATTTTTTAATGAAATAGAAGAGGATTTGAGAAGTCACTCAAAATGTGCCCTAATTTTTCTTTCTGCAGCACTAATCATACTTTTTATGGAAAAATGAACCCCCTCATTTTGTTCCTTTTTAAATTAAATGTTTTAAGAGTTACCACTTTAATCCAAGCAAGATGGCTTCAGGTGTGCCATACATTTATCATAAGTAGGACGGTTAGCGCTCTAGTAGTTCTTTGGAACACTCTGGAAAGCTGCAGTAGAACACAAAGGAATCAACTGACAGTCTCTGCCCTTGTTGGATGTACATGTTTTACTGAGAATGTCAGACTTAATTCTCACATGACTGAGAAAGATAATGTGAATTTACAGAAAATAAGCTCTCAGTTTAGCTTATAGATCACCTTCCAAACCTCTGTGGTAAAAGCATGAGAAAATATTTTTCTCTCAATCATGATATCCCAGCAGAAGGCTTTTTCACATGGTGAAATCACCTTAGAACATACCACAATTCCTAAAATGAGTATGGTACCATCAACAAATGATTTATAATGTAACTAAAGTCTTAAAACCTTCTATTAACTGCAATGCTTTTTAATGAGGTGCTATCATGTATATTGGTCCCAAGATGGCTGCCAACACTTCTTGGATGAAGTGCTTACAGCCAATCAGATCTCAGGATGAGATGTGTGGTTAGGCTCCGCCCACATATATATATTGATTTAAATGCTATTTTCTCAGGAACTACTGAACAGATTTACACCAGACCTACAAAAGGCACTTCCTTGACCTGAGGACTACCTCTCTGCCAAATTTCAAGTAACTCTGTTCAGCCGTTCGGGCTGTAGCTGTGTCTAAAGGTCCTATGGAAAAATGCATGGGAAAAACGCGTTTTGGGACCCCCCTTTTTTCTCAGCCCCCGCTTGACGAATCCCCCCGAGACTTTCAGGGTAGGAGCGGAGCGTAGCGTCCCACCTATTTTGAAAATTTCGCGAGGATTCATCGACCGGCGCCAAAGTTATTCCAAATAGAATGTTGCGGATTTCCTATGGAAACAGGGTCCTAACTATAACTATCTACTGGCGACCGCCAGTAGATAATATATATATATATAATATATATATATATATATATATTGAAAAACAAAGGTGCCCTGAAGCAATGAGAAGGCACTCAACAGCATTCTAATATTTTGATGCGACCAACCTTCTTCCTCCAAAATCAATTAATCATCGCCGACGAGTTTCAAGGTCACAAAACCCCTTCTTCACAGGCTGCTGCAGAAAACACATCAAACTCACATTCAATTTGAATTTCCGGCTTTATTTCTTTTTCATTTCAAATCCGCCCCCAGTGGGCGTATGCTCAGTGCACAGTCCCTTGGTGCATGCTGGGACATCGAGGCCATGATGTGAGTAAACACTTTGCGCTTATAGTAAGTTCAATGTGCATTCTTCATTGTAAGCAATTTTAAATCCTTTAGTAGGTATCGGAGTTTTCAGGCTGGTTATTTATGCATATGGAGTGCTGCGCCGTTTTGGTCCCGATTGGTGCGACACCACAGCCTCTCCCAACTGGAATAGCAGTTCCCTCCCAGCTGGTGATGGTGCTCTTTCTCCACGGCCAGGCTGCCGTGTGTAATTTTGAAAAACAAAGGTGCCCTGAAGCAATGAGAAGGCACTCAACAGAATTCTAATATTTTGATGCAACCAACCTTCTTCCTCCAAAATCAATTAATCATCGCCGACGCGTTTCAAGGTCACAAAACCCCTTCTTCACAGGCTGCTGCAGAAAACACATCAAACTCACATTCAATTTGAATTTCCGGCTTTATTTCTTTTTCCTTTCAAATCCGCCCCCAGTGGGCGTATGCTCAGTGCACAGTCCCTTGGTGCATGCTGGGACATCGAGGCCATGATGTGAGTAAACACTTTGCGCTGATAGTAAGTTCAATGTGCATTCTTCATTGTAAGCAATTTTAAATCCTTTAGTAGGTATCGGAGTTTTCAGGCAGGTTATTTATGCATATGGAGTGCTGTGCCGTTTTGGTCCCGATTAGTGCGACACCACAGCCTCTCGCCAGTAGATAGTTATAGTTAGGACCATGTTTTCATAGGAAATCTCAAAATTCTATTTTGAATAACTTTGGCGCCGGTTGACGAATCCTCGCGAAATTTCAAAACTAATGGGGCGCTCCGTTGAGCTCCTACCCTGAAAGTCTTGGGGTGAATCGTCAAGCGGGGGCTGAGAAAAAAGGGGGGTCCCAAAATTTTCCCCATGCATTTTCCCATAGGACCTTTAGACACAGCTACAGCCCGAACGGCTGAACAGAATTACTTGAAATTTGGCAGAGAGGTAGCCGTAAGGCCAAGGAAGTGCCTTTTGCAGGTGTAAATCTGTTCAGTATTTCCTGAGAAAATAGCATTTAAAAGCATATCAATATCTATACGCGTGAAAAGGGGGCAGGGTAGGGAGTTCTAGACCCCCTAGCCATTGTCAGGGGGGCACAGTAGGACCACGAAGGGCAAAAAAAAGATTTTAATTTTTTTAAAAACATCGCGAGGTGCGCGCACTCTACGCGTACCCGAAAAAACCTTTAAAACATCACGACGTGCGCGCACCCAGCGCGCACCCGAAAAAAAACATTAAAAAATATAGAAATAAAAATCACGTTTAAGTGTTTAGATATTAGGTGGCTCTAAAAAGAGCCCTTGTGTTCATTGAGTGTTTTTCGGTACCTACTAGTAAGTACCGATGCAGAGTCTAAAGTTCAAGAGGAAAACTCTGTTCCCTTCATCATTGAAATGTACACCGTCTCCTCTATAAATGTCTTGCATGTTGTAACGCAAGTTGTTGTGGTATATAGAACCCATACCATAGTCTCTGAGGAAAGCAGAAACAGACTTATTGACGTGCTTTCTTGCTTTGTCAATCTGTGGGCAAAATTGGTTGGACCAGTTCCACTTTTGCCTTTGGCATATGTTAGAATATACAAAGGCAGATTGAGGAAAAAGCGACATCAATTGCACAAAGGTGTCCTTAATAAGCATTTCTAGACGTACCCCAGTTAAAGTGCCTAGGTCATTTCCACCACAGTGCACAATAATAAGGTTAGGCTGTGGGAGATGTAGAAAGGTTTTCACCAAAGGCATTAATTGGTGCCACTTTAACCCTCTCTGACCAATCCATTTAATGTCTACATTTGGCAAAGCAAGGTCTCTCACCATACCTCTTTTTTCTGCAAATTTTTCACTCCAGAAGACATAGCTATGACCTCCAATCCACACTGTGAACATCTTTCAAGGAGAACAGGATGCACTCAGGAGGTGTCTTTCAGTAGAATGGCAATATGAAAAGAAAGACAGTTGAAAAATGGAGGCATACATACTTTTTTTTCATAAAAAGAACTCATTGGCTGTTTCAAACCATTCTACACTAAAAACTAGGCTGTATGTCTACATTTTTAAAAGCATGTTTTGGATTGGTTCAGAAAAATGTGTTCCCACTGAACATTACTTTGGATTTGCTGTTAGGTTTGAAAAGTCAAGCACTCTTGCTCTTTTGATTTGAAACAATGTCTGCTGAACTTCTGACATCTCTGCTCACACCTGTGTTCCATGAGCTGTTGCTATGGTAGCAGGCAGAAGTCATGTTGGGGGAAGGGATGATTTGCAAAGGGGTTGAAAGTTGCAACCAATAGAAATGTGTGATTCCATTTGAAAAAATGTGGGAAGGACTGTGATTTTACATTAACATGTATATGTGGGAAAAAAGAGAGGGAAAAATTGCCATTTACTGGTTGTGGAGAGAGGAGAGAGGTGTACAGCTGTGAGATTCTGGCTCTGATAATCTGCTGTTTGAGTCCCACATTTCTTTCTCAACTAATTAATTTTAAAGGTGAGTTATGAGTTTGAGAGGGGAAGTGTGTGGTGTATTTGGCTATAAATAATATAATTGTCATTCTTGTTTTAAAGTTGTGTTTTACAGTTTGTGATTTAGGAGAAATGTAACTGTCTTGAACTAGTAAGATATTATGGAGTATGTCTTCACTGTAAGTTAAGGTGTAGTGGTATTAGTGAGGAATATTGTTTTGTGACTAGAATTACATCATGAGTCTGTCTGCACACAGGATTTGTTGACAGAGATTTAATTTGTGTTGCTTTTGTTCTGTTAGCCTTGTACTCGCAGAAAAAGGGTAGTTTGTTATCTTAAAGTGTGATGGTTAGCATTCAGCAGAAATCATTTACTGATCAGTGAGAGGCAAATGCAAACACATTTGAAAATAGTATGGTACATTTTCCTACCACTTTAAAAGTTGTGTTTTACATTTTATGTTAAGGAAGATATTTAAGTGGCTTGGACATGTTATATATTATGGAGTATGTCTTCATTATAAGTTAATGTGTACTGGTATCACTCAGGAATACTGTTTTCTACCTAGAATCATACCATGAGACAGTGAGCACACAGGAAATGTAAACAGAGATTTCATTCTGGTTGGTCTTGCTCTATTACCCTTGCACTCGCAGGAAAGGGGCAGCTTGTTTTTTGTAACACTCTAGTCTAATCAGTCACCCTCTAACACATGGTCATGGACTCAAGGAGCTGTTAGGACATGTGCTCCTTTGTGCTTGTCTAAACTAGAAGGAACATGTGTCAGTCTGTTACAGTAATTATCACTTGCTCTACCCCAGTAGTAAATGTGCTTTCAAATTGCCAAAGGAAATATTGCTTTCTGCCTAGAATGAGACCATGAGTCTGTGTGCATACAGGAATTGTTGTTAGCGTTTTAATTTGTGTTGCTGTTGTTCTGTAAAACTTGCACATTCGGGAAAGGCTCAGCTTGTTTTCTTCCAATGTGTTGTTTAGCACTCAGCAGAAATCAGTATCTCAAAAATGTGAGGCAAATGCAAACACATTTGAAAATAGCATGGTAGATTTTTCATCAATTCTTGCAATGGCTGAGGTGGTTCCTACATGTTCAAAACTCTAATTAACCCTTACCACACATGTACTCTTACACACATGTCTGTACTCTTCATGCAGTTGTGGGAGTCTCCATGCAGATGTCTCTTGCAGCTGACAATACACAGTCTCCAGAAACACACTCTTTGCACACACGCAGCAGCTTCTGCTACACTCCCATGTGTATAAGTCAGCTCTGTGTGCTGTTTCAGATAGCAGTGTGTAACGCAAACAGATTGAACGTCACCAAGGCTCATTTCCTTTGCTCTAGTCTAATCACTCACCCTCTAACACATGGTCATGGTCTCAAGGAGCTGTTAGGACATGTGCTCCTTTCTGCCTGTCTAAACTAGAATGAATATGTGTCAGGCTGTTACAGTAATTAGCACTTGCTCTACCCCAGTAGTAAATGTGCTTTCAAATTGCCAAAGGAAATATCGCTTTCTGCATAGAATCAGACCATGAGCCTGTGTGCACACAGGAATTGTTGTCAGCGTTTTAATTTGTGTTGCTGTTGTTCTGTAAAACTTGCACATTCAGGAAAGGCCCAGCTTGTTTTCTTCCAATGTAATGGTTAGCACTCAGCAGAAATCAGTATCTCAAAAATGTGAGGCAAATGCAAACACATTTGAAAATAGCATGGTAGAGTTTTCATCAATTCTTGCAATGGCTGAGGTGGTTCCTACATGTTGAAAACTCCAATTAACCCTTACCACACATGTACTCTTACACACATGTCTGTACTCTTCATGCAGTTGTGGGAGTCTCCATGCAGATCTCTCTTGCAGCTGACAATACACAGTCTCCAGAAACACACTCTTTGCACACACACAGCAGCTTCTGCTACACTCCCATGTGTAATAGTCAGCTCAGTGTGGTGTTTCAGATAGCATTGTGTAACGCAAACAGATTCAAAATCACCAAGGCTCATTTCCTTTGCTCTAGTCTAATCAGTCACCCTCTAACACATGGTCATGGTCTCAAGGAGCTGTTAGGACATGTGCTCCTTTCTGCCTGTGTAAAGTAGAAGGAACATGTGTCAGGCTGTTACAGAAATGATCATTTGCTCTACCCCAGTAGTAAATGTGCTTTCAAATTGCCAAAGGAAATATCGCTTTCTGCCTAGAATCAGACCATGAGTCTGTGTGCACACAGGAATTGTTGTCAGCGTTTTAATTTGTGTTGCTGTTGTTCTGTAAAACTTGCACATTCAGGAAAGGCCCAGCTTGTTTTCTTCCAATTTGTTGGTTAGCACTCAGCAGAAATCAGTATCTCAAAAATGTAAGGCAAATGCAAACTCATTTGAAAATAGCATGGTAGAGTTTTCATCAATTCTTGCAATGGCTGAGGTGGTTCCTACATGTTGAAAACTCCAATTAACCCTTACCACACATGTACTCTTACACACATGTCTGTACTCTTCATGCAGTTGTGGGAGTCTCCATGCAGATCTTTCTTGCAGCTGACAATACACTGTCTCCAGAAACACACTCTTTGCACACACACAGCATTTTCTGCTACACTCCCATGTGTAATAGTCAGCTCAGTGTGGTGTTTCAGATAGCAGTGTGTAACACAAACAGATTCTAAATCACCAAGGCTCACTTCCTTTGCTCTAGTCTAACCAGTCACCCTCTAACACATGGTCATGGTCTCAAGGAGCTGGTAGGACATGTGCTCTTTTCTGCCTGTCTAAACTAGAAGGAACATGTGTCAGGCTGTTACAGTAATGATCACTTGGTCTACCCCAGTAGTAAATGTGCTTTCAAATTGCCAAAAGAAATATCGCTTTCTGCCTAGAATCAGACCATGAGTCTGTGTGCACACAGGAATTGTTGACAGAGATTTAATTGATGTTTCTTCTATTTTGTAAGAGTTTGACTCGTAGGAAAGGATCAGCTCATGTGATAGGATTTGAAAAGTTTTTAAAAAGAAAATGTAATGAATTTAAATTACATAAAGGTATTTTTTTTTAGTTTTTTGCAGGTATTGGTGAGCAACAGTGAAAAAATATAAAGATGTCTATAAAGTCCAGAAAAAGAAAAGAAAAGAAACAACAACTATATTTGAAGACGACTGATAAAAAAAAATAGGAGGCGAAGCACGTGTTGGAAAACAGAAAAAGTCTTCTGGTAAGCAAACTAAAGAATTTTTAAAAAATATCTTCAAAAAAAATGATCGAAAGATACATTCAAACAGTGTTACAAGTACAAAACTACAACAGAGTCGACAGCAAAAACAAAATGCTAATATAGACTCAGAAGTTAGGAAGAGTGACGGAAAATAGATTTTAAAAACATTCGTCGAAAAATGTTTCAGAGAAGAGTGATGTTAAATTTGCTGAAGGATGTGAAAAAATATTTAAAAAAACAAAATTTTATAAGAAAAAGAAATTTATTGAAAGTATTGCTACCAAGGCATTAGAAATAAAAAAAAACTATTCATTTTAATTTTGAACAGGATGCGTAGATTAGATAAATTAGTGAATGCAATGAAGTCACAAAGCAAAAGGAAAAGAGAAGTCAAAAAAAAAACTTTTGTAAAGTGTTCTTAGGAGAATGGAAACATAGTTCAAGTACTGAACCATTTTTTAATGAAGAGAGTTATCTTCAAAGTAATAGTTTGTTGCATGCAGTTGACACCAATGGTAGAGCTTATGAAGTTAAGTATGGTTGTGTAATGGAAAAGGAGATAATGGTTCCAAGAAATGAGGAACAAGTGATGGCTGATGAGGTTATGGGAAGACGTCCTAAAGCCCCAGTGTACACTTGGAATTGTAGTAGTATTTGTACTGTGCATCAGGAATCTATTGATAAATTACGTGACTTTCTAAGAGAATATAGTAAAAAGAGTGTTAAACAGAAAATTAAGGTGCTTCAAAGACTAGATCCATGCAGAGTGAGAGAGAATACTGGTTTGCAAGGACATTCTCTGGCTTGTCTATCTAGGAAAGTGTGTCAAAGTGTTTTTCACCATTTTAGGATGCTGGCTGTTCATCATACTGAAATGAGAAAGTTTGTGAGAACATTGTATTTTGCTAAAAGTCCAGCACTAAAGTTAAATGAGTTGAATAATGCTCTGTTCCGTGGATCTGTATCAGATGTAGTGAAGGTTACTGGTGAGATTCAGTTTTGTTACTTTGGTCCAGAACAAGAAAGTGCAGAAAATGACACAGTTATTGATGAAAATGTGGAAGAGAATGTAGAACTCACTGTTAGTAAAAATTTTGATGATGAAATGCCAAAATTTGCTATCATCTCTAATGAAAAACCAAATATTACTTGTATATGTTGCCGGAGAAGCCATTACAAAAATCAAACAAGGAATGTTGATCTGTATAAAAAAAGTGAAAATGAAGATAATTATAAGTGGAAAGATTTTGGCACATATATATTTCTGGAAAATTGTTTTGATTTGGGTGAAGATCAGCGTATTTGTAAATACTGTTATAACAAGTTAGAAGAAAATAGAATGCCAGCTAGAGCTGTACATAATAATTTAGAATTGGTTGATATTCCTCCAGAACTTTCTGATTTAAATACGTATGAGTCTATACTCATTCAATGTGTCCATCCGTTTCAGACCATAGTGCGTATGGAGCCAAAAACTGGTAAATTACCTCCTTCGGATTTACAAAGAGGTTTAAAAGGAAGAGTTGTCTATTTGCCATTGGATTTGAAAAAAAACTATGGAAACAATTGATGCAGATACTTTGGAAACTGAACCATTAGTTATTCTGGTTAATGGTGTACCTACAAAGAATAAGAAAATTTGGCAGGAGCTGGTGGATGTACGAAAAGTACAAAGAGCAAATTTGTATTTGAAAAATAATAATAAATGGTATGAAGCCATTTATATGGATGAAGATGAAGAAGAAATACTAGAAGACACAGGAATACCAACTGGGCAACTTGAAAAAGTGGATACGTCAAAAGAAGAAGTAATTTATGAATATTTCAGCATACATCCTCTACATTCTAAAGAAGTTATGGGAAACGCTATTGATCTGTTTCAGATGAAGAAAGCACAAGGAACTCCCGTGAGTGTATGGGAGGAGAGCTTGGAAGCTCGTTGTTTTCCCCAGCTGTTTCCTACAGGAAAAGGAGGACGATATGATGAACGTCCAGTATAGATTGCTGCTTCTGAGTATCGGACTACAAGACTATATGCAGAAGATCCGAGATTTCGTCAAAGTATTCCTTATTTGTTCCATCTTTTATTTGAAAGTGACTTGTCAGCACTATCTTATGCAGTAAATCACATTTTGAAAACTGGAGTACATCTACGTAATGTGACTGCAAAGGATTTTATGAACAAAGTGCAACAGCGAGATGATCATTTGGAATCTCAATTGATCAATTTGATGGCTTGTCAGCGTGGGACGAATGAATATTGGTACCGACGCCATGGAGAATTGAAATGTATGTTACGGAATTTAGGAACTCCTACATGGTTCCTTACCCTAAGCTGTGCTGAGTACGCTTGGGATGATCTTCTGGATTTTCTTCGAGAGGCAAATTCAAATATTGAAAACATCCAATACAAGACAGCAGGTGAATTGTGCTCATTGGATCGGGTTAATGTTTGCAGATATTTCAATCATAGATTTGAGGCTATGATGTCCTTCATCTGCAATAAAAAAAATCCACCTCTTGGAGAAGTTGTGGATTTCTTTTGGAGAAAAGAGTACCAAGCCAGAGGTGCTTCTCATATTCATATGCTGTTGTGGATCAAGGATGCTCCAAAATTTGGAACAGATTCTGATGATGCAGTTTTAAGTTTCATCGAAGGATATGCAACATGTGCTATACCTAAAAGCACAGAAGAGAAAAATTTAAAAGAGCAAGTTTTACGTTTCCAAAGTCATCGGTGTGGAAAATACTGTCGACGGAAGTACAAGAGTAAAGATAAATTCTACACAAAATGTCAATTTGGATTTCCACGACCTGTTCTTTCAAAAGGAAGAGTAAACAGTTTTATGTCAGCTGTGCGACATACCATTACAAGAAAATTGCCTAAAAATACCTACAACCTAAGAAGAAAAGAAGAATCAAAATATATAAATGACTACAACCCAGTCATTTTATCCATGTGGAATGCTAACATGGATATTCAGTATGTAGCTGACAATTCTATTGCTGTTGCTCGGTATGTCACATCTTACATCACTACATCGTTTCAGTTTAAAGATGTTATCGCATCGAGAAATTGGATCCTACGAATGCTCAGATAGGTTATCATCTGCAAGTCTGTACTCAAAATACAGAAGAATAATTTGGGCAAGTTTAGGCCTTGTAGGAATGCGAAATCGGGTACTGAAATCTATTCGAGAAATTGAATATTTAGCAGAGTTCGAACCAGAAAGTACAGACATTTTAAGAACAAACATGTTGGACACATATTATCCACAAAGAAGTCATCACCTTGAGAACATGTGTCTCTAT
Source organism: Triturus cristatus (assembly GCF_964204655.1). Lineage (NCBI taxonomy): Eukaryota > Metazoa > Chordata > Amphibia > Caudata > Salamandridae > Triturus > Triturus cristatus. Next base: position 1,645,940,679 of record NC_140589.1, on the reverse strand, counting down.
GAAGTGCTGCAGAACTTTATTTTTAAACGGAATGTCACAGAAGATATCAACAATGGAAAATATAAAGCCATTGGTGAGGAAGGATGTTTGGTGAAGCAAACAAAAGGAAGTTTGATAAATCACCGGAAGCTGAGTTGCGACACTCCTGATAAAAAGGAATTTTACTACTTGGCACTTTTGCAGCTGTTTAAACCATGGCGTTCAGAGGAGGAACTACTTGGAGAATTTCAGAGCTATGAAGATTCCTTCAATGCTAGCAAAGACAGCGTCAAATACAGTACTTTCACAACTTATGTTCAAATGTTAAATGAAGAAATTGAACAAGAAGCAACAATTGCAGCTGAAGTAGCTAGAGACAGTTCTCAAGACAGTCAAAGTTCTGGGACATTCAGTCAAGATCCTCTAGGACAACCGATCATCGAAAATGAAGCAGCAATAGCTATGAACGAAGTGGAAACAGCTATGAATCAAGCTCAGGAAGATTTAGTAGACTTAACATATTTGGAGGAGCAACTGAATGAAGAACAAAAACAAATTTATGAAGAAGTCAGAGAAAAAATTGATCACGGATTACTACATGAAAATAAAGAGTGCTCATGCACATCTTTTGAACCAATGAGAATGTATGTAAGTGGACAAGCAGGAACTGGAAAAAGTTTCTTAATTAATGTAATTAGAAGCTACCTACAGAAGAAAATGGATTCCATTTTGTCTTGTGTTGTTACTGCTCCAACTGGGTTAGCAGCGTATAACATCAAAGGAGTTACCTTACATCGTTTGCTAATGTTACCAGTAGAGCATGAGAACAAAATACAGTACCACAAACTAGCAGGAGAAGCATGCTTGGAAGTTTCAAGAGTATTGAAGAAAATGAAAGTACTGATTATTGATGAGGTAAGCATGGTATCAAACTTAATGCTTGCCTTTGTGCATTTAAGAATGCAGCAAATTCTGAAGACAGACTTTGACGTCTTATTTGGAGGAAAACACGTCATAGTTTTTGGAGATCTTTTGCAACTTACTCCAGTTAAAGGACAACCGGTATTCCATACACTTACACATGAAGACACGAAAAAGTCATTAGGAAGTATAGGCAATGTAAATATTTGGACATATTTTGAGTATAAGGAACTCATTACGAATATGAGGCAAGCCAATGATGAGGACTATGCAAGTATTCTGAAAGATATAAGAATTGGACTACTCACAGAACATGGCAGAAAAGCATTACAGAGTCGATTGCTGAGTAATTTGTTTCCTAACAGAACAAATAGTTCCAGAGAAAATATACAAGGAAATTGCGGAAAAAAATACTGTAATCTGCTTAATGCCAACACTACATGAATGCTCTGTATTCAATGAAGAACTTTTGAAATTGGAAAATGAAGAGATCATAAAACTGGAAGCTGTGGATAAAATGGAACATGAACGAATAACTGTTATATTGACAGGCAAATTGGGTACTAAATTGGATTCTCTGGAGAAAAACATTTCAAAAACAGCTGGTTTGGAAAAGAATCTTTATGTGTGTATGAACTGTAGAGTAATTTTAAGACGGAATTTGGATGTAGAGAAAGGTTTAGTGAATGGAGCTATGGGAAGAGTTGTGGGTTTTATTAATTACCAGAAAAAAGTTGGAATTGAATGTTTAAAAATAAAATTTGATCAGATACAAGAGGTTAAAGACATTTGTCGTTGTTCAGTTCGTTTCTTGCTTGTGAAAGACTTATATGTGCGTAGGAAGCATATGCTGTAACTATTCACAAGTCTCAAGGATTAACTGTTGATAGTGCTTTTGTAAACATTGGATCTAGTGTGTTTAAAGAAGGTATGGCATATGTTGCTTTGTCACGCGTGAAACAATTATCTGGTTTATTCATGATAGACTTTGATGACTCAAAAGTAAGTGCTGATGCAAACTGTGTAAAGGAGTATAATAGATTAAGAAGAAGCTATGCTCCTCATTTAGGTCAGTATCCTGTGTTTGAAAAACGTGTTGTTTGTCGGAAAAGGAGATTTGAGGATATCTGTAATGAGGGTGTACAGAAGAGAAAACAAAAAGATAGTGATGTGACTGCAAGCAAAAAGAAAAAGGACAGTGTGGAAGAGGTTGTTGGTTGTCATTTTGAAAATAGCTCTGGTGTCAACTGCTACGCAAATGTAGTGCTGAATGTTGTATTTTATCTTGAATTTTTGCAAGAGCAGATAACACTAAATCATGAAAAAAGATTCTGTTCTTTGCTGAGTCTCCTCTATGAGAAGCTGAGTAATGATAAAACTAAAATAGAAAGTGCTTCTGATGTTAGAAATCTTTTAGATGTATGTTCTGGACGTACACAGTTTACACAAAATGTCCAGCAAGATGCACAGGAATTCTTGATGTATATCCTGATGGTACTGGAAGATGAAGGGGTAGAAGTAGAAAATGTATTTGGTGTCTCTTATAAATGGGAACATTGTTGTGATAACTGTATGAACACAAGCAGTAGTAATGTTGATTCTGAAAGGTTCATATATTTACCATTACCAGAGAGTAAAACAGTGACTTTTAGTAAATTAGTTAAAGATGCTAATCACAACATGGAATGTTCTCAATGTAAATCAGACATGTTGTCAACGTTATTTTTAAAGAAATATGGACAGTATGTAATTTTAATGATGCAACGTTGTAGAGCTAATGGTTCAAAATTGGACACTTTAATAAAGAAGTTTACAGGACAACAATTATCAATATCTGGAAAAACTTTTGTTGCTTTTTTTTTTTTTTGTTGTTTTTATTGGTTTTATTTCAACAATCAGTCAAGCTTAAGCAATGTAAGACAGCAAAAAAAAACATAATACATCAAATCAAGTTAGTGATTGGGTTCCAAATTTTTAAGCCTATCATTTTTTTCCTTATCCCCTTTAGTTTATACATGGCTATTTCAATATGATAGATACACAATAATTTGCATTGCCACTGATAAAAAGTTCATTATCAATCCAGCGGGAAGTGATGCAGAATCGAAATACAGACATACAAATAAAAAGAAATGCTTCTTCAGCCCTAGACCTTATCCCAGATTGGTCAGTTTGAATACCAAAAATTACCAATTTGGGGGATAATTTGACGACAATACCTAAAATATGATTGATAAAATATTCAATATCAATAATAAAGCGAGACAGTTTGGTACATTTAAAAAACATATGAATAGAGTCCGCATCCTCCTCCGCACAACAATTACATCTTGAATCTCCCCCAACCATCCATTTAGCTATCTTACCAGGGGAGTAATAAAGGTCAAAAATAGACATATAATGTTGGCTTTGAAGAGATCCGTTGAGAGGTACTTTCATAGATATTTCAATTGATCTTACCATATCGATATTTGATAAATCTAACTTCCTTTGCCACCTGTTCTCAACTAAAGAAAGATCGTCTTCAATTAAATTAATTGCCATTTGATAGACTGGGCCAACTATCTTTGTTTTCCTTATGGCCTCCAGAGTTTTATTAGCGTTCATACAAGAGTGCATAAGAAGACCTTTTGATGTTAAAAAGCTCAGAATCTGAAGATATTTAAAGAAATGATGTTGTGGTAAGCCAAATTGATTCTGCAGGGCAGTGAATGAGGAAAATTGAGAGTCTTGATATAGATCACCAAGAATCTGTAAACCTAATGAAGACCAAACTCTTATAATTTGATCGAGCGCTTAAGTGGTGTTATCTACCTAGGCTAAAAGGAGGCTGGGGAGTCCCGAACTTCCGGCTGTATTATTGGCTTATTCCTATAAGATCTATGGGTATACTTATTTTTTCAGATATTACCACTGAGAATTTCCTCTATCCATCTGTTTACGAACTGTTATTAGGTGAAATGGCCCCTCAATGTTTAGTTAAAATTATTGAACCCAGTTATTATAAGAAAACCAAATTTAAGATTATTATAGCATGTGCTGCAATTTGGCGACAATTTAACGGGAAATTTCTTGGTTTGGGCTCATTCAGCTATTATTCTCCTCTGCTTAATAATCCTGCGTTACCATCTGTGTTTCACGAAAAACTTTTGTTGCAGTTGCAATCATTTTTCATGATGGACCTTCTTTAACTTCTGGTCATTACACAGTTTATCTTAAATGTGAAAAAGGATGGACACTGTGTAATGATTCTCAATTGATTTTCAAGCAACGTTTGCCTTATGATTTACCCAATTGTTACCTAATTTTTCTGAAACCCAAATTTTAAATACTAACATCATCATTGGAAGAAAGCATTATTAAAATTTAAAAGGATTTAAATTGGATATTTCTCTCAAAAGAGAGTTTAAAATTATCATTTAGCCGTAAGGAAAGGTAAAACAAACAATTGTGGACTTCTTTGACAGATATTATTTTGGAAAATGTTCTTTTGCAACAAGGTTTACAGATGTTATTTTTTGGAAATTGTTATTCTTCTTAAAAGGTATTTTTAACATTTCTATTAAGGTATGTTTTAGTGAGGATACATTTGGGGCTTTTTTAAACAATCTTTCAGATTGGTTTTTTTTTTGCCCGCTGTTAAATGATGAATACAATTGATTTCACTATTTTCAGTGAAAATCAAAACATTCTGAAAACAGCAAAAAAAGGGCAAAAAATTGCTTTGCTGAATACGAAAAAACATGTACTGTTTAATAAAGTGTATTGTTGAATATTAATACTTTTTTCTTTTTTTCAGAACTAGAAAGAAAATTTAGAAGATGTTATTCAGTTATGTTTGCAATTAAATAAAAACATTTAATTCTAAATTATTTTTTTTGATGGTCAGGTAAGTTTAACATATCTGTATATGTCACTGGTTTCGTTTCATGCTTCCTTTTCTTCACCTCTCCTTACTCTACTTTTCTCATTTCTCTTCTCACTCTCTCTTCCTGCTTTACTACTCTTTTGTAACTCCCTCACTCCTTCTATACTACTCCCCTACCTTTACTAACTCCATCACTAATTTGTCATCCATGTTTCTTTTTCTGTATCCACATGTCTTAGTCTTTTTAACTGCCTAACTCCTTCTCAGTTGTTTGCTCTCTGTGTCTGTATCTGTCACTCTCGGTTTGTCTGTTTCACCCTTAATTTCCTTAACATCTCTGGGGCACATTTACAAGCCACCTGCGCCACCACTACGTCAATTTTCTTGACGAACTAGTGGCGCAGGGTGCTCCTCCATATTTACAAGGAGAGGATAAGCCTCTCTGTGTGTCTTTTCCTCTCCTTGTAAATACAGCCAATTCAAATGCAGCACTAAAATGAGCTATTATGTTTTTTGGGTACCTATACATAAATACTGATGCAGAGTTTAAAGAAGACTGTCTTCCGTTCATCTGTGAAATGTACACCATCTCTTTTTTAATTACTTTGCCACCCCCCTCTCTTTCTCAGGGAGTTCCTGAAGGTTTACTAAAGGTGAAAAAAAATGATTTAAAAAAAAAACATTGAGTGCGCGCTGGGTGCGCGCACTCTAAAAAAAAAAAAAGAAATAGATTCTAAAAAACAAGTTGTGGTGTTTTGATTTTAGGTGGCTCTAAAAAGAGCCCTTGGGTTAATGTAGGGACAGAGGAAGAGAAAAACGAAAAAAAAATAAGAAAATTATGGCCTCTCGCAAGGATGCTCCTCACATTTTCTTTGAATCAGATCAATACTGCTCACACCCAAAGAAATAAGAAGACCACAATCCATGCAGTGTGTACTCATCCTCCCAAAACAAGGACGAATATCCAGAGGTGTGGGAGAAGGTGAAGGCACCACGGCAGAAGAAGTGCTTGCCTGAGCTGCCGAAGATGTGCTCGGCTGAGCTGCTGCAGATGTCGTCAGCTGAGCAGGTGGAGGGTTTGCTCCAGAAGCTCGACGAAAAGTCACTGGATGCATTACCTCAACGTGCCTCGTCATAGTATAAATACTAAAAGAATACTTCTTGTTAGGATTCCCACGTGACAAGACGCGCTGACACAGTTTGCAGGTGACCTTTGGTGCATTCACCTTCTTTTGTCCCTCTGGAAAAGTGAAAAACTGCCATATAAAGGAGTCTTTCTGCTTCCTCTGCCTCTGTCTCTCAAGAGTGTCCTGTTCACTCTCAGAAGATGGCTGCTGCTCTGCCATTGTATCTCAACACACAGATTAGCTCCTTCTCCTAGGGAATCAGAACTAACAATGAGGGGGGTGGGTGTGATTTTGGAACATTTTGGAACTACAAGTACTTTGAACCAATGAAAAGTGATGTTTCTTCATCACATGACTTGCCATGAGGGGATTGGGTGTGGTATTGAAACAATATGAAACTGAAAGTAATGAAAACCAATTAGAAGTGTTGTTTTATTCATCACATACCCCGAGGTGCGTGCACCGAGCAAGCTCCCTGCGCGCACGGTACAAATACGCATGCGCGAACGCGTATGCGCGCATGCGCTTACGTACTATGCGCGTACGTAACGCGCATACGCAGCACGCGCGTATGCGTAAACGTCAGCGCGCGCACTCTACGTGTATACGGAAGTGTACTGCGTGGAGTACGTACAACGCATGTAAGCATGCGTACGTACGCATGCGTACTAGGTGCGCGCTCCGAGCGCACAGTAAAACGTATGTATGCATACGTAAATAACGTATGCCGGAATTCATGAAAAATGTACGCAAACGTACTAGGTGCGCGCTCTGAGCGCGCACCCCAAGAATTTATATAAAAAAAAAAAAAGTGGAAAAACTTAATAGAAGATATTAACTATGCTGTTCAACTTTATCTTAATTAAAACTTTTAAAAAAAATGAGCCACACCAAATTAAAGGATACAGATAATATATAAATGTATACATAGGGAAGTTTTTAAAAAATAAATATTTAAAACATATAATTAAAAAATACAAAAATTAGCATTTAAAAAACCTTTGAAATTCACTGAAAAAACCATAGGTTTCACACACGTTATAGTTAGGAATTAGCATTTAAAAAACCTTGCAAATTCACTGAAAAAACCAGAGGTTTCACACACGTTATAGTTAGGAATTAGCATTTAAAAAACCTTGCAAATTCACTGAAAAAAACAGAGGTTTCACACACGTTATAGTTAGCTGGACATTTTACTCGTAAAAAACCAATGAAATTCCCCCGTTATAGTTAGTTCATCTAACTATAACTCGCGCGCCCGCAATCCACTGCTGATGACGTCACATATTACATCACTCATGACATGGTCAGTGACATCACTGATGACATCTCAAATGACATCACTGATGACATCACTGATGACATCATCCTTGTGATAGAGTAGCACATCTTCTCACACTCTAATATAACCTTTGATACACCGACTAAAAATTTAAGAGTTCCATTCTCAAAACCATACATACTGCAATACCAATAACTACATACCCAATTATTAACTCTTAGGTCTACATACACCTCCACACACTCACCTGTACAGTCACTCATACTTACAGTCACTTCATACAAAAGTATCATATGAATTTATACACACACATATATAGACACTCACACACTACCAATCATCCATAGAGGTGCTCTCACACTTACTCAATCATGCAAATAATCACACTCCCATTTACTCACCTAGGCAGTGAAACACACTCAAGTTCACTTACTCATAAAAATAGTATCACATTCTTACGCTCTTAGAGAATCATTGATACAAGCACACACTCATCCATACAGTCACTCTCACAATCACACACTCTCACATCTACCCACTTATATACTCTTACACGCATATATACTGACTTTCACATATGTAGTTAGTCACACATGTACCACTGAGATATACATTCAATCCCTAACACACCCATACATACACTCATCCAACCATACAGTCCCTCACAGATGCACTCTTAAAACCATGCACCCATAGAATCACTCACTCACACATCTATGCACAGAGCAACACACACCCTACCCACACAAACACTCATGAACCCATACAGATACTCACACAAGCAATCAATAACTCATATAGACACTCATATAGCTGTTCTCAAAACCATGCAGCCACTTATACACCAACATACAGACACATACATACATTTACACAGTTTACTCACTAGTCTGCAGTAAGATACATTTAATGACTAACTTAAAGAATCATGTTATGCACCACAGAAAATCATCCATTTACACACTTGTACACCCACTCATTCTTAAACAGGCCTTTCCCTATATATATTAAACATATTGAAATTTTTCAAAAACACATACTCACTAGATGATGTCATCAGTGATGTCATTTGAGATGTCATCAGTGATGTCATCAGTGATGTCACTGACCATGTCATGAGTGATGTAATATGTGACGTCATCAGCAGTGGATTGCGGGCGCGCGAGTTATAGTTAGCTGAACTAACTATAACGGGGGAATTTCATTGGTTTTTTACGAGTAAAATGTCCAGCTAACTATAACGTGTGTGAAACCTCTGGTTTTTTCAGTGAATTTGCAAGGTTCTTTAAATGCTAATTCCTAACTATAACGTGTGTGAAACCTATGGTTTTTTCAGTGAATATATATATATATATATATATATATATATATATTACCTACTGGCGGTCGCCAGTAGGTAGTTATAGTTAGGACCCCTTTTCCATAGGAAATCCGCAACATTCTATTTTGAATAACTTTGGCGCCGGTCGATGAATCCTCGCGAATTTCTCAAAATAGGTGGGGCGCTACGCTCCGCTCCTACCCTGAAAGTCTCGGGGGGATTCGTCAAGCGGGGGCTGAGATAAAAGGGGGGTCCCAAAACGCGTTTTTCCCATGCATTTTTCCATAGGACCTTTAGAACGAGCTACAGCCCGAACGGCTGAACAGAATTACTAGAAATTTGGCAGAGAGGTAGCCATAAGGTCAAGGAAGTGCCTTTTGCAGGTCTGGTGTAAATCTGTTCAGTATTTCCTGAGTAAATAGCATTTAAAAGCATATATATATGTGGGCGGAGCCTAACCACACATCTCATCCTGAGATCTGATTGGCTGTCAGCACTTCATCCAAGAAGTGTTGGCAGCCATCTTGGGACAAATATACATGATAGCACCTCATTAAAAAGCATTGCAGTTAATAGAAGGTTTTAAGACTTTAGTTACATTATAAATCATTTGTTGATGGTACCATACTCATTTTAGGAATTGTGGTATGTTCTAAGGTGATTTCACCATGTGAAAAAGCCTTCTGCTGGGATATCATGATTGAGAGAAAAATATTTTCTCATGCTTTTACCACAGAGGTTTGGAAGGTGATCTATAGGCTAAACTGAGAGCTTATTTTCTGTAAATTCACATTATCTTTCTCAGTCATGTGAGAATGAAGTCTGATATTCTCAGTAAAACATGTACATCCAACAAGGGCAGAGACTGTCAGTTGATTCCTTTGTGTTCTACTGCAGCTTCCCAGAGTGTTCCAAAGAACTACTAGAGCGCTAACAGTCCTACTTATGATAAACGTATGGCACACCTGAAGCCATCTTGCTTGGATTAAAGTGGTAACTCTTAAAACATTTAATTTAAAAAGGAACAAAATGAGGGGGTTCATTTTTCCATAAAAAGTATGATTAGTGCTGCAGAAAGAAAAATTAGGGCACATTTTGAGTGACTTCTCAAATCCTCTTCTATTTCATTAAAAAATTCTGACATGCAGACTGAAACATGCCCTTTCAATACCAGCAGCAGTTTTCCCTGGTGAGCAGTAGCTTTACTACAGTGATCTAATGAGCAAAAAGAGTGCTAACATTCTGAATTTATGGCAAATGTGTGACACATCTGAATGCCTTCTTGATGGAATCAAAGTAAAAAACTGAAAGTATTTCCTACTGAGGAGACTGCAGTAAATGAGGAAATTAGGAAACTTCATAACAAATAAGTCTCCCAAGATGGCCACCAGAGACAAAAGAGCCCAAATGTAGCCCAAATATCACCCAGATGTAGCCCAAGTATAGCCCAATGACAGAATGTCCCAGAATGTTCTTAAAAACAACTAGAGCGCTTACTGTCTTCATTATGACAAAAGTATGGCACACCTGAAGCCATCTTGATTGGAATAAACTGGTAACACTTAAAACATTTAATTTAAAAAGGAACACAATGAGGAGGTTCATTTTGCCATAGAAATTATGATTAATACTGAAGAAAGAAAATGAGGGCACATTTTGAGTGACTTCTCAAATCCTCTTCTATTTCATTAAAAAATTCTGACATGCAGACTGAAACATGCACTTTTAATACCAGGAGCAGACTTCCATGGTGGAGTAGTTTTACTACAGTGATCTAATGAGCAACTAGAGTGCTAACATTCAGAATTTATGGCAAATGTGTGACATATCTGAATACCTTCATGATGGAATCAAAGTAAAAAACTGAAAGCATTTCCTACTGAGGAGACTGCAGTACATGAGGAAATTAGGAAACTTCATAACAAATAAATCTCCCAAGATGGCCACCGGAGACAAAAGAGCCCAAATGTAGCCCAAAATCAACCAGATGTAGCCCAAATATAGCCCAATGACAGAAGTGTGCAAAACACTTATTATTTTGTGTTTTTGCAGTGTTATATAGTGCAGACTTGTCAGGTATTGGAGTGCTTTACATGAGCATTGGTTACATCACACAAGAACAAATTCATTTTGGTTGTAGACATGGGGAGACTAAGTGATTTGACCAGAATCACAGAATGTCGAGCTGAAGCAGAAACTTCAACCTGGTTCCCCAGTTGCAAAGTCTGCAGTTCTGGAAGTAACACCACATCCTCTCCCCTAAGTGCAACATTTAATCAAGTGGTCAACTGGATAAAAAAACATAAAGATAACAAATAATTTAAAAGTGCTTTGTCGCTATTTGAAAACTCAGAAAATATGTCCTTATTTTAGTCTTTTAGAGCACTAACCATAATTTTGATGCCAATAAGACCCTCTCATATATGTAATTTCTAAAGGAAATGCTCTAGGTATTACAGTTTTGATTACATCAAGATGATGTCAGGCGTTCCACACTTTTGTAATAAATATAGAATGTTAGCAATCTAGTTGTTCATTAGGAAACTGTTGAGAGGCAGAGGCCAGGGGCACGGACTCTGAAAATTGAAGGCAGGTAGGAGGGTGCAAAGGCAACAATTTAACCACACTGAGCAGGCAGGAAGGGCCGTGGAAGCACAACAGACTATGGAGGGCAGTGGAAAGGGGGGCAGGGGCAACAAACCAACAATACAGGACTTGCAAGAGAGGCTGTTGGAGGGAAGATCTATTACGGGTCAAGGAAGCTAGGGGCGGTCCCCAGATCCCCGGGAGCCACCACAGAACTGAGCAGGAGAGTGAGTCAGGGACAAAAGGGGCACCTTAATTTGAGCCGGGGTGCCTAGGAACGCTTGCTCCAAAAATGAAGAAAACAGACATATGAGACATGGAATTGGAGGCAGAATACAATGGCAGTTTAATGAGAAGATGCAACTTCAAAGAAACCGCAGAATAGAGACATAAAGTACAAAAAACAGAATCCAGATAATCATACAGCTGTCATAATATTCTCTGTATCTCAATTAATGTACTGACAGAGAGAGAGAGAAAACACATCTATAAATGCATCATGAGAAACAAGTTACACCAAGGAAAATGTTACCTAGGAACACTCACGTTTACTCTTAGAGCAAGCATTCCTGCAATTACAATACAAAATCTTTTAAATGCAAAAGTAAAGAGAACAATGGTTAAACATAACATGACATTTCATATAGGTAAAATAGAATAAGATACTTCAAGCAAAGCAGAGCAAGACATTTTAAGCAAAGGAAGACAAGAGCTCCCAGCTCTTGGAGAAAACCTGCACTGCCTGTTAACCTACATACAGACGGCGAGGTAGTCCGTCGATATCTGTGGGTGCTCCCTTTTTATATCATTTTGTGGGCTCCTTTGCACGCTACATCTACCTACGTATGCTACCCAAAAGCTTCGACTGCAGATTTTACCAGACATTTCGTCATTTACCCACTTAATGCTGACAATGGACTGGGTGAAAAGGTCAGTCTCTCAGGCCAATCGCTTATCGTAAGTTCCATAGAGCAAGCAGAAAATAATGGGTATTGTACGGGAATTCAATATATTCATGTCTAAAATCTCCTCAGTTCTCCTAACTTGACGCTCTGCGGTTGCCACTTCCTTAAAAGCGGGAAACCTGCCCAGGAAGCAAGTACCAGTCCAGGATGCAGCCTACTGTATGTCGACAGCTTCAGGGGGATGTTGAACTTTGATACCAAGCACGGAGCACTCGGGTAGGGTGGGGGCTACTAGTTTGGATCAGAAGGCCTCGCAGACCTGCCTTCAGACTGCTATACACTAAAATTGCAGAGCTATGGTCAATTTAACAAAGAGGCCTACATATTGAACAGAAGGGCCTACACAGGGGTTTTATGCTGGCTGAGTGGTAAGGATGTCTCAGGATAATTATATAGCAATACAGGACCCGCTGGTCAATTTAATACGGCCTACAAATGCAGCTGGCAGGGCAAGGACAAGGGTCTCATACTTCAGGTGTGGACAGAACGGGCCAGGGGCCCCCTGTGATACAAAATCTACCCTCCTTCAAGGCTGTGGCAATGTAATAGACCATTGTGGGCAGAAGGAAGAGGCAATGGTAGTACAACCATACATGCCAACAGACCCGATTCAGCCAGGAAACGTCCAATGTTTTTAAGCTCAAATGGGCTTTATTTGATCTGTCTCCTGTCTACAATATCCTCTTTTTCAATGTAACTCAAAGGGGAAAATCAATACCCCAGTTTTTTTTCAAAATCTCCCTCTTACCAAGTTCAAAATGTTCGCAAGTATGGTACATTGGATCATGGAAGGAAATGGGATAGGGACATGGACTTGGATAACAGAGGACAGGAGGGACATGGAGAGGTGCACCAAACTGACCCTGCAGGGCAGGCATCAGGGTTTGCAGCAGCACAATACACCACACAGGGCATGCAGGACGGGAGTGCAGCACAACAATCCATAGAAAGCAAGAGGGAGGGGACAGGACCATGCACATGGACAACAGAGAACAGAGGGGCAAGAGGCAATGGTAGCTAGCTGACCATAATGGACAGACAGGAGAGAAAGCTGCAGCATAACAGACCATAAAGGGCAGGAGGGACGGATCAGGGGCATTACAATGGAACAGACAAGCCAGGAGGGAGGGAGTAGGGCTGGGGGCAAGGGGGCAGGGCAGGAGCAGCAAGATAGCCATGGAGGTCAGGCAGGATGGGCACTAGAAGCAAGACACACCATGAAGAGCAACAGTGAGACTGTGATGGCATACACACAGACCATGGAGGGAAGGTGGGAGGGGGTCAGGGGCAGCTAACTGACCACACAGGGAAGGTGGGAGGGGCCATGGCAGCACAGAAGACCATGCATGGCAAGTGGGAGGGTTAGTGGCAGCACAATGGCTATGATGGGCAAGAAGGAGGGTGGAGGGGCATGCACAAAGGACAATGGAGGATAGAAGGGAGGGTCAGGACCTGTGCACAGACAAGAAAGTTCAGGGGAAGGGACCTCACAACAGACCACACGGGGCAGGCAGGAGGAGCAGTTGCAGCACAACAGACCAGGGAGGGCAGAAGGGTGTGGCAGTACAATGGACCATGTAGGACAGGAGGAAGCGGATAGGGGCATGGCATGTGGACAGGCAGGGTGGAGGTGGCAGGGACAGGTTACAGTCATCTGACAATGCTAGGCAGGTGGGAGGGGAGTGGCAGCTCAACAGAACACTCAGAGTAGATAGGAGTGGCAGGTCCATGGGACATGGTGGGCAAAAAGGATGGAGCAGGGGCATGCACAAAGACATCGGAGGGCAGGGGGAAGGAGAATAGGGGCAGCAAGCTAAGCACAGAGTTTAAGCAGGAGGTCAATGATGGGGCATAGAATTGGGCAATGGAGGGCAGGAGGACTGGACTGGTACATCATACTAAATTGAGGGCAGTGGCAGCACATCAGACCATGCATGGCAGGAGGGAGGAGGCTAGTCCATGGATTCACACAACAGAGGATAGGGAGGAAGGGGATGGGGCAGCAAGCTAACTGTTCAGAGAAGGCGGGTATTAGGAACTTTATTGTTTTTAAAACATTGTGTCTGTGCGAACTACTTAAAATATGAACAAGTATGCAGCATAATCTCACTTTTATTCAGGAAGAAGAGGACGTTTGTGACTGTGACTCCGGGCTCACTTGGCAGAAACACCCCCTGACCCTCCACCCCCTATCACAAAATGTAATGCCCGTGAAAAGGGTAGGTGAACACAGTGTTATATAGAACATAGTCCTGAGAGCACGATTGAAAATGAAAACTAGATATAGTGTATGGTATAAACTATGCACCAAAAAGTGTGATATAAGATGAACCGGGCGTGAAATATAATTTGCAATACATTGTGCGCAATGACAGATTCATTGGAGAGCGCGAGATAGCACAGGCACTAGCGCGTGCTATGCGATATGCGCCTTGGAGTGTAATATGCACAGGGCAGTGTTGTGTAACCTAACTAGTCTCTAAAGTTGTAATATAAAATATGTGCTGGGGAGTGTAACGTTGCATATGCACTGTGACAAATATATGGATCCCAGATTGTAATATGTATGGCATAGCACTGTGCGTTATAACATAGGCATCGAGAAAGGCACGTTAGATGGGGCAATATAACCCGTGCGAAGACAAGTGTGGCATGACATATTCACGGGGTGGTGTTACAGTGCACATGGGCTAGAGAGTGTCATAGCATATGCACTAGCTAGTGGAATACAACACAGAGGTGTGTGTCACTCGGCAGGCAATGGTGGGTGTAACACAGCATTGGGCTCTGTCAGGAGCACGCTGTGACTCTCAAGTGATGTTCGTCCCCTTTCCAGAGATTAAAATAAAAAGTATTACACATCCGGCAGTGGATGTGTGTTTTATTAACCGTGAGGGGGGTTTCTTACATAGTTTTGGTCGAATTCTTGTCGAATCCCCTTTGAATGGCTTGGTGTGCATGTGTATTAAATGTGCCCGTCAATAGCTACCCATGTTTGTATAAATAAACGACAAGGGTGTCTACCAGGATTAGGCACGGTAGGGCATCAGACATGTCAGAGCTTCACTAGTGGTGTAAATACATTCCACGTGGATTCATTGCATGCATAGTCGCCTTTTAATGAATATCACGCAAATCGTCATGGTGATAGGTACGTACGGTTTGTCCAGCATGTCCTAGGTGTGTCTATAAATATATATTTTTTAAAAATAATAAAAAACAGTGGCCGGCCCTGGGGATTGGGGTCAAAAAAATATAATTAGGAGACTGGCCCTGGGGGATGGGGTCATCAGGGCCAATAAATTAGAATAAGAAGGGGAACCAAACAGCCCCCCTTCTTAAAAAACTAAAATAAATAAAAGACTGGCATCGTGCCGGAGGCCATGCCCCCTCCGTGCAGCACTCTGCAAACGCGCCCCCAACAGGCATCTCCAGTATGCGCCAGGGAGCAGCGCTGCAGCCAGGTGTTCTGAGGCCAAGCCCCTTTTTACACCTCTCTGCAACGCAGCTCTGTGGCGCTTACTGGAGGTACCTAGTGGTCTAGTTTGACCCTAGGGACCCTTAGGATTCAGGGGGACTCTCAACTTAGAACAGCCACAGGGCGCGTTTACACAGTGGTGAAGGGAGGGGACGGGGCCTGAGGTGACGTGTGCAAACACGCACTATGGCATGTTTTAAATTGGGGATATAATTTCCCTTCAATACTGAGGGCCCCTGGGGGCTAACTAGCCCACCAAGTGCTTCCAGTAAGCGCCACTGAGCTGCATTGCAGAGAGGTGGTCCAGGCCGTGCCACTTTTTACACCTCTCTGCAACGCAGCTCTGTGGCACTTACCTAGTGGGCTAGTTGGACCCTAGGGACCCTCAGGATTCAAATGAACTTAATCTCCCAACTAAAAATGGACACAGGGCGTGTTTACACAGTGGTGAAGGGAGGGGACGGGGCCTGAGTTAATGTGTGCAAAAACGCCCTGTGGCCTGTTTTAAGAGGTAGTTTTAATCCCCATGCCCTATTATACACTAGGGGCTTACTGAGGAGGTCATGCTAATCACAGGGGGACCCCAACGCATAATGTTCCCTAGTGTATGTAGGTGTTTTCACTGTATTCTAAGTGTCTTTTAACATAGCACTGGCTCTAGGACTGGTTAGTCAGACTCAGTTACCACCAGTATCCGTCTGAAAAAGTTGAGGGTACAGGATGATTTTGCAACAAGGCTTCTTTCTGCTCTTCTTTTTGTTCTTTCTGCACGTTATCCTTCTTCCTGCACTTATCTTCGTATTTGAGGACTTCTGTTGCTTCTTTCTGCACTTCTTTTGTTTCTTTCTGTGCATTTTTTCTTCTTTCTTCACATGTCCTATCTCTGTAGGCATAGTTAGAAATTAGCATTTAAAAAACCTTTGAAATTCACTGAAAAAACCATGGGTTTCACACACGTTATAGTTAGGAATTAGCATTTAAAAAACCTTAGAAATTCAATGAAAAAACCAAAGGTTTCACACATGTTATAGTTAGCTGGACATTTCACTCGTAAAAAACCATTGAAATTCCCCCGTTATAGTTAGTTCAGCTAACTATAACTCGCGCGCCCGCAATGCACTACTGATGACGTCACATATTACATCACTCATGACATGGTCACTGACATCACTCATGACATCACTGATGACATCTCAAATGACATCACTGATGACATCACTGATGACATCATCCAGTGATTGTGTGTTTTTATGAAAATTATATATTTTTTATATTTATGTACATCTCAAGGTCAAAGGAAGAATAAATGGGTATATAAGTGTCTAAATGGATACTTTTTTTGGAATTTTTTTTGTGTAACTGACTGTTTAAGTGTATCATAGTGAATACATGGCTTACTGAGTAATCTTTAAATATTTAAATATCTGTATCAGTTTCTTACTTTGTGTATAAGTGGCTGCATGGGTTGGTGAGTAGCTACATGAGTGTCTATATAGGTTATTAGTTGGTTTTTTATCACTATGAGTGTCTGAGTTTCTGTATGGTTCGGTGGGGGGTATTACTTAGTGCATAGGTGCATGAATGAGTGACTCACTGTTTGTATGTGTTGAATACAGCATGTGTGCAGGACTGTATGGGTGAATGAGTGTGTGCATGGGTGTGTTAGTGAGTGAATGACTGTCTCAATAGTGTCTTTATGAGTAACTACATATGTTTTAAACTAGTATATGTGACTATTGGTGTATATAAGTGAGTATATGTGAGAGTGAGAGATTGGAAGAGTTCCTGTATGAATAAGTATGTGTTTCTATAAGTGATTG
This sequence comes from Triturus cristatus, assembly GCF_964204655.1. Taxonomy (NCBI): domain Eukaryota; kingdom Metazoa; phylum Chordata; class Amphibia; order Caudata; family Salamandridae; genus Triturus; species Triturus cristatus. Next base: position 1,645,923,332 of record NC_140589.1, on the reverse strand, counting down.
TTTAAAAGAGTAAGTATATGTAAGTTTCTGTAGAAGTAAGTGTGGTGGTGTGTGTATAACTGTATATGCAAGTAAATGGATGATTGATTCTTTATTAGCATGAGTGACTATGTGTGTGAGTTACTCTATGGATGAGTGGCATTGTGTAACGGGATGTACAGGTGTATGAGTACATATGATGAGTGAGTACATGTATGAGTGACTGTAGAGGACTGTTGGTGAATTACTGTATGTGTATGTGGTTCTTAGAATTACTGAATAGGTTGTTGTAATTGATATTGATATGTTCATTATTTTGAACATTTTAGTTTCTATTTTTGAATGTGTGTTTCAATGGTTATATTAGGGGGAGAGGAGGTCTGCCACTCTATCACAAGGATGATGTCATCAGTGATGTCATCAGTGATGTCATTTGAGATGTCATCAGTGATGTCATGAGTGATGTCAGTGACCATGTCATGAGTGATGTAATATGTGACGTCATCAGTAGTGCATTGCGGGCGCGCGAGTTATAGTTAGCTGAACTAACTATAACGGGGGAATTTCAATGGTTTTTTACGAGTGAAATGTCCAGCTAACTATAACATGTGTGAAACCTTTGGTTTTTTCATTGAATATATATATATATATATATATATTCACTGGAAAAACCATAGGTTTCAGAGACGTTATAGTTAGAAATTAGCATTTAAAAAAGCTTTGAAATTCACTGAAAAAAGCATAGGTTTCAGAGACGTTATAGTTAGAAATTAGCATTTAAAAAACCTTAGAAATTCACAGAAAAAAACCATAGGTTTCAGGGGTGTTATATTTAGCTGGACATTTCACTTGTACAAAACCATAGAAATTCCTCCGTTATAGTTAGTTCTGCTAACTATAACTCGCGCGCCCACAATGCACTGCTGATGATGTCACATATTACATCATTCATGACATGGTTTTGTACGAGTGAAATATCCAGCTAACTATAACACCCCTGAAACCTATGGTTTTTTCTGTGAATTTCTAAGGTGTTTTAAATGCTAATTTCTAACCATAACGTCTCTGAAACCTATGCTTTTTTCAGAGAATTTCAAAGCTTTTTTAAATGCTAATTTCTAACTATAACGTCTCTGAAACCTATGGTTTTTTTCAGTGAATTTCAAAGGTTTTTTAAATGCTAATTTTTAGGTGTAATAGTAGTTATACCTATTTTCTTGTACTGATTTTCTACAGTTTTTTTTACTGTTTATTTATAAATATTTTATTCATTAAATAACATTATATATTTTATTCTGTAAATTGCAAAAAATGTAAAAAAATTAAAACTGAAATATTGTTCAATTTTTTTTCGGAGTCGTGCACCCAAAGCGTACACATCACGGTGGGTGCGCGGATTCTAGCCGCCATTTTAGAAACGTCGTGAAGGATCCGCGTACGGTGTGCGATGGCTGCGTGTTTTTTCAGTTACATCATATACATTTAATATTACGTGATGTGCGCAATTGGTATGCGACCAGTCCGCGACTCCTGCTCCCGCGCATTCGCGACACATGCTCATTATGGTATGCGACGCTTGCACTGTGGCGGGTCCTGCGTGATGTCATATACGTGCTGGGGCGCGCTGGGTGCGCGACTCCCGCAAATTTCTTTTATGTTCTAAAATGATATGTATGTATGTTTAATATACATATTAGGGCAAGAGACTATCTAAGATATTCATAAAAATAATATATTTGTTCTTATAATAAACTTATATTATTTTTAATTATATTTTTGCGAAGTCGCGTCGGGTGCGTGCTTCGTAGGCGCAGAGTGCGCGGATCCCATGTGACCCAAAAAAAAAAAAAATTCATTGGTTCATAACATTTCCCACTGTAACTCTTGAAGGACCCCACCCATTTTAATCAATCTTGTTGGAGCATCTTTAGAGAGACATCTCTTTTCCTACAAGATCCCTTTTTGCTTGTTTTTTTTGGTGTTTTTCAAAAAAAATCAAACAAAATGACATCTGGACAGCAGCAGGAGGAAGTATCTTCTGAAGAAGAATTCTTGCAGGAGGCACCACGTCCACAGAGGCCGGAATCTGTTGTGTGGAAATTCTTCACTTTTCCACCTGGAGAGAAGAAAGTAAGAGCGAGAAAGGTGATGTGCAAAATTTGTGACTGAGTCCTGTCAAGAGGCAGTGAAAAAAAATACTCTTTGGCACTGCTTCTATGTACAAGCATCTCCGGACCAGACATCCTCTCAATCTTGCTCGGGAGGAAATTAGGCGAGCTGCTTTGAACCCCTCACCTGCTGTGGCAAGTACATCTGGAGCGTCCTCAGGAACACCTGCAATGAACATTAGGCCAGAATTCGCCTTTCTCGAGCAACACTGCGTGAAGTGTAAGAAACTTAAATGCTTTTGTGAGCAGTTGGTGGATGCAGTTTGTGCTGCGCAATGCAACCATCGTTGTTAATTTTTTTGTTTTTGGAATGATAAGTAATTCCAAATGTTTCCTGTTTTACTCGTTCTTTTTTTTGTTCAATTTTTGAAAAAACAAAAAAAATACAAAATTGTTCAAAAAAATAAAAGAAAAATGCAAAAGAAAAAAGAAGAAAAAAAAAGTTCTTAACAGAACTAAAAAACAAGCCACAGTGGTAGGGACAAATTGCGCAGAGAAATGTATATTCGTTCTAAGTGTAAAAATGAACCCTTGCTACTAGGTTAACAATGCGACAACCACTAATGCCGTAATCTCGGTAAACCAAGTCTACCCCAACGTGTTGACGTGATGATTTGAATTTAATAATAAATCGACGTACAGATAGCCAGCAACTGCTAGGAGTAGAAAATGATTAATTATATAGTAGAATGTTTCACATAGCAGGTTTTTATTGTCTTTATATATTATCTTGATTATTCGTTTATGATATGGCGCACGATGGAGACATAATAATAGTAATTTGGGTCGTCATTTAATTGGACTACTAATCCCAATACAAGAAGGCGCTCGTTGTTGACGCCGAGCTAACGACAGTCTATTGAGATTTAGGTTGTAAATCAACCATTCTAAGATGGCGCCCAGCGGGGACATGAGAACAGTACGTGTTAGTCCGTTATCCAATTGGACTATTTATTTCCACTCTAAGATGGCGCCGGTTGCAGACGCCGACATAATGAAACGCGGTCGCGATACAAGGCCGGTTTGAATACTTTTAGGTAAGCGCTGGTAACATTATATTTGATAATATATGGTATATTGACTGCTAGCTATGATAATGCAGTTGGACATGACATAGGCGCTTAATGGGGCTCACTATTTGCTTTGCGAATATATGATAGGATACCCCATATGGGTAAGACATTATATCGACATCAAGATCTCTCCAGGCAGCCTGCTGACTAGATAAACTTTTTTTACTGACAAATGACGATAGTTATTTCAATTTGAGTTCGTGGTTTATTAGATTATGATGTTATATTCTGGTATTATTTTACTTCAGGGAACATATTTATCAATAGCGCCGAATACCACAGATCGGTTAATGGGAAGATATAGGACCGATCTTAATACTTATAGATAAGCGCTGCTCATATTAGAACTCATTACATATGGTTCACCTATCGCCTGAAGTATATAGTCTAATTGGACAAGGCGTAGTAGCTCAATAGGGCTAAGTAATTTGTTTCGTGTTTATGTGACAGGATACTAAACACCATACTGATATTAGGCTCTCTCTTGGCTGTTTGTTGTCGAGATTACTATAAATTTATTTACCATTTGACGATAGTCATTTCCTTTTTATGTTCATTCGATTAGCAGATAAATATACTATCGCCTGGTATTTTTCTTTACCTTAAGGTACAAAGATCTACTAATAGTGCGGAATACTACACATCTGTATAACGTGAAGAATTCGAGTTAAGTCCACTTCCTGGAAACTACCGGTACGCCTTTATTGTATATTTAAGCTATCGTCTAACAAGGAAATCCAATTGGATCATAATAACTTAAGACGATATTTTTTTGTTTACTAATTTTAGCTCATGAAATGCAACATTAGGTTTTGGACCTAATAGTTAAAGCCCTTGATCATACCTTATATAGGTGAGTTCATACTCCGTTTACGACTTAGCACAGTGGTACTGTCTTAAACAGTAAGAATACACTTGGTGCATACTATAAACTTATGGGTTTTGCCGCTAACTAGGAGATTAGTAGTTAAGATAGCGGCTTTGTCTTCAGGCTTATATAGCCTTGTTTATTTCTTTCTTCACTACGATTGGTTTGTCTTCAGGTTCTTTTCTTACAAACTATTCCCCTTCAGGTGTTTCACTTCCTTTCCTATATTCACGGAATAATTTCTACTTTTCGGTGAACACACTATATCATAATTCTAGCTCCGATCATCACTTAAACCTATTAGGTTATCCGGCACCATAAACTGTATTCTCAAAACTACAGCTCACTATGTCAATTCAGATGTATGAATTTTGCTCAGCGATAATGCTTATGTATTTTGGTTATTATATACTTTTGTTTGCCTGCAGCCCTGATGAAGTCCATGACGTGATATAGTCAGGACGAAACACGTGTTGGCTGACAGGGGGCTCACATCGAAGAAGCTCTGTCAAAGAATAAAAGACAAGACTTGAACAACTGAAAATAATTTGGAAAATATTCTTTTTGTTGTGTACTATCACCATTACTTGGACTTTACTTTAGAACCCTATTGCTCGGTTGCAAAAATTGTTGTTGTTCTTAACAGAACTACCTTATGTGGTTAAAGAAAGAACTATAATTGCAAGGTAATGTGTGAAAGTTTGGTTGAATATATGTATACAGCATGATTGACTGAAAGAATGCATTAGTAGTGTATGATGAATTTATAGGTTAAGCTTTATGAGGAAGTACTGAAGCGTGACACTGCAAGCTCTTTAGCTGCATTGCACTGTGGCACTTCCGAAGCACAGGGATGTGACATGTGTACATGAATATGTTGCAACTCTGTGCTTCCCTCTGCACTGCTGCACAAACTGCAGCGATGCTGTGACACAGGCACCCCTGCACCATGGTGCAAGGATGTCTGTGTCGTGTGGAGATTGTTTTTGTGCAGGAAGGGACACCTTCCTGCACAAAAACAATCAGTAAAGGCATTTTCCTCTTTCAATGTATGCTGTGGAATGCAGCATGCATTGAAAGAGGAAAAAATGAGGAGAAATGAAAACAATTCTCCTCGTTGCGCCTTGCTACACCAACTCTAGGATGGCGCAGCATTCACACACATCTCCAGATTTACGATTTCTCATAAATCTGGAGATGTGTCTTGTTCTATGGGTGTTGCATGGGAACAACCACAGCAACACCTATGGGACGCCCCTTCAACGCAAAGTTCTGTGTATGAAGGGGTCGTATTTACAAGGAGAGGAAAAACCACGCAGGGTGGCTCTTCCTCTCCTTGTAAATATGAAGGAGGGCCTGGCGCCATCACGACGTTACAAAAAGTGATGTACTGGTGGCGCAGGGTGCTTGTAAATCTGTCCCATAAGTGCTTAGATATTGGCAAACTTGTACAATAAGAACATAGTGCTGGATGAGTGATTGAAGAATTGCATGAGACTGACAGGAGGTATCCTACGCTGCATGGGCACTACTTCAGTATTTAATGGAGTGGACCAATAGTATGTATCTGCTTAGAGATTTGTAGGGATTATGCACAGAATATTTTATGTGTACTTGTGTTGGTGCCTAGCTCATTTAAGAAGAATACCACTAGTAACTGGAATGATGACAGTGCTGCAAACAGAGTGAACACTTAATTTATAAGTGCTTACGTATCGGTGGAGTGATAGGATAAGTAGATAGTGGTAGATAAGTGATTAAAGAAGTGCATGGGACAGACTGGACGATTCCTACACTGCATGACTACTAATTGGGTATTTAGAAGAGTGTATCAATAGTTTGTAGCTAGTTAGAGGTCTGCTTGAATAGTGCGCAAAATATTACAGATATACTTGTGTTAGTAGCTAGGCCATTCCATAAGTTCATGACTAGTAACTAGAATAATTACAGTATTACGAACAGAGTGTATAGTGAATTTATAAGTGCTTAGGTATTGGTGGAGTAATAGGATAAGTAGATAGTGCTGGATGGGTGATTGGAGAAATGCATGGGACTGACAGGAGGATTCCTACACTGCATAGGTATTAACTGGGTATTTAGAAGAGCGTATCAATAGTTTGTAGCTGGTTAGAGGTGTGCATGCATAGTGTGCAAAATATTGTACCTGCACTTGTGTTTTTGACTATGCCATTCCTTAAGTATACGACTAATAACTGGAGTAATTTCAGTGTTGCAAAGAAAGTGCGTGCTGAATTTATAAATGCTTAGGTATTGGTGGAGTGATAGGATATGTATATAGTGCTGGATGGGTGAATGGAGAAGTGCATTGGACAGACAGATGGACTCCTAGACTGCATAGGTACTAACTGGGTATTTAGAAGAGCGTATCAATAGTATGTAGCTGGTTAGAGGTCTGCATGCATAGTGTACAAAATATTGTACCTGCACTTGTGTTAGTGGCTAGGCCATTCCTTAAGTATATGACTAATAACTGGAGTAATTTCAGTGCTGCAAAGAGAGTGCATGCTAAATGTATTAGTGCTTAGGTAGTGGCAGAGTGATAGGATACGTAGATAGTGCTGGATGGTTGAATGGAGAAGTGCATGGGACATACAGAAGGATTCCTAGACTGCATAGGTACTAACTGAGTATTTAAAAGACTGTATCAAAGCTATGTAGCTGATTAGAGGTCTGCGTGCATAGTGCACAGAATATTGTAGCTGTACTAGTATTGGTGTGTCTATGGTTTCGAGAATGGTAGTCTGTATTTTAGGGTGTGAGGAGGTGCATCAGATGATCACGTAAATGATGTCATCAGTGATGTCATTTGAGATGTCATCAGTGATGTCATCAGTGATGTCACTGACCATGTCATGAGTGATGTAATATGTGACGTCATCAGCAGTGCATTACTTTAATCCAAAAAGCTGGCGGCCATATTGGCCTGGTCACGATGTGAAAATTCAGGAATTGATACAATAAAAAAAAAAACAAGTGTTAATATGCACACAATGTCATTTCAGCACATCTTGCCCCGTGACCGCCATACCTGTATGTTTGTCAACGTGACTTATTCATAATAAACATACTCAGAATAGCAAACATCAACATAAACAATGGGCTACACATTACTTTAACGTGAAAGGCTATCGGCCATATTAATCTGGGCATGTTGCGTATTATAATGGTTCCTCCACGAAAGAAAAGGAAAAAAAAGGATGTTAGTATACACACACTCTCCCTAAATAAAGTTCTAGCGATTATAGTTCCATTCCATTCACAGCTCATTAGAGATGTCATGAGTGATGTTATGAGTGATGTAACTGACCATGTCATGAATGATGTAATGTCTGAGGTCATTAGCAGTACATTGCAGGGGCGTAGGTTATAGTTAGCTCAGGTAACTACAACTCCTGAATTTCACTGGTTGTGTATGAGTGAAATCTGAGTCTAACTATACCGTCCCTGATATCTTTGTTTTTTTCAGCAAATTTCTAGGTCTTTTTTCAACATTAAGTAAGATGCATATAACAATGGATGGTGGGGGGTTGGAAGCAGGGCCTGGCATTGTGCTGCCCCCAACCAAGCTTGCTGCTCCTGCCTTCCCTCCTCCTACCCATCCATTGTCCAAGTCCATGTCCCTGCTCCCTTATTACAGCCCTGTGTGGCCGTTGTTCTGCCACTGGCCTTCCCGCCTTCTCTGAACAGTTAGCTTGCTGCTCCATCCACCTCCTCCCTATCCTCTGTTGTCTGAATCCATGGACTAGCCTCCTTCCTCCTGCCATGCATGGTCTGATGTGCTGCCACTGCCCTCCATTTAGTATGATGTACCAGTCCACTCCTCCTGCCCTCCATTGGCCAATTCTATGCCCCATCATTGACCGCCTGCTTAACCTCTGTGCTTAGCTTGCTGCCCCTATTCTCCTTCCCCCTGCCCTCCGATGTCTTTGTGCATGCCCCTGCTCCATCCTTTTTTCCCACCATGTTCCATGGTCCAGCCACTCCTATCTACTCTGAGTGTTCTGTTGAGCTGCCACTCCCCTCCCACCTGCCTAGCATTGTCAGATGACTGTAACCTGTCCCTGCCACCTCCACCCTGCCTGTCCACATTCCATGCCCCTATCCCCTTCCTCCTGTCCTACATGGTCCATTTTACTGCCACACCCTTCTGCCCTCCCTGGTCTGTTGTGCTGCAACTGCTCCTCCTGCCTGCCCCGCGTGATCTGTTGTGAGGCCCCTTCCCCTGAACTCTCTTGCCTGTGCCCAGGTCCTGACCATCCCTTCTATCCTCCATGGTCCTTTGTGCATGCCCCTGCACCCTCCTTCTTGCCCATCATAGCCATTGTGCTGCCACTAACCCTCCCGCTTGCCATGCATGGTCTTCTGTGCTGTCACGGCCCCTCCCACCTTCCCAGTGTGGTCAGCTAGCTGCCCCTGACCCCCTCCCACCTTCCCTCCATGGTTTGTGTGTATGCCATCATAGTTTCACTGTTGCTCTCCATGGTGTGTCTTGCTTCTAGTGCCCATCCCGCCTGACCTACATGGTTATCTTGCTACTCCTGCCCTGCCCCCTAACCCCCAGCCCTCTGTTTCCATGTGCAGACCTCTTTTCCCTCCATTCTGGCTTATCTGTTCCATTGTAATGCCCCTGATCCGTCCCTCCTGCCCTTTATGGTCTGTTATGCCTCAGCTTTCTCTCCTGTCTGTCCATTATGGTCAGCTAGCTACCATTGCCTCTTTCCCCTCTGTTCTCTGTTGTCCATGTGCATGGTTCTGTCCGCTCCCTATTGCTTTCTATGGATTGTTGTGCTGCACTCTCATCCCGCATGCCCTGTGTGGTGTATTGTGCTGCTGCAAATCCTGATGCCTGCCCTGTAGGGTCAGTTTGGTGCACCTCTCCATGTCCCCCCTGTCCTCAGTTATCTGAGTCCATGTCCCTACCCCAATTACTCCTGCCTTCCATGATCCAATGTACCATACTTGCGAACATTTTGAACTTGGTAAGAGGGAGATTTTGAAAAAAACTGGGGTATTGATTTTCCCCTTTGAGTTACATTGAAAAAGAGGAGATTGTAGACAGGAGACAGATCAAATAAAGCCCATTTGAGCTTAAAAACATTGGACGTTTCCTGGCTGAATCGAGTCTGTTGGCATGTATGGTTGTACTACCACTGCCCACAATGGTCTAATATATTGCCACAGCCTCTCTTGCCAGTCCTGTATTGTTGGTTTGTTGCCACTGCCCCACTTTCCACTGCCCTCCATAGTCTGTTGTGCAGCCACTGCCCTTCCTGCCTGCCCAGTGTGGTCAAATTGTTGCCTTTGCACCCTCCTACCTGCCCTCAATTTTCAGAGTCCGTGCCCCTGGCCTCTGCCTCGCAACAGTATCCTAATGAGCAACTAGATTTCTAACATTCTATATTTATTACCAAAGTGCTGAACGCCTGACGTCATCTTAATGTGATCAAAACTGTAATACCTAGAGCATTTCCTTTAGAAATTACATATATGAGAGGGTCTTATTTGCATCAAAATTATGGTTAGTGCTCTCAAAAACTAAAATGAGGACATATTTTCTGAGTTTTCAAATAGCGACAAAGCACTTTTAAATTATTTGTTATCTTTATATTTTTTTACCCAGTTGACCATTTGATTAAACTTTGCACTTAGGGGAGAGGATGTGGTGTTACTTCCAGAGCTGCAAACTTTGCAACTGGGGAACCAGGTTGGAGTTTCTGCTTCAGCTCGACATTTTGTGATTCTGGTCAAATCACTTAATCTCCCCATGTCTACAACCAAAATGAATTTGTTCTTGTGTGATGTAACCAATGCTCATTTAAAACACTCCAATACCTGACAAGTCTGCACTATATAAAACTGCAAAAACACAAAAAATTAAAAGTGTTTTGCACACTTCTGTCATTGGGCGACATGTGGGCTACATCTGGGTGATATTTGTGCTGCATTTGGACTCTTTTGTCTCTGGTGGTCATCTTGGGAGATTTATTGTTATGAAGTTTCCTAATTTCCTCATTTACTGCAGTCTCCTCAGTAGGAAATGCTTTCAGTTTTTTACTTTGATTCCATCAAGAAGGTATTCAGATATGTCACACATTTGCCATAAATTCTGAATGTTAGCACTCTAGTTGCTCATTAGATCACGGTAGTAAAGCTACTGCTCACCACGGAAGTCTGCTGCTGGTATTAAAAGTGCATGTTTCAGTCTGCATGTCAGAATTTTTTAATGAAATAGAAGAGGATTTGAAAGGTCACTCAAAATGTGCCCTAATTTTTCTTTCTTCAGCACTAATCATAATTTCTATTTCAAAATGAACGCCCTCATTGTGTTCCTTTTTAAATTAAATGTTTTAAGTGTTACCAGTTTATGCCGATCAAGATGGCTTCAGGTGTACCATACTTTTGTCATAAGTAAGACAGTAAGCGCTCTAGTTGTCCTTTAGAACACTCTGGGACGCTTCCGTAGAACACAGAGGAATCAACTGACATTATCTGCCCTTGTTGGATGTACATGTTTTACTTAGAATGTCAGACTTCATTCTCACAGGACTGAGAAAGATAATGTGAATTTACAGAAAATATGCTCTCAGTTTAGCTTATAGATCACCTTCCAAACCTCTGTGGAAAAAGCATGAGAAAATAGTTTTCTCTCAAACATGAATCATGATATCCCAGCAGAAGGCTTTTTCACATGGTAAAATCACCTTAGAACACACCACAATTCCTAAAATGAGTATGGTACCATCAACAAATGATTTATAATGTAACTAAAGTCTTAAAACCTTCTATTAACTGCAATGCTTTTTGATGAGGTGCTATCATGTATGTTGGTACCAAGATGGCTGCCAACACTTCTTGGATGAAGTGCTGACAGCCAATCAGATCTCACGATGAGATGTGTGGTTAGGCTCCACCCAGATATATATGTGATTTTACTTTTGATTTTCTCAGGAACTACTGAACGGATTGAAACCATTTAAGCAAAAGGCACGAGTCTGAACTGAGGACTACCTCTTTGCCAAATTTGGTGTAATTCCGTTCAGCAGTTCGGGCTGTAGCTGTGGCTAAAGGTCCTATGGGAAATTGCATGGGGAAAACACGTTTTGGGACCCCCCTTTTTTCTCAGCCCCTGCTACACGAATCATCCCGAGACTTTTAGGATAGGAGCGGACCGGAGCTGGGCAAAAGTTTTGAAAATTTTGTGAAGATTCGTCAACCGGCGCCAAAGTTATTGGGAATAGAATGCTGCGGATATCCTATGGAAAATAGGTCCTAACTATAACTACCTACTGGCGACCGCCAGTAGGTAATATATATTTTTATATATATATATATATATATATATATATATATATGCAAATCCAAACAGCTGTCTCCCACCTCCGACCGGCGAGGAAGAAGCACACGGACACCAACTCGTGCTTCACAGGTATTTTAATGTCAATCAACACCCACACAGCACGCCATTACGCGTTTCGGCCACCAGATGGCCTTGATCACATGAAGTAACTGCTGGTACAATTGGCTTATATAGTTCCGGAGCACTTTATAATCTCGTGATGCTTGTGTTCATAGACATGGAAAAAATTCATTGGTTTAAAAATCATTTTTTGGTGAAAAAACATGTAACAAATACATATACACTGGTGATTATAACAGCATGGGTCTGGGATGTTATATAGTTGTGTCATTGGAAATTCCAGCGTTCGAATACCATTCTTATTCGATGGAAATACCCCGACCTTCTAAGTGCATGGTAGTATGCAAAGGTTAGAGGTATAATATTAGAATGTGCAAATACGCAAATTGTGGGAGTAAATTCTGCCTCCTAAAGTGCAACAAGTGCCGTCAAGGTGCAACAAAATGCAAAAGTGCAAAATACGCAATGCTAGTTTAAAATACAAATACGGGCATCATAATATACATGATATCCATAATTAATGTCCTTGAATAATGCACTTTCAGAATTCGCTTGTAACATTTTAACGTATGTTAAAAATAGTATCCAATGATAAAAACTATATGAGCGACCCGACATAATTGTTAAAACCAATAGCCTATGTAAAAGAATCCTAAAACCAATCAAGAAGTGAGTAAAGTGCAAATAGTGAGAATAAAAAATACAGCAGGGATCAAGCGAGGAAGAGGAACGGAGGAACACTTCAAATACTGTTAATCTGTATAGGGTTATCATATTACCAAATACATGAGGACAACCAAGCACATGATCTTTGGCAACCAATGGATCCAAACTTCTAGCGGGTCCCCGCTAGAACTAGGAGAAGAGAGAACTTGGCTAAGAATATCATCATATCTGAAGAGCTGGAACACACCATTATATGGGGAAAGCATTTGATATTCATTGTTCTCTTGTCTTTAGCCTCACTCCTTTGGAATCAAAAGACAAAAATGTGGAGAAGATGTGGAAAGAACAAATTAGTCCCAGTTACTAGTTTAACAATGATGATCGCAATACAATATATATATATTACCTACTGGCGGTTGCCAGTAGGTAGTTATAGTTAGGACCACGTTTCCATAGGAAAACCTCAACATTCTATTTTGAATAACTTTGGCGCCGGTCGACGAATCCTCGCGAATTTCTCAAAATAGGTGGGGCGCTACGCTCCGCTCCTACCCTGAAAGTCTCGGGGGGATCCGTCAAGCGGGGGCTGAGATAAAAGGGGGGTCCCAAAACGCGTTTTTCCCATGCATTTTTCCATAGGACCTTTAGAACGAGCTACAGCCCGAACGGCTGAACAGAATTACTCAAAATTTGGCAGAGAGGTAGTCCCTAGGTCAAGGAAGTGCCTTTTGTAGGTTTGGTGGAAATCTGTTCAGTAGATTCTGAGAAAATAGCCTTTAAATCAATATATATATCTGAGCCCGCTTACGGTACGCTTACCGTACGCTTACGGTAAGCGTACGGTGGCGTGCGCGAGCGCGATTCTGATTGGCTCTTAGATCTTAGTAAACATTCTAATCGGCCGAAACCAGGAAGCGGCGGCCGCCATTTTGTGTATTTCACTCTGAAAAAAAAGAGTGAAAAGAAGGAAAGGGGGCAATGAGGAGAGTTACAGACCCCCTAACAATTGTAAGGGGGTCAAAGAAGGACAGAAAAGTACAAAAAAAACATTTATTGATTTTAAAAAAAATCACGGGGTACGCGTACGGTAAGCTTACGGTAAGCGTACGGTAAAAAAAAAAAAAAAAAAATAAATGAAAAGCAGATTTAAGAGTTTAGAAATTAGGGAGCTCTAAAAAGAGCTGTTGTGTTTATGAAGTCATTTTTTTAGTGGTACCTACAAGTAAGTACCGATGCAGAGTCTAAGGTTCAAGAGGAAGACTCTGTTCCCTTCATCATTGAAGTGCACACCATCTCCTCTATAAATGTCTTGCATGTCATAACGCAAGTTGTTGTGGTAAATGGCACCCATACCATAGTCACGGAGGAAAGCAGAAACAGATTTGTTGACGTGCTTTCTTGCTTTGTCAATCTGTGGACAGAAATGATTGGACCAGTTCCATTTTTGCCTTTGGCATATGTTGGAAAACACAAAGGCAGTTTTAGGGAAAAGTGTAAACAGTTGTGCAAAGGTGTCCTTCATAAGCATTTCCAGACCTACCCCAGTCAAAGTGCCTAGGTCATTGCCACCACAGTGCACTATTATGAGGTCAGGGTGTTGGATTTGAATGAAGGATTTTACCAATGGCATCAATTGGTGCCACTTTAACCCTCTCTGACCAATCCATTTAATGTCTACATTTGGCAAAGCAAGGTCTCTCACCATATCTGTTTTCTCTGCAAACTTTTCACTCCAGAAGACATAGCTGTGCCCTCCAATCCACACTGTGAACATCTTCAAAGGAGAACTGGATGCACTCAGGAGGTGTCTTTCAGTAGAATGGCAATATGAAAAGAAAGACAGTTTGGAAATGGAGGCATACATATTTTTTTAAAACAAAAAGAACTGATTGGCTGTTTCATACCATTCCAGAATAAAAACTAGGCTGTATGTGAAAATTAATAGAAGCATGTTTTGTATTGGTACAAAAAAATGTGTAACCAAAGAACAGTACTATGGATTTGCTGTTAGGTTTGAAAAGTCAAGCACTCTTGCTCTGTGGAATTGAAACATTGTGTGTCGAACTTCTGACCTAACTGCACACAGCAGTGTTCCATGAGCTGTTGCTATGGTAGCAGGCAGAAGTCAAGTTGGGGGAAGGGTACTAGGCAGAAGTCAAGTTGGGGGAAGGGTACTTTTGGAAAAGGGTTCGTTTTCAACCAATAGAAATGTGTGAATACATGTGAAAAAAAGGGGGAAGCACTGAGATTTGAAACTTACATGTATATGTGTGGAAAAATAGAGGGAAAGTTTGCCATTATCTGGTTCTGCTGAGAGGAGAGAGGTGAACACAACAGAGATCCTGGCTCTGATAATCTGCTGTTTGAGTGTCACATTTCTTTCACAACTAACTAATTTTAAAGGTGAGTTTACAGTTTGAGAGGGGATGTATGTGGTAACTTAAGAAATGAATAATAGAAATGGGAATTGTTTTTGTTGTAGTTACACATGGTGGTTTCATAATGTGTCAGTGTGTAAAAGTGATTTACACTTGCCCCGACAAAAAAAAAGAGCAGTAAGTGTGCTTTCAAATTGGCAAAGAAATTTCGTTTTGGGACTAATGTGAAAACATGACTCTGTGTGCATAGAAGAATTATAGGCAGAGATTTATTGCGTCTTGCTCTGGTGATTTCACAGTTGCATTAGATGGAAAGGGGGAGCGAATTATTGGGGGAAGAAGCAGAGGCTTAGCACACACCCATGTCCTTGCCGTGTATAGTCATGCACAGTATTTACAAGCCAGTGGGGTTTTCAGGTTTAAGTCTGTAATGCAAATACATTCAGCATCACTAAGGCTGGTTGCCCTTGCTGGAGTGTAGGCAGTCACAGAGAATGCACATGGTGGTGGTCTGAAAAAAAAACAGCTTGGACACGTGCAATTAAATAAATCAAAAATAGTGGTTTCATAATGTGTCAGTCTGTAAAAGTGATTTCAAATTGTAAAAAGAGATTTTCACTTGGCCCGAAAAAAAAAGAGCAGTAAGTGTGCTTTGAAATTGGCAAAGAAATTTCGTTTTGGCACTAATGTGAAAACATGACTCTGTGTGCATAGAAGAATTATAGGCAGAGATTTATTGCGTCTTGCTCTGGTGATTTCACAGTTGCATTAGATGGAAAGGGGGAGCGAATTATTGGGGGAAGAAGCAGAGGCTTAGCACACACCCATGTCCTTGCCGTGTATAGTCATGCACAGTATTTACAAGCCAGTGGGGTTTTCAGGTTTAAGTCTGTAATGCAAATACATTCAGCATCACTAAGGCTGGTTGCCCTTGGTGGAGTGTAGGCAGTCACAGAGAATGCACATGGTGGTGGTCTGAAAAAAAAACAGCTTGGACACGTGCAATTAAATAAATCAAAAATAGTGGTTTCATAATGTGTCAGTCTGTAAAAGTGATTTCAAATTGTAAAAAGAGATTTTCACTTGGCCCGAAAAAAAAAGAGCAGTAAGTGTGCTTTCAAATTGGCAAAGAAATTTCGTTTTGGCACTAATGTGAAAACATGACTCTGTGTGCATAGAAGAATTATAGGCAGAGATTTATTGCGTCTTGCTCTGGTGATTTCACAGTTGCATTAGATGGAAAGGGGGAGCGAATTTTTGGGGGAAGAAGCAGAGGCTTAGCACACACCCATGTCCTTGCCGTGTATAGTCATGCACAGTATTTACAAGCCAGTGGGGTTTTCAGGTTTAAGTCTGTAATGCAAATACATTCAGCATCACTAAGGCTGGTTGCCCTTGGTGGAGTGTAGGCAGTCACAGAGAATGCACATGGTGATGGTCTGAAAAAAAAAACAGCTTGGACACGTGCAATTAAATAAATCAAAAATAGTGGTTTCATAATGTGTCAGTCTGTAAAAGTGATTTCAAATTGTAAAAAGAGATTTTCACTTGGCCCGAAAAAAAAAAGAGCAGTAAGTGTGCTTTCAAATTGGCAAAGAAATTTCGTTGTGGGACTAATGTGAAAACATGACTCTGTGTGCATAGAAGAATTATAGGCAGAGATTTATTGCGTCTTGCTCTGGTGATTTCACAGTTGCATTAGATGGAAAGGGGGAGCGAATTATTGGGGGAAGAAGCAGAGGCTTAGCACACACCCATGTCCTTGCCGTGTATAGTCATGCACAGTATTTACAAGCCAGTGGGGTTTTCAGGTTTAAGTCTGTAATGCAAATACATTCAGCATCACTAAGGCTGGTTGCCCTTGCTGGAGTGTAGGCAGTCACAGAGAATGCACATGGTGTTGGTCTGAAAAAAAAACAGCTTGGACACGTCCAATTAAATAAATCAAAAATAGTGGTTTCATAATGTGTCAGTCTGTAAAAGTGATTTCAAATTGTAAAAAGAGATTTTCACTTGGCCCGAAAAAAAAAGAGCAGTAAGTGTGCTTTCAAATTGGCAAAGAAATTTAGTTTTGGCACTAATGTGAAAACATGACTCTGTGTGCATAGAAGAATTATAGGCAGAGATTTATTGCGTCTTGCTCTGGTGATTTCACAGTTGCATTAGATGGAAAGGGGGAGCGAATTATTGGGGGAAGAAGCAGAGGCTTAGCACACACCCATGTCCTTGCCGTGTATAGTCATGCACAGTATTTACAAGCCAGTGGGGTTTTCAGGTTTAAGTCTGTAATGCAAATACATTCAGCATCACTAAGGCTGGTTGCCCTTGCTGGAGTGTAGGCAGTCACAGAGAATGCACATGGTGGTGGTCTGAAAAAAAAACAGCTTGGACACGTGCAATTAAATAAATCAAAAATAGTGGTTTCATAATGTGTCAGTCTGTAAAAGTGATTTCAAATTGTAAAAAGAGATTTTCACTTGGCCCGAAAAAGAAAGAGCAGTAAGTGTGCTTTGAAATTGGCAAAGAAATTTCGTTTTGGCACTAATGTGAAAACATGACTCTGTGTGCATAGAAGAATTATAGGCAGAGATTTATTGCGTCTTGCTCTGGTGATTTCACAGTTGCATTAGATGGAAAGGGGGAGCGAATTATTGGGGGAAGAAGCAGAGGCTTAGCACACACCCATGTCCTTGCCGTGTATAGTCGTGCACAGTATTTACAAGCCAGTGGGGTTTTCAGGTTTAAGTCTGTAATGCAAATACATTCAGCATCACTAAGGCTGGTTGCCCTTGGTGGAGTGTAGGCAGTCACAGAGAATGCACATGGTGGTGGTCTGAAAAAAAAACAGCTTGGACACGTGCAATTAAATAAATCAAAAATAGTGGTTTCATAATGTGTCAGTCTGTAAAAGTGATTTCAAATTGTAAAAAGAGATTTTCACTTGGCCCGAAAAAAAAAGAGCAGTAAGTGTGCTTTCAAATTGGCAAAGAAATTTCGTTTTGGCACTAATGTGAAAACATGACTCTGTGTGCATAGAAGAATTATAGGCAGAGATTTATTGCGTCTTGCTCTGGTGATTTCACAGTTGCATTAGATGGAAAGGGGGAGCGAATTATTGGGGGAAGAAGCAGAGGCTTAGCACACACCCATGTCCTTGCCGTGTATAGTCATGCACAGTATTTACAAGCCAGTGGGGTTTTCAGGTTTAAGTCTGTAATGCAAATACATTCAGCATTACTAAGGCTGGTTGCCCTTGGTGGAGTGTAGGCAGTCACAGAGAATGCACATGGTGTTGGTCTGAAAAAAAAACAGCTTGGACACGTCCAATTAAATAAATCAAAAATAGTGGTTTCATAATGTGTCAGTCTGTAAAAGTGATTTCAAAATGTAAAAAGAGATTTTCACTTGGCCCGAAAAAAAAAGAGCAGTAAGTGTGCTTTGAAATTGGCAAAGAAATTTCGTTTTGGCACTAATGTGAAAACATGACTCTGTGTGCATAGAAGAATTATAGGCAGAGATTTATTGCGTCTTGCTCTGGTGATTTCACAGTTGCATTAGATGGAAAGGGGGAGCGAATTATTGGGGGAAGAAGCAGAGGCTTAGCACACACTCATGTCCTTGCCGTGTATAGTCATGCACAGTATTTACAAGCCAGTGGGGTTTTCAGGTTTAAGTCTGTAATGCAAATACATTCAGCATCACTAAGGCTGGTTGCCCTTGCTGGAGTGTAGGCAGTCACAGAGAATGCACATGGTGGTGGTCTGAAAAAAAAACAGCTTGGACACGTGCAATTAAATAAATCAAAAATAGTGGTTTCATAATGTGTCAGTCTGTAAAAGTGATTTCAAATTGTAAAAAGAGATTTTCACTTGGCCCGAAAAAAAAAGAGCAGTAAGTGTGCTTTCAAATTGGCAAAGAAATTTCGTTTTGGGACTAATGTGAAAACATGACTCTGTGTGCATAGAAGAATTATAGGCAGAGATTTATTGCGTCTTGCTCTGGTGATTTCACAGTTGCATTAGATGGAAAGGGGGAGCGAATTTTTGGGGGAAGAAGCAGAGGCTTAGCACACACCCATGTCCTTGCCGTGTATAGTCATGCACAGTATTTACAAGCCAGTGGGGTTTTCAGGTTTAAGTCTGTAATGCAAATACATTCAGCATCACTAAGGCTGGTTGCCCTTGGTGGAGTGTAGGCAGTCACAGAGAATGCACATGGTGGTGGTCTGAAAAAAAAACAGCTTGGACACGTGCAATTAAATAAATCAAAAATAGTGGTTTCATAATGTGTCAGTCTGTAAAAGTGATTTCAAATTGTAAAAAGAGATTTTCACTTGGCCCGAAAAAAAAAGAGCAGTAAGTGTGCTTTCAAATTGGCAAAGAAATTTCGTTTTGGGACTAATGTGAAAACATGACTTTGTGTGCATAGAAGAATTATAGGCAGAGATTTATTGCGTCTTGCTCTGGTGATTTCACAGTTGCATTAGATGGAAAGGGGGAGCGAATTATTGGGGGAAGAAGCAGAGGCTTAGCACACACCCATGTCCTTGCCGTGTATAGTCATGCACAGTATTTACAAGCCAGTGGGGTTTTCAGGTTTAAGTCTGTAATGCAAATACATTCAGCATCACTAAGGCTGGTTGCCCTTGGTGGAGTGTAGCACTGTGGACATGGGCTTTTTAAAAAATCTGAAAAGTGGTTTCATAATGTGACAGTTTGTAAAAGAGATTTTCACTTGCCCAAAAAAAAGAGCAGTTTGTGTGCATTCAAATTGGCAAAGAAATTTCGTTTTGTGACTATTGTGAAAAGAAATGTAGTAATATATTTAAATACAATAACAGATTTTTTTTTTAGTTTTTTTCAGGTATTGCTGAAGAACAGTGAACAAAATTTAAGATGCCTACAAAATCTCGAGTTCAAAAAACGCTAAAAAAAAAACTATATTTGAAGACAACTGGAGGACCAAAGTTAGTAGAAGATGCTGATGTTGGGAAAAAGAAAAAATCTTCTGGTAAGCAAAAAAAACAATTCCTAAACAAAATATTTAAAACAAAGAAAAATGTACAAAATGTCTGTTCTCGGAAAAATGTAACAAAACATAGAGAACAGCAAAAAATTGAGAATTTAGTTAATGCAAATATACCTTCTGCAATTGAAAAGTTTAACATAAACAGAAAAACAGCATTTAAAGAGATACGTAGAAAAATGTTTCAGAGAAGAGTTATGTCCAATTTGATAAAGGATATAAAGAAATATAAGCAAAAGGCTAAATATTACAAGAGAAAAAAAGAAATTGAAGCCATTGCAGCAAAAGCATTAGAATTAAAAAGGAAACTATTCATATTAATTTTGAATAGGATGCGTACATTAGATAAAATGGTTAATGTACTGAAATCACAAAGCAAAAGCAAAAGAGTAGTGAACAGAACAAACTTTTGTAAAGTGTTTTTAGGAAAGTGGATGCATAGTTCAAGTAGTGAACCTTTTTTTAATGAAGAGAGCTATTTTCAAAGTAATAGTTTGCTGCATGCAGTTGACACCAGAGGTCGTTCATACGAAGTAAAAAATGGTTGCATAATGGAGAAGGAGATAATGGTTCCAAGAGATGAGGTACAAGTGATGGCAGATGAGGCAATGGGGAGACGTCCTAAAGCCCCAGTGTACACTTGGAATTGTAGTAGTATTTGCACTGTGCGTCAGGAATCTATTGACAGATTTCGAGAGTTTCTAAGAGAATATAGTAAAAAAAGTGTAAAACAAAAGATTAACGTGCTTCAAAGTCTGGATCCATGCAGAGTGAGAGAGAATACTGGTTTGCAGGGTCATTCTCTTGCTTGTCTATCTAGAAAAGTGTGCAATAGTGTTTTCCATCATTTTAGGATGCTGGCTGTTCATCATACTGAAATGAGAAAGTTTGTGAGACGGTTGTATTTTGCCAAAAGTCCAGCAATAAAGTTAAATGAATTGAATAGGGCTCTGTTCCGAGGAACGGTATCAGATGTAGAGAAGGTTGTTGATGAAATTCAGTTTTGTTACTTTGGTCCTGAACAAAACAGTGCAGAGAAGGACACAGTAAATGAGGCAGAAGTGGAAGACAATGTAGAACCCTCTGTAAGTAACACATTTAATGATCATATAACAAAATTTGCAATAGTCTCTAATGAAAGACCAAATTTTACTTGTATTTGTTGCCGCAGAACTCATTATAGAAAACAAACTAGGAATGTTGATCTCTACAGAAAGAGTGAAAATGAAGATAATTATAAGTGGAAGGATTTTGCCACATATATATTTCTAGAAAATTGTTTTGAATTGGGTGAAGATCAGCGTATTTGTAAATACTGTTATAACAAGTTAGAGGAAAATAGAATGCCGACCAGAGCTGTACATAATAATTTAGAATTGGATGCTATTCCTGCTGAACTTTCTGAATTAAATACATATGAGTCTATACTCATTCAATGTGTTCATCCGTTCCAGACCATAGTACGTATGGAGCCCAAAACTGGTAAATTACCTCCTTCAGATTTACTGAGAGGTTTAAAAGGTAGAGTGGTGTATTTGCCCTTGGATTTGAAAAAAAATATGGAAACTATTGATGCGGATACTTTGGAAACTGAACCATTAATTATTCTGGTTAATGGTGTACCTACAAAGAATAAGAAGATTTGGCAGGAGCTGGTAGATGTGCGGAAAGTACAAAGAGCAAATTTGTATTTGAAAAAAAATAACAAATGGTATGAATCAATTTATATAGAAGAAGAAGAAGAAGAAGAAGATTTACAAGGAGACACAGAAACACCAACTGGACAAATTGAAAAAGTGGACAAGTCAAAGGAAGAAGAAATTTATGAACATTTTAGCATACATCCTCTCCATTCGAAAGAAGTTATGGGAGACAATATTGATCTCTTTCAGATGAAGAAAGCAAAAGGAAATCCCGTGAGTGTATGGGAGGAGAGCTTGGAAGCTCGATGTTTTCCCCAGCTGTTTCCTAAAGGAAAAGGAGGACGATACGATGAACGTCCAGAACAGATTCCAGCTTCAGAGTATCGAACTACAAGACTATATGCTGAAGATCCCAGATTTCGACAAAGTATTCCTTATTTGTTCCATCTTTTATTTGAAAGCGACTTGTCTGCACTGTCTTATGCAGTAAATCACATTTTAAAAAGTGGAGTACATTTACAAAATGTGTCTGCTAAGGATTTTATGGAGAAAGTGCAGCACCGAGATGATCATTTGGAAACACAACTGATCAATCTGATGGCTTGTCAGCGTGGGACAAATGAATATTGGTACCGACGCCATGGTGAACTAAAATGCATGTTACGCAATTTAGGAACACCAACATGGTTCCTTACCCTAAGCTGTGCCGAGTACGCTTGGGATGATTTACTGGATTTTCTACGAGAGGCCAATTCAAACATTAAAAACATCGAATACAAGACAGCAGGAGAACTGTGCTCATTGGATCCGGTTAATGTTTGCAGATATTTCAATCATAGATTTGAGGCTATGATGTCCTTCATCTGCAATAAAAAAAATCCACCCCTTGGAGAAGTAGTGGATTTCTTTTGGAGAAAAGAGTACCAGGCAAGAGGTGCTCCTCATATTCATATGCTGCTGTGGATCAAGGATGCCCCAAAGTTTGGAACAGATACTGATGAAGCAGTGTTATCTTACATTGAAGAATATGCAACATGTGCTATACCAAAAAGCACAGAAGAGAACAAGTTAAAGGAGCAAGTTCTACGTTTCCAAAGTCATCGGTGTGGAAAATACTGTCGACGGAAATACAAGAGCAAAGAAAAATACTACACTAAATGTCGATTTGGATTTCCTAGACCTGTTCTTTCAAATGGAAGAGTCAACAGTTTTATGTCAGCTGTGAGACATACTATCACAAGAAAATCACCTAAGAATACCTACAACCTTAAAAGAAAAGAAGAATCTAAAAATATAAATGACTACAACCCAGTCATTTTATCCATGTGGAACGCTAACATGGATATACAGTATGTTGCTGACAATTCCATTGCTGTTGCTCGATATGTAACGTCTTACATTACGAAATCAGAAAAAACAGAATTGAAGGAAATGTGGGAAGAGATTTCTCACGAGAAGACTGTCAGTAAGAAGCTGTACAGTTTCAGTTTGAAGATGTTATCGCATCGAGAAATTGGATCCTACGAATGTTCAGATAGGTTATCTTCTGCAAGTCTCTACTCGAAGTCAAGAAGAATAATTTGGGCAAGTTTAGGCCTTGCAGCAATGAGAAATCGGGTACTGAAATCTGTTGGAGAAATTGAATATTTGGCTGAGAATGACCCAGAAAGTACAGATATATTGAAAACAAACATGTTGGACACATATTATCCCAAGAGAAGTCATCATCTGGAGAACATGTGTCTCTATGAAGTGTTACAGAACTACATTTATTCACGGAAAGCTGCAGAAGACATCAACAGTGGAAAATATAAAGTTGTTGGTGAAGAAGGATGTTTGGTGAAGCAAACCAAAGGAAGTTTGATAAATCACCGGAAGCTGAGTTGCGACACTACCGACAAGAAAGAATTTTACTACTTGGCTCTTTTACAGTTGTTTAAACCATGGCGTACAGAGGATGAACTACTGGGAGAATTCCAGAGCTATGAAGATTCTTTTAATGCTTGTAAAGACAGCATACAATGCAGTACATTCTCAACTTATCTGCAAATGTTAAATGAAGAAATTGAACAGGAAACTACAATTGCAGCAGAAATAGCTAGAGACAGTTCTCAGGACAGCCAAAGTTCAGGAACATACAGTCAAGATCCCCTAGGACAACCAATCGTTGAAAATGAAGCATCAATAGCCATGAATGAAGTGGAAACGGCTATGAATCAAGGTCAAGAAGAATTTATAGACTTAGAAAATTTGGAAAGACAACTGAATCAAGAGCAGCAACAAATGTATGAAGAGATCAAAAACAAAATTGATCACGGATTTCTACATATCAAAAAAGAGTGCTCATGCACATCATTTCATCCAATCAGGATGTATGTAAGCGGACAAGCTGGCACTGGAAAAAGTTTCCTAATTAAAGTCATCAGAAGCTACCTAAAGCAAAAAACGGATTCTACTTTGTCTTGTGTGGTTACTGCTCCAACTGGGTTAGCAGCATATAACATAAAAGGAATCACCTTACATCGTTTGCTAATGTTACCAGTGGAGCATGAGAACAAAATACAATTCAACAAGCTAACTGGAGAAGCATCCTTGGAAGTTTCAAGAGTATTGAAGAAGATGCAAGTTCTCATTATTGATGAGGTGAGCATGGTATCAAACTTAATGCTTGCCTTTGTGCATTTAAGAATGCAGCAAATTTTGAAGACAGACTATGACGTGTTATTTGGTGGAAAACACGTCATAGTTTTTGGGGATCTTTTGCAACTTACTCCAGTTAAAGGACAACCAGTGTTTAATACTGTGACACATGAAGACACGAAGAAGTCATTGGGAAGCATTGGAAATACAAATATTTGGTCCTTCTTTGAGTACAAGGAACTTACAACTAATATGAGGCAAGCAAACGATGAAGAATATGGAAGTATTCTGAAAGATATCAGGATTGGAATACTCACAGAAGTTGGGAAAAAAGCATTACAGAGTCGGCTGCTACATAATTTATTTCCAAAGGAAGAAATAGTTGCAGAGAAAATATACAAGAATATTGCAGAAAACAAAAGTGTCATCTGCTTAATGCCAACTCTACGTGAATGCTCAATATTTAATGAGGAGCTTTTGAAATTGGAAAAGGAAGACATCAGGAAATTGGAAGCAGTGGACAAAATTGAGGATGGAAGAATTACTGTCACAGTAACAGGCAAACTGAAAAATAAATTGGACTCACTAGAGAAGAACATCTCCAAAACAGCAGGATTAGAAAAAAATCTATATGTTTGCATGAACTGTAGAGTGTTTTTAAGGAGAAATTTGGATGTTGAGAAAGGCTTAGTGAATGGAGCAATGGGAAGAGTTGTGGGTTTTATTAATTATCAGAAAAAAGAAGGAATTGAATGTTTAAAAATAAAATTTGATCAGATAGAAGAAGTTAAAGATATTTGTCGTTGTACAGTTCGTTTTATGCTTGTGAAAGACTTATATGTACGTAGGAAGCAGTTTCCGTTTTCACTAGCATATGCTGTAACTATCCACAAGTCTCAAGGATTGACTGTAGATTGTGCATTTGTGAACATTGGTTCAACTGTGTTCAAAGAAGGTATGGCATATGTAGCTTTGTCACGAGTCAAAACATTATCAGGTTTATTCATGATAGACTTTGATGACTCAAAAGTTAGTGCTGATACAAACTGTGTAAAGGAGTATAATAGATTAAGAAGAAGCTATGCTCCTCATTTAGGTCAGTATCCTGTGTTGGAGAAACGTGTAGTTTCTCGTAAAAGGAGAAATGAGAATATCTGTAATGAAGATATAGAGAAGAGGAAAAAAAAGAGGAGTGATGTAATTGCAAGCAAAAAGAAAAAGGAAAATGAAGAACAGGTTGTAGGATGTCATTTTGAAAATAGCTCTGGTGTCAACTGCTACGCAAATGTAGTGCTGAATGTTGCATTTTATCTGGAAAGTTTGCAAGAGCAGATAATAGTAAATCAGGGAAAAAGATTCTGTTCAGAGCTGGGTCTCCTTTTTCAAAAGCTGAGTAAAGATAAAACTCAAATAGAAAGTGCTACTGACATTAGAAAACTTTTAGATGTATGTTCAGGACGAACACAGTTTTCTCAAAATGAACAGCAAGATGCACACGAATTTTTGATGTATTTTCTTCAGGTAGTGGAAGAAGAAGGAGTTCCCATTGACATTTTTTTTGGTCTCTCTTATAAATGGGAACATAGTTGTGATAATTGTTATAATATATGTGGCTCTATTGTTGATAATGAAAGGTTTATTTATTTGACATTGCCAGAGAGTAAAACAGTCACTTTTGCAAAATTAGTTAAAGATGCTAATCATAGCATGAAATGTGGTGAGTGTAATTCTGACATGTTATCAACATTAATTTTAAGGGAATACGGACAGTATGTAATTTTAATGATGCAACGATGTAGAGCTGATGGATCAAAATTGGATACTTTAATAAAGAAGTTTACAGGACAGCAATTATCAATTTCAGGAAAAACTTTTGTAACTGTTGCAATAATTTTCCATGATGGACCTACTGTTACTTCTGGACATTACACAGTTTATCTAAAATGTGAAAAAGGCTGGACACTGTGTAATGATTCCCAATTGATTTTCAAACAACGTTTGCCTTTTGATTTAGCAAATTCCTATCTAATCTTCCTGAAACCTAAATTTTAGAGAGACTTGGCAAGATCTGGACAAAATAATTTTACCATTTTACTGGATTACCATTGCAATTTTGTAGAAAAAATATTTTTAAAATTATCATTTGGCCTAAAGGAAAGATAACCAATTGTAATGTGGACTTTTTTAATTTTTAATGCAATTTTGAAAAACCAATAATTTAGAGATAATCGGTAACTTCTGCACATTTTAAATTTTGGAATGCTATTGAACTGCCATTGGAAATTTTTTCAAAAATGATTTAAAAAATTACTATTTGGCCATGTGGAAAAGTAAGCAATTCTATTGTGGACTAAGTAAATTATTCAAAAAGTTTTCGTGAACCAAAATGTTACAGAGAATCGGTGAGATCTGGACAGATTAAACTTTAGAATTTTAATGGATTTCCCTTGGAAATTTATTCCAGGAAAAAAAAAAAAATACTATTTGGCCTAAAGGAAATAAAATCAGATGTATTTTGGAGTTATTTGAGATATAATATTGTGATTATACTTCTCAAACAAACATATCAGACGGTATTTTAAAGAAAAAAGTATTGTTTTTAGATGATATTTTTTTAGAATAATATGCATTTCTGTAATGATAAGTTTAAGTGAGAAGAGATTCTGGGCTTTTTTAATACAATCTTTGTGATTGTTAATTTTTTTTGCCCGCTGTAAAATGATGAATGCAATTGCTTTCACAATTTATAGTGAAATGCAATATATTCTGAAAACAGCAAAAATAAGGCAAAAATATTTTTTGGTAAAAAATGTAAATATGTGTACTGTATTATAAAATGGTTTAAAAATATTAATACTTTTTTCTTTATTTTCAGATCGATATAGAAAATTTTCGGAAACTACAACCATTTTAAAAACTATTTTTAAAAAAAACAAATGAATAAATATTTTTTTGAGTGAGTATGGTAAGTCAATAATAATAATTGTAGTCTCTCAAGGACCTTGTAATGTGATAAATGATTTTTAGTGTTTTTTTTTAAAAAATAAAAAAAAGGTACGCTTACCGTACGCGTACGGTAAAAAAAAAATAAAAAAAAGTTTTGAAAAACATGTAAAAAAAAGATGAAAGATAAGGTTGGCTCTTAAAAGAACCGTTGTTTTCATGCAGGGACAGAGGAAAGGAAGCATGGGAAAATCATTCATAGCTACAAATGTGCTGATCTATTTTGTTGTTCACTAGGGAAACACTGGTCTCCCTATGACAAATTAGACCTTTACAAAATGTGCAATGAATATCAACCTTCCGAAATCGAAGGTTCATTTCCAGAGGGCCAGCAAAAGGAGATTCTCCCCCCACAGATGAAGGGCTCACCTGACCTGCAGAAGAAGGAGTAAGCTCTGCAGATGATGGTCCAGGCTGAGCTGCTGTGGATGTACTGGCTCGTCTTTCTGAAGAGTTACCTCCAAAAAGATGACCATGTGTCCTTCTGTGTACATCCTGGAGGTGTCTCTTCATGGTGTGATTCCCAAAGGAATACTTCCTGTTAGGATTACCTCTAGAAAGTACACGCTTACACAGCTTGCAAGTAACTAAGGGTGCATTCACCTTTTGCTGGCCTTCTGGAAAAGTAAAATAATCCCAAACATAAGAAGGCTTTACTTTCCTCGCTCTCTGCCTCAAGACAGTGCTGCTGGTGCTAGCCTCACTCTCAGAAGAGCTCTGCTGTTCTGCCATCGTATCCCAAAGACAAACCAGCTCCTTCTCCCAAGGGATCACAAGCAGAAATGAGGGGAATGGGTGTGGTGTAGGAGAGTTCTAGAACTGAAAGTACTTTCAACCAATCAAAAGTTGTGTTTCATGATCACATGACCTACCGTACGCTTACGGTACGCTTACGGTACGCTTACGGCAAAAGTGCGCATGCGCGTAAAAAAGACACGCGCTTGCGCGCATGCGCATAACAGTCACTCCCGGCACTTCCGCGTAACGTGCGCGTGTAGCGTACACGCGTACGCGTCCCACGCGGAGTACGCGCGGCTACGCAAAGTACGTAACTATACGCAAGCAGCGTAGATAGATTACGGACGTTGCGTAAACCGTACGCTTACCGTGAGCTTACGGTACGCGTACTATAAAAAAAAAAAAAAAAAAAAAATCTGGAAATAAATTTTACGTTTATTTTAAAAAATATATATAAAAAAAATATTTAAGGATTTTAAAAATTTAAGCATAGTCTTTATAAAAGGTAAGAAAATTAAATTAAAAATATGTTTGAAAAAAATGAAGAATAAAAAAAAAAAATAGCATTTAAAAAACCTTGCAAATTCACTGAAAAAACCATGGGTTTCACACACGTTATAGTTAGGAATTAGCATTTAAAAAACCTTAGAAATTCAGTGAAAAAACCATAGGTTTCACACACGTTATAGTTAGGAATTAGCATTTAAAAAACCTTAGAAATTCACTGAAAAAACCATAGGTTTCACACACGTTATAGTTAGGAATTAGCATTTAAAAAACCTTAGAAATTCAGTGAAAAAACCATAGGTTTCACACATGTTATAGTTAGCTGGACATTTTACTCGTAAAAAACCAATGAAATTGCCCCGTTATAGTTAGTTCAGCTAACTATAACTCGCGCGCCCGCAATGCACTGCTGATGACGTCACATATTACATCACTCATGACATGGTCAGTGACATCACTCATGACATCACTGATGACATCTCAAATGACATCACTGATGACATCACTGATGACATCATCCTTGTGATAGAGTGGCAGACCTCCTCTCACCTTAATATAAGCTTTGATACACACATTCAAAAATAGAGACTAAAAATTTCAAAACAATGGACATACCAATACCAGTTACAACAACCTCTTCAGTAATTCTAAGATCCACATACACATCCACTCATTCACCAACAGTCCTATACAGTCACTCATACATGTACTCACTCATCATATGTACTCATACACCTATACATCCTGTTACATAATGCCACTCATCCATAGAGTTACTCACACACATAGTCACTCATGCTAATAAAGAATCAAACATACATTCACCTGCATATACAGTTATACACACACCACCACACTTACTTCTACGGAAACTTACACATACTTAGTCTTTTAAACAATCACTTATAGAAACACATACTTATTCATACAGGAACTCTTTCAATCTCTCCCTCTCACATATACTCACATATATACACCAATAGTCACATATACTAGTTTAAAACATATGTAGTTACTCCTGAAGACACTATTGGGACAGTCATTCACTCACTAACACACCCATACACACACTCATCCACCCATACAGTCCTGCACACATGCTGTCTTCAACACATACAAACAGTGAGTCACTCATTCATGCACCTATGCACTACGTAATACCCCCCACCGAACCATACAGACACTCAGACTGATACTCAAAAAAACAACTAATAACCTATATAGACACCCATGTAGCTACTCACCAACCCATGCAGCCACTTATACACAAAGTGAGAGATACACTTAATCAGTCAGTTACACAATCAATTTTTCAAAAACAAATCATCCATTTAGACACTTATATACCCATTTATTCTTCCATCGACCTTGAGATATACATATATAAAACATATTTAATTTTCAGAAAAACACACATTCACTGGATGATGTCATCAGTGATGTCATCAGTGATGTCATTTGAGATGTCATCAGTGATGTCATGAGTGATGTCACTGACCATGTCATGAGTGATGTAATATGTGACGTCATCAGCAGTGCATTGCGGGCGCGCGAGTTATAGTTAGCTGAACTAACTATAACGGGGCAATTTCATTGGTTTTTTACGAGTAAAATGTCCAGCTAACTATAACATGTGTGAAACCTATGGTTTTTTCACTGAATTTCTAAGGTTTTTTAAATGCTAATTCCTAACTATAACGTGTGTGAAACCTATGGTTTTTTCAGTGAATTTCTAAGGTTTTTTAAATGCTAATTCCTAACTATAACGTGTGTGAAACCTATGGTTTTTTCACTGAATTTCTAAGGTTTTTTAAATGCTAATTCCTAACTATAACGTGTGTGAAACCCATGGTTTTTTCAGTGAATATATATATATATATATTACCTACTTGTGGTCGCCAGTAGGTAGTTATAGTTTAGGACCTATTTTTGTTTTCCATAGGAAAAGCATTTTTTTTTTCCCAATAACTTTGGCGGGGGTTTATGAATCTTCGTGAAATTTTCAAAACTAGTGGCCCGCTCTGGTCAGCTCCTGTCTTGAAAGTTTTGGGGTGATTCGCCAAGCAGGGGCCGAGAAAAAAGGGGGGGCCCAAAACGTGTTTTCTCCATGTTCATTTCCATAGGAAACTTTAGAAATGGCTACAGCCCGAACGGAATTAAACCAAATTTGGCAAAAAGGTATCCCTTGGTTCGGAAAGAGCTCTTTTTGTTAAATGGTGGAAATCTTTTCAGTAGTTCCTGAGAAGTTCAAAAAAATAGAGGTCGGAAAATCAATTTCCCATAGGAAACTTTAGCCAAGGCTACAGCCTGAACTGCTGAACGGAATTACACCAAACTTGGCAAAAAAGTAGTGCTTGGTTCAGAAAGCGTCCTTTTTTTTAAATGGTGTAAATCCATTCAGTAGTTGCTGAGAAATTCAAAAATAAATATTTCGATATATAGGGACGCGATGGATTCGCGACCCCTCCCAAGCACGAGCTTCACTGTGATTGGCTGCCAACATTCCAAACCAGGAAGTGTTGGCAGCCATCTTGTGACTCAGTAGAACCGAGTCACAAGAAAACAGTAAAATAAAGGTGAAAAAAATAAAAGGGGGCAGGGTAGAAACACCCTGACCCCCTAGGCCTGCCCAGGGGTTCCCACAAGGACCCCCAGGGCCCAAAAAAGCATTTTTTAAAACAAAATAGGCAAAAAAAAATGAAGCACCGGCTCCTGCGCTTCATTTTAATGAGGCCCCTGGGTGGGCAGGTCCCGGGGGCATTGCCAAAAGATATTATTGGGTGGCCCGCTGGGGCCCCTGCAGCCCTGGGGACCGCCACCTCCCCGGGCTTGTTTAATTTGTGGGGGGCCTCCAAGGCCCCCCCAAGCCCCGGGGACTTCCACCCCCGGGGCTTTTCTGAAATATTCACTGGGGCTGTGTGCCCCGCAGCCCCTGGGAGCGGCACCTCCCGGGTTTAAAAAAAATATATTAAACCTGTATGGAGGGGCTCAAGCCCCCCCACACACCCCGGGGACCGCCAACTCCCTGGGGCCCTAAATATTTTAAATCAGGAGTCCGTTATAGACCCCCGAGCCCCGGGGACCACCACCTCCCCGGGACTTCAATCACATTGGGAGAGGGGCTGCACGGCCCCCTCCAGGAGCGGATCCCGCCCTGTCATAGCAAACTTGCTTTGGATTTTGGAAGCGAGAGCAAGGAAACCAGCTCTCTCTTCCAAAATCCAAAGCAGATTGCTTTTCCACACGTGGAGCTGCATGTCAGCAGCTCCCCGTGTGGAAAATCAATGCAGGCTCCCGCAGGACGCGGGGAGCTGGCGGGACCATGGGGGCATTGGGGCTCCCCCCCATGGTCCCCAACAGATAGGGCCAACCCTGGAGGATGGGGTCCCCGGGGCTAGAAGTGGCCTGGGAGAGGGGCCACGTGGCCCCCTCCCCCCAAAAAAATAAATAAAAATAAAGGCCAGACCCGGGGGATGGGGTCCCCGGGGCAAATAGAGGCTTCAAGAAGGTCG
Organism: Triturus cristatus; assembly: GCF_964204655.1. Classification (NCBI taxonomy): domain Eukaryota; kingdom Metazoa; phylum Chordata; class Amphibia; order Caudata; family Salamandridae; genus Triturus; species Triturus cristatus. Next base: position 1,645,891,694 of record NC_140589.1, on the reverse strand, counting down.
CCCCCCTCATTAAAAAATTAAATATATGTGGCCATTCCCCGGGGGATAGGGTCCCCGGGGCCGGAATTGGCCAAGGGAGGAGGGCCCATGTGGCCCTCTTCCCGTTCAGATTCTTTTTTTTTATAGGGGTCAGGCCCTGGGGGATGGGGTCCCCAGGGCCCCAAAAAAAGGAAAAAGAAGGGGGCCACACAGACCCCCTTCTAAAAAAATGCTTTTTTAAAAAGACCGGCATCGTGCCGGAGGCCCCACCCCCTCCCAGCAATACTCTGCAAACACGCCCTGTGGCGTGTTTTAAGTTGGGGAATTAATTCCCCTTCAATACTGGGGGTGCCTGGGGGGCAACTAGCCCACCAGGTACCTCCAGTATGTGCCACAGAGCTGCCTTGTGGAGAGGTGGTCCGAGGCCATGCCCCTTTTTACACCTCTCTGCAATGCAGCTCTGTGGCACTTAGTGGAGGTACCTGGTGGGCTAGTTGGACCCCAGGCACCCTCAGGACTCAAGGGGATTTAATCCCCCAATTTATAACGCACCAGGGGGAGCGTTTGCACAGTGATGCAGGGAGGGGGCATGGCCTGATTTGAGAAGTGTGTAAATGCACCTTGGGGCGCGTGGAGGATTTAGTCCCCTTCAATCCTAAGGGTCCTTGGGGGCCAACTAGCCCACCAGGTATCTCCAGTAAGAGCCAGGGAGCTGCGTTGCAGAGTGGTGGTCCACCACTCCGCAACACAGCTCTGTGGCGCTTACTGGAGGTAGCTGGTTGGCTAGTTGGCCCTCAGGGACCCCCAAGATTCAAGGAGACTTAATCACCCAACTTAAAACGCGCCACAGGGTGCGTTTGCACACTTGTCACATCAGGTCCTACCCCCTCCCTACACCACAGTGCAAATGCACCCTGTGGTGCGTTTTAAGTTGAGGGATTAATTCCCCTTCAATCCTGAGGGTCCCATGGGGCCAACTAGTCCACCAGGTACCTCTTGTAAAAGCCAGAGGGTTGTGTTGCAGAGAGGTGATCCAAGGCCATGCCCCTTTTTACACCACTCTGCAAACGCGGCTTCTCGTGCACTGCTGGTGGGGCGATGAGGTCCTCTTGTGTCATGAGGACCTCAAGACACAAGTGGACTTCATCCTCTGAGCAGCAGTGTGCCAGAAGCCGTGTTTGCAGCGTGGTGTAAAAAGGGGCGTGGCCTCAGAACAGCTCTCTGAAATGCAGGTCTGTGGCACTTACTGGATGTACCTGGTGGGTACTTGGCCACCAGGGACCTCCAGAATTCAAGGGGACTTAATAGGGATGTCATAGTTAGAAATTAGCATTTAAAAAAACCTTAGAAATTCACTGAAAAAACCATAGGTTTCAGGGACGTTATAGTTAGCTGGACATTTCACTCTTACAAAACCATAGAAATTCAGCTGTTATAGTTAGTTCAGCTAACTACAACTCGCGCACCCGCAATGCACTGCTCATGACGACACATTACATCATTCATGACATGGTCAGTGACATCACTGATGACATCTCAAATGACATCACTGATGACATCACAGATGACATCATCCACGTAAAAATCTGATGCACCTCCTCACACTCTAAAATAACCTTTGAAACACCCACTGTAAAATACACACTACCATTTTCTAAATCATTGACACACCAATACCAGTTACTACATACGCACTCACTGATTCCTAGGTCTACACACACATCCACTCATTCATCCATACAATCACTCATACATGCAGTCACTCATCAATACAACACTATCATATGCACTCATACACCTATACAGACACTCACATATTGCCACTCATCCATGCAGTTACTCACACACCTAGTCAGTCATGCTAAGAATCAATCACACTCCCATTTACTCACCTATACAATTATACACACACCACCTCACTTATTCATACAGATACTAACACATACTTACTCTCTTATATAATCAGTGATACAAGTACACACTCATCCATACAGCCAGTCTTAAAATCACTGACTATGATGTAGAGTCATTTATATACTTAAACTCTCACATACACTGCCTTTTGCATATGTAGTTACTTGGACATGTACCACTGAGACATCCATTCACTCACCAACACACCCATACACTGTTTCCACAAGCACTCTTGAACCCATACACCCAGTGAATCAACCACTCACACATCTATGCACAGTCACACACCTCCCACCCACCCACACACACACTCAATCTCCCTAAAAAATACTCAGACAACCAATCAATAACCTATATAGACACACATGTAGCTACTGACTAACCCATGCAGCAGCTTGCAGAACATTCAGCAAAACACTTTTAATCACTCACTTCTACAGTCAGTCACACACCTACTAAATCCTCCATCCAGACACTGATACACCCACTCATTCTTCAATACACCTTGGAATATATATAAAAGATATTTAAACTTTACAGAAACACACAGTCACTGGATGATGGCATCAGTGATGTCATCAATGATTTCATTTGAGATGTCATCAGTGATGTCACTGACCATGTCATGTATGATGTAATATGTGATATCATGAGCAGTGCATTGCGGGTGCGTGAGTTATAGTTAGCTAAGCTAACTATAACAGCCGAATTTCTATGGTTTTGTAAGAGTGAAATGTCCAGCTAACTATAACGTCCCTGAAACCTATGGTTGTTTCAGTGAATATATATATATTTATATATATATATATTGAAACACACCTGGTCCTCAGTTAGTGAGCAGCGTCCATAACACCAACCTTTGCACCAAGGAACCACGAACCACCGATTTGAAGCAACAAGATGTTTTATTGAAGCTGTTTAGTCCTCTTGAAGACGCGTTTCGGGCGTCACTCGCCCTTGTTCACATCAACGAGGCAAGGTAATTAAGCCATTTTTAAATAGTGATGCATAACCCATGTGACCACACACCAAGTATAAACATAGACAAAATACTATGTACATACAATTATTTCAAGTGTATACAAAACTACAAAAACTTACGTCTTAACGCTAAATTATTGCTTTCATCTGTTTCATTGCAAGGAGTGCCCTTAGTTATACATAATTGCTGTTTAGAATACATCTCAGTTGTAGAGCAAAGCAGAGAAACATATGTGAAATACATATGTTGTCCTTATAGAATTCAATTCGATATATTCTTGGAGTCATAACAAATCAGGTCCAGAGTTAAATCTCATAACACAACAAAGTTATGCAGACGGCAAATTGATACAGTCATACAGTCATCAATGATTTCATTTGAGATGTCATCAGTGATGTCACTGACCATGTCATGTATGATGTAATATGTGATATCATGAGCAGTGCATTGCGGGTGCGTGAGTTATAGTTAGCTAAGCTAACTATAACAGCCGAATTTCTATGGTTTTGTAAGAGTGAAATGTCCAGCTAACTATAACGTCCCTGAAACCTATGGTTGTTTCAGTGAATATATATATATATAGCGGACTGCATAGACCAGAATTCCTACGGCACACGCCCACATGGGCGGGACATTAAAAGTGCTCAGGTGGACTGCTCGAATGGGGTCTCCATTGCCAGTGATCAAGGGCGTCGTAACGCCCGAAACGCGTTTGGCTTATTTGTGTGCTGTTATTTGGCTGAATAAATCCAAGGAGTCATGGAAGAGCACGTTGTGTTGTGGCTTCGTCATTGGGGGCAACTCTTGGTGAAAAATTTAAGCGGCTTGCTCAGCCGCGACGAGGCCCCACTGCTCATTTGCGGGTCCGGAGTGCAAAAGATGAAGAGGCGCTCTTGGAACAGCGTGTCCACTCCAAGGATGATGTTACCTGTGTTCAGCCTTCTACTGCACATACCCACTGGGGTAAGACTGTTCATTTTGATTGGGGGCCCGCATTGCCCACTGGGGTTGTATTCACAAGCGGACTGCATAGACCAGAATTCCTACGGCACACGCCCACATGGGCGGGACATTAAAAGTGCTCAGGTGGACTGCTCGAATGGGGTCTCCATTGCCAGTGTTCAAGGGCGTCGTAACGCCCGAAACGCGTTTGGCTTATTTGTGTGCTGTTATTTGGCTGAATAAATCCAAGGAGTCATGGAAGAGCACGTTGTGTTGTGGCTTCGTCATTGGGGGCAACTCTTGGTGAAAAATTTAAGCGGCTTGCTCAGCCGCGACGAGGCCCCACTGCTCATTTGCGGGTCCGGAGTGCAAAAGATGAAGAGGCGCTCTTGGAACAGCGTGTCCACTCCAAGGATGATGTTACCTGTGTTCAGCCTTCTACTGTACATACCCACTGGGGTAAGACTGTTCATTTTGATTGGGGGCCCGCATTGCCCACTGGGGTTGTATTCACAAGCGGACTGCATAGACCAGAATTCCTACGGCACACGCCCACATGGGCGGGACATTAAAAGTGCTCAGGTGGACTGCTCAAATGGGGTCTCCATTGCCAGTGATCAAGGGCGTCGTAACGCCCGAAACGCGTTTGGCTTATTTGTGTGCTGTTATTTGGCTGAATAAATCCAAGGAGTCATGGAAGAGCACGTTGTGTTGTGGCTTCGTCATTGGGGGCAACTCTTGGTGAAAAATTTAAGCGGCTTGCTCAGCCGCGACGAGGCCCCACTGCTCATTTGCGGGTCCGGAGTGCAAAAGATGAAGAGGCGCTCTTGGAACAGCGTGTCCACTCCAAGGATGATGTTACCTGTGTTCAGCCTTCTACTGCACATACCCACTGGGGTAAGACTGTTCATTTTGATTGGGGGCCCGCATTGCCCACTGGGGTTGTATTCACAAGCGGACTGCATAGACCAGAATTCCTACGGCACACGCCCACATGGGCGGGACATTAAAAGTGCTCAGGTGGACTGCTCGAATGGGGTCTCCATTGCCAGTGATCAAGGGCGTCGTAACGCCCGAAACGCGTTTGGCTTATTTGTGTGCTGTTATTTGGCTGAATAAATCCAAGGAGTCATGGAAGAGCACGTTGTGTTGTGGCTTCGTCATTGGGGGCAACTCTTGGTGAAAAATTTAAGCGGCTTGCTCAGCCGCGACGAGGCCCCACTGCTCATTTGCGGGTCCGGAGTGCAAAAGATGAAGAGGCGCTCTTGGAACAGCGTGTCCACTCCAAGGATGATGTTACCTGTGTTCAGCCTTCTACTGCACATACCCACTGGGGTAAGACTGTTCATTTTGATTGGGGGCCCGCATTGCCCACTGGGGTTGTATTCACAAGCGGACTGCATAGACCAGAATTCCTACGGCACACGCCCACATGGGCGGGACATTAAAAGTGCTCAGGTGGACTGCTCGAATGGGGTCTCCATTGCCAGTGATCAAGGGCGTCGTAACGCCCGAAACGCGTTTGGCTTATTTGTGTGCTGTTATTTGGCTGAATAAATCCAAGGAGTCATGGAAGAGCACGTTGTGTTGTGGCTTCGTCATTGGGGGCAACTCTTGGTGAAAAATTTAAGCGGCTTGCTCAGCCGCGACGAGGCCCCACTGCTCATTTGCGGGTCCGGAGTGCAAAAGATGAAGAGGCGCTCTTGGAACAGCGTGTCCACTCCAAGGATGATGTTACCTGTGTTCAGCCTTCTACTGCACATACCCACTGGGGTAAGACTGTTCATTTTGATTGGGGGCCCGCATTGCCCACTGGGGTTGTATTCACAAGCGGACTGCATAGACCAGAATTCCTACGGCACACGCCCACATGGGCGGGACATTAAAAGTGCTCAGGTGGACTGCTCGAATGGGGTCTCCATTGCCAGTGATCAAGGGCGTCGTAACGCCCGAAACGCGTTTGGCTTATTTGTGTGCTGTTATTTGGCTGAATAAATCCAAGGAGTCATGGAAGAGCACGTTGTGTTGTGGCTTCGTCATTGGGGGCAACTCTTGGTGAAAAATTTAAGCGGCTTGCTCAGCCGCGACGAGGCCCCACTGCTCATTTGCGGGTCCGGAGTGCAAAAGATGAAGAGGCGCTCTTGGAACAGCGTGTCCACTCCAAGGATGATGTTACCTGTGTTCAGCCTTCTACTGCACATACCCACTGGGGTAAGACTGTTCATTTTGATTGGGGGCCCGCATTGCCCACTGGGGTTGTATTCACAAGCGGACTGCATAGACCAGAATTCCTACGGCACACGCCCACATGGGCGGGACATTAAAAGTGCTCAGGTGGACTGCTCGAATGGGGTCTCCATTGCCAGTGATCAAGGGCGTCGTAACGCCCGAAACGCGTTTGGCTTATTTGTGTGCTGTTATTTGGCTGAATAAATCCAAGGAGTCATGGAAGAGCACGTTGTGTTGTGGCTTCGTCATTGGGGGCAACTCTTGGTGAAAAATTTAAGCGGCTTGCTCAGCCGCGACGAGGCCCCACTGCTCATTTGCGGGTCCGGAGTGCAAAAGATGAAGAGGCGCTCTTGGAACAGCGTGTCCACTCCAAGGATGATGTTACCTGTGTTCAGCCTTCTACTGCACATACCCACTGGGGTAAGACTGTTCATTTTGATTGGGGGCCCGCATTGCCCACTGGGGTTGTATTCACAAGCGGACTGCATAGACCAGAATTCCTACGGCACACGCCCACATGGGCGGGACATTAAAAGTGCTCAGGTGGACTGCTCGAATGGGGTCTCCATTGCCAGTGATCAAGGGCGTCGTAACGCCCGAAACGCGTTTGGCTTATTTGTGTGCTGTTATTTGGCTGAATAAATCCAAGGAGTCATGGAAGAGCACGTTGTGTTGTGGCTTCGTCATTGGGGGCAACTCTTGGTGAAAAAAAAAAAAAAAATATATATATATATATATATATATATATATATATATATATATATATATATATATATATTTTCATCCAAAGTGCCCTGAAGCATTGGGAAGGCACTCGCTACCACTCAGCCAAAGCTATTTCATGCTGCTTGCCTTCCTGCTTAGCTTAAAGTAATTTCTGCCGACGCGTTTCAAGGTATTCAAACCTCTTCCTCTGGGCTGTGACAAACGCCATTTGAAACTCGCTTTTTCAGTATTTCCGCTTTTTATTTGCTTCATTTGCATATCAGCCCACCAGTGGGCGTGTGCTTAGTGCATGATGGTAAACGCAGTCCAAATGCGAGTAAATTGTTCCTTATAGTAAGTTCAAATGTGCATATGTAAATTATCACTTCTTGTTTCCTTAGTAGGTAGTTAAGCAGGGAGGCAGGCTCAGTATGCATCTCGAGCGGTGCGCCGCTCGTCCTGAACAGTGCAGAACTCCAGCCTCGTCCAGCTGGTTTGATACTTCTTTCCCTGCTGGCGATGGTGCTCCTCCCCACGGCCAGGCTGCCGCGTGCAAATATTTTCATCCAAAGTGCCCTGAAGCATTGGGAAGGCACTCGCTACCACTCAGCCAAAGCTATTTCATGCTGCTTGCCTTCCTGCTTAGCTTAAAGTAATTTCTGCCGACGCGTTTCAAGGTATTCAAACCTCTTCCTCTGGGCTGTGACAAACGCCATTTGAAACTCGCTTTTTCAGTATTTCCGCTTTTTATTTGCTTCATTTGCATATCAGCCCACCAGTGGCCTGCCTCCCTGCTTAACTACCTACTAAGGAAACAAGAAGTGATAATTTACATATGCACATTTGAACTTACTATAAGGAACAATTTACTCGCATTTGGACTGCGTTTACCATCATGCACTAAGCACACGCCCACTGGTGGGCTGATATGCAAATGAAGCAAATAAAAAGCGGAAATACTGAAAAAGCGAGTTTCAAATGGCGTTTGTCACAGCCCAGAGGAAGAGGTTTGAATACCTTGAAACGCGTCGGCAGAAATTACTTTAAGCTAAGCAGGAAGGCAAGCAGCATGAAATAGCTTTGGCTGAGTGGTAGCGAGTGCCTTCCCAATGCTTCAGGGCACTTTGGATGAAAATATTTGCACGCGGCAGCCTGGCCGTGGGGAGGAGCACCATCGCCAGCAGGGAAAGAAGTATCAAACCAGCTGGACGAGGCTGGAGTTCTGCACTGTTCAGGACGAGCGGCGCACCGCTCGAGATGCATACTGAGCCTGCCTCCCTGCTTAACTACCTACTAAGGAAACAAGAAGTGATAATTTACATATGCACATTTGAACTTACTATAAGGAACAATTTACTCGCATTTGGACTGCGTTTACCATCATGCACTAAGCACACGCCCACTGGTGGGCTGATATGCAAATGAAGCAAATAAAAAGCGGAAATACTGAAAAAGCGAGTTTCAAATGGCGTTTGTCACAGCCCAGAGGAAGAGGTTTGAATACCTTGAAACGCGTCGGCAGAAATTACTTTAAGCTAAGCAGGAAGGCAAGCAGCATGAAATAGCTTTGGCTGAGTGGTAGCGAGTGCCTTCCCAATGCTTCAGGGCACTTTGGATGAAAATATTTGCACGCGGCAGCCTGGCCGTGGGGAGGAGCACCATCGCCAGCAGGGAAAGAAGTATCAAACCAGCTGGACGAGGCTGGAGTTCTGCACTGTTCAGGACGAGCGGCGCACCGCTCGAGATGCATACTGAGCCTGCCTCCCTGCTTAACTACCTACTAAGGAAACAAGAAGTGATAATTTACATATGCACATTTGAACTTACTATAAGGAACAATTTACTCGCATTTGGACTGCGTTTACCATCATGCACTAAGCACACGCCCACTGGTGGGCTGATATGCAAATGAAGCAAATAAAAAGCGGAAATACTGAAAAAGCGAGTTTCAAATGGCGTTTGTCACAGCCCAGAGGAAGAGGTTTGAATACCTTGAAACGCGTCGGCAGAAATTACTTTAAGCTAAGCAGGAAGGCAAGCAGCATGAAATAGCTTTGGCTGAGTGGTAGCGAGTGCCTTCCCAATGCTTCAGGGCACTTTGGATGAAAATATTTGCACGCGGCAGCCTGGCCGTGGGGAGGAGCACCATCGCCAGCAGGGAAAGAAGTATCAAACCAGCTGGACGAGGCTGGAGTTCTGCACTGTTCAGGACGAGCGGCGCACCGCTCGAGATGCATACTGAGCCTGCCTCCCTGCTTAACTACCTACTAAGGAAACAAGAAGTGATAATTTACATATGCACATTTGAACTTACTATAAGGAACAATTTACTCGCATTTGGACTGCGTTTACCATCATGCACTAAGCACACGCCCACTGGTGGGCTGATATGCAAATGAAGCAAATAAAAAGCGGAAATACTGAAAAAGCGAGTTTCAAATGGCGTTTGTCACAGCCCAGAGGAAGAGGTTTGAATACCTTGAAACGCGTCGGCAGAAATTACTTTAAGCTAAGCAGGAAGGCAAGCAGCATGAAATAGCTTTGGCTGAGTGGTAGCGAGTGCCTTCCCAATGCTTCAGGGCACTTTGGATGAAAATATTTGCACGCGGCAGCCTGGCCGTGGGGAGGAGCACCATCGCCAGCAGGGAAAGAAGTATCAAACCAGCTGGACGAGGCTGGAGTTCTGCACTGTTCAGGACGAGCGGCGCACCGCTCGAGATGCATACTGAGCCTGCCTCCCTGCTTAACTACCTACTAAGGAAACAAGAAGTGATAATTTACATATGCACATTTGAACTTACTATAAGGAACAATTTACTCGCATTTGGACTGCGTTTACCATCATGCACTAAGCACACGCCCACTGGTGGGCTGATATGCAAATGAAGCAAATAAAAAGCGGAAATACTGAAAAAGCGAGTTTCAAATGGCGTTTGTCACAGCCCAGAGGAAGAGGTTTGAATACCTTGAAACGCGTCGGCAGAAATTACTTTAAGCTAAGCAGGAAGGCAAGCAGCATGAAATAGCTTTGGCTGAGTGGTAGCGAGTGCCTTCCCAATGCTTCAGGGCACTTTGGATGAAAATATTTGCACGCGGCAGCCTGGCCGTGGGGAGGAGCACCATCGCCAGCAGGGAAAGAAGTATCAAACCAGCTGGACGAGGCTGGAGTTCTGCACTGTTCAGGACGAGCGGCGCACCGCTCGAGATGCATACTGAGCCTGCCTCCCTGCTTAACTACCTACTAAGGAAACAAGAAGTGATAATTTACATATGCACATTTGAACTTACTATAAGGAACAATTTACTCGCATTTGGACTGCGTTTACCATCATGCACTAAGCACACGCCCACTGGTGGGCTGATATGCAAATGAAGCAAATAAAAAGCGGAAATACTGAAAAAGCGAGTTTCAAATGGCGTTTGTCACAGCCCAGAGGAAGAGGTTTGAATACCTTGAAACGCGTCGGCAGAAATTACTTTAAGCTAAGCAGGAAGGCAAGCAGCATGAAATAGCTTTGGCTGAGTGGTAGCGAGTGCCTTCCCAATGCTTCAGGGCACTTTGGATGAAAATATTTGCACGCGGCAGCCTGGCCGTGGGGAGGAGCACCATCGCCAGCAGGGAAAGAAGTATCAAACCAGCTGGACGAGGCTGGAGTTCTGCACTGTTCAGGACGAGCGGCGCACCGCTCGAGATGCATACTGAGCCTGCCTCCCTGCTTAACTACCTACTAAGGAAACAAGAAGTGATAATTTACATATGCACATTTGAACTTACTATAAGGAACAATTTACTCGCATTTGGACTGCGTTTACCATCATGCACTAAGCACACGCCCACTGGTGGGCTGATATGCAAATGAAGCAAATAAAAAGCGGAAATACTGAAAAAGCGAGTTTCAAATGGCGTTTGTCACAGCCCAGAGGAAGAGGTTTGAATACCTTGAAACGCGTCGGCAGAAATTACTTTAAGCTAAGCAGGAAGGCAAGCAGCATGAAATAGCTTTGGCTGAGTGGTAGCGAGTGCCTTCCCAATGCTTCAGGGCACTTTGGATGAAAATATATATATATATATATATATATTCCAATGCCGCCGCCTCTTGCTCAAATGAGATTAGGGAAGTGTATAGTCCTTCAGCACAGTTGCGCCGTGATGTGCCGCTGATGCCCATATTAAATTCAGTCCCCCACAACTGGCGACGACATGATTTGCGCGCCGTAGCCCCCCTTTGGCAATCCTGGGGTGGTGCTACCTTCCTACGCCTGAGCTGGCGCGACAATATTCCAATACGTGTGCTCTGCACTTGAAGGTGCACTCGGTGAACTGCAATCTGTTCGTTAGGGCACTGACAGCACTTCAACCTCGAGTGTTTGCCTGACGCGTTTTGGATGATTCCTTCCTCATAGGCTCACTCCAATGATTTGCTATCAGCTGACACTCATTTAAATGCTCCAATGAGCTTCTTCACCTTTTCCCAACGCCTGCTGGGACTTGTAGTGTCAGCCGCCGCCTCTTGCTCAAATGAGATTAGGTAAGTGTATAGTCCTTCAGCACAGTTGCGCCGTGATGTGCCGCTGATGCCCATATTAAATTCAGTCCCCCACAACTGGCGACGACATGATTTGCGCGCCGTGGCCCCCTTTGGCAATCCTGGGGTGGTGCTACCTTCCTACGCCTGAGCTGGCGCGACAATATTCCAATATGTGTGCTCTGCACTTGAAGGTGCACTCGGTGAACTGCAATCTGTTCGTTAGGGCACTGACAGCACTTCAACCTCGAGTGTTTGCCTGACGCGTTTCGGATGATTCCTTCCTCATAGGCTCACTCCAATGATTTGCTATCAGCTGACACTCATTTAAATGCTCCAATGAGCTTCTTCACCTTTTCCCAACGCCTGCTGGGACTTGTAGTGTCAGCCGCCGCCTCTTGCTCAAATGAGATTAGGTAAGTGTATAGTCCTTCAGCACAGTTGCGCCGGGATGTGCCGCTGATGCCCATATTAAATTCAGTCCCCCACAACTGGCGACGACATGATTTGCGCGCCGTGGCCCCCTTTGGCAATCCTGGGGTGGTGCTACCTTCCTACGCCTGAGCTGGCGCGACAATATTCCAATACGTGTGCTCTGCACTTGAAGGTGCACTCGGTGAACTGCAATCTGTTCGTTAGGGCACTGACAGCACTTCAACCTCGAGTGTTTGCCTGACGCGTTTCGGATGATTCCTTCCTCATAGGCTCACTCCAATGATTTGCTATCAGCTGACACTCATTTAAATGTTCCAATGAGCTTCTTCACCTTTTCCCAACGCCTGCTGGGACTTGTAGTGTCAGCCGCCGCCTCTTGCTCAAATGAGATTAGGTAAGTGTATAGTCCTTCAGCACAGTTGCGCCGTGATGTGCCGCTGATGCCCATATTAAATTCAGTCCCCCACAACTGGCGACGACATGATTTGCGTGCCGTAGCCCCCCTTTGGCAATCCTGGGGTGGTGCTACCTTCCTACGCCTGAGCTGGCGCGACAATATTCCAATACGTGTGCTCTGCACTTGAAGGTGCACTCGGTGAACTGCAATCTGTTCGTTAGGGCACTGACAGCACTTCAACCTCGAGTGTTTGCCTGACGCGTTTCGGATGATTCCTTCCTCATAGGCTCACTCCAATGATTTGATATCAGCTGACACTCATTTAAATGCTCCAATGAGCTTCTTCACCTTTTCCCAACGCCTGCTGGGACTTGTAGTGTCAGCCGCCGCCTCTTGCTCAAATGAGATTAGGTAAGTGTATAGTCCTTCAGCACAGTTGCGCCGTGATGTGCCGCTGATGCCCATATTAAATTCAGTCCCCCACAACTGGCGACGACATGATTTGCGCGCCGTTGCCCCCTTTGGCAATCCTGGGGTGGTGCTACCTTCCTACACCTGAGCTGGCGCGACAATATTCCAATACGTGTGCTCTGCATTTGAAGGTGCACTCGGTGAACTGCAATCTATATATTATATATAGAGAGAGAGAGATATTCACTGAAAAACACATGGTTTTCAGGGACGTTATAGTTAATTGGACATTTCACTTTTATAAAACCAGATAAATTCAGCCGTTATAGCTCAGCTAACTATAACTCGCACCCCTGCATTACAGTGCTGATGACATCACATATTACATCACTCATGACATGCTCAGTGACATCCCTGATGACATCTCAAATGACATCACTGATGACATCATCCAGTCACTGAGTGTTTCTAAAAAGTTCAAGAACGTTATATCTATATATGCTAAGGTATATTGAAAAATGATTGGTTGTCTGAGAAACTGTATGAGTGCCTGAGTGTCTGTGTGGGTGGGGGGTGTGACTCCCTGCATGAATGTGTGAGTGGGGTATTCACTGGGTGTATGCGTTCATTAGTGCACGTGTTAGGTAGTGTATCGGTGAGTGAGTGAACTTATAGCTGTGTTGGTGAGTGAATGAATGTGTTAGTGGTAAATGTGTAAGTAACTACACATGTGAAAGGCAGTATTTGTAAGTGTTGGAGCATATAAGTGAGTATATGTAACAGTGAGTGATTGTGACAGTGGCTGAATGGATGTGTGTGCTTATGTCAGTAATTGTTGAAGACAGTACGTGTCTATATGAATAAGTGATGTGGTGTGTGTATAACTGTATAAGTGAGTAAATGGCAGTGTAATTAATTCTTTGGGTGACTGACTAGGTTTGTGAGTAACTCTTTGGGTGAGTACAGTGTGTGAGTGTCTATATGGGTGTATGAGTGGATATATCAGTGGCTGTATTGATGAATGAATGTGTGTATGAGTGACTGTATGGGTTAGTGGGTGAATGTGTGTGTAGATGTATGAATCACTGAGTGGGTATTTACTAACTGCTATTGGTGTGTCTATGATTTCGATATTGATAGTATGTATTTAGAGTGGGTGTACAAAAGGTTTTATTAGGGTGTGACAATGTGCATCAGATGATCACGTGGATGAAGTCATCAGTGATGTCATCAGGGATGTCATTTGAGATGTCATCAGTGATGTCATGAGTGATGTAATGTGTTACGTCCTCAGCAGTGCATTGCCCCCCACACATTAATATGCATTGCCCCAGGTAGGAGGTGGTGGTCCCCGGGGCAGCATGTGGGGCAGGAGCCACCCCACCCATTTTCCATATAAGCCCCAGGGAGGTGGCAGTCCATGGGGCTGCGTGGGGGCCGTGTGCCCCCCACACATAAACAATTAAGCCCTGGGGAGGTGGCAGTACCCGGGGCTGCGGGGTCCCCCGCGGGTCCCTGCTACATAAATAAGCATTGCCTCCGGGACCTGGTCCAGCCAGGGGCTTTAAAAAATTAAGCGCGGAAGGCCACGCTTCGTTTTTTTTTTCATTTTTTCAACGGACTTCGCGCACACAGCGCCACCCGGATGAAAATTTCAGCAAAATAAAATGCTTTTTGAGCATGCCTGGGGGGGGTCAGGGTGTTTTTACCCTGCCCCCTTTTCTGGTTTTTTAATTTTTTTTTTTTTCCTTTTTCCTCCTCCCTCAGTCTGAAGCACAAGATGGCTGCCAACACTTCCTGGTTTGAAATGTTGGCAGTCAATCAGAGGCAAGCTTTTGCTCGGGAGGGCTCAGCCAATCAGATCTCACAATTCTCAAATATCGAAATTGTAAATCTTTAAATATCTCAAAAACTACTGAAAGGAATTACACCATTTAAAAAAAGTATGCTTTCTGGACCAAGAGCTATCTCTCAAATTTGGTGTAATTCCATTCAGCAGTTCGGGCTGTAGCTTTGTCTAAAGCTTCCTATGGAAATTAACATGGAGAACACACATTTTGGGACCCCCTTTTGCCTTGGCCCCCCATTGACGAATCACCCGAAACTTTCAAGACAGGAGCTGACCTGAGAGAACAAATAAGCTTGAAAATTTTGTGAATATTACAAGAAAATGGAAACATTCCAAGTACATGAATCGGAAACATCGGGCTCAAGCTCCGCAGCACCATCCGATGACGAGGATAGGAATACAACTCTGATATCACAAAGAGGACCATTCACATCATTGGAGGAGTACTGTTTTATGCAATTGAGCCTCAGCGCCGCCAAAAAACCCACACAGGGAAGAGGAAAAGGAGGAGGCAGAGGACGAGACAAAGGAGAAGAACAAGGAAAGGGGGCGAAGGCCAGCGACAATTCAACGCCACATGGGAGAGGCATCAGGCGATCAAAGAGAAACAAGTGATGGGTGAGCAACCGAACTCTAATTTTACTATCATTAATCGTTCTCAGCATAACCTTACCCCCAGGAAATATCGGTCTTGGAGTTAGGCCTATCTTTCTGTCCCACTGCTAACTTAGACTTTGCTAAGACACGTATAGACCTCTTCTTATTTTTACGAAAACTAAAACTTTTGAAATTACATACTTCTAAACAAAACTTAGTTTTCTCTAATATCAGACCTCCAATGTCCCAGACCCCCATACTACCTTATCCATACGGGACATCGACACTATGGCAGACACGAGGGAAATACAAATTGGTACCAGAGATTGGGACACAGACCGAGACCTCTTGATTGGCTTGGATATGGAGGTTAGCAAAAGATCTAGAAACGATTTTAAACCCATATCTAAATTCAATCCTATAACATTACATGATGGATTAGACATGTTTCATGAGGTTGACTTATTTGATTTATTGTCCCTTTGGAAAAATGAAGGCAACAATTTTGCCAGGAATCTCACTGCTGCGCAAAGGGCTGGCATGCAGTCTTTGAAAGCAGCAACTGACTTTGTTATCAAACCCTCTGATAAAGGGGGTAATGTGGTCCTCTGAGATATTAACAAATACCGAACAGAGGCCAAGAGACAACTCGAATTCTCAGGCTGTTACCTGAGATCCAGCCTGGCAAGATACAACAAGACTATTCTAGAATACCATAAACTACTTAATGGCTGGCGTGAGGACGACATGCTAAGCCATAATGAGTTTTTATTCTTACTGGTCAAGAAACCTGTTACGCCGGTATTCTATATGTTGCCAAAGGTGCACAAACACCCAACTGACCCTCCCGGGAGACCTATTATATCAGCTAAACAGAGTCTCCTTGAAAATACTTCCATCTACCTTGATTACATTCTTTGCCCTTATGTCCTCAACCTACCCTCGTATTGTAGGGACACCTTGGATTTTCTAACTAAAGTACAGGAAATTCCATGGAAGGATACTTACATCCTAGCGACAATTGATGTGGTTGGATTATACACATGTATTGAACATGATCTAGGCCTACAAGCATGCAAATACTATTTTAGAGATAGACCGACCACTATGTTTGATCATACTGAAATACTATTGCATATGATACAATTTTGTCTGTACAATAATTGCTTCCTTTTTGAAGATGACTGGTATGAACATTACACAGGTACCGCGATGGGAAGTTGCTTCGCTCCATCGTATGCATGTCTTTTCATGGGGTGGTGGGAGGCGGAGCATTTGTGGCATGACAATAACATATAGTACATGGATAATGTCATGATGTGGATTCATTATATAGATGACATTTTTCTAATATGGGATGGTCCACAAAGTTCTCTTAACATCTTTATCCAAGGTCTGTCGGTGAACAAATTAAATTTACAGTTCACCAGTAAACCTGATTGAACCAGGATAGAGTTCCTTGACATACTAGTGGAGGTGGAACATGACACACTGAACACCAGCCTTTTTAGAAAGCCCACGTCTAGCAACAGCATCTTACATGCACGCAGCCATCACCCCACGGGACTTAAGAACAGTATCCCCTACGGGGAACTGTTAAGAGCTAAGCGCAATTGTAGCACCAAGAATTCTTTTGAACAAGAAGCACAATATATGAGTGGTCGCTTTAAGAACAGAGGACAGGACTATCAGAATAACAACTGAAAAAGCAGAGAAAAGAAGCAGAAACCGTCTTCTGATACCTAAAGAACAGAATAGTGATAAACATGAGATAAGACTCATTACCACTTTCAATCATGCTTCACAGGAGATCCATCAAATTGTAAAAAAGCACTGGCACACAGTCAGAAATGACGTTGTTATAGGGAAAAAGGTTAGTCCTACACCACATATAACATATAAAAAGTGCCAGTCCCTACAAGACATTCTAGTACATAGCCACCTCACAATTAAATCGAGGCCACGTGGAACCTGGTTAAAAGAACTCCCAGGATTCCACAAATGTGGGAGATGTAAAGCATGTAACAGTAGCACTAATTTCAAGACATACACCTTAGCTAATGAAAAAACAGGGAAAATCAACTGCTTCATAAACTGCAACACAGAATTTGTTGTCTATGTTTTGATTTGTATTTGTGGCCTGCGTTATGTGGGAAGAACAATCTTCCCGGTGAAGAAGCGTGTTCTGGAACATTTGCGCGCAATCAGAAATGGCGATTTGTCTTATGCGATAGCCAAACATTGCGATCAGATACATCCTAATGTCAAAGATGTCAGCACTAAAATCTCATTTTTTGGCATCGACAGGGTTGTGTTGTCAACGAGAGGAGGAGATCGGGAACGTCATTTGCGACGCCTGGAATCTGAGTATATAGTGAAGTTACAAAGCAAGAGCCCGGGAGGCCTCAACCATGAGGAAGATCTCCATGTCCACCTAGGCTGAAACACCCCCCTTTTTTGTATTTTGTCCATCTGTTATATGCACACGATATAAGGACTCCACTGTATCCGCTCTCTTCCTCCTTTAGATCCTTACGGCTGTGGGATCTTAATTTGTCTACACCTTGAGTTAATATATTCCAATACTAACCTAACAATCAAGGATTTTGTAGAAATGATCATCATGCATATTCAGTAAAGGTACTGGGGTTTGAATAGGCCCAATGGGGCTTGTATCCCCTCTTTTTCCCGTTTTTGTTATTCCTAATACCCCTAGTCTGCTTCAATGCCATTCCAACACCAATTTATTTTTCTTTCACTCATATACGATCATGGGCAGACTTGACTTAATGTCTTTGATATTGTTTAGTTTCCTCCAAAACATGATAACCTGAACTCTCTATAAATACGAAACGGGCACTGGCCCGGTTCACTGCGTTCAGATATATGCATTATTGAATTATATTTCTTTACCCACAAGCTGATTTCCTTTATTGTTGATTATGCAATAATAGTTAATTCACTTATGAATTCTATTTAATTTAGAAACCTCTATGTGATCGTTTTGTCAACTTGTAACGATAATGTTTTGTTGCTAAGATTGGATAGTCTTTCTTCCAACAAGAGGTGTTCAGGACTTGCTCACATGAGTGTAAGATGTTTTCTATGTTCATTGATGGTAACCAGGAAATGCTTCTTTAAAAGACATGGCTGCCCGTTTTCGAGTGTATGACTTTTAGACAAAGACAGTGTGTCGAAACGCGTCAAGTCAATAAATACTTTTTCTGTTTAAACAAGATCCTGAGTGCGACTGTTTCCTGCGTTGCCTGCAGCGCGAGATATCGACATATATATATATATATATATATATATATATATATATATATATATATATATATATATATATAGATAGATATATAAATAAATGTTATATATATGTTATGGGTTATTTGTGGTAAAATATATGTGGACTCGTCCATGAGGAAACTGAAGATTAGATGGATGGAACATCTTAGAGCAATTAAAAATTGTGACCCTAAGTATCCCATGGCAGTACACTTTAAAGAAAAACACAAATTGACTGAGATAGGAGATATCCAATTTATGGGTATAGAACAAGATAATATAGACAGAAGGGGTGGAGATTTAGAAGCGAAACTAAGATCTAGAGAAACTTACTGGATAAACAGACTACAGGCAGTACAATATGGGTTGAACATGGATCGCGAAATGTACACATTGTTGGGTTAACTGGCATCCTAGTAAAATCTTCAAGAAGAAGGATACACATACAATATATTTTAAATAACTTATCTAACTTTCATAACGATTCTGTGTGACATACGCTGGATTAAGTATTAAATATACTTATATATACGTTGACACTTCGCTTTACCATTAACATGACATTAATTTGATTTACATTGATCTCAAACTCCTGAACGACTAGAATAGAGATGAAGACAAAGGCACAGCGTTCTCAGTCTAATAAGAGAACTAATTTGGTAGCTTGAACAATGATCCTAATAATAAATAACTATAATAGTGTGAACGCTCTGGGTACATTCTCATATTTAGTGGATTGACTGAAAAAATATCTGTTGGGTTTTTTAAATATACGGAGGAACAGTGATTGAATCTAGCAAACTACAAGTAAATAAGATATAGCATGAGGAATACTTATCTTTAAATACAGTACTTAACATATTATTGATGATAGCACAAGCTATAGTAACTGGTCACCCGGGGTTCATTTCTGGCTAGAGGATGTTTAAATAACATCTTCTGTGCATTATAATTTCTCTGTCAATGGATCAAGACTAATGATTCAATTTAGACAAAACTAGGAAATTATAAGTAATGAAACACATCACATGGAATACTTAAATGAAATATTCAATATGTAACTCAAGATAGCGCAACATATAAGAATGCATAAGTTATAATTAGAAATTACCCGGGGTTCGATTCTGGCTAGGGGATGTCAAATAAATTATATTGTTTGTGTATTATAATCTTTTCTCTCAAAAAGATCAAGACTATCTTTATAGTTTAGGATTTGATTATCCTTTTGTCAAAGAAATACTACCATTTGACCGTTCTGGTTTATATGTATAAAGTGTTTTTAGTTAACAAATTATCACCCTGCAAAATCACAGAAATACATATCCTCTTGAAAACTGTATTCATTTGACAAGTAAGATAGCTCAATGTATTAAAACACGAAGGTAGCTATGATTAGGCTTCGGGAGTTCGATCCTGACATGGGAATGAATAAAAATTATTATCATATTTTTTTTAAATTGTATTTCATTTACACTTTCATCACATATAAACTCTGTTTAAATTTTAACACATATCAATGCCATAGTTTTGAAACACTCGATAAAACAATCAAACTAAATTGCGAATATGACGGTCCTTTTCTATGGCGAAAGTCACAAATTACCTTTCCCGCCAACAAAAGCCGAAATAGACTAATTAGGGGCGGAGTATATAAAGCGGAAGCAGGCATAAATGCACTACCCACTCTACTTCCAGGAGAAATGGTCAGACGGACGCTGACATGCCTAGCGGTAAGGAGACTGCCTTAGCACAAAGGTTTTGATCTTGTTAGAACCTATGTAGAATAGTTCATTATATTTGCTGCATGATTCTTTGCTCAAGAGTATGGATAGGCACTCTGCTATCCATGGGACACTCGCTATTGATTTTAATGAGTAAAGGATATATAAATCAGTATTGTTAGGAAAGTCTATCTATGCACCCGATTTGAATTCTTAAATACTAGTAACTTCCATGCTGCGAGGTAATTTGAAATACTTACGAGCTAACCTGAAGTTTGGGGATAAGAACATTTAACTTTTGATCTGATTAATAAGTATGCAGTAAACACTGAGGGTCTTGTTTTCTGGTTTTGGATTATTTCAGATCTTATCAAGGAACGCTAGATTAAGGACTGACTATGAACAAACATAGACCTTGAAGATTGGCTTAGCATTGAGGAATATATTTACATTTACTATCAAGGTGAGAATACATTATAAATACTAATAGTGGAAACCTCTAAAAAGCTTAAGCAATTAGGCTTAAATTAGTATATGTTGTTTTAGGAACCTATGCCTACAAAGGAGATTCAACAACTCCACGGATGACTTTTCTCTAAGATATATTTCAAGAATTGGGACTAGCTACTAATTAGAGGTAAAAAATGCTCCAGCTACAATAAGAATTGTGATTTTAAATTTGAGTCACTAGTGTGGAACAATAGAAGGGGTACACTAACCAATTATTCTATGTATTACAATAATGCAACCCCTCCCTCTACGTGGGTAATAGACTGATTAAATTGATCAATTAATTTGATAATATATAAACAAGAAGGGAAAACTTTTGTTAAAGAAATGAAGCTAAGAATGTTGTTACTTTTGTTGAATATGATGATAAATGGTCTTACTTACATTGGTTGTTAGGAGACTAAATCTGGTTAATAATATAATAGTATATCTGCAGTTATATTAAGTTGTTCTATTTTTTCCTTGATTCTAAAGTATACTAATTTTGTTTGTGTGACAGCCCTGAAGAAGCGCAGTGTACGCGAAACACGTGTTGGCATTTCTGTGACACCTCTGTGTAAATTTGACTTCAAAGAAAATAAGAATAAATGTCAAAAAAAGGAATGAAAAAGAAGACTCATTTTATATATATATATATATATATTAACTGAAAAAAGCATAGGTTTCAGGGGCGTTATAGTTAGCTGGACTTTTCACTCATACAAAACCATTGAAATTCGCCCGTTATAGTTAGTTCAGCTAACTATAACTTGCGTGCCCGCAATGCACTGCTGATGACGTCACATATTACATCACTCATGACATGGTCAGTGACATCACTCATGACATCACTGATGACATCTCAAATGACATCATTGATGACATCACTGATGACATTATCCAGTGAATGTGTGTTTTTCTGAAAATTACATATGTTTTATATATGTATATCTCAAGGTCGATGGAAGAATAAATGGGTATATAAGTGTCTAAATGGATGATTTGTTTTTGAAAAATTGACTGTATAACTGACTGATTAAGTGTATCTTAGTGAATACATGGCTTAGTGAGTAATGTTTAAATATGTAAATATCTGTATCAGTCTCTCACTTTGTGTATAAGTGGCTGCATGGGTTTGTGAGTAGCCACATGAGTGTCTATATAGGTTATTAGTTGTTTTTTGAGTATCAGTATGAGTGTCTGAGTGTCTGTATGGTTCGGTGGGGGGATTACGTGGTGCATAGGTGCATGAATGAGTGACTCACTCTTTGTATGTGTTGAAGACAGCATGTTTGCAGGACTGTATGGGTGGATGAGTGTGTGCATGGGTGTGTTAGTGAGTGAATGACTGTCTCAATAGTGCCTTTATGAGTAACTACATATGTTTTAAACTAGTATATGTGACTATTGGTGCATATAAGTGAGTATATGTGAGAGTGAGAGATTGAAAGAGTTCCTGTATGAATAAGTATGTGTTTCTATAAGTGATTGTTTAAAAGACTAAGTATGTGTAAGTTTCTGTAGAAGTAAGTGTGGTGGTGTGTGTATAACTGTATATGCAAGTAAATGGATGTTTGATTCTTTATCAGCATGAGTGACTATGTGTGTGAGTAACTCTATGGATGAGTGGTGTTGTGTAACAGGATGTATAGGTGTATGAGTACATATGATGAGTGAGTACATGTATGAGTGACTGTATAGGACTGTTGGTGAATGAGTGGATGTGTATGTGGATCTTAGAATTACAGAATAGGTTGTTGTAACTGATATTGGTATGTCCATTGTTTTGAAAATTTTAGTTTCTATTTTTGAATGTGTGTATCAAAGGTTATATTAGGGGGAGAGGAGGTCTGCCGCTCTATCACAAGGATGATGTCATCAGTGTTGTTATTTGAGATGTCATCAGTGATGTCATGAGTGATTTCACTGACCATGTCATGAGTGATGTAATATGTGACGTCATCAGCAGTGCATTGTGGGCACGCGAGTTATAGTTAGCTGAACTAACTATAACGGGGGAATTTCAATGGTTTTGTATGAGTGAAAAGTCCAGCTAACTGTAACGCCCCTGAAACCTATGGTTTTTTCATTGAATTTCTAAGGTTTTTTTAAATGCTAATTCCTAACTATAACGTGCCTGAAACCTATGGTTTTTTCAGTGAATTTCAAAGGTCTTTTAAATGCTAATTTCTAACTATGCCTACAGAGATAGGACATGTGAAGAAAGAAGAAAAAACGCACAGAAAGAAAAAAAAGAAAAGCAGAAAGAAGCAACAGAAGTCCTCAAAGACGAAGAAAAGTGCAGGAAGAAGGATAACGTGCAGAAAGAACAAACAGAAGAGCAGAAAGAAGCCTTGTTGCAAAATCATCCGGTACCCTCAACTTTTTCAGACGGATACTGGTGCCAACTGAGTCTGACTAACCAGTCCTAGAGCCAGTGCTATGTTAAAAGACACTCAGAATACAGTGAAAACACCAACATACAATAGGGAACACTATGCGTTGGGGTCCCCCTGTGATCAGCATGACCTCCTCTGTAAGCCCCTAGTATATAATAGGGCAGAGGATTAAAACTACCTCTTACAACGCGCCACAGGGCGTGTTTGCACACGTCACCTCAGGCCCCGTCCCCTCACCTCCCCACTGTGTAAACACGCCCTGTGGCCATTTTAAGTTGGGAGATTAAGTCCCCTTGAATCCTGAGGGTCCCTAGGGTCCAACTAGACCACTAGGTGCCTCCAGTAAGGGCCACAGAGCTGCGTTGCAGAGAGATGTAAAAAGGGGCATGGCCTACACCACCTCTCTGCAACGCAGCGCAGTGGCGCTTACTGGAAGCACCTGGTGGTCTAGTTGGCCCCCAGGGGCCCTCAAGATTGAAGGGGAATTATTTCCCCAACTTAAAACGCGCCATAGGGCGTGTTTGCACACGTCACCTCAGGCCCCGTCCCCTCCCTTCCCCACTGTGTAAACACGCCCTGTGGCCGTTTTTTAAGTTGGGAGATTAAGTCCTCTTGAATCCTGAGGATCCCTAGGGGCAAAAGAGCCCACTAGGTACGTCCAGTAAGCGCCATTGCAGAGAGGTGTAAAAAGGGGCATGGCCTGCACTTCCTCTCTGCAACGCAGAGCAGTGGCACTTACTGGAAGCACCTGGTGGGCTAGTTGGCCCCCAGGGTCCCTCAGGATTGAAAGGGAATTATTTCCCCAACTTAAAACATGACACAGGGCGTGTTTGTACACGTCATCTCAGGCCCCGTCCCCTCCCTTCACCACTGTGTAAACGCGCCCTGTGGCCGTTCTAAGTTGAGAGATTAAGTCCCATTGAATCCTAAGGGTCCCTAGGGTCAAACTAGCCCACTAGGTACATCCAGTAAGCGCCACAGAGCTGCATTGCATAGAGGTGTAAAAAGGGGCATGGCCTCAGAACACCTGTCTGCAACGCAGCTCCCTGGCGCATACTGGAGATACCTGTTGGGCTAGTTGGCCCTCAGGGACCCTCAGTATTGAAGGGGAATTAATTCCCCAACTTACAACTGGCCAGGGGGCGCGTTTGCAGAGTGCTGCAAGGAGGGGGCATGGCCTCAGGCCCGATGCCGGTCTTTTATTTATTTTATTTTTTTAAGAAGGAGGGCTGTGTGGCCCCCCTTCTTTTTCTAATTTACTGGCCCTGGGGAACCCATCCCCCAGGGCCTGCACCCTAATTTTTTTTGTTGAAAATTTTTTATTTGGCCCTCCCAAGGCCTTAATCGGCCCCGGGGACCCCAACCCCCGGGTCATGTCCTTTTTTAAAAAAAAATCTTTAGGAGGGGGCTGCGTTGCCCCCCTCCTCAGGCCACTTATGGCCCCGGGGACCCCATCCCCCAGGCCGGCCTTTGTTTTTTATTATTTTTAAAAAATATATATTTATAGAAACACCTAGGACATGCTGGACAAACCGTATGTACCTATCACCATGATGATTTGCGTGATATTCATTAAAAGGCAACTATGCATGGAATGAATCCACATGGAATGTATTTACACCGCTAGTGAAGCTCTGACATGTCTGACGCCCTACCGTGCCTAATTTCGGCGCCCCCGCCGGTGGGTACTCTCCAAGTAGACACCCTTGTCGTTTATTTATACAAACATGGGTAGCTATTGACGGGCACATTTAATATACACGCACACCAAGCCATTCAAAGGGAAGTCGACAAAAATTCGACCAAACTATGCAAGAAACCCCTCTCACGGTTAATAAAACACACATCCACCGCCGGATGTGTAATACTTTTTATTTTACTCTCTGGTGGGTGTAACACAGCATTGAGCCCAATGCTGTGTTACACCCACCAGTGCCCGCCGAGTGCCTCACACCTCTGTGTTGTATTTCACCAGCTAGTACGTATGCTATGACACTCTCTAGCCCATGTGCACTGTAACACCACCCCGTGAATATGTCATGTCACACTTGCCTTCGCACGGGTTATATTGCCCCATCTAACGTGCCTTCTTCGATGCCTATGTTATAACGCACAGCGCTATGCCATACATATTACAATCTGGGATCCATATCTTTGTCACAGTGCATATGCAACGTTACACTCCCCAGCACATATTTTATATTACAAGTTTAGAGACTAGTTGGGTTACACAACACTGCCCTGTGCATATTACACTCCAAGGCGCATATCGCATAGCACGCACTAGTGCCTGTGCTATCTCGCGCTCTCCAATGAATCTGTCATTGCGCACAATGTATTGCATATTATATTTCACGCCCCGGTTCATCTTATATCACACTTTTTGGTGCATAGTTTATACCATATACTATCTCTAGTTTTCATTTTCAATCGTGCTCTCAGGACTATGTTCTATATAACACTGCGTCCACCTACCCTTTTCACGGGCATTACATTTTGCGATGGGGGGTGGAGGGTCAGGGGGTGTTTCTGCCAAGTGAGCCCGGAGTCACAGTCACAAACGTCCTCTTCTTCCTGAATAAAAGTGAGATTATGCTGCATACTTGTTCATATTTTAAGTAGTTCGCACAGACACACATTTTAAAAACAATAAAGTTCCTAATACCCACCTTCTCTGAACAGTTAGCTTGCTGCCCCATCCACCTCCTCCCTATCCTCTGTTGTCTGAATCCATGGACTAGCCTCCTCCCTCCTGCCATGCATGGTCTGATGTGCTGCCACTGCCCTCCATTTAGCATGATATACCAGTCCACTCCTCCTGCCCTCCATTGCCCAATTCTATGGCCCATCATTGACCTCCTGCTTAGCCTCTGTGCTTAGCTTGCTGGCCCTATTCTCCTTCCCCCTGCCCTCCGATGTCTTTGTGCATGCCCCTGCTCCATCCTTTTTGCCCACCATGTTCCATGGACCTGCCACTCCTATCTACTCTGAGTGTTCTGTTGAGCTGCCACTCCCCTCCCACCTGCCTAGCATTGTCAGATGACTGTAACCTGTCAATGCCACCTCCACCCTGCCTGTCCACATGACATGCCCCTATCCCCTTCCTCCTGTCCTCCATGGTCCATTTTACTGCCACACCCTTCTGCCCTCCCTGGTCTGTTGTGCTGCAACTGCTCCTCCTGCCTGCCCCGCACGGTCTGTTGTGAGACCCCTTCCCCTGAACTTTCTTGTCTGTGCCCAGGTCCTGACCCTCCCTTCTATCCTCCATGGTTCTTTGTGCATGCCCCTGCACCCTCCTTCTTGCCCATCATAGCCATTGTGCTGCCACTAACCCTCCTGCTTGCCATGCATGGTCTTCTGTGCTGCCATGGCCCCTCCCACCTTCCCTGTGTGGTCAGCTAGCTGCCCCTGACCCCCTCCCACCTTCCCTTCATGGTCTGTGTGTATGCCATCATAGTCTCATTGTTGCTCTCCATGGTGTGTCTTGTTTCTAGTGCCCATCCTGGCTGACCTCCATGGTCATCTTGCTGCTCCTGCCCTGCCCCCTTGCCCCCAGCCCTCTGTTTCCATGTGCAGACCCCTATTCCCTCCCTACTGGCTTGTCTGTTCCATTGTAATGCCCCTGATCCGTCCCTCCTGCCCTTTATGGTCTGTTATGCTGTAGTTTTCTCTCCTGTCTGTCCATTATGGTCTGCTAGCTACCATTGCCTCTTTCCCCTTTGTTCTCTGTTGTCCATGTGCATGGTCCTGTCCCCTCCCTATTGCTTTCTATGGATTGTTGTGCTGCACTCCCGTCCCGCATGCGCTGTGTGGTGTATTGTGCTGCTGCAAACCCTGATGCCTGCCCTGTAGGGTCAGTTTGGTGCACCTCTCCATGTCCCTCCTGTCCTCTGTTATCCGAGTCCATGTCCCTACCCCAATTCCTCCTGCCTACCATGATCCAATGTACCATACTTGCGAACATTTTGAACTTGGTAAGAGGGAGATTTTGAAAAAAACTGGGGTATTGATTTTCCCCTTTGAGTTACATTGAAAAAGGGGAGACTGTAGACAGGAGATAGATCAAATAAAGCCCATTTGAGCTTAAAAACATTGGACGTTTCCTGGCTGAAACGGGTCTGTTGGCATGTATGGTTGTACTACTACTGCCTCTTCCTTCTGCCCACAATTGTCTATTATATTGCCACAGCCTCTCTTGCCAGTCCTGTATTGTTGGTTTGTTGCCCCTGCCCCCCTTTCCACTGCCCCCATAGTCTGTTGTGCTGCCACTGCCCTTCCTGCCTGCCCAGTGTGGTCAAATTTTTGCATCTGCACTCTCCTACCTGCCTTCAATTTTCTATGTCCGTGCCCCTGGCTTCTGCCTCTCAACAGTATCCCAATGAACAACTAGATTGCTAACATTCTATATTTATTACAAAAGTGTGGAACGCCTGACGTCATCTTGATGTAATCAAAACTGTAATACCTAGAGTATTTCCTTTAGAAATTACATATATGAGAGGGTCTTATTTGCATCAAAATTATGGTTAGTGCTCTAAAAAACTAAAATGAGGACATATTTTCTGAGTTTTCAAATAGCGACAAAGAACTTTTACATTATTTGTAATCTTTATGTTTTTTTATCCAGTTGACCACTTGATTAAATGTTGCACCTAGCGGAGAGGATGTGGTGTTACTTCCAGAGCTGCCGAGTTTGCAATTGGGGAACCAGGTTGGAGTTTCTGCTTCAGCTCAACATTCTGTGATTCTGGTCAAATCACTTAATCTCCCCATGTCTACAACCAAAATGAATTTGATCTTGTGTGATGTAACTAATGCTCATGTAAAGCACTCCAATACCAGTAGGAAATGCCTTCAGTTTTTTACTTTGATTCCATCAAGAAGGTATTCAGATATGTCACACATTTGCAATAAATTCTGAATGTTAGCACTCTAGTTGCTCTTTAGATCACTGTAGTAAAGCTACTACTCACCACGGAAGTCTGCTGCTGGTATTAAAAGTGCATGTTTCAGTCTGCATATCAGAATTTTTTAATGAAATAGAAGAGGATTTGAGAAGTCACTCAAAATGTGCCCTAATTTTTCTTTCTTCAGCACTAATCATAATTTCTATGGCAAAATGAACCCCCTCATTGTGTTTCTTTTTAAATTAAATGTTTTAAGTGTTACCAGTTTATTCCAATCAAGATGGCTTCAGGTGTGCCATGCTTTTGTCATAAGTAGGACTGTTAGCGCTCTAGTTGTTCTTTAGAACACTCTGGGAAGCTGCAGTAGAACACAAAGGAATCAACTGACAGTCTCTGCCCTTGTTGGATGTACATGTTTTACTGAGAATGTCAGACTTCCTTCTCACATGACTGAGAAAGATAATGTGAATTTACAGAAAATATGCTCTCAGTTTAGCTTATAGATCACCTTCCAAACCTCTGTGGTAAAAGCATGAGAAAATAGTTTCCTCTCAAACATGATTCATGATATCACAGCAGAAGGCTTTTTCACATGGTAAAATCACCTTAGAACACACCACAATTCCTAAAATGAGTATGGTACCATCAACAAATGATTTATAATGTAACTAAAGTCTTAAAACCTTCTATTAACTGCAATGCTTTTTAATGAGGTGCTATCATGTATATTGGTCCCAAGATGGCTGCCAACACTTCTTGGATGAAGTGCTGACAGCCAATCAGATCTCACGATGAGATGTGTGATTAAGCGCCGCCCAGATATATATGTGATTTTACTTTTGATTTTCTCAGGAACTACTGAACGGATTTACACAATTTAAGCAAAAGGCACGAGTCTGACCTGAGGACTACCTCTTTGCCAAATTTGGTGTAATTTAGTTCAGCACTTCGGGCTGTAGCTGCGTCAACAGGTCCTATGGGAAAATGCATGGGGAAAACGCGTTTTGGGACCCCCCTTTTATCTCAGCCCCTGCTTGACGAATCAGCGTGAAATTTTCAGGATAGGAGGGGACCGGAGCTGGCCAAAAGTTTGGAAAATTCCGCGAAGATTCATGAATCGACGCCAACGTTATTCCAAATAAAATGTTGCGGATTTCCTATGGAAAATAGGTCCTAACTATAACTACCTACTGGCGACTGCCCGTTGGATAATATATTTATTTATATATATATAAATATATATATATATATACACACACATATATATATATATATATATATATATATATATATATATATATATATATATTCACTGAAAAAAAATAGGTTTCAGGGGCGTTATAGTTAGCTGGACTTTTCTCTCGTACAAAACCATTGAAATTCCCCTGTTATCGTTAGTTCATCTAACTATAACTCGTGCGCCCGCAATGCACTGCTGATGATGTCACATATTACATCACTCATGACATGGTCAGTAACATCACTCATGACATCACTCATGACATCTCAAATGACATCACTGATGACATCACAGATGACATCATCCTTGTGATAGAGTGGCAGACCTCCTCTCCCCCTAATATAACCTTTGATACACACATTCAAAAATAGAAACTAAAATTTTCAAAACAATGGACATACCAATACCAGTTACAACAACCTATTCAGTAATTCTAAGATCCACATACACATCCACTCATTCACCAACAGTCCTATACAGTCACTCATACATGTACTCACTCATCATATGTACTCATACACCTATACATCCTGTTACACAACGCCACTCATCTATAGAGTTACTCACACACATAGTCACTCATGCTAATAAAGAATCAAACATCCATTTACTTGCATATACAGTTATACACACACTACCACACTTTCTTCTACAGAAACTTACACATATTTAGTCTTTTAAACAATCACTTATAGAAACACATACTTATTCATACAGGAATTCTTCCAATCTCTCACTCTCACATATACTCACTTATATACACCAATAGTCACATATACTAGTTTAAAACATATGTAGTTACTCATAAAGACACAATTGAGACAGTCATTCACTCACTAACACACCCATGCACACACTCATCCACCCATACAGTCCTGCACACATACTGTCTTCAACACATACAAACAGCAAGTCACTCATTCATGCACTTATGCACTGCGTAATACCCCCACCGAACCTTACAGACACTCAGACACTCATACTGATACTCAAAAAACCAACTAATAACCTATATAGACACTCATGTAGCTACTCACCAACCCATGCAGCCACTTATACACAAAGTGAGAGACTGATACAGATATTTACATATTTAAACATTACTCACTAAGCCATGTATTCACTAAGATACACTTAATCACTCAGTTATACAATCAATTTTTCAAAAACAAATCATCTATTTAGACACTTATATACCTATTTATTCTTCCATCGACCTTGAGATATACATATATAAAACATATGTAATTTTCAGAAAAACACACATTCACTGGATGATGTCATGAGTGATGTCATTTGAGATGTTATCAGTGATGACATGAGTGATGTCACTGACCATGTCATGAGTGATGTAATATGTGATGTCATCAGCAGTGCATTGCGGGCACTGCACTCCTCTGGTGATGACGTCAGATATTACATCACTGATTAAATATGTGTCTTTCTGAAAAATAAATATTTGTAATATATGTATAGCTAAAGATTAATGGAAGAAGACATGGGTAAATAGGTGTCTAAATACAGTGATGTAATATCTGACGTCATCAGCAGAGGATTGTGGTCGCGTGAGTTATAGTTGCCTGCACTAACTATAAGGGGGGAATTTCATTGGTTTTTTACAAGGGAAATGTCCAGCTAACTGTAACATGTGTGAAACCTATGGTTTTTTAAGTGAATTTGCAAGGTTTTTTAAATGCTAATTCCTAACTATAACGTGTGTGAAACCTATGGTTTTTTAAGTGAATTTGTACGGTTTTTTAAATGCTAAGTTATGTATTTATTAATATATTTTTTTTCAGGTTCTTCACCGTGCGCGCACCGTGCGCGCACCGTGCGCGCGCTGTGGACGCTCGGTGCGCTTCGCGCACCGAGCTCCCACGATACGTGGTGCGTGCCGTGTGCGCACAGTGCGCACACTTCGCAGTTTTTCGAAAAAAAACATTTGTTTCATCCTTGGGGGTCCTGACAAAGGCTAGGGGGTCAGGAACTGTCCACTCTGCCCCCTTTTCACATTCTCCACCTTTGTTTTTCACTGCCTCAGACTGCGAGAGACAAAATGGCGGCCGACACTTCCTGATTTCGACCGACTGGAATGTTTACTGTCATGTAACCACCAATACGCTCACGCACGGCAGCGTGCGCGTACGGTATGCTTACCGTACGCGCACGGTGCGCGCCTATAGATATATATGTACTTTTAACTGAAATTTTCTCAGGAACTACTGAACAGATTGACTCCAGATATTCAAAAGGCACATCCCTGACCTGAGGACTTTCTCTTTGCCAAATTTCAAATAATTGTGTTCAGCCGTTCGGGCTGTACCTTGGACTAAAGGTCCCTATGGAAAAATGCATGGGGAAAACGCATTTTGGGACCCCCCTTTTTTCTAGGCCCCCGCTTGACTAATCACCCCGAGACTTTCAGGGTAGAAGCGGAGCGCCCCACCTGTTTTGAAAAATTCGCGAGGATTCGTCAACCGGCGCCAAAGTTATTCAAAATAGAATTTTCAGATTTCCTATGGAAACACAGTCCTAACTATAACTATCTACTGGCGACCGCCAGTAGATAATATATATATATATATCTATATATCTATATATATATATATATATATATAAAACTCCTGGTTATTCAGACACCACCGAAGCTCTTACGTGTATATATACATGTATGCTGAGAAGTCACTAAAAACAGCAGTCGGAGCTCCTGCATGGCATCTACACCATTGTGCATGAAAGGACACGGCACCACCAAGGAGGTAATTCTTCAGAAAACAATAATATATATATTTAAAGAAGGACAGCACCAATGCGAAATAGCCTACGCGTTTCAGCAGTAGCCTTTGACAGGGCCAGAGGGAGATTATACAGAGTTTACCTTTTGAAGGTGCAGTTCCATATGATAAATCATTCAAAATTATAAATCCCATCCACATACGTTTATGCGACAGTCAATACATTTCCCAATTTTTCCATTTCTATGACATTTTACCTTATACAAGAATTTAGTCAAGAGAGAATGAAAAGATCTGAAACAGAGAAGAGAAAAGAGGGAAGAATAGAGAAGAGAGTAGAAAGGGAAATGGTAAAGTACTACAGGGTTTATCATCAAGGACCGGCGATAATTATCGCTAAGCGCACTTAGCGCTAGGATAATTATCGCCGGCTAACGTGGAATTTTATCGCTGCGATACGTGCTAACAGCAACGCTTATCTCAAAAGCGATAAAATTCCAAGCGCTAACTGCCAAATGTGATATTATCGCTGGAAATCCAGCGATAATCTCACAAAGTTTGGCAATAGCTTTTTGATAGAGCAGGGCAGACTTAGCCATGATATCCACCTTACATTGGATATAATGGCTAAGTCAAACTAAAAGCAGGCGTAAGGAAAGTAGCGATAACCAAGGTTAGCGCTACTTTTCTTATCGCTATGCTTGTTAGCGTGCCCATTGATAATTGGAGAATTGTCAGTTAGCGACATTTCTCCAGTTATATTTGGACGGAACGCCCACTTTGCATCTCATTGGAGATGCAAAGGTGGGCGTAACAGGAACGGGAGCTAATGCAAGGATTCACGCGATAGCGTGACCTTGCTGATAAGGCGATAACATTATCGCCACTTTTCGTCTGAAAATGGATGCAAAAATGGCAATAATTTCATATCGCCTCCTTGCTGATATGCCCCCACATTCCTATAAAGAGCAACAGAAATCATTCTCGTCTGCCATGCTCATTCATGAGTTCTTCAACTTCTTCAATTTTTTTATATTTTCAATGTTCCTCTCTTAATTTAAAGTGCTTAAATGTTCATAACCAAATTCTCAATTTTTTTTTAATTTTTTTTTTTAATTTATAATCTCCACACAGCTAGGAGCCTGAGAAAAAATCCCTCTCTATTATCCTGACACATAATAGAGGAAACATTCAAACGTTTCTTTTTCGATCACAGCCCCCTAAGTCCAATCATTTTCATTGATTGGCAAGCAGACGATTACTGCCACATTCTGGAATAACAGCCATACTGGTTAATAAGTAACCCTGGGCGGGTAACAACAGAGTTTGCGGAGATTTGCCTACTTCGCGCTCCGTGGCGAACACGGAGTAGGCAAAAACTACACCTCCGTGGCGGAGCGGAGTTAGCTGCTCCCTCCCCCCTGCCAAAGTCCTTTAAAAATGATTTAAAAAAGCATTTACCTGTTGTTTGCCACCTACCCTGCCTTCGGGGCTCCCCGTCCTGCTCCTCGCATCTTCTATAATAGAAAAAAACGACATTGTATGTCTGATGCGTGTGTACTCTTTTGGTTAAATTGTGTTAACCTGTTCAGTAGTTCCTGAGAAATTTTAACATTTCTCAGATATACAAATATGGCCACAGAGGATCCACAAATCCTCTGCATCCTGTGCCTGAGCTCTAATTGGCTGCCAACACTTCAAACCAGGAAGTGTTGGCAGCCATCTTGTGACTCAGTTCAACGAGTCAGAAGAAAAATGGTCAAAAAGGTTAAAAATCAAGAAAAGGCGGGAGGGTAGAAACACCCTGACACCCTAGGCCTGCACAGGGGGTACAAAAATTACAAAAAAATCGAAGCGCC
Organism: Triturus cristatus; assembly: GCF_964204655.1. Lineage (NCBI taxonomy): Eukaryota > Metazoa > Chordata > Amphibia > Caudata > Salamandridae > Triturus > Triturus cristatus. The sequence goes on along the minus strand of NC_140589.1, from coordinate 1,645,858,093 downwards.
GGCTACTGCCATTCATTTAATTAGGCCCTGGGTGGGCCAGGTCCCAGGGGCAATGATCAAAATGCATACAGGGCTATGTTTTTAAATGTGGGGGGGCCACACGGGCCCCCGATAGCCCCGGGGACCGCCACCTCCCTGGGGGTTTATTTTTTTAATAAATGCATGGGGTGCTCCTTCCTCCCCACAGAGCCCTGGGTACTGCCACCTCTCTGGGGTTATATTAAAAAATAAAGTGTGGGGGTGTCATTGAAAATGCTCTTGCTCACATTAAGCGAAGCAGAATTGTTTTTGGGCAGAGGGAGCTCTCTTCCAAGGCGAATTTCGGCCCTTTGGACCCCATACCCCAGGGCATCGCCCAGAAAAAGTTATTTTTATTTTTTAATGGAGGGATGGCACGTGGCCCCCCTCCTGAGGCTTTTCTCTGCCCGGGTGACCCCATCCCCTGGGCCTAGCCTCTCCTTTGTGGACCGTGGGGGGTGTCCCAATGCCCCCACTGACCCACCGTCTCCCCGTCTCCTGCGGGAGCCTGCATTGCTTTTGCACAAGGGGAGCTGCTGACATGCAGCTCCCCTTGTGCAACAGCAATTGTGTTTGGTTTTTGGAAGCAGGAGCAGGTTTCCTGCTCTCGCTTCCAAAAACCAAATCAGTGTGTAGGTGGCTCGAGGGCCAGACAAAGGGGTATGAATAGGACGTAGCCAGTAGGTGGGCTTCAACAAAAGGATTCTTTTTATTTTGCAGGAACTTCTGCAGTTAAACTGAGGTTTAACAGTTCCATATACTGGATAGGTCTTCAAATAAAAAGAAAACAAAGAAAAAAAGTAGCTGGACAGGTTTTTTTCCAGAAAGAATACAAAAGTATCCGGACATAAGAGTTGCGTTATGGTATGTGCCCGCTCCTCACTCCGGGGCGTCCTTGCCTTCCAGCTCTCTGGGGCTTGTTTTCTTCCCACATGCTCCAAAGAAGGGGAAAGGGAGAACAAAGAAAATGCTGGGATTAGCTTATGTCCGTCCGTATCTAGGTTTACGTGCTACCATCACTAAAAGCTGTGCGGAAACAGGGAAGGGATCATTTAGGGAGTGAAGGAGGTGTGTGGGGGAAATGCCGGTAGGAACTAGCAGTGGACTATCTCCCTGTGCCACCTCACCAACCCCACTAAAATGATCCCCTTAATGACACTTGCCTTGGGCCACGACCCGTAAGCAGGGCCGTGGCATTGGGACCCGGGGCGTCCTCTCCCTCCTTTGGGCCCCCGGGTTTGTTAGCGCTGTACTTTATCTCCAGTGTCCTCGGGTCTTCGGGGGTCCTTCCATTCTGCTCCTCGCTTGCCTCGTCTTTTTCTCCCCGACTCCCAGGCTCCGTTTTCTTGACTTCTATGTCGCTCTCCACATCCGCGCTGTTCCGCCCCCTTGTTTCACACTATCCGGCCTTATTGTCCTCCGTTTGCGCCGACGTCACGTTTCCCCAGCGCAACAGTGTTTGCTATGGCAGGGCGGGAGCTGCACGGCTCCCGCCCTGCCATAGCAAATGGCAATGTCCCTGGGGTGGGCAACCCGGGACATTGCAGGAGCTGGCCCTGGGGGGTGGGTCCAGGAGGGGGGGCCACGCAGCCCCCTCCTTCATTTTCAAAGCCCTGGGGAGGTGGAAGTTCCCAGGGCTTGGGGGTCTGTAACAGACCCCCCAATTTCAATATGTAGTCCCCCTAGGAGGTGGTGGTCCCCGGGGCATGCGGGGGGCTCGAGCCCGCCACCCTAATTATAAGAAAGGCCCAGGGAGGTGGCAGTTCCCGGGGCTTGGGGGGGGGCAGCGAGGCCCCCCACACTAATTATAAAAAAGCCCTGGGGAGGTGGCGGTCCCTGGGGCTTGGGGGCTCCGCGAGGCCCCCTCACCCTTTTTGCACAATGCCCCAGGGACGTGGAGGTCCATGGGGCTCCGTACATCATAAATAAAGCCCTGGGGAGATGGCGGTCTTCGGAGCTGCGGTGGCCCCAGCGGGCCCCGGCAACATAATTTAGCATGCCCCTGGGACCTGGGCCACCCGGGGGCTTAAATTCAACAAAGCATAGGAGCCAGCGCTTCATTTTCTTTTTATTTTCTCGGCTGGATTCGCGACCCCAATGCGAATTCGGCCGATTAAAAAAAAAAACCTTTCTTTGGCAGGCCTCGGGGGTCAGAGTGTTTGTACCCTGCCCCCTTTTCTTGTTTTTCACCTTTTATTTTTTAACTCTTTTCTTGTGACTTGGTTACCGAGTCACAAGATGGCTGCCAAGACTTCCTGGTTTGGAGTGTTGGCAGCCAATCAGAGTGAAGCTCGTGCCCGGGAGGAGTCGCGACTTCTCCTAGGTGCTCATATATCGATATTCTTATTTTTCTGTTTTCTCAGGAACTACTCAACGGATTTACAACATTTAAAAAAAAGGTCACTTTCTGGACTAAGACCTACCTTTTTGCCAAATTTGGTGTAATTCCGTTCAGCAGTTTTGGGCTGTAGCTTTGTCTAAAATTCCTATGGTAATTAACACGGGGGAAAACGCATTTTGGGACCCCCCTTTTTTCTCGGCCCCACTTGACGAATCACCCCGAAACTGTCAAGACAGGAGCTGTCCAGAGAGGACCATTAGTTTTGAAAATGTAGCCAAAGTTATTGGCTAGTTATAGTTAGGACCTCGTTTCTATTCAAAAAGCATTTTTTGTTTTGCCAATAACTTTAGCGTCGTTTGACAAATCTTCGCGAAATCTTCACTCCAAAACGTTTATGACAGCAGCTGCAGTGAGCCACAAACTAGTTTGAAATTTTTTTGAAGATTCATGAAAAGGTGCAAAAGTTATTAGCAAAATAAAAATTGATTTTCTTATGAAAACCAGGTCCTAACTACATACTGACACAGCACAAGGGCATTGGAGTACTTTACATGAGCACCAGATTACATTACACAAGGTCAGATTCATTTAATTACAAACACAGTAGACTAAGGGATTTGTCGGAAGCAGAGGATGAACTCATGCCGGGACTCAAAATGTGTCCCCCAGTACCAAAGTTGGTAGCTCTGGCTGTTTAGCCACCTCCATATTTCTCAATTTATATGTAATAGTCATACACAAATGGTATGGCTGTTTATGATGACATATAAGGAGCATATTCTTTGGTTAAATGTCTTTAGGAAGTAAAACAACAGCAGCAACAAATGCTAGAAGATTTACCTGGGGGTCTTTCTTGGTAATATCTCTAAGGGTTCATTTTAAACCTGGACTTTATGTAGCACCTTTGCGCTGGTGCACAAGCAGGACTAATCATTTTAAATATAAGTTACATATAGATCAGGACTTTCGCAATCCACCAAAAAAGGACTTGCGATCCACCAGTAGGTCCTAACTCACAGTTTGGGATACAATGTATTAGCCAGGTTGCAATGATACCCAGTGCTTAATTTGAGCCAGTGGTTGTCGGTGGGCCCCTTGCACTCATTTTTGGGGATCAACTCTAATTTCTCCTCTTCTGGCATTTCCTGAGAGCAAGAGGGGAACAATTAAACAAAGGAGAAAGACAAAAAACTTCACAAAAGGAAAAAGCAGGAGCCTGCAAGATTGAGTTAAAGTGCAGAGAGTGCCTAGTGGTGGATTAAAGAGGCCTAACGTGAATTCCAGACTATGCAGCTTTGATATTTGGTGCGCTGACATGTAATAGCGCCCGCCATGACTCGCACTAGACCCCGCTGGTACACGGAATTGATTGTCTTTAAGAATTCACACCTTCTGCTATGGAGGCAGATGCTGCTTACGTGGAGGGGCGAGAGGTGTCAGTATTGGAACTGCCCGTGTAAAGGAGTCAAACTCTGAGAAGGCCTCGCTGAGCGTTCCGTTCTTGCATGGACTACTAAACAGTGGATTTCTGGTTCAAGAATTAGAGATGCCCTTTTGAGGTGGTCTCTATTAGAGAGTAGAAGGAGCCCCCCCACCGTTTTGAGTGTATTGAAGACGTAAGCTTGCTCTGGGGCATGGGCACCGGAGGAAGTGTGCCTGCTACCATAAAACAGCTCCGGTGGCTGAAGGCAGCTTTGGTTTACGGCTTGCTCTAGGGGTAACATTACAGGTGGGAAAGTGTGGCAATGGGTCACTAATGATAAAATTACAGCATCAAGTTATCTGTGTAAGTTGACCGGGTGGTTTCTGGTGCGCTGCATGTCACTTAATTGTCACACCGGCACCTGTGACAGTCTGCCAGGAGTTGGCGCTGTCTGTCTATTTAGAGATGACCACATTGATTAATTCATTTTACATTAAATCACTATTGCCTGCTGCCCAAGCCATTCTTATAGCTTTGAGGGCTTGGAATAGGCGCAAGTGTCACGCTTGCACGCGTGTCAGGGTTAGTAGTTGTGGTGTTACTATGGTTGGCAGCATGGCAGGAGCAAGGTGTGGTGCAAAAGGAAGTGGCCGCCTGACGTGAGTCTTGGCATATAGTGGCACAAGTGTCAGGTTTTTCCGTCGAACTGCCTTGCTGTATGTGGCGCGGGCGTATGCTGATTCTAGGTTTGCGCAATGTTGGGTGTCTCGATGTATGTCCCGCCGTGAACAGCTCTAGGTCTAAACTTGTGTTTTACCCTGCCTTCATTTGGGGTTGCGGTTCGTCTGCCTTGGCGGTAACCGGACAGGGTGCCCTGGGTCGGGCAAAACAGTAAATCATTTTGGGGTTGATTATTGGTGTGTTAGACTAATTTGCACAGCCAGGGTGCCATAAAAGGGGAAGGTCATTTGGGGACAGTGTTTCTCACTTGGCTGTACATGAATGGAGAATGTCTGCATTCACCAATACCAATATTGGCCATTGCTTCATCCTTGTCAGCAACGTAGACTAAAGCGGTTGATATGTCCTTTGACTTTGAGGAGCTATTCATTCAATGCCTTTCTTTCAAGGAACTTTTCTTGCCAATTTTAATTCAGTAGTTTGGATGGCGCCTATGTCTTGAATCCATCAATATTTCATTGACATTCTGGTTACTGGCATTTAAGGGGATGTCCATGTTTCTTTGTGTGGTGAATTAATGTTTCCAGTCCACAAAGACACCCGTTGCTTAAGGCTTCATGCTCCCATTGCTTCAGCCTTGGTCGTGCTATAAGGGGGGCTGCACTTGCGTAACGTATAAACCATCGGTTGGCTACGTTAGAAAGCCTTTTCTCACACCTGAGATTATCTGGAGCCTCCATAGCTGAGAATTCAGAGGATAATTGGACAGACCACTGCCCCCAGGGGGGTGGCTGCCCATTGCAGCAATAGGTAGCTAGGGCATGGGTGCATGTGGCACATCTGTTAATGGTACAGGATGATTATGGTTTTACTTAGGATACAAAGATCCCAGGCCCAGGTTCTGTCTTTTGGCGGTCGGTTACCAATAATAAATGCTTTGGGGCACCTGCAGCAGTGAGGGATGCTTCCTGATTGCCTAGGACTTAAGGGTTAGTAGCACTCCCCTCCCACAGGCCCACAGGCCTTTCAGCAGAATGGCCACAGGCTCGAGCTGGTCAAAGGGGGATTTATGCGCAGTGCTTGTAGAATGTCACATACCATTAAGGGCATGTTGCTACTAAAGTTGTCCCAAAGTTTCTTTGGTCAAGCTGTAGGGGCAATAAGTTAAGGCAAAAAAAGGCCACAATGTATTGAAGAACATTTGGCATTTCCAGTATTCAAGAAAGGGCAAGTATTGATACATATTGTTCCCCTCATGTTCCCATTGTCTTGTCTGCTCCCTGGTATACTAGCAGAAGTTTTGTAGGGCAAGACCTCACTAGGGAGGTGACTGGCTTAATGTGATGGACAAATCCAATATGTTTCTCATTTACTAATGTGTGAAACTTTTCAGCTGCTGGTGCATAGTTTTATTCATATGCACAGTATTATTAATTTAATTGATCGCTGTACGGAGTAGTGCAACTACCAGGCGTTTACGCACCAAGGCATAGTGCTGCGGTGAGTGTTGCCATGCTGTAAGGATATAAAGTTTAAATACGACTGCCAGGTCCCGCTGGGGTGTCAGCCAATTGGCCACTTTTGGGTTTCATCAACCTTCCTTCCTCTGTGGTTGTTAAAATTAATATCAGTAGCGGGGTAAGAAAGATCTCTGATCCAGCTGCAACATGCCTGCGGGAACACTTGCACTTAGAGTCATGCTCCAACAAGCGCTATACGCAGATAGCTGGGAAAGGAAGTAAGGCGGGCTGGATAATTTTTACTTCTCCCTGCATTGGCACATCTTGTCAGGAGTCAAAGGTATTGCACTTCAGCCAGGCAATGTTAACACCCAGCCACTCCAAGCCGATTATTTAAGGTCATCTTGTGCCTCATAATTCACAGCCCAATATTAGACCCCTGGGTCTGTCAGCGTCATGAATCACTAAATTCAACTGAACAAGAGGCGTGACCATGGTTTACACTAGCAGAAGCTTGGGAGTGCAAAACTCCACCTAGGGGAGTGGCTGGCTGAATGTGATGGACTAGTCCAAAAGGTTTCACAGCAACTGCACGTGGGAGTGTCAGTTACCTGTGCATAGTTCTTGCAGATACACCGTATCATATTAATTTAAATAATTGCTTTAGTTGCAAGTGGTAAGCGTGAGATTCCCTCAATTTCAGCGACTGGTCACATTGTCAGCAACAAAGCTGCCTGGGGGGTGGTCTGGGTGCAGTCACCACAGATTAAACTGACCAGGCAACAGCTTGGTGTAAAAGATAGGTGTTTCTGGTCTTACGGCGGTGTAGAGTATGCCCAGGTGAAAATTGTGTGCTGCTTAAGGTTCTAATGACCAGTGCGGTTTGTGGTATCTTTTCAAAGGGAAGAGATATGTTAGGCACTTAATTGCTTACAACGTAGCACATTCAAGCGGGCGTTGTTTTATTGCAAGTTGCAACGGGAGATTCCCTTATTACGCCAGCAGATGCGCACGTGGCCAGCAGTACGCAGCCTGGGAAGTCTGGGGGCGAATACCACAGATTAAACTATAAAGGCAACATTTCCGTACGACAGGAGGGATAATGGCAAGTACATGAAGACCCCCTTGCTTAAGTCACATATTCCATGGCGGGATAGCCACCACTTGACACTGGGAACCTTAGATTCTAATAGTATCATTGGTAAGATGCACACGACTCCGTGGTCTCGTGGGGCATGTAGTCCCACTCTGAAGTGTAGAATGCAAGAGAACTGCACATTGCCACTATGTTGAGTGTGACAGATGCAACAATTTTATCCCTGCTAAAGCAAACCAAAGTTCTTAGGGTCAGATGCACAACATACAACCGTTCACTCCAGCCCCACGGAAGGAAGTCTGTTAGCAGAGGTGTAGAGCAGGACATTTTGCACCAGGGTGCGGTCTTCGCACGGGCAACACAGCAGATTGTCTGCTGTCAAACGAGGGTGCTTGCGGGCTAGGAGCCCAGGCAATGTAGTAGAAACAATGCTAAGGACCCCCCCCCCCCCACTGGACTGCCTGAGAATGTGAGTGCAGTGGGATTTGCAATGTTACAGGTATTTTCCCGCCCATACAGGGGCAGACGGGTACATTGCAGGAATCTCCATAATTAGTGTGGGGGCATGACCTATAGAGCATCAAGGGTCACAGCTGGTTAGCAGGTATGTGGGTATCTGTGATCAAGCTTTAGTTAAGCAAGCCTGGTAATTGGCATAAGTGGTCACTCCATATGGTTGCTGTGACTGCAATAGTGTGCACTATGCGAACATTCTTGTTCGCCATGGTTTATTAATCGCAAAGGTCTGTGCACATGTCTGGCCAACCCCAACAAAGTAGGTGCACTCTGCTCCCAGGGCAGGTTACGGGCTGCTTCAGTGATGCATGACATGCCTTGACCGCATAGCCAGAGTATATAGGCTGGTTGTGAAAGCGGTCTTCTTAGCAAGTGTGCTGCTGTTCCATAAATTGGGGAAACCGGCGTTAGGAGCACAAAATGCTAGAAGGGCTGCAACTACAGGTTGCAGGAGGTGGGAGCCACATCAGCTTGCAGGGTAATATAGCGATGTTTAAGAGAGAGCTCCCTCCTGGGAAGCCATCACCGTCTTGCAGGTCATGTGAGGCACTAGTACATTCCCAGAGAAGGATAACCCGCTCCATGCGCAAGTTCACAGACCAAAGGGGTTTTGGGTTAATCAGACATGAGCTGATCCAAATGAAGGTGAGAGGCTAGTTTGATGCTGATGAGGTTCACTTGTCACAGGTTGGAATGGACCTGTTCCTCTTGGACATGCAAGGTGCACTGGAAGGAGCCGGGTGCAAGTGAAGAAAGTGCTGTTTGGTTGGTGAGGGGGGCCGCCTCCAGAGCTGTGGCAGAGTTACAGGGCGACCTGGAAGCAGCTTGGGTATAGAAGGATACCTCTGCAAGATCACAATAGGGGTGCCAGAGCTAAATCCCAGGAGCTGGAACTATGAGGCTACCTACGGCCCCCGCAGGGGGCCACCTCAGAGGGGGGCCCCCTTTAGTTCCATTTGGGCACTTCCCCACCCCCACTCACTACTGCGGGACTCCAGGAGGAGTTCCCTTACAGGGCACACCAGACACGTCACGTCTGGCGCGCCGTGGGGTGGGGAGGGTATTTAGGCCTTCCCCCTCCATTTTGGGTCCTCTTTGTTCCCTGGCACGCCGTCTCCCACCCTACCGCGTACCCGGCATGCGACAGGCAGGCGAACTGCAGAGGATGTTGTAATGTTTTCTTTGTTGTTGCAGGCGGAGTTACAGGGCGATCTGGAAGCAGCTTGGGTACAGAAGGATACCTCTGCAAGAGCACAATAGGGGTGCCAGAGCCAAATCCCAGGAGTCTCATGGGAGGGTCCTGGAACAATGACGTCGGTGCCCCGTTAGTCCTTCGGGCGGTTGTGGGCCTGAACAACCGGGGGCTTGCCTTGCTACGCTCCGTCCTGAAAGGGGCGTGAGTAATAAGGGACCGATGTGTCACGTGATCCAGTAAGGGGATCACCCCTATAAGGGTAGCGCTGATTGGTTTTTCCACAGTGCTTGGCTCATCAGGCGGGCAGGGCAGCATAGGTTGGTACAGCTGCCTGCCCTTGGATTGCCCGTAATATAACCCACTGTATTTGCATACTTTTGTATGGAATAAACCTGCAGCAATATTTTCTCCAAACAAAAGTTGTGTTGTGTATTTATTCATGCATGCCTATTCTGCTGTGGTGTGGGTGGGGTCTTGTGCCTATAATGTAACTATGGTATGCTCTATAGATCTATATGTAGAGCTCCGCTACTGGTGCATTGGTTGTTTCCAAGTCATTAAAATTAACGTTCGCTTCTTTCTATAGATCTTTTATGATTTGTGGTACTTCCCTTTAATTTCTATGCAGTAATTTACAGCGTGTCCTACATCTCTGTTGACTATTGCTGCTTATTTTTCAATTTTATTTTGTGAACGAAATTATAAAGATCTATTTAAATAAACTGTTGTATGAAGTGAATGAAGCCTTAAATCTGTAAGAAACAACAAATCCACAAGATGGCAGCATTGGACATTAAATTACTAATTTCTCCTACGGACAAATTTGGAATATTTGCATGACACAAAGTACGTGTATCAAGACCTATGTTATTTGGTGACATTTAAAAATGCAACATTGTGGTATGATAGTGCGCCACATGTGCCAAGGTCTCCTCAGACAGCTAAACCACAGGTGTAGCAAGTAACATGTGAAACAAGCACTGGCAAAGTCAATAGTTCTGCGTTTGGCTGGCAGCCTTTAGGCATTATCAATCCTAGTTTTGTCTTGCGTTTTACAATTCTTTGCTGTTGGGAAAGGTGCTGGGATAAAAATAAAAAGCAAAAACTATTTTTTTATTTCAAAAAAATAACTCATTGCTATAGTAGGACCTGGCAGAAAAGGAAACTGCTTTGTGTGTGGCTGTGCTCCCTGTGAAAGGGCAGAATTTAATGTGTCACTCACAGTCATGTAAGCCAATGCCTGAAGAGGGCCAAGGTGTTGCCTCGTGCTCTAGTAGGCCAGCGGATAAAGACGACTGGCTCAAATCTGCTATAATAAGAATATAACTAATATAATTTTAGTGAAATCGAAGACCCATGTCTAACGCCACACATATGAATAAGTGCATTTAGTACGTGTTAATCGAGTGATAACAAGAGTTAAATAAGAAGAAAACCTAATCCCACTGTCAAACACTCCAAGGATGCTAGGACTGACGCTAGAATGATAAATTAGCCCAGATCAACAATTGACGGAGAGTGACTAAGGGCCACATGTACGACCGCCAGATTTTTGCTAATTGTCACTTTTTGCGACTCGCAAATAGGATGGCACATAATGCGATGTACCAATGTGTGTCAGACAGATTTAGCGATTATTAATGGGGTTGCAATTGACCTACCTCATCAGTATTCATGAGGTAAGTCACAATTTGTGACCCATTGGGAATCTCTAAAAATACCGGAATGGTGGCCTGCTGTGGACAGCAGACCACCTTGTCTTTGTTTGCTTTTCAACAAAGCAACTTCTTTTTTAAAGGAAAACAGGATGCAGTTCAAAAAGAAAAATGAAACGTTTTAGTTACATTTTTTAAGAGTAGGCAGTGGTCCCCCTACCTGCTCTTAAAAAGAGAATTCATTACCATTCACAAAGGTGAAGTGCCATGGGACCCCTTCCTGTTTGTGGCTCACTTACCACCTATTTGAAGTAGGTGGTAAACTGCAAATGTTCTGCAACCGCATAACATTCATACAGCCCTCTGCTACTCGCTATTAGGAAAGGATGCCCTTGACATGCCCCTTCCTAATACCGAATCACAAACCCTATTTTGAGAGTCGCTAATAGGTTACCGGCTCGCAAAATAGGGTTAGTACATGCCAAAAGTTAGTCCATTTGCGACAGCTAAAACCTCTTGTAGATGTGACCAATAATCCTTTTATCTACATTCTGCGGAAATGGCAGGAGTACAGCAAGGAGCACAATCTAAAACAAAATATAATAATTAATATTGATTTTTTTACTTAGAACTTTGTGAAGGTAGATATATCGGTATGCTAATTTTTTTAGTAGTAGATATTTTGGAGTCAAGGGTCTTGATTTAGAAAACTCTGTGGAGTGCAGTATTCCAGGAAAATCAATAGTGCTGTATTGCTGTGGTGGAAAAAATACTGCTGCATCTAAGTAATAAGGTGTCATGGGGCAATGTTGATATCACTCAAGCAGATGCTAAAAAAGTAGCCCAGGCAGCGGTTGTGTCCCACTAACAACAAATAGTGTTGCACAATCATGCAATGCACCATAATATAGTACGAAAGAGGTGCTATGGTACAGGACTTCTGGTTGTATTGGTAAAGATTCTGGTAGACAGAAATAGGACACAGCAAAGAACCAGAAGAGACTACATAGCTCGGAAGGAGGGAAGCACAAAATAAAATTCACGAAGGAAGCAGTGGTCCTAATAACAAAGGTCAGAAAATACTATGGGTAATTCTGTATATTCTCCAAGCTACGGCATATGAAGAGGGCGGCATTATGGACGGCAATTCTGGGCAAAGTGAACGCAGTGGCACTAACTGGCAGGACAGAGTAGGGGCTGCAAATATAGGAGCCAAAACTTTGAGTGGTGCACCATGAAAAAAAACTGGTATAAAATTACAGGACTACCATGGCGACAGGTGGTGGTCCTGAGACCGCAAACAGTTCTCTCCCTCGAAGGAAGAAGTGGCCTCATTGATTTCCTATTGACTGGTCAGTGAATTGGAAGGCCAGGACACTGCACACATAGATCTGTCTACCCCAGGTAAGTAATGCAATAACACCACAAAATATAAGCAGTAGTCTTTCTAAGCACAGGCATAAAGCACACTTAATACCTATGTGCAATTGCATATCCTCACAAATGCAGAATTGGAGCCGGTGGTTTCCGGTAGGGGGCACCGGCACTCATTTGTGGGGACCAGTGCTTATTTTTCCTCATCAGACATTTCCCCAGCGCAAGAGAGGGAAACACACAAAGGGGAAAGAACAAAGGGACAAATAGAAAACCGTCACAAAGGAAGAAAGTAGGAACCTGCAAGAGTAATATAAAAGGGCAGCAAGAGTCTGACAGTCGATTAAAGAGCTATGAGGTGAATTTTAGGCTCTGCAGACTTGGTATTTGGCGAGCAGGTACAAGCCTTGGAATTTTGTTCAGGCATTGGGCACCAGCACTTATTCTTCTACAAATTAAACACTGGGGGCCTAATTACAATGTCAGCACTGTTGCGCAAAGGAACCGCCCAACCTTAGGTGAGCGGTTCCAACCGCAGTATTACGATGCGACCGCCCATAGAGAGGTCACAATCCTCAATCTGTCAATGGAAGCTTGTGCAAAGGATGGAAAAGGCCCTCAGCGCAAGCTTCCATTGACAAATGGAGCTTTGTTAATATCCCTGCACCGTGTGGCAGGCACCTCATAGTGCCTGCCACATGGTGGCCATTGCAGAGGGCCAGAGGGGAAGGGGACCCTGTGAGGGACCCCCAATTTTGTTTTACGACAGCCATTCCATGTCGGAAAGGCCAACATGGAATGGCTGTCAGAAACCGACATCATAATGCCAATCGTGGAGCTGCCGTCATTAAGGGATTATATGGTCTGTCTGACACACCTACGGGCTCCCGGCGGAGCCGTGTCAGAATCCCCCAACTGTTTTCATTACGATCACCGTCATCCTAAGATGGCGGTAGGAATGAAAACTACGATGTCTAATGGAAAGCCTCCGACCACTAGTCAGAGGCTTTCTGCCCGACATCATAAAATGCATTCCTAACATAGTTACCATGTATCACAGTGAAGTGGGGGGGTGGCGTGTAGGTGCAGGAGAGTCACCTTTTACCATTACATAGGAAGTAAAGGCATGGGTATTGTGACATACTGTCACATTCACGTCTGACACATGTTTAATTGCTGTGCATGTCATTGCAAAGTACGTACAACAACAGACATACCTGTGCATGAAGACACAGTTGCATTATATGTCAAATCATTAAAGGAGTTACCAGACCTGAACATGGTACAGCCACTTAGAGCTAAACAAGAGTGAGTCAAATTATATGTCAAATAAATGCCTTTCACTCGATTATGAAGTACTGTCTTCCAGCCTTTACAGTTAATCCTTGGCCACTGACAATTCAATTGTCCATCATGCCTAAGGCTGTATGTTCAACAAATGAAGAAATAGAACACATCTAAAAGTGCTGACACCTAAACATGAGGTGCTCAATATGCCTTTACCATTCACATTTACATATCTATCCTTTATATGAACAGGTGAAGATGCCATCCAACAAATGGATTGTCCCAACACATCAGATACTCCAATGTCATTGTCAGATGATGGAAACATTGTGCTGTTGTTGAGAATGTGATACAGGAAATTGACAACAGTATGGCGGCTGTTTTGGTGTCAAGAGGCACATGCACTGTTTCGCAATCCAAGGCTCCTACATCAAAACCTGAAGCAGTAATGTTTGCTACTACAGCAAAAAGTACATAAAATCCTCTCATTTAATCAGATCATTTACTAACATACGCAGAAACATTGAATGTAGATGAGAATGGTCTAGTATCCATACTTATAGATCTACATAAATCATATATTGAGTGGCCAGCAACATGAACTACTACCTAACAAGTGTGGATTATACCCTCCTAGATTTTAGGGAGGTCCTCCAAAACAGCAGCTCCTTGATGACTATTAAAGAGACACTAGGGGCATATTTACAAAAAAATGTCAGAGCGTGGTGCTACAGTAAATTTGGACACTCCGCGCTTCAACATGTTTTAAACGCGGGTATGCGCCATACTCACAAGAGCATGGCACACCTCTGGGTTTCCCCAAGCGCTGGCGCAAAAAAGCTGCCTTGCACCAGCGCAGAAAATAATTTTATCAGATCTGTTTTGGAACTTCCTCGAAACACCCCACTAACACCAATGCGCTTAGGTTTGGGCATGAAGAGCGTTGCCTATGCAATCCACTTACGGCCTTTAATCTTTTGGAAGCGCATTTGGTCAAATAAGTCCCCACTGCTAATGAAAGAATTACTGCAAGAAATATTACTGCTGAAAAACCAAAGGTAGCATCCAATGGCTAACACACATTAAGAAATGGTTGGGCATGAGCGACCTATGACTATCCCCTGGAAATATCCAGAAAAATTCTGTAGACGACCCTTGGTTAAAAGGGAATAACGCAGGGGCATTAACAATCTCATTCTTAAATATAAAAGACAAAATGCAGCAAGAAGAATTCTTGGACAGAATAGTCACCATTCGCAAGATCACTTTATTTTGGCATCCTTCCAGTTAACTGTTTAGTTGGATGCTGGCAGGGTGTTGATGTCTCAACCAGTTGTCCTGGTTGCAAAGGTGTTCTCGAAACAGAAGTCCACTTCTTGTTTTTCTGTCCCATCTAGGCAAACAAGAAAGACCTGGCTAATCTCAATCTGTCAAATTCTGGCAGCCAACCCCTTAGTAGAGATTTTCAGAATCTTGAAAAGCGACAGCACAGAACATCTAGTTGTTGGCTTCTCCGGATATTTGCTCTACGCATGGATAGCCCGAAGTACAGCATTAAAAATCACTGAACAATTAGGGTCAGGGTAGTGATTTTATTGTGAAATATACTAGGCTCCTACCACCCAGTCTATATACTTCAGACATGCCACAATGTGATCTTAGCATGTGACGGCTCAAATAATTATGCTGCTATTTTGTCCTTGATGACCACTTTGACGTTTATGTGTCTGTGAAGGGAATATTAATCTTAATCTTGATGGTTTATGTATTTGCAAAGGAAATATCAACTTTAAGTGCGATTTTTTCACGGCACCAGGCACTTTATTAATAACTCTGCAAGTTCTATAGCAAATATAGAGAGCTACAGCATGGCTTACAGCTACATACTAAGAAACAGATAGTAGGGATTGTTTTATGACTGAGGGACAATGAAAAGGTGCCAATCATAATCTGACCCCACATCAACTAAGGAACATTTGTTGTGGAACGTGTTTCTCTCCTCCCTCTTGACCACTACCTTCCTGAAAATACATTGCCTAAATGTTTGTAAATTATGTGCTTTTATGGTTTTTATAATGAAAATCGAATAAAGATACTACTACTATATAGATGCCATTTCATTCAACATTAAACTTAAGGAAATGCAGGCACTTGCTCTGAGTCTATTTGGAGTGGATAAGTAGGATCCTAAATGCAGTTTATAATTCAAAGACTATTTGTATACATATTAGACTACTTTTTTCTTCTAAATGCTGGGCTCCATAAAAAGTTCCATATGTTGTATTACTTACTGCACAACAGAAGAGAATAGTCTATCTGGATTAGAAATGTCGCTTGAAATATTTTTTTCGGACTGATGTCTAACAAAGCTCAAAGGCTTTGATCCTCTGATGGCACGGTGGGCAATTTGTTCTGACTTCTTTCTGTTCTTGATTGATGCAGGGAAGACTTTGAAAAATTCTGGAAGTGGTCTGCTAAGAATCCCAAAGCCTGCCATAATATACCAAGAGATGTTGGAAAAACCCAAGAAACTCTTACATTCCTGTAGGTTATTGGAAAAAGCCACACCTTGTAAGCCTCAATCCTTAAAGTATCTATTTCATTTTCAACTTTAGAGGTGATATCTTCAATTTACCGCCCACAATTTTGAAAGAATTGACATTTTTGTTGTGACAATTAGGCTCCCTGCTCGCACCATCTGTCCAGTACAAGCAACAGTCTGTGTTGATGTTCTTCCAAGATTTTTCACCAGATTATTATGTGATCAATGAAGAACTGGATGTTCATTAAGCTTGTGTCCACCAGTGTACATATCATGAGCCTCAGGAAGGAGATAGGCAGAGACACCATGTGCTTTCTGCAAGTCAAGAAATCCCAACAAGCAGCTGAAACAGTTATTGCGCTCTAAGTAGCTCCTACTGGTATTTGATAGAATCCACTTTGGCAGTGTACACTTCTGATTAAGCAGCCCAGGGCTTCTTAATCTGAGTTACAGTGGAATTGTGTAGCATGATCTAGTTATTGACCTTGAGATCATTTCCAAGCATCCATGTTTTTTTGAGCACTGCAACTATAGACGATGCACAAGGACTGATCGATTCAGTAATGCCCCCATCCCATAGAGGTCTACAGTTTTCTTCAGATATGTGAACATCTGCGAGGGTAAGCTAGCTTGAGCTCACTCTTGGGACGGTCATGTTGTTTTTCATAATTCCATTGATGCTCCACCTCTCTAATAACTCTCACGTGCCTTCTCCATGTAAAGGATTCTTGAGGTCTGGCAACTAACTCCCTTCACAAAAGTTCCTTTTTTAACATTCTTTGATAAGCGAATCACCAAAGCCCATAGTGTTAGGTGTAAAAAGCTGGTAGTGTTTCTGAGATTGCAGAGTATGAGACACTGTGTGTCTAATAGCATGACACGGGCACTCTGTGAAATTCAAGGTATAGAAACAGGTGATTTTCCGAAATCAGTATAACCTTTATTTAATTCTGACACTCTTGGTGATAAAGTACTTTTAATGAGACAGCTTTCTAGTAAATTGACAGTCTCAGACAGCACCAAAAAGACTGATTTGTTGCAGTAAGGCCCTGTCGTCACCTCTCAGTATGTGTCTGACATGATTATGAGTGGCCTGTTTTTATGCAATGTAATGTCTCCTATTGGTCCATGTGATGGTACTTTCAGATAAGCATCTTTTTGCAGAAGGCGTGTAGTTTTAGACTTCTTGTATTTTCATCTCTAGACAGATTTATGACTAGCTAGTAAGTGGACGTGCCCTGGATATTATTTATTCCACCTGGATGTTGTGATTGCTTATCAATCATTGTTCTAGGGCATAGGAAAATCGATATTTCAGGATTAGCCTATCCACTTTTGAAGTAGCCTAGGGTGCCTTGTGGTTACTCATCAAGTATCTCAGGTTTTTTTCTATAAAAATGTGGCAACATTTTTTTGACTCATGATCCAGAGTCCATCTATTACTCTGCCATCACAAAATCGGATCGTCTCAGCAGTCTTGCAGGCTAGGTGGCATCAATGGTGTCTTTTGACTAGCTGTAACAATGGGGGGGGGGGTTGGCACTTCTTTCTGTAGTGCAGTTGGCTGTTGCTGGTAGCCTTCTAGAACATTGAGTGCTTGTTATCGGTTCAGCATCCAGTCCCTCCTTTATCAAATCCTCTCTGTCCTCCCCTCCCTCCCCACAAGTGATTTTTACCAGGGATTTTTCATTCGCTTGCTGTAATGCTGAATGATTTGGCCAATGAGCAATAACATGGATTCCGATTGTTAGACCTGGCCTCTTTTGGCATATTTCCCCCTGTTTTGCCTTCTGACCTCCTGTTTTGACTTTGAGCTGAACTTTGTTTTTGCTGGCTTTAGGTCTCAGTGCACTTTTTTGCTGCTGACCAGTAGTAAAGTGCTTGTGCATTGTATCTAAAATGTGATGGCATTTCACTTCTCCATGACTGGCATTACTGATTTTTTGATAAGTCCCTAGTACAGTGCACTACATGGGCCCATGGTCTGTATATCAAATGCAACTAGTGGGCCTGCAGCAATGAGTGTGACACCCACATGAGTAGCCTTTTAAACATGTCTCAAGCCTGCCACTGCAGAGCTGCCAGTGTGTGCCATTTTAAACTTCCATTTCGAACTGACAAGTTCACTTACTTGACAGGTCACCCTTACCTTTATTACATATGTCACCCCAAAGGTAGGCCCTAGGTAGCCCAATGGGCAGGGTGTGGTGCATTTAAAAGGTAGGACATGCACATTGGAGTTTTACAGGTACTGGTAGTGAAAAACTGCTAAATTCATTTTTCACTACAGCAAGGCCTATCTCTCCCATAGGTTATTTTGGTATCTCTGGCCTCATAATTTAAAAACATATTTTTTAGGGATGTTGGTTTTTAAATTGCAGGTCTGAAAATGCCACTTTTAGAAAGTAGGCATTTTCTTACTTTAACCATTCTGTGCCACTGCCTGTCTCTGGAATACATGTCTGAGTTGGTTGACAGCTGGGCTTTGTGCATTCCCTTTAGACAGTCACACACAAAGGGAGCATGAGGTGTGTCCTCCATATCCTGATGGCCCATCAACAAGCTGATGGGTTTTCTTGAGCTAGAGTGAGAGGGAGGAGCTGACACTTTCACCTGAATACGGTTAGGCCTATCACCACACAAAGAGTTGCATATACCCTGTAATGTGTCTGGAGCCAGGGAAAGAAAGGGCAGGGTCTTGTGCACTACAAAGACCTTTCTTTGAAGTCTCCCTACATCAAAGTATAAACTAGGTATAAGTACTGGACCTCTGACACCATAAACTCAGAACACTTATGGAACTTAGAAAAATTTTCCAGGAAGAAGTGCTGTTGCGCTGCCAGAAAGGAGTGCCACTTTGTCGCTTGCTTTGCTGTGTTGGCTTGCTACTTCTTGCCTGGGAGTGAGAGGACTGGACTTGACTCTCTACATCCCCAAGGAGCTTGCTGGGCTTGCCTCCTGTTTCTAAAGGTTCAGGGATATCAAAGACTTCACCGGCATCTTGCTACTAGCACCTGGGCACCTCTGCTGTGGGTTCTGCTCTGCCAAGTAGCACCAGATCCAGTCATGTGCCCTTGGAAGTGAGTGGTTGGTGCTGCAACCCATGAAACCAAGGTATAGACACCAAAGTGTCATTCGGAATTGGTGCATTTCTCTGTGATATCAACACTTCACCAAAGCCATGGACACCGCTAGCCAACTGCATGATGCAACAACCTCAACTTACAACACAGCCCTGACTTTGCCGATACAGTGCTTCTGAATCACTGCTGCTGCATGAGTCTCGGATACTGCATCGCTGACTCTTTCGACGCACCACCCCCGATGCATCCTGGCCCTGCACGAATTCACGCCAACGCATTGCCTAGAGCCCAGAGGTTTGACATCAACATCTTGGAACCGACACACGGGGGATGTGGGTGCAGCTTCTGCTCGAACAGCCAGGTCTTGAAAAGTCTCCTGAAGGCCAGCAGGTCCTGGGTCTGTCACAGCTGTGTGAGGAGGGTGTTCCATGTCTTGGAAGCGAGGTAGGAGAAGGATCTGCTGCCGGTGGAGGTCCTGTGGATGCGTGGGACGGTGCCAAGGGTGAGGTCGGCAGAGCAAAGCTGGCGGTTAGGATTGTAGAATGATAATTTGTATGATAGCAGGAATTACAAGACAACTGTGTCTTGGGCTGCGTCCTCCAAACATTCTGCATCACTGCCAAATAAGTGGCCATTCAGGAATGTGAACACTGTGACCCTGGAGCGGCCCACCCACTATTAGGACTAGTAAAGATGGTTATTAAGTGTGTCTGTGCGGCAGGAAAAAAAACAAAATATAGGTTCATATGGTGATTAAGCATGGACCAAGAATTGTTTTCATTAACAGTTTTAAATACGAAAACGCTCCATTTTAGATCAAAGTATCCACAGGTAGACTGCTAAAAAGGTTGTTTTCTTTTTGTATAGTAAGCTGTGGAGAGAATCACCTTCAGACACTTCTTAAGCTATAATAACAAACAAGCATTAGAACAGGCTGGAAGAAGTTGCCAGCATTGGACAAAAAAAACTCGAATACATTGTATGTTAATTCTATTTTTAATAGGGTCGTTTAGTTGTACATAATGTCTTCTTGCTTAAAGATAAGGTAACACAAATGCTCATAACAGTTTTATATTATAACTTTTCGACATGCTGCACAGCATAAGACATTGGCAAAGCTATTAGCTCTGACTAAACACTCATAAGGTCCCAAAGGTGAGAACTGTTGGCTATGCCAATGCTTGTTTAACATGGACTGATATAATGTTGGCAAAAGGATTGATCGTTATATGCATTCCTACCTATGAAGGCCGAGCCTTGCGCCAAATGCATAGCGAGCATCTCTGATGTCATCGATGCGATCAGCATTACACATGGCTGCTGTAGTGTATGTAGCAATGGGCACTCACACTAACGCAATATTGAACCGTGGAAACACCATCTCTTGGTTTCCCGCGCTCGTCTTCTCAGGCGTCGTAGATCTATATGGAGAATTGTAACTGCCAGCATCTAAAATCGATTCCTGTGAGGCACTTTCCCACTCCCTCCGTGGTTTTAAAAATGGATTAATATGCTTCTTTTCAAAACAAACCTAATGTACCTCGATGAGATAACACACACAAGTGCAGCAGTGCTGGGTGCCCCCGGACTTGGACAGGAAGTGCCCGGGGATAGAGGCGTACTTTCCCATTCATATCTCCCTATCGCAGCACTTTACCCAACAGTCTCTGAAACATCACTGTGTTAAAGACCATATCTCACACAGCATTGCATAAATCAAAAGATGGAATCTAAAGCAAACTCAACTAAAAACGAGTCATTTGACGAAAATGTCAAGAAAGTGGCCAAATTAGAATTTAAACCAGTTCCATTCACCTCCCTATTGACAAAAGGAGCCGCGTGTTTTTATGAAATTACTGTTGCACACATATAATATGCTCTTGACTAATTATGGTCTCCTGTTGCTGACAAAATAAGAGGAGATGTGTAAGAAATAAATCAGGAAACACTTTCATGATGATTTCAAAAACATACATAAAATAAAACACTAGGGGGCAGATTTACAAGAAAGTGACGCATATGTACAGATGCGTCATTTTGCCTGCGCCACCCTTAGAAACCCTTGCGCCACCATGGATGTGCCGTATTTACAATACGGCGCACTATGGCGCAAGGATTGACAGATGCGTCAGAAAATGGTGACGCATCTGTTGGCGGAAAAGTCACGCATTGCTGGAGTTGTGTCGCAGTTGTTAAAGAAAGGGTAAACCCATACAAAGTCACTGGGACCTGGGTATAGAGCAGTATGAGAGAAGTGGTCCCAGCATACAGAATCATTCAAAACAAAACGTTAAAAAACAATTAACCAAAAAATTCAAAGAAGTTCAAATGCCATTTTAATCACATTGAACAATTATGATTGTTTTACTGAGGTCCATAGTTAAGGCAACAATTTAAAAATCATAAAAGTGCCCAGAAGAGGAGGAGTAGGAAGGTAAGTGATTGAGTGTGGGATTTAGAAGGAAGTGAATACAATAATAAATCCATTCAGAACACAATCAAATTGATCGGCATCATTAAATCTCTGTCGCAAGCACGACGCAACTCCAGCAATGCGTGTTGAGCCCTATTCCCACTACACTGCGTCATTACTTACGCCTGCTTGAAGCAGGCGTAAGGTTCTGAAAAGTGGAGTCCTAAAAGTGGCGCAGTGAAATCTTGTAGATTTCACTGAGTTACTTTTACGAGGCCTTCCTGCGCGGGAACGCCCACCCTGCATACATTGTACCTGACGCAGGTATAATGTGACGCAGGGCTTTACAACGTGAGGCATCTCCCTAGATGCGTCACGTTGTAAATAGGCTGCATTCGCCGCTGTTGCGTCAAAAAAGTGACGCAACTGCAGCGCAAAAGTCACGCAAGGGGCTTGTGAATCTGCCTCTTTATTTAGATCTCCAGTTGCAGCTTTACCTATTGTAACACTGTGCAAGGAAAGCTGTCAATGGAAGCGAGCTGCAGAAGTCGAGATCTTTTATTCCCATCTTTTAACCTAGTGTGGCTGTGATGCAGCTCAGCGTCACTTGCATTGTTGTTCAGGCAAAGGACCCTGCTTATGTGTGGGGGTAATAATAAACCCTCTTTCAAATTTGACTGTCCCTTTCGTTTTGCAGCCTTTTGTAAACGCATACATATTAAGTAAAATACATTTAGATATAGGTGTTGACTGAGGGAAGGTGAAAATTGAGGGTAAGAAAAAAGGAAACAAAGACAGAGAGGTAAAACCAAAGGGTGTGATAGGATTTGGCTTTAGGCTGAAGTTTGCAGAATTGTTGCGTGTTCCCTGTTAGGATGTTGGTTAAAATTAGTAGCGGCCTTTCGTGGATACGTATGGATTAAATGAAGGCAGACAAAGAGAAGAGGTAGAAAGAGTCTTGAGCTGGGGGTTGTACTAAGGGACATTAAAACAGGGAGGTAAGATGTGTCCGATTCAGCAGCTGTTTGAGATACCAGCCTGTCAGCCTGGGCAGTTTCATTTGTGAGGCTGTGTTGCATGGCATGCCTCGAGTCAAGCTGCCTGCAAGAGTCTGTGCACACAGGGGGGATACTTTATTGATTGTGTTTTGCTCAGATGCTCTTTCTTCCAATGGACCCTTTCATAGACGGGTATTGAATTCTCATCTTAGTGTCACCATTCCTGTTCTTTCATCTTTTGAGCTCATAAGACTTAAGCTACTTCTAGGAAATGGACTGTTCTTATCAATGTTTCCCCATGAAGGCCCCGCGCTAATTTATCAGCGTTTTCACAGTTGTTTTGATGCTTGATTTTCGGTTTGTGGCCCAAATAGTTAGTCTGCTGGTGGGCATTGAGATCCTACAAAGAAATAAGACATGTCAGCACGACCCAAAGCAGAGTCATTTGGGAGAGCAGCAGAAAGAAGCTGAAGCTCCAGGGCCTCACTTTCTATGAACCCTGTGGAGCTGTAGAGTTGGGGGCCACTGTAGATGGAGCGGCCTCCCAGACTATTGCCTTCCTCCTAATGAGAATAGTGGAAGATGAACATAGAGGCCGCCATGTTCAAGGGTCCCATTTGGATGAACTCCTCCAGCATATTAGAGATAATTTAGAGCTTGCAGCCCCAGAATTGGTCCAGAAGGAGAATTGTTTGCCAGATTTTCCTCAAACGATTTTTAGACTTTACAAGTGCATGTTTCCATCTGTTACATATGGAGAAGTAATAGTGAAACACTGGGAAACCTGCCTTTCCAAAGCTTCTAGTCTTCAAGAGCAACTGGATGGGTTTAAAAAAGAGGCTCCTGTCCTGTTGTAACCAGTGTTGATCTCTACTGACCAGTCAATCATCTCAGTCAGCTCTGGCATTTGAGGATGCCCAGCCGGCCGATTGCACAGATGCGAAGGCTCAAAGAGGGCCTTATCAGGCGCTAATTTTGCCCTATGAGTAAAAGAAACACATGCATTTAATTAATTAGGGACTACTAGAGTCTTTTTGATACTGTGGAGAAGGGCGAGGTTTCAGTCCCTATTTTAGTATTAATTGAAGAACAAATATGGGGGCATATTATCAAGCACTGCGATAAAATTATCGCCGCTTTAGCGGCAGAAAACTGCCGCTAAAACGGCGATAATGGGCTTAATAATATGCTCTGTGGAATTCCAATTGAAGCCCATGTTAGATGTGAAGGACATCTAACCTGAGCTTCAATTGGAATTCCACAGAGCATATTACCAAGCTCATTATCGCCGTTTTAGCGTCAGTTTTCTGCCGCTAAAGCGGCGATAATTTTATCGCCTGTCTTGATAATATGCCCCTATTTTTTCAGATTGACAGAAGCAGTTAATCTCAGTCAGATGAGTTCTTCAAGAGTTGTAGCAGGGTTGTAACTTGGTGTTCACAGCCACTCCAAATCAAAACCTTTTTGCACTCCACAGCTACTCCTGGTTCTCCAGAAAAATCAAATGCTTGTTGCAGCTGAAGCTACCAGACTGGTCCCAGAGCAGGAAAAGGGCATATATTCAAAACTTTATAAGGTAAAAAAGAAAATAAAAAGGAGGCTATTGGCTATCCTGAACTTCAAAGTTCTAAACAAGTTCATTCAACACCAGACTCTCGAAACGGCAGCGTTCCAACCTATTCTTCCTTGCATTCAACCTGAAGCTTTATTGGTGCCATTGGATGTGAAGAATGTGCATTTTCTCATATCAAACCACTCAAGTTTTCAAAGTTACCTGAGGTTTGCTGTGGGAGCAACTCATTATAGTTTCATGTATCTTCTTTTGTTTTTCTCCAGCTCCTTGTAGTTTTACTTAGATTTTGACTCATGTATTTGCTCTTTTGCTTGATAAGAGTTACAGTGTTTCCTTACTTGGAAGTCTCACTCATTGCTTTTCTTCTTTTTCCAAGACTGTCATAAGTATTCCATTTAGCATGCAATATTTAATGAACGATATAATTTTCGTTTTAAATGTATTGCTTCATATCCACACAGTACCCTTCTTTGATAATTCCTTGAATTTTGCAATACTTAATCTGAAAAATCATGCCCCATGAAGGTGAAAAAGTAATTTAATTGCTCTTTATTTACTGGTGGTTCTGACTCCACCACTGCTTTGACTAACTTAATCTCTTCACCCAACAGTGTTACAGAAGAGATGCAAATTTCTCTCTTTGACCTCTTTATAGTCAGCTATTTTGCTTTCAATTTATTCCAAACATAATTGTAACAACAAATTAAGCTCCTCCTGCTCACACGTGTCAACCATGAAGCAAGTTCTGCTTCTCACAGCAGTAAACAATGCTTTGAAACACTGAAACGTGAACGCTAATTGGCTCCTATTCTTGGTACATTTTGTGCCATAATGTTGTCTGTCACCTTTCATTACTGACTCCCTGCTGCCTGGATTTACTACTCTGAAACTTTACCTGATGTTGCCAACTCAAAAAAAGTATCTTTCACAACATACAATTTTTATTTAGTCTCTCAATTGATAAACTCTAGTCTTCCCTCCTTATATCTCAGCATGGAAGTCGGCACCTAGGGCCAAATTTAACAGTTTCTCATGCAGCGCAGTGAAGCAGCCACAAATGCTGCACTGCGCTATCTACGAAGGAGAGAGCAGGAGAACGCCATAGTTACAGAATTAAGGCAATCTCATCCCCTCTCCCTCATGCCGGCACAGAAATGTGCAGCTGTACATCTGTGCAGCTGTACACACCTTTGCACTATAGTGCAAGGGTGCATCTCCAAGAGTGTACAAAAGTTTTGCAGTAGAAAATACCATGCTAAGACTAACTTTAAACATTTTCCCACTTTGTATGTGTGCTGTATAGTGCAACACAAATGCAAAGTCGTAAAATAAAGGGGAATAAAAGCATTTCTGCTTCATAGCGCCTATCTGAAATGGGTGTTTTTTTCTGACTCTAAACCTTGTCTACTTTTATAAGGAAATCGGATTTAACATCAGAAAGCTTGGGTGGTTTCATGGGGATGCCCATGCCACACCTATGTGCTGCTTTTCATTACTTTCAAGTGAGTTTCCAGCATAAAACAGGGTTTTAAGCTGGAAAGTAAATAGGTAACCAAAGATTTAGCCTTGTTATGCATCACTTTTATGACGCAAACACAGTGTTACATCTTAGTAAATAGATCCCTTTAAGTCTTCTACTTTCTGCAAAATCCCTGGTATCCCCTTACATTTTGTAATATATATATCCTTGGGCACAATGGTATATGGTGAACGTGAATCTGACAGTACTTGCACTGGTACCATACCAAAACTGGTCTCAAAGAGACAGATTATTTTCCACATCATGCTGCTTCGCCACTGGTAATACTAAGGGGTTCATTACGATGTCAGTCGGAAAGACTCCGACCGACAGTCGGAAGCTTTGTGACCGTGTCGGGGTCCTTTGAACCGACTTGGTCTGAATATGGTCCGACCGCTCGATTACAATGTTTGTGGTCAGAACATACACCATCCAGTCATTCCAACTCGGTTCTGACTGGCTCTCAGAGTATTCCTGTTGTTCAGAACCACACTGTAAGCCCCTATATACTGCATTTCCGCCATCGGGAATAGGATGTCGGAATCCAACAGCCTTTCCGTGCCAGCCTTTCTGACATGGAAAGGCTGTTGGATAGTGACTTGGGGGCCCCTGGCAGGGCCCCCTTACCCCCACGGCCGGCAGTTGCTGACCGATGGGGTTTCTAGGGTACCCCCCTTTAAAATCCTGCATTGGTTGGCAGTCACCATTTGGTGCCTGCGACAAGGTGCAGGGTTTGCACGCACACCCCATTTTCCCATAGAAGCTAGTGTTAGGGCCAGTTTACGACCGTAACACAAGCTCCCATAGGGAACAATGGGAATCCAACCGAACAGTGTTCATTTGCATCGGAATCCGACAGTCGGAACCGCAGACCACCTGTCTATCGGTCCCGAATCCGAGACTGTGTCGGTGGGAGGCTTTTCGACCGACATCATAATGAGCCCCTAAAAGTTCAATGTCCTTACCAGCATATACACCCTGATTATTACCACACCTCATGTAACTCATCATTTTTTGAAGTGTGGCATACTCTTACTGAAATAACTTTCACACCCACATTTGCAACATTCTTCTTTCTATCATGGATGGTATTTATCTTTTCTTCTTTGTATCATATTTCTGCATCTAAAATGTAACAATTTTGAACCACCAGAAGAGCCACCTATTCAGCCTCACACACAACTTGATCTTTATACCAGTATGGGGCGTAACACATGTCCCTGCAGCCCCTGTGGTGCAGGGTGGCCCAACCCCTTCAAGGGCCCCTCGATCCTTCAGGCCCCCTGTGAAGAGGTACAATAGTCCTATAGGTGGTAACAGGATTTCTTCTTTATTGAAAGCTTCTCATATACAGAAACGTCCTATCAAAAAGACACCCCAGCAGCGACTGACCATTGGAGTTCTGACCAACAGAGGGATACATTCACAAGAACGTGTGATTAACAGCACCAACAAATGTTGGGAAAATAACCCTGTTTCAACGTGGAATTCACAACAAGGTGGTACCATGCGATAGTCTGCCGGCACAGCGGACAATGTCCGCGATACAACCACCTCGATGGAGATAAAAACACAAACCACAACACAAAAAAACCTGCAATGGGCAAAAGCGCGATAAGAAAACAGTGACAACCAGCGCAATGGCAGCAATACTCACGCGTAATGCGGGAAAAAGCACAAGAACAGCATACGGAAAATGCCACAGAAACAATACATCAACTGCAGAGTACCACGGATGCACCCTGACCGACTGCAGAGGACAACATGTACCCCACAACATCCAAGCACCGTGGAAGAACAGAACCGACAGGCACACCGCATGACAGAGACCAGTGGCAGACAAATCAGAGCCGCAGGAGCGACTCGACCACCGTGCAGCATACGCACATAAGCATAAGTGCACCTTTACATTGACAACATCCTGGTACAAACAGCAACACCTCCACAACAGAACACAGGACACAACTGGTTCCGCAAATGTGCACAACATGGCAAATCACATCTGAAACCACAGGAAAATGTAACATGACAATGTACAAGTACAACCTGTAACCTGCAAATATGTTTTAATCACACATGCTGTGCAATTGGACATCTTGTATTGTCCCATGATTGCCATGGATGGCCACAATGTGACGTGCTCATGAGAAGTAAGTGTCAATGATGGTGTTCCTATGGGTCATTCCTACCGCAGCTGCAGTGGGATGTGGGCCACCTGCCCCATCATCACCATCATCGCCCGGTACCTCTGGAACTGGGATCCATGGGGCATTGGTGCGAACACAGATGATGTGCAACACACAACATGCAGCGATCCTCTTGCACACGATGTCCATCCAGGCACCTGAAACGTGACTTCGACACGCCAAATGTGCGTTCAACGATGCCCCTGGTGCGTATGTGGGCTGCATTGTACTGCCTCTTGGTGGGTGTGTCTGGGTCTCGGAATGGTGTCATCATCCAAGGGCAGAGTGCATATCCTTGATCACCTGTGACAGTGCAGGGAGAAAAGAGTCAATGCTTGATTTGGCAGGATGTGATGGCAGGCCCAATAATCCAGTGATGCCTGTGCTGGCTGGGTGTGGGGTGAGTGTAAGTCAGCCCTCAGGGAGTACCTTGTGCTGGCAACAACTCCAACAGTCATCAGGCACTCAGAAATGCAATGTCAGAACAACAAGGGGGAATGACTCAAGTCGCATAGGGCTAGTGGCCCTGGATGCACAGCGGCCAAAATGGGCCCACCGCCATGGGATGCTCACCGGTGGAAGACTGGGGCAGGGACATGAGGGCAGAGCAGGGCCTCGCATGTGTCATAGCTGCCTTCAGTGGAGTGTCACGGGAGAGAATGGGAGGTCTACCCCCAGGGCATGATGCAGAGGGCAGATGCCAGCTGTGTCCAGCAACATGGCGGATATGAATGCCACAGACCCATGCCAGACACCAAGTCCGTACCTGCCCATTGCTGATGACAACCCCCAGGTCACAGGCTCAGACACCAACAATGTCCGCCGGAGGATGATGGTCACTCATGGCACACAGGGTTAGTGGCACCATGTGTCACCGGCTTGCGTTGAACAGGGTTAGTGGCACCACGTGTTGTCGGCTTGCATTGAACAGGGTTGGTGGCACCACGTGTCGCCGGCTTGCATTGAACAGGGTTAGTGGCACCACGTGTCGCCGGCTTGCGTTGAACAGGGTTAGTGGCACCATGTGTCGCCGGCTTGCGTTGAACAGGGTTAGTGGCACCACGTGTCGCAGGCCTGCGATATGGAATTATGCCTCACTGATCGAAGGGAGTCTGGTGCTGTGGCCGCTGCCACAGACTTGGGGTCACTGCCATGCAGGACTCAGGACACAATTCTACATGTGGGACCTACTGGGCTTAAGAGGACGCTAGTGGAGTTTGTTAATAAGTAAGGAGTAATGTGGGCCAGCATCGGGGGGCCAGCGATGGTCTGCGGAGGCTGCAGAGGTTGTGGGACTGGGACTTGGAGCTTGCACCGGCATGTGGTAGGCCCTCTTTGACACACGACGGTGTCAGCAGGTGAGCAGGGTGTGCTGGGGCAGGCAGGCCTGGTCTGTGCATCAGCATCCTGAGGTGCAGCAAGCACACAGGGTTGCAGGCCCCGCTGCTCACTGCGCCAGCCTCGTGGTGGGCCGCGCACCGCCGCACTGTCAGTGACATTGACCTTCCCGCGAGTGAACCACGCTCTGCGCAACGGGGTTTTGACCACAGCCCTGCGCAGCCCTGGCGTACTCAGGGCCAACTCACTATGCTCACGCACAAGGGGATGCAGCGTGTGACACTTCCGCTATCTGACCCACGGCCTGGGGTGAAATGGTTGCGTCCACTGCTCACTACTCTCCAGTAATCAGCAGTTGTGGTCTGCATGGACATGTCTGTGGTTTGCATACCCATGTCTGTCCCACACATCCATGCCTCACTTCTCGTTGTGTGCATTACCATTCACGAGTCACTTGCATCCTTCACACATGGCTGCATTCTGCATCTCCACACGTTCAGCTGTTGTGTGGCTGTGGTGCCATGATATCTCTGTATTGGGTGCAGGGGTAGCCCAGGATGACCATGGAGTGGTGTTGTCGTGTCTGGTAGGTGGTCTTGTAGTTTGACATGTTGTAAGTGGTTTGGTCACGTGTGCATTCCCACAGTTGTGCATTGTGTGTTGGTGGCTTTGGGGTGTGTGATGTGTTGATTTGGCACTTACCCACGAGCAGTCCAGTTCCATGTGTGCCATCCTGGAAGCGCTGGTTGATGATGGACTGACGGAAGATGAAGGAATCATGCACACTGCCTGGGTAGTTGGCGACGACATTGGTGAAGAGTCCCCGGTGGTTCACTATTGCCTGCACATTGATGAAATGCGTGTGCTTTCTGTTGTGGTAGTGGTGTGCAGTATCTGCAGGGAGCACAAGTGGGACATGTGTGCAGTCGATTGCCCCCAACATGGCCAGGAATCTGGCTATGGCGCAGAAGCCTTGCTTTGTCTCCAGCTGTTCCTGCACAGTGCTGGATAAGTGATGGTACTGGGGTATGAAGCTGAGGATGGCATCCAGGACAGGTGTGATGAACTTTGATAGGGCTGGCTGTGAGACCCCTACGACTCTGGCAGTTGTTGGTTGGAAGGTACCAGAGGCCAACGGGTGCAGCATTGTCAGCAGCTTTGTCTGCAGAGGGATGTTGGTTCTCCACTGTGTTGGGACCGTCAGCCTGTGGGCGATGTGGGTTATGATGCGGAGGATGGTTGTCCTTTTGAGCCTGTAGTGGGCAATTACTTGGGCGTTAGGTCCGGATCCTGGGGGTGGTGACAGTCCTGGGGGTGGTGGCGGTGGGTGTTGTGGCCCTGTTGGGGATCCGAGCTGCATGATGAGTAGCTCCATGGTGTCATTTGTTCTTCGGGTGTGGCTGTGTGCGGGGCTCCGTTGCCCACTGCAGGTAGTCGTCCGTCTTTACACCTGCTTGAGGCAGGTGTTAAATACCTGCGGCTACCACAGCTTATCGCCTGTTTTTGGTTTGCTTCGCAGATCTGGCAGTTCGTAGTGAAAGTGGTGTTGTGGTTTTCTTGTGTGTTTTTGCACGGGAACGCCTACTCTGCATCTCATTAGTGCTAGTTGGTGGTGTCCACCGTGGAGATAAATTTTGGGACAGTTATCGCAGGAATACTGGTGATGTCTGCAGTTTGCACCAGCTTGTGAATGGGGTGTTAGATCTATCTCCACTTTTGATGTGTTAAGGTGGAGATAAATCGGAGATAAGTCCTCGTGAATATGCCCCAGAGTCTTAAGAACAAACACTCCAGAATACCTAAGTGTTCTACTTTACATGTAAACAAGCT
This sequence comes from Triturus cristatus, assembly GCF_964204655.1. Taxonomy (NCBI): domain Eukaryota; kingdom Metazoa; phylum Chordata; class Amphibia; order Caudata; family Salamandridae; genus Triturus; species Triturus cristatus. Next base: position 1,645,827,565 of record NC_140589.1, on the reverse strand, counting down.
GAGGGAGACCTAGCAGCATGTTATATCAAAATTACCACACACCTTCCCCCTTTAATTTAAAAGGAACACAAGAACATAAGAAACACAATAAAACAAACTCACGTAGCGCCTCAGGAACTTTACGTGTGTGAGCGCTCTTGGGCAAATTTGAGGCAATCTCAGGGGGAACCGCAAGGGTATCTTGTTTGGCACAACCACTAGAAAGCATGAGGGCAATCCTGCCCAAATTCCATATGAGCCCATCGTCCAGTTTCACAGCATTACGAAACAGCTTTGTCGCCTTAAAGGGTGGAGAGAATTTAGCACCAGCAGATTTCTGGGGATAACGTACTTTCATCCAATCACCCACACATACATCCGTGTGAGAAACAGCATGTTCAGTATTTAAGTTTTCTTTTCTCTTGACGGACGTGAGGTCCCGAATTGCCTGCCATGGAACTACCTTATGCTCCTCAATGTCCACACCTTTTCCTCTCATCCAAGATTGAAACATGTAAGTTTTAGGAGTCTGGCCCCTAAACAATTAGAAGGGGATTTTCCCCATGGTAGAGTGAGCAGTTAGATGGTAAACCATTACCCTCTAAACTATTCCAGACCTCCAGTCTCTGCCTTGGTCCTTAGCCAGCTGAATAGACACTTTTAGCACACGGTTGAACATATCCACCATTCCCTTAGTTTAGGGATGATAGTGAACACAAGGCTTGTGCTTAATACCTCTCCTTGCCAAGAATTCCTCCATTTCTTTTGAGACTAGTTGGATGCCATTGTCCGTCAAGAGGGATTCTGGGAGACCTTCTCTGCAGAAGATGTCCTCTAAGAACCTAACAATATCTCTAGTCTCAATACTTTGTGTTACTTTAACTACAGGCCATCTTGAATGCATGTCCATCAACTCAAGAACATAAGATTGACCAGTCTTTCTTGTCACAGGCCCCAAAAGATCAAAGGCTACCTCTTGCCAACAACATTTGGGAGCTTCACGTATGACCATCGGTTGTACCCTTGTCTTGTATACCTTATCACAGGCATTGCACTCTCTTACCACATGTTCCACAAGAACATCAATACCTGGCCACCAGAAGTATAAACAAATTCTCTCCTTAGTTTTTGAAATTCCTTGGTGTTCCTGATGGACCAATTGAATAATTTTCATCCTAACTAGTGATGGAGGAACAAGTCTGGTGCCCCTCCAAAGAAAGCCAGCACTCACTGAAAGTTCATCTTGAATGTTCCAGAATTTGTGGACCTCCTCACTCAAGTTCCTTATGCCTGCCCAACCTTCAGTCACCAACCTACATACCCCACATATCACCATATCAGTCTTAATTTTGTCTCTCCATCCTACCTCACTAATCACTTCCTCCATGACCTCACACACTTTGTAATCTTATCATCTTCTCATGAACCTTTTTGGTCGGTAGGCACACACTCACTCTGTTTGGAGACAATGCAGGACAGACAGTCTGCAAAGGTATTCTATGTGCCAGGTGTATAATTTACTACAAAGTCGTAATCATGTAGAGTGCCCACCCACCTACATATCCTGAAAGAGGCTGCATCTAGGCTTTTCTTGCAACAAGCGCTCTGGAAAGAAACATGATGGTTACCTCCTCACAACCATTCACTTGTTTGAGCACTGCACCCAATCCTTTTGAGCTGGGATCAGTAATTCAGATGGAGCAGGAAGAGGTGTAGAAGCTCTGGAGAGAGGTTGCACAACTCAGGGCTTTCTTGAGATCTTCAAATTCTGTTTGACATTGAGGGGACCAAATAAACGTCACCCTTTTTTTCAAGAGAGACCTTAACGTGAAAGTACAAAAGTCAAACTGGGGAACAAATGTATTATAGTATTCCGCCATTCCCAAAAATGTGACTAAATCATCTCTAGATTGTGGGACAGGGAGCTCTTCAATGGTCTTTACAAGGTGATCTCTGGGTCTAACTCCTTCTTTTGTCAAATTGTGACACAGATAGTCAATATCTGTGAGATTGAACTTGCACTTGTTTTCTCACAAGATTGAACCTCGCGCTCTAAACCTCTAAAGAACTGCCCTAAGCCTATCATCGATTCATCATGCTCCCGTTGAGATGATCCATGAACTAAGACATCATCTTGGTATATGTTAACCCCACCTAAACCAACACGGAGGCTGCGGAGTTCAAACCAAAGGGAAGACAAGTGAATTTATACGTTCCGAACAGGGTTATGAAGGCTGTTAAGTTCATGGAATCATCATCAATTTTGACCTGATGATAGGCGGCTTTAAGATCTAGTGTGGAGAAAACTACAGCATTGAGTCAGCATATCCGTGATATTATGGAGGGGATACTTATTAGAATTAAATGCTCGAATAAGAGCTTGAAGATTCACACACAGCCTCACCTCTCCAGAAGCCTTGCATGCAAGAACAACTGGAGCCAACCAATCACTTGCTTTTGTCTCCACAATGATGCCCTCTCTCTTCAACTTTTCAAGTTCAGTGCCCATAGACTCTCTCAAAGTCAGTGGTACACTGCACACCTTACATGTCACAGGAACAGCATTATTCTTAGGTATGATTCTATGTGTGTATCCTGAGACACATTCCAACTTCTCACTGAAAACATTTTTGAACTCAATACGTATGTCACACCCTTGATTGACCTCCACAGGATTATTGGAAACAGCAACATGTAGAGATGTCTCTGAGAATAATACAGGGATCACCACTAGGGGCAAAAGACACACCCAGATCTGCTTGGTTATTCCAACTAATGATGCTATCTCCTATACAGAACTTCCCTGTATTTAGCCTCCCTATTTTATATTTTATTTTTATTTTATAACACTTGTAAGGCGCACAGCTACCCACAAAGGGTTTCCCGGCGCCGGACCAGCGAATCACAAAACACAACTGGATAGAGAGCAATTAAGGCAATTATTTATCGAACAACCAGGTTTTTACACTTTTTCTAAAAATCATGTAGTTTTCCTCCTTGCGTATATGAATGGGTAAAGTGTTCCACAGAGTAGGGCCCAAATAGGAAAATGATCTCCCGCCTATTCTAGCCCGTTTGAACCTTGGTACCACAAAGTTCGCAGCAGTGCAAGAACAAAGACTGCGATTGGGGAGGTAGGGCTTAGCAAGGTCCTGTAGGTATTTGGGGGCAGTACCAGTTTTGATTTTAAATAGGTAGGTCAGGGTTTTGAAACGGATCCGGTTTTCAACCCTGAGCCAATGCAGGTCCCTAAGATGTTTGGTGATCCTAGCGGATCTAGGGATTCTGCAAAGCAGTCTGGCAGCAGCGTTTTGCACCAATTGCAGACGTCTTATTACTGCTTTGTTTGAGCCCAGGTACAAGATGTTGCCGTAATCAAGCCGAGATGTCACTAAGGCATTGACTACGGTCTTCTGGGTAGTAGGTGGTAACATCCAGACAATTTTGCGAAGCCATTTAAGGATGGCAAAACATATGCCTGCCACTTTGTTGGCTTGCTGAGTCATAGATAGACTGTCATCTATGATGACCCCAAGGTTTCTGACCTGAGAAGCTGGAGGTGGAAATTTACCAAATGATGATGGCCAATGGGGATCACTCCAGAGATCTTTACTATTCCCTAAGAGGAGGACCTCTGTTTTCTCCCCATTTAATTTAAGTTGATTAGCTGACATCCAATTAAATATTTCCTGAAGGCCTATTTTCAATGCAGAAGGAGCAGATGAGTCAGATTTGGAAAGTGAAAAAAGGATTTGAGAATCATCTGCATAGGTCATTAAAATAAGACCAAAATTTTCTGCAAGATTGGCTAATGGTCGTAGGTACAAATTAAAAAACAAAGGGCTCAAGATCGATCCCTGTGGCACACCATGAGGAGAGTGGAATATCTCAGAGCATGCCTCCGAGGAGGAGATCTGGAAAGTGCGGAGGGATAAATATGATCTAATCCACTCCAGTGCTTTGTCTTCGACACCATTCTCCCCCAACCTGTCAAGCAGTATGGAGTGAGAAATGGTGTCGAAGGCCGCACTTAAGTCCAACAAGACCAATGCTACCGTTTGGCCATCATCCATGAGCTCCCTGATCTTTTCTGTGACCCCGAGTAGGGCCGTCTCGGTGGAATAACCACTCCTAAACCCAGATTGGGACGAATGAAGAAGATCGTTATTTTCCACATAGATTGAGAGTGCCTTGTGGATGTGCCTCTCCAGAATTTTTGAGAAGGCAGGCAGTAATGAAATTGGACGGTAATTGGCCAATATCATAGGGTCTGCGGCCGGCTTTTTGAGTAGAGGACTGACCATAGCATGTTTCCATAGAGCAGGAACTGTGGCCTGCTCAATGGAGGCGTTCAATATCTCAGCTATGGAGATCATAGCAGAGTCCTCTAATTTACTTAAGATACTGATAGGAATAGTGTCACGTGGGGAACCCGATTTGATCGATTTCAATAATTCCTTCAGTGTATCCAGATTAATGGGAGGCCAGGCATCAAGATGATAATTTCCTCTGAGGACTTGGGGGATGTTGTATTGTTTATGCGTGGTCGTGCTGTCCCTTTTGATATTAGAGACAATGTTCTCGATCTTATCGGTAAAAAACGAAGCCAAGTCCTGACACTGCTGGGTATTAAGAGGGGTAGGTTCCGCTCTTGAATTCTCACCAGCCAGTTCTTTTACAGTATTGAAAAGAGTCTGGGATTTATTTACGGCCATGTTAATGCTGGTAGTAACATAGGATGCTTTAGCTTTCATGCATGCTGAATGATAGCTATTTCTGGCCTTTCGGTAGACTTCTTTTTGATGGAGTTCATAGTTTTTGCGCCACTGCCTCTCCAGGGTCTTACATGTGGATTTTTCTTTCTTAAGAGCTTCTGTATACCAGGGGGTGGGAGGGCGATGTGTTTTTCCTTTGCAACGGGATAGGGGCAGGCAGGAATCCGCTGCACCATTTAACCATCTTTGTGTAGCTTCTGCTATGCTTTCCATATCTCCATCTAAACATGGGTGATCTTTCCTCAAAGCATTATTGAGATCCTCCAAATTTAGAGATTTCCAATTTCTCCTAAAAGATTCTGAAGGAGTCGTAACAGGGCATTTAGTTGGTTTAAGTGAGATAGCGAAGCGTAATAGGAAATGATCTGACCAGAGAACAGGAGTAGTGTTAAGCCATGAGAGTTCTTTCATGTTTGATATGATAGAGTCTAACAAGTGTCCAGCTTTATGAGTTGGACCCCTGTTACGTAAAGTCATATCTAAAACCATAAAGTCGTCTATAAAGTTTTTGCAGGTCATGTTGTTATCATCTTCTAAATTAAGATTTAGATCTCCAAGTACTGTACAGTTTTGAGCATTTAGATGTTGGGGTAGGATAAAGTTTACCAAATTATCTGACCAAGAGGGATTATTTACTGTCGGTCGATAGATCAATACGCCAGAGAAGGTAAAATTGGGACTGAGGGTAATTTTAAATGATGCCGCTTCGCAGTTAGGAATGTCTGCAGGTTCAAAGTTGCACACAAAATCTCTACTGTAAATAATGGCGATACCCCCTCCTGTTTGGCCTACCCGGTCCCTCCTTACAATAGCATAGCTCGGGGGGAGGGCAGTAGCAACGTCTGGACCTGATCCGTCATGAAGCCAAGTCTCGGTTAAGAATATGGCGATGGGCTTTTTTTCCATTAAAAGATGAAAAATGTCTAATTTGTGTTGTGGTAGTGAACAACAGTTAACCAAGTAGAATATGAAATTGTTAGGACTCTCTCCCTGCTGGTAAGGTTTAATAACCGTACCCTGAGGGGTTTCAGAATAGGGCTGATAGCTAGTCAGAGAAAGGGTACATTCAGGGCATGTTTGTAAGCCAGCTAATAACGGATTCAGGGTTATACAGTTATCATGGTTAATGGGGCGTAACGCCCTAAGTGTGGCACCTGTTAACATACCGTATAGTGAAGGGGCAGAGTATTTTGCCCTATGTCCCGGCCTGGCCCGGACGGGCACAGACGGGCTGACTCTGGCTGGACTCCGGCGAAGACGAGGCGCGTCCGCTAAAAACGCGTCCGCTATCGCGGAGAAAGACTGTTTCTTTTTATCCCTGAGCCTAGAGCGCTCTCACCGCTCTGTCCTGCCCTAAGATGGCCGCCACTAAATCCCTGGTGCTCGGTGCCTTGCCCTGATTCGGCAGGTATCGAGCGCGTGTGTGCTGGAGAAAATGTGGGTAAGTACCAAGTGTGCTGACTGCAAAATTCAAAGTTTAAAACACAGTATTACAAATAAACACAATTCAATTATTAAAACGATTTTGTTCGCTTAAAAACGGCTTTCTGTTGTCCTCTAGCGCAGTAATTGAGCAGTAGGGTGACACACTGCCCGAGTGCTCGCTAATCCGCCAAACACTGTCAGAGGGCTCCTTCTATCCCTGAGCCTAGAGCGCTCTCACCGCTCTGTCCCGCCCTAAGATGGCCGCCACTAAATCCCTGGTGCTCGGTGCCTTGCCCTGATTCGGCAGGTATCGAGCGCGTGTGTGCTGGAGAAAATGTGGGTAAGTACCAAGTGTGCTGACTGCAAAATTCTAAGTTTAAAACACAGTATTACAAATAAACACAATTCAATTATTAAAACGATTTTGTTCGCTTAAAAACGGCTTTCTGTTGTCCTCTAGCGCAGTAATTCAGCAGTAGGGTGACACACTGCCCGAGTGCTCGCTAATCCCTATGTACTTGATGTCGCCCATAAAGTAACCAATCAATTCTATGCACTGACCACCATAGCCAGAGGCTTGATGTCAGGTTAGTAAACCTTCACATCCCCATTAAACATGTTATCAAAGAAGGAGGGGGGTGGGCACACACTGCCTCACACTCCAGCACTCATTTACCCTGTTGCATCATAATAAATGCAGTGCATGATAACACTTTCTTTGGTGTCAGGCTTTAGTTTTTCACCCTTGTTGGTGCAGCCAGTGCTGTGTATCTCTAGACACGTGTTTCAGGATAATTGTCCTTCTTCAGTAGAGAGCAACACTTTTTTGGGGGGTGCTGGAGATGCTGCCCAAAGTCTTCTCAGGTCTCGCTGGGCGCAGGTGCATCAACCAGAGCTCGTCAGCTCGGTAGCTCAAGGGAGCCTTTTCAAATAGGAGGGGGGTGGGCGCACATTGCCTCACACTCCAGCACTCAGTTTGCCCCGATGCATCATAATAAATGCAGTGCATGATAACACTTTCTTCGATGTCAGGCTTTAGTTTTTCACCCTTGTTGGTGCAGCCAGTGCTGTGTATCTCTAGTGATCCCGTGAGTCATTGAGCTGACGAGCTCGTGGAAGAAGCACCCGTGCGCCAGTGAGACCTACCTGACCTGATGTGATGTTTGGCAGCCTACTCGGCAAACCCCAAATTTGAAGCCTGTAATCTCCACTGATGACAGTTAAAGAACCAGAAACACGTGTCTAGAGATCAGCACCATCTGCGCCAACTCTGGCAAAACACTTGAAAATATTTTAGCAAAGCAAGCAACATGAGACTGTATTTACCATATTGGCAGCGGCGAACCTTGCTGGGAGGTGAAGCAGTGTGCTCCCACCTAAGGGTGGGCGTAGTACTTCGCGAAGCTACGCAAAGTGAAGTTCGCACTACGCGAGCTACGCGTAGCACTTTGCGAACTGCGTAGTAACATGTTCGCACTGTGCAAGATGTTGTTTTCAATGATTGCACAGTGCGGACAAGCAACCGGCACTGTGCAATCATTGAAAATGGCATCTTGCACAGTGCGAGCTGTAGTTTTCTGCTGCTCGAGTAGATTTTTACTCGAGCGGCAGCTTTCTCAACGCGAACTGGTAGTTTCTCATCGCGAGCGGTCGCGAGCATACGCGACCCCTCGCAATGAGAAACCTGACCTCCTCGCGTTGGGAATCTCGCCAGGAGGTTTATTTTCCATGCTCGCGATCGCCAACTTGATGTTGCTGATCGCGAACAAGAAAAAAGTCTCGCCGGGATGTCATTTTGCTAGCTCGCGGTCGCCAACTTGACGTTGAGGACCGCGAGCAAGCAAAAAATGACCGCAGCACTACGCAACACTACGCTAGGCGTGTTCGCACTGTGCTACGTGCAGTTCGCATAGTGCGAAGTAGCGCGAACTTCGCAAACTACGCGAGCGTAGCGTAGTGCTTTGCCCAGGCTTACTCCCACCCCTGTTCCTGTTTAAAAGCACTCCCGTGAGTCATTGAGCTGACGAGCTCATGGAAGAAGCACCCGCGCACCAGTGAGAGGTACCTGACCTGATGTGATGTTTGGAAGCCTACTCGGCAAACCCCAAATTTGAAGCCTGTAATCTCTGCTGATGATGGTTAAAGAACCAGAAACACGTGTCTAGAGACCAGCACCATCTGCGCCAACTCTGGCGAAACACTCGTAAATATTTTAGCAAAGCAAGTAACATGAGACTGCACTTACCATCTTGCCAGGGGCGAACCTTGCTGGGAGGTGAAGCGGTGTGCTCCCACCCCTGTTCCCATTTTATCAAAGAACTCTTTGGGGATGAGCAAAATATTTGCTGCAGAATCAAAAAGCATTTTAATATTACAGTTATTCACTTGAACATCAACAGAACATTTACCTTTGCTCTGCCCAACCTGAAGTAACACCTTCCCACAGTGTACCTCATCAGAATCAGAACGACACTCTTCTTCTAAGGAATAATCTTTCACTTGTTTACCCTTCCTGTTTTCTTGAGTTCTTCAAGCTTTAGCAAAATGCCCTATCTTTCCTACAATTGCGACATTTGGACGTGAGAGCAGGACATGACTTATCGTTGGCTAAATGTTCAACCATATCACAATGGAAACACTTTCCTTTAAAGCCTCTTTTTGAGTTGAGAACTGAAGAGCGATGAGTTACACGTTCAGAATGTTTTAAAGGAGGTTTCAATGAAGTTTTTGACACACTTTGCACTTTGTCATTCAAAACACCATTCTCTTTCTTTATAGCCTCGACACAGGCAAGAGAGTGTTCTATTATTTTAGCCATGGATACAACCTCATCTAATTTCCATTAATCTTTTTGCCACAATTTATCTTTGATTTTTTCTATATTGCAACCTAACATAAATTGATCACGAATGCGCTCTTCAGGTGACCCTTCAAACTTGCATGTGGTACCCAATTTTCGGAGATCTGTTATGTAGGTCTAAACAAATTCTTGGGGTTTTTGCACTCGTCTTCCAAAGGAATATGGCTCTTTGCATTGCGATGTATTATGTTGCGTGATTTTACAACGCGGTCGTTACAACAACCGCATTGTTAGGATGCAATGCATTTACATCGCAAGTCATTACAACGACTTACACTAGGGGGCACGCTGGACTTAGGAATAGTATTAGTTACTATTCCTACTCCAGTTTGTGCAACAGAAGGGAAGGTGTTGGAATTAATTTAATACCTCAGCGCCCCCTAGTGAAAGTCGTTGTAATGACTTGCAATGCAAATGCATCATGTACTAACAACGCGGTCGTTGCAACGAGAGTGTTGTAATAGTAGCACTATGTAATGACAGCGTTGTAAATGCTGTTTCCCCTTCTAAAGTGATACCTCTCTAAAATAGTACTGACCTTCCGAAGATAATGCTTATCAAGTTTTTTTAGAAAAATCTCAAATTCGTTGAGGCTATCTGACTCACACTCACTCAAATTAGGGAGATGTTCATACACTTCCTGTCCTTCAGAACCCAGACAGTGTAACAGTAGAGCTGATTTTTGATCAGCACTTAGTGAGACCCCACAAACTCTTTCGTAATTAAGGAAGACCTTCTTCCATTTTGACCATCGTATGATTGGATCACCAGGATTAGAGAGAAAGAATGGAGGAGGAGTAACATTTTGCATTTTTGAACAAAGTTACACAAACGCAGAGAGATGATATATGTGTATGAATAATAAGTCCCTAGATGGTACAAACTTGAGCTACGGGTGTGTCTGTAACTGCAGGTATCGTAAAGAAACTGAGAAATAGGTGTGATTGTCACCGTAGTTAGTGTAAACAGTACATTTGTCAGACAAGCAGGGGTGCCTGTCACCGCAGGTATCATAAAGAAACTTAGAAATAGGTGTGCTTGCCACCGTAGGAAGTGTGAAAAGTACAGTTTCAGACAAGGGGCAGGTGTTCAGACGTGGGTCGCTTAGCAACGAAAGAAAGCCAGATGGATCTGTACAGGCGGGGCTGGCGTTCATACGCACGTCTCCAAGCAACAATGAGGAAGCCAGAAACGTGAGGCTCTTGCGTGTGGCTGCCGACGATACGCTTGAAAATTACGTCAACAGGGAAAATGGATGTACACCACAGAGACTGCAGGTGGCAGAAGGTACGAGCAGGTAACCGTGCACAGTCAAATAATGAAGATGACTGTTGATGTAGATAAGAGAAGGTTGGTTTAAGCCAAAGAAGAATATAAGTGCTGTTAAAGCATAAGCAGTATTTGGGTTATGAAAGCTTTGCCGAGAAGGCAAGGTGCCGGGTAGCTTAGTGTGGTGCTGTAAAGAACAAAAAGCCATGTGTTAGGTGTGGCAGTGACCTAACCAGGTCTTGTTCACCCAGTAAGAGCGTAGCGCACACAGTACCCTAGAGTTTGATAGACACTCAGCTGTGTTAGGACGTTTCGCTGATTGCAGAGATTTCTCGCCTTGAAGATGAGATGTGAAGGTCTTTATCTTTATTGGGTCCATTGTTTTTCCAGCTTGTTGCCGCTGTGAGGATGTACAATAGTCCCATAGGTGTGAACAGGATTTCATTTTTATTGAAAGCTTCTTAAATACAGAAACGTCCTAGCCACAGGCCACCCCAGCTGCAACTGACCATTGGAGTTCTGACCAACAGACTCTTAACAATGAACATTCCAGAATACCTAAGTGTTTTACTTTACATGAAAACAAGCTGAGGGAGAGCTAGAAGCATGTTATATCACAATTACCACACCCCAACCCCTTCAGGCCAAGGTCAATGAATATCGATTAGATATGGGAGACTTCAGGGCCCCAATGACATTTTGTATAGGCGCCCTATCATTTTACTTTACTCCACTGTATACCAGATACCTTTTGGTTCCATTTTCTCCTTCTTTATTCCCTGGCTGTTATTCACAGCATTCACCCCTTAATTCTGCCATTTTAGTACCCTTAACTTTTGTGACACTGTTTCTACATCACATAATGTCTTGGGCAATGGTTGTAGCATCTTTCAAAACAGTACCAGATGCCAGTGTCATACTCTCCAGTATCTTTGGGTTGCACATTTTCAGCATAGATTAGTATGTCAAATATTCATGATTTTCCCATGTGGCCTCAGTATGTTACAAAAGTACTTAATGCCTTTATATATTGATGTACTGACTCTCCTGCATTTTGGCCACTTGAGAAAAAATGTAATCTTTCTATAACAACATTGACTTTCTTTCCAAAATATCAATTCAATTATCCTATTACCTTTCTAAAAGTAGATTCTCAATCTCCACCTGCTTCCATCTGATCTTCTTATGAAAGCACCCTAGATAGTCTTAACCCTTTTACTCCCAATCTGTTTGATAACATTGTCAGTTTACTGTCTTTAATCATCTCTAGCCTCCTGAAGCAGTCATAGGCTCCCTGGGGCCGTATTATGAATATGGTGCACTTTACCTGTTTGCGTCATGGGGCACCTTTCAAAACGTGCACCGGGCACAAACAGGGACAGTGCGTCATATTACATATAATGTGCCTCCCTTAGGGCAGCTGCAAACTTGTGCATGTCACCTGCCCTTAGGGGAGCTGCGAACTTGTGCATGTCACCTGCACTCTCAAAAGGAGAGAGAGTTCACCTTGTAGGCGGCGCAGTGGGTGACTGCACCTGCCTGCAGGATTGTCCTGGGCCTCCATGGAATCCCCTTCCTCTCCATCAGAGGGCTACCTTTAGGAGTCACACTGAAAGTGCTCCATCTTTTTGTGGCGCACCTTCATTGTGCCTACTAAAGGCATGATTGCCAATGTCAGTAATACGGCGCAGGTGAAAAGGCAAAGGGATTCCTTCACGCCCATGAGGCCACGCCCCATGCAAATGAGGGAACGCCCTTTCATGATAGTACTAGTGCAAAATGTGCGGCAGTGCTGTCAGTATTACAGAAGGGGATGAACGAGCGTCTGCGACCCCTTCTATAATACCATTGTGCCCTAGAGGCGCACAAAGCGGATGCATACGCCTTCTGCGCCCCAAGTGCACAATGCATAATACAGCCCCCGGTGTTCTATTGTATAACTATTCCCACAGATTAAACAAAAACATAGGGGTTGCATTAGCTTGCATTTTGTTTCCAGACTTTTTCTTTCACAAAGTAAAAACAGGATTTTTCTCTTTTCGATTTACCTTTTTTGACGCCAAACCAGAGTCACTTTTATCCCCATGGTCTGGACTTCACTGTGACCTTCCTTACTAGGTGCTATGTCTTTTGAATGAACACCAGTCATCTGTACACTTGCATATGTCTCAGTTGTCACACTGATAATATAACTTTGCAGTGCCCACGGTTTCAGCCTAATGGGGTATCTCTTCCACAACGCCAATCCTGTCTCATCTTCAGGCAACAGTGTTGCCTCTGCCAAGCACTACAAACATTTCACCATGCATCACATTCAATTTCTTATATTTGCAGACCTTTCATCTCTCGGTTTAGCACACAGGGGTGTAGATAATATTGGTGCAGCTGTTGCAGGAACATTGGGTCCCAAAGCCGTGAGGGGCCCAATGATCGTGATAATTGATATATTTTACTAACCCCACCAGCACTCGTAGGGGTTAATGTCTTTGCTTGCACCAGGGCCCATGTCATCCTTTCTACGCTACTGTTAGTACACATTTGCGGCCCTGGGTTCACACAACCACTGTACATAGCATAAGGCATGTTTCTCTCAGAGTCTATGCCAACGCGGTCCAATTAAGGATGCTGTATTACCAGATGAGTGGTGCAGATCCACGTGCAGTTTGGCTCACAAACATAAGTGGTCTGTGGAAACTGCTTCATCCTTTCTGACAAAGTTCACACTCATGGGGGCAGATGTACAAGAACTGACGCATCTCTGCATATCAGCAGAGATGCGCCAGTTAATTTGCGTCACCGAAAAACTCGTGCGCCACCATGGATGCGTCGCATTTACAATGCGGCGCACCGTGGTGCAAGGATTGATAGATTTGTAACGCATCTATTTGCGTATAGGCAACGCATTGCTGGAGTCGTGTCACAAGCGCAACACAACTCGAGCAATGCTCAGGGGCGGCCTATACTTATTGTGCTGCGTCACTCCTTGCGCCTGCTTCAAGCAGGCTTAAGGTTTTGAAGCAGTGTAGTCGTCAAAGTGACTCAGTGAAGTGAAGCAGGTATAATGTAGCGCAGGGCTTTACAACGTGACGCACATCCCTAGATGCGTCACGTTGTAAATATGTTGCAACGTGGCACATTGTTTACGATGCGGCTGCATCACAAAAGTGATGCAACGGCGGCGTAAAAGTGCCGTAGGGGGCCTGTAAATCTGCCCCTTGGTTTCTTCAGAGGTGAGTTCTCCTTATCTTTTCATTTCAGCCAATTGTTTCCACATCATAAGTTTCCCATACAGCAGCAGTAGAATTCCTGTACCACTAAAAAAAACCTTTCTATCCCTTCCAACTCTGCTCTTTTATTTGCAACAGTTGGGTGCAGCAGACCTGCTTAACAACGTCTGACATGTCATAAAACATAGTGAAGAATTCTTCTCTTTGGTGAAGGCAAACTGATTGCAGCCTTTGTTAGCAACCTCACTTAGGAGTCTCCTTTAAGCAGTCAGCTCCAAAAGGATGCTAGATTCGATATCCTTCATTTTATCCTCAGAACGTACATCATACCAGCTGCCAACTAGGCAGAAGTGAATGTCATTCCATTGGCTACTGACCTGTCTGTGCTACGAGGCAGAGAAGACAGCACCTGCTGTGGCTAGTCAGTAAAAGATCCCGTGCGAAGCTCCCTGAAGCCAGGGATTGAAGATGACTGCTTGTTTGTCACAAATGTTGTTTCCAAAGCCTTGCTCTGGACAGTGTTATTTTGACAGCAAAGCCTGTTAGACTGGACTGTAATGATCCAGTTTTCACGGTACTGTAGAAGATAGAGGCAGTTATATTGCAGCAGCATTCTTGAAGAAATTGAAAAGAAATTCAGCGTCAAATTCTAAAGCTCTTATTTTGTGAATCACAATGTGTACAATGATCTGAAAATTCAACTAACCCAAGTGGTTTTCTACATGGCCCCAATGAAATTTATAATTTTGCGAGAGGGCAACGGTAGCAGCAGTAAGACACCATGCCCAGGGAATCTGCCTATCTGTGTCTTAATATTGCATGCATTTCAGAAATGCTGCACGTGCGCAACAAAACTGTTTGTGCTTTCGAAAATACAGCACACAAGAAATAAATCCACAATCTTATAAAACAACATATGGGATAGCATTAGGGACAGGATCAGCAGGGCCAGCTTCAGGACTGAGCGACCAGTGCAGCCCCACCTGGTGCTGACCTTTGAGGGCCTGGGGGTGCTGTGGTCAAAAATAACTTATAGGTTTAAAAGCATGTGCTGCAGAGTTCCTTGCGTGTCTAGCAATTTTCAGGCAACAATAAAAATGACAAGATAACTCTGGTGATTAATGTTCCTGCTGGAGATAGATCCAGTTTTGTCTAGTGGCAGTTTTAACTCATGCTAAATTAGTGCAGAGAGTCAATGTGCCTACTGGAAAGAACATTTACCACGCAGATCACAAAACGGAAAGTGAGTGAACTATGAGTAATGCTATTAAAAATGTACATGTATGTCAGAGAAGAGCTATGGAGAGATGTGTTCCACTGTTGGAGGGTAGTTGTCAGAGAGTTGGTGGAGAAGGAGATCATTGGGGGGTGCCTAAAAGATTGTCGCACCGAGTTCCTCCTGCGCTAAAGCAGGCACTGAGGATGAGTGCATTTGCTCTAGTACTAAGGCGGTCTGCAAGAAGAGATTGAGTGACACTAAGAGATGTGTTTATGCATTTATATAAGACCATCAAAATGAAAGTAATACAAAATGTGGTGGACCAATCTCCGTCTAGAGACTGAAATCATAGGAGGAGAAGGAGCAGACCGTTGTACGTCACATCAATTTTGAGAATCCACAGAAGCAGACGGTACAGGGGAATAATATAAATCCTGAAACAATATCACTGTTTTCCGCTTTGAAAGACATAAAGACACACATTGGACATTTTTAACTGTTACACCACTCCAATTTATGACAGTTTACTCAACTTTATGTAATGCCTCTCCATTCTGCTGCTCTCTACTGCACTCTATGACATTTTACTCCACTGAACACTACGTCACTCCATTCTACCTCACTCTACTATACTCCACTCTACGACACTAAAATGTATGACTCCACACTATACAACATTCTCCTCTGGTCTGCTGTAAGACACTAGTGTGTAGTATGAAGTGGAACAGCGCAGAGTGGAGTGGCATGGAGTGGAGCTGCTTACAGTGGAATAGTATAGAGTGGAGTAGCATTGGGTGGGGTAGAGTGGAGTGGGGTCGATTGGATTGGGGTAGAGTGCAGTGGCGTACAGTTGTGCAGCATACAGTGGAGTGGAATACAGTGGAATGGCATACAGTGTATTATCATACAGTGTTGTGGTGTAGAGTGGAGTGGCATAGATTGGAGCAGCACAAAGCGATGTGGCGAAGAGTAGAGTTGCCTGCAGTGGAATTGAGTGGAGTGGCATAGAGCCCAGTGGCGTACAGTGAAGTGGTTTAGAAGGGAGGGGTGAAGACTGGAATGGCCTAGAGTGGAATGGCGTAGAGTGGAATTGCATACAGTGGAATGTTGTGGAGTAGAGTGGGGTAGAGTGGAGTGGGGTAGAGTGGAGTGCCATACAGTGGTATAGCATAAAATGGAGTGGTGTAGGGTGCAGTGGCATAGGGTAAAGTGGTTTAGAACGGAATAGAATAGAGTATAGTGGTGTAGAGTGGATTGAGGTAGAGTATAGTGCCGTAAAGTGGAATAGCATAGTAAAGAGTGGAGTGGCGTACAGTGGAATAGAGTATAATGAAGTGGGGTACAGTGTAGTGGTGTAGAGTGGAGTGCTATAGAGTGTAATAGTATGGAGTGAAGTGGCGTAAGTATAGTGGCATAGAGTGGAATTGCATGGAGTGGAGAAGAGTGGGTTTAAATACATTGGAATAGCATACAGTGGACTGCCATACAGTGGAGTGACAGACTGGAGAGGAAGACAGTGGAGTGAGTTGATTAGTCTGCAGTGGAGTGCTGTAGAGTGGAGTGGCATAGAGGGGAGTGTGGTACAGTGGGGTGACATACAGTGGAATAGCGTACACTGAAGTGGCATAGAGTGGAACAGCATACAGTGGAGTGGCATAGAGTGGAGGGATGTAGAGTGGAGGATGGTAGAGTGGAATGGCATAGGGTGAAGTGGTGTAGAGTGCAGTGGCATATAGTTGATTATCGTACAGTAGTGTGGTATACAGTGGAGTGATGTAGAGTGAAGTAGCATAGACTGGAGTGGCGTAGAGTGGAGTGTATTAGGTTAAACAGACATACCATGAATGTGGGTGAATGGATGTAGATGTAATGTGACAGGAATATAGATTATGGGGTTCAAATGGTAATTTTTGTTGATGGGTGTAAATAGTTTAAGGTGTTACAGTTATAAATCTGAAAGTACTTAGTTGGTACATGCTGATAACAAGGCTGTATATTATTCAATAAAGGATGTTTTTACAAGACCTAAAAGGCAGCCATGTAGTATTTTGCACACTTTGGCTGGGTTCTGGATTAGGGCCTTAGATATAGGAAAGCAGTAGGTTTTATTGCCGTTCCTATCTATTATCACTTTATTAACGTGGTAATAGGGAGTGAAATGTGTGTATATGTTTCTATAAATATTTTAAAACATTTACGAAGAACTGCACTAGTACCTACAAAGTACCATGTAAATATAGTAAAAAACTAAAACTTTATATATATATATATATTCACTGAAAAAACCATAGGTTTCAGGGGCGTTATAGTTAGCTGGACATTTCACTCGTACAAAACCCTAGAAATTCCCCTGTTATAGTTAGTTCAGCTAACTATAACTCGCGCCCCCGTAATGCACTGCTGATGACGTCACATATTACATCACTCATGACATGGTCAGTGACATCACTGATGACATCACTGATGACATCTCAAATGACATCACTGATGACATCACTGATGACGTCATCCATTGAGTATGTGTTTCTGAACAGTTTTAATATGTTTAATATATATAGGGAAAGGCCGGTGGAAGAATGAGTGGGTGTACAAGTGTGTGAATGGATGATTTTCTAGGTGCGTAACTGACTCTATGAGTGAGTCATTAAATGTATCTTACTGCAGACTAGTGACTAAACTGTGTGAATGTCTGTATCTGTCTATCTGTTGGTGTATAAACGGCTGCATGGTTTTGTGAATAGCAGTATGAGTGTCTCTATGGGTTATTGATTGGTTGTCTGAGTATCTGTATGGGTGCCTGAGTGTATGTGTGGGTGGGGTGTGTGTGACTCTGTGCATGGATGTGTGAGTGGGTGATTCTATGGGTGCATGGTTTTAAGAGTGCAACTGTGATGGACTGTATGGTTGGGTGAGTGTATGTAAGGGTGTGTTAGTGATTGAATGTATATCTCAGTTGTACATGTGACAGTAACTACATATGTGAAACACAGTGTATATGTGTATAAGAGTAAATAACTACCTATATGTGAGAGTGTGTGATTGCGGGACTGGCTGTATGGATGAGTGTGTGCTTGTACTAGTAATTGAATAAGAGTGTCAACATTTTTTAGTATTTTTATGAGTAAGTGAACTTGAGTGTGTTTAACTGTATAGGTGAGTCAATTGGACTGTGTTTAATTATTTGCACAACGGACTAGGTGTGTCAGTACCTCAATGGATGATTGGCAGTGTGTGAGTGTCTATATATCCGTATAAATGCATATGATAGTCTTGTACGGAAGTGACTGTAAGTATGAGTGACTGTACAGGTGAGTGAGTGGAGGTGCATGTAGACCTAAGAGTCAATGAGTGGGTATGTAGTTATTGGTATTGGAGTATCTATGGTCTTCAAAATGGCCGTCTGAAATTTTGAGTTGGTGTATCAAAAGTTATATTAGGGTGTGAGAAGGTGTACTAATTTATCACATAGATGACATCATCAGTATTGTCATCGGTGATGTCATTTGAGATGTAATCAGTGATGTCATCAGTGATGTCACTGACCATCTCATGAACGATGTAATATGTGACGTCACCAGCAATGCATTGCGGGGGCGCGAGTTATAGTTAGCTGAACTAACTATAACAGGGGAATTTCTAGGGTTTTGTGTGAGGGAAATGTCCAGCTAACTATAACGCCCCTGAAACCTATGGTTTTTTCAGTGAATTTCTAAGGTTTTTTAAAAGCCAATTCCTAACTATAACGCCCCTGAAACCTTTGGTTTTTTCAGTGAATTTCAAAGGTTTTTTAAATGCCAATTCCTAACTATAACGTGCATGAAACCTATGGTTTTTTCAGTGAATTTCAAAGGTTATTTAAATGCTAATTCCTATCTATAACTTATCTCTGAAGATATCATGAAAAGCATTCTTTTTTAAAAGTAGGGTGCACATTATTTTTGTGGAAAAGCATCTTTGTGATTGGTTAAGAAAAAGCAGTTTCAACGTGGAGTACATATCAAAGGATAAAATATGCTCAGATCAACCACACCTGCTACTTGCATTTGGAAGGCACTGTTCGAACTTAAAACAATAGTCAACTTTTAACCTGCACGTGTCGTTAAATATTCAAGAAAATGTTACAAAAAAATATTGTTAAGTTTAAAAAAATTGATGAACTTTTAACCTGCACGTGTTGTAGAATGTTCTAGAAAGTGTGTTGATAGAATACGTTGCACTTCTGACTTCTATGTGTTGTTGAATATTAAAAAAACGGTTCATATGGAAAATTAAAAAGAAACCAATAGAGAAGTTTTGAAACCTAAAAGAATCAAGGAACTATTCTAATTTATTCTTTACATGTATTTATGTGTGCAGCAACAAAATTATAGACACAACAGCACTAGGAAGAGGAAGAAGCAGGGAGTGGGGCGTGGGGGGGAAATGGGCAGAATGGCACACATGCACAATCAAGTACAACACACATATAGACTAACAATGGCCAAAATGAAACACACCAACAAGCAGCACAAGTCACACAACCGCCAACATCACACCACTGAACGAGCATAGAAGTGAAAACCATGCTGCATTCATACAGGATGTGTACAAAGGCCAGTCGTTGGTGTTGTGGGATGTCTGTGACCGTGGTCATCATGGATGAGATGCCCAGCATGTGGCACATGGTCGAGTTCACTGTGTGTTATTTTGCCAAACGGCTGCACCTCCCTCCCACGAGCTCCCACACTTTTGTACGGTGCGCTGTTGTATCTCATGCACTCGTACAGCACACTATTGTAATGCCTATTCGCGCATGTCCTGCTACATTCCAACTACAACATCAACGTGCCATTTGGAGGTGGTGCATGCCAGTTTACAACATCAACTGCTGCGGCTCTTGTAGCAGGCCACACCAGAACACAGAGACACACTTACCGCACTTCCTGTACACGGACATGTCCGAGACACCCCGTTCCCCTTGCCGGATAGGCACACCCCTGCACTGACCTGTGAACCCCAGACCAGCACACGCCAGTTGTGCATGCAGGAGGATGTGTGCGTAGCTACACATCCAGGCTCACTGCCAACGCTGCGGTGACAGCACACTGTGATGTTGCAGGGCTCGTGCCTATCATGCTAAGACAATGACCACAGGGACACACTTACTAAGATGTGGGTTTGGGGGGCATTGGCGGTCCTGGAGTTGTTGAGATGAGTCTTCTGGCCCTCATGGGTATCCCTGTATCATGCTCATTGACTCTATGGTACCTGTGGGTGTTCTGGTGTGGCTCTTGGCTGTGTTCCCTTTCATGGTGCAGGTAGTTGTCCTGCTTAACACCAGCAGAAAGCAGGTGTAAAATCCCTGGTGCTAACGTGTCTTATCGCCGGAATTTGTTTCGCATTGCAATTGGTGTGAAAGTTGTGATGTGATTTTTTTCGTGTGCAGAACAATATACGAACTGAGCAGTGTATCTCATCAAGATCCAGCACCTGACGCACTATTCCCAATCAATATAAATACAATGAGATTTCTTAATAGATTTTGTGTGTACACTGTAAGTGCAGCCAATACCTCAGTGCAATTCAATACAGGATTTTAGTATTTAGAATAAATTGGAAAGGTGCACCTCGTGTCTTTTTGCACAGGAACGGCTACTCTCCATTTCATTGTCAGCACTTTAACGGAAGTAAATTTGAGATAAATCTAACACACTATTCAGAAGTTGGTGCAAACTGCAGATATCACCAGTATTCCAGCGATAAGTGCCCCAAAATTTAACACCATGGTGGACTCCATCAAATAACAGTAATAAGAAGAAGAAAGAGTCACACAGCAGTTAAGAGAACAACCAAAAACATTATAAAAAATTTTTTCAAACTTTATTTTTTATAATAATAAATATATAAACGAAAAACTATTTTCAAACTTTATTTTTTTATTAACATATATATGAACAATAAACTAATAAACAAAATGTAACAACAATAATAAAAAACAACAAGGCGGAACACTACTGTGGGGACAATGGATGTCGACGACAGACCTGGAAAATAAGAAAGATTGTTAAAAAAAAAAACAACATGGTATTCTCAACAAAATACCACAAGAAACAAATCACAGATATATAAAATGCATACAGCTAACAACATTTTATAAGTTTAACTTACAAAAACTGTAAATGTTGCCGCTTTAAAATATTTACAGAATCTGAAGAAAATGTTTTGCAGAAGGCACCACACCAACAACGTTTTTCTTCAGTGGTGAGGAAATTTTTTACTTTTTCCAAGGAGCAAACAAAGACCAATGCCACCTTCGTCAATCGCAAGATTTGCCAAAGAGTTCTGTTACGAGGAGATCCTAACAAAAAATACTCGTGCGGCACAGCAACTATGATGAAACACCTAAGGACCCTTCATCCAAACAATCTTGCACGAGAAGAGTGCAAACAGATGAAAAAACACTCTTGTTCTGTATCTGTAAAAAAGAATCACAAATAAATGTTTATTAATAACTTTCAAATTTATACTATTCCATTACTGTACAAACACATTTTATATAAAAAACTGACTATGAAACTATAGCCCTGAACCACAAGTGTGACGATCATTAAAACACTACATGCATAGTGCATACTACTTTGAAGCAGTTCATGCCCTAAAGCCTACCTCACTAAAAGACTACATGCTAACTGACTAAATGATTACAGTACTATAAGGAGACACACTGGGTGACTCACAGGGTGTTTGCTAGAAGAGTATGAATACTAACTAGGGAATAGAAGGTGTGAAACACAACTGTGTAGGTGATTAGAGGACTGCATCCATACTGCATAGGCATTTAAAGCAGTCCATGTGCTAAGGCCTGGCTCACTGCATGACTACTTGGGTACTAACTGAATGATTATCGTACAGCAAGGAGAGTGCCTAGGTGAATTTTTTTAAGTGCTAGGCTTTTCGCACAGGGAATAGATTAGTACTTGGTACTGAATGGGTCACTAGAGGAGTGCAAAGGCAGTGACAAGTGCTGGACTGTATGGATACTGACTAGAAATTGAAAGTGTGAAAGACAAGTGTCTAGGTGGTTAGAAGACTGCATGCATAGTGCATAGGGGTTTGAAGCAGTCCATGTGCTAAGGCCTGGCTCAGTGTATGAATACTTAGGCACTGACTGAATGATTAGAGTACTGCAAAGATAGTATCTTGGTGAATTTATAAGTGTTTGGGTTTTAGCACAGTGAATGGATTAGTACATGGTGCTGAATGGGTCACTATAGGACTGCAAAGAGAGTGACAGGGTATTTCCTGGAAGTGTATGGATACTGACTAGGGAATTGAAGGTGTAAAAGACAATTGTGTAGGTGGTTAGAGGACTGCATACATAGAGGATAAGGGTTTGAAGCAGTCCATATACTAAGGCCTGGGTCACTGGATGAGTACTTGGCTACTGACTGAATGATTAGAGTACTGCAAGGAGAGTGTCTGGGTGAATTTATTAGGGTTTGGCGCTGTGAATGGATTAGTACATGATGCTGAATGGGTCACTAGAGGAGTGCAACGGCAGTGACAGGGTGTTTGCTGGAAGTGAACGGATACTGACTGGGGAATTGAAGGTGTGAAAGACAAGTGTGTAGGTGGTTAGAGGACTGCATGCATAGTGGATATGGGTTTGACGTAGTCCATGTGCTAAGACCTGGCTCAGTGCATGAATACTTAGGCAGTGACTGAATCATTAGAGTACTGGAAAGAGAGTGTCTAGGTGAATTTATAAGTGTTTGAGTTTTGGCACAGTCAATGGATTAGTACGTGCTGTTGAATGGGTCTCTAGAGGACTGCAAAAGAAGTGACAGGATGTTTCCTGGAAGTGTATGGATACTGACTAGGGAATTGAAGGTGTAAAAGACAAGTGTATAGTATGTCAGAACACTTTTATTTGAAGCAATCTATTTGGTACTTAGAAACTGACTAAATAATCAGACTACTTCTAGGACAGTGCTTAGGTAAAACGTTTAAATTTTCAGTTCTGCCACAGTGAACAGAATAGTACATGGTACTGCACCTTAGTGTCAAACCCTGACTCATTTTATCAATGCATAAGCAAAGACTAGCTTCTAATGCTACTAAAACTTGACAACATGAGAGGTTTTAAATTAGTTATCTGTCAGCAAATACACAATGTTACCAAATGCTTCTCTCACAGGGGTTCTCAAATGCGCACAGACTCACAGTGTAATTCTAGACAACAACCACTATACCTAGGAGTTTACCAAAAATCATTCACTACAGTGGAAGTGGTAAGCGAACTGCACACAATCTTCACACTTCAGGACTACACTTTTGTGTTGAAGCCTGACTCATTTAATCAAAGCATAAGCAAAGACTGGCTTCTAATGCTACTAAAACTTCACAACATGACCGGTTTTAAAACAGGTATATGTCAGCAAATACACAATGTTACCAAATGCTTCTCTCACAATCCTTACCCAAATGCACACAGACTCACAGTGTGATTTTAGACAAGCAACACTATCCTAGGAGTTTACCAAAACTCATTCACTACTCTGGAAGAGTTAATGGTACTGCACACAATCTACATATTTAAGTACACCACATCAGTGTCAAAGCATGACTCATTTAATCAACGCATAAGCAAAGACTGGATTCTAATCCCACTAAAACTTCACAACATGACAGGTTTTAAAACAGTTATCTGTCAGCAAATACATCATGATACCAAATGCTTCTCTCACAGTGATCCCAAATACACACTAACTCACAGTGTGATTCTAGACAAGCACCACTATCCCTATGAGTTTACCAAAACTCATTCACTACAGAGCAAGTGGTAAGGGAACTGCACACAATCTACATATTTCACAACTACAATTTACTGTCAATGCCTGACTCATATAATGAAAGCATAAGCCATAACTGTCTTCTAATGCTACTAAAACTTGACAACATGACATGTTTTACAACAGTTATCTGTCAGCAAATACATGATGATACCAAACACTTCTCTCACAGTGGTTCCCAAATACACACAGACTCACAGTGTGATTCTAGACAAACAACACTATCCCTAGCAGCTTACCAAAACTCATTCACTACAGTGGAAGAGGTAAGGGAACTGCACACAATCTACATATTTCACGACTGCAGTTTAGTGTCAATGCCTGACTCATTTAATCAACGCATAAGCAATGACTAGCTTCTAATGCTACTAAAACTTGACAACATGACAAGTTTTAAAACAGTTTTCTGTCAGCAAATACACAATGTTACCAAACGCTTCTTTCACAGTGGTTCCCAAATGCACAAAGACACACAGTGTGATTCTAGACAAGCATCAATATCCCTAGGAGTTTACCAAAACTCATTCACTACACTGGAAGTGATAAGGGAACTGCACACAATCTACATATTTCACGACTGCACTTTAGTGTCAATGCCTGACTCATTTAATCAACACATAAGCAAAGACTGGCTTCTAATGCTACTAAAACTTGACAACATGACAAGTTTTAAAACAGTTTACTGTCAGCAAATACACAATGTTACCAAACGCTTCTTTCACAGTGGTTCCCAAATGCACAAAGACTCACAGTGTGATTCTAGACAAGCACCAGTATCTCTCGGAGTTTACCAAAACTCATTCACTACACTGGAAGTAATAAGGGAACTGCACACAATCTACATATTTCACTACTGCAATTTACTGTCAATGCCTGACTCATATAATGAAAGCATAAGCCATGACTGTCTTCTAATGCTACTAAAACTTGACAACATGACAGGTTTTAAAACAGTTATCTGTCAGCAAATACACAATGTTACCAAACGCTTCTTTCACAGTGGTTCCCAAATGCACAAAGACTCACAGTGTGATTCTAGACAAGCACCAGTATCTCTCGGAGTTTACCAAAACTCATTCACTACACTGGAAGTAATAAGGGAACTGCACACAATCTACATATTTCACTACTGCAATTTACTGTCAATGCCTGACTCATATAATGAAAGCATAAGCCATGACTGTCTTCTAATGCTACTAAAACTTGACAACATGACAGGTTTTAAAACAGTTATCTGTCAGCAAATACACGATGTTACCAAATGCTTCTCTCACAATCCTTACCCAAATGCACACAGACTCACAGTGTGATTTTAGACAAGCAACACTATCCTAGGAGTTTACCAAAACTCATTCACTAGTCTGGAAGAGTTAATGGTACTGCACACAATCTACATATTTAAGTACAGCACATCACTGTCTAAGCATGACTCATTTAATCAACATATAAGCAAAGACTGGATCCTAATGCTACTAAAACTTCACAACATGACAGATTTTAAAACAGTTATCTGTCAGCAAATACACAATGTTACCAAATGCTTCTCTCACAATCCTTACCCAAATGCACACAGACTCACAGTGTGATTTTAGACAAGCAACACTATCCTAGGAGTTTACCAAAACTCATTCACTAGTCTGGAAGAGTTAATGGTACTGCACACAATCTACATATTTAAGTACAGCACATCAGTGTCTAAGCATGACTCATTTAATCAACATATAAGCAAAGACTGGATCCTAATGCTACTAAAACTTCACAACATGACAGATTTTAAAACAGTTATCTGTCAGCAAATACATGATGTTACCACATGATTCTCTCACACTGATCCCAAATACACTCTAACTCACAGTGTGATTCTAGACAAGCACCACTATCCCTATGAGCTTACCAAAACTCATTCACTACAGTACAAGTGGTAAGAGAACTGCACACAATCTACATATTTCATGACTGCAATTTACTGTCAATGCCTCACTCATTTAATGAAAGCATAAGCCATAACTGTCTTCTAATGCTACTAAAACCTGACAACCTGACTGGTTTTAAAACAGTTATCTGTCAGCAAATACATGATGATACCAAACACTTCTCTCACAGTGGTTCCCAAATACACACAGACTCACAGTGTGATTCTAGACAAACAACACTATCCCTAGCAGCTTACCAAAACTCATTCACTACAGTGGAAGAGGTAAGGGAACTGCACACAATCTACATATTTCACGACTGCAGTTTAGTGTCAATGCCTGACTCATTTAATCAACGCATAAGCAATGACTGGCTTCTAATGCTACTAAAACTTGACAACATGACAAGTTTTAAAACAGTTTTCTGTCAGCAAATACACAATGTTACCAAACGCTTCTTTCACAGTGGTTCCCAAATGCACAAAGACACACAGTGTGATTCTAGACAAGCATCAATATCCCTAGGAGTTTACCAAAACTCATTCACTACACTGGAAGTGATAAGGGAACTGCACACAATCTACATATTTCACGACTGCACTTTAGTGTCAATGCCTGACTCATTTAATCAACACATAAGCAAAGACTGGCTTCTAATGCTACTAAAACTTGACAACATGACAAGTTTTAAAACAGTTTACTGTCAGCAAATACACAATGTTACCAAACGCTTCTTTCACAGTGGTTCCCAAATGCACAAAGACTCACAGTGTGATTCTAGACAAGCACCAGTATCTCTCGGAGTTTACCAAAACTCATTCACTACACTGGAAGTAATAAGGGAACTGCACACAATCTACATATTTCACTACTGCAATTTACTGTCAATGCCTGACTCATATAATGAAAGCATAAGCCATGACTGTCTTCTAATGCTACTAAAACTTGACAACATGACAGGTTTTAAAACAGTTATCTGTCAGCAAATACACGATGTTACCAAATGCTTCTCTCACAATCCTTACCCAAATGCACACAGACTCACAGTGTGATTTTAGACAAGCAACACTATCCTAGGAGTTTACCAAAACTCATTCACTAGTCTGGAAGAGTTAATGGTACTGCACACAATCTACATATTTAAGTACAGCACATCACTGTCTAAGCATGACTCATTTAATCAACATATAAGCAAAGACTGGATCCTAATGCTACTAAAACTTCACAACATGACAGATTTTAAAACAGTTATCTGTCAGCAAATACACAATGTTACCAAATGCTTCTCTCACAATCCTTACCCAAATGCACACAGACTCACAGTGTGATTTTAGACAAGCAACACTATCCTAGGAGTTTACCAAAACTCATTCACTAGTCTGGAAGAGTTAATGGTACTGCACACAATCTACATATTTAAGTACAGCACATCAGTGTCTAAGCATGACTCATTTAATCAACATATAAGCAAAGACTGGATCCTAATGCTACTAAAACTTCACAACATGACAGATTTTAAAACAGTTATCTGTCAGCAAATACATGATGTTACCACATGATTCTCTCACACTGATCCCAAATACACTCTAACTCACAGTGTGATTCTAGACAAGCACCACTATCCCTATGAGCTTACCAAAACTCATTCACTACAGTACAAGTGGTAAGAGAACTGCACACAATCTACATATTTCATGACTGCAATTTACTGTCAATGCCTCACTCATTTAATGAAAGCATAAGCCATAACTGTCTTCTAATGCTACTAAAACTTGACAACCTGACTGGTTTTAAAACAGTTATCTGTCAGCAAATACACGATATTACCAAATGCTTCTCTCACAGTGGTTCCCAAATGCACACAGACTCACTGTGTGATTCTAGACAAACAACACTATCCCTTGCACTATATCAAAACACATCTAGAAGTAGTACTACATTTTAGTATAGAAACATAACATAACTCATTTCACAAATTCATAAACAATGACTGGTTTCTAATTCTACCTAAATTTAAAAACTGCACAGTTATCTGTCTACAAACACATGAAAAACACACATGCCTATCACAGAATGATTTCTACATGCACACACATTGTAGAGAAAAAAAGTACTCCCTACACTTTAGCAGGAAAAATACATTAGTCTGATTAAAATCAAAATAGTCTACATACATCCCCTCACAATTAAATAACTCATCTTTCAAGTTCTTTTGTAGATTAAGGAGTATATCAATCACTCACGATATTTTCTTTTACAGAATCTCTGCACTGTGCACCTCTCAGCAAAAGCAAAGAATGGAAAAGTTTCCCTTTCATTTTCCACACATAAACATGTAAACATCAAATCACAATCCTTCACACATATACTCAAAAGCAAACACACATTTCTATTGGTTAAACATTTCAACCCTTTCCAACTGAAATACATTTCAATCCTTCCCCCAATCTGCCTTCTGCCTGTTACCATAGAAACAGGTCATGGAACACTGCACTGAGCTCACAGGTCACAAGTTCAGCACACAATGTTCCTACACAAGACAGGAAGTGTGCTTGACTTTTCAACATATCAGCTTATCATATATAATATTCCTTACAATCTGTTTTTGTTAACCAATAACAATCATACCTTTAAAAAACAAAAATATACACCCTACCTTTCAGTGTAGAAAGTTTTTATACAACCAACTATTTCTTGTCGCTTTTCAAAAAACGTTGCCGTGGATCCGCGCACCCACCGCGAGAGAATCCGTGCATCCAACGCGATAGGATGTGCGCACCGTGCGCGCATTTCGCCTCTTTTTTTTTTGTAGAAAGGGGGGCCACAGGGGGTTCTTCTGGGACCCCCTAAGCAGATCTAGAGGGTCAGAGTATTTCCACTCTGCCCCCTTTATATCTTTTACACACTTATTCCCCTTCCATCTTCAGCCTCGCTTCTACCGAGGCAGAAAATGGCCGCCAACAGTTCCTGGTTTCGAATGTAGAGAGACGCTCGACAGCCAATTAGCATTCAGCGCGCGATCGGAAGGGTGCACGCTCCGTTCGGAGAGGATGCACTTACGGTGCGGGTACGGTCCGCGGATCCTCCGCGGCCATAGATATCACTAACGTTTTTACCCTAATTTTCTCAGGAACTACTGAACAGATTCACACCAAATATGCAAAAGGCACGAGTCCGAACTGAGGACTACCTCTTTGCCAAATTTGGTGTCATTCCGTTCAGCGGTTCGGGCTGTAGCTGCGACAACAGATCCTATGGGAAATTGCATGGGGAAAACGCGTTTTGGGACCCCCCTTTTTTCTTGGCCCCCGCTTCACGGATCACCGCAAAACTTTCAGGGTAGGAGCGGAGCAGAGCTGGCCAAAAGTTTGGAGAATTTCGCGAAGATCCGTCAATCGGCGCCAAAGATATTTCCAATAGAATGTTGCGGATTTCCTATGGAAGATAGGTCCTAACTATAACCATCTACTGGCGACCGCCAGTCGATAATATATATATATATATATATATGTACACTGAAAAAACCATAGGTTTCAGGGGTGTTATAGTTAGCTGTACATTTCACTTGTACAAAACCATTGAAATTCCTCCGTTATAGTTAGTTCTAGTATCTATAACTCACGCTCCCACAATCAACTACTGATGACGTCTCATATAACATCTACTAGAGGATGTCATCAGTGATGTCATTTGAGATGTCATCAGTGATGTCATCAGTGATGTCACTGACCATGTCATGAATGATTTAATATGTGACATCATAAGCAGTGGATTGCGGGCGCGCGAGTTATAGATAGTAGAACTTAACTACAACGGAGGAATTTCAATGGTTTTGTACGAGTGAAATGCCCAGCTAACTATAACACCCCTGAAACCTATGGTTTTTTCAGTGAATTTCTAAGGTTTTTTAAATGCTAATTCCTAACTAAAACATGTCTGAAACCTATGGTTTTTTTTAGTTAATGTCTAAGGTTTTTTAAATGCTAATTCCTAACTATAACATGTCTGAAACCTATGGTTTAATTAGTGCATTTCAAAGGTTTTTAAATGCTAATTTCTAACTTTAACGTAACTGAAACCTATGGTTTTTTCAGTGGATTTTGAAAGGCTTTTTAAATGTTAATTCATGTCTGAAACTTATGGTTTTTTCAGTGAATTTCAAAGGTTTTTTAAATGATATTTGTAGAATGTATTCTTGTTCTAATTTTTTTTATATTCTTTAACTACATTTTTTAATCTACTAATTTTTATATATTTTTTTTAATTACACTACACATATTTTTAAAAAACTATTTTAAAGATATATATCTATTTTTTTATTATTTTATATTCTTTTAAATATACTTATATTATTTTTTTTTAATTGTTATTTTTCTTTTTTTTTAGAGTCGCGTACCCAACGCGTTAGAATCGTACATCCGACGCGTAGAAGTCATGCACCAAACGCGCTGGAGTCGTGCACCCTACAGGTTAGTAGTCGTCCATCCAACGCGTGCACCCCAGGGGGCCGCTTTGAGAGCTGCGCTGGATGCGCGACTCCTAATTTTACAATAGCCCCTATCACTAATTTTTATTATCCCCGGGGACCCCATCCCCCGGGGCTTATAAAAAACGTTGGGGACTGTGGGGGCAGCCCCAGTGCCCCCACGGTCCCAGCTGGCTCCATGCGTTCTTCGGGAGCCGGCATTGCTTTTCCACATGGGGAGCTGCTGACATGCAGCTCCCCATGTGGAAAAGCATTATGGTCTTTCAAAATCCAAACCAAGTTTGCTATGGGAGGGCGGCAAACAACAGTGTCCTGGGGTGGGCACCCCAGGACACTGCAGGAGCCGGCCCTGGCGGTGGCGGTCCCCAGGGCCCTCGAGGGCTCCAGGAGGGGGGCCACGCAGCCCCCCTCCCTCAATACATAAAGCCAAGGACTTGGGGGGGCCATTAAGCCCCCCCACAAATTATACTGAGAGGGGCTTTTGAGCCCCTCCCAAATTATTTTGTAGCCCCGGGGGGGTGGAGGTCCCTGGGGCTGTGGGCCCCTCTGGGCCCCCTTTAAATTGAATAATTTTGCCCTTGGGATTTGGCCCCCCCGGGGGCTAATTATAAAAAAAGCTCCATTTTTTTTTACGGCAGGATCCGCGCACCCTGCGCGCACTTTGCAGGTTTAAATAAAAAAATATATTTTGGGGGCCCTGGGAGTCCTTCTGCAACCCCCTAAGCAGGTCTAGAGGGTCAGGGTATTTCTACCCTGCCCCCTTTATACGTTTTGCTCACTTATTCCACAGACTTCTTCAGCCTCGCTTCTACCGAGGCACAAAATGGCTGCCAACAGTTCCTGGTTTCGAATGTTGACAACCACTTGACAGCCAATTATAGTTGAGCTAACTATAACTCACGCACCCGCAATGCACTGCTGATGACATCACATAGTAAATCACTCATGACATGGTCAGTGACATCACTTATGACATCACTGATGACATCTCAAATCGGCCCCGGGGACCCCAAACCCCGGGGCATGTCCTTTTTTAAAAAAATTCTTTAGGAGGGGGGCTGCGTTGCCCCCCTCCTCAGGATCTCATTCCCCGGGGACGGCCTTTGTTTTTTATCATTTAAAAAAATATATATTTATAGAAACACCTAGGACATGCTGGACAAACCGTACGTACCTATCACCATGACGATTTGCGTGATATTCATTAAAAGGCGACTATGCATACAATGAATCCACATGGAATGTATTTACACCGCTAGTGAAGCTCTGACGTGTCTGACGCCCTACCGTGCCTAATCCCGGCGCCCCCGCCGGTGGGTACTCTCCAAGTAGACACCCTTGTCGTTTATTTATACAAACATGGGTAGCTATTGACGGGCACATTTAATACACACGCACACCAAGCCATTCAAAGGGGATTCGACAAACATTCGACCAAACTATGCAAGAAACCCTCCTCACGGTTAAGAAAACACGCATCCACCGCCGGATGTGTAATACTTTTTATTTTACTCTCTGGAAAGGAGACGAACCTCACTTAAGGGTCACAGCGCGCTCCTGGCTGAGCCCAATGCTTTGTTACACCCACCAGTGCCCGCCGAGTGCCACACACTTCTGTATTGTATTCCACTAGCTAGTGTGTATGCTATGACAATCTCTAGCCCATGTGCACTGTAACACCACCCCGTGAATATGTCATGCCACACTTGCCTTCGCACAGGTTATATTGCCCCATCTAACGTGCCTTCCTCGATGCCTATGTTATAATGCACAGCGCTATGCCATACATATTACAATCTGGGATCCATATCTTTGTCACAGTGCATATGCAATGTTACACTCCCCAGCACATATTTTATATTACAACTTTAGAGACTAGTTAGGTTACACAACACTGCCCTGTGCATATTACACTCCAAGGTGCATATCGCTTAGCACGCGCTAGTGCCTGTGCTATCTCGCGCTCTCCAATGAATCTGTCATTGCGCACACTGTATTGCATATTATATTTCACGCCCCGGTTCATCTTATATCTCACTTTTTGGTGCATAGTTTATACCATACACTATATCTAGTTTTCATTTTCAATCGTGCTCTCAGGACTATATTCTATATAACACTGCGTTCACCTACCCTTTTCATGGGCATTACATTTTGTGATGGGTGTGGAGGGTCAGGGGGTGTTTCTGCCAAGTGAGCCCGGAGTCACAGTCACAAACGTCCTCTTCTTCCTGAATAAAAGTGAGATCATGATGCATACTTGTTCATATTTTAAGTAGTTTGCACAGACACACATTTTAAAAACAATAAAGTTCCTAATACCCTCCTTCTCTGAACAGTTAGCTTGCTACCCCATCCACCTCCTCCCTATCCCTATCCTCTGTTGTCTGAATCCATGGACTAGCCTCCTTCCTCCTGCCATGCATGGTCTGATGTGCTGCCACTGCCCTCCATTTAGCATGATGTACCAGTCCACTCCTCCTGCACTCCATTGTCCAATTCTATGCCCAATCATTGACCTCCAGCTTAGCCTCTGTGCTTAGCTTGCTGCCCCTATTCTCCTTCCCCCTGCCCTCCGATGTCTTTGTGCATGCCCCTGCTCCATCCTTTTTGCCCACCATGTTCCATGGACCTGCCACTCCTATCTACTCTGAGTGTTCTGTTGAGCTGCCACTCCCCTCCCACCTGCCTAGCATTGTCAGATGACTGTAACCTGTCCCTGTCACCTCCACCCTGCCTGTCCACATTCCATGCCCCTATCCCCTTCCTCCTGTCCTCCATGGTCCATTTTACTGCCACACCCTTCTGCCCTCCCTGGTCTGTTGTGCTGCAACTGCTCCTCCTGCCTGCCCGTGTGGTCTGTTGTTAGGCCCCTTCCCCTAAACTCTCTTGTCTGTCCCCAGGTCCTGACCCTCCCTTCTATCCTCCATTGTCCTTTGTGCATGCCCCTGCACCCTCCTTCTTGCCCATCATAGCCATTGTGCTTCGACTAACCCTCCCGCTTGCCATGCATGGTCTTCTGTGCTGCCACGGCCCCTCCCACCTTCCCTGTGTGGTCAGCTAGCTGCCCCTGACCCCCCTCCCACCTTCCCTCCATGGTCTGTGTGTTTGCCATCATAGTCTCACTGTTGCTCTCCATGGTGTGTCTAGCTTATAGTGCCCATCCTGTTTCCATGTGCAGACCCCTATTCCCTCCCTCCTGGCTTGCCTGTTCCGTTGTAATGCCCCTGATCTGTCCCTCCTGCCCTTTATGGTCTGTTATGCTGCAGCTTTCTCTCCTGTCTGTCCATTATGGTCAGCTATCTACCATTGCCTCTTTCCCCTCTGTTCTCTGTTGTCCATGTGCATGGTCCTTTCCCCTCCCTATTGCTTTCTATTGATTGTTGTGCTGCACTCCTGTCCCGCATGCCCTGTGTGGTGTATTGTGCTGCTGCAAACCCTGATGCCTGCCCTGTAGGGTCAGTTTGTTGCACCTCTCCATGTCCCTCCTGTCCTCTGTTATCCGAGTCCATGTCCCTACCTCAATTCCTCCTGCCTTCCATTATCCAATGTACCATACTTGCAAACATTTTGAACTTGGTAAGAGGGAGATTTTGAAAAAAAACTGGGGTATTGATTTTCCCCTTTGAGTTACATTGAAAAAGAGGAGATTGTAGACAGGAGACTGATCAAATAAAGCCCATTTGAGCTTAAAAAAATTTGACGTTTCCTGGCTGCATCCGGTCTGTTGGCATGTATGGTTCTACTACCACTGCCTCTTCCTTCTGCCCACAACGATCTATTATATTGCCACAGCCTCTCTTGCCAGTCCTGTATTGTTGGTTTGTTGCCCCTGCCGCTCTTTCCACTGCCCTCCATAGTCTGGTGTGCTGCCACTGCCGTTCCTGCCTGCCCAGTGTGGTCAAATTGTTGCCTATGCACCCTCCTACCTGCCTTCAATTTTTAGAGTCCGTGCCCCTGGCCTCTGCCTCTCAACAGTATCCTAATGAACAACTAGATTGCTAACATTCTATATTTTTTACAAAAGTGTGGAACGCCTGACGTCATCTTGATGTAATCAAAACTGTAATACCTAGAGCATTTCCTTTAGAAATTACACATATGAGAGGGTCTTATTTGCATCAAAATTATGGTTAGTGCTCAAAAAAACTAAAATGAGGAGATATTTTCTGAGTTTTCAAATAGCGACAAGGCACTTTTAAATTATTTGTTATCTTTATGTTTTTTTATCTAGTTGACCACTTGATTAAATGTTGCACTTAGGGGAGAGGATGTGTTGTTACTTCCAGAGCTGCAGACTTTGCAACTGGGGAACCAGGTTGGAGTTTCTGCTTCAGCTCGACATTCTGTGATTCTGGTCAATCACTTAATCTCACCATGTCTACAACCAAAATGAATTTGTTCTTGTGTGATATGATCAATGCTCATGTAAAGCCCTCCAATACCTGACAAGTCTGAACTATATAAAACTGGAAAAACACAAAAAATAAAAAGTGTTTTGTACACTTCTGTCATTGGGCTACATGTGGGCTACATCTGGGTGATATTTGTGCTGCATTTGGGCTCTTTTGTCTCTGGTGGCCATCTTGGGAGATTTATTTGTTATGAAGTTTACTAATTTCCTCATTTACTGCAGTCTCCTCAGTAGGAAATGCTTTCAGTTTTTTTCTTTGATTCCATCAAGAAGGCATTCAGATATGTCACACATTTGCCATAAATTCTGAATGTTAGCACTCTAGTTGCTCATTAGATCACTGTAGTAAAGCTACTGCTCACCGCGGAAGTCTGCTGCTGGTATTAAAAGTGCATGTTTCAGTCTGCATGTCAGAATTTTTTCATGAAATAGTAGAGGATTTGAGAAGTCAATCAAAATGTGCCCTAATTTTTTTTTCTGCAGCAATAATCATAATTTCTATGGCAAAATGAACCCCCTCATTTTGTTCCTTTTTAAATTAAATGTTTTAAGAATTACCACTTTATTCCAATCAAGATGGCTTCAGGTGTGCAATACGTTTGTCATAAGTAGGACTGTTAGTGCTCTAGTTGTTCTTTAGAACACTCTGGGAAGCTGCAGTAGAACACAAAGGTATCACCTGACAGTCTCTGCCCTTGTTAGATGTACATGTTTTACTGAGAATGTCAGACTTCATTCTCACATGACTGAGAAAGATAATGTGAATTTACAGAAAATATGCTCTCAGTTTAGCTTATAGATCACCTTCCAAACCTCTGTGGGAAAAGCATGAGAAAATAGTTTTCTCTCAAACATGATTCATGATATCCCAGCAGAAGGCTTTTTCACATGGTAAAATCACCTTACAACACACCACAATTCCTAAAATGAGTATGGTACCATCAACAAATGATTTATAATGTAACTAAAGTCGTAAAACCTTCTATTAACTGCGATGATTTTTAATGAGGTGCTATCATAAATATTGATCCCAAGATGGCTGGCAACACTTCTTGGATGAAGTGCTGACAGACAATCAGATCTCACGATGTGATATGTGGTTAGGCTCCACCCAGATATATATGTGATTTTACTTTTGATTTTCTCAGGAACTACTGAACGGATTTACACCATTTAACCAAAAGGCACGACTCTGAACCAAGGGCTACCTTTTTGCCAAATTTGGTGTAATTCCGTTCAGCAGTTCGGGCTGTAGCT
Organism: Triturus cristatus; assembly: GCF_964204655.1. Taxonomy (NCBI): domain Eukaryota; kingdom Metazoa; phylum Chordata; class Amphibia; order Caudata; family Salamandridae; genus Triturus; species Triturus cristatus. The sequence continues at coordinate 1,645,791,910 of NC_140589.1, read as the reverse complement.
GCCGTCAAAGCTTCCTATGGATAATTGCATGGGGAAAACACGTTTTGGGACCTCCTTTTTTATCGGCCCCCGCTTGACAAATCACCCCGAGACTTTCCGGATAGGAGTGGACCGGAGCGCCCCACCAGTTTTAAAACTTACGCGAAGATTGTTCAACCGGTGCCAAAGTTATTCCAAATAGAATGTTGCAGATTTCCTATGGATAATAGGTCCTAACTATAACTGCCTACACACACATACATATATAAATGTGATCAAGGGCACAGGATGCCCTAAACGTGTCGTGAGGAACAATAGGCGATGTTATAAGAAAATAAATCACCTGTGATTGACAAGCTCTCGTGTGGGACGTTGCATTTCTTGTTCGCCGTTCGGAGGTACAGGAAGGTGTGTGACATATATAAATATGTATATATGTATATATGTATAATATATATATATATATATATATATATATATATATATATATATATATATATATATATATATATATATATATATATATATATTCCTTTCTCCAGACGGGTTTGTTTAGGATCCGAGCCCGTTGTCAGTTGGTGCACAGATGCCGGTAAACCAGAAAACCGGCAAATCCGTATAATTCCAATTGCACGTAAACAAAGCACACTCAGAGTCACGGGTATTCCAAAGTGGCAGTAGTTTATTCTTCGCTACGCGTTTCGACACGCAGAGTGTCTTGATCACACGAATCTACGAACGTTTTGAATAGATTTAAATAAAGTTCATTGAAGTGATTTCACCCAGAACATGATAATAGAAGTGGGACTATCCCCTCAATTGGTCTTATCAGATGTTCTAGTGCGGCAGACATATTGGAAAGTCCAAAACCACGTTTTCAAAATTAAAAAATATAGTCATACTTCATTTGTTTAGCAATTTGCTAAATAGACACCCTATTTGTTTGTGGTTAATGGGAACACAAATTCAATATGCATATAATTACACATTTCCAGTATTTACATTAGCGAATACATTGCTGTATATTCTTTTGGTTCAATTTCATTCTTGTCATATTTCAAGGCTAAATAGCCAATGTCGATCTAGTAATCATTCTGTTTGCCAATATGTAATCGACACATTTTAGTACGAGTGTAAGTTGGCCCCAGTGTGTCTTTGACACGCATTTGTATCCAATCGCTCTAGTGGCAAAACAAAGTAAATAAAGGGTCTATTGTTCATACATTCTATCGGTCTAGTGCCGAATAGAGACTATATATCTAAACATTACATTGATTTGGCATTGATCAAATACTATTTGCAACATCATACGAGACTAAAATCAGTTTGCAGGTTAATGTCCCAACTCCATCCATGACACCATCAAATGTGCAAAACAAACAAAAACCAAAAACAAAAAAACGAAACCAATTCTATTTCCAAATAGATAGAAATTTGTAAAAATTCTCTTATCTGTGTACAGTGTAGTCCCGAGCCCGGGGAAGAAAAGGTTAGGGAACCCGTGAGAAGTCAGACACGAAATGGGCCCCTTCCTTTCCTCCTGTAAAAAACACAAATAAGAGATATATAGCCATTAAATTCTCGAAGAGAAAAAAGGACAAAGTATCCAAAAAGAAACAGCACATTCATTAGATTTCTCATAATGCAGTCGTAGTATTAGATATTAACTCTAGTTGTTTATTCTATATGAAGATGTGAGGCTAGTTCCTCGTCCAGATTATGACCTCCCGGGAATCTAGTTTCCAACTCAAGTATCCCTTTTGATTCCTGTTGTCTCAATCTGAGGTCTCTGTTACCGCCTCGTGGATTCGAGACTATTTGTTCGATGGCAAAGTACCGTAACAGGGAATTATTAGATTGATGAAATTCCCAAAAATGCCTAGCAATTGGGTATTGTACATTTACGTTGGTAATCGCACGGAGATGTTCCATCACACGTTTCTTTACCATGCAAATCGTACTCCCCACATATCTACGTTTGCAGGGACATTCAAGTACATATACAATACAATTACTGCTACATGTTAGAAATTGGTTGATTCTCCACTTTTTGTTTCTCCCCGGAATGTCAAATTCTTTCACAGAGTGACTGAATTTGCAGGCTCTACAGTGCCCACAGGGGAAGAACCCTTTAAGATCATGGAAATTATGGCTTTTGTTTTCAGTGATATCCCCTCTTACCAATATATCCTTTAGACTTTTGCCCCTCTTATAGGTGATCAGGGGTCTTTTTCCTATTTCTTTCCCTATAATGGCATCAGTCTGGAGAATCTTCCAATTCTCGGTGAGCATTTTACACACTTTTCCTGATCTGTTGTTGTATGTAGTTACAAGTCTGATGTTATTGTCTGTGTCTCCAGGATCATTAGTTCTTTGTTCTAGTGCTTTGGTTCTACTTACACTTTCGATTTTATGTACTGCATTATTGAGGACCCATTCAGGATATCCTCTCTGACGAAATCTTTCAAGCATGTTGTTTTTTTCTTCTGCAAATTTGTTGTCTGTGCTGCAATTTCTCCTTGCCCTAAGTAGTTCCCCATATGGGATACTCCACTTCAAAGGTTCTGGGTGGCCACTTAGGGCATGGAGCAGGCTATTCCCAGCTGTGTCTTTCCTATATAGACTCGTTACAAGTTTCCCATCAATGACCTCAATATGGGTATCTAGGAACTCCACCTCCCTTTTGCTGATGTTAGATGTAAGTCTAATATTGTATGGGTTTGTGTTGAGTTCATTAATGAACTCGACAGCTTCTTGTTTATCACCACTCCATACAATGAATAGATCGTCGATATACCTGAGCCATACAGCTACTGACTCAAAATATTTCGTTAGGGATGGATTTGATCGAATTTCTTCTTCCCATTTTCCTAGGAAAAGGTTTGCAAATCCAGGTGCGAAGCACGTTCCCATAGCCGTGCCTCGCACCTGCCTGTAGAGTACCCCATCAAACATGAAGATGTTATTTTTTAGACATATCATCATCATGTCAGCCAACATGCGTGTATGTTCAAGATAAGTGATGGCTCTAGTGCCTAAAAAGTGCATACAGGCTTCGACCCCCTGGACGTGGTCTATTATAGTATATAATGAACTCATTATATACTATAATAGACCACGTCCAGGGGGTCGAAGAAGAAATTCGATCAAATCCATCCCTAACGAAATATTTTGAGTCAGTAGCTGTATGGCTCAGGTATATCGACGATCTATTCATTGTATGGAGTGGTGATAAACAAGAAGCTGTCGAGTTCATTAATGAACTCAACACAAACCCATACAATATTAGACTTGCATCTAACATCAGCAAAAGGGAGGTGGAGTTCCTAGATACCCATATTGAGGTCATTGATGGGAAACTTGTAACGAGTCTATATAGGAAAGACACAGCTGGGAATAGCCTGCTCCATGCCCTAAATGGCCACCCAGAACCTTTGAAGTGGAGTATCCCATATGGGGAACTACTTAGGGCAAGGAGAAATTGCAGCACAGACAACAAATTTGCAGAAGAAAAAAACAACATGCTTGAAAGATTTCGTCAGAGAGGATATCCTGAATGGGTCCTCAATAATGCAGTACATAAAATCGAAAGTGTAAGTAGAACCAAAGCACTAGAACAAAGAACTAATGATCCTGGAGACACAGACAATAACATCAGACTTGTAACTACATACAACAACAGATCAGGAAAAGTGTGTAAAATGCTCACCGAGAATTGGAAGATTCTCCAGACTGATGCCATTATAGGGAAAGAAATAGGAAAAAGACCCCTGATCACCTATAAGAGGGGCAAAAGTCTAAAGGATATATTGGTAAGAGGGGATATCACTGAACACAAAAGCCATAATTTCCATGATCTTAAAGGGTTCTTCCCCTGTGGGCACTGTAGAGCCTGCAAATTCAGTCACTCTGTGAAAGAATTTGACATTCCGGGGAGAAACAAAAAGTGGAGAATCAACCAATTTCTAACATGTAGCAGTAATTGTATTGTATATGTACTTGAATGTCCCTGCAAACGTAGATATGTGGGGAGTACGATTTGCATGGTAAAGAAACGTGTGATGGAACATCTCCGTGCGATTACCAACGTAAATGTACAATACCCAATTGCTAGGCATTTTTGGGAATTTCATCAATCTAATAATTCCCTGTTACGGTACTTTGCCATCGAACAAATAGTCTCGAATCCACGAGGCGGTAACAGAGACCTCAGATTGAGACAACAGGAATCAAAATGGATACTTGAGTTGGAAACTAGATTCCCGGGAGGTCATAATCTGGACGAGGAACTAGCCTCACATCTTCATATAGAATAAACAACTAGAGTTAATATCTAATACTACGACTGCATTATGAGAAATCTAATGAATGTGCTGTTTCTTTTTGGATACTTTGTCCTTTTTTCTCTTCAAGAATTTAATGGCTGTATATCTCTTATTTGTGTTTTTTACAGGAGGAAAGGAAGGGGCCCATTTCGTGTCTGACTTCTCACGTGTTCCCTAACCTTTTCTTCCCCGGGCTCGGGACTACACTGTACACAGATAAGAGAATGTTTACAAATTTCTATCTATTTGGAAATAGAATTGGTTTCGTTTTTTTGTTTTTGGTTTTTGTTTGTTTTGCACATTTGATGGTGTCATGGATGGAGTTGGGACATTAACCTGCAAACTGATTTTAGTCTCGTATGATGTTGCAAATAGTATTTGATCAATGCCAAATCAATGTAATGTTTAGATATATAGTCTCTCTTCGGCACTAGACCGATAAAATGTATGAACAATAGACCCTTTATTTACTTTGTTTTGCCACTAGAGCGATTGGATACAAATGCGTGTCAAAGACACACTGGGGCCAACTTACACTCGTACTAAAATGTGTCGATTACATATTGGCAAACAGAATGATTACTAGATCGACATTGGCTATTTAGCCTTGAAATATGACAAGAATGAAATTGAACCAAAAGAATATACAGCAATGTATTCGCTAATGTAAATACTGGAAATGTGTAATTATATGCATATTGAATTTGTGTTCCCATTGACCACAAACAAATAGGGTGTCTATTTAGCAAATTGCTAAACAAATGTAGTATGACTATATTTTTTAATTTTGAAAACGTTGTTTTGGACTTTCCAATATGTCTGCCGCACTAGAACATCTGATAAGACCAATTGAGGGGATAGTCCCACTTCTATTATCATGCTCTGGGTGAAATCACTTCAATGAACTTTATTTAAATCTATTCAAAACGTTCGTAGATTCGTGTGATCAAGACACTCTGCGTGTCGAACCGCGTAGCGAAGAATAAACTACTGCCACTTTGGAATACCCGTGACTCTGAGTGTGCTTTGTTTACGTGCAATTGGAATTATATATATATATATATATATATATATATATATATATATATATATATATATATATATATATATATATATATATATATATATATATATAAAAAAACACAAGTTGCCACAATGAAGGAGCCACACACGGCGAGCTTTAAGGCATTTAATCCAGGGATTACATCAGCCAGGCACTCTCAGCATAGATGCAAGCCAGACGCGTTTCGGGCATACCACCGCCCTTGGTCACTGGCACAGGAAACAGCAACGAGAGTGAACCACCTACGCAAATTTAAATGTCCCGCCCAAGTGGGCGTCTGCGAAGTGGAATGCTGGTACTTGTGGTTCACTCATAATCCAAACCCAAGTGGGTGCCGCCGTCACTGAAAATGTTCAATCTCACCCCAGTGGGTATGCAGAGAGTAGTCCAGATTGACCTTTTGACACCCTCCATGGATCGCACTCGTCGTTCCTGTAGCGTATCTTTATCCTTCACGCTACGGACCCGCTCAATTAGCAGTGGGGCTCCCTCGCGGCTTGGACGAGCCGCTATATCAAAAAACACAAGTTGCCACAATGAAGGAGCCACACACGGCGAGCTTTAAGGCATTTAATCCAGGGATTACATCAGCCAGGCACTCTCAGCATAGATGCAAGCCAGACGCGTTTCGGGCATACCACCGCCCTTGGTCACTGGCACAGGAAACAGCAACGAGAGTGAACCACCTACGCAAATTTAAATGTCCCGCCCAAGTGGGCGTCTGCGAAGTGGAATGCTGGTACTTGTGGTTCACTCATAATCCAAACCCAAGTGGGTGCCGCCGTCACTGAAAATGTTCAATCTCACCCCAGTGGGTATGCAGAGAGTAGTCCAGATTGACCTTTTGACACCCTCCATGGATCGCACTCGTCGTTCCTGTAGCGTATCTTTATCCTTCACGCTACGGACCCGCTCAATTAGCAGTGGGGCTCCCTCGCGGCTTGGACGAGCCGCTATATCAAAAAACACAAGTTGCCACAATGAAGGAGCCACACACGGCGAGCTTTAAGGCATTTAATCCAGGGATTACATCAGCCAGGCACTCTCAGCATAGATGCAAGCCAGACGCGTTTCGGGCATACCACCGCCCTTGGTCACTGGCACAGGAAACAGCAACGAGAGTGAACCACCTACGCAAATTTAAATGTCCCGCCCAAGTGGGCGTCTGCGAAGTGGAATGCTGGTACTTGTGGTTCACTCATAATCCAAACCCAAGTGGGTGCCGCCGTCACTGAAAATGTTCAATCTCACCCCAGTGGGTATGCAGAGAGTAGTCCAGATTGACCTTTTGACACCCTCCATGGATCGCACTCGTCGTTCCTGTAGCGTATCTTTATCCTTCACGCTACGGACCCGCTCAATTAGCAGTGGGGCTCCCTCGCGGCTTGGACGAGCCGCTATATCAAAAAACACAAGTTGCCACAATGAAGGAGCCACACACGGCGAGCTTTAAGGCATTTAATCCAGGGATTACATCAGCCAGGCACTCTCAGCATAGATGCAAGCCAGACGCGTTTCGGGCATACCACCGCCCTTGGTCACTGGCACAGGAAACAGCAACGAGAGTGAACCACCTACGCAAATTTAAATGTCCCGCCCAAGTGGGCGTCTGCGAAGTGGAATGCTGGTACTTGTGGTTCACTCATAATCCAAAGGTATGCCCGAAACGCGTCTGGCTTGCATCTATGCTGAGAGTGCCTGGCTGATGTAATCCCTGGATTAAATGCCTTAAAGCTCGCCGTGTGTGGCTCCTTCATTGTGGCAACTTGTGTTTTTTGATATAGCGGCTCGTCCAAGCCGCGAGGGAGCCCCACTGCTAATTGAGCGGGTCCGTAGCGTGAAGGATAAAGATACGCTACAGGAACGACGAGTGCGATCCATGGAGGGTGTCAAAAGGTCAATCTGGACTACTCTCTGCATACCCACTGGGGTGAGATTGAACATTTTCAGTGACGGCGGCACCCACTTGGGTTTGGATTATGAGTGAACCACAAGTACCAGCATTCCACTTCGCAGACGCCCACTTGGGCGGGACATTTAAATTTGCGTAGGTGGTTCACTCTCGTTGCTGTTTCCTGTGCCAGTGACCAAGGGCGGTGGTATGCCCGAAACGCGTCTGGCTTGCATCTATGCTGAGAGTGCCTGGCTGATGTAATCCCTGGATTAAATGCCTTAAAGCTCGCCGTGTGTGGCTCCTTCATTGTGGCAACTTGTGTTTTTTGATATAGCGGCTCGTCCAAGCCGCGAGGGAGCCCCACTGCTAATTGAGCGGGTCCGTAGCGTGAAGGATAAAGATACGCTACAGGAACGACGAGTGCGATCCATGGAGGGTGTCAAAAGGTCAATCTGGACTACTCTCTGCATACCCACTGGGGTGAGATTGAACATTTTCAGTGACGGCGGCACCCACTTGGGTTTGGATTATGAGTGAACCACAAGTACCAGCATTCCACTTCGCAGACGCCCACTTGGGCGGGACATTTAAATTCGCGTAGGTGGTTCACTCTCGTTGCTGTTTCCTGTGCCAGTGACCAAGGGCGGTGGTATGCCCGAAACGCGTCTGGCTTGCATCTATGCTGAGAGTGCCTGGCTGATGTAATCCCTGGATTAAATGCCTTAAAGCTCGCCGTGTGTGGCTCCTTCATTGTGGCAACTTGTGTTTTTTGATATAGCGGCTCGTCCAAGCCGCGAGGGAGCCCCACTGCTAATTGAGCGGGTCCGTAGCGTGAAGGATAAAGATACGCTACAGGAACGACGAGTGCGATCCATGGAGGGTGTCAAAAGGTCAATCTGGACTACTCTCTGCATACCCACTGGGGTGAGATTGAACATTTTCAGTGACGGCGGCACCCACTTGGGTTTGGATTATGAGTGAACCACAAGTACCAGCATTCCACTTTGCAGACGCCCACTTGGGCGGGACATTTAAATTTGCGTAGGTGGTTCACTCTCGTTGCTGTTTCCTGTGCCAGTGACCAAGGGCGGTGGTATGCCCGAAACGCGTCTGGCTTGCATCTATGCTGAGAGTGCCTGGCTGATGTAATCCCTGGATTAAATGCCTTAAAGCTCGCCGTGTGTGGCTCCTTCATTGTGGCAACTTGTGTTTTTTGATATAGCGGCTCGTCCAAGCCGCGAGGGAGCCCCACTGCTAATTGAGCGGGTCCGTAGCGTGAAGGATAAAGATACGCTACAGGAACGACGAGTGCGATCCATGGAGGGTGTCAAAAGGTCAATCTGGACTACTCTCTGCATACCCACTGGGGTGAGATTGAACATTTTCAGTGACGGCGGCACCCACTTGGGTTTGGATTATGAGTGAACCACAAGTACCAGCATTCCACTTCGCAGACGCCCACTTGGGCGGGACATTTAAATTTGCGTAGGTGGTTCACTCTCGTTGCTGTTTCCTGTGCCAGTGACCAAGGGCGGTGGTATGCCCGAAACGCGTCTGGCTTGCATCTATGCTGAGAGTGCCTGGCTGATGTAATCCCTGGATTAAATGCCTTAAAGCTCGCCGTGTGTGGCTCCTTCATTGTGGCAACTTGTGTTTTTTGATATAGCGGCTCGTCCAAGCCGCGAGGGAGCCCCACTGCTAATTGAGCGGGTCCGTAGCGTGAAGGATAAAGATACGCTACAGGAACGACGAGTGCGATCCATGGAGGGTGTCAAAAGGTCAATCTGGACTACTCTCTGCATACCCACTGGGGTGAGATTGAACATTTTCAGTGACGGCGGCACCCACTTGGGTTTGGATTATGAGTGAACCACAAGTACCAGCATTCCACTTCGCAGACGCCCACTTGGGCGGGACATTTAAATTTGCGTAGGTGGTTCACTCTCGTTGCTGTTTCCTGTGCCAGTGACCAAGGGCGGTGGTATGCCCGAAACGCGTCTGGCTTGCATCTATGCTGAGAGTGCCTGGCTGATGTAATCCCTGGATTAAATGCCTTAAAGCTCGCCGTGTGTGGCTCCTTCATTGTGGCAACTTGTGTTTTTTGATATAGCGGCTCGTCCAAGCCGCGAGGGAGCCCCACTGCTAATTGAGCGGGTCCGTAGCGTGAAGGATAAAGATACGCTACAGGAACGACGAGTGCGATCCATGGAGGGTGTCAAAAGGTCAATCTGGACTACTCTCTGCATACCCACTGGGGTGAGATTGAACATTTTCAGTGACGGCGGCACCCACTTGGGTTTGGATTATGAGTGAACCACAAGTACCAGCATTCCACTTCGCAGACGCCCACTTGGGCGGGACATTTAAATTTGCGTAGGTGGTTCACTCTCGTTGCTGTTTCCTGTGCCAGTGACCAAGGGCGGTGGTATGCCCGAAACGCGTCTGGCTTGCATCTATGCTGAGAGTGCCTGGCTGATGTAATCCCTGGATTAAATGCCTTAAAGCTCGCCGTGTGTGGCTCCTTCATTGTGGCAACTTGTGTTTTTTGATATAGCGGCTCGTCCAAGCCGCGAGGGAGCCCCACTGCTAATTGAGCGGGTCCGTAGCGTGAAGGATAAAGATACGCTACAGGAACGACGAGTGCGATCCATGGAGGGTGTCAAAAGGTCAATCTGGACTACTCTCTGCATACCCACTGGGGTGAGATTGAACATTTTCAGTGACGGCGGCACCCACTTGGGTTTGGATTATGAGTGAACCACAAGTACCAGCATTCCACTTCGCAGACGCCCACTTGGGCGGGACATTTAAATTTGCGTAGGTGGTTCACTCTCGTTGCTGTTTCCTGTGCCAGTGACCAAGGGCGGTGGTATGCCCGAAACGCGTCTGGCTTGCATCTATGCTGAGAGTGCCTGGCTGATGTAATCCCTGGATTAAATGCCTTAAAGCTCGCCGTGTGTGGCTCCTTCATTGTGGCAACTTGTGTTTTTTGATATAGCGGCTCGTCCAAGCCGCGAGGGAGCCCCACTGCTAATTGAGCGGGTCCGTAGCGTGAAGGATAAAGATACGCTACAGGAACGACGAGTGCGATCCATGGAGGGTGTCAAAAGGTCAATCTGGACTACTCTCTGCATACCCACTGGGGTGAGATTGAACATTTTCAGTGACGGCGGCACCCACTTGGGTTTGGATTATGAGTGAACCACAAGTACCAGCATTCCACTTCGCAGACGCCCACTTGGGCGGGACATTTAAATTTGCGTAGGTGGTTCACTCTCGTTGCTGTTTCCTGTGCCAGTGACCAAGGGCGGTGGTATGCCCGAAACGCGTCTGGCTTGCATCTATGCTGAGAGTGCCTGGTTGATGTAATCCCTGGATTAAATGCCTTAAAGCTCGCCGTGTGTGGCTCCTTCATTGTGGCAACTTGTGTTTTTTGATATAGCGGCTCGTCCAAGCCGCGAGGGAGCCCCACTGCTAATTGAGCGGGTCCGTAGCGTGAAGGATAAAGATACGCTACAGGAACGACGAGTGCGATCCATGGAGGGTGTCAAAAGGTCAATCTGGACTACTCTCTGCATACCCACTGGGGTGAGATTGAACATTTTCAGTGACGGCGGCACCCACTTGGGTTTGGATTATGAGTGAACCACAAGTACCAGCATTCCACTTCGCAGACGCCCACTTGGGCGGGACATTTAAATTTGCGTAGGTGGTTCACTCTCGTTGCTGTTTCCTGTGCCAGTGACCAAGGGCGGTGGTATGCCCGAAACGCGTCTGGCTTGCATCTATGCTGAGAGTGCCTGGCTGATGTAATCCCTGGATTAAATGCCTTAAAGCTCGCCGTGTGTGGCTCCTTCATTGTGGCAACTTGTGTTTTTTGATATAGCGGCTCGTCCAAGCCGCGAGGGAGCCCCACTGCTAATTGAGCGGGTCCGTAGCGTGAAGGATAAAGATACGCTACAGGAACGACGAGTGCGATCCATGGAGGGTGTCAAAAGGTCAATCTGGACTACTCTCTGCATACCCACTGGGGTGAGATTGAACATTTTCAGTGACGGCGGCACCCACTTGGGTTTGGATTATGAGTGAACCACAAGTACCAGCATTCCACTTCGCAGACGCCCACTTGGGCGGGACATTTAAATTTGCGTAGGTGGTTCACTCTCGTTGCTGTTTCCTGTGCCAGTGACCAAGGGCGGTGGTATGCCCGAAACGCGTCTGGCTTGCATCTATGCTGAGAGTGCCTGGCTGATGTAATCCCTGGATTAAATGCCTTAAAGCTCGCCGTGTGTGGCTCCTTCATTGTGGCAACTTGTGTTTTTTGATATAGCGGCTCGTCCAAGCCGCGAGGGAGCCCCACTGCTAATTGAGCGGGTCCGTAGCGTGAAGGATAAAGATACGCTACAGGAACGACGAGTGCGATCCATGGAGGGTGTCAAAAGGTCAATCTGGACTACTCTCTGCATACCCACTGGGGTGAGATTGAACATTTTCAGTGACGGCGGCACCCACTTGGGTTTGGATTATGAGTGAACCACAAGTACCAGCATTCCACTTCGCAGACGCCCACTTGGGCGGGACATTTAAATTTGCGTAGGTGGTTCACTCTCGTTGCTGTTTCCTGTGCCAGTGACCAAGGGCGGTGGTATGCCCGAAACGCGTCTGGCTTGCATCTATGCTGAGAGTGCCTGGCTGATGTAATCCCTGGATTAAATGCCTTAAAGCTCGCCGTGTGTGGCTCCTTCATTGTGGCAACTTGTGTTTTTTGATATAGCGGCTCGTCCAAGCCGCGAGGGAGCCCCACTGCTAATTGAGCGGGTCCGTAGCGTGAAGGATAAAGATACGCTACAGGAACGACGAGTGCGATCCATGGAGGGTGTCAAAAGGTCAATCTGGACTACTCTCTGCATACCCACTGGGGTGAGATTGAACATTTTCAGTGACGGCGGCACCCACTTGGGTTTGGATTATGAGTGAACCACAAGTACCAGCATTCCACTTCGCAGACGCCCACTTGGGCGGGACATTTAAATTTGCGTAGGTGGTTCACTCTCGTTGCTGTTTCCTGTGCCAGTGACCAAGGGCGGTGGTATGCCCGAAACGCGTCTGGCTTGCATCTATGCTGAGAGTGCCTGGCTGATGTAATCCCTGGATTAAATGCCTTAAAGCTCGCCGTGTGTGGCTCCTTCATTGTGGCAACTTGTGTTTTTTTTTATATATATATATATATATATATATATATATATTTACAAATACACTGTAGTACACTATATTTGTGAAATATAGCATACTACAGAGTATTTTTAATGTTTTATCATATATTATTTATTTATTTAAGTAACAAAGTGGCAATAGGTAGGGAAACATACAAGGCCAATACGTGGAACTTTCTGTTTTGAAGGCAAAATTGAGGCACTTGGTACACAGCGATATCAAGTTAAGAAATTATAACAAATGGAACATTGAATATCTAATGGATATTAAAGTAGCAGTAGTGGAGCATTATGGATGTTGTAGTCCAGGTGACTACACAAATGTAATTATTAACAGTGATGGTGAAGGAAAAACAATGGGCATACTTTATTTCCGAAGGATTTGCCCTTGTAAAGAATAAAAGTGAATATTCACCAGCAATTGAAAACAAACTTTCTCTGAACTCCAAACTAATTCAATCTACTGCCTCCTTAAATGAATGAGGACAATCAGTCCTGTTTCATTGTTTATGTCATGTTTTTATAAAAAAGCTAACAAATCCACTTTAGAAACATTTGCATTTGACAAAGACTCGTTAAGAGTTGAAACGCGTTATGCTTAGTCTCCTGCCTACAATAAAAGAATGTATTGAGCAACGTTGGTGTGGCCTGTCGCACATTACACTATATTTGTGAAATATAGCATACTACAGTGTATTTTTAATGGTTTATCATATATTATTTATTTTTTTAAGTGACAAAGTGGCAATAGTTAGGGAAACATTCAAAACCTAATACTTACCTATATCTAAGGCCCTATCCCAGAACACAGCCAAAGTTTACTTAAAACGACATGGCAGATTTTCACTTTTGTAAAGATGTTCATTAGCCAATCACATAACGCCTTGTCATTGGCATATACGGCTGTACTTTTTTGTGAAATTTTGTGAAAACGGCCGTGGTCACAGATATATTAAGTTAATATATCTTATAACTTTGAGAATACTTGCCCTACTAACCTGTACTACCGAAAAAGATCATCTACACACCATAATTTAAAATCCTGCCAAATTTCATGGAAAACTGACTGGTCCTTTGGCCACTACGCGTGTGTACAAAGTCAGAGGAAATAGTATTTCTGGAAATCAGAACAAGAACGTCTGCATGAGCAGTAGGTACACAATAACACAACACAAATAAAAGGAAGCTGGCTTTGCCAAACTGTGCTGAGGTAGGTTGCAAACAGGCAAGCAGTCACCCGGCACCTAAAGTGCAGCCGAACTCTCTGGTTAAGAAGGACAACATAGCATTGTCAGACCAGTCAGTGTTTGACCTGAGGTACTACACCATCTGTATACAAAAGACATATTCACAAGATTAGATAGGACAGTAGCCAAAATGATGGCTCATTTCCGTCAAGTTCAGACACACTCACTCCAAATAAACAAAACCAACAGCCTGCATCACCTTAACTTAAGGTGTGAAGAAACATATGCCTTACTTAAAGTAAGATTGCAGGAAGTTGGCAAACAACAATATAAAATACCCACTAAAACACGTGGCAGCCCCGGTCAGTGCAGGCATGAGTGGCAGCCTCAATATCACCGAAATACATCATCGGTGAACAGAGTAGACTCTATCTGATCAATTGTTCCAGAGACAGGCATCAAAGATGCACAAAGAGGTATATCATGACATGTCTTAATGGGCCCACATTGAGCATTAATGGCCAGTTCCCTGTTAACAAGTTGGAAATAAAAAAGTGTATTCACGGCCTAGACATGCTCTTAGAACAACTTGTGAAAACATTTAGGCTGGTGGCCCTAGTCTTTGTAAGCTCAGGAAACTGATATCAACAGAGTAATTTTCCTCCTCAGCACTTTTCAACATGCAATAAGCTGCTCCTATACTGGTTGGTGTTCTACATAGAGTTCCTGTGACACCACCACAACCTTGGGTAGCAGTGCTTCATTTGTAAAAATAAATAAGTGCTGGTACCCTCGTCTGGCCACTTCAACTTGTGCCACCCAATGCCCCTGCCAGGGCTGCCAATGGCAGTATCAATACCACTACCAAGCATCACATTCCTTTAAGTATGATAATTCAGACTATTCCAGACCCCCAAAGCTATAATAATGGCTTGGACTGCCGATATTACTCATTTTTTATGTATATTGATTTAATAAATAATAATAATACCAACATTTATAAAGTGCAAACAGCTACCTCAAACAGAGGTGTACCGGTGCTCTAGCAGTAGGCGGCCTGCCGAGGTGACCAAAAAGCAGACCCTAAGGACACAAGCCTAAGCTAAAGAGCCAAGTTTTCACAGCTTTTCTAAAGAGTGGCTCTGATTCAATATGACAAATATTGTTTGGCAAAGAGTTCCACAGCGTGGTAGCCCCTACTGTGAAAGATCTACCACCTAGACGAGCTTTGATAAATCGTGGAGTACAATGCAGATTTTGAGAGTTGGACCTCAAGGAATGGTTCTGCTTATAGGGACATAACCGTTGCTTCAGATAACTAGGACATTTACCATGAATTGCCCGGAATGCCAGGGTCTGAGCCTTAAACTTGATTATTCTTTCCACTGGCAGCCAGTGGAGCTCTTTGATAAGCGGAGAGATATGGTGACAAAATGGTACATGTCTAATCAGTCTCGCAGCCGCATTCTGTACCATCTGCAGTCTTCTAACTAGGTACACTGGCAGGCCCAAATAGAGGCCGTTTGTATTGTCCAGCCTGGATGTCACAGTGGCATGGACTATGACTCTGCAGTAGTCCTCCGGTAGTAGGTGTAAGTATTTCCGCAGATTTCTCAATTTGCTGAAACAGGAGGCTGTCACCTGCCGAATTTGGGCTGAGAAAGAAAGATCTGCTTCCCACTTCACTCCCAGATGTTTTGCTGTGGCTGCTGAGATGGGAGGAGCTCTCATTTCAGCCGGCCACCACCGATCCGCTGCTGGTGGCTCGTCCTTACTGGAGAACAACACGTTTGTTGTCTCAGCATTGAGTTTAAGTTTATTGTTGTTCATCCATAGGGCAATGTCTATCAGACAGCCCTTAAAATGCTTAAAAGAGTCCCCCGACTGCTCTTTAAAGGAAAACACTAACTGTGTATTGTCGGCGTATGATATTGCCTTCACACTCCAATAGGCTATAAGTGAGAACAGCGGAGCCAGATATATATTTAAAAGTAGGCCTTGGCGATGAACTTTGCTCCATTCGTGGAGTTTGTGGAGTTTTCTGCACTCTGCACTCCGCGGAGCTCGCGGAGTGCAGAAAACTCAGCTTCGCGATGTGCAGCAGAGTTTTTTCCCCGCTTACGATCGGTAACGGTAAGTCCGCGATTGCAACGCAAGCTGCCCTCCGGGTAGAATTTCTACCTGAGCGGAAGGAATACCAGCACAAACTGCAGTTCGCACTGCACTCCGCCACTCATGGAACTTCACTGAGTTTTTTTGTAACTTTGCAGAGTTCCGCGTAGCAAAACTCTGCGAACTACGCCCAGGCCTATTAAAAAGAAGCGGGCTCAGCGCCGACCCCTGAGGTACTCCACACCATAAAATGTTTGTGTTCTGACTGATGGGGTTGCAGGGCGACCTTCTGTGTGCGATTATTGAGAAATGACTTCAACCAGGCAAGTACCATCCCCCCGATACCAACGTCCAGAATTAAATGGTCCATTGTGTCGAAAGCTGCGGATAAATCCAGGAGCACCAGCATCGCTGACGCTCCTGAATTCACCGACATTCTTACTGGCTCCGCCACCTCTAGTAGAGCCATCTCGGTGCTAAAACCGGACCGGAAGCCGGATTGGGTATCCTGCAAAATGTCTTGACTCTCAATGAACTTAGCCAATTGTCGATGCACCACTTTTCCCAGCATTTTTGCTATAGCTGGTAACAATGAAATTGGTCGGTAATTATTTAATTTCCCTGGATCCACTTTAGGTTTTTTTGAGGGGGAGGAGGGGGAAGAGTGTGGCGTGTTTCCATGTGCCAGGGAAAGTGCCAGAAGTAAGAGATGTATTTCATATGTGAGTCAGCACATGGACAAGAAAGTGAGCCAGCTCTTACCACAATTTAAGGGGGCAGGGGTCCTCCGGGTAACCTGACTTACATCTCAGGATCTAGGCCAATGCTTCCTGCTGAGAAATGGGGAAGAATTCCGTGAGGGAGAGCTCGGGCTTACTACTCACGTTTTCATCTGTGTTATCAGCCCCTGCTACAGCTGTAAAAGAATTGTAGACTTTCCGAATTTTACTATTGAAAAAGTCGGAGATTTTTTGACACAGCGAAAGGGAGGGTTGCATTTTGATCTCTAATTCTCTCGGTTTAATGAAGGAGTTAACAACTCTAAATATTTCTTTGCTTGAATTATCTGCATTATTGATACGCTTCACTACATAGTCCCTCCTTGCCTCTCTCATCAGTTTATGGAGCTCTTTCAGTGCTTTCTTATATGCCACCTTAGTCAGAACACTATAATCGACTCTCCACTGAAGTTCAAGGTGTTTGCACCTACTTTTATTTATCATGAGAGTCTCTGAAAACCAAGGGGCCGAGGGTAATTTCCTCATCACCTTGGTGACTCTGGCAGGGGCAGTGGACTCCACAGTGGTGGTAATCCACTTATCCAGTGTACCCACGTTTGGATCCTTTGATAGTAGTGGTTGACTATCCTGCCGAACTGGACCCAAGAACTCGGCGATTAGCTTCTTCCAATTTCTTTGTAAAAAACAGCGGGTTCCCCCGTACTGACTGGGTTTTTCCAAACTAAATGAAAATGGAATTAAACACAGGTAGGTCCAAACCAGTTGGCCTGGGGACTCAGTTAGCAAGAACAGGATTTCAGAAAACAAAAGGTCTAGGGTGTGCCCTGCCTTGTGAGTGGGTAGTTTCACGTGCTGAGTCAAGTTAGCTCCGAGGAGGGACGAGGCAAACTGTGCTGCCTGCACACAGCTTGGGTAATTCCATGTAGGTTAAAATCCCCTTACACAGTAAAGTTGGAATACAGTAAATATTTCTGGCAATATAGTTGCAAAATTCAGGAATAATACTAGGCATGCAGTCTGGGGTGTATAAATCAAAAGACCTTCAAAAGAGGTTGTAGGGCCAGTCTTAATACAAAAGTTTAGCCCTTCTATCACATCCATTTTATGCAGCACGGAAGACCCAATTTCACTGGAATCCTTTAAGATAATGGCTACCCCCCTCCTCTTTGACCTCACTCCCTGTTTGCACAACACATTTTGAAACCTGGCGGAATGGCTAAAGCAACTGCTGATAAGACATCCTCTTTCAGCCATGTTTCTGTCAAAAACATGATATCCCATTCGTTCTCTGCAAGTAAGAGCCATATATCCTCTGCATGCTTTGCCAAAGATCTGCAATTAATTAGGCATGCCCTGATCTTGTCTGTCTGCTTACTCAGCCCCATCTTATTGCACTCCTTGTCCCTTTTGCCTAAATTCCCCATATTGTTCCCAAGAACCAGGTTACAACCAGTGCAAATACTGGGTAGTGCATCGATTACCAGATTTATGGCATGTTCCCTAGGACAAGGCTTGCCTCTGAAGGACAACAGGTCGTTCCTCGCCCATCGAATTACCTCGACGCTGGACAAATGGGCAGCATAGCTGGCGCTGACCGTGGACGGGCACAGATGGGCTTGCCTTAGCCGTGCCGGCGGCGCGCCCGCTGCGTGTGTCTGCTGCACGACCGGGCTCCCATGCCAGTTAAGTACTGAGCCCAATAGCAGAAGTCAGGGAGCAGGGGGAGGAGCTACGTCCCTCCACGTAATCAGCTGGAAGAGCCGCGGTGGAACAGGGACTAGCTGATGTCAAAGTGCAAAGTGAGTGAGGTACATAGTAATCAAAGTTAAAATGTAAAATGTTAAAAAGATACCTAATAAGCCATAAAGCTCTAAATGCCGCTCCTAAGTCTTGTGTAGCTTTTGCCTTCCGGCGCGCTTATACCTACCGCTGTGCAACCGGGCTCCCATGCCAGTTAAGTACTGAGCCCACTTGCGGAAGTCAGGGAACAGGGGGAGGAGCCACATCCCTACGCCCAATCAGCCGGAAGAGCCGCGGCAGACCGGGGACCAGCTGATGTCAAAGTGCAAAGTACGTGAGGTACATAGTAATTAAAGTTAAAAAGTTAAAACGTTAAAAAGATGCCCAATAAGCCATTAAGCTCTAAATGGCGCATCTAAGTCTCGTGTAGCTTTTCCATAGACGGGAGGCCAGCACATGGAAGGAGTGACCGTCCATGCGGGATAATCACCTGTAGCTGCGATGCGGACCTCAGAGTCCTTCATGGTGCGTAATGCTGAATCCTTTTCCTAATATAAAAGGCACCTGTATCATAGAGCCTTGAAAGCCAAGACCAGGGCTTTAAACCGTATCCTCTTCTGGACTGGCAGCCAGTGCAGGGACTTCAGGTGGGTGGACATCCACACCCTGAGTCCTAACATGAGAATTGCCCTCAGTGCAGCATTCTGAACCACCTGCAGGTGGTTTAGTAAATATTCAGGAAGGCCCAGGTACAAGACATTGACGTAGTCCAGCCTCAATACAATCAGGGCTTGGACTACAGTCTTCTTGTGCGTAACCAGAAGTAGGGGATGAACGTTCTTTAACATTTTTAGCAGGCCAAAACAGGAACCAGCTACTGTTTGGATCTGAGCCTTCATAGATAAATTAGCATCTAGCTTGACCCCTAAGTTCTTCACAGTGCTTACTGAAGTTGCAGGGGTGGACATGTCCAGCGGCCACCATTGGCGCCACACTTCACATGGTGAGGGACCAAAGAAAATGATCTCTGATCATTTTCGGATTGCACTTTAATTGGTTCCATCTTAGCCAGGAGACTACCTCGGTCAAGCAGATGTTGATCTTATCACCTCTAAAATCAGCGCCCTTCTCACATGTGAACAGCAACTGAGTATCATCTGTGTATGATACTATTGTTGCGTCATGTTCCTCAGCCAGGTGCGTGAGGGGGGCCATATATAAATTGAAGAGCGTCGGGCCCTGAGGAACCCCTACCTTCATGGGGGGGATGGGGACAGAAAAGGGAGGGGACCAGATCGTTTGCTGTCTTTCAGAAAGGAAGAAAAACATTTGAGTACCATGCCACCGAGGCCGCACTCCTGAAGTCTCTGCAGGAGCTGGTTGTGGGGCACGGTATCAAAGGCCGCGGAGTGGTCCAGCAGTATCAGCACTATTCTGCCCCCTCTATCCAGTGTCTCCTTGATGACTTCAGAGACTTCCAATAGAGCTGTTTCAGAACTGAAATTTGCTCGAAAACCCGACTAGCTATGATGGAGCAAATGGTTAGCTTCCACATATTCAGTGGTGACTAGATTCACATATTTCTCTAGCGCTTTGTAAAAAAAGGGAAGTAATGATATCGGCCTATATTTCGATGCCACCAAGGGGTCGGCCAAAGGCTTTTTTATAGAGGGAGAATTTTTGCATTTTTCCAGCTATCTGGCACCTGCCTATTTTGCAGTGAGGCATTCAGAATCAAGTTTGTAGCTGGACTGATAATCCCTGCTATAGATGCCAATAAGTTAGCTGGACATGGGTCTGAGGGCGAACCAGACTTGTGGGCTTTCATTATCTCTGAAGATGTTTCCAAGGGAATTGGAGGAAACTGTGTTAGAGGAGGACCTGTTGCAACATTGACAGGGGAGGGCCTGTGGTCTCTCCCTTCGCCCGAGACGGATCCTCAAAGGAGTCTTGAATAATTTTGATTTTATTATGAAAATAAGACGCAAGACGGCTGATCCATTCACTGGTGTGGGTAAACGGACTGTCAACTGCACTCGGGGATGAAAAATCTTTTACAATTTTGAAGATTTCTTTGCTTTTGTTCCCCACTGACTTGTTTTTCAAGAGAAGAAATTCTTCTTTTCCTCACGAATCTTATTATAGTGTACTTTCAGGGCATGTTTGTAGATTGTTTTGTCCTCTGGATTGAAAGTATCCTGCCAAGCGCTCTCCAAACGTTTGCAGGCACTTTTGCTCTTTCTAAGGGCTTCTGTAAAACAAGGGACAGAGGCTCGGTGGATTTTGCAGAGAGAGTGGTGTGGGGGGGCAAGCTTCCTCGAGCGGAGCTGTAGCCAATTCTCCAGGCATAGCACATTACTCTCGAGGTTGCCACTGAAGGGAATCGGTGCTGACTAAGTGTGACACTAAGGGCTTCTTGGGTATTCTGTTTAAAAGGTCTGTAACTACTGGAACGGGACTTCCCCTGAAACTGAGGGCAATACGGTACCTTACAGCCTCTAAAACCTGTAAGAAAGTGGTCAGACCATACTATCGGGAGAGGGGCGTCTGCTTCTATCTTTACATTAGAGAAAAACTGATCCAAAATATGCCCCTTCTCGTGGGTGGGAAGATGGACATAAGGGACCATATTGAAAATATCTAGAGATTCCCACAGCCTGATAGACTCCTGCTCGGCTGGTTTGTCCATGTGAATGTTAAAATCTCCAAGCACCAGACAATGCTTGTATTTAGCGTCAATGGGAGAAATGACGTCGCTAATAGACTCAGTGAATTTTCCAGCAGGGCCAGAGGGCCTATAGATTAGTACACCCGCGAAAGATTGATGTGCAGACACAAAAAAAGGAAACCTAGGCCTTCAGCCCCATCTATCTCATATGTGGGTACTATGGAGCAGGAAAACGTTTTTTTTTAATTATGGCAACGCCTCCCCCTCTACCCATTAGTCGATCCCTCCTTAAGATCTGGTAACCGGGAGGAATGGCACTCGCAATGGTGGGGTTAGAGCCTTCATTCAACCATGTTTCAGTTAAAAACATTATGTTCGGGTTTGTGTCCAGCAGCAGATCATAAAGGTATAATTCTTGTTTTTATAAGGACCGGGTATTGAGGAGCATGGCCCTTAGCTGGCCGCCCTCCTGATGATGCGGGTGAGCTTGGGGGCCCGGGGTACCCTTAGCCTCCCTACTTGAAATGATCTCACTTTAGGGGGGAAAAGCTACCCAGTTTTAGTGCATGCAGGCGAGGATATGAATGTCAGGGTAGAGTGCAAAGTGGGAACGGCAGCTCACACACTTACCAATTTGCTGTAGCACAAGTGCTTTCCATATTGGAGGGGCAGACTGGCAGCATGGCCAGCGCCGGCCGCCTCCGGGACGCTGACGGGCGTAGATGGGCTTGCCTTAGGCACGCCTTCGGTACGTCAGTGACGCGCCCGCTGAATGCGTCCGCTGCGCGTTCGCGCATCGCCCTGCCTTTTATTGCCCAGGATTGAGCAACTAGACTGCTCACTCCATTAAAATGCCGGCTCTTGTTACCGCATAAGATGCGGCCCACTCAGGGTTCGATACCCGCCCTCCCACCAGACTTCAAATTCAAAACAGTGCAGTATTATAAGTTAAAATTTCCACTAAGGGCAACTAGCAATTCATAGAATAACAATTTTTGTTAAAACGATTTCTGTGCAAAAGAAGCAAGTGACTACTCAGAAGGCGAGCAGAAGTGCAAATGCCGGCACTGCCTCAGGGCCAGCTGCGTTCGCGCAGTGCCCCGCCTTAAGTGCCCAGGATTGAGCAACTATACCGCTCACTTCACTAAAATGGCGGCTCTTGTTCCTGCGTGAGATGCGGCCCACTCAGGTTTCGATTGCCGCCTTCCCACCAGATTTCAATTGCAAAACAGTGCAGTATTATAAGTTAAAATTTCTACTAAGGGCAACTAGCAATTCATAAAATAAAAATTTCTGTTAAGACGATTTCTGTGCAAAAGAAGCAAGTGACAACTTAGAAGGCAAGCAGAAGAGCAAATGCCGGCACTGTCTTAAGGCCAGCCGTGCAGCACCTCGCCTTATAATGCCCAGGATTGAGCAACTAGACCGCTCACTCCACTAGAATGGCGGCTTTTGTTCCCGCGTTTGGAAGTGCATCCTAGCTTGTCCGAATTATTTTAAAATGTAAACATCCTATGTATCTTCTACAGGTCTTTTGTGTGGAAAGAACCAGAATAGTTTTGTAACAATGTTCTCAAATATACGCCAGATGCAACATATTAAGATCAGGCAACACCAAGCTAGTCGTCTACGTGTACGGACTCTTAGGCACTGAAAATCGTCTAGAAGACAAATAAAAAAGTAAACACTGGCAAAACCAGCTGCTTTGACATTGCTGTGGTGTGCTGACCGGCGAGTGCACTCCATACAAATGTGAAACGTATTTGCATTGGCAATGCTCTTTTGTGTATTTTGGAGTGAGCACAGACGAAAGAGCGCGCTGAAGAGTGAATGCTACAGAGGAAAGAATTACTTTCTTTTTGTACCATTAATTTTTCAGCTTCATTGGTCAGTGCTCGCAGCTCGCTCCTTGGTGCTGCCGGGCCGCTAGCTGACTTTTTATGAACGCAGCAGCCATGATGGGCTGGCAAAACAAGAATAAAGCATGTGGAATACTATTCCAAAATTGCTGCCATGTTCATAATCACTCTGTAGCCCTGGAAAGTGAGCGTTGGCAAAAGCTTCTGAAAGTGGATGCTACAAAAAATAGAGCAACCCTTTTTCTCTATCACCAATGTCTTCAGATGATTTTGTCAGCGCTCGCTCCCCATGCAACCAGGCTGCTTTGTTGATCGAGATGCAAACTTATCCCTCATGCATTCCATGGAAGTGGAATGACACACCAAACAGCCCATAGCAAGACTGCAAGACTACAAAGATCCCGTGGGCTCATCGAACATGCAGTTGACAATTTTTTTTGCCAGTGGCTAAAGGAAGCAATAAAAAAAAGCCAACGGATGAAAGAGGCAGAATGAATGCCCATTAAAAAAGCATACAGAACAATATGCTTGTTTTTAATGGTGCGAGGTCCATACATGTCAAGCCTAAAAATGGTTTTGTCCAGGATTCGGCACTGCTTACATTTAGCTCTGCTGTCAAACGCTGATGCTCGGTGGGTGGGTTTTAAACACAATCCAGCCCTCTTGAAGCCTTATTGGCCCAGTATTATAGACAGTTTTGAGGATAAAGGAGGCCTCCGTCAAACTTTATTTGTGGGCACTAGTCCGATGGAAAAGAAACAACAGTGGCAAACTGTAAGGGACTCTGTATACAACTGTTGCACAAGCACCCGATTGACAGCAACAACAAAAATCTGTTGTGTTAAAACATATGCATTAGAGTCAAGGGAATTGAATATTTCTTGAAGTTTTTAAAGCATGTGTCTATGAACTCTAACCATACTCCACCATCGTTTTTATTTTCCGTTATTTGAAGAACAGTACAGCGACTGATTTTCAAACACCCTGTTGTGAAGTGAAACCAACAAAATAATACTGTAATTGCAGGACAATGTATCTGTAAATCTGTGTTTTCTAAACAGAAACTAAAAAATACCGCAGAACGTTTATGTTCTGAGTCTAGGCTGTTGAACAAGGCCCAATAACTACAGAGCACTGGTATGAAGTCTTTATTGAGACAAAAATGTCACTAGCAGGCGAGGACAAGCAACAACTCCAGGTAAGTGGCAGCAACTGGCAATATACCTATTCAAACAACAATACCAACTGAATACAATAGAATCATGTGTGAGAAGCGCGAGGGGAATACAAAGGCAGTAAACTACCTCACGCTATCATGAGACAACATTTATACAAAAACAAATGGCTAACTAAAAACTGTAATGAAAAACAAATGGCTAACTAAAAACTGTAATAATATAATTAACAAATAACATCTTTAGAAAATACCACACACCTCCTCCCCTTAATATATAATAAAAGAGGCATAGGCGTACCTGCCGTCGCCACTACATCTACCAGAGTTCCTTGGAGCAACATGCTGGTGTGACGAGCAGTCTGCGGCCAACTGGATTTGTTATATAAAGGCTCCCTTGAGCCATTTGGGCTGACGAGCTCTGGACCAGCACCTGCGCGCCATGAGAGGTACTCTACCTGTTTTTACGTTATTGGCAGTCCACGCGGCACCCCTTTACACTTACCTACTCCCTGCTGACGAGAGGCAACTACCTCAAAACACGTTTCCAGGGATGGCTAATGCGACACATACTTTTTTTCAACACTGTGGCATAGGCGTACCTGCCGTCGCCACTACATCTACCAGAGTTCCTTGGGGCAACATGCTGGTGTGACGAGCAGTGTGCGGCCAACTGGATTTGTTATATAAAGGCTCCCTTGAGCCATTTGGGCTGACGAGCTCTGGACCAGCACCTGCGCGCCATGAGAGGTACTCTACCTGTTTTTACGTTATTGGCAGTCCACGCGGCACCCCTTTACACTTACCTACTCCCTGCTGACGAGAGGCAACTACCTCGAAACACGTGTCCAGGGATGGCTAATGCGACACATACTTTTTTTCAACACTGTGGCATAGGCGTACCTGCCGTCGCCACTACATCTACCAGAGTTCCTTGGGGCAACATGCTGGTGTGACGAGCAGTGTGCGGCCAACTGGATTTGTTATATAAAGGCTCCCTTGAGCCATTTGGGCTGACGAGCTCTGGACCAGCACCTGCGCGCCATGAGAGGTACTCTACCTGTTTTTACGTTATTGGCAGTCCACGCGGCACCCCTTTACACTTACCTACTCCCTGCTGACGAGAGGCAACTACCTCGAAACACGTGTCCAGGGATGGCGAATGCGACACATACTTTTTTTCAACACTGTGGCATAGGCGTACCTGCCGTCGCCACTACATCTACCAGAGTTCCTTGGGGCAACATGCTGGTGTGACGAGCAGTGTGCGGCCAACTGGATTTGTTATATAATAAAAGAGAAAGAAAAGAGAGAAAGACAAAATACTGAAAAAGAGAAACAATAAAAATGTATGGATTAAAACATCAGAAAATCATCAAATTTCTTAGGCATGCATCTATCTCTTTCGGGTCATTCTAAATTCAAGTCAACTTTTTCCAAACAGGGCTCACATATATTCAGCAATGACACCCCTGTCATCCTCACTTGACTCATCCAAACCCCGATATCCAGACTTATCAGCACAAGCATCATTGGGTTCAGGCACAACTTGACTTTCAGTGGTGGCATCTTTTTTTTTTTAGGGATGCTTACTGGTGGTTGAATCAGATATCACACAGTCAACTGAAAAAGAAGAAGAATGTGAGAAGGACCCAGAATAACATTTCCTGCCCCTGCCCCTTGCACACACCATTTACCCAAACCATGCTTATGAACTTTTGCTAATCTATTTAAATTTCACCATGAATTAATATTGAGTTTGGCAGATGGTTTTCCCTTCATGACAATTTTGAGAGCTTTTGTGAATTTGGACTCTCCTTTCTTAACATAAAAAGGCAATTTGATTTCAACAAAAGCACTTACAGAGAAACCCTTATTTAAAAAAATAAAATATTAATTAACCCTGATTTTTAAATACTTGGTGAATGTTGGACTCTAGATCAGCTTGTTTGGAAATATTTTTTTTTTTTAAAAGATTGGGTATGAACTTTAGAAGCTTAATGAGCATGGACATTGTCACAAGCCTTATCATAAATGGCCTAGAGATTGGCAACAGGTAAATTCTCCCTAATCCAATAAGGCATAAAACTCACATGTGGAGAGGAGATGTATGACAAGTCCACATTTTCTCAGCAATAACATTTTTTTACCTCAGATCTATTAGCCAGCCCAGCCTGGATGGATTCCACAATGACTCTATTGAATCTTTCAACACGACCATTCATATTTGGAGAATACAGTGCAGTTTTATATGTTTAATATCTCTTGCCCATAGGCAGCATTCCAAATCTTGAGAGGTAAACTGTATACCATTCTCAGAAACAATGCTATCTGGTAACTCTTCCTTCTGAAAACACTCTTTCAAAAAATCAAGAACCACCTTGATGGTGGGTTGAGAAATCCACTTAATCTATACCCATTTTGAAAAGTAATCAATAAGTACTACAACATATAATTTACCAGCTGGTATATTTTCGTAAGGACCAAGTATATCCACAGCCAACTTTTGCCAAGGCCTAAGAGGAAATTCAGACATACTGAACTCAACCCTGGAGGTAATTAATGATTTGTCTGGATTGGCAGAAATTCAAGACTGTTTGACAAAAGTAGAAATTTGATAATGTATGACTGGCCACCAAAAGACTTCATGACAACAATCTTTACTAACAGAATTAACCTCCCAATGTCCGGCTGGGTAGGTGACGGTCAAGGGGGAAAACAGGGCCAATCTCCTCATTAAATGTTTATACTTTGCAAAACTTCATGTTCAACCTATTTTCAATCATTCTTGGGAGTATACTTCATTTCATTGGCAGCCCTTTTGTGGCTGCGTGGACCCAGCCTCCTCAAGTCCCGGGGACAGGAGGGGCCACCTGTCTAGGCCTCTGTTTCCCGAGTCAAGGCTTCAACTTGCTACCGATCTGGGACCTGCCTGTGCTGCAAGTGCCATCCCGTTTGCCCTGCCCTTTCGTTGGCCCTCCCTGCTCCCTGGGGGTCCCTGCCGTGTGGCATCCCAAGGACCTTTCTTGAGCATCTACTCTATCTATTATGAGGCTGAGTCCTTCCATTTCGCTCCCTCGGTACCCCCGCTGTGAGGCATCCCAAGGGTCCTGGATGAGCATAACATTTACTCCTTTCCTTGGCGGTAGGCCGCCCTTGGCTCCCTCAGTGACCCTGCCATGAGGCATTCCAAGGACACTGTGTGAGCCTTTCATTTACCTTTTAGTAATTTTCTCCTTTATTTTCTACCTTTCTTGTGTTCCCTCTGCCTCACCTCTACCATTTCGGCTGTGACACCCATTGCTTCTGGTGTGGGTGGGTGGGATTATCTCTCTACCTATGAGGAGGGGGTGCTTTGTGTTTGCCGGGGCCTATAGGCCCCTATTTATTCCCCGTCGCTTCCTCAGCTCGCCCCCGATTGGGGGGGGGGGTTCACACTTGCCTTAGGGCGGCTAATCCTGGTCGCCCTCTTTCAAGCGGGCTATTTGGTTGATGTGCGGGGAGGGGCTTCCACCTCCGGACGGCGTTTGTCCCGGACCCCTATCGGGTCCGGCTTCGCCTTCCCCAGCCCGGGTTCCGTGCAGCTGGTAACAGCTTTGGAACATACTGCGTTGAGGGCCCCAAAAAAGTGGCAAAAAGTAATCAGTTGCATCGGCAAGTTCGGATGAAACATCAGAAATTGAAATTGATGTGGAGACTTTCGGTGGTGGTAAGAAACCACAGCTGGTTGGTGCCCGTAAGAATCATCACTAAGATGAAGAAGGCTCAATAACAGCAGAGCACTGGTGTGAAGTCTTTATGTAGGACATGTAACAACTCCAGGTAAGTGGCAGCAACTAGCAATCTACTTATTCAAACAACAATACCAACTGAATACAATAGAATGAAGCACGAGTAGCACAAGAAGTATAAAAAAGCAGCAAACTACCTAGCTCTATCAAGAGACAACATTGATATAAAAACAAATCGCTCCTTAAAAACTGTAATGAAAAACAAATGGCTAACAAACACTGTATATATAATAATTAACAAATACAATCTTTGGAAAACAACACTACTGTTTATTACCGTACCAAACAAATCATTAAGGACCTGACCAGCGCTCAAGAATTGTTTACTCTGAATCCTTATACTTTAAAATCTCCAGATAGTAAAGTTTTGGAAAGAATCTTAGATTGCATGAACAACTCCCAAACTGCATACAGGAAGTCATCACGTCATGCAAAAAGGACCTTGGTGTTCAGGTAAGGAAATGAATATTCGGGAAAATATGACAACCTGAGTTAAAAGTTACAAATCGTTCCTCACCTTGTCAAAATCCAAACAAATTTAGTGGCAAGTGTGTGAGAAAGTGGCTCTGTATATACTGTTCCCTAATAGGTACAGGGTGTACAGAGTCCACAGTCCCCCAGAGGCTGATAGAGGTCAAAGTTAGGTATGACCTTACTCTCAAAAAGTGGTAGCTTGGTTGAGCAGTAAGGCAGTACCAGAGGACAGTGTAAAGCATTTATTGTACACACTCAGTCAGCAAATGGTTTCACACACTCAATAACTGAACTCTAGGCCAATGATTTGTATATATAAAATATATGCTTGTTTTATTTTTAGAACCACAAAGGGGGTAAAAATATACTTTCTCAGAATGAGAGGTTGAATATAAATACTTTTGTTTCAAGCAATAAATTTGTGTAAACAGTCACAGTTGGTTGCAATAAACAATCCTATTTCCTAAACATACAATGCATTGAGCTCAATGGTAAATTCAGGTTATTTGTAATAAATTACTTTTTAGATTACTTTTGGAATTCCAGGTCTGGATCCTAGAACCAGCCTGGGGTCAGTATTCAGAATCAAGTGATGAAAGTCGACTTAATAACTGTAATGATTTTTAAATAATATTTAGCTATTTCAAAAGTTAGCACTTAGAAAATATTTCACAGAAAACATTCAATGGATCTCTATGGCAAGAAATTCAAATTGCAGGTAGAGTACTTTATCGTTACTTTAGTAATCCAGGACTGGGTGCCTAGACCCAGGACTGGGGTCCTTATCAAAAGCAGGTAAGTAATTTCGTTTGCAGAAATGGTACGATTTTAAAAGAATATTTCAAATTTGCAAAAGTAGACACTTAGAAGAAATTTCACAGAAAAGCAGACAATGGTTTCCTATGGGAGAAAAATGAGTTAGAAGTAAGTATAGTTGTGAACACTTTTCAGAGTCAGGGCTGGGCACCAAGATCCAGCACTGGGAGCTCACCTAGGAGCAGGTGAGTAAATTCGTTTTTGTCACTTGGCTGATTTTTGGTGAATTTTTGCAGTTTTGAAAAGTTCACACTTAGAAGATTTTTGAAGAAAAAGCCAGTCAATGTTACCCTATGAGGAAAATGAAGTTAGCGGTTTAAGGGTAAGTACTCGACTGGTAGTGTTGAAATTCCGGGCATGGACTCAGGGGTCCCCCAGTGTCAGGTAGGTACAGTTGGTTCACCCTCAGCGGTTTCAGGACGGCCGGGTGCAGAGAGAGTTGGGCCCAATGTTATCCTATGAGGGATAGGGGGGCCTTGGTTGGTGGCTGCTGTCTGGCAAGCCACGCGGCTGTGGGAGCTGGGCTCCTGGTCACTTACTCAGGGCAAGTGGGGAAGTAGGTTAGTGTAGAGAGGGCACTGCCAGGGCCACTCGGGCGGCTGGGTGCAGGGTGCTTTTGAGCCTTAGGGCGCTCAATGGAAATCAATGGGAATGTTCCGGTTTGGAAAGAGGCTGCAGGCTCGGGGACGAGGATGTTTCAGGTGCCACCACCACTTCGAGAGGTAAGTTGGGTAGTTGTAGGTTAGGTGGGTACCCCGGGATTGGACACAGGGGGTCGCAGGGCGCCGGGTGCAGGGGTGCCTTTTGACGTCGGGAATCTTACCCTCTGGTTGATCGCGGCTGGGGTGGCACTTGGTTCTGAGGCTGCAGGCTTCTTCCGGGATGTCGAGGGGGGTCCTTGGGTGCCGGACTCTGGGTCACAGTCGCCGTGGGGTCGTCCTCTGGGTCTTTGTCCACTCCAGCACTGGCCAGGCTTGGCTGGTGCAGAGTGTGTTGGGTCCGCGGTCCCGGGCTGGTGCCAGGGATAGCAAGTAGGTTTCTTGAGTAGAGCCTCTACTCGTGGGAGTCCCAGGGGCTTAGAGCTAAAAGGTAGCCAGGTCCTCCGGGGTTGGTGAGGTTGCTGGCCACGTGGGATGCCGCGCTGGTGCAGGTTCGAGAGTCGACAGGCCGGTAGGGCTGGGGCCAAAGCAGTTGGTGTCTTCTTCTCTTTTTAGCAGCTGCAGGGCAGGTCTTTGTTCTTCTTGCTCTTCTTGTCGTTTTTCTATCTGGAATCTGAGGAAGGAAGGTTCAGGGGGCCCCTAAATACTAGATTTAGGGGCGTTACAGGTAGGTGAAGGCCAGGGACCAATGGGTCCTTGTCCTGGGGTGGGTACACCCCCTATCCTGCCTCTCTCCTGTGGGAGGGGGGCAGTAGCCTAATCCTGATAGGGTAGGGCCTCCCATCTTCAAGATGGCGAGAGCCCGGAGATGTGCTTCACCTCGCCTCCCCCACCTGAGGGGTGGGGTGGGCAGGCTGGCACATCCCCTGTCCTTGTATGGGGTTTCCGGCCAAGCTTCCCGCCAGAGTGGGGGGTTGCAGTGGCCTGGGGAAACTCCAACTGGCGGCATGCCTTTGAAGCTTCCCTTTGCTCATCCTGGGGGAGGAGATTTCTCACCTCACCCAGGATGTGCATTGTTGCAGGCCCGGGAGAGCAGGGGCTCTCCCACCCAGGGGTCCAGCAACGTGTCTGCTGTGTGGCAGCCTGGGCAGCCTCAGAGCAGACGTGGATTGCAAGTTAGCTGTAAGGGGGCATCTTCTAAGATGCCCTCTGGGGTGCTTAGTACATTAAATCTTACACTGGCATCAGTGTGGGTTCAATGTGCTGAGAAGTTTGATACCAAACTTCCCAGGCTTCAGTGTTGCCAATATGGTGCTGTGGAGCTCGTGTTTGACAAGCTCTCAGCACCATGTAATCTTAAATGACAGCACTGCACTTACAGTGCCCAGGAATGGACCCGGGTACTGTAGGGGCACAGGGCTCCTGCTCCTGTGCCCACACCATAGGCGTAATGCACCCAGCTAGAGGGGTGGCTGACATATGCCTTGGCAGTGTAGGTGATGGGCATGGTACACAGTGATGTGTGCCATGTCGACTCTTTGTTTTGTCCTGCACCCAGACACTCAGCCTGCAAGGGCAGTGTGTGTGTGTAAGGGTACAGGGTCTCTGAGGGTGGCACAATGAGTGCTGCAGCCCTTAGAGGCCTTCCCTGGTCACAAGGCCCTGGGTACCTAGGGTACCATTTACTAGGGGCTGACATGTGGCTAGGGTTTGCCAATTTGGAGTTTGTGTGGTTTAAGGAAGGAACATAGGCCCTGGGCACCTGATTGGCAGGAACCCAGGGTACACTCAATCGAAGTACATTCAGCAATTTAGCAAAAAGTGGGGGCATACCATGCAAGAAAGATGGCACTTTCTCACACAACCCCCCCCCCCAAACGAAAGGTGATGAGACTAACCTTGTCCTATGGAGTCTTCATTGTCTAAGTGGAAGAACCTGGAAAGTCCATCTGCATTGGCATGGGCAGTCCCTGGTCTGTGTTCCACTTCAAAGTCCATTCCCTGTAGGGAGATGGACCACCTCAGTAGTTTTGGATTTTCCCCTTTCATCTGCATTAGCCATCTGAGAGGTCTGTGGTCAGTTTGAACTAGGAAGTGAGTGCCAAACAAGTATGGCCTCAGCTTCTTCAGGGACCAAACCACAGCAAAGGCCTCCCTCTCAATGGCACTCCAACGCTGCTCTCTAGGGAGTAGTCTTCTGCTTATAAAAGCAACAGGTTGGTCTTGGCCTTCATCATTGGTCTGGGATAGGACCGCTCCTATCCCTAGCTCAGAGGCATCAGTCTGCACTATGAACTGCTTGGCATAATCTGGAGCTTTTAGAATTGGTGCTGAGCACATTGCTTCTTTTAGGGTGTCAAAATCCTTTTGACAACTAACTGTCCAGTTAACTTTCTTGGGCATTTTCTTGGAGGTGAGTTCTGTGAGGGGGGTCACAATGGACCCATACCCCTTCACAAACCTCCTGTAGTACCCAGTCAAGCCAAGGAATGCCCTGACTTGGGTCTGGGTTGTTGGAGCTATCCAGTCCATGATGGCCTGGATTTTGGGTTGTAAGGGCTGTACCTGGCCTCCACCTACAAGGTGGCCCAAGTACACCACAGTGCCCTGCCCTATCTGGCATTTGGATGCCTTGATAGTGAGACCTGCACTCTGCAGAGCCTCTAAAACCTTCCCAAGGTGGATCAGGTGATCCTGCCAGGTGGAGCTAAAGACAGCAATATCATCACGATAAGCTGCACTAAAGGACTCCAACCCAGCCAGGACATGGTTCACCAACCTCTGGAAGGTGGCAGGGGCATTCTTTAACCCAAAGGGCATCACAGTAAACTGATAATGCCCATCAGGGGTGGAGAATACTGTCTTTTCTTTTGCTCCTGGGGCCATGCCAATCTGCCAGTACCCTGCAGTTAAGTCAAAGGTACTGAGAAATTTGGCAGCCCCCAATTTATCTATCAGTTCATCTGCTCTTGGGATAGGGTGAGCATCTGTCTTGGTGACAGAGTTGAGCCCTCTATAGTCCACACAGAACCTCATCTCTCTCTTTTCACCCTGTTGATGAGGTTTGGGGACCAGAACCACTGGGCTAGCCCAGGGGCTCTCTGAAGGCTCAATGACCCCTAACTCCAGCATCTTGCTGACCTCAGCTTTGATGCTTTCCTTGACTTGATCTGACTGTCGATAGATTTTGTTCTTGACAGGTGCATTGTCCCCAGTGTCCACATCATGGGTACACCAGCTTGTCAGACCAGGGGTCATGGAAAAGAGGCTAGCATATTGTTGCAAGACTTGCTTGCAGTCAGTCTGTTGTTGGGCAGAGAGGGTGTCTGAGAAAATCACACCATCTACTGACCCATCTTTTGGGCTGTAGGATAGGAGGTCAGGGAGTGGCTCACTCTCTGCTTCCTGTTCTTCATCAGTCACCATCAGCATGGTGATGTCAGCCCTATCATTGTAGAGTTTAAGGCGGTTCACATGGATGACCCTTTTGGGTGTCCTGCTAGTGCCCAGGTCAACTAGATAGGTGACCTCACTCTTTCTCTCTAGGATAGGGTAAGGGCCACTCCATTTGTCTTGGAGAGCCCTTGGTGCCACTGGCTCCAAAACCCACACCTGTTGCCCTGGTTGAAATTCAACCAGTGCAGCTTTTTGGTCATACCAGTGCTTCTGGAGCTCCTGGCTGGCCTCAAGGTTCTTGGATGCCTTTTCCATATACTCAGCCATTCTGGACCTTAGGCCAAGCACATAGTCCACTATGTCTTGTTTGGGTTCCTGAAGAGGCCTCTCCCAGCCCTCTTTTACAAGACATAGTGGTCCCCTTACAGGATGACCAAACAGAAGTTCAAAGGGTGAGAAACCTACTCCCTTCTGTGGCACTTCCCTGTAAGCGAAAAGCAAGCATGGTAACAGGACATCCCACCTCCTTTTGAGTTTCTCAGGGAGTCCCATGATCATACCTTTCAATGTCTTGTTGAACCTCTCAACAAGGCCATTGGTTTGTGGGTGGTAGGGTGTAGTAAACTTGTACTGCACTCCACACTCTTTCCACATGTGTGTTAGGTAAGCAGACATGAAGTTGGAACCTCTGTCTGAAACCACCTCCTTAGGAAAACCCACCCTGGTGAAGACACCCAGGAGGGCCTTGGCTACTGCAGGAGCTGTAGTAGTCCTAAGTGGAATTGCTTCAGGGTACCTAGTAGCATGATCCACTACTACTAGAATGAATTTGTTCCCTGAGGCTGTGGGAGGTTCAAGTGGACCCACAATGTCCACACCTACCCTTTCAAAGGGGACCCCCACCACTGGTAGTGGAATGAGGGGGGCCTTTGGGTGGCCACCTGTCTTGCCACTGGCCTGACAGGTAACACAGGAGCTGACAAACTCCTTCACCTTTTGGTGCATCTGGGGCCAGTAAAAGTGACTCACTAACCTTTCCCAAGTTTTGGATTGCCCCAGATGGCCAGCTAGGGGGATGTCATGAGCCAAAGTTAGGAGGAACTCCCTGTACTTCTGTGGCACTACCACCCTCCTGGTGGCTCCAGGAGTGGGGTCTCTTGCCTCAGCATACAGTAATCCCTCTTCCCAATAAGCTCTGTGGGTACCACTGACATCTCCCCTGGCTTCTGAAGCAGCTTGTTGTCTCAGGCTTTCAAGAGTGGGACAGTCTCGCTGGCCCTGGCACAGCTCTTCCCTAGAGGGTCCCCCTGGGCCCAAGAGTTCAACCTGGTAAGGGTCAAGCTCCATGGACTCAGTTCCCTCAGGGGATCTACATTCTCTCCAGGGGGAGAGGGGTTCTGAGTGTTTGGCTGTACAGAAGCTGGTCCCCCAGTCTCCTTGCCCTTCCTCTTGGTTGGTTGGGCCATTATTCCAGGCTCCAAACCTACTTTTTCACCCTTCCTCTTGCTCTGTGCTCTGGTTTGCACACACACCAATTCAGGGATGCCCAGCATGGCTGCATGGGCTTTTAACTCAACTTCAGCCCAGGCTGAGGTTTCCAGATCATTTCCAAGCAGGCATGCAGCTGGCAACTTTGGAGAGACCACTACCTGTTTCAGGCCAGTAACCCCCCCCCAGCCTAATGTTACCATGGCCATGGGATGACTAGTGGTGACACTGTCAGCGTTGGTGACTGGGTAAGACTTCCCAATCAAGTATTGCTCAGGGGAAACCAGTGTGTCTTTCACCATAGTGACACTGGCACCTGTATCCCTCAGAGCTTCTACCCTAGTTCCATTTACCCAGGGGTACTGTAAGTATTTCTTTAAGTTGGGGGGCCACACAGCCACAGTGGCAAACTCCACTTCTCCCAAGGAGACTAAACTTGCTTCAGTGTGTTCCCAGATTTGCTCAGGGTACACCTCTGATCCCATTTGTATACTTGCTGCCCCAGGAGTGGCTGTACTGGGTGCCTTAGGGGCTTTGTTTTGGGGGCAAGATACAGTTAGGTGTCCCTGCTTCTTACAGGTATTACACCAGGCCTTTAAGGGATCAAAGTTCTTCCCCCTATATGGTTGGGGAACATAGGGAGTAGTTTGGGTCCCACCCACCTGAACAGGTTTTTGGGGCCCTTTGGAAGACTCAGACTTTTTATCTTGGGGATTCTCACCACCTTTCCCCTGGGGAGGTTTTTTGACCACCTTCTTTTGGTCACCCCCAGTGGTTGTCTTGGTCACCCTAGTCTTGACCCAGTGGTCTGCCTTCTTTCCCAATTCTTGGGGAGAAATTAGACCTAGGTCTACCAAATGCTGATGCAACTTTTCATTTGTGCAGTTACTCAAAATATGTTCCTTCATGAATAAATTGTACAATCCAGTAAAATCCTGCACACCATGGCCAGCTAACCAACCATCCAGTGTCTTCACTGAGAAATCTACAAAATCAATCCAGGACTGGGTCTGGGTTTTGTGAGCCCCCCTGAATCTAATTCTATACTCCTCAGTGGTGAATCCAAATCCCTCAATCAGAGCTTTCTTCATGAGGTCATAGGATCCTGCTTCTGGCCCAGAGAGAGTCAGAAGCCTGTCCCTGCAGTTACCAGAGAACAGTTCCCACAGGAGTGCCCCCCAGAGAGGTTTCTTTACTTTCCTGATATCACAAGCCCTCTCAAAGGCTGTGAACCATTTGGTGATATCATCACCTTCCTCAAATTTAGGGACAATCCCTTTGGGGATTTTAAGGTCAGAAGTTTCCTCCCTATCCTTGTTTTTATTATTGCTGCCACCATTGATGGGTGCTAAACCCATCTCTCTCCTTTCCTTTTCTAGAGCCAGGAGCCTGGACTCTAGATCTATTCTTTTGGCCAGCCTCACAAGGCTGTCCTCTTCACTGGGGGGTCCCCCAGTGTTGTCTCTGGGACCAGAGCCACCTGTGTGGTCTCTAGGTGCCCAGATGCTATGTCTTGAGTTGGAGGGTATGGGTGCCATCTCCTCCCTAGGGAATAGTATGGGGAGGTTGCTATCCTCCTCCCCTGATTCCCTTTCCCCATCTGACTGGCTATCACCATGTTCAGATGGGTGGTCTTTAGCATACTCAGCCAGGAGCTCCTGGAGCCCTTGTTTGGTTGGATGCTGAACCATTTGTAAATTTTTGAGTTTACATAAGGACCTCAATTCCTTGAAAGACAAGTGTAAGTAAGGTGTGAGGTCGAGCTCCTCCACCAGGTCCATGTTATTATTATCACTAATAGCTGGGTTTGTTTGAGACATTCTAACCTGACAGTTCTAACCCTCTACCCTGACTATAGTGACTTTTATTTTTCTAAAATTCTAATGGGACTTAAGCAAGGCCCTAGCAAGACTTTTAGTAATTTTGGAAAAACCAATCGGAATTCTAAAGGCAATTTTTAAGAGTTCTGTCGTGTGATCAGATGGTAACCAAGTAGTCCAACAAATGCAAGTTTGTATCCCACCGCTGATCCACCAATGTGAGAAAGTGGCTCTGTATATACTGTTCCCTAATAGGTACAGGGTGTACAGAGTCCACAGTCCCCCAGAGGCTGATAGAGGTCAAAGTTAGGTATGACCTTACTCTCAAAAAGTGGTAGCTTGGTCGAGCAGTAAGGCAGTACCAGAGGACAGTGTAAAGCATTTATTGTACACACTCAGTCAGCAAATGGTTTCACACACTCAATAACTGAACTCTAGACCAATGATTTGTGTATATATAAAATATATGCTTGTTTTATTTTTAGAACCACAAAGGGGGTAAAAATATACTTTCTCAGAATGAGAGGTTGAATATAAATACTTTTGTTTCAAGCAATAAATTTGTGTAAACAGTCACAGTTGGTTGCAATAAACAATCCTATTTCCTAAACATACAATGCATTGAGCTCAATGGTAAATTCAGGTTATTTGTAATAAATTACTTTTTAGATTACTTTTGGAATTCCAGGTCTGGATCCTAGAACCAGCCTGGGGTCAGTATTCAGAATCAAGTGATGAAAGTCGACTTAATAACTGTAATGATTTTTAAATAATATTTAGCTATTTCAAAAGTTAGCACTTAGAAAATATTTCACAGAAAACATTCAATGGATCTCTATGGCAAGAAATTCAAATTGCAGGTAGAGTACTTTATCGTTACTTTAGTAATCCAGGACTGGGTGCCTAGACCCAGGACTGGGGTCCTTATCAAAAGCAGGTAAGTAATTTCGTTTGCAGAAATGGTACGATTTTAAAAGAATATTTCAAATTTGCAAAAGTAGACACTTAGAAGAAATTTCACAGAAAAGCAGACAATGGTTTCCTATGGGAGAAAAATGAGTTAGAAGTAAGTATAGTTGTGAACACTTTTCAGAGTCAGGGCTGGGCACCAAGATCCAGCACTGGGAGCTCACCTAGGAGCAGGTGAGTAAATTCGTTTTTGTCACTTGGCTGATTTTTGGTGAATTTTTGCAGTTTTGAAAAGTTCACACTTAGAAGATTTTTGAAGAAAAAGCCAGTCAATGTTACCCTATGAGGAAAATGAAGTTAGCGGTTTAAGGGTAAGTACTCGACTGGTAGTGTTGAAATTCCGGGCATGGACTCAGGGGTCCCCCAGTGTCAGGTAGGTACAGTTGGTTCACCCTCAGCGGTTTCAGGACGGCCGGGTGCAGAGAGAGTTGGGCCCAATGTTATCCTATGAGGGATAGGGGGGCCTTGGTTGGTGGCTGCTGTCTGGCAAGCCACGCGGCTGTTGGAGCTGGGCTCCTGGTCACTTACTCAGGGCAAGTGGGGAAGTAGGTTAGTGTAGAGAGGGCACTGCCAGGGCCACTCGGGCGGCTGGGTGCAGGGTGCTTTTGAGCCTTAGGGCGCTCAATGGAAATCAATGGGAATGTTCCGGTTTGGAAAGAGGCTGCAGGCTCGGGGACGAGGATGTTTCAGGTGCCACCACCACTTCAAGAGGTAAGTTGGGTAGTTGTAGGTTAGGTGGGTACCCCGGGATTGGGCACAGGGGGTCGCAGGGCGCCGGGTGCAGGGGTGCCTTTTGACGTCGGGAATCTTACCCTCTGGTTGATCGCGGCTGGGGTGGCACTTGGTTCTGAGGCTGCAGGCTTCTTCCGGGATGTCGAGGGGGGTCCTTGGGTGCCGGACTCTGGGTCACAGTCGCCGTGGGGTCGTCCTCTGGGTCTTTGTCCACTCCGGCACTGGCCAGGCTTGGCTGGTGCAGAGTGTGTTGGGTCCGCGGTCCCGGGCTGGTGCCAGGGATAGCAAGTAGGTTTCTTGAGTAGAGCCTCTACTCGTGGGAGTCCCAGGGGCTTAGAGCTAAAAGGTAGCCAGGTCCTCCGGGGTTGGTGAGGTTGCTGGCCACGTGGGATGCCGCGCTGGTGCAGGTTCGAGAGTCGACAGGCCGGTAGGGCTGGGGCCAAAGCAGTTGGTGTCTTCTTCTCTTTTTAGCAGCTGCAGGGCAGGTCTTTGTTCTTCTTGCTCTTCTTGTCGTTTTTCTATCTGGAATCTGAGGAAGGAAGGTTCAGGGGGCCCCTAAATACTAGATTTAGGGGCGTTACAGGTAGGTGAAGGCCAGGGACCAATGGGTCCTTGTCCTGGGGTGGGTACACCCCCTATCCTGCCTCTCTCCTGTGGGAGGGGGGCAGTAGCCTAATCCTGATAGGGTAGGGCCTCCCATCTTCAAGATGGCGAGAGCCCGGAGATGTGCTTCACCTCGCCTCCCCCACCTGAGGGGTGGGGTGGGCAGGCTGGCACATCCCCTGTCCTTGTATGGGGTTTCCGGCCAAGCTTCCCGCCAGAGTGGGGGGTTGCAGTGGCCTGGGGAAACTCCAACTGGCGGCATGCCTTTGAAGCTTCCCTTTGCTCATCCTGGGGGAGGAGATTTCTCACCTCACCCAGGATGTGCATTGTTGCAGGCCCGGGAGAGCAGGGGCTCTCCCACCCAGGGGTCCAGCAACGTGTCTGCTGTGTGGCAGCCTGGGCAGCCTCAGAGCAGACGTGGATTGCAAGTTAGCTGTAAGGGGGCATCTTCTAAGATGCCCTCTGGGGTGCTTAGTACATTAAATCTTACACTGGCATCAGTGTGGGTTCAATGTGCTGAGAAGTTTGATACCAAACTTCCCAGGCTTCAGTGTTGCCAATATGGTGCTGTGGAGCTCGTGTTTGACAAGCTCTCAGCACCATGTAATCTTAAATGACAGCACTGCACTTACAGTGCCCAGGAATGGACCCGGGTACTGTAGGGGCACAGGGCTCCTGCTCCTGTGCCCACACCATAG
This sequence comes from Triturus cristatus, assembly GCF_964204655.1. Classification (NCBI taxonomy): domain Eukaryota; kingdom Metazoa; phylum Chordata; class Amphibia; order Caudata; family Salamandridae; genus Triturus; species Triturus cristatus. The sequence continues at coordinate 1,645,752,570 of NC_140589.1, read as the reverse complement.
GCGTAATGCACCCAGCTAGAGGGGTGGCTGACATATGCCTTGGCAGTGTAGGTGATGGGCATGGTACACAGTGATGTGTGCCATGTCGACTCTTTGTTTTGTCCTGCACCCAGACACTCAGCCTGCAAGGGCAGTGTGTGTGTGTAAGGGTACAGGGTCTCTGAGGGTGGCACAATGAGTGCTGCAGCCCTTAGAGGCCTTCCCTGGTCACAAGGCCCTGGGTACCTAGGGTATCATTTACTAGGGGCTGACATGTGGCTAGGGTTTGCCAATTTGGAGTTTGTGTGGTTTAAGGAAGGAACATAGGCCCTGGGCACCTGATTGGCAGGAACCCAGGGTACACTCAATCGAAGTACATTCAGCAATTTAGCAAAAAGTGGGGGCATACCATGCAAGAAAGATGGCACTTTCTCACACAACCCCCCCCCCCAAACGAAAGGTGATGAGACTAACCTTGTCCTATGGAGTCTTCATTGTCTAAGTGGAAGAACCTGGAAAGTCCATCTGCATTGGCATGGGCAGTCCCTGGTCTGTGTTCCACTTCAAAGTCCATTCCCTGTAGGGAGATGGACCACCTCAGTAGTTTTGGATTTTCCCCTTTCATCTGCATTAGCCATCTGAGAGGTCTGTGGTCAGTTTGAACTAGGAAGTGAGTGCCAAACAAGTATGGCCTCAGCTTCTTCAGGGACCAAACCACAGCAAAGGCCTCCCTCTCAATGGCACTCCAACGCTGCTCTCTAGGGAGTAGTCTTCTGCTTATAAAAGCAACAGGTTGGTCTTGGCCTTCATCATTGGTCTGGGATAGGACCGCTCCTATCCCTAGCTCAGAGGCATCAGTCTGCACTATGAACTGCTTGGCATAATCTGGAGCTTTTAGAATTGGTGCTGAGCACATTGCTTCTTTTAGGGTGTCAAAATCCTTTTGACAACTAACTGTCCAGTTAACTTTCTTGGGCATTTTCTTGGAGGTGAGTTCTGTGAGGGGGGTCACAATGGACCCATACCCCTTCACAAACCTCCTGTAGTACCCAGTCAAGCCAAGGAATGCCCTGACTTGGGTCTGGGTTGTTGGAGCTATCCAGTCCATGATGGCCTGGATTTTGGGTTGTAAGGGCTGTACCTGGCCTCCACCTACAAGGTGGCCCAAGTACACCACAGTGCCCTGCCCTATCTGGCATTTGGATGCCTTGATAGTGAGACCTGCACTCTGCAGAGCCTCTAAAACCTTCCCAAGGTGGATCAGGTGATCCTGCCAGGTGGAGCTAAAGACAGCAATATCATCACGATAAGCTGCACTAAAGGACTCCAACCCAGCCAGGACATGGTTCACCAACCTCTGGAAGGTGGCAGGGGCATTCTTTAACCCAAAGGGCATCACAGTAAACTGATAATGCCCATCAGGGGTGGAGAATACTGTCTTTTCTTTTGCTCCTGGGGCCATGCCAATCTGCCAGTACCCTGCAGTTAAGTCAAAGGTACTGAGAAATTTGGCAGCCCCCAATTTATCTATCAGTTCATCTGCTCTTGGGATAGGGTGAGCATCTGTCTTGGTGACAGAGTTGAGCCCTCTATAGTCCACACAGAACCTCATCTCTCTCTTTTCACCCTGTTGATGAGGTTTGGGGACCAGAACCACTGGGCTAGCCCAGGGGCTCTCTGAAGGCTCAATGACCCCTAACTCCAGCATCTTGCTGACCTCAGCTTTGATGCTTTCCTTGACTTGATCTGACTGTCGATAGATTTTGTTCTTGACAGGTGCATTGTCCCCAGTGTCCACATCATGGGTACACCAGCTTGTCAGACCAGGGGTCATGGAAAAGAGGCTAGCATATTGTTGCAAGACTTGCTTGCAGTCAGTCTGTTGTTGGGCAGAGAGGGTGTCTGAGAAAATCACACCATCTACTGACCCATCTTTTGGGCTGTAGGATAGGAGGTCAGGGAGTGGCTCACTCTCTGCTTCCTGTTCTTCATCAGTCACCATCAGCATGGTGATGTCAGCCCTATCATTGTAGAGTTTAAGGCGGTTCACATGGATGACCCTTTTGGGTGTCCTGCTAGTGCCCAGGTCAACTAGATAGGTGACCTCACTCTTTCTCTCTAGGATAGGGTAAGGGCCACTCCATTTGTCTTGGAGAGCCCTTGGTGCCACTGGCTCCAAAACCCACACCTGTTGCCCTGGTTGAAATTCAACCAGTGCAGCTTTTTGGTCATACCAGTGCTTCTGGAGCTCCTGGCTGGCCTCAAGGTTCTTGGATGCCTTTTCCATATACTCAGCCATTCTGGACCTTAGGCCAAGCACATAGTCCACTATGTCTTGTTTGGGTTCCTGAAGAGGCCTCTCCCAGCCCTCTTTTACAAGACATAGTGGTCCCCTTACAGGATGACCAAACAGAAGTTCAAAGGGTGAGAAACCTACTCCCTTCTGTGGCACTTCCCTGTAAGCGAAAAGCAAGCATGGTAACAGGACATCCCACCTCCTTTTGAGTTTCTCAGGGAGTCCCATGATCATACCTTTCAATGTCTTGTTGAACCTCTCAACAAGGCCATTGGTTTGTGGGTGGTAGGGTGTAGTAAACTTGTACTGCACTCCACACTCTTTCCACATGTGTGTTAGGTAAGCAGACATGAAGTTGGAACCTCTGTCTGAAACCACCTCCTTAGGAAAACCCACCCTGGTGAAGACACCCAGGAGGGCCTTGGCTACTGCAGGAGCTGTAGTAGTCCTAAGTGGAATTGCTTCAGGGTACCTAGTAGCATGATCCACTACTACTAGAATGAATTTGTTCCCTGAGGCTGTGGGAGGTTCAAGTGGACCCACAATGTCCACACCTACCCTTTCAAAGGGGACCCCCACCACTGGTAGTGGAATGAGGGGGGCCTTTGGGTGGCCACCTGTCTTGCCACTGGCCTGACAGGTAACACAGGAGCTGACAAACTCCTTCACCTTTTGGTGCATCTGGGGCCAGTAAAAGTGACTCACTAACCTTTCCCAAGTTTTGGATTGCCCCAGATGGCCAGCTAGGGGGATGTCATGAGCCAAAGTTAGGAGGAACTCCCTGTACTTCTGTGGCACTACCACCCTCCTGGTGGCTCCAGGAGTGGGGTCTCTTGCCTCAGCATACAGTAATCCCTCTTCCCAATAAGCTCTGTGGGTACCACTGACATCTCCCCTGGCTTCTGAAGCAGCTTGTTGTCTCAGGCTTTCAAGAGTGGGACAGTCTCGCTGGCCCTGGCACAGCTCTTCCCTAGAGGGTCCCCCTGGGCCCAAGAGTTCAACCTGGTAAGGGTCAAGCTCCATGGACTCAGTTCCCTCGGGGGATCTACATTCTCTCCAGGGGGAGAGGGGTTCTGAGTGTTTGGCTGTACAGAAGCTGGTCCCCCAGTCTCCTTGCCCTTCCTCTTGGTTGGTTGGGCCATTATTCCAGGCTCCAAACCTACTTTTTCACCCTTCCTCTTGCTCTGTGCTCTGGTTTGCACACACACCAATTCAGGGATGCCCAGCATGGCTGCATGGGCTTTTAACTCAACTTCAGCCCAGGCTGAGGTTTCCAGATCATTTCCAAGCAGGCATGCAGCTGGCAACTTTGGAGAGACCACTACCTGTTTCAGGCCAGTAACCCCCCCCCAGCCTAATGTTACCATGGCCATGGGATGACTAGTGGTGACACTGTCAGCGTTGGTGACTGGGTAAGACTTCCCAATCAAGTATTGCTCAGGGGAAACCAGTGTGTCTTTCACCATAGTGACACTGGCACCTGTATCCCTCAGAGCTTCTACCCTAGTTCCATTTACCCAGGGGTACTGTAAGTATTTCTTTAAGTTGGGGGGCCACACAGCCACAGTGGCAAACTCCACTTCTCCCAAGGAGACTAAACTTGCTTCAGTGTGTTCCCAGATTTGCTCAGGGTACACCTCTGATCCCATTTGTATACTTGCTGCCCCAGGAGTGGCTGTACTGGGTGCCTTAGGGGCTTTGTTTTGGGGGCAAGATACAGTTAGGTGTCCCTGCTTCTTACAGGTATTACACCAGGCCTTTAAGGGATCAAAGTTCTTCCCCCTATATGGTTGGGGAACATAGGGAGTAGTTTGGGTCCCACCCACCTGAACAGGTTTTTGGGGCCCTTTGGAAGACTCAGACTTTTTATCTTGGGGATTCTCACCACCTTTCCCCTGGGGAGGTTTTTTGACCACCTTCTTTTGGTCACCCCCAGTGGTTGTCTTGGTCACCCTAGTCTTGACCCAGTGGTCTGCCTTCTTTCCCAATTCTTGGGGAGAAATTAGACCTAGGTCTACCAAATGCTGATGCAACTTTTCATTTGTGCAGTTACTCAAAATATGTTCCTTCATGAATAAATTGTACAATCCAGTAAAATCCTGCACACCATGGCCAGCTAACCAACCATCCAGTGTCTTCACTGAGAAATCTACAAAATCAATCCAGGACTGGGTCTGGGTTTTGTGAGCCCCCCTGAATCTAATTCTATACTCCTCAGTGGTGAATCCAAATCCCTCAATCAGAGCTTTCTTCATGAGGTCATAGGATCCTGCTTCTGGCCCAGAGAGAGTCAGAAGCCTGTCCCTGCAGTTACCAGAGAACAGTTCCCACAGGAGTGCCCCCCAGAGAGGTTTCTTTACTTTCCTGATATCACAAGCCCTCTCAAAGGCTGTGAACCATTTGGTGATATCATCACCTTCCTCAAATTTAGGGACAATCCCTTTGGGGATTTTAAGGTCAGAAGTTTCCTCCCTATCCTTGTTTTTATTATTGCTGCCACCATTGATGGGTGCTAAACCCATCTCTCTCCTTTCCTTTTCTAGAGCCAGGAGCCTGGACTCTAGATCTATTCTTTTGGCCAGCCTCACAAGGCTGTCCTCTTCACTGGGGGGTCCCCCAGTGTTGTCTCTGGGACCAGAGCCACCTGTGTGGTCTCTAGGTGCCCAGATGCTATGTCTTGAGTTGGAGGGTATGGGTGCCATCTCCTCCCTAGGGAATAGTATGGGGAGGTTGCTATCCTCCTCCCCTGATTCCCTTTCCCCATCTGACTGGCTATCACCATGTTCAGATGGGTGGTCTTTAGCATACTCAGCCAGGAGCTCCTGGAGCCCTTGTTTGGTTGGATGCTGAACCATTTGTAAATTTTTGAGTTTACATAAGGACCTCAATTCCTTGAAAGACAAGTGTAAGTAAGGTGTGAGGTCGAGCTCCTCCACCAGGTCCATGTTATTATTATCACTAATAGCTGGGTTTGTTTGAGACATTCTAACCTGACAGTTCTAACCCTCTACCCTGACTATAGTGACTTTTATTTTTCTAAAATTCTAATGGGACTTAAGCAAGGCCCTAGCAAGACTTTTAGTAATTTTGGAAAAACCAATCGGAATTCTAAAGGCAATTTTTAAGAGTTCTGTCGTGTGATCAGATGGTAACCAAGTAGTCCAACAAATGCAAGTTTGTATCCCACCGCTGATCCACCAATGTGAGAAAGTGGCTCTGTATATACTGTTCCCTAATAGGTACAGGGTGTACAGAGTCCACAGTCCCCCAGAGGCTGATAGAGGTCAAAGTTAGGTATGACCTTACTCTCAAAAAGTGGTAGCTTGGTCGAGCAGTAAGGCAGTACCAGAGGACAGTGTAAAGCATTTATTGTACACACTCAGTCAGCAAATGGTTTCACACACTCAATAACTGAACTCTAGACCAATGATTTGTGTATATATAAAATATATGCTTGTTTTATTTTTAGAACCACAAAGGGGGTAAAAATATACTTTCTCAGAATGAGAGGTTGAATATAAATACTTTTGTTTCAAGCAATAAATTTGTGTAAACAGTCACAGTTGGTTGCAATAAACAATCCTATTTCCTAAACATACAATGCATTGAGCTCAATGGTAAATTCAGGTTATTTGTAATAAATTACTTTTTAGATTACTTTTGGAATTCCAGGTCTGGATCCTAGAACCAGCCTGGGGTCAGTATTCAGAATCAAGTGATGAAAGTCGACTTAATAACTGTAATGATTTTTAAATAATATTTAGCTATTTCAAAAGTTAGCACTTAGAAAATATTTCACAGAAAACATTCAATGGATCTCTATGGCAAGAAATTCAAATTGCAGGTAGAGTACTTTATCGTTACTTTAGTAATCCAGGACTGGGTGCCTAGACCCAGGACTGGGGTCCTTATCAAAAGCAGGTAAGTAATTTCGTTTGCAGAAATGGTACGATTTTAAAAGAATATTTCAAATTTGCAAAAGTAGACACTTAGAAGAAATTTCACAGAAAAGCAGACAATGGTTTCCTATGGGAGAAAAATGAGTTAGAAGTAAGTATAGTTGTGAACACTTTTCAGAGTCAGGGCTGGGCACCAAGATCCAGCACTGGGAGCTCACCTAGGAGCAGGTGAGTAAATTCGTTTTTGTCACTTGGCTGATTTTTGGTGAATTTTTGCAGTTTTGAAAAGTTCACACTTAGAAGATTTTTGAAGAAAAAGCCAGTCAATGTTACCCTATGAGGAAAATGAAGTTAGCGGTTTAAGGGTAAGTACTCGACTGGTAGTGTTGAAATTCCGGGCATGGACTCAGGGGTCCCCCAGTGTCAGGTAGGTACAGTTGGTTCACCCTCAGCGGTTTCAGGACGGCCGGGTGCAGAGAGAGTTGGGCCCAATGTTATCCTATGAGGGATAGGGGGGCCTTGGTTGGTGGCTGCTGTCTGGCAAGCCACGCGGCTGTGGGAGCTGGGCTCCTGGTCACTTACTCAGGGCAAGTGGGGAAGTAGGTTAGTGTAGAGAGGGCACTGCCAGGGCCACTCGGGCGGCTGGGTGCAGGGTGCTTTTGAGCCTTAGGGCGCTCAATGGAAATCAATGGGAATGTTCCGGTTTGGAAAGAGGCTGCAGGCTCGGGGACGAGGATGTTTCAGGTGCCACCACCACTTCAAGAGGTAAGTTGGGTAGTTGTAGGTTAGGTGGGTACCCCGGGATTGGGCACAGGGGGTCGCAGGGCGCCGGGTGCAGGGGTGCCTTTTGACGTCGGGAATCTTACCCTCTGGTTGATCGCGGCTGGGGTGGCACTTGGTTCTGAGGCTGCAGGCTTCTTCCGGGATGTCGAGGGGGGTCCTTGGGTGCCGGACTCTGGGTCACAGTCGCCGTGGGGTCGTCCTCTGGGTCTTTGTCCACTCCGGCACTGGCCAGGCTTGGCTGGTGCAGAGTGTGTTGGGTCCGCGGTCCCGGGCTGGTGCCAGGGATAGCAAGTAGGTTTCTTGAGTAGAGCCTCTACTCGTGGGAGTCCCAGGGGCTTAGAGCTAAAAGGTAGCCAGGTCCTCCGGGGTTGGTGAGGTTGCTGGCCACGTGGGATGCCGCGCTGGTGCAGGTTCGAGAGTCGACAGGCCGGTAGGGCTGGGGCCAAAGCAGTTGGTGTCTTCTTCTCTTTTTAGCAGCTGCAGGGCAGGTCTTTGTTCTTCTTGCTCTTCTTGTCGTTTTTCTATCTGGAATCTGAGGAAGGAAGGTTCAGGGGGCCCCTAAATACTAGATTTAGGGGTGTTACAGGTAGGTGAAGGCCAGGGACCAATGGGTCCTTGTCCTGGGGTGGGTACACCCCCTATCCTGCCTCTCTCCTGTGGGAGGGGGGCAGTAGCCTAATCCTGATAGGGTAGGGCCTCCCATCTTCAAGATGGCGAGACCCCAGAGATGTGCTTCACCTCGCCTCCCCCACCTGAGGGGTGGGGTGGGCAGGCTGGCACATCCCCTGTCCTTGTATGGGGTTTCCGGCCAAGCTTCCCGCCAGAGTGGGGGGTTGCAGTGGCCTGGGGAAACTCCAACTGGCGGCATGCCTTTGAAGCTTCCCTTTGCTCATCCTGGGGGAGGAGATTTCTCACCTCACCCAGGATGTGCATTGTTGCAGGCCCGGGAGAGCAGGGGCTCTCCCACCCTGGGGTCCAGCAACGTGTCTGCTGTGTGGCAGCCTGGGCAGCCTCAGAGCAGACGTGGATTGCAAGTTAGCTGTAAGGGGGCATCTTCTAAGATGCCCTCTGGGGTGCTTAGTACATTAAATCCTACACTGGCATCAGTGTGGGTTCAATGTGCTGAGAAGTTTGATACCAAACTTCCCAGGCTTCAGTGTTGCCAATATGGTGCTGTGGAGATCGTGTTTGACAAGCTCTCAGCACCATGTATTCTTAAATGACAGCACTGCACTTACAGTGCCCAGGAATGGACCCGGGTACTGTAGGGGCACAGGGCTCCTGCTCCTGTGCCCACACCATAGGCGTAATGCACCCAGCTAGAGGGGTGGCTGACATATGCCTTGGCAGTGTAGGTGATGGGCATGGTACACAGTGATGTGTGCCATGTCGACTCTTTGTTTTGTCCTGCACCCAGACACTCAGCCTGCAAGGGCAGTGTGTGTGTGTAAGGGTACAGGGTCTCTGAGGGTGGCACAATGAGTGCTGCAGCCCTTAGAGGCCTTCCCTGGTCACAAGGCCCTGGGTACCTAGGGTACCATTTACTAGGGGCTGACATGTGGCTAGGGTTTGCCAATTTGGAGTTTGTGTGGTTTAAGGAAGGAACATAGGCCCTGGGCACCTGATTGGCAGGAACCCAGGGTACACTCAATCGAAGTACATTCAGCAATTTAGCAAAAAGTGGGGGCATACCATGCAAGAAAGATGGCACTTTCTCACACAACCCCCCCCCAAACGAAAGGTGATGAGACTAACCTTGTCCTATGGAGTCTTCATTGTCTAAGTGGAAGAACCTAGAAAGTCCATCTGCATTGGCATGGGCAGTCCCTGGTCTGTGTTCCACTTCAAAGTCCATTCCCTGTAGGGAGATGGACCACCTCAGTAGTTTTGGATTTTCCCCTTTCATCTGCATTAGCCATCTGAGAGGTCTGTGGTCAGTTTGAACTAGGAAGTGAGTGCCAAACAAGTATGGCCTCAGCTTCTTCAGGGACCAAACCACAGCAAAGGCCTCCCTCTCAATGGCACTCCAACGCTGCTCTCTAGGGAGTAGTCTTCTGCTTATAAAAGCAACAGGTTGGTCTTGGCCTTCATCATTGGTCTGGGATAGGACCGCTCCTATCCCTAGCTCAGAGGCATCAGTCTGCACTATGAACTGCTTGGCATAATCTGGAGCTTTTAGAATTGGTGCTGAGCACATTGCTTCTTTTAGGGTGTCAAAATCCTTTTGACAACTAACTGTCCAGTTAACTTTCTTGGGCATTTTCTTGGAGGTGAGTTCTGTGAGGGGGGTCACAATGGACCCATACCCCTTCACAAACCTCCTGTAGTACCCAGTCAAGCCAAGGAATGCCCTGACTTGGGTCTGGGTTGTTGGAGCTATCCAGTCCATGATGGCCTGGATTTTGGGTTGTAAGGGCTGTACCTGGCCTCCACCTACAAGGTGGCCCAAGTACACCACAGTGCCCTGCCCTATCTGGCATTTGGATGCCTTGATAGTGAGACCTGCACTCTGCAGAGCCTCTAAAACCTTCCCAAGGTGGATCAGGTGATCCTGCCAGGTGGAGCTAAAGACAGCAATATCATCAAGATAAGCTGCACTAAAGGACTCCAACCCAGCCAGGACATGGTTCACCAACCTCTGGAAGGTGGCAGGGGCATTCTTTAACCCAAAGGGCATCACAGTAAACTGATAATGCCCATCAGGGGTGGAGAATACTGTCTTTTCTTTTGCTCCTGGGGCCATGCCAATCTGCCAGTACCCTGCAGTTAAGTCAAAGGTACTGAGAAATTTGGCAGCCCCCAATTTGTCTATCAGTTCATCTGCTCTTGGGATAGGGTGAGCATCTGTCTTGGTGACAGAGTTGAGCCCTCTATAGTCCACACAGAACCTCATCTCTCTCTTTTCACCCTGTTGATGAGGTTTGGGGACCAGAACCACTGGGCTAGCCCAGGGGCTCTCTGAAGGCTCAATGACCCCTAACTCCAGCATCTTGCTGACCTCAGCTTTGATGCTTTCCTTGACTTGATCTGACTGTCGATAGATTTTGTTCTTGACAGGTGCATTGTCCCCAGTGTCCACATCATGGGTACACCAGCTTGTCAGACCAGGGGTCATGGAAAAGAGGCTAGCATATTGTTGCAAGACTTGCTTGCAGTCAGTCTGCTGTTGGGCAGAGAGGGTGTCTGAGAAAATCACACCATCTACTGACCCATCTTTTGGGCTGTAGGATAGGAGGTCAGGGAGTGGCTCACTCTCTGCTTCCTGTTCTTCATCAGTCACCATCAGCATGGTGATGTAAGCCCTATCATTGTAGAGTTTAAGGCGGTTCACATGGATGACCCTTTTGGGTGTCCTGCTAGTGCCCAGGTCAACTAGATAGGTGACCTCACTCTTTCTCTCTAGGATAGGGTAAGGGCCACTCCATTTGTCTTGGAGAGCCCTTGGTGCCACTGGCTCCAAAACCCACACCTGTTGCCCTGGTTGAAATTCAACCAGTGCAGCTTTTTGGTCATACCAGTGCTTCTGGAGCTCCTGGCTGGCCTCAAGGTTCTTGGATGCCTTTTCCATATACTCAACCATTCTGGACCTTAGGCCAAGCACATAGTCCACTATGTCTTGTTTGGGTTCCTGAAGAGGCCTCTCCCAGCCCTCTTTTACAAGACATAGTGGTCCCCTTACAGGATGACCAAACAGAAGTTCAAAGGGTGAGAAACCTACTCCCTTCTGTGGCACTTCCCTGTAAGCGAAAAGCAAGCATGGTAACAGGACATCCCACCTCCTTTTGAGTTTCTCAGGGAGTCCCATGATCATACCTTTCAATGTCTTGTTGAACCTCTCAACAAGGCCATTGGTTTGTGGGTGGTAGGGTGTAGTAAACTTGTACTGCACTCCACACTCTTTCCACATGTGTGTTAGGTAAGCAGACATGAAGTTGGAACCTCTGTCTGAAACCACCTCCTTAGGAAAACCCACCCTGGTGAAGACACCCAGGAGGGCCTTGGCTACTGCAGGAGCTGTAGTAGTCCTAAGTGGAATTGCTTCAGGGTACCTAGTAGCATGATCCACTACTACTAGAATGAATTTGTTCCCTGAGGCTGTGGGAGGTTCAAGTGGACCCACAATGTCCACACCTACCCTTTCAAAGGGGACCCCCACCACTGGTAGTGGAATGAGGGGGGCCTTTGGGTGGCCACCTGTCTTGCCACTGGCCTGACAGGTAACACAGGAGCTGACAAACTCCTTCACCTTTTGGTGCATCTGGGGCCAGTAAAAGTGACTCACTAACCTTTCCCAAGTTTTGGATTGCCCCAGATGGCCAGCTAGGGGGATGCCATGAGCCAAAGTTAGGAGGAACTCCCTGTACTTCTGTGGCACTACCACCCTCCTGGTGGCTCCAGGAGTGGGGTCTCTTGCCTCAGCATACAGTAATCCCTCTTCCCAATAAGCTCTGTGGGTACCACTGACATCTCCCCTGGCTTCTGAAGCAGCTTGTTGTCTCAGGCTTTCAAGAGTGGGACAGTCTCGCTGGCCCTGGCACAGCTCTTCCCTAGAGGGTCCCCCTGGGCCCAAGAGTTCAACCTGGTAAGGGTCAAGCTCCATGGACTCAGTTCCCTCAGGGGATCTACATTCTCTCCAGGGGGAGAGGGGTTCTGAGTGTTTGGCTGTACAGAAGCTGGTCCCCCAGTCTCCTTGCCCTTCCTCTTGGTTGGTTGGGCCATTATTCCAGGCTCCAAACCTACTTTTTCACCCTTCCTCTTGCTCTGTGCTCTGGTTTGCACACACACCAATTCAGGGATGCCCAGCATGGCTGCATGGGCTTTTAACTCAACTTCAGCCCAGGCTGAGGTTTCCAGATCATTTCCAAGCAGGCATGCAGCTGGCAACTTTGGAGAGACCACTACCTGTTTCAGGCCAGTAACCCCCCCCCAGCCTAATGTTACCATGGCCATGGGATGACTAGTGGTGACACTGTCAGCGTTGGTGACTGGGTAAGACTTCCCAATCAAGTATTGCTCAGGGGAAACCAGTGTGTCTTTCACCATAGTGACACTGGCACCTGTATCCCTCAGAGCTTCTACCCTAGTTCCATTTACCCAGGGGTACTGTAAGTATTTCTTTAAGTTGGGGGGCCACACAGCCACAGTGGCAAACTCCACTTCTCCCAAGGAGACTAAACTTGCTTCAGTGTGTTCCCAGATTTGCTCAGGGTACACCTCTGATCCCATTTGTATACTTGCTGCCCCAGGAGTGGCTGTACTGGGTGCCTTAGGGGCTTTGTTTTGGGGGCAAGATACAGTTAGGTGTCCCTGCTTCTTACAGGTATTACACCAGGCCTTTAAGGGATCAAAGTTCTTCCCCCTATATGGTTGGGGAACATAGGGAGTAGTTTGGGTCCCACCCACCTGAACAGGTTTTTGGGGCCCTTTGGAAGACTCAGACTTTTTATCTTGGGGATTCTCACCACCTTTCCCCTGGGGAGGTTTTTTGACCACCTTCTTTTGGTCACCCCCAGTGGTTGTCTTGGTCACCCTAGTCTTGACCCAGTGGTCTGCCTTCTTTCCCAATTCTTGGGGAGAAATTAGACCTAGGTCTACCAAATGCTGATGCAACTTTTCATTTGTGCAGTTACTCAAAATATGTTCCTTCATGAATAAATTGTACAATCCAGTAAAATCCTGCACACCATGGCCAGCTAACCAACCATCCAGTGTCTTCACTGAGAAATCTACAAAATCAATCCAGGACTGGGTCTGGGTTTTGTGAGCCCCCCTGAATCTAATTCTATACTCCTCAGTGGTGAATCCAAATCCCTCAATCAGAGCTTTCTTCATGAGGTCATAGGATCCTGCTTCTGGCCCAGAGAGAGTCAGAAGCCTGTCCCTGCAGTTACCAGAGAACAGTTCCCACAGGAGTGCCCCCCAGAGAGGTTTCTTTACTTTCCTGATATCACAAGCCCTCTCAAAGGCTGTGAACCATTTGGTGATATCATCACCTTCCTCAAATTTAGGGACAATCCCTTTGGGGATTTTAAGGTCAGAAGTTTCCTCCCTATCCTTGTTTTTATTATTGCTGCCACCATTGATGGGTGCTAAACCCATCTCTCTCCTTTCCTTTTCTAGAGCCAGGAGCCTGGACTCTAGATCTATTCTTTTGGCCAGCCTCACAAGGCTGTCCTCTTCACTGGGGGGTCCCCCAGTGTTGTCTCTGGGACCAGAGCCACCTGTGTGGTCTCTAGGTGCCCAGATGCTATGTCTTGAGTTGGAGGGTATGGGTGCCATCTCCTCCCTAGGGAATAGTATGGGGAGGTTGCTATCCTCCTCCCCTGATTCCCTTTCCCCATCTGACTGGCTATCACCATGTTCAGATGGGTGGTCTTTAGCATACTCAGCCAGGAGCTCCTGGAGCCCTTGTTTGGTTGGATGCTGAACCATTTGTAAATTTTTGAGTTTACATAAGGACCTCAATTCCTTGAAAGACAAGTGTAAGTAAGGTGTGAGGTCGAGCTCCTCCACCAGGTCCATGTTATTATTATCACTAATAGCTGGGTTTGTTTGAGACATTCTAACCTGACAGTTCTAACCCTCTACCCTGACTATAGTGACTTTTATTTTTCTAAAATTCTAATGGGACTTAAGCAAGGCCCTAGCAAGACTTTTAGTAATTTTGGAAAAACCAATCGGAATTCTAAAGGCAATTTTTAAGAGTTCTGTCGTGTGATCAGATGGTAACCAAGTAGTCCAACAAATGCAAGTTTGTATCCCACCGCTGATCCACCAATGTGAGAAAGTGGCTCTGTATATACTGTTCCCTAATAGGTACAGGGTGTACAGAGTCCACAGTCCCCCAGAGGCTGATAGAGGTCAAAGTTAGGTATGACCTTACTCTCAAAAAGTGGTAGCTTGGTCGAGCAGTAAGGCAGTACCAGAGGACAGTGTAAAGCATTTATTGTACACACTCAGTCAGCAAATGGTTTCACACACTCAATAACTGAACTCTAGACCAATGATTTGTGTATATATAAAATATATGCTTGTTTTATTTTTAGAACCACAAAGGGGGTAAAAATATACTTTCTCAGAATGAGAGGTTGAATATAAATACTTTTGTTTCAAGCAATACATTTGTGTAAACAGTCACAGTTGGTTGCAATAAACAATCCTATTTCCTAAACATACAATGCATTGAGCTCAATGGTAAATTCAGGTTATTTGTAATAAATTACTTTTTAGATTACTTTTGGAATTCCAGGTCTGGATCCTAGAACCAGCCTGGGGTCAGTATTCAGAATCAAGTGATGAAAGTCGACTTAATAACTGTAATGATTTTTAAATAATATTTAGCTATTTCAAAAGTTAGCACTTAGAAAATATTTCACAGAAAACATTCAATGGATCTCTATGGCAAGAAATTCAAATTGCAGGTAGAGTACTTTATCGTTACTTTAGTAATCCAGGACTGGGTGCCTAGACCCAGGACTGGGGTCCTTATCAAAAGCAGGTAAGTAATTTCGTTTGCAGAAATGGTACGATTTTAAAAGAATATTTCAAATTTGCAAAAGTAGACACTTAGAAGAAATTTCACAGAAAAGCAGACAATGGTTTCCTATGGGAGAAAAATGAGTTAGAAGTAAGTATAGTTGTGAACACTTTTCAGAGTCAGGGCTGGGCACCAAGATCCAGCACTGGGAGCTCACCTAGGAGCAGGTGAGTAAATTCGTTTTTGTCACTTGGCTGATTTTTGGTGAATTTTTGCAGTTTTGAAAAGTTCACACTTAGAAGATTTTTGAAGAAAAAGCCAGTCAATGTTACCCTATGAGGAAAATGAAGTTAGCGGTTTAAGGGTAAGTACTCGACTGGTAGTGTTGAAATTCCGGGCATGGACTCAGGGGTCCCCCAGTGTCAGGTAGGTACAGTTGGTTCACCCTCAGCGGTTTCAGGACGGCCGGGTGCAGAGAGAGTTGGGCCCAATGTTATCCTATGAGGGATAGGGGGGCCTTGGTTGGTGGCTGCTGTCTGGCAAGCCACGCGGCTGTGGGAGCTGGGCTCCTGGTCACTTACTCAGGGCAAGTGGGGAAGTAGGTTAGTGTAGAGAGGGCACTGCCAGGGCCACTCGGGCGGCTGGGTGCAGGGTGCTTTTGAGCCTTAGGGCGCTCAATGGAAATCAATGGGAATGTTCCGGTTTGGAAAGAGGCTGCAGGCTCGGGGACGAGGATGTTTCAGGTGCCACCACCACTTCGAGAGGTAAGTTGGGTAGTTGTAGGTTAGGTGGGTACCCCGGGATTGGGCACAGGGGGTCGCAGGGCGCCGGGTGCAGGGGTGCCTTTTGACGTCGGGAATCTTACCCTCTGGTTGATCGCGGCTGGGGTGGCACTTGGTTCTGAGGCTGCAGGCTTCTTCCGGGATGTCGAGGGGGGTCCTTGGGTGCCGGACTCTGGGTCACAGTCGCCGTGGGGTCGTCCTCTGGGTCTTTGTCCACTCCGGCACTGGCCAGGCTTGGCTGGTGCAGAGTGTGTTGGGTCCGCGGTCCCGGGCTGGTGCCAGGGATAGCAAGTAGGTTTCTTGAGTAGAGCCTCTACTCGTGGGAGTCCCAGGGGCTTAGAGCTAAAAGGTAGCCAGGTCCTCCGGGGTTGGTGAGGTTGCTGGCCACGTGGGATGCCGCGCTGGTGCAGGTTCGAGAGTCGACAGGCCGGTAGGGCTGGGGCCAAAGCAGTTGGTGTCTTCTTCTCTTTTTAGCAGCTGCAGGGCAGGTCTTTGTTCTTCTTGCTCTTCTTGTCGTTTTTCTATCTGGAATCTGAGGAAGGAAGGTTCAGGGGGCCCCTAAATACTAGATTTAGGGGTGTTACAGGTAGGTGAAGGCCAGGGACCAATGGGTCCTTGTCCTGGGGTGGGTACACCCCCTATCCTGCCTCTCTCCTGTGGGAGGGGGGCAGTAGCCTAATCCTGATAGGGTAGGGCCTCCCATCTTCAAGATGGCGAGAGCCCGGAGATGTGCTTCACCTCGCCTCCCCCACCTGAGGGGTGGGGTGGGCAGGCTGGCACATCCCCTGTCCTTGTATGGGGTTTCCGGCCAAGCTTCCCGCCAGAGTGGGGGGTTGCAGTGGCCTGGGGAAACTCCAACTGGCGGCATGCCTTTGAAGCTTCCCTTTGCTCATCCTGGGGGAGGAGATTTCTCACCTCACCCAGGATGTGCATTGTTGCAGGCCCGGGAGAGCAGGGGCTCTCCCACCCAGGGGTCCAGCAACGTGTCTGCTGTGTGGCAGCCTGGGCAGCCTCAGAGCAGACGTGGATTGCAAGTTAGCTGTAAGGGGGCATCTTCTAAGATGCCCTCTGGGGTGCTTAGTACATTAAATCCTACACTGGCATCAGTGTGGGTTCAATGTGCTGAGAAGTTTGATACCAAACTTCCCAGGCTTCAGTGTTGCCAATATGGTGCTGTGGAGATCGTGTTTGACAAGCTCTCAGCACCATGTATTCTTAAATGACAGCACTGCACTTACAGTGCCCAGGAATGGACCCGGGTACTGTAGGGGCACAGGGCTCCTGCTCCTGTGCCCACACCATAGGCGTAATGCACCCAGCTAGAGGGGTGGCTGACATATGCCTTGGCAGTGTAGGTGATGGGCATGGTACACAGTGATGTGTGCCATGTCGACTCTTTGTTTTGTCCTGCACCCAGACACTCAGCCTGCAAGGGCAGTGTGTGTGTGTAAGGGTACAGGGTCTCTGAGGGTGGCACAATGAGTGCTGCAGCCCTTAGAGGCCTTCCCTGGTCACAAGGCCCTGGGTACCTAGGGTACCATTTACTAGGGGCTGACATGTGGCTAGGGTTTGCCAATTTGGAGTTTGTGTGGTTTAAGGAAGGAACATAGGCCCTGGGCACCTGATTGGCAGGAACCCAGGGTACACTCAATCGAAGTACATTCAGCAATTTAGCAAAAAGTGGGGGCATACCATGCAAGAAAGATGGCACTTTCTCACACAACCCCCCCCCCCAAACGAAAGGTGATGAGACTAACCTTGTCCTATGGAGTCTTCATTGTCTAAGTGGAAGAACCTGGAAAGTCCATCTGCATTGGCATGGGCAGTCCCTGGTCTGTGTTCCACTTCAAAGTCCATTCCCTGTAGGGAGATGGACCACCTCAGTAGTTTTGGATTTTCCCCTTTCATCTGCATTAGCCATCTGAGAGGTCTGTGGTCAGTTTGAACTAGGAAGTGAGTGCCAAACAAGTATGGCCTCAGCTTCTTCAGGGACCAAACCACAGCAAAGGCCTCCCTCTCAATGGCACTCCAACGCTGCTCTCTAGGGAGTAGTCTTCTGCTTATAAAAGCAACAGGTTGGTCTTGGCCTTCATCATTGGTCTGGGATAGGACCGCTCCTATCCCTAGCTCAGAGGCATCAGTCTGCACTATGAACTGCTTGGCATAATCTGGAGCTTTTAGAATTGGTGCTGAGCACATTGCTTCTTTTAGGGTGTCAAAATCCTTTTGACAACTAACTGTCCAGTTAACTTTCTTGGGCATTTTCTTGGAGGTGAGTTCTGTGAGGGGGGTCACAATGGACCCATACCCCTTCACAAACCTCCTGTAGTACCCAGTCAAGCCAAGGAATGCCCTGACTTGGGTCTGGGTTGTTGGAGCTATCCAGTCCATGATGGCCTGGATTTTGGGTTGTAAGGGCTGTACCTGGCCTCCACCTACAAGGTGGCCCAAGTACACCACAGTGCCCTGCCCTATCTGGCATTTGGATGCCTTGATAGTGAGACCTGCACTCTGCAGAGCCTCTAAAACCTTCCCAAGGTGGATCAGGTGATCCTGCCAGGTGGAGCTAAAGACAGCAATATCATCAAGATAAGCTGCACTAAAGGACTCCAACCCAGCCAGGACATGGTTCACCAACCTCTGGAAGGTGGCAGGGGCATTCTTTAACCCAAAGGGCATCACAGTAAACTGATAATGCCCATCAGGGGTGGAGAATACTGTCTTTTCTTTTGCTCCTGGGGCCATGCCAATCTGCCAGTACCCTGCAGTTAAGTCAAAGGTACTGAGAAATTTGGCAGCCCCCAATTTGTCTATCAGTTCATCTGCTCTTGGGATAGGGTGAGCATCTGTCTTGGTGACAGAGTTGAGCCCTCTATAGTCCACACAGAACCTCATCTCTCTCTTTTCACCCTGTTGATGAGGTTTGGGGACCAGAACCACTGGGCTAGCCCAGGGGCTCTCTGAAGGCTCAATGACCCCTAACTCCAGCATCTTGCTGACCTCAGCTTTGATGCTTTCCTTGACTTGATCTGACTGTCGATAGATTTTGTTCTTGACAGTTGCATTGTCCCCAGTGTCCACATCATGGGTACACCAGCTTGTCAGACCAGGGGTCATGGAAAAGAGGCTAGCATATTGTTGCAAGACTTGCTTGCAGTCAGTCTGCTGTTGGGCAGAGAGGGTGTCTGAGAAAATCACACCATCTACTGACCCATCTTTTGGGCTGTAGGATAGGAGGTCAGGGAGTGGCTCACTCTCTGCTTCCTGTTCTTCATCAGTCACCATCAGCATGGTGATGTAAGCCCTATCATTGTAGAGTTTAAGGCGGTTCACATGGATGACCCTTTTGGGTGTCCTGCTAGTGCCCAGGTCAACTAGATAGGTGACCTCACTCTTTCTCTCTAGGATAGGGTAAGGGCCACTCCATTTGTCTTGGAGAGCCCTTGGTGCCACTGGCTCCAAAACCCACACCTGTTGCCCTGGTTGAAATTCAACCAGTGCAGCTTTTTGGTCATACCAGTGCTTCTGGAGCTCCTGGCTGGCCTCAAGGTTCTTGGATGCCTTTTCCATATACTCAGCCATTCTGGACCTTAGGCCAAGCACATAGTCCACTATGTCTTGTTTGGGTTCCTGAAGAGGCCTCTCCCAGCCCTCTTTTACAAGACATAGTGGTCCCCTTACAGGATGACCAAACAGAAGTTCAAAGGGTGAGAAACCTACTCCCTTCTGTGGCACTTCCCTGTAAGCGAAAAGCAAGCATGGTAACAGGACATCCCACCTCCTTTTGAGTTTCTCAGGGAGTCCCATGATCATACCTTTCAATGTCTTGTTGAACCTCTCAACAAGGCCATTGGTTTGTGGGTGGTAGGGTGTAGTAAACTTGTACTGCACTCCACACTCTTTCCACATGTGTGTTAGGTAAGCAGACATGAAGTTGGAACCTCTGTCTGAAACCACCTCCTTAGTAAAACCCACCCTGGTGAAGACACCCAGGAGGGCCTTGGCTACTGCAGGAGCTGTAGTAGTCCTAAGTGGAATTGCTTCAGGGTACCTAGTAGCATGATCCACTACTACTAGAATGAATTTGTTCCCTGAGGCTGTGGGAGGTTCAAGTGGACCCACAATGTCCACACCTACCCTTTCAAAGGGGACCCCCACCACTGGTAGTGGAATGAGGGGGGCCTTTGGGTGGCCACCTGTCTTGCCACTGGCCTGACAGGTAACACAGGAGCTGACAAACTCCTTCACCTTTTGGTGCATCTGGGGCCAGTAAAAGTGACTCACTAACCTTTCCCAAGTTTTGGATTGCCCCAGATGGCCAGCTAGGGGGATGTCATGAGCCAAAGTTAGGAGGAACTCCCTGTACTTCTGTGGCACTACCACCCTCCTGGTGGCTCCAGGAGTGGGGTCTCTTGCCTCAGCATACAGTAATCCCTCTTCCCAATAAGCTCTGTGGGTACCACTGACATCTCCCCTGGCTTCTGAAGCAGCTTGTTGTCTCAGGCTTTCAAGAGTGGGACAGTCTCGCTGGCCCTGGCACAGCTCTTCCCTAGAGGGTCCCCCTGGGCCCAAGAGTTCAACCTGGTAAGGGTCAAGCTCCATGGACTCAGTTCCCTCAGGGGTATCTACATCCTCTCCAGGGGGAGAGGGGTTCTGAGTGTTTGGCTGTACAGAAGCTGGTCCCCCAGTCTCCTTGCCCTTCCTCTTGGTTGGTTGGGCCATTATTCCAGGCTCCAAACCTACTTTTTCACCCTTCCTCTTGCTCTGTGCTCTGGTTTGCACACACACCAATTCAGGGATGCCCAGCATGGCTGCATGGGCTTTTAACTCAACTTCAGCCCAGGCTGAGGTTTCCAGATCATTTCCAAGCAGGCATGCAGCTGGCAACTTTGGAGAGACCACTACCTGTTTCAGGCCAGTAACCCCCCCCCAGCCTAATGTTACCATGGCCATGGGATGACTAGTGGTGACACTGTCAGCGTTGGTGACTGGGTAAGACTTCCCAATCAAGTATTGCTCAGGGGAAACCAGTGTGTCTTTCACCATAGTGACACTGGCACCTGTATCCCTCAGAGCTTCTACCCTAGTTCCATTTACCCAGGGGTACTGTAAGTATTTCTTTAAGTTGGGGGGCCACACAGCCACAGTGGCAAACTCCACTTCTCCCAAGGAGACTAAACTTGCTTCAGTGTGTTCCCAGATTTGCTCAGGGTACACCTCTGATCCCATTTGTATACTTGCTGCCCCAGGAGTGGCTGTACTGGGTGCCTTAGGGGCTTTGTTTTGGGGGCAAGATACAGTTAGGTGTCCCTGCTTCTTACAGGTATTACACCAGGCCTTTAAGGGATCAAAGTTCTTCCCCCTATATGGTTGGGGAACATAGGGAGTAGTTTGGGTCCCACCCACCTGAACAGGTTTTTGGGGCCCTTTGGAAGACTCAGACTTTTTATCTTGGGGATTCTCACCACCTTTCCCCTGGGGAGGTTTTGTGACCACCTTCTTTTGGTCACCCCCAGTGGTTGTCTTGGTCACCCTAGTCTTGACCCAGTGGTCTGCCTTCTTTCCCAATTCTTGGGGAGAAATTAGACCTAGGTCTACCAAATGCTGATGCAACTTTTCATTTGTGCAGTTACTCAAAATATGTTCCTTCATGAATAAATTGTACAATCCAGTAAAATCCTGCACACCATGGCCAGCTAACCAACCATCCAGTGTCTTCACTGAGAAATCTACAAAATCAATCCAGGACTGGGTCTGGGTTTTGTGAGCCCCCCTGAATCTAATTCTATACTCCTCAGTGGTGAATCCAAATCCCTCAATCAGAGCTTTCTTCATGAGGTCATAGGATCCTGCTTCTGGCCCAGAGAGAGTCAGAAGCCTGTCCCTGCAGTTACCAGAGAACAGTTCCCACAGGAGTGCCCCCCAGAGAGGTTTCTTTACTTTCCTGATATCACAAGCCCTCTCAAAGGCTGTGAACCATTTGGTGATATCATCACCTTCCTCAAATTTAGGGACAATCCCTTTGGGGATTTTAAGGTCAGAAGTTTCCTCCCTATCCTTGTTTTTAATATTGCTGCCACCATTGATGGGTGCTAAACCCATCTCTCTCCTTTCCTTTTCTAGAGCCAGGAGCCTGGACTCTAGATCTATTCTTTTGGCCAGCCTCACAAGGCTGTCCTCTTCACTGGGGGGTCCCCCAGTGTTGTCTCTGGGACCAGAGCCACCTGTGTGGTCTCTAGGTGCCCAGATGCTATGTCTTGAGTTGGAGGGTATGGGTGCCATCTCCTCCCTAGGGAATAGTATGGGGAGGTTGCTATCCTCCTCCCCTGATTCCCTTTCCCCATCTGACTGGCTATCACCATGTTCAGATGGGTGGTCTTTAGCATACTCAGCCAGGAGCTCCTGGAGCCCTTGTTTGGTTGGATGCTGAACCATTTGTAAATTTTTGAGTTTACATAAGGACCTCAATTCCTTGAAAGACAAGTGTAAGTAAGATGTGAGGTCGAGCTCCTCCACCAGGTCCATGTTATTATTATCACTAATAGCTGGGTTTGTTTGAGACATTCTAACCTGACAGTTCTAACCCTCTACCCTGACTATAGTGACTTTTATTTTTCTAAAATTCTAATGGGACTTAAGCAAGGCCCTAGCAAGACTTTTAGTAATTTTGGAAAAACCAATCAGAATTCTAAAGGCAATTTTTAAGAGTTCTGTCGTGTGATCAGATGGTAACCAAGTAGTCCAACAAATGCAAGTTTGTATCCCACCGCTGATCCACCAATGTGAGAAAGTGGCTCTGTATATACTGTTCCTTAATAGGTACAGGGTGTACAGAGTCCACAGTCCCCCAGAGGCTGATAGAGGTCAAAGTTAGGTATGACCTTACTCTCAAAAAGTGGTAGCTTGGTCGAGCAGTAAGGCAGTACCAGAGGACAGTGTAAAGCATTTATTGTACACACTCAGTCAGCAAATGGTTTCACACACTCAATAACTGAACTCTAGACTAATGATTTGTGTATATATAAAATATATGCTTGTTTTATTTTTAGAACCACAAAGGGGGTAAAAATATACTTTCTCAGAATGAGAGGTTGAATATAAATACTTTTGTTTCAAGCAATAAATTTGTGTAAACAGTCACAGTTGGTTGCAATAAACAATCCTATTTCCTAAACATACAATGCATTGAGCTCAATGGTAAATTCAGGTTATTTGTAATAAATTACTTTTTAGATTACTTTTGGAATTCCAGGTCTGGATCCTAGAACCAGCCTGGGGTCAGTATTCAGAATCAAGTGATGAAAGTCGACTTAATAACTGTAATGATTTTTAAATAATATTTAGCTATTTCAAAAGTTAGCACTTAGAAAATATTTCACAGAAAACATTCAATGGATCTCTATGGCAAGAAATTCAAATTGCAGGTAGAGTACTTTATCGTTACTTTAGTAATCCAGGACTGGGTGCCTAGACCCAGGACTGGGGTCCTTATCAAAAGCAGGTAAGTAATTTCGTTTGCAGAAATGGTACGATTTTAAAAGAATATTTCAAATTTGCAAAAGTAGACACTTAGAAGAAATTTCACAGAAAAGCAGACAATGGTTTCCTATGGGAGAAAAATGAGTTAGAAGTAAGTATAGTTGTGAACACTTTTCAGAGTCAGGGCTGGGCACCAAGATCCAGCACTGGGAGCTCACCTAGGAGCAGGTGAGTAAATTCGTTTTTGTCACTTGGCTGATTTTTGGTGAATTTTTGCAGTTTTGAAAAGTTCACACTTAGAAGATTTTTGAAGAAAAAGCCAGTCAATGTTACCCTATGAGGAAAATGAAGTTAGCGGTTTAAGGGTAAGTACTCGACTGGTAGTGTTGAAATTCCGGGCATGGACTCAGGGGTCCCCCAGTGTCAGGTAGGTACAGTTGGTTCACCCTCAGCGGTTTCAGGACGGCCGGGTGCAGAGAGAGTTGGGCCCAATGTTATCCTATGAGGGATAGGGGGGCCTTGGTTGGTGGCTGCTGTCTGGCAAGCCACGCGGCTGTTGGAGCTGGGCTCCTGGTCACTTACTCAGGGCAAGTGGGGAAGTAGGTTAGTGTAGAGAGGGCACTGCCAGGGCCACTCGGGCGGCTGGGTGCAGGGTGCTTTTGAGCCTTAGGGCGCTCAATGGAAATCAATGGGAATGTTCCGGTTTGGAAAGAGGCTGCAGGCTCGGGGACGAGGATGTTTCAGGTGCCACCACCACTTCAAGAGGTAAGTTGGGTAGTTGTAGGTTAGGTGGGTACCCCGGGATTGGGCACAGGGGGTCGCAGGGCGCCGGGTGCAGGGGTGCCTTTTGACGTCGGGAATCTTACCCTCTGGTTGATCGCGGCTGGGGTGGCACTTGGTTCTGAGGCTGCAGGCTTCTTCCGGGATGTCGAGGGGGGTCCTTGGGTGCCGGACTCTGGGTCACAGTCGCCGTGGGGTCGTCCTCTGGGTCTTTGTCCACTCCGGCACTGGCCAGGCTTGGCTGGTGCAGAGTGTGTTGGGTCCGCGGTCCCGGGCTGGTGCCAGGGATAGCAAGTAGGTTTCTTGAGTAGAGCCTCTACTCGTGGGAGTCCCAGGGGCTTAGAGCTAAAAGGTAGCCAGGTCCTCCGGGGTTGGTGAGGTTGCTGGCCACGTGGGATGCCGCGCTGGTGCAGGTTCGAGAGTCGACAGGCCGGTAGGGCTGGGGCCAAAGCAGTTGGTGTCTTCTTCTCTTTTTAGCAGCTGCAGGGCAGGTCTTTGTTCTTCTTGCTCTTCTTGTCGTTTTTCTATCTGGAATCTGAGGAAGGAAGGTTCAGGGGGCCCCTAAATACTAGATTTAGGGGTGTTACAGGTAGGTGAAGGCCAGGGACCAATGGGTCCTTGTCCTGGGGTGGGTACACCCCCTATCCTGCCTCTCTCCTGTGGGAGGGGGGCAGTAGCCTAATCCTGATAGGGTAGGGCCTCCCATCTTCAAGATGGCGAGAGCCCGGAGATGTGCTTCACCTCGCCTCCCCCACCTGAGGGGTGGGGTGGGCAGGCTGGCACATCCCCTGTCCTTGTATGGGGTTTCCGGCCAAGCTTCCCGCCAGAGTGGGGGGTTGCAGTGGCCTGGGGAAACTCCAACTGGCGGCATGCCTTTGAAGCTTCCCTTTGCTCATCCTGGGGGAGGAGATTTCTCACCTCACCCAGGATGTGCATTGTTGCAGGCCCGGGAGAGCAGGGGCTCTCCCACCCAGGGGTCCAGCAACGTGTCTGCTGTGTGGCAGCCTGGGCAGCCTCAGAGCAGACGTGGATTGCAAGTTAGCTGTAAGGGGGCATCTTCTAAGATGCCCTCTGGGGTGCTTAGTACATTAAATCCTACACTGGCATCAGTGTGGGTTCAATGTGCTGAGAAGTTTGATACCAAACTTCCCAGGCTTCAGTGTTGCCAATATGGTGCTGTGGAGATCGTGTTTGACAAGCTCTCAGCACCATGTATTCTTAAATGACAGCACTGCACTTACAGTGCCCAGGAATGGACCCGGGTACTGTAGGGGCACAGGGCTCCTGCTCCTGTGCCCACACCATAGGCGTAATGCACCCAGCTAGAGGGGTGGCTGACATATGCCTTGGCAGTGTAGGTGATGGGCATGGTACACAGTGATGTGTGCCATGTCGACTCTTTGTTTTGTCCTGCACCCAGACACTCAGCCTGCAAGGGCAGTGTGTGTGTGTAAGGGTACAGGGTCTCTGAGGGTGGCACAATGAGTGCTGCAGCCCTTAGAGGCCTTCCCTGGTCACAAGGCCCTGGGTACCTAGGGTACCATTTACTAGGGGCTGACATGTGGCTAGGGTTTGCCAATTTGGAGTTTGTGTGGTTTAAGGAAGGAACATAGGCCCTGGGCACCTGATTGGCAGGAACCCAGGGTACACTCAATCGAAGTACATTCAGCAATTTAGCAAAAAGTGGGGGCATACCATGCAAGAAAGATGGCACTTTCTCACACAACCCCCCCCAAACGAAAGGTGATGAGACTAACCTTGTCCTATGGAGTCTTCATTGTCTAAGTGGAAGAACCTGGAAAGTCCATCTGCATTGGCATGGGCAGTCCCTGGTCTGTGTTCCACTTCAAAGTCCATTCCCTGTAGGGAGATGGACCACCTCAGTAGTTTTGGATTTTCCCCTTTCATCTGCATTAGCCATCTGAGAGGTCTGTGGTCAGTTTGAACTAGGAAGTGAGTGCCAAACAAGTATGGCCTCAGCTTCTTCAGGGACCAAACCACAGCAAAGGCCTCCCTCTCAATGGCACTCCAACGCTGCTCTCTAGGGAGTAGTCTTCTGCTTATAAAAGCAACAGGTTGGTCTTGGCCTTCATCATTGGTCTGGGATAGGACCGCTCCTATCCCTAGCTCAGAGGCATCAGTCTGCACTATGAACTGCTTGGCATAATCTGGAGCTTTTAGAATTGGTGCTGAGCACATTGCTTCTTTTAGGGTGTCAAAATCCTTTTGACAACTAACTGTCCAGTTAACTTTCTTGGGCATTTTCTTGGAGGTGAGTTCTGTGAGGGGGGTCACAATGGACCCATACCCCTTCACAAACCTCCTGTAGTACCCAGTCAAGCCAAGGAATGCCCTGACTTGGGTCTGGGTTGTTGGAGCTATCCAGTCCATGATGGCCTGGATTTTGGGTTGTAAGGGCTGTACCTGGCCTCCACCTACAAGGTGGCCCAAGTACACCACAGTGCCCTGCCCTATCTGGCATTTGGATGCCTTGATAGTGAGACCTGCACTCTGCAGAGCCTCTAAAACCTTCCCAAGGTGGATCAGGTGATCCTGCCAGGTGGAGCTAAAGACAGCAATATCATCAAGATAAGCTGCACTAAAGGACTCCAACCCAGCCAGGACATGGTTCACCAACCTCTGGAAGGTGGCAGGGGCATTCTTTAACCCAAAGGGCATCACAGTAAACTGATAATGCCCATCAGGGGTGGAGAATACTGTCTTTTCTTTTGCTCCTGGGGCCATGCCAATCTGCCAGTACCCTGCAGTTAAGTCAAAGGTACTGAGAAATTTGGCAGCCCCCAATTTGTCTATCAGTTCATCTGCTCTTGGGATAGGGTGAGCATCTGTCTTGGTGACAGAGTTGAGCCCTCTATAGTCCACACAGAACCTCATCTCTCTCTTTTCACCCTGTTGATGAGGTTTGGGGACCAGAACCACTGGGCTAGCCCAGGGGCTCTCTGAAGGCTCAATGACCCCTAACTCCAGCATCTTGCTGACCTCAGCTTTGATGCTTTCCTTGACTTGATCTGACTGTCGATAGATTTTGTTCTTGACAGTTGCATTGTCCCCAGTGTCCACATCATGGGTACACCAGCTTGTCAGACCAGGGGTCATGGAAAAGAGGCTAGCATATTGTTGCAAGACTTGCTTGCAGTCAGTCTGCTGTTGGGCAGAGAGGGTGTCTGAGAAAATCACACCATCTACTGACCCATCTTTTGGGCTGTAGGATAGGAGGTCAGGGAGTGGCTCACTCTCTGCTTCCTGTTCTTCATCAGTCACCATCAGCATGGTGATGTAAGCCCTATCATTGTAGAGTTTAAGGCGGTTCACATGGATGACCCTTTTGGGTGTCCTGCTAGTGCCCAGGTCAACTAGATAGGTGACCTCACTCTTTCTCTCTAGGATAGGGTAAGGGCCACTCCATTTGTCTTGGAGAGCCCTTGGTGCCACTGGCTCCAAAACCCACACCTGTTGCCCTGGTTGAAATTCAACCAGTGCAGCTTTTTGGTCATACCAGTGCTTCTGGAGCTCCTGGCTGGCCTCAAGGTTCTTGGATGCCTTTTCCATATACTCAGCCATTCTGGACCTTAGGCCAAGCACATAGTCCACTATGTCTTGTTTGGGTTCCTGAAGAGGCCTCTCCCAGCCCTCTTTTACAAGACATAGTGGTCCCCTTACAGGATGACCAAACAGAAGTTCAAAGGGTGAGAAACCTACTCCCTTCTGTGGCACTTCCCTGTAAGCGAAAAGCAAGCATGGTAACAGGACATCCCACCTCCTTTTGAGTTTCTCAGGGAGTCCCATGATCATACCTTTCAATGTCTTGTTGAACCTCTCAACAAGGCCATTGGTTTGTGGGTGGTAGGGTGTAGTAAACTTGTACTGCACTCCACACTCTTTCCACATGTGTGTTAGGTAAGCAGACATGAAGTTGGAACCTCTGTCTGAAACCACCTCCTTAGTAACACCCACCCTGGTGAAGACACCCAGGAGGGCCTTGGCTACTGCAGGAGCTGTAGTAGTCCTAAGTGGAATTGCTTCAGGGTACCTAGTAGCATGATCCACTACTACTAGAATGAATTTGTTCCCTGAGGCTGTGGGAGGTTCAAGTGGACCCACAATGTCCACACCTACCCTTTCAAAGGGGACCCCCACCACTGGTAGTGGAATGAGGGGGGCCTTTGGGTGGCCACCTGTCTTGCCACTGGCCTGACAGGTAACACAGGAGCTGACAAACTCCTTCACCTTTTGGTGCATCTGGGGCCAGTAAAAGTGACTCACTAACCTTTCCCAAGTTTTGGATTGCCCCAGATGGCCAGCTAGGGGGATGTCATGAGCCAAAGTTAGGAGGAACTCCCTGTACTTCTGTGGCACTACCACCCTCCTGGTGGCTCCAGGAGTGGGGTCTCTTGCCTCAGCATACAGTAATCCCTCTTCCCAATAAGCTCTGTGGGTACCACTGACATCTCCCCTGGCTTCTGAAGCAGCTTGTTGTCTCAGGCTTTCAAGAGTGGGACAGTCTCGCTGGCCCTGGCACAGCTCTTCCCTAGAGGGTCCCCCTGGGCCCAAGAGTTCAACCTGGTAAGGGTCAAGCTCCATGGACTCAGTTCCCTCAGGGGTATCTACATCCTCTCCAGGGGGAGAGGGGTTCTGAGTGTTTGGCTGTACAGAAGCTGGTCCCCCAGTCTCCTTGCCCTTCCTCTTGGTTGGTTGGGCCATTATTCCAGGCTCCAAACCTACTTTTTCACCCTTCCTCTTGCTCTGTGCTCTGGTTTGCACACACACCAATTCAGGGATGCCCAGCATGGCTGCATGGGCTTTTAACTCAACTTCAGCCCAGGCTGAGGTTTCCAGATCATTTCCAAGCAGGCATGCAGCTGGCAACTTTGGAGAGACCACTACCTGTTTCAGGCCAGTAACCCCCCCCAGCCTAATGTTACCATGGCCATGGGATGACTAGTGGTGACACTGTCAGCGTTGGTGACTGGGTAAGACTTCCCAATCAAGTATTGCTCAGGGGAAACCAGTGTGTCTTTCACCATAGTGACACTGGCACCTGTATCCCTCAGAGCTTCTACCCTAGTTCCATTTACCCAGGGGTACTGTAAGTATTTCTTTAAGTTGGGGGGCCACACAGCCACAGTGGCAAACTCCACTTCTCCCAAGGAGACTAAACTTGCTTCAGTGTGTTCCCAGATTTGCTCAGGGTACACCTCTGATCCCATTTGTATACTTGCTGCCCCAGGAGTGGCTGTACTGGGTGCCTTAGGGGCTTTGTTTTGGGGGCAAGATACAGTTAGGTGTCCCTGCTTCTTACAGGTATTACACCAGGCCTTTAAGGGATCAAAGCTCTTCCCCCTATATGGTTGGGGCACATAGGGAGTAGTTTGGGTCCCACCCACCTGAACAGGTTTTTGGGGCCCTTTGGAAGACTCAGACTTTTTATCTTGGGGATTCTCACCACCTTTCCCCTGGGGAGGTTTTGTGACCACCTTCTTTTGGTCACCCCCAGTGGTTGTCTTGGTCACCCTAGTCTTGACCCAGTGGTCTGCCTTCTTTCCCAATTCTTGGGGAGAAATTAGACCTAGGTCTACCAAATGCTGATGCAACTTTTCATTTGTGCAGTTACTCAAAATATGTTCCTTCATGAATAAATTGTACAATCCAGTAAAATCCTGCACACCATGGCCAGCTAACCAACCATCCAGTGTCTTCACTGAGAAATCTACAAAATCAATCCAGGACTGGGTCTGGGTTTTGTGAGCCCCCCTGAATCTAATTCTATACTCCTCAGTGGTGAATCCAAATCCCTCAATCAGAGCTTTCTTCATGAGGTCATAGGATCCTGCTTCTGGCCCAGAGAGAGTCAGAAGCCTGTCCCTGCAGTTACCAGAGAACAGTTCCCACAGGAGTGCCCCCCAGAGAGGTTTTTTTACTTTCCTGATATCACAAGCCCTCTCAAAGGCTGTGAACCATTTGGTGATATCATCACCTTCCTCAAATTTAGGGACAATCCCTTTGGGGATTTTAAGGTCAGAAGTTTCCTCCCTATCCTTGTTTTTATTATTGCTGCCACCATTGATGGGTGCTAAACCCATCTCTCTCCTTTCCTTTTCTAGAGCCAGGAGCCTGGACTCTAGATCTATTCTTTTGGCCAGCCTCACAAGGCTGTCCTCTTCACTGGGGGGTCCCCCAGTGTTGTCTCTGGGACCAGAGCCACCTGTGTGGTCTCTAGGTGCCCAGATGCTATGTCTTGAGTTGGAGGGTATGGGTGCCATCTCCTCCCTAGGGAATAGTATGGGGAGGTTGCTATCCTCCTCCCCTGATTCCCTTTCCCCATCTGACTGGCTATCACCATGTTCAGATGGGTGGTCTTTAGCATACTCAGCCAGGAGCTCCTGGAGCCCTTGTTTGGTTGGATGCTGAACCATTTGTAAATTTTTGAGTTTACATAAGGACCTCAATTCCTTGAAAGACAAGTGTAAGTAAGGTGTGAGGTCGAGCTCCTCCACCAGGTCCATGTTATTAGTATCACTAATAGCTGGGTTTGTTTGAGACATTCTAACCTGACAGTTCTAACCCTCTACCCTGACTATAGTGACTTTTATTTTTCTAAAATTCTAATGGGACTTAAGCAAGGCCCTAGCAAGACTTTTAGTAATTTTGGAAAAACCAATCAGAATTCTAAAGGCAATTTTTAAGAGTTCTGTCGTGTGATCAGATGGTAACCAAGTAGTCCAACAAATGCAAGTTTGTATCCCACCGCTGATCCACCAATGTGAGAAAGTGGCTCTGTATATACTGTTCCCTAATAGGTACAGGGTGTTCAGAGTCCACAGTCCCCCAGAGGCTGATAGAGGTCAAAGTTAGGTATGACCTTACTCTCAAAAAGTGGTAGCTTGGTCGAGCAGTAAGGCAGTACCAGAGGACAGTGTAAAGCATTTATTGTACACACTCAGTCAGCAAATGGTTTCACACACTCAATAACTGAACTCTAGACCAATGATTTGTGTATATATAAAATATATGCTTGTTTTATTTTTAGAACCACAAAGGGGGTAAAAATATACTTTCTCAGAATGAGAGGTTGAATATAAATACTTTTGTTTCAAGCAATAAATTTGTGTAAACAGTCACAGTTGGTTGCAATAAACAATCCTATTTCCTAAACATACAATGCATTGAGCTCAATGGTAAATTCAGGTTATTTGTAATAAATTACTTTTTAGATTACTTTTGGAATTCCAGGTCTGGATCCTAGAACCAGCCTGGGGTCAGTATTCAGAATCAAGTGATGAAAGTCGACTTAATAACTGTAATGATTTTTAAATAATATTTAGCTATTTCAAAAGTTAGCACTTAGAAAATATTTCACAGAAAACATTCAATGGATCTCTATGGCAAGAAATTCAAATTGCAGGTAGAGTACTTTATCGTTACTTTAGTAATCCAGGACTGGGTGCCTAGACCCAGGACTGGGGTCCTTATCAAAAGCAGGTAAGTAATTTCGTTTGCAGAAATGGTACGATTTTAAAAGAATATTTCAAATTTGCAAAAGTAGACAGAAGAAATTTCACAGAAAAGCAGACAATGGTTTCCTATGGGAGAAAAATGAGTTAGAAGTAAGTATAGTTGTGAACACTTTTCAGAGTCAGGGCTGGGCACCAAGATCCAGCACTGGGAGCTCACCTAGGAGCAGGTGAGTAAATTCGTTTTTGTCACTTGGCTGATTTTTGGTGAATTTTTGCAGTTTTGAAAAGTTCTCACTTAGAAGATTTTTGAAGAAAAAGCCAGTCAATGTTACCCTATGAGGAAAATGAAGTTAGCGGTTTAAGGGTAAGTACTCGACTGGTAGTGTTGAAATTCCGGGCATGGACTCAGGGGTCCCCCAGTGTCAGGTAGGTACAGTTGGTTCACCCTCAGCGGTTTCAGGACGGCCGGGTGCAGAGAGAGTTGGGCCCAATGTTATCCTATGAGGGATAGGGGGGCCTTGGTTGGTGGCTGCTGTCTGGCAAGCCACGCGGCTGTGGGAGCTGGGCTCCTGGTCACTTACTCAGGGCAAGTGGGGAAGTAGGTTAGTGTAGAGAGGGTACTGCCAGGGCCACTCGGGCGGCTGGGTGCAGGGTGCTTTTGAGCCTTAGGGCGCTCAATGGAAATCAATGGGAATGTTCCGGTTTGGAAAGAGGCTGCAGGCTCGGGGACGAGGATGTTTCAGGTGCCACCACCACTTCGAGAGGTAAGTTGGGTAGTTGTAGGTTAGGTGGGTACCCCGGGATTGGGCACAGGGGGTCGCAGGGCGCCGGGTGCAGGGGTGCCTTTTGACGTCGGGAATCTTACCCTCTGGTTGATCGCGGCTGGGGTGGCACTTGGTTCTGAGGCTGCAGGCTTCTTCCGGGATGTCGAGGGGGGTCCTTGGGTGCCGGACTCTGGGTCACAGTCGCCGTGGGGTCGTCCTCTGGGTCTTTGTCCACTCCGGCACTGGCCAGGCTTGGCTGGTGCAGAGTGTGTTGGGTCCGCAGTCCCGGGCTGGTGCCAGGGATAGCAAGTAGGTTTCTTGAGTAGAGCCTCTACTCGTGGGAGTCCCAGGGGCTTAGAGCTAAAAGGTAGCCAGGTCCTCCGGGGTTGGTGAGGTTGCTGGCCACGTGGGATGCCGCGCTGGTGCAGGTTCGAGAGTCGACAGGCCGGTAGGGCTGGGGCCAAAGCAGTTGGTGTCTTCTTCTCTTTTTAGCAGCTGCAGGGCAGGTCTTTGTTCTTCTTGCTCTTCTTGTCGTTTTTCTATCTGGAATCTGAGGAAGGAAGGTTCAGGGGGCCCCTAAATACTAGATTTAGGGGCGTTACAGGTAGGTGAAGGCCAGGGACCAATGGGTCCTTGTCCTGGGGTGGGTACACCCCCTATCCTGCCTCTCTCCTGTGGGAGGGGGGCAGTAGCCTAATCCTGATAGGGTAGGGCCTCCCATCTTCAAGATGGCGAGAGCCCGGAGATGTGCTTCACCTCGCCTCCCCCACCTGAGGGGTGGGGTGGGCAGGCTGGCACATCCCCTGTCCTTGTATGGGGTTTCCGGCCAAGCTTCCCGCCAGAGTGGGGGGTTGCAGTGGCCTGGGGAAACTCCAACTGGCGGCATGCCTTTGAAGCTTCCCTTTGCTCATCCTGGGGGAGGAGATTTCTCACCTCACCCAGGATGTGCATTGTTGCAGGCCCGGGAGAGCAGGGGCTCTCCCACCCAGGGGTCCAGCAACGTGTCTGCTGTGTGGCAGCCTGGGCAGCCTCAGAGCAGACGTGGATTGCAAGTTAGCTGTAAGGGGGCATCTTCTAAGATGCCCTCTGGGGTGCTTAGTACATTAAATCCTACACTGGCATCAGTGTGGGTTCAATGTGCTGAGAAGTTTGATACCAAACTTCCCAGGCTTCAGTGTTGCCAATATGGTGCTGTGGAGATCGTGTTTGACAAGCTCTCAGCACCATGTATTCTTAAATGACAGCACTGCACTTACAGTGCCCAGGAATGGACCCGGGTACTGTAGGGGCACAGGGCTCCTGCTCCTGTGCCCACACCATAGGCGTAATGCACCCAGCTAGAGGGGTGGCTGACATATGCCTTGGCAGTGTAGGTGATGGGCATGGTACACAGTGATGTGTGCCATGTCGACTCTTTGTTTTGTCCTGCACCCAGACACTCAGCCTGCAAGGGCAGTGTGTGTGTGTAAGGGTACAGGGTCTCTGAGGGTGGCACAATGAGTGCTGCAGCCCTTAGAGGCCTTCCCTGGTCACAAGGCCCTGGGTACCTAGGGTACCATTTACTAGGGGCTGACATGTGGCTAGGGTTTGCCAATTTGGAGTTTGTGTGGTTTAAGGAAGGAACATAGGCCCTGGGCACCTGATTGGCAGGAACCCAGGGTACACTCAATCGAAGTACATTCAGCAATTTAGCAAAAAGTGGGGGCATACCATGCAAGAAAGATGGCACTTTCTCACAAAGTGTACCAGCACGTTCCAACAAACATGTACCAGAGAGTGATACACCACGCAATGGGAGGGCACGTTCTGTAGCACCCGGCAGAGGTGATCAAGCGTTTCATTGTCCACTGTGGACAACTACTGGCCCCCTGGCTTTGCAATGACGTGATGTCTATGTCCCACTGACACGAAGCCAGACAGCGAATTTAGGTCATTCCAAACCTCCAGTAATGCCAAAGAGTAGAACATGTCCAATACAGTGGTTATTGAAAACATATTTTCTCCACTGCATTCCAAACATTTATGGAAATTATTGAGATGTGTGACGATAATAATAAAAGCCTCGCGCACATTTTTAGAACTGTCTCAGAATGCGTTTGGCTGGTGGAAGGGAGCTAAGGAAAGGGGGTATGGCATACAATTACTGCTGGCTAAGGCCTCTTTATCCTAGTAGCCTTTTCAGTACTGCAGAAATGGCTCCCAGTTATGGTAAGCAGAACAGCCACTTACTTCGGCTCTGTTTGATGGACATGTTCGAAATTAGGGCCCAAATCTGTTATGTTAAACCTGTATGAAAAACGTCACATGCTTGTTAGCATCTGTGTAAAATTATTGTTTTTTAAAAGAAGCATATTTTACTCTACCTCATATTCACATAATTGACTAGAATTTCTGTCCATCATTGAGATAACAGAAAATAGTCATATCAATAGTTATCATGACCCGAACCTAATATTGACTCAAATTCAGATCACTAGAACCTGCCTTAAAGAAAACATGTCTCAGAAAGAGAAAGCAGGGTACATTAAACATTTCAATGCATGGCTCTCTTCTGTCAACCATTAGCAAAATGTCCCAGCTCATAAACGAGTGAAGATCTGAGCTGCTGATTGGGAGTGTGAGGGGTTCACACAGCATGAACAGGCCCTGATGAATTTCCGTGCAAAATATTTTCTGGAACAAAACATGTTGGCAAGAAGTGAGAAGAGAGGGGCGTAGCTACCGATCAAGCATGGTGGACCCCTGATCTATGAGCTCTGCGGCCAAGCCCATAATACTCGCCACCATGTGTCTATAAACACCGGCAGTGCTCTTCTTTGATGATTGTGGGACACGTGGGGTTCAATTAGAATGACTGGGAGGCCTGAAGTCCAGTTTGACCCTGGCACTAGGGCCGCTTTGGGAGTGTGCCTATTCTGCTG
The DNA here is from genome assembly GCF_964204655.1 of Triturus cristatus. Taxonomy (NCBI): domain Eukaryota; kingdom Metazoa; phylum Chordata; class Amphibia; order Caudata; family Salamandridae; genus Triturus; species Triturus cristatus. Next base: position 1,645,717,935 of record NC_140589.1, on the reverse strand, counting down.
TCACTCCGTGGGAAGCTGTGATGGGGCAGCATTGCCTGAGCGATGGAGCGGAGACTCGGGCAAGCTGAGCAAACTGCTGAAAGGGTACCTGCCTCCCCGCTAGAAGGTATGAGGCTGCAGGAGGCCCAAGGGTATTGAGCGCGTGCCTGGGTCTTCCCGAAATAAACCAGTGGGGAGCGTCATACCTGACGGTGGCAATGTGCTTGCCTTTGACTCATCTGCTTGTCTACTCAGTGCTGCTGTACCCGTTGGGCACAGGAGGGTCACATTTGCCACCTTGGAGTGACCTGCCCAGTAGTGCTGCCACAGGACAGGGAGCCTGAAGCTCGGTGGGTGTCCCACCCAGACCTCCATTTCACCCACCACCCGGAACTGCCACAGTACAAATACACAGACTGCGGGTCACGGCTAGTCGTCTCTGTCACTGCCCCTACAAGCCGCACAGTTTAGATGGGACACTATCCCCATCTACTGCCTTATTGCCCTGGGGCCCACTATAAAGTCCCCTAGGAACAACTCAACATATCAAAACATATCCGTCTTGAATTAGGTGGACAGTGATGTCCTTTTGAACTTACACCCAACATCTATACTATCAGCTGCCCATGCCGCCCTGCTCCTCGCGCTGTGTGCGCATCTCACGAGACCCTGGCATCTGGCGGGCTGCACTGTAGTTACCTGATCCAGGGCTTTACAGCCTGCAACAAGAGCCATCTGGGGCAATATAAATTGACAGTTTGTTGCACTGGGTACTCCTTCCGTGAGGACCGGGCGTCTGGCGGGCAGCACCTCACTTGGCTGATCAAGGGGCCCGACGGTCTGCAAAGGAGACCTGCAAGGGATATTCTATGCTGTAAATGTGGAAGAATAGAGCCACAAAAACTAGGGGTGGGCGGAATTTGCGTAATCGCGTTACGCAAATCTCCGCGAAACGGTAAAAAATCTCCGCGAACACGCAGAAAATCCGCGAACACGCGGAATTGCTTGTTCGCGATACTTTTTTCCTGTTCGCGATCGCTGTTTGCGTGCTCGGGGTGAAATATCTCGCGAACACGCATATTGAGAACGCGAACAAGCAAAAAATTTCGCGAAGTCGCGGAACGCAGATTTTTGGGCAATTTCGCGTTCTCCGCGGAACGCGAAATTACCCAAATTCCGCAAATTCCGCGAACGGAACGGAATTTACCGCCCAAGCCTAACAAAAACCACAGTACAGGGGCACTGGGTAAAATATGGGCCTCTCGACCCATCACTGATCCCCCAACTGGCACTCAATTGATCCTCAAAACGGGCATGGATAACAACAAACTCAATTGCATGCTTGAAGCGATAGAGGGCTCTTGTGTGATATTAGAAATCCAGATAGATGCTGTGATTGCCAACCTCATGCTGCTTCAAGATGACCAATGCAAGCTCAAATATAAGGTCCAAACCAATGAAACAGCACTGACCTCCCTCTTGCCTCAGGTTAAGGATCTATCTACGTAAATATAAACAATGGCGGAGAGAATGCATATACTTGAAGACCAGGCTGATTGTGCAGAAGGCCGCTCTAGACGTAATAATCAGCGCATGGTTGGCCTCCCTAAAAACATTGAAAGTACGGACCCCACAAACTACGCTGAGCAATGGCTACATATTACCCATGCACCCACTGGTTTCTCCAAATGCTTTGTAGTGGAACAAACATTCAGAGCACCAGCTAGACATTTGACAGCGGCTCCCAGCCCTCCCCCCCACCCTTGACCTATTGCCCGCAAGATCCTGAACTTTTGCATCTCAAACAAAGGGCCCTAGTGCAGTGGGAAAACCGAAAGTCATGATATTCCCAGACTACTCCCTGGCAGTGCAGCCCCCCCAGAGCTACATTTAATGCTGTTAAACAAAGACTTTGAGGCCAGGCCTGAAATACGGGCTGATGTTCCAGCACAGACTGAAAATTGTGACATCTAATAAGTCACAATTTGTATCTGACACCAAGGATGCCTTGGCTTGGATTGATAAATGGCAGCAAACATCAGATACAAGCCTAAATAAATCCAGAGGGGATGGTACGCTTTGGGTGTGCACAGGTGCTGCCGCCGCGTGTGGCGGTGCTGACTTGGAAACTGACTAACTGCAGCACTCTCCGATGCACAGGCCAGAGAAGGTCAGAGATCAGTGGTTGAGACTGCTGTGGCCCTCAGAGGAAGAGTGCCTCTCATAGCACTGATACCTCTGCGGAAAGTGCGGCCGATATGGATGCCAATGTTGACTAGGAGCATCTCCTCAGCGTAACACCTCAAACTACTGATGGCTTCCTTTAGTTGCAGGAGTGATGTGTTTGCCATTTGGATCTATTGATTGCTCTACCCGGGCGGTGTCTTCTCTCTTGAGACTTTGTCACTGACATGCAGACTTATGCCAGATAGGTCTCCGGGTCTGTTTCTGGAACCCCAGGGATTGGTAGTGGAGGTTAGGTGTTTGAATGGAGGCACTACAAGGACTAACAGCCATTAACATAACATTCTATGGCAATACGCTGCTTGGGATGTAGTTCCCCCACACAGGTGCCAGAGACTTCTCTATTGTGCCCCAGATCTATGTTTTATATTAGTTTGTTTAATTGGGATCTGTTTAATTTCTCTACACAAGTTGGTGTATAAGACCTGGAATTGAGAGGAGGGAAACCACGAGGATTTGAGAGTCATAGTTCCATGCGCACTACTTAGATTGCTGGTGGCACCCCTGATGACAGTCCCTAATCTTTATAGCTGCAGGGATGTACTTGTCCTGTCTAAAGTTTAGACCTAAAAAGGGTCCACTAGGCACCCTTTCATGATATACTCAGCGTGAAAGGGGAGGGCAATGGGTGTTGCGTTGGGCGTTCCACCGCAACACCCATTGATTTTGACGCTGCCCCCTATTCACAAGGGTGGCATGAATAGAAGGCAATACCAAAATTAAGACCAGGGAAAACCTGGTCTCACCCCGGTGCACCGAGGAGAAATGCTTCATTTCTCCTCGTTTTTGCTGTCTCCATGTGTGCTGCCTTGTGCAGCACACATAGAAACAGCAAATTGCCATTGATTGTGTATGTGCAGGAAGGTGACCCTCCCTGCACATAAACTATTTTAAAAATGACGTTTTCCAACTTCTATGTGTGCTGCAGCACACATAGAATTTTCAAAACGCCATGAATGATTGTTTATGTGCAGGAAGGGAGATTTTCCTGCACTTAAACAATCATTTCCCCCAATGCAGACACCCTTGCACTATGGTGCAACGCACGCACCTGAACTCAGCACCAGCGCTATGGAAAACGCTGGAGTGTGCCGCATACTTGAGGAATACATCGCATATTTGCATTTTCAGTATGGAGAAGTGTGGCGTTAGTAACGTTTGCTTAACACCACGCTTCTCCATTTTGTTGTAAATATGCCCCTCAGTGCCCTAAGCAACGAGCTAGGAATTTTAATAGGTGGAAAGATGCATACTGTCTCCTTATATTCTGATGTTATGTTGCTCTATTTTGAGATATCTGATCCAGCCTGACACAGACTGATTTTTTTCTTAAACAATTTACTGATGCCTCAAGATTCTTTATCTAAGAAATATTGCAAGAAACGTTAGAAATCATCATCAGCATTTCAGAGCATCATATTTACCTATTCTGGCTAAAGTCGTCCTCTAAGTCAGTCAGGTCAGGGAAGAATTTTATTCAGGAAAGTTAGGCCGCATTTCAGTCTCTCAAAGATTCAGGATAACAGCTGAAAAGCAGTGTCACCGTCCTCTCCGTCAGCATAACGTCAGGAAATCGAGTTCGTCAAAGAAGAGCAAGAGAGTATTTTGTTCAATTTCCTACCTACTTTTATAATGAAAATAATGTCAAAAACTATCAAGATCGGGGTTTAGAAAGTCCTGATTGGTTGACTTGGGGTCGTGAGGTGAAGTTCTCAGGGTGTCTGTAAAATGAACTCATCGCACTTGCTGGTTCCGGTTTTAAATTGTCTATTATGTGATTGTTTGCGAAGTTCCCGGGATAACCTTGGTGGGTACATCTTCTCCCGGGGTCAGGTCCAGGCCACTGTTGCTAGCGGTGACGCATGCGCACTTCACCCAGAACCTCGTGTTGTCAGGGCAGTCACGTTCAATGTCTCATTCAGCCAATGGTCAACTTAAGCAAAAGAAACACAAAAACGTAATTAAAACATAGAAATGGCTAATAAAATGTTATCCCCTTGCTAATATCCATATGTGTGTGTATTTATCTAGGAGAAGCAACACCCAGAGCGGTTTATACTCACGAAATAAAGCACAAATCACAATACATCACGAAAGCAACATATAATATGCAATATTCTAATTTTCCTACTGTTAATATGCATACTTAAATTAGTTTACAATTAGTATAGCCATGCAAAGTGCAATTCCCACGTGTAATTCTTTTGTTAGTATGATTGATAAATGTTTCACTGCAAACCAATTAATATGATTACTATTAGTTAATTATTCAAATTAATATAGACATGCAGAATGGGGGGGGGGTATACAAAATTTTGTATTACTCGCTCCAGCAATCCCCCCTTTGGTGATTATATCACCACACCAACCAAAAAATGTGTATCCCTTCTACGGAAATTTAAATTGATTTCTTGTTTCGTTCATATTTCAGTTTCCCCTGTTTCTTCTCTTTTTGCTGTTTTATACGTGCTGTCCTTTAACTCTTCTAGTTCTATTTCTTCGAATTCTCTTTCTTGTTTCTTATCCCTTTTCCTTAAGTTTTCTCTTTTTATTCTTTTCTGATTTTTATTCTTTCTACAACAAATACAACCTAATCTTATTATTAATACTAAGGTAATCACACATTGTTAGACCCGGCCCTCGTAACATAGTCCGACCTGACCCCTGCACCTCACACCAGCCCCGAGCCCACGGCCTAGCCGATCCTTCCCACCAGAACACACACACCCGACCCGGACTTCCCCCGTCCGTGGCCTTCCTCCTTCGGCCACCCCGGGCCCGCGTGCCCACTTCATGCACCAAGATGGCCGCCCGGCCCCAGCGCGACCCTGGCCTAGAGGCGCCACTCCAGCTGGAGGACATCGCGCTCCCCTTGGGATGAGAAAGGGAGGAGCAGTTTCCATCACACCTCTGCGCTTCCCTGGGAAGGTGGGTTTCGATCGACCCGCCGGCCTCCCCGAGGGCTGGCTCCACGCGGAAATATGGATTTTTCTGATCAGTTATGTCCCCTATCTTGGACCCCAACGGTTCCATGTATGAATCACAAGTACATGTATGTTCCCTCCAGTTCCAGTTATGAAGACGCAAACACATGTGCGTCCACCGTCAACATGTCCTCTGTCAGATCCGCCATGAATAGGCCGGATATTCCATTCCTAAGTATGAAAGGCCACCGGTTTTATATGGTTAACTTGTGCCATTTTTACAGTCCAGGCAAGTAGGCCCTGATTCTGTTATCAAACTCTTCTTGCCTTCTGCCTCTGAAAGCTCCAGTCTGAGCCTGCATCTGTGACCATGAACTTTGTCTCATTCTCTGCGCGGCTCACGAAGCCTGACATCAGCCTGCTGCTTGCCAAAAACTGTATTTCACCTTCAAAATTATCTGCTCCGTTCCCTGCCCGATGCATTCCTGTCTAGCAGTTTAAGTAAACATTCTTCCAGCTACCGAGCAAAGGCTCGGCTTCTCTGTTTTTATGCAAGTAATTCATAGCCCTATTGCTATGGAAGATTTCCGCCCTGCATCTAGTGTAGACACTTAGACGCTTGTACACGCACTAATGGTCAGTATAGTCAGTATAGAATAAGATTCTACTCGAAGAGACCTCTCTTTTGGATAACTCAGTTCTTCAAACATAGGATGTTAGATATGATTTGGGATTAGGTTGACTTGACCCTCCAGACTTCTGTCGCCATATGTAGAGCTAAATGTCAAGTCCCCTTCACCCCCTAGTTGCACGTCAATCACACGTCATGCTGCTGCGCGCGCATCTATGCCAAGTATAATCTTATAGATCCACCTATATATGATGTCATAACCAATTATGTTCCTTTTTACTCCTCATTACGCCCATTTCCGGTTACGCATGTGAATTGTTATCTTTGCTATCAATTGTTACGCCTCTTGTATTTGCTTCACTGTAATGTCCATTGTATAAAAGTAATTGATTGTCAATAATGTATGTACTTCACTTCCTGAACCTTCGTGGTGATGGAACTTGGAGCAACCGATTATAATCGACCATTGGAATAAAGCCCATTCCGAACCTCTAATACCACGGATTCTGCCTCTTATTTACTGAGCTGTTTTATTATGTTTCTGTATCAAATTAAGTCCCGGTAATTAAATTATTTACCACATGAATGGCGCCCGAACAGGGACACTTTCTCATCTCACGCGCCGGCGGTGAGTTGCAGGCCCGGTCTCCTGCCACAGCTGGACGGACAATAACGCGTACCAGCAGGATTTCCTGTATGTCCCTCCGGTCAAGCGGGGGCGACTGAGGCTGCGATCAACACCCAGACGAGGCGGTGAGAAGTGCGAAGTATCCCGACCAGAGCCTAGCTGAGAGAGCAAGATCCGAGGTATACAGAGGCCCACCAGTTTCCGAAGTCCCAAGTCGAGTCCAGTCTCCGCAGTGTTCGAGTCGAGTCCAGTCCGGTCCAAGTTCAGTTCAGTTTCCGAGGCTTTCCGTTTCCGAGCTACCCGGTGAGTACCATTACTGGGGAGGCTTTCTGACGTGCACATAGTTTGTGCCGGTCAAGACGGGTTTGGGTACACAAATCCGGTCTGCACTGTTTCAGCAGTGTATCTGTACTGTTTAGCAGTATATCTAGTATATCAAGTATATAATTCAGAATGATTCAGTTAATGTCGAGTATTATGTTTAGTGATTAAGTTTTCCTTAGATCGTCATCATTATTGATTATTCAGGTAAATGTTAAATGTTAAATGTTTTAAGTACGTTCTGCATATTGTGGTGTGAATGACTGTTCATTATCGTGTTTACTGTATTAAGTTTGTTTAAAATCAAGTATCAGATCAGTTCTCAATATGCCGCTCTTCTCGAAATTAAGACAGATCACAACAAGAAAAGGGGTACTCGAAGAAGCCGTTCCTATTCCTCCTAGGGACACTCCAGGGTACTTCATGTATCATAAACATGGCTTAGACGCTATATTATTTCTTGATTTATGGGTAGACTACACCAAGGAATTACCAGAAAGTCAGAGGTGGCCCACAGCGGGGACCTGGGATGCAGAGTGCATCATGAAAGTCGAGGAAGAGTTATGGAAAAGGAAAGTCAGACAGTCACAGAAAGACGCCGTTGAGTTATGGCGTAAAGAATCTCATAGACGTACAGAAAAAGCACTCCGACAGGAAGAGAAGAATAAAGAGAGTTCAAATAAAGTTCGAGAAAACCTATTAATTGAAGAAGGTATCCGAGTGAAATCAGAACAAGTAGACAGACAAAGAAATGCCCTTATGAATGGTATGTATCCCCTTCTGGCCGAAGGATTACCTAAGGCTACTCCAGAGATACCAAAAGACTTGCCAACCCCATTGTTTCCAATAAAGGTACATCCTAAGGGGCATCCTAGAACCGCAGAAGATGTTTTTCTTTCCTCATATTTAGATGACGCAGCTCCCGAGTATGCTAATTCCGCCCCACATAGACCGCCTGCCAGGGAGGTTCAACGCCAAGATCCAGTACCCGTATCTCTACAGCAACAAATTCCGGCAAGCACATCTGTTTCTGCATCTGTTCCTACTGCTACTTCTATAGCTGTGTCCACACCTATAGTTGCTGTGTCGCGTTCAACGAATCCTTTCACGCCCGATACCCCAGACGGGGCTACGGGAGGTACTAGCAACATTTTTTCTACGCCACCCAGAATAAATAAACTTACCTTTCAAGAGTCAGCACATTCACGTACCCCCAAACTCATAAATGCCCGTACGCTTAAGGAACTTCTTGTAGATTGTAGATATGACCCTGTGCCCGGCAAAGAGGACGAAATGATCATGGCATCATTACGTATCAGACGAGCCGCAGTGTATTTAGGGAAGTTACCAGGAATGACTGCGCATCTAGATAATATATACCATTTTGTCCAAACAGGGCGAGATTCTGAATGTATTAACAGAGCTATGGAATACCAGAAAGTGGAGATACAGGGGGAACTGTTACGTTTCCTCATAAATTGTGTGATCAGAAATCAAGACCGACCGGGGGTAGACCCGGAAGCAATGCAAATTCTTACCAGATGGAGCCAGAATATATCAGAAGGTAGACATGATAAGCAAAATTGTATAGTAGCCATGTGCCGAAAGATCCGTAAAGAAATAGAACGCCTACACGAAGAAAGATTAGCGGTAGACCAGTTCGAACAAAACGAGGAAGAAGGATCAGGACTGTCCACAGGACAGTCAGACACCATAGCCTATGTGGGTAGAGGAAGATCTTGTAATAGTAATAGATGTCTTATTGACCCGACACGTCCGATATGTCCAGATAATAACAAGAATTTCCAAACACCTATAATTAATATAAGGTCTAACGACCATTCATTCCAAGCAGCTGACAAATTACTCCGAGAACGAAGGGGTTATCATTTTCTCGATTCTATGGATGAACAAGATTTAGCCAGGTCAGCTGTCCATTGGGTTGACAGTCCCGGAAAGTACAGTGATGATACAGTAGCACGCACATTTTTGAATCTCACCCCAGATGAACAGCGTTTAGCTGGGATTTATATGATTCAACAACTCCTTATACTATATCAGAGTCAGCATTCGGACCCTGGTCCCTTACCTGACATATTGACTGAATTGCTCATGAATAGATGGAGAGGTTCAGGTACTAAATTAATTAAAGAAATTCTAGAATCAAGAAAGCAGTATATTCTTTTTGTATGTTCAGAACATGTCTCATTGCCCATCAAGGAAAGAACCACGTATTACATGGATAGACAGAATCCCTTACGAGAAGTACACCCAATAAAAGGCGAGGACAATGAGTTTAAACGCGTATTTGTATATACGCCCATATCGAAAATAGAATTGTTAGAAATGAAGAAAGTGGTACCCAGTCATGACAAAGATCCAGCGGGTTTTCACCGAGAAATTAAAGACATGTTACTCATGGGAGAGTATACCTATCCCGACATCATGACAATATTAAAGGTATTGATGCCTGCTGGCATTTATGAGAAACTCAGGGAAAAAGAGTGGGAGGTAGGAGACCAAAAGATAGAATGGTCAGTGTTAGAAGCAGAAGAAAGGGCCCGAACTGCAGGAGCAGGACTTGGGGATAAAACTAAAGCACTACCAGGTTTATTAGTACAGGTACTGCCACGTTTATTAACTACGAAAAAGGAAGACTGGGGTACAATTTCAGCCTGTAAACAGAAGCAAGATGAAGACACTAGCGATTACTATGCCCGATTTGAAAAATGTTTTGGTATAAATAGTGGCATAAAAGCAAGTAGCGAATCATACCCACATCTGTTTGTAACAAAATTAGTAGAAAATGCCCTGCCTCAAGTGAAGAACAGAGTATTAAAATTCGAGAGTACCTGGCAAGGTAACACCCCATCACAAATGTTACAAATGTTGCAGTACCATCACAATAGAATTAGAGAGGAACAAGAACATGAACATAGACGCATGAAAGACACGAAAATGAAAATGCTAGTTTCCCAGACAGTTCCAGCTGAAGGACATAAAAAGGGTACGACACATTCCAGTGATTCAACCGGACCTGTAAAAGGGACATGCAACTATTGTAAAAAGCCAGGTCATTACGTACACAATTGTCCAGTTTTGAAACATAATATCGCCATAGGTAATACTAAAGAAAGACCACGGCCACCTAGACAGGATCAGAATGAACAAGGAGCCCCGCAGCATGCACAGTCCATGCCAGCTCCACCACAGTCTATACAGTTTGTGCCAGCTGCACCAGCGCTGCCCGTTGCTGCCACACAAACCACGACACGACAACTGTACCAGACCGCACAGTACGACTATCCTGATTACCAACGATACGCATGAACCAGCCTAGAGAGGGAAGTTGACTTACCCCTTATCGAGATCCCTGTAGATCAAGAAGGACCTTATGTACATAGTGAATTATTAGGCCAAGACAGAAAATTTTTACTCGATACAGGGGCAAGTCGAACAACCATAAAACGTAGTGAAGTTCCAGGGGCACCCCTCTCAGGCTCACAGAATATTTCCCTTGGTTTTTCAGGAAAACCTATTGTTAATGAAGTGTCACAGCCTCTTCCACTTACGATAGGACCTTTGACCCGAACTACAGATTTATTGCTTACTAAATCATGTCCAGAAAACTTGTTAGGAATAAAAACACTGAAAGCTCTAGGAGCTATAATATGTTGCTCTCCGGAAGGAGTAAGATTGTTTTTACGTGATTTTAAAGGTCACTATGTGTCTAGAGACATGGATCCCCGACTGCAGACTTTACCTACACATCTATGGGCACAAGGCCCTACGGATGTTGGGTGCATGAATATTACACCATATCGAGTCACACTAAAGGCAGGAGTGGTACTACCACGAATGCGACAATACAAGTTACCACCAGATGCTGTAGTGGCTTTACTACAAATCATTGACGAGCTCATTGCCCAAGGAGTGGTTGTGGAAACAGACTCCAATGTATGTAATTCACCGATAATCCCGATTCTTAAACGAACAGATCCAAAGGCCCCACCAGTATATCGACTGGTTATTGATCTGCGCGAATTAAACAAATGCATTGTGCCACAATTCCCTGTGGTCCCAGATATCTCGTCATTACTGACAGCTATTGATCCCGAAGCAACATTCTTTACTGTAATTGATCTCAAGAATGCCTTTTTCAGCGTCCCAATAGATCCGGAAAGCCAATATTTGTTCGGATTTAGTTTAAATGGACGTAGCTTTAAATTCTCACGCGCACCTCAAGGATTTACAGAAAGCCCCAGCATCTATAGCCAAGCACTGAAACGAGAACTCGACAGTATCCACATGCCAGTTAACACTGCTCTGCTTCAATATGTCGATGATCTGCTGATCACCGCGAGAAGCGAACCCGAATGTGAGAAAGCATCACTGACAGTTTTACAATTTCTAGCCGAAAAGGGGCACAAGGTGTCCCCTTCTAAGCTGCAATTCTGTGTCCAGCGAGTTGTTTATCTTGGACACTCGCTGTCCAAGGAGGGAAGGCAGCTTACACCCGACCGCATTCAGTTAATAGCTAACATGCCAATACCCAAGACACAAAAGGAGGTACGGGCTTTCATAGGCCTCACTTCATATTGTAGGCAGTGGATCCCTCAGTATGCATTTCTAGCAAAACCACTAATTCAGTTGACAACACAGGAGGCAGCCACATCGACTGTTCTCCCTTGGACTCAGGAACATACACAAGCTTTTGAAAGCTTAAAGAAAGCTTTATGTCAAGCACCTGTTTTAGCAACACCATGTTACAGTAAACAGTTTACACTTTTCGTTACAGAACGCGAAGGTACTGCCTTGTCAGTACTCACACAGGAACAAGCAGGAGCACACAAACCATGTGCTTATTTTTCTAGTACATTAGATCCCGTAGCTCAGGCTTTGCCTGCGTGCCTGAAATCAGTGGCAGCAACAGCTTTAGCAATCAGACAAAGCGATGCCATAGTGTTAGGACATCCATTGACAGTTCAAGTACCACATGCAGTAGAGGTTCTTGTGAATAGAACACAAACACAACACTTAACTATTGCGCGACTCACTGGGTACGAACTGACATTGTTTCAGCCACATATAGAAATCAGACGTTGTAACACATTGAATCCTGCCACACTTTTACCTGTGATTGGAACAGACCCACTAGCCCATGACTGTATTGAAGTTATTACAATAACGACGAAACCTAGACAAGACTTAACCGATGTCCCATTGTCAGACCCAGACCTGACGTTGTATGTAGATGGTTCATGTATGAGAACAAGTACAGGAGAGTTAGTGGCCGCTTACGCAGTCACAACAGATACTGAAGTCATTGAAACTAATCGCATAAATACATTGTCAGCTCAAGCCGCAGAGCTCATCGCTCTGACACAAGCCTGTATTCAAGCCACAAATAAAAAAGTCAACATATACACTGATTCACGTTATGCATTCGGAGTTGTACATGACTTCGGCGTGCTGTGGCGAGAGAGAGGTTATTTAACTTCTCACGGTGCCCACATTCAGCACGGACCCCTCATTCATGCCTTATTAGATGCAATACATCTACCCACTGCAATATCAATTATGAAATGTAAGGCTCATACGAAAGTTACTGATGCCATTTCTCAAGGCAATGATCTAGCCGACAGAACAGCTAAACAGACCGCTCAAACTCAAACATCCGACATGACAAAGACAATAGTCCCGACGCCGACACATTGTATGACGGTTAAAGATCCTACTCTTGACGTAATTGACATACAGACACATGCTACACCAGATGAAATAAAGAAATGGACCGAATTAGGAGGGATCCAAACGGACCAAGGATGGATGATGAAGGAAAAGTCTGTGTGGTTCCTTCCTGATTCAATGGTCCAAGTTATAATTAACACTATACATAGTCCAGCACATCTAGGAGAAAAAGCTATGCTAGACAGCATTCAACACATTTGGTTCAATAAACATTTACGAGCAGCAGCCAAACAAAAAGTTCGTACCTGTATGATCTGTTGCCAGTTCAACCCAGGAAAAAGCGTTCCCGTAGAACAGGGTGGATTTCATCCTCCTGATCACCCTTTTGAAGTCCTCCAGATGGATTATATCCAGATGGAACGATGTCGAGGATTCAAATATGTTCTCGTAGTTGTTTGTGCTCTTTCCCGTTGGACAGAGGCATACCCGGTTTCAGATTACACTGCCCCGACTACTGCCAAACAGTTGGTTCGAGAATTCTTCCCACGATACGGTTTACCACGTGTTGTTCACTCAGATAACGGCCAGCCGTTCTCATCCGAATTAATGAAACATGTTTCACTTTTGTTAGGCTATCAGTGGAAGTTCCACTGTGTCCGACACCCCGAGGCAGCAGGTCTCGTAGAAAGACATAATCAGATACTGAAAATCAGATTGTCCAAAATATGCAGGGAAAAAGGTGTCGACTGGGTAGTAGCATTACCAGTTGCACTCTTTTACATGAGAATGGTAGCACACTCTCGAACAGGGCTATCCCCGTATGAAGTGATCTTCGGCAGACCACCAAATATGTGGGGGACGCCCATACCACGCAAAATAACTGATGTTGACTGTAATATGCTGACAGATTACTTGGCTTCCTTGATGTCTGCACTACAATCTTGTCGTTCACAGGTAGCTGCAGCTTTTCCTGACAACACTGAGGTGAAACCCCATGACGTAGTTCCGGGAGACCTGGTCCTCGTGAGGAACTTTGATCGAAAGACTCAGCTGGAACCTAGGTGGAGATCGCCTCAGTTGGTGTTGCTCACCACAAGGACAGCCGTGAAGATCGAGGGCAGGAAAGGCTGGATTCATTCAAGTCATATCAAGAAATTTCATGGACTACCAGCAGATGTGAATACCCCACCTCGTGTGACTTCACCCATTGACTCAAAACTTCCTTTTGTTGAACAAAGTAATTCCGAACACTATAAACTAAAGCTTAGGCCCAATCAGTCGAGCAATTTGATTGTTTAAGTCCTCTCCAAGGTGAAGCGGTTGAATTGTCTCTGACATGTATCCCTTGGACCTGAGTAGAGAAAACACCCGGAAAATGTTGAAACGACAGGCGTACTGTAAATCACTGCGTAGTCATTGCATAGTGACATTATTAATCTTGTTTTTCTTAAGTCTTTTAATAATTACTACAAGTATATTGTTGCACATATATTACCCTATTTCTAGACATGTTTACAATGTTACTGCTGAACATTCTTTTAGTGAATTACCTCCGCTTGAGTTGTCTTATAGATTTGCGCTGCGCAATAACACGTTTATAAGTATGTTACATCATTCCCATCAGGTTAGCAATGCTACAAATTGTTGGATATGTGGCCGACTCCCTCCCTATCAGAATTATAAAGGAATTTTACCTCTCTTTCCATACCCGTTCACACACAACGGCTCCTGTGGAGCATGGTTTAGTTTAATTAATTCTCTAGATTCGAATTCTGCAGTTTATCAAGATAACTGGGTATGGGGAAATTTGAACCTAGTTTTGCTTAAGGTCTGCCACCCTAACAAGGAGGGACTTCCCCAGAGAACAGGAACGGATCTAGAAAATGAAGTGTATGGATTAGGTAATTTTACACTTAATCTTATGATCCTAAATGTCGAGTCCGAAGCTACTCCAATCTTGCCCGCCATGTCCGTATTCCCAGTAAAAGGGGAATTATGTATAAGAAAGAATGGTTCCATATATATGGGCCATAGTAGATGCACCACTGTAGTAGAATTTAGTGATCAAGGCAAGTCTACATTTAGAGCTTCTCGCCATTCTTATTTCATATGTGGTCAGACGGCATATGTACGTTTGCCTCTAGATTGGGATGGTACTTGCTATATTGGATTCCTTTTGCCACCTATTTTTCTAGCTCCTCCTGATTATCACAGAAACACTCATTTAGTATATAATAGAGTAAGGAGAGATCTCCCAATAGTCGATTACACTGAAACAGCATGGGAAAAATACACAGATTTCAATAAAGGTCTCTTTCCCTATATAGGTACCGTTACTAATAGTAAGCTGATACGTAGATTAACTAGAACCCTTGAAGCAGTAGTGAACGAAACTATTTCCGCCTTAGGCAATTTAACAGAAGAGCAGTCTGCTATGCGGATTGTTGTGCTTCAAAATCGTCTTGTCCTTGACGTCATCCTGGCCGATAGGGGCGGAGCTTGTAGGGTCATCGGATCAAGCTGTTGCATTTTCATACCAGAAAATTCGCCATCTGTATATAAAGCCATAACTCGCCTTCATAAGATTGTAAGCCAGATACACCAGAATCCAGGCACCTGGACTTGGTCCGGTTGGTTTTGGAGTGTATTATCTACCTTTGGATGGAAGGTCCTATCTTTCCTAGGTATTGGCCTTCTCATATTATTCAGTTGCTGTCTATGTCTACAATGTGGACCAGCGATCTGTGGTCTGTGTGCCACATCGTGTATTCCACCACCAAGACTTCATTCGTCACGGAAGAAGAAAGAAGAACAAATGATGTTATATGAACAGATCAATGGATTGATGAAGATTGATATCTCTTAACGGGCAAGTAGGGGACAAGGAGGGAATGTGGAAATATGGATTTTTCTGATCAGTTATGTCCCCTATCTTGGACCCCAACGGTTCCATGTATGAATCACAAGTACATGTATGTTCCCTCCAGTTCCAGTTATGAAGACGCAAACACATGTGCGTCCACCGTCAACATGTCCTCTGTCAGATCCGCCATGAATAGGCCGGATATTCCATTCCTAAGTATGAAAGGCCACCGGTTTTATATGGTTCACTTATGCCATTTTTACAGTCCAGGCAAGTAGGCCCTGATTCTGTTATCAAACTCTTCTTGCCTTCTGCCTCTGAAAGCTCCAGTCTGAGCCTGCATCTGTGACCATGAACTTTGTCTCATTCTCTGCGCGGCTCACGAAGCCTGACATCAGCCTGCTGCTTGCCAAAAACTGTATTTCACCTTCAAAATTATCTGCTCCGTTCCCTGCCCGATGCATTCCTGTCTAGCAGTTTAAGTAAACATTCTTCCAGCTACCGAGCAAAGGCTCGGCTTCTCTGTTTTTATGCAAGTAATTCATAGCCCTATTGCTATGGAAGATTTCCGCCCTCGCATCTAGTGTAGACACTTAGACGCTTGTACACGCACTAATGGTCAGTATAGTCAGTATAGAATAAGATTCTACTCGAAGAGACCTCTCTTTTGGATAACTCAGTTCTTCAAACATAGGATGTTAGATATGATTTGGGATTAGGTTGACTTGACCCTCCAGACTTCTGTCGCCATATGTAGAGCTAAATGTCAAGTCCCCTTCACCCCCTAGTTGCACGTCAATCACACGTCATGCTGCTGCGCGCGCATCTATGCCAAGTATAATCTTATAGATCCACCTATATATGATGTCATAACCAATTATGTTCCTTTTTACTCCTCATTACGCCCATTTCCGGTTACGCATGTGAATTGTTATCTTTGCTATCAATTGTTACGCCTCTTGTATTTGCTTCACTGTAATGTCCATTGTATAAAAGTAATTGATTGTCAATAATGTATGTACTTCACTTCCTGAACCTTCGTGGTGATGGAACTTGGAGCAACCGATTATAATCGACCATTGGAATAAAGCCCATTCCGAACCTCTAATACCACGGATTCTGCCTCTTATTTACTGAGCTGTTTTATTATGTTTCTGTATCAAATTAAGTCCCGGTAATTAAATTATTTACCACACTTCTCTTTTTGCTGTTTTATACGTGCTGTCCTTTAACTCTTCTAGTTCTATTTCTTCGAATTCTCTTTCTTGTTTCTTATCCCTTTTCCTTAAGTTTTCTCTTTTTATTCTTTTCTGATTTTTATTCTTTCTACAACAAATACAACCTAATCCTATTATTAATACTAAGGTAATTACACATTGTTAGACCCGGCCCTCGTAACATAGTCCGACCTGACCCCTGCACCTCACACCAGCCCCGAGCCCACGGCCTAGCCGATCCTTCCCACCAGAACACACACACCCGACCCGGACTTCCCCCGTCCGTGGCCTTCCTCCTTCGGCCACCCCGGGCCCGCGTGCCCACTTCATGCACCAAGATGGCCGCCCGGCCCCAGCGCGACCCTGGCCTAGAGGCGCCACTCCAGCTGGAGGACATCGCGCTCTCCTTGGGATGAGAAAGGGAGGAGCAGTTTCCATCACACCTCTGCGCTTCCCTGGGAAGGTGGGTTTCGATCGACCCGCCGGCCTCCCCGAGGGCTGGCTCCACGCCTGCTGGGTGTCTGGGGCTCCTCCCGACCCGGCCCTGAAAGGATCAAAGGACAATGGCAGGAAACCCCCAACAAGCGACCCCCAGGTGACAAGACCCCTGCCTGCACAGACTCCGGACATCAAAGAGGAGTCGCCCTATAACAAGGGATGCTCTGGGACTGTCCGGCAGATTCGCCTTGGTATACCTGAGCCCTGCTGAGTGACTCGCGGCTCCCCTGAAGATCGTAAGACCTCCGAACCTATGCTTGAGCCCTGCTGAGTGACTCGCGGCTCCCCTGAAGATCGTAAGACCTCCGAACTTGTGCTTGAGCCCTGCTGAGTGACTCGCGGCTCCCTGACGATCGTAAGACCTCCGAACTTGTGCTTGAGCCCTGCTGAGTGACTCGCGGCTCCCTGAAGATCGTAAGCCCTCTGAACTTATACTCGAGCCTGCTGAGTGACTCGCAGCTCCCACAGACTCTCTTGGTTCCGCCGGACCCCACGACGACAAGCGTATTCCCCAGCTCGAGGATTGTGAGCTGTGCGCCGGGTACGCTCCTGCATTTGATTCTTAGCCCCAAAGACTGTCCCGCTACCTCCTAACCCCCCTCCAAGACTTTGTGAGCCCGCGCTCTACTTGTATATATTTTGCCTTGCTGATCATAAAGATCCTACAACTCCGATCTGATAAAAATTGCTCTTAAGAACTTCTCGTGTACTGCCTCTCTGTCGTGTGGTGCCGAGTGTACGATCCTAGATACGAGGTTCCTCCCCTGAGGAGTCTCCCGCCAGTGCCCGGCTATGATACCTCGAGGGTGGGTCTCAGGGCAGTCAGGGCCCCTTCCGGGCCCCTCTGAGGTCGCCTTCTAACACACATGTTAATGGAAATAAAATCTTACCTATAAATGTACTACCTAATTTTACTACAAAGTCTTTAATAGCTGATATTTTCTTACCAATCTTCTCCCAGACACCTTCAACCTCCAGTGGTACAATTTTGTCATGCAATTCTGTAATATTTTTTATATAAATTTTCAAATCTCTACTTTCGTCAGGAATGTAAGTACAACAATGTTGAACTTTCAGCATTCCACAGACTCCACCCTCTTTTCCGAATAAAATATCAAGGGCAAGTCGATTTTGCATTACCATAGCACGCATGGCATCCATTTCAGTATTTACCAATAAGAATCCTCCAGCGGTGCTTGTTGCCAAGCGATCCACTACTGTTGAAAGTTTTCTAATTTTGTTTGCATTCAGAGATATTCCCACTGCGGGTTTCAGTGCTCCAAAAATGTCACCCACAATCTCAGTCCAAGATTCTCTCTTACTACGTGCTAAATAATTACCTAAACTATGTACACCATCTTCTCCTCTATCCATGTGAAAAATCTTTGGAAAAACCAGGCCAACATAACATGTGCCATACCAATGGTCTGGCAAACGATAATATGCCCTGTTCCCACAAATGAAATACAGTCCTGGAAAGACTGGATCTCTTCCACCTTTAAATCCCCATCCTCCCATGATTCGGTATGTATCATGGCACTCACTATTTCCGAGAAAATAATTGTCATACGCCGTCTGATTCCTTCTTATACACAATTTCCCTTTCTGAGGCCAATCTAAAGCCATAATTGGACTAGTTTCTCCTTTCAAGTGTTTCTCCATTTCTACGTCCCAAACTGTTTTCTCAATTTACCCTTCTGAAGCCTTTCTTTGCATTTTAAATCGTCTTTCTTCAACCATATCTAAAAATGTCTTCTCTTCTTTCTTTAAACTGCAAGTCAAGTTATTTCTAAATATATATTCTAAGGTTAGTTCTTTAGTCTCTAAGAAAAATTCACCTAATACCTTTGCAGGTTTTACCTTGTTTAGTTTGTTAATTGCTGGTACTTGTGAAAATATAGTATCTACATCTGAAAAATAATACTCTAATTTACCTGTTTGATAAAATAAACTAGCTATTACACTACATGTTATTCCATATGTTACAGGAAGGTGATGATAAGTCACTCCTTCAGATACAGATGCAGGTAATTGCATACAAACGTAGCAATCCCTTACGTCCATTGTTTTTACATATTCATACAAGAATTTTGAAAACACATTGTTAGAAAAATCTGTTATTGACCTGTCTTTATGTAAATAGTTTTTATCTATTCTAGTTGGAACTACCTTTTGAACTCTCCCTACATTAGTTATGTTATCATTATGTCCTTCTAGTGTATCTACAGTAACTTTAAATGAAATTAGTAGAGCAAGAATACTCCAAAGAAGCATTAATAATCCTGTACCGCAACAACACATTTTGCACCATCTTCTAAGGAAGGTACATCTACTTTTGCTACTTTATATGTTTGCCATCTTTTCTAAAATGAGCCGTGTCTTTTGACTTAGCCTCTTCTACTTCACAACTAGTTTCTAACCCAAGGCTTCTAAGCACCTACGTGGTTCTACCAGTTTTTGTCTTTTTCAGTATTTATTGTCTTTCCATCAGTAACTTTCTTGTCTCATTCAGTTTGGCATCTCATCATCTTTCACTTTCCCTTCGTTTTCAACATACAGGTTGTCCTGAACATCCGCTTCTTCTCCAATATCGGACAAGATAACTCTCAGGATTTCCGATTCTTCGTCTTCCTCAACCACTTCTGGTACAACCACCTGTGGATTTCCTTGGCTATCCGCTTCTTCTTTCACTTCAGGCAAAGCCACATATGTCCATTCCGGTGATTTATATTTCTGGTTAGGTTTTCTTGTTCTTTTGTTTTCTTTGACTACTGTTTGTTTTTCTTCTTTCGATTTCTCCTGACTCGTTAGTTGATTCACCTGTTCAGCTCTTGGTGAATTTACACGTGTCAATCGATATCTCAATCTTTTTATTTTGTTTGGCCACACCTCGTCTTTTGCCGCTCTTTTCAATTTACTCCCTTTATCATTCTTTTCAGTTCTCAAAGCCCTCTTTCTCAGAACTCGGCCTTCTGGTACTTCATCTTCACTTTCTTCAGACTCTGTTTCAACTTGCTTTTTACCTTCAACGATTTCTTTTTCCACCACTTCTTTTGTTTTCCCTACTTCTGTCCCTCTTCAAATCTCCATCACGCAATTTTCCTGCTGACTACTTGCCCCTGCTTCTAACTGGATGTTGGAGTTACCTACACCTCCTCGGGGGTCTTCCGCAATAATCTTTACCTCTCTCTCTGTATCTGGCACCTGTCCATCTAAAGGTGTTATTTCGGGTGGAATTTCTCTCAATCTGTCATCTGGCACTTCCTTTTCACGGATTTCTTTTATTGTCTCTCCACTGTCCCTTTCTGTGTTCTGTCTCTGAGTCTGAACTAGTATCAGAAATCTGTAACCTTCTCCTCAGGGAATTACCTCTGGGGACCAAAGTTAACCTTGGCTCTGTCTCCCCACTTTCAGGGTTTTCTCTTTCTTTGTCTTTTGGCTCTCTGTCATTTGACTCAGTACTGGATTCTGACTCATCAAAGTACTCCTTTTCTTTACAGTCAACTGGATTTGGAATTCTCAAAGCATGACTTGCATGGATCCAGTTCTTCAATCCAGCACACTTCACAGCTGTTGTTGTAGTTAAGATGACTTGCCTTGGTTTTCCCCACCTGGGAACCAAAAAGTTTCTTCTTCTGTGTACTTTTATCCTTACCCAGTCCCCTGGGCTTAGATCATGAGCTGGCTTCTTTTCAAGAGTGGTGGCATCCGCTCCAACCTGATGAAACACAGAATGAACTGCGTCAGCCAGGCTTTTACAGTATTCCAATACCATGTCATCAGTTATTGTCATCAGCTTGTTGACTGGTATAAATACATGCCTCATGGCACGTCCCATGAGGATCTCATGCGGACTCAAACCAGTAGGTCTATCTGGAATTGATCTAATAGTCATGAGTACCAGAGGCAAGACATCGGGCCATTTCATACCTGTGATTAAACACATTTTCCCTATTCTGTTTTTGATAGGACCATTCATTTGTTCTACTACACCAGAAGCCTCTGGTCGATAGGCACAATGCAGTTTTTGTCGTATATTCAATGCTTCACAAATCAGTTTTATAATCTCATTATGAAAATGTCCTCCTCTGTCTGATTCAATTGTTACTGGGAACCCAAACCTAGGTATAAATTCCCTCAACAGTAATTTTGCCACTGTCATTCCTTCATTTCTTCTTGTTGGGAATGCCTCTACCCATCTAGAGAATAGGCAAACCATTACCAAAACATACCTCAACCTGTTACAAGGTGGCATCTCAATGAAATCCACTTGCATTCTAGTAAAAGGTCTTCCCTCTCGACCTATTGTTCCTAGACTCACCACTGTCTTTATTCCCAGATTGTATTGCTGACAAATTAGACATCTTTGACAAATTCTTTCTGCTACAAGCCTGAACTTGGCATTATACCAAGTTTGTTTAAAAGACCTAATCATGGCGTCTCTCCCTATATGTCCCTGTCCATGATACATCCGTGCAATGACAGACATCATGCTAACAGGCATAACTGGTCTTCCATCTCGATAGACCAACCCATGATCTTTCTCTCTTGGTGCACATCCTGCTTTTACCCACTGTTTTATTTCTTCCTCTCCTGCTTATTCCTGCAATTGTCTTACCTCTTCCCATGTTCCCATGGTGTTAGTAAACATTGGGAAACAAGAAATCAACTCTCTTTCCTTTGCCCGATTGATTGAATTCTGATTTCGTGCACAATATTGTGCCATATCATTAGCAAATTTGTTTCCAGTGGCAATGTAATCACCCCTGCGACTATGAGCAGCACATTTTACCACAGCCAATTGCCTAGGCAGCTGTATTGCCTCAAGCAACTTTCCAACCACTTCAGCATTCTTAATGGGAGTTCCACTTGGGGTTAGGAAACCTCTTTGCAGCCAAATTTGGCCAAAATCATGGACCACCCCGTAGCCATACTGGCTATCAGTTATCACAGTCACTCTCACACTTTTCCCAATCTTACATGCTCTGGTCAGGGCAACAAGTTCAGCTACTTGAGCCAACCTTACTCCTTTCAAATAGGATGCTTCCCTCACTGCTGCAACTGTACATACTGCATATGCTGCACTCAGCACCCCTTCATCTGTTCTCAAACAAGATCCATCAACAAACATGACATAATCACTTTCTGGCAAAGGTTCATCTTTTATGTCAGGTCTTGGTTTTGTACAGAAATCAAGTACATCCAAACAATCATGATCTGCTTCATCTCTTACCTCCACATGCTGTGCATCTGGCAACAATGTTGAAGGATTCACATTCACACATCCCACAAGACTCACATTTGTTGCACCCAAAATGACCTTTTCATACTTAGTTAGTCGGCTGTGAGTCATATACTGAGTATGACTCCTTGTTAAAAGAATCGCCACATCATGAGGTACAAACACTTTCACAGGATATCCCATCACAATTTCCTCACTCTGTTCCAAACTTCGACATGTAGCAGCTACTGCTTTCAGACACCCAGGAAGGGCTACAGCTACTGGGTCCAACATGGATGAAAAATACGCAATTGGTTTCCTCAGTTTTCCATGCTTCTGCACTTGAACAGAGAGTGCACATCCATTTCTCTCACTGCAATACAACTCAAACTCCTTGTCATGGTCAGGCATACCCAATGCAGGCGCTTCACACAATCCTTCTCTCAACTTCTTGAATGCTGCCAACTCCTCTTTGTTCAAATCGATTGGATCTCTCACATCACTTTTTGTCAATCGTACCAAAGGTTTTGCAATCAATGAAAAATGTCCTATCCACTGACGACAATATCCAACCATTCCCAGAAACATTCTCACTTCTCTTTGGGTCATTGGGGGACTAATTCTTTTTATAATCCTGATTCTGTCTATGGTTATTTTCCTGTGTCCTTTCTCAATGCTGTGTCCTAAATATTGGACTTCTTTCTTACAAAATTGTAATTTCGATGGTGACACTTTTAATCCTCCATCTGCCAAATGATTCAGCAAGGCTACTGTGTCTACTTCACAAGCTTCGTGAGTTTTTGATGCCACAAACAGGTCATTGATATACTGGACTAATACTGAATTTTCAGGCATTTCTAGACTCTCCAAAGACTTTTTCAATAGCTGATTAAATATTGAGGGGCTTTCAGTATACCCCTGTGGAATTCGGCACCACACCAAAATACACTCGCCGGAACGAAATGCAAAAATGTGCTGACTGTCATGGTGCAATGGGATGGAAAAGAAAGCATGGCACAAATCAATCACTGTGTACCATTCTGCGTCGTGAGGGATCTGATATAAAATCACAGATGGATTCGGTACAATGGGACAACATGGTACAACAATTTTGTTTATCTTTCTCAGATCTTGCACTATGCTGAATTTCCCACTAGGCTTTTTCAGTCCCATTATTGGTGAATTACATGGGCTACTCATTATTTCTCTCAAAAGTCCTTGTTTTATAATTTTCTCAATCACAGGAGTAACTCCTTCAATTATTTCAGGTGTCAACTTATATAGTGGGACATTTGGGTAACATACTCCTTCTTTTACAGTTATTTTTACTGGATCTACATTTCTCATCAATCCTACGTCTTCTCCTGTGAAGTCCCAAACTTCTGCTTTTACTGATTGTTTTAATTCTTTTGGTAATTCGTCAGGGTTAAATACAGCATAGGTTCCTGTAACCTCTTTCTCTCTGTTTGCCATTGTCATTTTATACAACACATCATCATCTGGTGTTTCAAAGGCTATTCCATCTAGAGTACAAAATATAGTGCAATTCATCTTGCACAATAAATCTCTACCTAACAGGTTCACAGGACTGGTATCGCACACTACGAATCTGTGCATTTCAGAGAATTTCCCTATACTAACTTTCACTGGTTCTGTAAGGTAAGTTTTAATCTGTCTGTCGAGAGAGGATAATTCTTGACATCAGCTGATCTAGCTGTTGATCGAGTAGCATCAGTATCAACTAGGAAAGTAATATTTTCATTATTAACCTTTCCATCTACAAATGGGCCTGTCTGGTCTACCTCTAGAGTTACGATAAGTACGCACTCTTCTTCCTCTCTTCGGCACCGTCAATAACCCTCTTCTGAATCGCTTTCATCGCGTTGCAGCCAATACTGCGAAGCAGCGTCAGCGCGTTGCAGCTTATTTACCTGTTCTTCGTTGTGGAATCGGTTCTCCTTACTATACTTCTGGCAATTTTTGTTCTGTGGAAAAGGTGGATTTGGCACCTGATTCTGTTGTGTTACACCCTGCTGTTGTCGTTACTGTTGACCACTCACCTCATTCTGCACCTGTGGATTCAAGGATGGATTTTCATCGTTAGTACTTGGTGGATTCTTACACTCAGATTTCCAATGCCCTATCCTACCGCAATTATGACATGGAAACTTCTTCTTAGCTTCGTCAATATTCCCTTTATTTTTCCCAGGATTAAATCTTTGTTTTGACCCAGCTTGTTCTGCTAATTGTGCTTCCTGTCTCTCTGCTACTTTTACTTGTGCCTACATAGCCTTCTCTTTTAGTTTTCGCTGTTTTGCTTCAATTTCATAACTGAAATATTTAGCATGCCTCAATACTTCGTCTATTTTCTTATTTTGCCAATC
The DNA here is from genome assembly GCF_964204655.1 of Triturus cristatus. Taxonomy (NCBI): domain Eukaryota; kingdom Metazoa; phylum Chordata; class Amphibia; order Caudata; family Salamandridae; genus Triturus; species Triturus cristatus. Next base: position 1,645,693,334 of record NC_140589.1, on the reverse strand, counting down.
TACCATATGCTGTTTTATCATTTCACTAATTTCTGGACGAAGACCATATACAAATCTGTATACGAAATGACTCAAATCCTTGCCACTCAAATTTTCATCTCCATTAAATTGTTTAAAGGCTAAAATTAACCTCTCATAATAGGCATGTACTGATTCTTTGCTTTCCTGATGTGTTCTGTCAATTTTCACCCAATCTGTCTCTTTAGGGGGTACCTTGTTCTTCAAGAATGCCATAACCTGTTCATATTTCTTCATTACCTCGGGGTCTGGAGCTCCTGTCTTTGGATCCTTTGGGTATTCCTGTGTCGGCCAATCTATTACTATTTTACATTCTGTCCATAGATCTGCTGGTACTATTATGTCAAACAAGCTATTCAGATCAATCCACAATACTTTGGATAGTTTCACAAATCTGTCCACCTGTCTATACCACTCGACGGGTTTTTCACGCAGTCGAGGGAAGTCATTCGTAAATGACAAAATATCCTGTCTGGTCCATGGGACATGTACATATCCTCCTCCCGGAATCTCTCTTATAGGGCATTCTGTCACAACCTTCTCTTTTTCTCTCATAGGATAGGCTAAAAACGTTTTGTCTGAAATGTCATCTCGTTTACCATACCATCTGCTTTTCCATTTGTCCACATCTCCCCATTTTCTCAACAAAATAATTATCTCTTTAATCTGTCCTATTCGTCCTGTGGAATTCATGTTTTCAATATATTTTTCGGTGAAATCTACTTGATAGGGTTTCTGTAGGGCTTTTACCTTTTCAATATCAATACCCATTTCATTTGCCACTTCTTCTAATCTTTCATGAAGACTCTTCGCTCTCCATGTTACGCTTTTGCACTGAAATAACAACTCCTCATCTTGGTACGTTTTTAACTTCTCTGTCGGGATAATTCCTACTATTAATTCTTCCAGTACCATTCGTAATTTAGCTACATCTATTGACTGAGATTCCTTGTCTTTCTTCTGCAAGCTTCTCAACCATTCACTCAACTCTTCTACTGGCTTTTCTACATTTCCTTGTCCAAAATCATTTTGAGTTTCTGACATTGTCTCTATCATTGTCATACGCTTTTCTGCACAGTTTTGACCTACAAATGGGTTATTTGAAAAATTTGGTTCAATCATACTCATAGTCTGTCTCCATGGATTCTCACTCTGACTCATTCTTGGTTGTTCAACAGGTTTATTACTTTTATAAGGGACTGTCAAACAATGTTCGCTGTCCTTCTGCTTGTCAAAAATAGGCATTACTGGACCTATCGTTACTGGAATAGTTACCGCTTCCAAATTCTTAGTCAATTCTCTTATTTTCTTGGTTAATTCTAGGGTCGTTTTTGCTAATTCTGCTGAATTTTCTCCATCCAATTTTCCTCCAGACTTCTTTTCTACCTCTCTAATGGAAAAGCTTTTTCCCAAATCTTGGAACTCTGGTTCTGATTTTATGATTCGTACTGTTTCTTTCATTGGGGCACTTGGAGTTAATATTTCTGGTTCTGGTCGGTATGGTGGTGGATTCTTATAGAACATATCATCAAGAACATCATCCTCTGACTCATTCATTCCATACCCTCTCGATTCCACCTTATGCCTCTTTTCTACACACTTTCGTCCTTCATTCTCTCCTGCAGTTCTTACGGGAAACAAACCCTCCGTCATACTTGCATTCCGCCACCTTCTCATTCGATCATCATGCGTCTCATGTCCGTATCATCTGCCAAACAGGTACCTATATCCTCTACCATTTCTCTGTCTTTCTCGATCATGCATCTCGTCTTCCCACTCGAACCTCGAATTGAGTCGGTCTAGGTCTCGGTTCTAAATTCATCATTTTCTCTCTCAAATTTCTCAAAACAGCCAAATTAAATGAACCATGCTCTGGAAAAGCCAACACTCTGTCCTTCTCGGTATATTTTACCCAGTTATCTAACCAAATACAGGTGTGATATCCATATTTCGCAACCATGAAGGATGCAGGGGTTTTCGGTGGAGGAAGTAACTGTCCTTCCCTAGTTATGATCGGTTTTTCCTTCTTAAACCACTTCTTAATTCTAACAAACCAAGACTTTTTCTCCTTTTCTGGTGGATCATAATACATTTTCCCTTCTTTCGTGTTTCACTAGTCTCCTTTACAATTTTACCGCTTCTCCGTCCAATCGTAGCGCGACGCACATTAATGCACCAATACGGAACGGTTATGTCACTTTTACAATTCTCCAATCCCAGCGCGACTCTTACTAACGCACCAATTTGGAGCGTTTACGTCACCCTGTATTTCTCCACTCCTAGCGCGGCGCACACTAACGCCCCAATCCGGAGTGTTTTACGTTTCTGACCAACTGTCCAATCCCAGCGCGGTCGTTCTGACGTCAGCAGCCGCTGCGGCAGCTCCTGCTCCTGTCTACCCCTCCTTTACAAATCTGCTCGGTAAGTTTTTGTTTCAATTTCTACAATTCTGTTGGTAACAACATAAAGAAGCCACCATTGTCCGCTTCGCTAACCAAGGAATAGCAATAGACCTTTCTCACGAGAATTCCGTCTTTCCCGAGAGCAGCGCTTACCTCTGCCCTACTACGGAATCGTTACTTCACCCTTCTAACAAGCATTAGTCAACCGTTTCTCCAGAATTAAGACACATAGTTGGAGACCCAATGCTCCTGAGAAATAAAACTAGAGTTTCACAATTAACCCGAATGCTTTTACATTCACTCACTTACGCACTTTCACACCCCAAAAATGTAGTACATTCACTCAGAATCCTGTCTTTCCCGAGAACAGCGAACATTCTGTCCTACTACAGAATTATGACATACGTTAACAAAGCAGCGCTTCCCTCTACTTTGTCCTTCTAACAAGCTTAGAGAATACCTATTACCTTTCCAGTGATAAGCGTTATCGGAATGCCATTTGGATCCCTGGTACCTAAGACCAGAATTTCACAGGTAACCTTCGCTATCATACACACTTCTCTCACACAGAAAATGTCTCTAAAGGCAACATACGTCGATGCAACGAATCGAACCCAGACAATGCGTCGTGCAACTTCAATCGTCACACGTTTCTCCTGTGTACCTACAGGATAACAACAATTCCGTCTTTCCCGAGAACAGCGCTTACCTCTGCTCTACTACGGAACCTTTACAAACTTCTGACTTCCTACATCCCAGAAGCCGTGCAAACAGTATAAAACTCAACACGACTCAACATAGAGTGTTAGTACATAAACCAATATCAATAACCAATAATCAATAAGCTATTCACAAGCAATAATCACCAAACCAAAACAATAAAAACCATCATACTGCTACCAGAAAAACTGCTGCAGCGTGGAACATCAAATTCCCCTTCATCACAGACCAAATACCTCAACATCAAATTCACTCATATACATTCATTGGTGGGGCCCATAACACCAATACTTACACTCCGTTGGTCTGCTTTCCTAGGGAAAATAAGCTTCCAAGTGCTGACATGAAAGGAATACCTTTACCTAACCCTAAACACATTGACTTCAAACCTAAGATATCCTTCTCATAAGGAGATGGATCATTTAATTGTTATCTATG